>NC_084746.1:20150670-21450670 GCF_033978785.1 Entelurus aequoreus | reverse complement strand
TGCTTCCATCTGTTGAAAAGCTCTATGGAGACGATGATTTCCAGCATGATCCAGCAGTGCCAAAACTACCAGTAACTGGTGTACTGACCATGGCATTACTGTCCTCGATTGGCCTGCCAACTCCCCTGACCTGAACCCCATAGAGAAATTGTGGGGTATTGTGAAGAAGAAGCTGAAAGACACCAGACCCAATAATGCAAATGAGCTAAAGGCCGCTATTGAAGCATCCTGGGCATCCATAACACCTCAGCAATGCCACAGGCTGATTGCCTCCATGCCACGCCGCATTGGTGCAGTAATCCGTGCAAAAGGATTCCCAACCAAGTACTGAGTGCATTAATTGACATTTTCAAATGTTTGATTTGGTTTTGCTGTTATAAATCTTTATTTTTTACTTGGTCTGAGGAAATATTCTAATTTTTTGAGATGGGATTTTTTGAGTTTTCTTAAGCTGTATGCCATAATCAGCAATATTAAAATAATAAAAGGCTTGCAATATTTCAGTTGATGTGTATTGAATCCAGAATGTATGACATTTCCATGTTTTTAGTTGCATTACAGAAAATAAAGGACTTTATCATAATATTCTAATTTTCTTAGACAGTCCTGTATGTATTTATCAGTGGTGGGCCGTCAGGGCCAGCAATGCCTTCTCTGCTGACCTAACATAACCAGAAATCATGATCATAATTAAAGATAAAAATAATTTTTAATTTACTTTCCCTAATTATCTAAAATCAGAGGTGTGGACTCGAGTCACATGACTTGGACTCGAGTCAGACTCGAGTCATGAATTTGATGACTTTAGACTCGACTTGACAAAATGTAAAGAGACTTGCAACTCGACTTAGACTTTAACATCAATGACTTGTGACTTCACTTGGACTTGAGCCTTTTGACTTGACATGACTTGCTACTTTCCCCAAAACCCAAAGATTAAAAAGTTATTCAGCGCTCCGTAGCTTTCATTTTGTATGTGTGTCTATCAGCGTGTGTGCTGCCTGTCAGCTGCTTGTCAGCGTGTGTGCTCTCAGTACAACAGCCAATCAAATTAGATCTACGTTGTTTTCATCACACAGCATTCATCCAATCAAATTGCAGGACAACCAATGAACAAGAGTTGTCAAACAACGCGCCAGTGAGAAAGATTTATACCTAAGTTGGTTTCGTTCGGGTTTAAAAACTACGACTTGGTCAACAAAAAACGAATTGCAGTATGCTAAACATGCAGTTCGAATATTACAGACTGAGACGCAACAACTTCCAACTTCGTTCGACATTTGAAGTTGCACACAGAACGGTAAGTTTTGAATGTAAGCTAATGTTTATTGGCTAAGTAACATGACTTTAATTTGCTGTGTGGTTAAATGAGTGAGGCTGTAAACTCACTGCTAACGTTATAACCATAGACATCTTATAAGGGTACGCAGCATAGAGCGCTACTGCCTACTGGCGCAGACGAGACGCGGGGCCGCCATCTTGGAGTGGTGATCCGCTCCACTCAGTGCAATTCATTTGGCAGGAGCAATGAACTGTCAGCACAATTTAATTCATTTTACCTCACTGAATACCACTGATTTTCACGCGGTTTTTTGTCATACGTGTAGCTATGATAAAGGACACATGTTTTGGCGTGTTTTATTATTCATAGTTTGCTTAACAGTAATAGAATAATCTTATATGCTATAAGTGACCAGATGTCCGAGATCAAAACTGGGAATATAATCCCAGAGAGGGGGGAAAAAATGGTCAGCAATTTTTAAATTGAAGAACAAATATGATTAGGTTATATATACATGCGTATATCCTACATAAACAATGTATGAATACATTATATATCTATATATCTTACAGACTGTATCTCTGTTGCTGCAGCAGCAGAGAGTTTATTCTGTTTTGACACTTTGTATTGATATTTTGTATTCCATTCTTCCCTTAAATGATCATGTTTACAGTGATTGTTTTATATGTATTTTTTATGTATGTCGCTTTGGATAAAAGTGTCTGCCAAATACTTAAACATAAACATATATAAACACCTGAAAGTCTTTATATCAGCTAAAACCACCAATCTGTTTCTCTGGATTCGTAATAAAACCAAATTCTGTCTTACCCAACAATGTTAGTATTTGAATATTGTTACTTGAAGACTTATTCCTGGTTACAATTATACTGTTAAGAAAGTATTGTTTTATATTTTGCCTAAAATGAGAATGCATCATAATCAGTGGCGGCTGGTGAATTTTGTTTTAGGTGGGGCTGAAAGTTTGTAAATCAAACCCCTGTAGGGGGGTCATCCTCCCCCAGAAGATTACTTTGTGATTTTCACATATAAATACTGAAGATCTTTGCTCCTTCTCAACTCTATGCTAATATTCTTTTCACAAAACAAACCAATAATACGTTAATGTCAAATCTTACTTGTGAAAAGTAATCCCCCGATTCCTATTTTCAACAGTCCGCTCATTTGAGCAAGAAAACGCTGAACACCATCTTTGTTTTCTACCTGTCAACTGTCAGTTTAGGCTGCTCGCCGGCTCCTCATCACCACTTCAAGATGGCGGCCAAATTGCTCGCGTCACAGCAGCCAATGCTGCGTCTACTTATAAGATGTCTATGGTTATAACGTCATTGCAAACACGGCAATCTGTTGCGTCCACTGCAGTTCGCTACCTTATTCATACTTTTTGTCAAGTGAATTTTTTTAATCAGGGTTGCATGAGGTACCTACAAAAAACGTTACGTTAGTCAATGTATCACACTCAGTAACGTAACGTTAGACGGCGGTCAGCAGCACCGCGTATTTTAGCCACCTACAAAAAGACAAACATAATCAATTAAAGGTCAGTTAAAATGTATACTATATTAAGAATATGTGTACATATTGCATAGAGCCCTGACATATAAAAAGTTCAACTCTGTTCATTGTTATGTTCATGTATTTGTTATGTTTTTCATGTGTACGCACACATTAACACACATACAGTATGAGGTGAGATCAATGAGATAAGGTAAGAACAGGATATAAACTGCTGTGGAACTAGTTACAATGCAATATGCCATGGAAATACAATGTTAACACTTTTGTGCAAATAAGTACAGTTGCACTTGTTTTTTCAAATGTGTTTATTCTGTAAAGGAATGAGTTAAATGTTTAAAATGACTGGTTAATAGTGCTATTATGAAGTGCAATGTCAGCACTATTTTTTTTCCTGCAATTTCAAATGCACTTGTTTTAATAAATAAATACAGCGTTTTACAAGCATACACAATCTGTGTAAATATATTAGTCTGTGGTTAAAAGGACTTGAAAGGACTCAAAACTCAAAATGCAGGACTTGGGACTTGACTTGAGACTTTCCAGTCTTGACTTTGGACTTGACTCGGGACTTGCCTGTCTTGACTCGGGACTTGACTCGAGACTTGAGGGCAAAGACTTGAGACTTACTTGTGACTTGCAAAACAATGACTTGGTCCCACCTCTGTCTAAAATTATTCATATTCTCTTCATGTCATATTATGCTCCTTCCAGCGCTGTTGTTTTTAGGTTATAGCGTTTTTATCCAATCAGAATTCAGCTAGCTTATGTTGCCATGCTGTACGAAATCTGCCCGGGGCCTTCAGAATCAACAATGCGGGCATCCGTGCACCGTAAGTGAACACAAACATTTGACAGACAGTTGCGATAGCCAATCAGATCACGAGTTGTTGTCAGTAAGGTCTTCTAGCTGGCCTAAGGCAGAAATATATTGTGATGTTATAAGCTAGGTAACATAAGAACTCCATTACCCAGCATGCCACAGTAATGAAGAGCATGCACAGTAGCCCCGTTTAGGTTGTTGAATGTATCCATTATTAATGAGCACGCTGTGGAGTAAACTTTAAGAACTCAGCCAACACGCCTCGTCTGCATTTTTTTATGATGAGACGAGACAACACATATATTTGTAAGGCCATTTTCAAGAAGGATATTTTGAAGAGAAACTACATCTTGTGAGAAGATGTCGGCCAACCCTGGAAGCTAGCTCAGCTGTTCTGGCGATGAAATGGGGAAACGAGCGGCACCACTGGCTTATACAGTGTTGAATGGGATCTACAAATTGTGAGTTAAAATATTTTATTTCTTTATTTTTTCACGTTTAACATGTTTTTTGCAATTTTAATTTTGATAGTACCACATAAGATATGTTTTAATTGCTGGTTCGGGTTTATTGATTTTTAAATGCGCCAGAAAATAACCCGTTTTGTACACTGGTGATGTGGTTCAATGCATAGTAAATGTGTTTCTGAATAGTATTTCTCCAGCAATGTTCATGTGGTGACATAAATGATGTTATTTTGAGAGGTAATCATTGAAGTCGGACATCACTGAAGGCCTAGGTGGGAAACGCACGACCCGCCGCTGGTATTTATAAAACACTTTTGCCTTGTTTTAATTGAGCTGTTTGGAATGTAAAAAGATCATAACATATTTTGCATACATGGTAAATGTTTACTCAAAAACCTTCACGGAAGTCTGCCATTTTTAGTTTACTGAGCACAGTTGTATAGTCCAAACAAAAATATGTCCACAGTGCAACATGATGACAGAAAATGTTTTAATTTTATATTGGGCTTCATATGAAGAAGTAAGAAGTGCCCTTAACTTTTGTGTTTGGTGACAATGTAACTATTCGTAGTATCGGACGCAGGGCCCCAGCGTGAATTGCAACCGGACATGAATTACAGATCCTAAGGGGGAAAAACCCGCCTCGGTCCGAGAGTTATATACAAAAAGATTTACCCAAAACTATACCTAATCGCGGAGACAGTTCCTACAATTTATAAGAACGTTGGATACAATGAAAGAGTAAATCCAGTAACTGTAGATTGTCAAATGTAGACTTAGACTTCCTTTTATTGTCATTCAAATTTGAACTTTACAGTACAGATAAGAACAAAATGTGGTTGCATTAGCTCGTACTGCAGGATAAAAGAGCAATAAGGTGCAGAGTGTTAGCATTTACAAAAGAAGGTGTAGATATAAATAGATTTACTGTACAGATAAATATATTGCACTTTTGCATATGCATCCACGTTTACGGATGTAGGTTATATTGTTTTTATAGTCCAGTGAGTTAATCCGTTTTTCGGGGGAATTGAGGGGAATATTTTGATGTGTTCAAGAGTCTTATGGCCTGAGGGAAGAAGCTGTTACAGAGGCTGCGGAACCTCTTTCCAGAGTCCAGCACTGAAAACAGTCCTTGGTGGGTGTGGGAGGAGTCTCTAAATGTAATAATACAGACTACATGTTGCTGAGAGAAACATCCATACATCCATCCATTCCTTTTCTACCGCTTGTCCCTTTCGGGGTCGCGGGGGGTGCTGGAGCCTATCTCAGCTGCTTTCGGGCGGACACAGTCATGCAAAAAATTTGGACCATAGAACTAGATGTTATGTAGACCACAAGGAAGTGTTTTAGATCCAAATCATAATAAGACCCCTTAAGTCATGCTTTATTTGGTTTTTTACTCAAAGGAATGCTGAGATATTCTGTTCTAATTGTTGTAAGGGTTAGACAATAAGAATTGGGTCTGTCGGTTTACAGATTTGTCACTAAACAGACAGTATGTCCAGTCCAGTAGAACTGAATGTAACAATGTTCACTTTCTCTGTAGGATTGCTGACACATTGTTCTCATCATGTTGCTTGCAGAGGGGGATAAGTCATCGTTGCAATAGAGGTGGTACTTTATGTGAGGTATGGGATTATTGACAGTATTATTTGAGCATGGGTGAAGGAAAGAGGAATCAGATAGAGAGTTGGCAAAGTGTGGCTTCCCTTCAGAAAAAACTGTATAACATGAGTGGGACCTCCATGTCACCTGAAAAACAGTTGTTTGGGTGTTGTATGCTGGCCGGAGACTGTTCTCTTCCAACAAAAAAATCCACTCGTTTTGCCATGGTGCCTCACTATTTGAAAACTGCTGAGCTGGACAATATAGAGAGAGGAGCACAGAAAGCATGAAGACGAAGGCCAAACCACAAGGAATTTTCTGGGAAGTTTGTGGGGAGGGGATCATCTTCGTGACTTGTTGCTCTGTCAGCAACTATTTTCACTGTAATCTGATTTTTCTGTATCTGTAAAAATACAGCAACATTTTGGAAGGCAAATACCACAAACACCAGAACCAACAATGTCCCCAATGTCAAGTCATCCAGCATCCTTTGTGGTCTCTCTTTTTGGCTTTGGGATTTGAGGTAAATGCTGAGGCAGATGTTGGGGTTTCTAGGGGTTAGATTTGCTCTGTAAAAATGTGCTGAAATCTCACGTTCAGCACCAACAGTACTCTGTAATATGTGGTTATTCTCATTCATGCAGTCGTACAAGTAGAGTTCAGTGACACAGGAGGACTCATGAACCCTCAAACTTCACCAGACAGTCTTACTGTACAATAGAGTTGCACAAAAAATCTCATTTGTGATCTCAATTTCCATGCAATCCAATTCCTAAATGACTACAATTTTTTTTCTATAGTGGTACCTCACCTTAAAAGCTACATCACGCTTCAAATATCGCAACGTCACTACATCACAGATTAAAAAATAAATTAATTTAATTAAAGTATATTCTACATATTTTTGGCCTAATTAAGTGTAAAATTACGTTGTTTTTTTAATGTATTACAGTGCAGTGTTGGTCTTATTTTCTGTTATGTTGTGGCGATCGATAAATCTATTCACCACACGGGACTTCCATTTCTGGGTTTAGGGGGGCTACAATAACAACGCGGTTGTTCATATCGATGCTATCTTTACCACGACATTTAAGTTGACCAACTTTTGGCAGATCAACTTTTTGATGCATGTGACAGAGTACGTCGGTCATGTCCGTCTGCATTTACATACGCACACACACAAGGACCCCTGCAGTGCAGTTAAACAGGCACACAGACACATGCCACAAAGACACGGCACTCATTTCCTTGCTCGTCTTTCCTGGTGTCACATTCTCTAATTGTTTTTTGTTAGTTTTTTTCGGGTTTTTTTGTCCTGTCCAGCTTCTCAGGTAAATCATATTGTTGATGTAGATGTCCATATCGGCTGTACAGATTTACTTTACAAAAGAGAAGTGTGGGATACTTCTCTTGTTGCCTTATTTGTATTTGACTTTATTAAATGGATTTATATTATTAATTGGTGCAGCCGGGCCGGAGCAGGAGGGGATAGAAAGAGAGAAAAAAGGAAGGCAGAGGGGGAAATTGCAGGGACAAGAGGGTATCTTTTGTACTTTTTTTTATTGTTTATAAACTTAGGAAATATGTCCCTTGACAGAGGAGAACTTTAATTATGACTAATTGATGACCCTGTAACTACTTGATATTGGATCAATACCCACATTTGTAGTATAAATATTACAGTTTCCTGTAACTACAAAAAACTATTTCGGCAGAAATTGTGTGTGAATGCTTAAAAGTGGAACTGAAATGCTAACAGTTAGTATGCTTGCCAGATAGCGTCAGATACCAAAACATAAGACTCTTAGCTATATTATTGCAAAATGAGCTACAAAAGATAGCATGCGAAGAGTTAGCATGCATTAAATACTAATACATATATATGACTCTGAGCCTAGTGTATACCTGCAAAATTAGCTTTTAGAAGCTAGCATGCCTACAATAGCATGTTAACAGTTAGCACCAAATTATATGACTGAGGTGCATACCAGTGGCAACTGTGACTGCAGGGAAGCTCAGCTGCTAATATATTAAAAAGTGGTCAAATATGTGCAGTACTTTTGTCATTTGTGTTTACATTTCATTGCCTAAGTATGTGCTAGAATGCATTCTGCTTTTATTCAGAATCAGCTACTTTTGCGACAGCTGACAGAACTTCTCATATAATATTGTACCATCACAGTGCATTAAACAGAGTTGAAGCTGAGTGTCCACTGCTTCAATGGTGGAGCATAGGGTGGGTTGTTCTAACTAGACAGTCATTGGAAAGATGCTCGGCTTTGTCCAGTTCACAGACGCAGAGGGTCTCTGAAATTGACTAAAAAGTGCGCTTGGCCTCGGCTAGCGTGAACTCAGAGCTTCCCCGTGTTGATTGGATCCATCCATCCATCCATTTTGTACCGCTTATTCCCTTCGGGGTTGCGGGGGGCGCTGGCGCCTATCTCAGCTACAATCGGGCGGAAGGCGGTGTACACCCTGGACAAGTCGCCACCTCGTGTTGATTGGATAATTTTGGATATTTTTCGGACTATAAGGCGCACTTAAAATCCTTGAATTTTCTCAAAAATCACCAGTGTGCACTATAACCCGGTGCATATATATTAATTCTGGTTGATTGTATTCTGGTTGTGCTACATGGTGTATAAGTGTGACCAGTAGATGGCAGTCACACATAAAAGATACGTAAGAAATGCAGGTTGATGCCTGTTCAACAAATGACGCCAGCAAGTACCGGTAAGCAAGCAAGACCGAAACATTGATGTTTCTTTGAGAATATATAATATTACACACTGCGCTCAAAAATATTTCAAAATGTTTTAGTACGACTTTGGTAACCTACGAAGCCACAGCACTTCATAGATTGTCGGAGCATTATGGCTATGTAGGGTGCTTCAACGTACGGGTAATATTATGGGTTGTGTAAAAGGACCCCAAAATGGCACCTAATAGGAGACATATTATCTGCTGTTTTGTAGAGCTATTATGCAAAAACAACTACTTTTCTTACCTATTAGTACGTACTGTTGTGTATTTGCCATCTGCGTAAGTCCAGAAAATTGTTGTGGGGCCTTCATCCTCCGCTGTTGCCATTTCTAATACAAAGTAGTGTACAGTCGTGCTAGTGCACAGGTGTCAAACTCAAGGCCCGTAAGGCCAAATCTGGCCCGTCACATTATTTTATGTGGCCCGCGAAAGCCTGGAAATAATATGGGTTAATCAAATGCTTAATCTTTTCTTACTGAATATATTTGTTCTTTCCCTTTTGACATTAACAATCATGTACTGCATGCAATTGCATATCTTTTAGAATTCAATATTATCAAAATCAAAATATTATATTATCATGTATTCCAAAAATATTTTTTGTTAAAATAAAAATAAATGCTGTACTTAAATATCTGCTTGACTTACGATTTCAAAACAAATTATCAATCAAATTGTAGACTATAAAATTGACAATAGATCATACGGTTAAATTCCACCGACTGAGTTTTTTACTGTAAAATCAACTTTGGTACTGTTTTTTTCCATATACAGTAAGACACTAAAACATTAAAAAAACAAAAACAAAAAACAATAAAACAACAAGAATTTACATATAAAAAAAAGGCAGCTCTATTGCTTTAATTTTACCGCTAAAAACAGTGGTATTGTTTTTCCATTCCATTTATTACATTTGTTTATATGCTGTAAAAAACCCACTGCTTTTACTGTAAAATTCTGGTGACTGAGCTGCCAGTTTTTAAAGTAAAATTTTATAATTTTTTTTGCAGCTTATGTAAAAAACTATATTGTTAATGTATTATATGTATACATGTATATTCATACATTACTCATTGTTAAAAGCGGCCCTCTGAGGGCAACCATAACTGCAATGTGGCCCTCAATGAAAACGAGTTTGACTCCCCTGTGCTAGTGTGACCTCAGAGTCCTTATAAAAACAGCTTTTGAGTCCATTAGTCCTTGTTCTATTGCAGCTGTAGCGCCTCCCTGAGGTCAGCTGTTTTATTTATTTATTGATTTTTTTGTTGATTTGATAGGGGACAAGTACAGATGTTGTAGCCATGGCGGCATTACATACTGTACGTACAATTTGCTAATTGACATTCCCAGTCCCTAAAAGGGTCTTTAAAAGACAACAGTTCATGAAACGATTTGTCCTGTGAAGCCTCTTTGGGCACTGTGACACAGTACGTCATTGACAACTAAGAACTCAACTGTTTTCCTATTTTGTGTGCACGAATACACACACACACACATGCCTTTGTGCAAGTCTAATATCTCGCCCTGGTTCAAGAATGACCTCATTGTCTCTCAGAGCTTGGTCTCAGGTTTCAGACCTGCACACCAAGCAAGTTACTCTCATAACAAGCACACTGTTTCGTGCACCATTTCTCACGTTCCTCTTTGTCTTATCGTGGCGCTTTTCTTTTTTCACTCTGATGTGTATGTTCTAAACTCCTTCTGTCAAATCTGACTGAACCCATTCATGCTTTTATGCCTTGCTGCTGTTTACTTACAATGAAAATGTGGAACATTGCTTTAACACTGCCTCCATTGATTCAAAATTAGTGCATTTGGAATTAATAATGTGATTGAGTAAATAAACAAGTGGTTCACTTGTAGAAATGGCTATCGTTTGCTGGTAGTAGCAAATTTGGCAACATTGGTGTTACTTGGTCTCATCTTCAAAGACGGCCGAAGTGGAAAAATGACTGCTGGGTGAAGCATAAGAAAACCAAACAACATAAACAGACAAAAACTGTGGGCTTTCTAACAATGTATTATTTTTACAATAAAATAATTGTGGCAAGGGTCCAGTGGTTAGGAACCTCTTGTGTAGTTCAAAATTTAAACTGTTAAAAATGTGTGAAAAAGTAAATAAATAAATACTATAGTGACACATAACTTAATTCATCATAAAAAATAATTGTGTGCACCTGTTTGTGGTTTGAATACACTGATGTATTTTTCAAAATTCATCTATCCATTCATCCATTTTCTACCGCTTGTCCCTCTCCGGGTGGCGGGGGGGAGCTGGAGCCTATCCCAGCTGCACTTGGGCGGAAGGCGGGGTACATCGTGGACAAGTCGCCACCTCATCGCAGGGCCAACACATATAGATTCAACATCAAAATTGCATTTTTTCGTTTTAAATTAGTTATTTAACAAAACAAATTTAGCTCCACGGTGCAGTGCGTTAAACCAGTATGTTTTGTTGACAAACAATGCCTTTTCATTTGCACTGAATTCTGTGACATGCAAATTAAACAGAATAGTCATAAATAAAATTAAAAGTGACAATAACAAATAAAATTCAGGTGTGCGTCAAGGTCCGCCCCTCGCAAAGGAAGAGTGAACTGGAAAAAAAAAGCACAACAGGGAAAATGCAGGCACAAAATAAAAGGGAAGGCAGGAGAACAATAGAACAACATGTTTATAAGTTAAACTATCCCTCCATGCTAGATGGAAAACCTCAAGTTTAGTCGCACGCCATTTGCGTTCCAGCTTTCTACATGATAGTTTAAGAACTATGGTTTCTTCTATGAACCAGGGGGTACGCCTTATAGGGGCCTTTTTTGGCTATACTATCAATGGCGTTGTGCAGGGCATCGATAAAGTTGTTAGTAAGGTTATCGATAGAGCCCACATAATTTGGGAATGGTGCCATTACCAAGGGCAGTAGGCCAGCAAGAGCATTAATGTTGCGGCTGCTAAAGCATTGGTTTCTTGTTGACAATGAGTCGGAACTTAAAATGTTATAAGGTAGTAATCGGACATTGTACCATAACATTGGAGGTGGTGACACCCTGGACAAGGACTAGGTCTATTGTATTACAATTGCGATGTCATTTATGTTGACGTCAACTTCAGCAGGCACTTTTTCATAATGATAACACAATGATGAGTTGATCCACATAGACAAATTGTCAACATAAACATATTACACTATATTAGGATAATAATGACACAGCATATGTTTTTCTATATTGTATAATACAGTTGATGCCTTAGAGCAGGGGTGTCCAAAGTGCGGCCCGGGGGCCATTTGCGGCCCGCAGTTAATTGTTTACCGGCCCGCCACACATTCTGGAAATGCTATTGCAAAAATAAAAAATAAATATTAACTAGAAAAAGTTGCAATGTTGACACAAAGCTGCCATGCAGGCTGTTTTTTTCGTTTGTCTATCTTTCTTTTTATTTTTTTGCCATTGCTTAAAAAAAATAAAAAATCAATGTTATAATGAATTATTGACCTATTCAAGGCTCCAATTATTTCAAATATTTCACTTAAAAATGTTTTATGTGGAAAATATTGCATATATTGTGTGGTTGCCATACAAAAACATCAACGTTTTCTTTGACAGAAGAGCATAAAACAAACAAAACAATAGTTCAAACCTAAAATTGACAGATATATCTGAAGTTGATCCTGTAACTTAAGTGTTGAAAGTAAAAAAAAAACAATACAAATGTATCACTTTGAGTGGGGCACCTTTTGTATCCTAAATATATTTAATGGGATTTTATTTATCTTTTCACTGTGATTACTCAAAAATAACAAAGAATTAATATCAATTGTGTCTTGCATTATTGATGTTTTTAAGGCTCTAATTACTTCACATCAAACTTTCTGAATGTTTTGGGCAGTGGGGGAAATACTGCATATTTCAGTTTTATTATAATAAAAAAGTTGTCTTGACAGAAAAGGCATAAAACCTTTTTGGTTTTTAAAATTTTATATCAACCTGAAGTTGATATACTGTAGAGATTTACTGTAAGCGTTAAATAAAAAAATAAAAAAATAATAATAGTTTGACTTGTTTTTAACATTTTAATGACTTAGACCCTTTATGGTCCCCGGGAGCCCTAAAGGGAAAAAAAACCCAAAATCCATATATTTTGTTATGATTTGAAAATGAAAACTATCAAAATGGCCCCCGCAGGCTTTAATGTTTCCGTGTGCAGCCCTCAGTGGAAAAAGTTTGGACACCCCTGCCTTAGAGGGTTACAGACATTTGCATATTTGTCATGGGCATAGATGTCATATTCATTTTGGACATTTTTTTCTTCCTCTCCTTAGTAAAGTACATCCGCGAGGTTTCTCCACTGTTTAAAAAGCCATCCCTCGTGGCTGACCTGCCATGGGATGGCGGTCGGATACAGACGCCCAGCTACAGCAGCAGCGAAGATTCTGGTTCTCCTCAGAACAGCAGCTCCAAAGACAGGAAGGTCATCAGCCTGAAGATGTGCTTCATTAGCAGGAACCTTACCATGCCAGACCTGGAGAACAGGTTTGATATTCATAATTCTATGGCCGGTAGTTGCTAGCATATCGTTACCAGAAGCAGTATATTCATTTGAAGTGATTATAGTGCTTTATGGCCGCACGGTTGTTGGCATGTTGGCCTGACAGACAGAAGATTGAGGGTTGGAATTTTCTTTGGAACATTTCTTTGTACAGTTTGCATGTTCTCACCGTACCATAAGTGTTTTTTTCCAAATACTCCCAAAACATACCGTATTTTTCGGACAATAAGGCGCACTTAAAACTCGACAGTGCGCCTTATAACCCGGTGCGCCTAATGTACGGAATAATTCTGGTTGCGCTTACTGACCTTGAAGCTATTTTATTTGGTACATGGTGAAATGATAAGTGTGACTAGTAGATCGCAGTCACACATAAGAGATATGTGTAGAATGCAATATGATGGCAATATGACTCAAGTAAACAAAACCAACATTTTATATGTTCCATTGAAAATATAGAACATTACACACGGCGCTCAAAAATCCATCAAAATGTTTTAGGACGACTTTGGTAAGCTATGAAGCCGCACCGCTTGATGGATTGTACTGTGCTTCAACATAGGAGTATTATTATGGTGTGTGTATAAGGTAAGACATATTATCTGGCGTTTTGTTCCGCAATATTAAAATACTAATTTTAAAATTTGTACGCGTCCGCCTTTGTAGTCCATGCCGACATCGTAGTCAATAAGCTTCTTCTTTTTCTCGATTTTCTTGTTTTGTGACATTCATTCTCCACTGTTGCCATTTCTAATATAAAGTAGTGTAAAGTTCTTACTTATATCTGTCAGTAAACTCGCCATGAAAGCGCTAAAACATACCGGTGTAATGAGTTTACATTATTCACCCAGGGAACCTTAGTTATTAGAGAGTTACGGTCGGACGGTTTTTCATGGGACACTTTTCCGGCGTTGTTATTGCACTAGTGAGCCACGGATGAGGAGATGCTGCTCCGTTATTGTTTTAAGTAAAGTCTGAATGTCATTAAAACAGTTAACTCTATCTTTTGATACTTCTTCCACCCCCGTCCTTGCACGCTACACCGCTACAACAAAGATGACAGAGAAAAGACGCTGCAGAAGGTGAGCCACGTAAATAAGACCGCCCACAAGACGGCGCATGCTGAAGCGACTGTCAGAAAGCGGCTTAAAGATAATCTGTAAAACATAACCTATGTTCTTTTGACCAAAGAACCACCATTACATGTTATGTAGACCACAAGGAAGTGTTTTCAATTTAGAAAAAAATAAATAATAATATGACCCCTTTCATGCTCCCTATATTCATGCCTTTTGCATGAAAATAAACCTGATTAGAACCGCTCATCGGCAGTGTGCCTTAAAATCCGGTGCGCCCGATGGTCCGGAAAATACGGTAAATGTTATTTTATTTGTATAGTATGAATTGTCCATAGGTGGGAATTAGGGCTGTCAAAGTTAACGCGATAATAACGCCTTAACTATAAATTTCCTTAAACGGCGCTGATTTTTTATTTTTTTTAAACACGTACGAGTCTTGTCTGCCCCTCACTCCATTCCATATCGTGGAAAAACATAGCTGCGTTGAGTTACTATTTAGCCACAAGCGGGGGGAAAATAGTGAGCAGAAATGGACAAAGAAAAGGGTACATCATGGAAAGCCAAGGTTCAAAGCTATGACAAGTCGTTCTCCCGACAAGGCAAAACTTTTTTATAAGGCGTACTTAAAACCCTTTAATTTTCTCAAAAATCGACAGTGCGCCTTATAACCCGGTGCGCCTAATGCACGGCATACTTCTGGTTGTGCTTACCAACCTCGAAGCTATTTTTATGTGGTAAATAGATAGATAGATAGATAGTACTTTATTGATTCCTTCAGGAGAGTTCCCTCAGGAAAATTTAAAATTACCTGGTGTAATGATAAGTGTGGCCAGTAGATCAGTCACACATAAGAGATACGTGTAAACTGCAAGATGACGCCAGTAAACAACATCAAAACTTTAAATGTTCCATTGAGAATATACAGTAGAACATTACACATGGCGCTCAAAAATCTGTTAAAAGGTTTTTAGTACGACTTCGGTAAGCTATGAAGCCGCACCGCTTGATGGATTGTCGGCGCATATATTGTGGGGCGGTATAGCTCGGTTGGTAGAGCGGCCGTGCCAGCAACTTGAGGGTTGCAGGTTCGATCCCCGCCTCCGCCATCCTAGTCACTGCCGTTGTGTCCTTGGGCAAGACACTTTACCCACCTGCTCCCAGTGCCACCCACACTGGTTTACATGTAACTTAGATATTGGGTTTCACTATGTAAAGCGCTTTGAGTCACTAGAGAAAAGCGCTATATAAATATGATTCACTTCACACTTCACTAAACATACAAGTATCTCGCAAAATGGCCCCTTTAGGCAGACATATTTACTGCCGTTTTGTTTCGCAATGTTATGCAAAACCGACTTTTCTTACCTCCTAGTACCTGCTGATGTGTATTTGGGATCTGCATAAGTCCTGAAAATGTGCACGCATCCGCCATTGTAGTCCGTGCCGACACCGTCGTCATAAGCTTCTTCATTTTCATCTTCCGCTGTTGCCATTTCTAATATAAAGTAGCGTTAAGTTCTTACTTATATCTGTCAGTAGACCAGCTATCAAAGCGCTAAAAACTGTAGTGGGTTTACATTATTCACCCACGGAACGTTAGTTATTAGAGGGTTCCGGTCGGACGGTTTTTCATGGGACACATTGATGTTGTTCAACGTTGATGTTGCACTATTGAGCCACGGATGAGAAGATGCTGCTCCGTTATTGATTTAAGTCAAGTCTGAATGTCATTAAAACAGTTAGCTCCATCTTTTGACACTTCTTCCACTCCCATCCTTTCACGCTACAACAAAGATGACGGGGAGAAGACGCTGTTGAAGGTGAGTCACGTAGGTAAGACCGCCCACAAAACGGCGCATCCTGAAGAGACGCTCAGAAAGCTACTTGAAAATGGTCTGTAAAACATATGTATGCAACATTTTCACCAAATAACCACCATCACATATTATGTAGACCACAATATAGTGTTTTAAATTTAGAAAAAAATTATAATATGACCCTTTTAATGCGCCTTATAATCCGGTGCGCCTTTTGTATGAAAATAGACCTGAATAGACCCGCTCATCAGCAGTGCGCCTTTTAATCCGGTGCGCCTTTTGTATGAAAATAGACCTGAATAGACCCGCTCATCAGCAGTGCGCCTTTTAATCCGGTGCTCCCATGGTCCGAAAAATACGGTAATTTGTTTTTGTCAGCATAAACACACTGCCACCTTACTGACTTTATATACAGTACATTGACTTTCTTTTTATTTTCAGATTATTGGAGCTGTATTCGCCAGATGGTCAGCACACGGTTGTACTTCGTTGTAAAGATTGCCCTTCTGCCAACTCCTGGTTTACTGCCATCCACACCAACATTGCTGCCCTGCTGCCACAGACCCTGAGTCACATCAATGCTTACCTGGGGGTCTCGGCCTCCACCACCATGCAGCCTCACCTCAAGCACATTGGGTGGATGGCTAAGCAGGTACAGTCCAGTCCAGGTTCTAAACATTTATTAATAATATACAGCAATCAAATTGATGATTGTTTTACATTTTGGGATATCAGTGCAACTATGTAGCCAACAGAAAAAAACATGATACACATACTGTACAACCCTAATTTGTATTCCAGTGCCGAGTAATAATAAAGTGTTGGTTCTCCTTAGGTCCAGCTGGAAGGTGGACGGCAGCAGTACAGGCCTGTGGTCATGGCGCTTACAGAAAAGGACATTTTGCTCTTTGAGTCTGTGCCATGGCGTAGAGAGTCATGGTCCATGCCTCTCCTCACACATCCTCTGCTCGCCACAAGGTAAGAACAGCAATAACATGAAGTTTGGACGGAGTGTACACCACACATCATAAAATGATTAAATAAAAAAGAAACACATCCAACTTGCAGGAATAGAAGCTGTTGTGTGAGCATAAACACACTGCAACTCCATGACAACACACATGACAAGCACTGCCTGATAATTTATATACTTGGATTTCATTCTGGTCCTCTAATTTTCCTGTCTTTGTACTTTTTTGTCCGTATGGATATGAAATGGTCTTAAATTATTTTCATTATGATCTTAAAAAAGTCTTAAAAAGTCTTAAATTTGACTTGTTGAAACCTGCAGATACACTGTAATAATAACTTACCATAAAGCTCAAGGACTTATTTTATACTGTATTCAGCAGAGGTAAGGCAATCTACCCTCCTTCCTTAAATTTTTTTTCTGACAAAAATGCTAACTAAAATTAAAACAATGGTGGCTCTTGAAGGTAATACATAGATGCGATGCGATTAAGTTGAGGAGGCCTTTTTCTTCCACAATATTAATGGACCTGCAAACTATTGCTGTGGAAAGCTTGTTGGTTGTAGACTTGTGCATGTGTCTGTGTTGTGAGCTCTACAGCTTGGTTTACATTTGTTGAGGGGGAGGAGGGCTATCTGCATTCACCAATGTTTGGTTAGCAAATGGTATTGGAGACTCGACGTACTAAGATGATAATTTAATTCACAACAATAGGTGTAAATACATTTTGTCCAGTCTCATTTACCATCTGCAAGGACTTTGAAGCGAAACTTGCTGTTCAAAACACTCTTTCCCTTGTTCATTTTTGTTTGCTATTTGTTCCGCTTGTGGCTCCACGCAATGCTTCCTTTTCCCATGCGTTAATCGCGCATCAAAAAAATGTGTCCTGTTAAAAGAATGTATAGTTAACTCTGTATTATCACGTTATCTTTAACAGCTCTAGATAAAACATTTATGGATTACATTTTGACATAAAATTGCATTTGTGTCTAAATATTGAGGTCTTGTTTAAAGTGAATTTCAATTATACAAGCAAGTAGTAACCTGTGAAAAGTAATACTCAATTTAAAAGTGTGATTAATGTCAATGAAATATTGTAATTTAAAAATGCATTGGTTGACGGTACTAAAAAAAACCCGTTTAAAACATTTAAGAAATCTGATTGCCGTTTTGGAATGTTTAAAGAAATGTCCAGATAAAGCTAAGGTATTTTAACTATATATTTGAGGCCTGAAATAACATCCGTTTACAGAGGAACAAGTCTATGCTGCTTAGAAGAAATAAAAAAAATAGAGCAAGAGAGAGAGACAAAGGAACTTCCAGACCCTTATATCTGCCTTGGGAAGTTGAAATCAGTGCAGGAGGGATTGGGTGAAGTGGTCCATTTTTAGGAGGGAGAATGAGAGAAATACACTCTCAGTCTGATTGTGAACAGAAATGTTTTGGTTAAACATTGGGAAAGGCAGCAATACAGAATTAATCACAAAATGAACTCATTTGTTGAGTAACCTTTGCACAAAAGAAAATACAATATAAATTAGTGATCTTTGGCATCACAACAGTCCTTGTTTTCTGCTCTTGGAAGATGGTGGGGAAGATGTAAAAAGAACCAAGCAGAGCTATCTCCGCACGGCTCGAGGACCTTTGAGGATCCATAAAAGAGTTGTATCTTTTACAAACAGAACAGGTCAATGTAGTGAAGTGAAGCAATACAACATAAATCACATAAGAAGCACTTAGATTAAAGTTGTTGTTACACAAGCGATAACCAAAATATTAAGTTTGCCACAACATTGGACTATGAACTTTGAAGTCTTTTGAAACCCCTTTGTTTAAGACAACTAACAGACACAGAACACAATCTTCAGACTACAGTACGAATCCTTGTTACGTTGTTGAATTTCTCTTAAAAAAAACACACAAAACACGCTTTTTCATTTTTCTTATACAGTCAAAAATTGTTAAGTTCAATTATTTCTATGCTTTATTTCTATCCAGATTGGTCCACTCTGGCAGTGCCCGTGGTTCTCCTTCCCAGGGTTCAGACCTGGTGTTTGCCACCCGGACGGGCACAGGGCGTGGCATTGAGTCTCACGTTTTCCGGGTGGAGACCCACTGGGATCTGTCTTCATGGACCAGAGCTCTGGTACAAGGAGCACATGCTGCTGCAGAACTCATCAAAGAAGTTTCTATCGGTAAGTGTGCGTGTGTGTTGTGTGTGTGTGCGCGCGTGCGTGTGTGTGTGCGAGCGCTTGTGTACGTATGTTTGCGTGAATGTGTGCATGTGTGTATATGTGTGCTCAACAAGAATACTGTATATGTACTTGTATATCTTACAAATGCTTTCATGTACACCTTTGAAATACACTTTTACCAGAAAGAAAGACTGACTGATGTTTGGCATGCTTGCATAATCCAATGAGAACAATTAGGTTTTTTTTATGTTCACTTTTTATTGGCACTGTTTGAATGTGAAAATGTAATTTTTTTTATTGTGCACGCTTCAACAATTCCAAAAGAAAACTTGAAGTAATGAAAATATGTATACTGTAATACAGGGGTCACCAACGCGGTGCCCGCGGGCACCAGGTAGCCCGTAAGGACCAGATGAGTCGCCCGCTGGCCTGTTCTAAAAATAGCTCAAATAGGAGCACTGTAGCGGCGAACAGCTGTCTCGTCAGCTGATGCGCGAGCGCGTAACTGCTGCTGCTTGGCAAGCAGCCAAACCCCACTTAATAAAATTATATTTTATTTTAGAGCACATCCACATCCCTATTCACCTAGGCAACCCCAGGAAATGTATATAATTTGGCATTATTATCAGTTTACGTTCACGCGCAGGTATAACGCGGTGCGCTCCCGTCTCGTCTGCTGGTGCGCGAGCCCGGTAATTAGACAGCTGTGTCAAATCAAAGAGTACAAAAGACGCCAGCGCAGAGTGGAGAAAGGTTTGGTTCATTACAGATAACACAGAGTTGTGCCAAAAGTGTACCAAAACCAAAATCTGAACGGACAGCCGGTAAGACTGTACTTTATTTCTCTTTGTGGGTGTGGCGCACCTGTTGCGCTGGTGAGATGGGGCAGGAGGGGAGTTGTGTGCATGTAGCGTGCTTAGTCTGGAGGCTAAATACACACGGTGTTTTGTGTAACTGTTGTTTAGTAAGGAAGTGTTGTGATTCTTTGCTTAGTTTGATAAATGTTGGAGCAGTTTGCTTCATCAGGAGGGTGAAGTCGCTCAATTTAAAGTGTTGGATTTAACTGTGTTGGATCATTGGCTGCTAGTGAGGGCATAGAAAAGGGGTATTTTTCTACCAGTAGACAGCGTTTAAGATTAAGTGTTTCACTGCTAAATTAATAATATATTTATATTGGATATGGATTTTAAATATGTATCTAAAATAGGTGGTTAATTGGTTAGGTATTTATGTATTTGCATATTGGGTTTTCTGCTGCATTTATCTATTGTGTTTCCGGTGTTAAATGTATTTTATATGTATTTTGGTGCATTTATGTTGAGACCATTTATTTAAAATCTGAATTAACTTAAAGGGAAAATATTAATCCATTTTCGTGCACTTGTTTAATTGTTAAGTGTTTGATAGCCTTATTAATAATTGTAAATTATGGGACTGATAATTGATTGATTTTTTACAGCATGTTAATCTTGTGGTGTTTTGTCCTTAAAGGTTTTTCACCTACTAAAGAAGCTAAAGGCTACTAAAGACAGCTAATGACAGCTAAAGAAACTAACGTCTACTAACACTGCTAAAGACTGCTAAAAAGACTAAAGAAGAAAAAAAGAAGTTGTTTCTTCGTTGGAAAAACTGTTGCAAACTAAAGGAAAGTAAAAGGAAAAACGTAACTACGGTCTGGTCTTTTGAGTGAAATCCAGAAGCCACATTCAGCATTGGTACATCCCTTCAAGTGTGGTATAAGCACAGTGAAAAAAGCAAAACACTTGACAAGCACTTACCAGTGAGCTGCCTCTATTTTTTAAATGTCATTTATTTACTAGCAAGCTTGTCTCGCTTTGCACGACATTTTTAATTCTAAGAGAGACAAAACTCCAAAAAAATGTAAAAATCCAAGAAAATATTTTAAAGACTTGGTCTTCACTGACAAAGAAACAGATAACAGATTTTGTGTCCAGTTCAAAGTGTGACATGATTTATTTAAAAATTTGAGAGTTGACTTTTGTATTTTACATGAGTTATTATTTGTACAAACATGGTGCAAAGTAATTCATGATTTGTTCAAAAATGTTAGTGGCTAGCTAGTTAAAATGGGATATTGTGATTTCACAAGACTGTCTTAAAAGTGATCATTTGAAAATGTTCAATTTGAAAAATGTGCACTTAGAGAAAATATAAAAATAAAGTGTTGCATATTGATATTTATCTGTTTCTATATATATTTATTGTGAGAAATCATTAAGATGATCAGTGTTTCCACAAAGATAATTATCATTAATTATTAATAATAACATAGAGTTAAAGGTAAATTGAGCAAATTGGCTATTTCTGGCAATTTATTTAAGTGTGTATCAAACTGGTAGCCCTTCGCATTAATCAGTACCCAAGAAGTAGCTCTTGGTTTCGAAAAGGTTGGTGACCCCTGCTGTAATATCATATATTCACTGGCAGGGAAACGTTGACACACACAGTACACACAAAACGCATGGTACAAACAAAACAGACAGTACCCAAAGAAGACGTACACACACAGTGCACATTACTCACACAATACACACAATATAGTACTATCTATCTATCTACAGTACACCCAAAAGATACAGTACACATAGTGCACACAGTAAACACTAAAAACATAGTACACACAAAACACACAGTACACTTCGTAATCACAGTACACACAAAACTTACAGTACACTTTACGCACAAAACACATAGTACACAAGCAACGCATAGTACACACAAGACCCGCAGTACACTATGACCTGATCTACTAAAGGTTTGCGTGTATCCAAACATGTGCAAGCTTGATAGCACACAAGCAAATTCGCTGCAGTGTTGTGATGGTCCACTGCCTCCCTGCTAATAGCGCTGACACCGCCCACTGCTAAAAAATAGTTTCTGTTGTCTAGATTGCAATTCTATATTGCAGAAAAGGTGTTACAGATTACTGATGTGTTCGGTTTGTTCAACATTGCAAAACAGAACAGTTTGGAGAGCATAGTAACATGAATGTGGTGAAAAATTAATGACATTTTTATGGGCACATAATGCTGGTAGTACACACAAAAACCTAATTCCTGTCAATGAGAAAGGACGCAAAGAAAAAAAGCTCCGCTTCTGCTACCGGAGTTTTTGTTAAGTCTGAAGATTTTGACCACTGATTTGACCACTGATTTGCGATCACAGCCACAGGAGAGTCACCTGGCATCTTCGATCTGATTTTGGTCAGTTGAGAGGCACTGATACGCTGAAATAAGGCGAGTGGAAGAGCCGTTAGCCTCAAACCAAAGGCGCCTCCCGCAGTTCAAAGCGGTTGCCTAGCAACCAAAAGTTACGGCGAGTTTACAGCTGTTTTAAAGTGATCCCGACGTCGCAGAGTGATATAAGTTGACAGGCTGACACCTCAAATTGATCTCTGAACGGCGCAAAGTACGAAATTGTTGAAAAAACAAGTTAAAAGTGCCGCAAGTCGCTAAAGAAGTAACTGCCCTTAAGACATAAGAGGCGCTGACGTCAGTGACTGCCGCGATGCCAAAAGTTAAAGGATTGACTGGAAAGACTGATTTGAAGCTGGGCACAGGACATGATGGGATTCAAGAAGGGATACTACAAAAAATACTCCAGGGATTTAAAGAAGAAATGATAGAAAAATTGGAAGAATTGATTGATGGATGGAAAGAGGATATGAAAGAAATGAAAGAAGAAATTAAAGAAATGAAAAAAGAGAACAACTCCAGAAATAAAGAAGCCACTGAAATGAGCAAACAAATGAAGATCCTTCAAGAAGACAACAACATGCTGAGGAACATCATAGATGAAATGGATCAGGATAAACGAATGAATGATATCATTGTGACAGGGCACCGAATTAAACCAAGATCCTATGCGAAAGCTGTGAATAATGAAGGTGAACCAGATTAAATGGATATGGTCTCAGCAGAACAGCAAGTGGTCAACTTTCTGCAATCAAAAGAAATTGAAATTGACATTAATACCATCGAAACATGCATCCCACTGAACGGAAGAAACAACAACGCCACTCCAGTCGTGCTCGTGAAACTCGTAAACAGAAAATCTAAAATGGCATTGCTGAGACAGGGAAAGAAGCTGAAGGGAACAAATGTGTACATGAATGAGCATCTCACAAAACGCAATGCTGGAATCGCCAAGAAAGCACGCGACTTGAGAAGGCAGGGAAAAATCCAGGGAACTTGGAGCGCCAACTGTAAAATCTACATCAAGCTGAATGGAAGTCCAGAAGCAAGAGTAATTGTTGTCCATGACATCAAGGACCTGGACAATTTTTAAAGTTTACACAGCTACCACAACAACGATGATAATGGACTCTGACAGAAAACAAGCACCTAAATTCAGCATCGGCACTACTATGTTCCAAGGGACGACTAAACAAGAGGACCTAGATTCAGGATTGCATCCACCTACACTTATAGAGATTATTGAAAAAACATCAAAGTTTGTTGAACAAGAAAATATGGAACTAAAAAATTTCTGCAACAAAGATCACAAAAACCAGAATTTGGAAAATGATATAGATCCAGATACAAATTTTTTCTCCCACATCAGTAATAGTTGTTTTTATTATACAGATGATCAATATAATAGCAACATTGAATGTGATAACAAATTGTCAATTATTCATTTTAATAGTAGAAGCTTGTATGCAAATTACAATAACATTAAGAACTTTTTGGAACACATCAACGAACCCTTCAAAGTGATTGCTGTCACAGAAACATGGATTGATGATAAAAAAGGAATAGATTTTGATCTGGAGGGATATGAACTAAACTACATCAACAGAACCAACAAAAATGGAGGAGGAGTAGCTGTGTACGTGATGAAGAACCTGAACTACAAAGTGGTAAAAAACATGTCATTTGCCATTGATAATATCTTAGAATGTATAACCATTGAAATATGTCAGGAAAAAAGCAAAAACATATTCATCAGTTGTATATATAGATCACCTTAGTCAAGTATAGAAACATTTGAAGAATGGATCAAGGCAACTTACATGGACAATGGTCAAAGAATAATGTTCTTATGTGGTGACTTTAATATTGACTTATTGAACCCCAACAAGCAAAAGTCTATTGATGACTTCATTGATACAATGTACAGCATCAGTCTATATCCTAAAATCACAAAGCCAAGCAGAATCACAGCACACTGTGCCACGCTTATTGATAATATTTTTACCAATGATTTTGATAATAACACTACAAGTGGTCTACTTATAAGCGACGTTAGTGATCATCTACCAGTTTTTACAATATATAATGGAAACTACAAGAAGAACATGGAAGACAAAAGGACATTTCGAAGACTATGCACAGAGAAGAGGATGACTGCCTTCAAAATTGAGCTACAAAAGCAAGATTGGGACAATGTGTATAATGAAAAAGAGGTTGATGAAGCATATGAACATTTCTTAAACAAGTTCATAATACTTTATGACAAACATTGTCCATGGATACAACTCAGTAACAAGCAGAGAAAGAATAATCAACCATGGATGACAAAAGGATTAAAAAATGCTTGTAAGAAGAAGAATACACTATATAGAGAATTTATAGCACAAAGAACTATAGAGGCAGAAATTAAGTACAAAAAGTATAAAAACAAGTTAACAGACATACTACGATCATGTAGAAAAGAATATTACAGTGAATTATTGGACAGGAACAAAAATAATATGAGAGCAACATGGGGCATCCTCAATAGCATTATAAAAAATGGAACTAAGAGGGACTACCCTCAATACTTCTTAGATGAAAATAAAAAAAATGACAACATAAAGGAATTAGTTGAAAGCTTCAATAATTATTTTGTAAATATTGGACCCAGTTCCAATTGAGGACTATAATGATACCATAGAGCGAAATCCCAACTCCATGTTCCTCAGTAATGTGACACAGGAGGAAATAGTTACAATCGTGAAAAAATGTAAATCTAAGACTTCAACTGATTGTAACGGAATTGATATGGAAACGATAAAAAAGGTTATTGAAGAGATCTCAGGACCATTAATGTATATTAGTAACCTATCATTTCAAACAGGTACATTTCCAAACAAAATGAAAATAGCTAAAGTTGCACCAATTTATAAGACTGGAGATAAACATCAATTTACAAATTATAGACCTGTTTCTCTACTTCCACAATTTTCTAAAATCATTGAAAAACTGTTCAATAACAGATTAGAAAGTTTCATAAATAAAAATAGAATACTCGAAGAGAACCAATATGGATACAGAGCTAATGTTTCAACTTCAATGGCTTTAATTGAAATTACAGAAGAAATTACCAATGCAATAGATAGTAAAAAATGTGCAGCAGCGGTTTTTATGGATCTAACTAAAGCATTTGACACAATTAATCACAATATTTTAATCAAAAAACTAGAACGATATGGCATCAGAGGGTTAGTCTTAAACTGGATAAGAAGTTATCTAACGAACAGGAAACAATACGTGAAGCTAGGCGAACACACGTCTACAACGCTAAATATATCCTGTGGTGTACCTCAGGGATCAATACTAGGACCTAAATTATTCAATCTCTATATAAATGACATTTGTAAAGTTACAAAAGATTTAAAGTTAGTATTATTTGCGGATGATACAACAGCGTTTTGTTCAGGAGAAAACACACAGGAGATAATACAAATAATAACAGAAGAAATTAACAAATTAAAAAGATGGTTTGACAAAAACAGACTATCGTTGAATCTTAGTAAAACTAAAATAATGCTATTTGGTAACAGTAGAAGAGAAAGTCAAACACAAATACAAATAGACGGAATAGAAATTGAAAGAGTAAACGAAACCAAATTTCTAGGTATAATGATTGATGATAAATTGAACTGGAAATCTCACGTAAAAAATATACAACATAAAGTTGCAAGAAACACGTCAATAATGAATAAAGCAAAACATGTTCTAGACCAAAAATCCCTTCATATTCTCTACTGCTCACTAGTGTTACCATATCTGAGCTACTGTGTAGAAATATGGGGAAATAATTACAAAAGTACACTTCATTCATTAACGGTGTTACAAAAAAGATCAGTTAGAATAATACATAATGTTGGATATAGAGAACATGCAAACCCTTTATTTATTGAATCAAAAATACTGAAATTCCACGACATAGTGAATTTGCAAACAGCTAAAATTATGCACAAAGCAAACTATAACCTGCTACCCAAGAATATACAACAATTCTTCTCAAAAAAAGAGGAGAAATATAATCTTAGAGAAAAACGTAATTTAAAACATTTGTTTGCACGTACAACACTTAAGACCTTCAGTATATCAATATGTGGAATTAAATTATGGAATGGATTAAGCAAAGCAATCAAACAATGTACTAATATGATACACTTCAAGAAACTCTTCAAACTTAAAGTGTTTACAAAGTACAATGAAGAAGAACCATGACAAACATTCTCAATTTATTTCATCCATCCATTCATTCATTCTTAAAGTAATCTTACTTATCTCATCATATGAAATATGACTTACTTCACCAATTATTATTATTAAATTCTTACTATTATTTATTTATTTATTTTTATTGTAATTACTTATGGAGTTTATTGTGAAAAAATTGTGAACAGGAAGTGAACAAAAAGTTTTGCAACTGTTATGTAAAGAAAAGGGGTAGGATTAAATAAGCTCTGCTTCTTCCTACTCCTTTTCGAACATGTTGAAAAGAAACTGGAAATTGTGATGTATCATGTTGTATGCTTGGATGTTTGAAATAAACTCAAACTCAAACTCAAACTCAAATAGTGCAGTCTGCACCACTTTTGCACCCAACACGCCCATTAATAGTACACCCAATTTTATAGTCTGTTTAGCATGTGGTATTTGGATCTTAGTAGACCAGGCCCATAGTACACATTGTACACACAGTACACATGTACACACAAAACGCACGGTACACACAAAGTACATTTACACCAGGGCCTATAAATGGACATACGAATATTCCAATGTTTGGTTCATAGAAGTTCTTAAGTGTGTTTTTGTATTTTAAAATATGTGTAATCTAAGGGCCTGATCTACAAAGCCACCTATACATTTGAGAGTATTACCACAGAGTCACTCGATCATTCACTGCACATTAACATTAACATTGGTATCATGATCCTGCCTGTAGCGTTTTGCTATGTTTTCAAACAGGCAGGAGACATGTACCACTTTTTCGGGGCATTTTCAAAGCAGAAGGTGCATCTACAATGGGAACCTTTTTTTTTTGTTAAGCGCTGAAGACGTGCACATGGAACAAGCTGGCGCTCCAGACGAAATACGTTTTTTTCACGTTTTTGATAATATATCTACTATAAGAAAAAAGTAACGTCATTAAAGAAAACACCAGCAGACACCAAAATGCATCAATTGAGTTAATATTAATCAGCCCCTTAAGTCATTCAGCCTGTCATCCAGTCATAGAATTATAAAATGATATAGCTTAAAAGAGAATGTGTCTCATATTTCCATACTGCATATGTTGACAAGCACACGTAGTAAGGAGCTGCAGCGCAATCGCCTTCCTCCTCACAGCCGTCTAGGTAACAGTGTCAGTTTGCACATATTTTTCAGACGTGCTAAATAAAGACGCAAAATAGCGCATGCATTTGAGTTTTAGTCTTGATAGATCACAATGTGTATGCCAAATATTTATATTTTCACCTTCTCCTAGTATTGTGGGTATTCTGATAATCATTGTATAATGTGCATATTCTTGAAGACAAGCGAAATGGATTGCTCTTCTTATTCTGCTCACTAAAGTGATGCAATCCTCGACACACAAGTTTAGTATATCAACTTTGCTTGTTTGCACGTGTTTTAGTACACACAAACCTTGAGTTGATCAGGCCCTAACTTTACTACAGTAACTTCATATAAAATGTACAATTTAATTTGAAATCCTGCTCCTCATATAGCACTTGTACATATACAGTATTGTAGTACGTTTGTATATATGACGACTTATCAACCTAGTAGAATACTACAGTGTACTACTACACTATTTGTGTCAGTGTACTTGACTTGTCAACCTTGTAGAATGCTACAGTTAGGGTCTCCCCCAGCTTGCCAATATACTTGTGGCGGTGGGGGTGTAGCTACGGACGTGGCTAATCCATCATCATACAATTTGCATAATCGTATATGATGCATATATTGTCTTTAACAAAGGCTGAGATGTTGCCTCCACTCCAGTCAATTGCTTATGTCATCACAACATCCTGTTGCAGCAGTGCTGGTTGTTTCTGTGTTCAAAGTCTTTCCGTGGTCACATTTTCAGTGCGTAGTCAGTTGTGTGCAAATAATAGGCTATATATATCCATTCATACAATGTATTACTTTCATTTCTTTTCACGTAAAAGACCCTAATTTTTAAGGTGTGGCGACTTTTATTTTGCCGTGGCGCCGAGCCACAATCAAATACATGAAGGGGAAACCCTGACAGTGTACCACACTATCAGTATCAATGTATCTTCTTGTCATCTTTCCTTGACACAGGCTGCACATTGAACAGACAGGATGTTCGTCTGACCCTGCACTACGAAAAAGGCTTCACCGTGACGCGGGAGTCGAGCGACGCAGCCGGTGGAGCGGCGCTCTTCCGATACCCCTATGAAAAACTCAAAATGTCTGCTGACGACGGAATACGCAACCTTTACCTTGACTTTGGGGGTCCTGAGGGAGAAATGGTAAGATGTGATACAAGCACACTTTTTCTAAAAAAATGTCACACAATTTACAAATATTTACTTTTAACATGTAGAAATGATGTGCCGAACAATTCCAATCAAATGTATTAAAATGTAATCATCAAACTCGCTCACGTAATGCAGACTAAGCAGTAAAATCTTAACAATATTCAACAAAAAAAAGTGAAATTAATGTTTTTACTAGGGTATGCCCATCCGATATTGATATCAGATATTGGTCTGATATCATGAAAAAAAACAAGTGCGTATTCTATGTGCTTGCATGTAAAATGTGTGATATAATCTGTGAGACAAGCAGTCCAGCAGCATGTGCAACGCTGGACAGATAGTTAACATCTAAATGTCCTCCAGTAAGCACACAAGGTTGGTCTTTCCTTCTATTTTAGTCACATCATTTACAAAAGGTAACCATGGTAGGCTATAGGATACAAGAGGCTATCAGCAGAGCACACAATGGAACACAAGCTAGACATATGTAATATGTTCCAACACATTAATTGTTTTGGCCTTTCTAAGCTTTCCCAGGCTCTAAACCAAAGGCCGTGGGCTGAGCTAGGACAGGTGGTGCACTTTCAAACGCACTTCCGACTCAAACTTAAGTCTCTCAAAAAATTGCTTTATTTCCAAAAAGGTCTTCTTTCCAACAGTACATCCAAGGTGAACAAAAACAAGTCGAACTACATACAAAGCTATAGACAAAAAACTAAGGCTCAAGTGTTGCATTAGAAATGGTCAACAACTGTCGCCAGAAGAAAGCCATTTCTACGCAAATGTCACAAAGTATCCCGCTTACATTACGCCAAACAGCACAGAGACAAGCCTCAAAACTTCTGGAACAAAGTAATTTGGAGTGATGAGACCAAAATTTAACTTTTTGGCCACTCGACCATGCAGCCCATTTTTCTTCAAGTGCCTCCTTATTGTGCATCTTGAAACAGCCACACCAAAAATTTTCAGAGTCCTGTATTTCAGCTGAAGTTATTTGTGGATTTTTCTTTGCATCTCGAACAATTTTCCTGGCAGTTGTGGCTGAAATCTTTTCTGGTCTACCTGAATCCCTCTGTGGAGGTCTTCCTCCTCCGGGTTCGTCGGACCACCAATCATCGACATGTCATCCTCTTCCAGGTTTACAAAAGGGTTTTATTTTACAATAAAACGTGCAAAGTTTTTTGGGTGCTTTTCAGCTGCTGTCTTTTCTCAAGTGAGCACACAAATGGTTTTTCTCCAGTGTCGTGTCTCGGTCTTGCTCGCGCTCGGCTTCGCTCTCCACCATCAACGACCATCAACAACCCCCTTCTCCTTCCCGACTGCTGCCTTTAACAGAGCGACAGGTAATCAGACAAACACTCTCAGCTGTGTCATCTACGCACCTGTCGCTAATCTCGAAGCCGGTCCTGGCACATCCCGCTTTGCTGCAGGTCCGCAGGCCACGCCCCCCACACCCTCATTTTCCACTTCTTAATCAGCGTTTGAACACTGCTGATTGGCATTCTCAATTCCTTGGATATCTTTATATACCCCTTTCCTGTTTTATGCAGTTCAATTACCTTTTCTTGCAGATCTTTTGACAATTATTTTGCCTTCCCCATGACTCAGAATCCAGAAACATCTGTGCAGCACTGGATGAAAGATGCAATGGTCTGTCAGAAGCCCAGAAACTCACTGACCTTTTAATACACACACATTAATTACAATCAAACAGGTCACAGGTGAGGATTGGAACCTTGATTAGCCATTCAAACCTGTTTGTGTCAACTTTTGTGCATGTTATCAGATCAAAGTCACTGGGGTATGTAAACTTTTGATCAGGGTCATTTGGGTACTTTCTTTCGTCATTTTGATTTAAAAAGAGTAAACACAGTTGTTTGGCAATAAATAGCTTCACACAACCATTAAGCATTAGTGGAAGAAAGGTTTTTGTGTTATCATTCATATTCTCTGAAGAATGGCCAAGAAATCATAAATTCTCCCAGGGTATGTAAACTTATGAGCACGACTGTACATGGTATCGTAACAGTCAATATATGTATATCTGCACCCATTTGTTTACAATGAGAGCACCAGCTTGCTGTTAGCAGTGAGCTACTGTATCCTCCTACGATAGGGGTCGGCAACCCAAAATGTTGAAAGAGCAAAAAATACAACCCATACAAATCTTTTGATCAGGGTCATTTGGGTACTTTCTTTTGTCATTTTGATTTAAAAAGAGTAAACACAATTTGCCAATAAATAGTTTCACACAACCATTAAGCATGAGTGGAAGAAAGGTTTTTGTGTTATCATTCATATTCTCTGAAGAATGGCCAAGAAATCATAAATTCTCCCAGGGTATGTAAACTTATGAGCACGACTGTACATGGTATCGTAACAGTCAATATATGTATATCTGCACCCATTTGTTTACAATGAGAGCACCAGCTTGCTGTTAGCAGTGAGCTACTGTATCCTCCTACGATAGGGGTCGGCAACCCAAAATGTTGAAAGAGCCAAAAATACAACCAAAAAAAATCTGTCTGGAGCCGCAGAAAATGTAAAGCCTTGTGTTATAATGAAGGCAACACATGATGTAAGTGTCTATATTAGCTATAATAGCCTACTATCAAAATTACTATGTGTCACAGGCTGACACAAATTTTCATTGACAGAAATGTTGAAATGTATTATTTATTCTACACATTTTTACAACATTGGAAAACATTACTACGTGGCGAAGTTGGTTGAGTGGCTGTGCCAGCAATCGGAGTGTTGCTGGTTACTGGGGTTCAATTCCCACCTTCTACCTTCCTAGTCACGTCCGTTGTGTCCTTGGGCAAGACACTTCACCCTTTGCCTCTGATGGCTGCTGGTTAGCGCCTTGCATGGCAGCTCCCGCCATCAGTGTGACACCATTGATAGTGTAGCACCGCTAAAGCTAAAATGGGTCCCTAAAAGGCATACCCCATGGTTTACAGAAGAAACTAAAGCCCAGAAATGATCATGTAGAAAGCTGGAACGCAAATGGCGTGCGACTAAACTTGAGGTTTTCCATCAAGCATGGTGTGATAGTTTAATAACTTATAAACGCATGCTTACCTCAGCTAAAGCTAAATATTACTCAAATCTCATCCACCTCAACAAAAATGATCCTAAATTTTTGTTTAGTACAGTAGCATCGCTAACCCGACAAGGGACTCCTCCCAGTAGCTCCACCCACTCAGCAGATGACTTTATGAATTTCTTTAATAAGAAAATTGAAGTAATTAGAAAAGAGATTAAAGACAATGCATCTCAGCTACAACTGGGTTCTATTAACACAAATACGACTGTATATACGACGGATACCGCCCTCCAAAATAGTTTCTCTCTCTTTGATGAAATAACATTGGAGGAATTGTCAAAATGTGTAAATGGGACAAAACAAACAACATGTTTACTTGACCCAATTCCTGAGAAACTTATCAAGGAGCTTTTTGTATTATTAGGTCCATCAGTGTTAAATATTATAAACTTATCACTTTCCTCTGGCACTGTTCCCCTAGCATTCAAAAAACCGGTTATTCATCCTCTACTCAAAAGACCTAACCTCGATCCTGATCTCTTGGTAAACTACCGGCCGGTGTCCCACCTTCCGTTTATCTCGAAAATCCTCGAAAAAATTGTCGCACAGCAGCTAAATGAACACTTAGCATCTAACAATCTCTGTGAACCTTTTCAATCCGGTTTCAGGGCAAATCACTCTACGGAGACAGCCCTCGCAAAAATGACTAATGATCTATTGCTAACGATGGATTCTGATGCTTCATCTATGCTGCTGCTTCTTGATCTTAGCGCCGCTTTCGACACTGTTGATCATAATATTTTATTAGAGCGTATCAAAACGCGTATTGGGATGACAGACTTAGCCTTGTCTTGGTTTAACTCTTATCTCACTGACAGGATACAGTGTGTCTCCCATAACAATGTGACCTCGGACTATGTTAAGGTAACGTGCGGAGTTCCCCAGGGTTCGGTTCTTGGCCCTGCACTCTTTAGTATTTACATGCTGCCGCTAGGTGACATCATACGCAAATACGGTGTCAGCTTTCACTGTTATGCTGATGACACCCAACTCTTCATGCCCCTAAAGCTGACCAACACGCCGGTATGTAGTCAGCTGGAGGCGTGTCTTAATGAAATTAATCAATGGATGTCCGCTAACTTTTTGCAACTCAACGCTAAGAAAACGGAAATGCTGATTATCGGTCCTGCTCAACACCGACATCTATTTAATAATACCACCTTAACATTTGACAACCAAACAATTAAACAAGGCGACTCGGTAAAGAATCTGGGTATTATCTTCGACCCAACTCTCTCGTTTGAGTCACACATTAAGAGTGTTACTAAAACGGCCTTCTTTCATCTCCGTAATATCGCTAAAATTCGTTCCATTTTGTCCACAAGCGATGCTGAGATCATTATCCATGCGTTCGTTACATCTCGTCTCGATTACTGTAACGTTTTATTTTCGGGCCTCCCTATGTCTAGCATTAAAAGATTACAGATGGTACAAAATGCGGCTGCTAGACTTTTGACAAAAACAAGAAAGTTTGATCATATTACGCCTATACTGGCTCACTTGCACTGGCTTCCTGTGCACCTAAGATGCGACTTTAAGGTTTTACTACTTACGTATAAAATACTACACGGTCAAGCTCCTGCCTATCTTGCCGATTGTATTGTACCATATGTCCCGGCAAGAAATCTGCGTTCAAAGAACTCCGGCTTATTAGTGATTCCCAGAGCCCAAAAAAAGTCTGCGGGCTATAGAGCGTTTTCTATTCGGGCTCCAATACTATGGAATGCCCTCCCGGTAAAAGTTAGAGATGCTACCTCAGTAGAAGCATTTAAGTCTCATCTTAAAACTCATAATAATCATATTGATAATCTTCTCTGCTGGAAGACACATATTGACAAACTGTGCAATAGACTGCAACAGAGGCTATATTTTTTGCGAAGATTAAGATTGTACGGCGTAAGCAGCCACATCATGATGATTTTCTACCGTGCCATTGTAGAGAGCATCATTAGATACGGGATCACCTCATGGTTTGGCAACCTAACCGTTAAGCTAAAAAGCAAACTGGCCGGCATGCATAAAACGGCAATGAAAATCGTAGGGAGGAAAGAATATGAGCCTATACAGAGCATCTCTGAGCAGGCAGTTAGGAAAAAAGCTAAGAAAAGTATTTCCAACCCACAACACCCACTCTTCCCTGAATATGGAACCCTGCCATCAGGGAGAAGACTCCGTGTCCCACTATGCAAATCTAACCGCCTTAAATTATCATTTGTCCCAGCCTCCATTAAGCTGACCAACAAGGTGCAATAGAATGTTAATACATAGGTTAAGCACTTTTTTAGCACATAGCACTTTAGAACCAAGCACTTTAGCACATAGCACTTTATCCATGAGCTCTAGTGCAATGCACACTGGCACTTTATCTTTATCTCCATACTGTAGATTTTATGCCTACATCAAAGTGCCACCTAAGTCTATCAAGCTCCATGTTCTGATGTTTAAATGTTAGTTGTCTGGTTGTGGTTGTGTCTGTGCTTGTGTTTTTGTTCTGTTGTTTTTGTGTATGTTAAGAAAGCAATGATGCACTGTGCCCAAGACAAATTTCCCCGTGGGGACAATAAAGTTGAACCTTGAACCTTGATTTGTATACTCTAGCCTTTAAATAGCCTCCCTTTTTAGACCAGTTGATCTGCCGTTTCTTTTCTTTTCTTTTCTACTCTGCTCCCAACCCGGGGTGGACCGCTAGCCTGTCCATCAGTTGGGGACATCTCTACGCTGCTGACCCGTCTCCGCTCGGGATGGTTCCTGCTGGCCCCACTATGGACTGGACTTTCGCTGATGTGTTGGACTTTCACAATATTATGTCAGACCCACTCGACATCCATTGCTTTCGGTCTCCCCTAGAGGGGGGGTTACCCACATATGCGGTCCTCTCCAAGGTTTCTCATAGTCATTCACATTGACGTCCCACTGGGGTGAGTTTTCCTTGCCCGTATGTGGGCTCTGTACCGAGGATGTCGTTGTGGCTTGTACAGCCCTTTGAGACACTTGTGATTTAGGGCTATATAAATAAACATTGATTGATTGATTGATTGTGAATGTGTGTGTGAATGGGTAAATGTGGAAATACTGTCAAAAGCGCTTTGAGTACCTTGAAGGTAGAAAAGCGCTATACAAGTATAACCCATTTATTTATTTACTAAACTGAAGGCTTTTCAGAGGGTGTGATAACTCCTGGAAATTACTAGCTGAGAATGGCCAAGGGTAATTATGTGTGTGTTTAAGTTGAAGGAAACTGAAACTGCACATAAAATGACCTAAAATATACCAAAAATATGAGGCATAATGATGCATTATGTCCATACAGCTAGCATGTTAGCATCGATTAACTTGCAGTCATGCAGTGACCAAATATGTCTGATTAGCACTCCACACAAGTCAGTAACATCAACAAAGCTCACCTTTGTGCATTCACGCACAGCATAAAAAGTTTGATGGAAATATAGAGACATAGAATAGGTGGCATAAAACACGTCTTTCTGTGGCAACATCAAGGAAAGTTGTACATGTAAGCAAACTACGGTGCGTTCAAGGACTTCCGAAATTAGTAGGACAAAATGTTGTGCGCCAAATACTCTCATTAGTGAAGCATGTTTAATGTAAACAGTGGGATTTGTAACAATTAGGAAGGTGTGTGTCATGTTTGTTCTCCTACAGAAACCATATTAAAACAAAAAATCATTATTTTTCTTCATCTTTTTCCATTTTCATAAATTTTTGAAAAAGCTCCAGGGAGCCACTAGGGCGGCGCTAAAGAGCCGCTTGTGGCTCAAGAGCCGCACGTTGCCGAGCCCCGTCCTACGGTGTGTAGTGAAGCATGTTTAGCTATTCCTCGTCCTGCAGGGATGATAGATGTAAAAAAACATACTTGATTTGACACGAAGATTAGTGATTTAGAAGTAACTAAAACATTGCCCACTGCGGATGGATGTTAGCCGCTATCTAGCTTTGTTTGAAGCACCTCTTATAGAGTGGCGCTTCAGTGTTTATAATTTCACATTTATTGTTTGTTTTTAAGCTAAAATGCGTCCATTCTGCCTCTTATGTCCCCACACCATGTCTGCTTGGAAGTACTCAGTACGTGTGCGTTGCCGAACATGCCCCTCAGCTCCAGAATGTCATAATGGGATGACAGTGCATTGTCATGTCCACAAAAATAAATATATACATACAGTATATATATATATATATATATATATATATATATATATATATATATAGTGTTTTTCGGAGGGAGTAAAGTACCGTTTTAATTCATTAGTACCGTGGTACTTTATTAGTATCGGTATACTGTATTCAACCCTAGTGTTGTGTGACTTCTGCTACCGCTGTGCAATAAGTTTGCTTTGGCATCTTCTTCTAGAAAAGTCTAGTCTCATTGCAATTCAAGCAAAATGGACAACATTTGTTAAAAAGGCAAAATAACAGAGAATAGGCACAAATGCTGAAGCGCTGAGAAGTGACTAGTAGTATATTGCGCGGCAAGTAATGTGGAGGGCTCCACCTCCCCACAAAAGCTGTGCCCTGCTTTTTGCCTGCAGGCTGGACACAAAACGAATAAAAAGAATGAAGCATTCGTACACATATTTGACTCAATCTAAAGTGTTGTAATTTGAAAAGTTTGCAAATAGAGGGGTTCGTAAATCGAGGTTCCACTGTATATTATCTATATTGTTAAACTCATATAGTGCTGCTGTGATTAGTAAACAACCATAAAAATTAGTCATCAGAAGTTTTTTTTAGTCAATGTTTTACTGTTGATGGCCTATTTATTTTTGGTATCCCGTTTGGCAGATTCAATATGCCCTTGCACAAAATGCAGCCGTTCAACTCAAAACACTCTCTCAAAGCTATCTTATTATTTCAAAGCAGCCCTGTCCATCAAAATAAATTTAAATCAATTTAATGAGTGCTTGGCTTTTCCAAAACAGCAGCCTTTCAAAAAGAAAAACTAACTTTTAGACAAAAAAATCAGTTTGAAAAACATTACAGGAAAATGTACTACAAACACCTACAGATGTTTTATGTACTGGATGTAATAATATTGTTCAGTGTTATTTACCTTGAGTCTTCGGCCTGGTTCTCCCTACTGTTTCGGCTCATTATAAATGATCAAGCAATCAAAGTTTACTTATATAGCCCTTAATCACAAATGTGTCAAAGGGCTGCACAAGCCACAGCGACATCCTCAGATTCACCGCAAGAAAAAACTCAATCCAATGGGGACAACGAGAAACCTTGGAAGGGACCGCATATGTGGGGTTACAGTTAATAACGTGAGAGTCCAATTCCTAGTGAGGCCAGCAGTAGCGCAGAGTACGACTATTTTCATAGAGTTGTTTGCGTGTTCCTCTTCTCACATCTGGCAACACTGCCTCCATGTAAGAACTAGGACATCTCTGTTTGAGTGACGGACTGTAGAAGTCAGTTGACAAGCGATAAGTACGTTTGTGTACCAAAAGTGCTCAACCATCCAGTTTGTTTAGTCAGGGCGAGACACAACAAATTGATACACAACGTTTGCAGATTCTCAATGTTTTATGGATAATTGTTTGTCATTTGGAAGTTTGTGGCCATGTAGGCTGGCTGGGACTAACTCGCCAGGTAGGCTGCTAATGGTTTCTCTTCCTGATTTGGTCATCCGCTTCTCCTATTTCACACCAACTTTCTTAGTTCTAATGGTTGGAGGGCAGGATGTCGATCTCTGAACGGAATTCAAACGCACACTTCAACTGTTGAATCAAAATCTATGTCGGTTTCTTGTGTAAATTAAGCAGGATCAACAATGTGTATTAATATATTGATTCTTTATTGCTCAAACGGTACAAATATTACATCAACCAAGATCCAAAATGCTCATAACTCACCGGAGGAATAGTTAAACATGCGACATACCAAGAAATAGAGAGCAGAAGGAGCTTGACTGTAGTAGTGACATAGAAAAACATGTGAATTTGTACAGTTTAACAACAGTGTAGCTGGACAGTAAACCAGCTATGAACAGGAAATGAACAAATATGGTCAAGTATTTCCAAGCGACAAACATTTGCTAATGAAACCTGATTAGCTACAATGCTGCTCCTTCATGCTCGTCTGCTAGCTGGCTGCAAACTGTAGAAGGATTTCTGGAACGGAGGCGTTGTTTAATTAGTCTGCGTCTCATTAAGACTGACTCCGTTCCAGATACACCATTTCGCAGTTTACTGCCAGTTAGTTGAGCAGCTGCAGCAATCACTTTGCAAAATGTTTGTTTGAACATTTGATTTGTTTGAGAAACTTTCAGGGATGCAATTGAGTTCTCTACTATATTAGTAGTGTTTGAGAGCTGAACTAAATGTAAAAAGGGACAAGAAATTGCATTAGTTTGTGTTATTTTGTGGTTGATATGCCTTAATATAACTACGAAGACTAACATCATGTTAAATCCCAGTAATAAATATTTTAATTGTTAGTCCAATCCATCATATTTTGTTTCTTGATTTTGATAACAGAAACTAAGAGCATAGTTGTTGTTGTTGTGCAGGAAAGCCAAATGTTTTTGTGAGGCTTGCTACTGACAGTTTGGTAATGTTTGGGTTTTCCTGTGTTTTGGTGTTTTAATTCATGTCCAGTCTTATTTGTAGTTTCTACTTACTGTGTTTAGAATCACTTCCTGTTCTGGTGCTCTTGTTTTGTCAGTATTGTATATCTCCGTGTTTTGAAGCACCTTTACTTTCTGTTCCATGTTCTGCCAGCACACCTGAATCTCATTAATTAGTTATATTTAGTCCCTCCTTCAGTGCTGGATCATTCTACTTTGCAGACTGTTGCTTAGTGTGCTGTTTTTGTTTGTTCCCTACTTCTTGTGACTATGAAATTAATTTTGCTTGCATTCTGCTTGCTATCTGTGCATGCTTGGGGTCATGCCGCAAGCAACGCTCACCAAAACCTTGACAGCTTTATTCGACACATTATTGCGTCTTTGGTGCTATTCCTATGCATCAAGAAAATATCTTTAATAGTATTAAGAAACAAATTATCTCGTAGGCTGAAGAGCATATACTGAATCCTGATATTGCTAGCAAAGATTCATGCTGAACAACAGCTATAGCTAAATAATGAGACAAAATATGGACTTCACACCATAAAAACAACTGCAGACAAGAATTGTAGCTAAAACTAACATTTGTAGCAGGAATTCAACTGCAAACAAGCTTAACCATTTTCTCATTAGCGTCACGATCACAGCAGCACGGCACTCATTATGTCAATCAAATACGTTACTTAGCGATGCACGAGTAAGTCCAACTTTGTCTTTCACAAATTAATGTTTAATTTGTGGACCCCTCAGATGTAAAGACCTCTAATCTTTTCTTCTCTAAATACCGTGAGTGTCAAGTGATGTGAGGTAGCAGTAACCTGTTGGTGATGATAAATGGTTCAAATCTTTTAAATATATTTTTTCTTAAGAGTGTATAAATCCACTCCATTCAAAATATTTTTTTCATGATCGCTTTGCCATTAAACCATTACCCGGAAAAAATAATTTAAGCCAGTGAAGCTGAACATTAATTTGTGAGGTATTTACATTATTAAAAGTTAAAATGTGAGTTAACTTTTCTGAGAAACAGCATTTTTGAAACTGATATAAAAATGTCCACTGAGAGAACACTGCTTCTCATTAAGTAAAAGTTGAAAGGCACAAAAGTGAACATAATTGTTTTACACTTGTTACTACACTGAATGTTTACATTGTTACTTTAAAGACACTAAACTGTAAGGTTTTAAAACAATTTTTTTAGCTAGAAACATTGGATGTTCTACACAATACTTTGCATTTAAAACATTTTTGTAGTAATAAATATGATTAGAACATTTGAGTATCATGTTTGTGTTTATCATAAGCATTCCTGCCACATCATTTTACACAGTATGGCATTTTTAAGTCTTTTTTATTGGGGTTAGGGGACATATACTACAATAATATCATATTGTGGCCTTAATGCCGTGATATTATTGCGTACAGCCCAAGGACTTATGATGATTTTCTTCTTTTCTGACTTACAAAAGTTGTTACAATGTTGGATAATCATGTTAAACAATGGCAAAGCATCAAATCATAAGGTTCATGCATTTTGGCATTTTGAATGCCTCTAAACGCTGTGTTACACACATATTCTTTTTTTTTTAACAGTGGGCTGTTTGTGACATCACAGATTGACGGATATACTAATGTGGGCATTGTCGTGTATGAGAGCGTGTCCTCCTTTGCTGTTTACATTCAGTGCTAGCATTTTTAGCAAAATGTTTGTTATATGGTGTGAGGAGACGTTAGCTTTGTTTGGCTTTCAGAAAAATAAAGTGGAAAGGTAATTGTGTTTATTTGTTGACAATATGGACAATGCAATGCTGAATTCGCTACTAAACTGCTGCTGACAGACATTACTTGGTCTTGTTGAGGCAGCACAAAAGAAAGGTTAAGTCAGTTTATCAGTGCCCGAATTGTTAATTTTGTTAATGCTGTCCAGCCTCTACTTCTGAAACAGATTCAGGATCATATGTCTCTATTTCAAATATTAAGTTCAAACTCAAATTGGAATAAAATTGAAGCCAATACATATTATCTAGACCAGTGGTTCTCAAATGGGGGTACGCGTACCCCTGGGGGTACTTGAAGGAATGCAAAGGGGTACGTGAGATTTTTTTAAATGTCTGTCAAAAAGAACTGTGAAAAGAAATGCAACAATGCAATATTCAGTGTTGACAGCTAGATTTGTTGTGGACATGTTCCATAAATATTTATGTTAAAGATTTCTTTTTTTTGTGAAGAAATGTTTAGAATTAAGTTCATGAATCCAGATGGATCTCTATTACAATCCCCAAAGAGGGCACTTTAAGTTGATGATTACTTCTATGTGTAGAAATCTTTATTTATAATTGAATCACTTGTTTATTTTTCAACAAGTTTTTAGTTATTTTTATATCTTTTTTTCCAAATAGTTCAAGAAAGACCACAACAAATGAGCAATATTTTGCACTGTTATACAATTTAATAAATCAGAAACTGATGACATAGTGCTGTATTTTACTTCTTTATCTCTTTTTTTCAACCAAAAATGCTTTGCTCTGATTAGGGGGTACTTGAATTAAAAAAATGTTCACAGGGGGTACATCACTGAAAAAAGGTTGAGAACCACTGATCTAGACCACAATGAAGTATGTTCAATATAGATTACTATCATTGGTCCACTTTAAAGGTGACCTATTATTTAAAACTAACTTTTCTCACCTATTGTTACCTGTTTTTGTGTATTTAGGGGTCTGCATTAGTCCTGAAAATGTGAAATCAAACAATGGAGCCGTAAAGATATTTCCTTCATACTTCCTCCAAACGAGTCGTTTGGAATTTTCCCAATTTGTGACATTTTTTCCAAGTGTGACATCAGCGGATATCTCCATTGTAGTCCGACGTTGTAGTCAATAAGTTCCTTATTTTTCCCTATCCTCTTGTTGTTGTGCAGTCTGGCTCGTACATGCACATGCATTCGCCGCTGTTGCCATTTCTAATACAAAGTAGCGTACAGTTCGAACTTATATCTGTCAGTAGACTCCATACAGAAGCGCTAAAAACTACTCCATGGCTGACGAGGAGAAGACGCCGTTGAAGTGGAGGCACGTGAATAAGACCGCCCATAAAACGGCGCATCCTGAAGAGACGGTCAGAAAGCGGCTTGAAGATGGTCTGTAAAACATAATCTTTGCAAAATTTTGACAAAAGAACAACCATTACATTTTATGTGGACCACAAAGAAGTGTTTTAAATGTAGAAAAAAAGAATCATAATCTGACCTCTTTTAAGCACAATATCAAAAATATATGCAGGTTAGTTGGGACGTTTCCATCTGGGGATTATGCTGGTATCAGAACCCAATACTGATACTGGATTGGATTGACCCCACCCAGCAGGCACAAGACATTAAAACAACGTTGAGAACTTGCTGAATTAGGTCCTGACGTTGAGCAACTCAAACCTAATGTTGCAACAAAATGCTTTTTGACAACATTTAATCATTGTTTGGACCAGCGGTAGAAAATGGATGGAAGGATGGTTCTGATGCTGATTTGACCATTTAATTTTAGTCATTTTTCCAATATTCTACAAAACAAATACAACGTTGAAACAACATGCTTTTTGACAACAATTGTGTAATGTCAGGTTGTAACGTTAATTTGACCATTGAAATTTGGTCATACACCATTGTGTCTCAATTTACAAATACAACTATTTTGCAATGTTGTTTCAAAGTCAGTTTTAAAGGACATGTATGTATAATCAACGTTGTATCAATGTCTTGTGCCTGCTCGGCATCCTTATTTTAAACAAATGAGCTTCATTAATTTCCTTTTTTCTATTCTCTCATCTTCTCAGGTGTTTGATCTCCACTCAGGTCCAAAGCCAGTTGTGTTCGTCCTTCACGCCTTCCTCTCAGCAAAACTCACCCGCATGGGCCTGCTCACATGAAGCATTCATGCGCACAGGGAGTACTCATGCTCGCGTGAACTACAGTATTTAAAATGAGCATGAAGTAGTCATGCTCAAATGAAGTACTCGTGCTCGAGTACTGATCAGCAGAAAGACCAGTATGCTGCTCAGAAAGTTTATATTGTCGCTGATATCTTCTCCCTCCTCTTTGTGATAGTTTTAAAAATGTGCCTTATATTTCAAGGTTTGCTCTCTTGCTTTATTGCTGCAAGTTCTCAGGTTTTTAGCAGTTTAGACGCTTTCTACATTCCACGTGAGCCGAATGATACTGACTGGTGTTTGAGTCAAATGAAAAATCTGTATTTTAGACAATCAATAGACATTAAAAGTCTGATTATGTTCATCTAGGCCGGACATTCCAGAACAGTCTTCCAGTGTACAACTTGAAACATCTGAAAATTACCAAAATAAACGTCTTTCAGAGACTTTGGCTGTGTCTCAAATGGAGTACAAGAGGTCTTCATTGTTCCCTTTAGACCGAGTAGCAAATAAACCTACTTTATTTGAATGAAATGTTATCTGCGGGATTAATTTCCTATTTCTCGGTCAGAATAAATACTTATGTTAAAGCCATCAAATTTAATGGATTAACTCATGTGATTAATCACAAAAAATTATTGCACCATATGTGTGTTGTCATACAGCACACAATGAAGCAAAGATGATGATGTTATTTTTTTTTGTTAATCAGTCCAACAAAATAATACACAATAATACCATAGTAATACAATTACAATTCCAAAACCAAACCCGGCCAAGCAACATTCAGAATAGCAATCAACAGAGCAATTGAGAGGACACACAAACATGACACGAAACAATCCAAAAGTAGTCAAACAAAAATAAATAATATCAACAACACAATCAATATTAATAAGAATTCCAACATAACAGTGATTAGAAATCCCTCATTTACATTATCATCACAGCCATTTATAAAAAATAAAATAAAAACATTAACAATAGTGGCTTACACTTGCATCACATCTCATAATCTTGACAACACATTGTTGTTAATGATGGTGTGCTGACTGATTAATAATTTCACTTAGAAATAAACCTGACTGCTTTAGATAAAACTATTAACCCGATTTGGACAAATAAATGACGTAAATGTAGTAAAACATTTTTTAAAAATGTTCAATTATGACATTCTGACAGTAAAACTAAATTTGTTTCAAAATATTGAGTTTTTCAAATTAATTAAAATATGCAAGCAAGTGATTTACTGCAATTATTCGCGATTAATCACTTAGAAATTGTTTTATTATTTTGATTGCACTAGTTTTTTCCTCCCAAAAATCCTGAACCACAACACTTCAATAAGTATACTGTGTGTACTTAGTTCCTTTTGACAGTGCACTGTAAACTTACCAAAATGATGATTGTAATATTTCTCCTTTTTAATGCGAATTGCAACCACTCTACTTCATCCCTCTTCTTTTTCTACGTAGCCAAAATAAAGACTATTGAGGGTGCTAAGTGTCCATCACTGCACACTCAGCAACATTCAATTACTTCTGTAAACACACTAACAGTATGCACCCGTAAGACTACAGTGGAGTACACATAAAGACTTTGTAAATCTGAAAATGTTTTATGTAATACAGACCACAAATAAAGATAAGAATATTTTTTTCTATGTGGAGTTACGATATTATCAACACAGCCCAACCATCTAGATCAGGGGTGTCAAACTCGTTTTAATTGAGGGCCATATCGCAGTTATGTTTGCCCCGAGACGGCCACTTCTAACAGTGAATGATATTATTACACAATTGCTTGTGCATTTGATGATTTGTTTTTTTATGTACAATGTAAAAAAAATTGTAGATTTTACAGTGAAGAACTGACAGGTCAGTCGCAAAAATGTTACCGTAAAATTGACAGCATGTTACTGTACATGAAAAAAACAGTACCAATGTTTTTCACGGTACAAAACTGGCAGCTCAGTTGACAGAATGTTACTGTTAAATTTACAGTGTTTTTTACTGTAAATATAAAACTGTATTTTTCCAGTAAAATTCTGGCAACTGGGCTGCCGGATTTTACCCTAAAAACGACAACTGTAGATTTTACCGTGTACTATTGTGAATAGCAAAACAGTACCACTGTTTTTTATATAAAAAAAACTGGCAGCTCAGTGGCCAGCATTTTATGGTCAAAAAACAGTGGTACTGTTTTTTCATGTACAGTAAAATGCTGTAAAACCACAGTCAATTTCATAAAGTCGCTTTAAAATCTATAAAATTTGACAATCTGATGAATAACTTGCTTTGAAATCATAAGTCAAGCAGATAAAAAAATATGTATTTCTAGTTTAACAAAAACATTGTTTGAATGTATGATTATATTTTTGTTACATTATAATATTTATGTTTAAAGGGGCGGCGTGGCGAAGTTGGTAGAGTGGCTGTGCCAGCAATCGGAGGGTTGCTGGTTACTGGGGTTCAATCCCCACCTTCTACCAACCTAGTCACGTCCGTTGTGTCCTTGGGCAAGACACTTCACCTTTGCTCCTGATGGCTGCTGGTTAGCGCCTTGCATGGCAGCTCCCGCCATCAGTGTGTGAATGGATGAATGTGGAAATACTGTCAAAGCGCTTTGAGTACCTTGAAGGTAGAAAAGCGCTATACAAGTATAACCCATTTATCATTTAAAAGATATGCGATTGCATTGAGTACACATTTTTTCTGTCAAAATGGAAAAAACTAATACATTTAGTAAGAAAATTTTAAGTACTTTAATGACTCATATTATTTCCAGGCTTTCGAAGGCCAAATAAAATTATGTGGCGGGCCAGATTTGGGTTGAGTTTGACATATGTGATCTAGATGAGGGGTATCAAACTCACGACCCTCTGCTTGACTTCATAAATTAGTGTAATCGTGGCCTGTACACTCTGGGCGGCTAATTTTGAAATATATTAATATAATCTTGTATCCCACTAGAACAGGCCTGGGCAATTATTTTGACTCTGGGGGCCAAATTTTGAGACAAAAATGTGTCTGGGAGAACATTAATACAAAACCTCACCATAATGTCTGAATGCTCAAAGCGTTATGACAGACTGCCTTAAAAAACGGAATGGCATTTTTTTACTGAATGAGACACCCAGAATGGACATGAAAATAAAGAATGTGGGATTTACAATATTACGACATAACAGAACGTCACACCCCCTCTCGATCGACATATTTTACAATCAAGCAAAACGCAACAAAAATGCAACAAACACAGCGAAATATGAACGCGAAGGGTAAAAAAACCAAAACACCTACAATCTGATATATCACTAAGCTTTAGAACTTTGCTGTAAAAATCTCCTTCCGCGTCTGTCCCTGACACCCGCATTTCCAGCTGGCCGCTCTGGAAACGCTCCCCACCCACACTGCTTGGTGCCTCGTCTGAGCTGCTGTGACTTAGATTACCATAGTAACTAATTAGATTACCATAGTAACTAGAATATCATGCAAAAGTGCAGATTCCAACCATTGAAATACTTTGTATAGTTCAAGATTTACGGTCATTTGAAAACATCACTGCACATCATAATGGCAGCTACAGTTTCCATCTTAAAATGTAAAAAACATTATTTGGGAATGTCCGGCGGGCCAGATTGAAAATCTTAATGGGCCACAAGCGGCCCCCGGGCCTTAATTTGCCCAGGTCTGCACTAGAAAGAACATTAGCTACAATACCCATGCTAACACAAAAATAACAAACAACAACCTCCTGGGGAAGGCAATAGTGTCAAAATATACAATTTGTTTTCAATAAAATGTTACATTTATAATAACTCAGGGTCACAATAGCCGCTGGTAGAAGTAGTTGACTAATTGAGTCGCGTGGTTAAAAGGTGATTCTGAAGTAAATACTTCATAGTAGAAATAATTCCCGGAGCCCATATTTGACCTCCAGAGGCCCTCAGGTCAATGAAGTTTGAGACCTCTGGTCGAGACTCGCACAAGTTTAAAATTTTACATGAACAAATGTGATCCGACAAGATGGAAGAAGAAGAAACATCGCAACAACCGTAAAAACAGCCAACATAGGAAGGAAGGAATGGTGGTTGTTATATTTTTGAAAGAAACAATAATATCGATGTCGTAAACATGAACTTAATCATCTAATGAGCGAGCTCGAAATAATACTGACTTTCTGTTCCACGTTACATTTTCAAAAACTGATGACTCAGCAAATATAGAGTTTGGGTCAGAAATCTTTAACAAAGTCAATATTTACAAACCTGTTTTGGAGATAATTATTGTGACTATTAGACTACAAAACATCATTATAAAAACTCATGTATAAGACATAAGATAATCAAGTGTTTTTGTCTTGGACTCGAAGGGATTACAAAACCTAAAAGTTTAAATGTGTAATATAATACGTCTTGTAAGTAAGTACGCTTTGAGACACAGCTGAAGTGTACGTTTATGATGAATCAGCAATAAGTTGCTTAATGGAGTTCATGTTTTCTATAGCGTCAAAATGTTCTCTGACTGTTGCCTGTGTCTTTCATTTTCTTCGTGTGTGATACTTCATTATCCTGCTTTTTGGTTGGTGACTTTAAACACTGCTGTCTTTTGGTCACGGCCAACCAGAGGGAACCTGTAAAATTAGTATTTCAGCAAAATATTTTGTTGTTTAATATATTTGACATACATGTTTTACTCTACATCCTAATAAATAATGACATTAACATTCATTATGATTGTATGAACATGTAGTTGTCATTAAAGATGGATTATTTCCACTAACAAAATGTTTTTCTGGATATAATTGTAATGTTACATTATATAAACATACTTTATATGATAAAAGGTAGATCATTTATTAACGTTATGATGTCATAATGCTAGTGTTGCGAGTGTGGCGCCCTCACATTGTGATCAGATTTGTGTTGGTTTTTTTATTCATTAAGAATGATTTAATGTGTTATTTTGTCTCAACTTTAGATTCTGAAGACAAATCTTCTGAACAGGTTCCATCTGACTAGCTCTGACCAGGAGTCAGTAGAGTTTGAAGTGACCAATCAGAAAGGAGGGCTGTGTATTTAATGCCCGCCCCTAAGTGCCAAAGGTAAACCAAAACACAGAAACACAACATGAGCGCAAACAATTCTGGGTTTTATTTTGTCCCAGTTTTTAAGCATCTTGCTGACCCGTGTAATTTTACTTGTACATAAATGTACTTGTACATACTTGTAGTCTACTTGTACATACTTGTTATTTTACACACATGTACTTGCACATACATGTGCTTGTGCATACATGTACTTATATATACACTTGTACATATTTGTACTTGTGCATACATGTACTTGTACATAAATGTACTAAGTACTTGTAATAGTAAAGAAATAGCACAAGCAAGTGAGTTTTGTCACATTTATAAACATTTTTTTAACATTTCTAAAATATATACTGTATATATACTTAAGTTTGAAATTATAATTTTTAACATTGAAATAATTCAACAATGAAACTTATAAATACTGTATTACACATGTTGAACTATTTCAATATTCTTTGTTTTGTTGGCTTTTAGCAAACTACCTTAGCAAATATGAAAATCATATTTGATATTATATATGAGCAAGTGTTACTTCCCTTACTCCAGCTACAATATTTCATGTACTTTACAGTACTGCACAAATGAAATTGGATATTCTTTATGGTCGTCAGTGTGCAGCTTCAAGAGTGCTGAACTCCACCATAGAAACTGGCAGTTTTCTACTTTTTTAAATACACTGCTGTACACTGACTCCTCTAAACCATCATATCTGTAGTATTTCAGTATTTGCTTGACATTACTTTTCTGTAATAAAGAGAGAAGTACCACTCTTGTGTTCAATATGAGGTTTCTTGAAAATATTTTGGAAGTATTTTCATGTGTTGGTTTCAGCCCACACAATGTACTCGAGTATTGTGGTTACTAACCTTGCAACAACGCAGTAAATTTTGACTTTGCAAGTAGAGCAGAAGTGAGTACACCCCTCTGTTCTTTTTCGGCGCACAAGAAACAACACTTTGATCTCATATAGAGAAGTCAGTGTACAGCTTGTAGCCTATTCCAAGTGAAAAGTGTGAGTTTTTAGTGTAATATTTCCCAGCACTGCCTTAATCCCCCGTCACTGGACTTTACTTGATCAATGTGACTTTTCTTCATTGTTAAAAGATAGCAATTATTTGCAGGGTTGTACTCACTTTGGTGAGCTACTGCTGCAGTTACAGTAGTATTGCAGAAAAACATGAGGCACTACTGTAACTGTATGAATGTTCAATGTGATGGATGAAATGTAGCCGACATATTTCATGTATTGCCCTTTTTTACCCATGAATGTACGTTGTTAGCAAATATGATCTGTCTATGCAAAGTTCTGCAACCAAAGGTAATCGTCGACAATCAGTAGGCTGAAGAATGATCTATATGCAGTGTATCACAAATGTAAATAAGCAATAAAACGATGACAAATCATAGTTTGGTCTTTTCTTCTCTGCCATATTGTAACAAAATGTTGCCATAACTTGTAAATGACTGACAACTAATTGCTACAATATGGTTTATTTACAGCATATTTATTTCACCAAATGCCTTTGTTGTGACTCCCAAAATAAGATTCAATTTCTTGGTCAAACGCAGCGTAGAAGACAGTCGAAAGTAGAGTGAAAATGGTCCTCGCCTGTGGAAATGCTCCTAATAGATATTCTTTAAAGGGGACGTGCACTTTTTTGGAATGTTGCCTATCATTCACAATGCTTATGTGGGACAGGAGCACAGATGTCATGTTTTTTGGTGCATTTTAAACATTGAAAAAACGCTCACAAGTTGCATCTAACATTGCAGCTAAAGGATTCACTTACATAACAAATAAAGCATTAAACATTTTTTTTTAAAACATCCTATGTTTAATATAAATGCTGTAAGTACAAAACCCAAAACCAGTGAAGTTGGCCCGTTGTGTAAATTGTAAATGAAAACAGGATACAATGATTTGCAAATCCCTTTCAACTTATATTTTAATTGAATAGACTGCAAAGACAAGATATTTAATGTTCCAACCGAAAACAATAAAAAAATAAAATAAAATAAAAATATTTTTTTTATTTTTATATTTTTAAAAAAAATTAAATCAACATAATAAACGCAATATATACATTATATATCAATATAGATCAATACAGTCTGCAGGGATACAGTTCGTAAGCACACATGATTGTATTTCTTTATGAAAAAAATAAATAAAAAAATCCCCCCCCCCCCCCCCCCAAATTTTCAAGCGTTGACCGGTCCGCAGCTACAAAAAGGTTGGGGACCACTGACGTTGGGCATCTCCAGGCGTTTGCCCAGCTGATAGAGCCATCCTCGGGGAAGAGACGGGAGGACAACAGGGTGACAAGAACTAAATCATCCAGACTAGTGATAAATTGTATAATGTTTATCTTACCTAGAAATAAATATATTTGTTAATTAAAAAAAAAAAAAAAAAAAATTTTTACTATATTTTGCTGAAAACATCAACAATTAATTGTATTTTTATTTGTATTTTTTCTGACTCCTTATTACATCCAGCCATAGAATGATACATTAAAATAAACATTTTTGAAATAATTAATTTAAAATGATCATAATAATTCACTTAAAATGACCATATTTAAGTAATTGCTTGTTTGTCAACAACTTTAGCATTTTATTCATTACATTTTGAAGCTCTCAGAAGCCAAGTTTTTTTTGTCCTGTCCAGCTTCTCAGGCAAATCATATAGTTGATGTAGATGCCCATATCGGCTGTTCAGATTTACTTTACAAAAGAGAAGTGTAGGATATTTATCTTGTTGCCTTATTTGTATTTGACTTTATCAAATGTATTTATATTATTATTTGGTGCAGCCGGGCCGGAGCAGGAGGGGATAGAAATAGAAAAAAAGGAAGACAGAGGGGGAAATTGTGGGGACAAGAAGGGGATAAGACAGAGAGACAAAAACAACAACAGCAAACACAACAACAACAATAGAGCAACATCAGCAAATACGACATGTACAAATATGATGGTAAAAGTGATAGCAAATAAGCAGTTATCGAAAAATAAAAAATTATACAGAAATGACAACGAGCATTATTACACTACAAATGGAGCAATACAGATACTAAAAGAAATAGCGCTAATGATAATGAACAATACCAATAATTTACCTTTATTATCAACAATACAGTTGTTCAAATGCAACAATACATATACGTAATGATAACTAGAGATACGAAAGAATGCAGAAAAATGGAGGGGAAGAAAGAGAAGCGACCTATATTAACCTTGTAGATTGTTATAGTAACAATAGGTTAAGCTTTGTCAGTGTGCCATGTGTTACCCAGTTTACCCTAGGGCAACAACGTTAATATATGTTTGATGAAACGTGAATATGTGCATGAGTGTATGTATATGTACAGTATGTGTATATGTGTGTTTGTACAGTGAATGTATATGTGCAGTATGTGTATATGTATGTTTGTACAGTGGATGTATATGTACAGTATGTGTACAGTATGTGTATATGTATGTTTGTACAGTGGATGTATATGTACAGTATGTGTATATGTATGTTTGTACAGTGGATGTATATGTGCTGTATGTGTATGTTTGTACAGTGAATGTGCGTGTGGATGTACGAACTTTGAGTATGTAGTTATGTACTGTATTTGTGTATGTATGTGGGAGCGTAGGTACCTATGTATGTATATGTGAATCTGTATGGACAATACATTTGACTCCCAGTGTGTGTGGGAGCCAGAGTACGGCCCAAGCCCCCAGAGAGCCCAATCCACAAACAGCAGGTGTGGCGCCCAGGGAACCAGGGACCACCGCCCCCACGCAGCCAGGCCAGCCAGCGACTTGAACCCCAGAGCCTGGCCCACCGCGCCGCCCGTAAGAGCCAGCAGCAGGCCACAGACAGACGCACCCGGCAGAGGACAAGGCATTTATTTATGCAAGTTTGAAGTATCAATTATCTAAACACAGTTTTGTTTGCATTGTTTCAGGATGTAGATATGTATATATATACACTACCGTTCAAAAGTTTGGGGTCACCCAAACAATTTTGTGGAATAGCCTTCATTTCTAAGAACAAGAATAGACTGTCCAGTTTCAGATGAAAGTTCTCTTTTTCTGGCCATTTTGAGCGTTTAATTGACCCCACAAATGTGATGCTCCAGAAACTCAATCTGCTCAAAGGAAGGTCAGTTTTGTAGCTTCTGTAACGAGCTAAACTGTTTTTAGATGTGTGAACATGATTGCACAAGGGTTTTCTAATCATCAATTAGCCTTCTGAGCCAATGAGCAAACACATTGTACCATTAGAACACTGGAGTGATAGTTGCTGGAAATGGGCCTCTATACACCTATGTAGATATTGCACCAAAAACAAGACATTTGGAGCTAGAATAGTCATTTACCACATTAGCAATGTATGGAGTGTATTTCTTTAAAGTTAAGACTAGTTTAAAGTTATCTTCATTGAAAAGTACAGTGCTTTTCCTTCAAAAATAGGGACATTTCAATGTGACCCCAAACTTTTGAACGGTAGTGTATATATGTATATATATATATATATATATATATATATATATATATATATATATATATATATATATGAAATACTTGACTTGGTGAATTCTACCTGTAAATATACTCCTCCCCTCTTAACCACGCCCCCAGCCCCCAACCACGCCCCCGACCATGCCCCCACCTCCTGAAATCTGAGGTCTCAAGGTTGGCAAGTATGGCCAATTGTGACTCATCATACAAACACCAACCAACTACCGTGGATTGTCTCCTTATTTATGGATGTTCTCATTCATCCAGGTCATTGTATTTTCTCTGTATTTTTTGGGACCAGGATTCAAAGTCCATTTTCTCTTTTTGTAGTGTTGTATATATGATGGCCGTGTCACTCTCCCAGGACAGAGTGACTGTGTGAGTGATGAGCCAAGAAGACGCCAACGAGGAATCGTCGAACAAAAAGCTTTATTTGTTTCAGCAAGCCTCAGACTGGAAGTGCAGTTTCCAGGAGAAAAAGTATAGGCCTTATTACTCCTCTGATGTCCTCTCGGACCACTGTCCCTGAATACCCCTTACGCAAAGACCCCCACTCTTCGTAAGTCTGGCCCTGGAGCCGGCCAGACTGGACAAAACCCATTTTGTTGCTTGGCCAGTCAATCTATTTCCTCTGATCGGTTTGAGTCGAGTAACCTCCGACCCCTATCCTCTACTCCTACTTGTGAGGGCTTTCTACCAGATGTTGCTAGTCTGTTTACACTTCCTCCTAAAATCCAATTGCTGCTATCCTTTAAGTTGCCCAATATCCTTGGGGCAAGGCCACCACTCTTTGGAGAGCTTGTGATGGATATCTGCACCCGAAGCTATCTAAGGGCATATTTCCTTAATAGGATAAACCTCTAAAGGATTCTGTGACCAAATACAAATACATGCTAGTTCAAAATCATATAAGAAAATTGTATACGGTATTACATTTACCACAGTAGCGTGTAGCTTTAATGTAAGCTGCCTCACTAGATGGGTCTAAAAGTAGCTAAGGTACAAGAATAGCTACTCGTTCAAAAAGTAGTGGAGCTACTGCCAAGCTACTGAGAAATGTAGCTAAGCTACGTAGCTTCGCTACATGTAGCTTGTTACTGCCCATTTATTGTACATTTATTTATGATTTGGTTTAGAAACAAAATTAGACAATAATTCAATGATTTTTGTTTGTTGACATTTTCTTCCTCCATGTGTGCATATTTTTATTGATTTAGTTTTTAGTTTTCATATTTCATATTGTTATCTCACAGAGTTGCTGGCCATCCTTTCATTTTGAGTATGTGATCCATGGTGGAAAAGGTAGAGAAGAACCTGCAAATACTCATTGTTAGATTTGATATCGTATTGTTACCCCCTACTCCTTCTTCTTATTTTTACTTTGTTTAACGGCGTTTGCGAGCTGATTTAGTGCATTATCGTCCTCCTCTGGATGTGGTGACTTGTACCTGTGGACTATCTGGGCCATCCATTCTTCCATTTCGGTATGAATTTATTTGGAACATGCATACATTTACAGTACATGTGATTCATCATATCGCCACCAGATTCTCATTTCTCTTCACAAGATGTCCAAAAAGGAGTGGGAAGAAGCCATGCTTTATTAACCCTATCCCTTTTCTACTTCATGTAAATGTCTAACACATATCTTCACTTCCTGTTCTCATCTTGTAACACAGTTTACATTCTATATTGAATTCCAAATACAGCAGTTCTCTTTATAAGTCTTCAAATCAATTTTGATTCTCACAATGCGTTATATGGAATTTTCAATAAAGTTCAAGATATTAATCAACATTTTTATTCTTTGTACCGAGTAAACACTTTTAGTTTGAACAACCTCTTGAACTGAGTCATATTAGTTTATTGTTTGATTTCCATTCCATTCCATAATTTAATTAACCCTTCCTGATATAATAAAGGTTTTAAGTGTTGTACGCGCATACAAATGTTTTCAATTACATTTTTCTCTAAGATTATATTTCTCCTTTTTTGTTGAGAATAATTGTTGTATATTCTTGGGTAGCAGGTTACAGTTTACTTTTTACATAATTTTAGCTGTTTGCAAATGCACCGAGTCATTAAATTATTGTCATTTAGATTCCACAAATAAAGGATTTGTATGTTCTTTATATCCAACATTATGTATCAACCTAACCGTCCTCTCTTGTAACACAGTTAGTGAATGAAGCGCACATTTGTAGTTGTTACCCCATATTTCTACACAATAACTCAGATATGGTAACACTGGTGAGCAGTAAAGAATATGAAGTAATTTTTGGTTCAGAACATATTTTGCTTTCTTCATTATTGAAACATGTTTTTCCTGTTTGTGTTGTATATTTGTATATGAGATTTTCAGTTAATTTTATCATCTATTATTACACCCAAAAATGTAGTTTCTTTTACGCCTTCACTGTTTTCTCTGTCTATTTGTATTTGTGTTTGACTTTTTCTTCTACTGTTACCAAATAGCCTTATTTTAGTTTCACTGAGATTCAAAGATAGTCTGTTTTTGTCAAACCATCTTTTTAATTTATGAAATTCTTCTGTTATTATTTGTATTAGCTTGTTTGTGTTCTCTCCTGAACAAAATGCAGTTGTATCATCTGCAAATAAAACTAACTTTACAGATGTTATTTATATAAAGATGGAACAATTTTGGTCCGAGTATTGACCTCTGGGGTACGCCGCACAAAATATTTAGCATTGAAGATGTGTGTTTGCCGAGCTTCACGTTTTGCTTCTTTGGTTAAGTAGCTTCTTATCCAATTCAAGACCAACCCTCTAATGCCATACTGTTCTAACTTGTTGATTAAAATGTTATGATTGATAATGTCAAATGCTTTTGTTAGATCCATAAACACTGCAGTTGCACACTGTTTACCATCTACTGCATTATTTCCTGTTATGTTGATTAATGACATTGATGTTAAAATGTTAGCTCTAAATATGTATTGGTTTTCTGCTAGTGTTCCACTTGTGTTCATGAATTTCTCTAATCTGTTATTGAATAGTTTTTCAATGATTTTTGAAAATTGTGGAAGTAAAGAACTCGGTCTGTAGTTAGTAAATTGGTGTTTGTCTCTACTAGTATATATGGATAACACTTTTGCTGTTTTTATTTTGTTAGGTCATTTTCCTGTTTGAAAGGATAGATTGCTTATATATGTGAGAGGTTCTGAGATTTCGTTTATAACTTTTTTTTATCGTGACCATATCTATTCTGTGATATTCAGTTGAGGTCTTGGATTTGTACTTCTGTACAATTTTGATTATTTCCTCCTTTGTTAGGTTATTGAGGAACATCGAGTTGGGATTTCTTTCTATTGTATCATTCAAGTCCTCGACTGACCCATCATTCCCACTTGGAATCCTTTGTGGTCCGTGTACCTTCCGTTCATTCTATTTCCAATTCTGAAATGCAAATCAAAAAATAAAATCAAGGCTATTTTTCGATTTTTATTGTATATGGCAGATTTTAAAACAAACAAAAAAGGGTTTGATTTTTATTAAACTATTGCCATAAAATTGGATTTTGTGCTGTTTTCCTTTTAGGGATTTTATGGATGGATGGATGGATGGATGGATTTTATTTGTTCCAGATAAACACAAAAATCGAAAAAAATGTTCATCCTTAATGCAAAAATGTGTGGTTATCTGTTTGATTACAAATTGAACCGAAAGTGGTATTTTTAGCTTTTCCTTTGCATTTAGCATGTTTTTAGCATAACGGTAACATCTTTGTTCAGCAGGAGTCCTATTGTCATTTTTAAAAAGTCCCATTAAATAGTTGTCCAACTTTTGTTTTCCAGAAATGAAAATGGAAAAAATGGTACAAAATGTGTTTTTTGATTTGCATCTAAGATTTTGAAATAGAATGAACGGACACGGTACACGGACCGGAAAACAGCACAAAATCCAATTTTATAGCAATATTTTAATGAAAATCCACCCTTTTTTGTTTCAAAATCTGCCATGTATAATAAAAATTAAATATATATATATATATATATATATATATATATATATATATATATATATATATATATATATATATATATATATATATATATATATATATATATATATATATATATATATATATATATATATATATATATATATATATATATATTTTGTGTTTCAGAATTGGAAATAGAATGAACTTTGTTCCAACTTTATTCCAATTTTTACAAAGTAGTCATTAAAGTGTTCAGCTATTTTGTCCATATTGTCATTTTTTTACATTACCATGTAAAAAATATCGAGGGTAATCTTTTTTGCACCATCTTTAATAATACTATTTAGAATGCCCCATGTTGCTCTTGTGTTGCATTTTTGTTCTTGTGTAATATTTTACTACTATATTCTTTTCTACATGTTCGTAGTATGCTAGTTAGCTTATTCTTATATTTTTTGTACTTATTTTTTGCCTCTTAGACTTAGACATTGACTTATTTTTTTATTGTCATTCAAATTTGAACTTTACAGCACAGATAAGAACGAAATTTCGTTACATAAGCTCATGGTAGTGCAGGATAAAAAAGCAATAAGGTGCATATATAAATAAATACATATATATAAATAATATATAAATATATATATAAAATAAATAAATATATATAAATAAATAAATAGATTACTGTACAGATAAATATATTGCACTTTTTCACATGCGTCTATAGATCTTTGTGTTGTAAATATTCGATATAATGTATGTTTTTATATACAAGCATTTTTACAGATTCATACTACATTGTATCAATAAAGTCATCAATGATTTTTTTCTTTTGTGGCTTATTTGGCTTCAAAAGGTCGATGTTAAAGTCTCCACATAAGAAAATCACCTTTTGACTGATTTCAGTGAAGGTTGTCTTATCCCAGTCTATTTTCTACCGCGTGTCCCTCGGTACAGCCTACCTATCCCAGTTGCATTTGGGCGGAAAGGCGATCTGGTTTAGTCACGGTTTGTGAGTTTATATTTTTTTACTCTTACTTTGAAGGGTTAACCGGATGTACTAATTGTGCGCTGAGTATTCTATTGGAGGCGTAGTGTCAAGCTTGCTAGCAAACATCACAGGATTAGCTTTGTATTGTCATGTCGATACCAGGATTTATGTTGTATTCGCTTGTATCCTTCGTGGAAGGAAAGTAAATCTGGGTGGGCAGCGAAAGTGTGAGATGAAATGTCAACGTCAACATTGCAGGTAGGCTGATTGTGTCAAGTAGCTTAGCTTTAACAGCCTGAGTGCTAACAGCTGAGGCCACAGTGAGCTAACCATCACCAGCTACTGTAAAATAGATGAACAATATATGTTTGGACGCGTGTTAACTGCATGAAGGTTGTTTTTATGCCGCAGTCTCGTTGTTAAAAGGACTGAAGTGTTTTTGCACATCAATGTTTATACTAGGCGTGTAACGGTAAAGTAACGGTACGTTGTCCTCACAGTTTCAGTTCAGTTTCAGTTTATTTCGAGCATGAATAAGATACAATACTACTGCATCACATATTTCCAGTTGTTTCATTACAGTACGTCCTAAAAGGAGTAAGAAAAAGCTGAGCTTATTTACCCTACCCATTTTCATACCATAGCAATTTTATCCCATTTCCTTGTTCTCTGTAACACAACAGTCAATAAATTAGGCTGACCATATTCTGAAATCCCAAAAAGAGGACACATATATGCGTGCCAAGGTGGGCAGCACGCCAAGGCCGGGACTAGGAGAAAATTTGCCAATGATACTCGAACTTGCTTCATAAGTAATATATTTATTTAAATAAAGCATTTTTTCTCCTATGTTGACAGTAGTGTTGGCGCTAGGAATTTTCAAAATGGGGTCCCAGGGACCCCATCAAATCATACAAATGGGGTACCACTTTTTTGTAACCGTTTTGAAAACAAATGACAAATGTATGCATTATCCTGTTATATCTCACATTCTATGTTGTGTTTTGGAAAAAGGTTGTCACAAACGAGCTCTCGCCCTGCACAGCTGTTTTGTGCTTTGTAGTGTCGATATGGGCTTGTAGATCTTTATTTGCCACAGATACATACGTTCCTGCTTTGCACACAGTGCATTCTGCTTCCCATGTGTCACGGCCAGGACCAAAACACAAATACTTTTTCCGCAAATCATCCGTGAAGTTGCATTTACTTTTCGGCATTTCTTGTTTTCATGTCTGTCTCCACTCACTAGCTCTCTCGCTCTGTGTCTCTGCCCCTCCCTCACGAATGTTTCTGCGTGTGCACCTTCACAGCTTGTTTTGTTTAACCCCTTCTTAACTTAACCCTAGAGCAGACCTGGGCATTGTACGGCCCGCAGGCCGCATCCGGCCCTTTGCGCATCCCTGTCCGGCCCGCGTGAGGCCAATCATAAATTACAAAATAAATTTCAAAAAGTATCTATGTCGAGTGTGCAATACAACTGTGCTGCTTTTGTTTTGAAAAGCGTTATTTGTATTACTTCCGTGTGGACGTATGCGCGTGTGCGATTGTGAGTGAATTGAACGGCGCAATAACAAATTACAAAATAAAGTTTAAAAAACATCTATGTCGTGCACGCAATACAACTGTGCTGCTTTTATTTTGAAATGTGTTATTTATGCCATATGTCCGGGGGGAACCTGTGAGTGAAGGTGCATAGAGACAAGTGATGAGACGCTAAAAAAAGAAAAGTTGATGACGAATGGCGTGTTTTGGACTGGCAAGTATTTCTTTACATAAATTAATGGTAAAGCCGTGTGCTTAATGTATGGTACACAGCTTGCTGTGTTTAAAGAATATCATTTTAATCGCCACTACACGAAGAAACACGAGGGAAAATACCGGAATCTGTCTGATGAAGCGCGCGCAAGGGAGGCCGATGCGTTGATGGTAAAACTGCAAAGCCAACAAGGACTTTTTGCCATATTTCACACCCCCACAGATGCAGCCGTTAGGACAAGTTTCGTAATTTCTCACAAAAGCGCCAGAAAAAGTAAGGCGTTTTCTGACGGAGAGTTTATTAAGGAGTGCTTATTGGACTCTGTTGCGCTGATATGCCCGGAGACATGGACTGTTTTTCGCTAACTTTGGATGAGAGCTGTGATGTACGTGACACCTCCAGCTGCTCTTCTTCTTACGTGGGATAACTGCAGACTTTCAAATCACGGAGTAGCTGGCAGCCATGCAGTCAATTAAAGAGACAACCACAGGTAATGACTTGTTCACATAGGTAAATGCGTGTTTGGACATGTTAGGACTGAAATGGGACAAGCTGGCAGGTGTGACAATCCAATCCACTTTATTTATATAGCACATTTAAACAACAAAATGTTTCCAAAGTGCTGCACAACAAGATTAAAAACAATATTCAAATATTATCCTTAGCTCCACCAATGACTGAATATAAATAAAAAACAATTACATATAAAACCAATATAAAAATCAATATAAAATAAATATGATTAAAAACTATTTTTAACAACAGATGGTTGTCCAAATCTGATGGGGAAAAATGTTGGATAATGCAGGATAAAGTGACCATCAAAGGCAATCTGCTTTTGTATAAAGTTAAGTTAGGTTAAATTAAATTATTATTATTATTATTATCATCATTATTATTTATCTTACGGTATATCAAAAATAATATTGAGCAAAATTTAATTGAAATATTGTCGTGTGGCCCTCCAGCAGTGCTCGGGTTGCTTATGCGGCCCCCGGTGAAAATTAATTGCCCACCCCTGCCCTAGAGTCTAGGGTCGGCAACCTTTATCACTCAAAGAGCCATTTTGACGAGTTTCACAAATGAAAGAGAACAATGGGAGCCTCAAAACTCTTTTGAAATTTAAAATGAAATAACACTGTATACAAAGCTTTGTATTGCTTTGTGCTATGTTTAAACCATGGGTCTTAGACACGCGCCCCGGCCCGCACTTTAATATGACAGTTTAAGTTAGTGCGGCCCGCAAGATTTACATGAATGGCGTTCATCAGCGTCATAGTTGCCAATCATCCTACTTTTCCCAGGAGACACCCGAAATTTGGGCGTGATGGCACTGCCTTTAACACCCCCTACAGTCTGCTTAAACAGCTTACCTGCTTGGACACATGTTGAATGCATCTTCTGCTTGCACTGGAATATGACAGCAAAGCTTACTTGTTCAACAGCCACACAGCTTACACTGACAGTGACCGTAAATAACAACTTTAACACTGTTACGTTACAAATATGCGCCACACTGTGAACCCACACCAAAAAAGAATGACAAATACATTTCTGGAGAACATCCACACTGTAACACAACATAAACACAACACAACAAATACCCAGAATCCCATGCAGCACTAACTCTCCCAGTCTACATTATACGCCCCCGCTAGCACCAAACCCCCCCACACATCACCCCCCCTCCCTCCCTCCGTGAGTCGGTTGAGGTTAGAGAGTTAGGGCTGCATGGGATTCTGGGTATTTGTTGTGTTGTGTTTATGTTGTGTTACGGTGCACATGTTCTCCAGAAATTTATTTGTCATTCTTTTTTGGTGTGGGTTCACAGTGTGGCGCATATTTGTAACGTAACAGTGTTAAAGTTGTTATATACGATCACCGTCAGTGTAAGCTGTGTGGCTGTTGAACAAGTATGCCTTGCTGTCTCCCACGAGTTCAAGTTAAAGCTTCATGCAAAATGAGACCGGTCTGGCATGCTGTTTGTGCAAGTAATAGAGGATAATATATGCAGTGCCATCACGGCACGCCCTTAATTTAGTTGTCAGGGGTTGCCGATCCCTGCCCAAGACGTACATTGAAAATACACGCAACCCTATTTCAAAATGCCGGACATTTGAGGCATTTAAAAAAACCCGCCCGGACACCCCGGACACACCCGCAAAAGAGGACATGTCCGGGGAAAAGAGGACGTATGATCAGCCTACAATAAATACATAATAAATAAATAATATACCCATAATAAGTTAAATGCAGCTGAGATAGGCTCCAGCACCCCCTGCTACCCCAAAAGGGACAAGCGGTAGGAAATGGATGGATGGAAGTTAACAATATTAAATACATAAATAATGTTTATCTAAAAAAACAAACACAAAAAAACATAAAAAATAAATTTAAAAAGGGTTCAAGATGGTCATCATAATTATTGTTCTGTGTACTTTTTGAACACTTGCAGTTTGAACAGTCTCTTAAACTCGATCATATTGGTGCTTTGTTTGATTTCTTTGCTTAATCCATTCCATAATTTAATTCCACTTATGGATATGCTAAAGGTGTTAAGTGTTGTACGATCATACAAATGTTTTAAATTTGATTTTGCTCTAAGGTTATATTTCTCCTCTTTTGTTGAGAAGAATTGTTGTACTTTCTTGGGTAGCAGGTTATAGTTGGCTTTGTACATCATTTTAGCTGTTTGCAAATGCACCAAATCGGTGAATTTTTATATTTGTGATTCAATAACTGGTTTGTATGTTTTATATATCCAACATTATGTATTATTCTGATTGATCTTTTTTGTAACACAGTTAGTGAATGAAGCGCACATTTGTACTTATTTTCTCCATATTTCTACACAATAAATCAGATATGGTAACACTAGCAAGCAGTAAAGAATATGAAGTGATTTTTGGTCCAGAACATGTTTTGCTTTATTCATTATTGATGTGTTTCTTGCTACTTTATGTTTTGGTTCATCTCGTAAAAGTAAGCAAACAAAATACAAACCATTAAACTGTTAAGCTTTTGTTTAAACACCTGTTATGATTTGTCAAATAAAACACAACCACTGCAAACTGCTGGTGGGCAATTCTCCAATAAATGGCCAACAAATAACACAAGTACAGACATGGTGTGTCTATTAGGGTTGCACATCTCTCTCTGATAAACGATTCGATATGCATCTAGATACACAGGTTACGATTCGATTCAAAAACGATATCCTTTTATTACAGACCGATTCGATTAGATTCGATTCCGAACGATACGATTCGATTTGACGGTTAATATTCAAGACTCCAAATCCCCAAGTATTGTGGCTTTACGGCACTGGCAAAAAAAACAGAACAACAAAATCACATGTCAATGTATTTATTTTTAGACATGGACCAAAAAAAGTCTGGCTGAATTGTAGGATGGGAACTCCAGAGGTAAAAGTAGCACAGAATAGTAACAACAAAGTGCAATATTTCAGCCTGAGCATAGTTTTGAACACTAGAGGTAGGTAACAAAGATTCAATATTTCAACCTGAGCATATAGTGTTTTGAACACTAGAGATAGGTAACAAAGGTGCAACATTACAATGTAAACAAGTTACACACCTAGTACACCTATCAAAATGTGGCAACAATGAGCACAGTGACAAGTGCTTTTGTGTAAAAGAATAGAGAAAATAAATACATATGTAAAAAGAAAAATCAAACTACTGTGTGAGAGGTACCGTTTCCCAGGTCAAAAAGCAGTAGTTCACTTACAATATGCCTGTGCATTTTCATCATCACTGTCCTGTTTTTTTGGAGGGTAGATTTTTTTTTAAGGAAAATCAACTGATCCACATGCTCATGTTTGAGCAGACTACGTTTTGTGGAAACAATGTCTCCCGCAGTACTGAACACACGTTCAGATTCCATGTGTTTCACTTGATGTACTTTTTGATGTGAAAAGAGGCGATTTCAGCTACTTGAATGACGGCGAAATCATTAAAGGCTCACAGTTTTTAATCCATCCACAAGTAAAGAAAACTTGGATTATTTCACTTTATGTACTTTTTTATGCCGAAAGAGGCGATTTAAAAGAGGCGATTTCAGCCACTTCGGTCATTACAGCCGAGTTTAGATATACTTTTCGAGACGAGTGACGTAAGAGCGCTCCCGCGTCAGGGGGGTGGATTTTACGGCAGGGGTGCGTTTCCCGGCACGCAGAGGTATCTTTTAGCGAGAGATGACAGCAGTGGCAAGTCCTGCTGCTCTTTCCACCACTGTAGTGTTTAAAAAAAAATAAAAAAATTCTCGGTCCATTATCACCTCCGGTCAGACTGACGCTTTCGTTCTCCTCCACATTCATTTTCCGTGTTGTCTGTTGTTTATCACTCGTGCTAATACCAGCTAGGCGGCTACCGCGTTTGGCGAGTAGCTTCAGCTCTCGCGTTGTTTTAGAGACGCTGACGCATATTGTAATCTAGCCAACCCATGCAAAGTCTCGCGATAACCGATCCATGACTCTATAACCGATTCAGCTAGGAATTCATGGATTATTCGCATCGATTGAGGAGTCTGCTACCGATGCAATCTAATCGTTCACTTGTTGAATCGAATACTCGGTCGCATCGGTTTATCGTTCACAACCCTAGTGTCTATGGATGCTCTCATTCATCCAGGTCACTGTACTCTAAAGCCATTCAATCGATCGAAACGTGACTTGTTTGTTGTGTCTTAGAAGCGTTTTGGCTCTCATCCAAGTGATGAGAGCATATTTGGGGTTAAAGCAATCTCCATCCATACAAGTGTAGTTTCAAAAGTGTCTATGTCTACACACAAACACATACACTTGCTGTCATGCCCATTTTGTTCAATCAGAAGCCGGAAAAAAGCAGCATTAGCTGACTTGGTGGAATTACACCTCCTATTATGTTTATTTTGATATACTATGTACAATGTACAATGACATTTACATTATCTTTAAAACCAGCTTGCACAGAGCCCTGGGAACATTATTAAAGAGCGAATGCACGCCTGTGCTGCTGAAACCCAACACTCATAGATTTATAACATGTTCAGCAACATGGGGATGTGCAGTGAAGTGTACGTTATTTCTAAAATCAGCACGCACGAATGAGCCAAGGAAACCATTTTGCATGTTTAAGTGCCTATATAAAGCACGTAGACGTGCGTGTGCCGCTGCAAAACCCTCGTGGAATTATAAAGCATCCGACGCTTTGCATTGGACTTGGTGATGTATGGCTTAGATGCAGCTTTTCGGCCATGGAAACCCATTCCATGAAGCTCTCTGCATACTGTACGTGGGCTAATTGGAAGGTCACATGAAGTTTGGATCTCTGTAGCAACTGACTGTGCAGAAAGTCGGCATCCTCTTTGCACTATGCGCTTTAGCATCCGCTGACCCTTCTGTCAGCTTACGTGGCCTATCACTTCGTGGCTGAGTTGCTGTTGTTCCCAAACTCTTCCCATTTTCTTATAATAAAGCCGACAGTTGACTTTGGAATATTTAGGAGCGAGGAAATTTCACAACTGGATTTGTTGCACAGGTGGCATCCTATGACAGTTCCACACTCTTTGACAAATGTTTGTAGAAACAGTCTCCATGCCTAAGTGCTTGATTTTATACACTTGTGGCCGGGCCAAGTGAATAGGACATCTGATTCTAATTATTTGGATGGGTGGCCAAATACTTTTGGCAATATAGTGTATATACACAGTCATGGCAAAAAATATTGGCACCCCTGCATTTCGGTCTATAGTATAATATATTAATATAATACGGGACAAGCGGTAGTAAATGGATGGATGGAATATAATAATATATTAATATAATATAATATTAAAATATTATAATAATATTATAATGATATCAATGTAATATTGGTTTACGTATAAGAAAATCCATGATTGGTTGGTTGGTTTACTATGATGAGTCACGATTGGTTAGGATTAGGGAAAAACAGTCGGAGAAGAGAAGAGGGAATATTCAAGTGGGCGATTTATTTATTAAAAAAACTAGTGGAAGATGGCAGAGGGATTCTCTTCCTTAGATTTTTCTTTTAGCGACGTCCAGGAAACCCACAATGTGTCTACTTGGCCACATTTGCACAAATGAATGCGTCTGGATGAAACAATGCCCAAAACATAAATTTTAGTTGTTTACCATGTAAGCCCAAATCAAACTGCTCTCAACATGGAAGGCGGGGAATACACATTTAAGAACACACATGATATTTGTTATTTCATGCTATTATTCAAAAATGGCTATTCAGATAAAGGAAGTTAGCGAATAGAATAAACGTTGTTTGTACTCTTTATGATTTTTGCATTTGAAGCAGTTAGAAGTGGAGAGGGAGTCTAAGAGACAGACATTGGCTATAAAGATCCGTGGCAGAATCCACTAAAGCAGAAACAATAAGGAAAATGCAAGCTGCTCAGAAATTTGCCAGGAAGGCCATCAAAGCACAAATGCCAAAGTAATGTGTGAATGAACCAAAGTAATGTGTAAATAATGTAAATAACTAGATGGACCATCTGTGGCTGTGAAGTGAACATTAGTAAGGTTGTAAATACTGTATAGAGTAGGCTAACCCATCTGGTTCCTGTGGATGTGAACACAAGTTGTAATTACTGTAGTGACTAAAGAGCATAGGGACTGAAACAGACATAGTGATTCATTTGGATGAATGGGGTATGTATTTATGTAAACTCTTTTGATATTTTTTAAATTCTTTAAACACTAAAACATCTTTAAATTGTGCTTTTTTTTGCTAATTCTTGCATGTTCAATTGCTGAAAAACCAGGAGTTTTGGGGGGGGGGGGGGGGGGAACCTGCGGCTCCCAGATCCCCGGCTGGTTTTCAGTCTTTTTCATTAAGTTCAAATCACATGCCTGCAGAGGTGCTCAATAAAACCCTAATAGTGCTTGCAAAACGGTGATGGGTATTGGTAATTTGCATAGCCTGTGGTCTATAATATATTTGCATCTTCTCCGACGAGTATTGGGGGTGTTTTGATGATCAGCATATATTCTGCATATTAATGAAGACAGAGACGCAAAATTGAAGGTGCGCCTTATTCTGCTAACTTAAAAGATGCAATTCACTTTACACACATTTAATAGATTAGCTATCAAGTTTGCACTGGTTTTAGTACACGCAAACCTTTAGTAAGTCAGGCTCTAAGTTTCTCAAACCACGGAAGAGGGTTGTCAAGCTCTGGATCCTCCTTGGCAGTATTGCTAGCCATGACTCCTGCTAGCCAAAGGCAGGTCTGCACTGTTTTTAATGCCATAAATACTTCCTGGCCCTCACTTGAGATGTGTACCGTGTGGTGAAACGGGTTTGCGAGTAAGAATACATGTTCTATTACAACTTTAGTTGATCTCATTTGTAAGTAGCATTCAGAGTGAAAAGCTCTCAAGTTGCTCATGTTTACCGTGTTCCATGTCAGAAAGCGATCGACCTTGTGACCAAAGCCACAGAAGAAGACAAGGCTAAGAACTACGAAGAGGCGTTGCGACTTTACCAACATGCCGTGGAATATTTTCTACACGCCATTAAATGTGAGTACTATGTTCTGACCATCCGCCCGCCACAAACGTGGCCTGAAGTTTTTCACCCGGAATGTTTTGGTTGCTGGAGCAGATGAAGCCCACAGCGACAAGGCGAAGGAAAGCATTCGAGCAAAGTGCATGCAGTATTTGGACCGAGCGGAGAAACTGAAGGACTACCTGAAGAACAAGGACAAGCAAAGCAAAAAACCTGTGAAGGAGTCACAGAGCAATGACAAGTAAGTGCTTGTTTTTCACAGCCAGAATCAGATCCTAAAGTGCTTTTAATGGACTTTGTGTTCCGCGTAGGAGTGACAGTGACAGTGAGGGTGAAAATCCAGAGAAGAAGAAGCTACAAGAGCAACTTATGGGTAAGTGACCTACAAGTTACATTTACATATGATACACCTCATTATACCAATACCAATATTTTAATCCATCTTTCATTATTATATTATTATTATATTGTAGGGCTGGGCGATTCATCAAAACATAATCGAAACCAACATTTAGAGCTTTCAACTGATCGAAAACTGCTACTTATTTAGCTTATTCCTCCATCCATTCCTACAAATAACCTCAACCATCCATCTATTTTCTATACCGCTTATCCTCATTAGGGTTGCGACTTTGGGTGAGGTGGTGTACACCCTAGACTGGTCGCCAACCAACCGCAGGGTAGTCACCTGAAATGGTTTTCACTCCACAGGTGTGCTTGAAGCTCATCGACAGAATGCCAAGAGTGTGCAAAGCAGTAATCAGAGCAAAGGGTGGCTATTTTGAAGAATCTAGAATACAAAACATTTTTTCAGTTATTTCACCTTTTTTTGTTAATTGCATAATTTCACAGGTGTTCATTCATAGTTTTGATGACTTCAGTGACAATCTACAATGTAAATAGAAAACGTATTGAAGGAGGAAAAGGTATGTTTAAACTTTTGGCCTGTACTGTACATATATGTACATATATACATATATGTATATATATATAAGTACAAATTTGGGGTAATCTTCCCACCACCGCAAATATATGTAAAGTATGTATATATTTGCAGTATATATGTATTAGGGTTGTCCCAATACCAATAATTTGGTACCGGTACCAAAATGTATATATTGATACTTTTTGATACATTTCTAAATAAAGGGAACTACGGAAAATATTTAATTTTAACAGAAAATATTACAATACATTCAACATATGTTTTCTATTGCACTCAAAGAACAATTTTAGAAGGTTAAAATATACTGTAAGTTAAAAGGCATGAAACACATTGGGGTTTTTGTTGTTGCACTCAAAGAACAATATACAATTTTCCATATTACATATAGTCTGCCGTAATTAATTATTATGTTAGAATAGAACAGAAAGTTATATTAAATTATTCATGATTTATGGTTGCCACTTCTGGTATTTGCTGTAAGAAAAATTATTCACAATCATTATGAAAGACATGACGACGGATGTATTTATTTTTAATGTGTTGTAACTCGTAAATAAATGTAAATGAAAGTCTGCTTACAACGGAGCCAGTGGGAGGTCCTCTATTTCGCCCATAAAACCCAACGCTGTGATCGTTCCGTGTGTGCCTATGTTTACATCATCGAGTGGTCTGCTGCTTTCTCGCTTCTTTGCTCCCTGTAAGTCAATTCTAGGTCATTAATCATGCATCTCACCTGGACATGAGACGTCTGAGTAGGTAATCCGACAAGTTGGGACACTTTGACAGCCATTACGGACCTGGAGATGGCGAGGACTACACAAAAAGCGCTTGTTCCCCACCCCGTTTCTTCGCAAGGATTATGAGACCTTTTTCAACTTAAAGGGAATATATGAACATCCTAGCAGTCGGCATCCCGATGACAGCAGACCTTGTACAGTAAGTGATGTTTTATTATGTTTGTTGGCTCTCATAAGTCTGCAGTGAGCAAAAATCCGTAAAAAAAACAGCAAAGTTTGTTATGCGTTTTTGAAATTATTGTGCTGCGTATGCTTAAAATAATCAAAACTCGTAAATGTTATTATAAATGTGCCTGTTACTACATTTAAAAATATACTTAAATCATGTATATAAAACCTCATTGGAGGTGTTTGGATATTTTTTGGGGCTCTATAGCCAAAATTGAACTACTCCCATAGGCTCCATTTTAAGCTGACTTTTACTGTATTTTTCTGAGTATAAGTCGCTCCGGAGTATAAGTCGCACCGGCCGAAATTGTATAATAAAGAAGGAAAAAAACATATATAAGTCGCACTGGAGTATAAGTCGCATTTTTTGGTAAAATTTATATGATAAAACCCAACACCAAGTATAGACATTTGAAAGGCAATTTAAAAGAAATAAAGAATAGTGAACAACAGGCTGAAAGAGTGTACGTTATATGAGGCATAAATAACCAACTGAGAACGTGCCTGGTATATTAACGTAACATATTATGGTAAGAGTCATTCAAATAACTATAACATGCTATACGTTTACCAAACAATCTGTCACTCCTAATCGCTAAATCCGATGAAATCTTATACGTCTAGTCTCTTACGTGAATGAGCTAGATAATATTATTTGATATTTTACGGTAATGTGTTAATAATTTCACACATAAGTCGCTCCTGAGTATAAGTCGCACCCCCGGCCAAACTATGAAAAAAACTGCGACTTATAGTCCGAAAAATACGGTAATTGTATTTATTTGATATTTAGAATGAAAAAAATATATATATCAATCTTAATGTATGTCATAATGATTGTGAACAATGAAAAGTGCAATTCCCCTTTAAAAAAATACCCAGACACCTCCATTTAGGTTTTATGTACATGATGTAATTTATATGTAATGTAAAAGGCACATTTATAATAAGATTTAATATTTACGTAATTTTAAAAACGCATCACGACGTTCGCTTTTTTTTCTAACAATATCACTGTTGTCACTGCAGACTTTGAGCGTCAACAAACATAATAAAACATCACTTAATCTACAATGTCTGCTGTCATTAGGATGCCGCTTGATAGGACCTAGTTATAGTCCTGTTTAGATGAAGAATGACTTATAATCCTCGTGAAAAAAGAGGAATGAAATCAGTGTCTTTGCATGTTGTTCTCGTCATTCTGGGTCCAAATTGGCTGTCGAAGTGTACCAACTCGTCGGAATACGTCCTCACCTTTCTGCTATTCAGGTGAGAAGTATGATCCAGTATATGATCCACAATAACTTCCACAAGCAAGGAAGCGAGGAAGCAGCATTACCACTCGATGATGTCAATATGGGCACCGCTAAAGATAGTTCGGCTGTGTTAGTGCTTATAATAACAATATTACTAATAGGTTAATATTCACGACTTGTCCAGGGTGTCCCCGCCTTCCTCCCGAATGCAGCTGAGATAGGTTCCAACAACTGCCGCCATCAGTGTATGAATGTGTGTGTGAATGGGTGATTGTGGAAATAGTGTCAAAGCGCTTTGTGTACCTTGAAGGTAGAAAAGCGCTATACAAGTATAACCCATAACCCATGGATGGATAGATGGATGGACGGTTAATATTCAAGTCAAGAAATGTAAATGGAGTGCTTCGTGTTTTTTAATGTTTTTTTTAATTTAATTTTATGGGTGAAATAGTGGAGCTCCCATTGGATCTGCTGTAAGCTGACTTTAATTTACATTTATTTAATATTTAGAATGCATAAATAAATAAATGGGTTATACTTGTATAGCGCTTTTCTACCTTCAAGGTACTCAAAGCGCTTTGACAGTATTTCCACATTCACACACACATTCACACACTGATGGCGGGAGCTGCCATGCAAGGCGCTAACCAGCGGCCATCAGGAGCAAAGGTGAAGTGTCTTGCCCAAGGACACAACGGACGTGACTAGGATGGTAGAAGGTGGGGATTGAACCCCAGTAACCAGCAACCCTCCGATTGCTGGCACAGCCACTCTACCAACTTCGCCACGCCGTCCAAAATCCATCCGTCCTCATGTCTTTCATAATGATTGTGAACGATAGGCAAAATTTCCAAAAAAACGCAGTTCACCCTTAAGGGCTTTTATAGGCAGAATAGAGCGACTCCCATAAGCTCCATTGTAAGCAGATTTTTGATTGCATTTATTTACTATTTAGAATGCATTAAAAAAAAAAAGAAAAACATATGTGTTCTTGCCTTACATGTGAATCAGAATCAAAATCAGAAATACTTTATTAATCCCCGAGGGGAAATACACATTTTCAGCACAATCCCATTCAAGATCAGACAAACATTACAGGGAGACAGAACAGGATCGCTGACGGGTCTGCCAACTTTCGGCGCCCCTTACAAAAAAGGTGAGATACAGGTAAACAATGGAGGGGGGGGGAGAAAAAAAGGAGAGGGGGTCCAGACTGAGGTGGAATGATAGGCAGAACTCCAAAAAAAAGTGTGGTTCCCCTTTAAAGACAGCAGGGGTCCATTCCAGACAGTTAGTAATAATTATGTCTTGTTTTCTGTTTGTTTGTTCTGTGTTTCCAGGTGCAATTGTGATGGAGAAGCCCAATGTGAGATGGAATGATGTGGCTGGACTAGAAGGAGCCAAAGAAGCTCTGAAGGAAGCTGTCATCCTTCCCATCAAGTTTCCTCACCTCTTCACAGGTGTAAACACACAAAAATGAAAACAATATATTACCATTCAATTTTGAATCTAGAGCAGGGATGTCCAAACTACCGTGCACGGGCCAAGTGCGGTGAAATGGCGTCTTTATTATGGCCCGAGAGACGTTAAGTTAAATAAGAAGTCTGGCCCGCTGACTGTCTCCAGTTTAATTTTAATTACTTTATGGTCTAATTCCTGCAAACATGTCACTATATTGTGGACATGTAGTACTTTTAGTTACTTTCACTAGATGAGTTGTATTGTGAAGTGTAGCGAGCACAGCATCAATTAATATGACCCAATCCAAACAACCTTTTCTGCTCATGGTGCAAATATATTATTACTAACACAAAAAGTAAACACATATGGTTGCACATGACACACAACCTGCTCACTGAACTATGTGGACATTATAAAAATGCTGAATCATCATACACAATTGAAAATTAAACCCTTAAAACATCCCGTACAAAGCAGAATGAACTCTCTCTACACTTTGCCGTGTTTGGCTCATTTTAGCTGCTTGATATTTCTGATTGATTACAAAACTTTCAGGAGGTTGTCATAGAAGTAAACAAGGTAGGAGTCAAACTTTCCCATGCTCTAACTATTCAATGTTTTATCAATTATACTTCATATTGCAGTGTCGTCAGGTTCTGATGTGGGCGGGGGAGGTTAATAACAGTTATGTGTTGCTGTTCGGTATGTCAGCTGTTGCTTGTTTATATCAATGTAACGGAAGTGTCTGATCATTTCTTAATAATATTATAAATCCTACATTCTTCTTTTTTGTACAAATTATTGCACCTGGGGATAGGTTGATTGGCAACACTAAATTGGCCCTAGTGTGTGAATGTGAGTGTGAATGTTGTCTATCTGTGATGAGGTGGTGACTTGTCCAGGGTGTACCCCGCCTACCGTCCGAATGCAGCTGATATAGGCTCCAGCACCTCCCGCGACCCCGAAAGGGACAGGCGGTAGAAAATGGATGGATGGATGGATTGTTGTTACATCACATTCCGTTGAATGTGATGTAACAACAATCTGTGTGGCGAAAAAGAAACAGCGTTATGTGTCTTATTTGTCTGCATGTCTGTGTGTGCATTCTCACGCATCTATATTTCAATATTCTTAAAAATTTTACTTTTTTTAACGAGGTAAAAACTCATTGAGTTTAAAATCTCTTTTACAACATTGTCCTGGCCAAGTGGGCAGCAAAACAGGTTTCATAAATACATATAAAAACAACAAAAATCAGTACGGTAGTTAAAAGCACAGATTACTTACAACATAAACATAAAAACACGTAATTGGTAAAAAAATAAAATGTTTCAATAAAAACAATTTAAAAACAAGTACATTGCCTACTAGAAACAGCTTCTCGATCTTTTAAAATGGCTTGAAATTATATGACAGCATATTGGTGATTACCCTCAAAAATATGGCTTTACAGCAGGTTGTACTGTATTTTTACATGCTTGACAAACTTTCCTCTTCAATTTGGTATGAAACTAATATAAAGACTTAAATCATTGCGATTGCAGATTATGTGTAAAAACAGCTTTCTAAACGTCATCAGTATGAACGCACAGGCACTCAATCTGAATAACACAGCACACAAAGTTGTAATAAATAATAAGGGAGTCCTGGCCAAGAGGCAGTATATTGTGTGTACATTGTGTGTGTGCACATGTGTGTGTGTGTGTGTGTATATATATATATATATATATATATATATATATATATATATATATATATATATATATATACAATTAATATTTAAAAAATATATATATATTTTAAGGATGTAACGGTATCAAATCTCACAGTACAATATTTTCACGGTATTAAAGAAAACGTCTGTGCACTTTCAGGTAAGCGGACACCATGGAGGGGCATTTTGCTGTTTGGACCACCAGGGACCGGGAAGTCGTACCTGGCAAAGGCTGTGGCTACTGAGGCCAACAACTCCACTTTCTTCTCCGTCTCGTCCTCAGATCTCATGTCCAAGTGGCTGGGCGAGAGTGAAAAGTAGGTTCACTGCTTTATTTCTTTTATCATTACAAGTTCAGAAAACAGTTTGGTTGGCATGATGATATAATTGTTAAATTTGCATATTTGGCCATGATGCATCTGCAAAAAGTGAGTAAAAAACATTAAAAGAAAAACAAACTTGTTTAGAGCTACAAATAGACTTAGTTCGGTCTCTTATTTTATTTAATTGTTTTATTTCCGTATAAGATTAGCTGCATGTGAGTCTTTAGATGCCGGAAGAGCGGCCCACAGGAGCACCAGCCTGGAAGGCTCGCGAAATATTAGAAGTGTGCCGACTAATCGATTCTTCTTTTGAACACAAAGTCAAGGATATGGACAGCAAGTAGTGGACATAGAGAGAGAGAGAGAGAGCGAGAGAGAGATATCAGAAGGCATAAGAAAAAGTATCTGCATTTGATTGTTTACATTTGATTATTAGCAATCCGGGGAGGGTGTTAGTTTAGGGTTGTAGCTGCCTGGAGGTGAACTTTTATTGCGGTTTTGAAGGAGGATAGAGATGCCCTTTCTTTTATACCTGTTGGGAGCGCATTCCACATTGATGTGGCATAGAAAGAGAATGAGTTAAGACCTTTGTTAGATCGGAATCTGGGTTTAACGTGGTTAGTGGAGCTCCCCCTGGTGTTGTGGTTATGGCGGTCATTTACGTTAAGGAAGTAGTTTGACATGTACTTCGGTATCAGGGAGGTGTAGTGGATTTTATAGACTAGGCTCAGTGCAAGTTGTTTAACCCTGTCCTCCACCTTGAGCCAGCCCACTTTGGAGAAGTGGGTAGGAGTGAGGTGGGATCTGGGGTGGAGGTCTAGAAGTAACCTGACTAGCTTGTTCTAGGATGTGTGGAGTTTAGATTTGAGGGTTTTGGAGGTGCTAGGGTACCAGGAGGTGCATGCGTAATCGAAAAAGGGTTGAACGAGTGTTCCCGCCAGAATCCTCATGGTGCTTTTGTTGACCAGAGAGGAGATTCTGTAGAGAAATCTCGTTCGTTGGTTAACGTTTTTGATTACCTTGGTTGCCATTTTATCACAGGAAAGGTTAGCCTCTAGAATGGAACCTAGGTAGGTGACCTCATCTTTCCCGGTGATAACAATGTCACCCACTTTTATAGTGAAGTCATTGACTTTCTTAAGGTTGATGTGGGACCCAAACAGGATGGATTCCGTTTTACCCAAGTGTATGGATAGCTTGTTGTCAGCGAGCCAGGTGCAAGTTCTACAGAGCTCAGCACTGAGGGTTTTCTCCACCTGTTACTTGTCCTTGTCGGATACAAGCTGGGCAGAGTCATCCGCAAACAAAAACAATTCACAGTCGCATGCCGATGACAAGTCGTTTATGTATATTAGGAACAGTAAAAGTCCCAATACACTGCCTTGGGGGACTCCACAGCTCACCGAGAGGGGGGGACACACGGTGCCGTTCACCTCTACCACCTGCTCCCTCCCCTCCAAGTAAGATTGCATCCAGCTTCATGAGGTTTTGTTAAATCCGATTGCTCTGAGCTTATCCAACAGTATAGCGTGGTTAACGGTGTCAAAGGCCTTCTGAAGGTCCAGCATGACCATGCTGCAATATTTGCCCGCGTCCACCTCATGTTTGATGTGGTCGGTCAGATAGAGAAGGCATGTGTCAGTGGAGTGGTTAGTTCTGAAGCCGGATTGGAATTTGTACATGAGTTTATTAGTGGCAAGGTAACTATCGACCTGTTCATAAACTATTTTCTCCATTACTTTCGAAATGGAACTGAGAATAGAAACAGGTCGGTAGTTGCCAGGTTCCAATTTCCTTCCTTTTTTAAAGAGGGGAGTTACTCTTGCTATCTTAAAATCTTTTGGTACTTGGCCTTGTGTAATAGATAGGTTTATTATGTGCGTGATGATCGGGGAAATGATGGAGGCAGAGTCCCTGAGGAATCTGGAGGGAATATTATCAAGGCCGGTGGCCTTGTTTGGGTTGAGCGCGCTCAATTTTTTAAACACCTCATCAGCTGTGACCATTTCTAATTTGAAATCATTGTTGGATACTCCTAGCTTTCTGTAGAAGGCTTTAATGTGTTCTACACCAAAGCGACCAGAGTGGTGGGACAGCTTGTTGACAAGAGTTGCGGCTATGCTGGTGAAAAAGGTGTTAAGTCTGCTTGCTACCTCCATTTTGTCTGTAATGAGGGAGTCACCCTCCTTGATGCTGATGTTGGTGAGTCTGGTTTTAAGTTTCTGGCTGCAACCAGGAAGCTGGTTGTTGAGAATTTTCCATAGCTCACGTGGCTTATTTATGTTTTCCTCTATTTTGTCTTTACTGTAATTTTTTTTAAGGATTTAGTCAGGTTGGTTGACTTATTTCTTAATTTATTTTGTTGCTTTTTGAGAGTTGAAAGGAGTGATTTGGGTTGTTTATCTACTTCTGTTTTACATTTTTGGTATTCGGAGTATTTTCTGTCTCTGTCTTTTATGGCAGCTAATAGGTCCGGATTCATCAATGGTTCCGAGCGGGCTTTGATCCTGACTGTTTTCACGGGAGCCATGTCATTTAGTATCTTTAGGAACACCGTTTTGAAGCGATCCCAAGCAACATCGACCAGGTTGCTCGCGAGCACAGGGGACCAGTCCCACTCATCTAATTTTGAATTGAAATTGTCATTGGAGTATTTTTTGAGGGATCTGGATTGGGCTGTTATGTGGCCATTGGCTTTGGGTTTAGCTATTTTGCGGTCTGACGAGTCCACATTTCAAATTGTTTTTGGAAATATTCGACATCGTGTCATCCGGACCAAAGGGGAAGTGAACCATCCAGACTGTTATCGACGCAAGGTTGAAAAGCCAGCATCTGTGATGGTTATGGGGGTGCATTAGTGCCCAAGGCATGGGTAACTTACACATCTGTGAAGGCACCATTAATGCTGAAAGGTACATACAGGTTTTGGAACAACTTATGCTGCCATCTAAGCGCCGTCTTTTTCATGAACGCCCCTGCTTATTTCAGCAAAACAATGCCAAGCCACATTCAGCACGTGTTACAACAGCGTGGCTTCGTAAAAAAAGAGTGCAGGTACTTTCCTGCCTCGCCTGCAGTCCAGACCTGTCTCCCATCGAAAATGTGTGGCGCATTATGAAGCGTAAAATACGACAGCGGAGACCCCGGACTGTTGAACGACTGAAGCTCTACATAAAACAAAAATGGGAAATAATTCCACTTTCAAAGCTTCAACAATTAGTTTCCTCAGTTCCCAATCGTTTATTGAGTGTTGTTAAATGGAAAGGCCATGTAACACAGCGGTGAACATGCCCTTTCCATACTACTTTGGCACGTGTTGCAGCCATGAAATTCTAAGTTAATTATTATTTGCAAAAAAAAAAAGTTTATGAGTTTGAACATCAAATATCTTGTCTTTGTAGTGCATTCAATTGAATATGGGTTGAAAAGGATTTTGCAAATCATTGTATTCCTTTTACATTTACATCTAACACAATTTCCCAACTCATATGGAAACGGGGTTTGTATATTTAGTTTATCTCATAAAATCACAAGGTATAAATATATTCTTTATGAAAGATATCATTAATTTACTTGGGATGTGGTGCTTGTCTTGAAAAATAGAAAATAAAATAACTTCACTCTCTAATATCGTGACAACCGTTCACTGCATGCTCTCTTTTTTTTTTCAGACTTGTAAAGAATCTGTTTGACCTGGCCCGCCAGCAAAAACCTTCCATCATTTTCATCGATGAGGTGGACTCACTATGCGGTTCCAGGAACGAGAATGAGAGCGAAGCAGCTCGAAGAATCAAGACAGAATTTCTGGTCCAAATGCAAGGTGAGCAGAATCCACTTGTAATCCTTCTGAAGAGTCGAATCAGCAGTAAAGCAGACAGACGTTTATATCAGTCCATCTAGGATTTCACTAAGTCCCCATCATGCCAATTCATCACAAATTCAATCATCCATCCAGTTACTACTGTTTGTCCGTCTCGGGGTCGCCAGGGGGCTGTAGCCTATCCCAGCTGCACTCGGGCTGAAGGCAGGGCACACCCTGGACAAGTCGCCATCTCATCGCAGGGCAACTGATCCACACAAATTATGTGCTGCCTCACAATTGTGTACAACTTCTCCACACATTTTAGCCAATCAGTCATTTTCACCAATGGAATTTCTCTCTCAAACAAGCACTTCCACTGTCTAATCAAAACGCATGTTTTTTTCTTGTGTAGATGAAGCAGGTACAACGTGTAACAAAATATCAACTTATTGTTCAATCGACACAACTGTTGTCCTCCCGTGTAGCTCAGACCTACTTCCTGTTCCTGTCTACAGCGTTAAGCCTTCTGGGTAATATAGTATATAAACATTTATTTTCTAGTTCTGTCTTAGTGGGGCGGTGTGGCGCAGATGGTAGAGCGGCCGTGCCAGCAAGTTGACAGTTCCAGGTTTATATCCAGCTTCCACCATCCTAGTCACAGCTGTTGTGTGCTTGGGCAAGACACGTCACTCTTACTCCTGATGAATCGTGGTTAGCGCCTTGCATGTCAGCTTCCGCCATGAATGAATGTGTGTGTGAATGGGTGAATGTGACGTAAAATGTAAAGCGCTTTGGGTATCATTCCAGGTATAGTAAAGCGCTATATAAATACAGACCATTTACCATTTAGTTTACATGTATTTATATACCGTATTTATTTGACATTTATCTATCCAGGATAAGATAATTAACAACATGTTTTTCATTTCCAATGCTGACCTAGCCAGAGGCAACATTTACATACTAGCAATGTTGACGTATGATGATAATCACTCATCGTCTCTCATTTACCAACAAAAAATATAGTGCTATAGATCACTCTCAACAGTTCACAAATGCTCTTAATATGTGGGGGTAAATGTATTGCAACATAAATGTTTAAGATGGACAATCATTTTTCAAGTGTAAAACATAAACGAAGAATATCTGCAACTTGTGGTCAGCGCAGACAGCGGACAGGAAGCCTTTGGTGGCGTTTCTTTCTGTATCATAATTAATCATAACTGTTATTAATTATAATGAATTAAAACAATGAATTCATGTGACAGGGAGTCTTTTGTGCACTCTTTGAAATCTAGAGTCTACTTTTAAGTCTGTGGTATGAAACAAGTAAAACGTCAATAATCTAAGCTGATCCAATGTTTGTTGAATTCCTATGTTTCTTTGGTTAGGTTTACATGGGACACTTAAAACACTGATAACATTCTTAAAATCACAAGTTAATTCAAAGTTGATGAAAAAAAATGCATTAAAACATTGGAAATTTTGCTGCAACTTTCTGAAAGCTTTTTCAAATTCAGGCATTTTAGGTCTTAACAATCTGTGAAATCATGGAGGGACTGATCGTTACTCTCCTCATAGGCTTGAATATCCTATTCATTTTGAGTCATTACATGAACAGGTGTAGTTTATGATTAAACAATGTTACTCTTCGATAGGTTTTTAAAACAATCCTAATTAAATTGTAATTAATGATGATGATTGACTGTAGTTCGGCATGCATCGGATCGACCAACACTCGCAACAAAGGGAAAGTCCAAGATAGGGCTGCACGATTATAACCAAAATAATAATTACCATTATTTGTATCAATATTGAATTTAATTATTAATCCTGATAATTCATTGTTATGTAAAACATTTTTTTGCACTTTCTATTTTAAACAAGCAAGTTTGTGAATAAGCCTTTCATTTCAAAATCCATCTATTTTCTATTGCGAGAAAGTTAAAATAAAAATATTTTTGTTTTTATTTTAGAAATAAAATTATGTATTTCATAATTGTATTATTAAATAGACTCAATAATACAATAACATTTGCAAAAGACAAAGGGTGAATTAAATATAAATATGCCATTGTAGAGTCCCTTGGGAAGTCCTGTGGGGAGTGCTCAGAGAGTGTGGGGTATCTGATTGTGGCGGTCCGCTCCCTGTACGATCAGTGTCAGAGCTTGGTCCGCATTGCCGGCAGTAAGTCGGACACGTTTTCAGTGAGGGTTGGACTCCGCCAAGACTGCTCTTTGTCACCGATTCTGTTCATAACTTTTATGGACAGAATTTCTAGGCGTTGAAAAGGGTGGAGTGCCATCTCCGGGTTGGGGAGGAGATCTTGCCCCAAGTGGAGGAGTTCAAGTACCTCGGAGTCTTGTTCACGAGTGAGGCAAGAGTGGATCGGTGCCGCGTCTGTATCGATCCGTTGTGGATGGAGCTGAGCCGGAAGGCAAAGCTCTCAATTTACCGGTCGATCTACGTTCCAATCCTCACCTATGGTCATGGGATTTGGGTTATGACCAAAATCCCAACATTATAATGTTGCCTTCTTGCTAGCTAGTATTGGACCATCCGGAACCGGATGGTCCAAGATGGCGGACTAAGCAGCGTGGCTTTCCGGAGAATTTCACATTTACGACCATATTAATAGAAAAAAAAGACTTTGAGTTTGGAGTGACGGCGTGTTATCTGAAGTGAAGACAGAGAGGAGGCTAGCCGACAGGAGCGGCGAAGGGACCCTGACGTCGTGGAAGACGTCTGTGGCGAGGGAGAGGCCCGGCTAGCAGCTAGCAGAAGCAAGACCACCTTGCGACGACGGGACCGGCAGGTGACGGCGGCGGCGAGTGACGGCAGCGGGGCGGCGAGGTAGAGGCCCGGCTAGCAGCCAGCAGCAGTGGGACCACCACCCCACCACCTCACGGCGGCGAGAGCGACAGCTTTCTTGCGGCGGCGTGTGACAGCAGCAGAGCGGCGAGGGAGAGGCCCGGCTAGCGGCTAGCAGAAGCGGGACCACCTCGCGACGACGGGACCAGCAGGTGACGGCGGCGGCGAGTGACGGCAGCGGGGCGGCGAGGGAGAGGCCCGGCTAGCAGCCAGCAGTAGTGGGACCACCACCTCACGGCGGCGAGAGCGACAGCTTTCGCGCGGTGGCGTGTGACAGCAGCAGAGCGGCGAGGGAGAGGCCCGGCTAGCGGCTAGCAGCAGCTAGCAGAAGCGGGACCACCTCGCGACGACGGGACCGGGGACAGCCTTGGCTGAAGGCGGTAAACACCTGCAACAGCCAAAATCAACATGGGGCCAAAGAAGGTGCTCTCTCCTGATGAAGGTGAGGAGATAAGGCGATCACTTGAATTTTTAACATTAGAGGTGTCAGCCATTAAGCAGTACCAACAGACAATTATGCAGCTGGTGGAGGAGGTAAAAATTCTACGAGTCGAGAATGACGCAAAAACTTTACAAATAGAACAATTAACAGACCGAGTGGATGAACTGGAACAATACACAAGAATAAATGACGTTATTCTGACCGGGCTTAATATTAAGCCCCGTTCATATGCTCGGGCGGTGACCGCCAATAGTGGAGAAGAGCCCGGGAATTTGGACATCTCCACAGAGAGGCAAGTGGCAACATTCATGGAGTCAAAAGGCATATTCATGGACATGGCAAATGTGGAAGCTTGCCACCCACTCCATAAGAAGAAAGATAATTCGGCACCAGTAATAATAATGAGATTTGTCAATAGGAAACATAAAACCGCATTACTAAAACAAGGGAGGAAGCTGAAAGGAACAGACGTGTACATAAATGAACATTTAACAAAGAAAAACGCAGACATAGCCAGAAAAGCACGTAGCTTAAGAAAACAAGGAAAAATACAACAAACATGGACAGCAAACTGCAAAATATTTATTAAACTAAATGGAACACCAGAGGAAGCAAGAGTAATAGTCATAAGGAAAATAGCAGAGCTGGATAAATATCAATAACGATAAAAAAATTAAACACAACCATGACACAAACAAACAATAATCAATCAAACAGAGAATTTATAACCTTTTCCAGCACTGACTATAACAGGATGGAATTGGACAGTGCTATAGATCCAGACATACATTTTTTTTCTCACATGGACAATAATTGTTTATATTATACAGAAGTACAGTACAACACCAACATTAATTCCAATAACAAACTGTCAATTATTCATATTAACTGCAGAAGCTTGTATGCCAATTTTAACAATATGAAATTATTTTTGGAACAATTTAAAGAACCTTTCAAAATTATCGCTGTATCAGAGACATGGATGGATCCAAAAAAAGGAATGGACTTTGGACTAGAAGGATATGAACTCAATTATATTAATAGAGTAAATAAGAATGGAGGCGGAGTTGCTGTATATGTGATGAAGGACTTCCATTACAAGGTGGTAAAAGACATGTCACTGGCTATTGACAATGTTTTAGAGTGTATAACCATTGAGATATGTCATGAAAGAAATAGAAATGTATTGATCAGTTGTATATGTAGGGCACCCGACTCAAGTATTGAAGGATTTGAAGACTGGATTAAGGGAACTTTCAATGGAATTAGTCAAAAAGTACTCTTTTTATGTGGAGACTTCAACATTGATCTCTTGAACCCCAACAAGCAAAAGTCCATTAATGATTTCACAGATACAATGTATAGTATGAGTTTGTATCCTCGAATCACAAGGCCAACCAGAATTGCAAGTCACAGTGCTACACTTATTGACAATATATTCACTAATGTCTTTGATAATAATATAACAAGTGGACTGTTAACAACCGACATCAGCGACCATCTGCCAGTCTTTACTATTTATGATGGGAACTACAGGAAGAAGAACATTGACAAAAAGACATTTCAAAGACTATGTACAGAGGAAGGAATGATTTTCTTCAAGAAGGATCTGAGGAAACAAATTTGGGACAAAGTATATAATGAAGATGATGTAGATGATGCATATGGGAATTTTGTCAACACCTTTCTAACACTCTATGATAAACATTGCCCATGGAAAGAACGTAGTAAGAAGCAAAAGAAAAACAACCAACCGTGGATGACAAAAGGACTGAAAAATGCCTGTCACAAAAAAAACACATTGTATCGAATATTTATAACACAAAGATCTATAGAGGCAGAAAATAAGTATAAGAAATATAAAAACAAGCTAATTGGTATACTACGAACATGTAAGAAGGAATACTACAGTCAATTATTAAACAAGAACAAAAACAACATGAGAGCAACATGGGGCATCCTAAATAGCATCATTAAAAATGGTGCTAAGAAAGATTACCCCCAGTACTTTCTAGATGGACATACAAAAAATGACAATATGAACCAAATAGCTGAACGTTTCAATGATTATTTTGTTAATATCGGAACAAATCTGGATCAAAGAATTCCAAATGCAGATGATGGGTCAGTTGAGGACTTGAGTGAGCTCATAGACAGAAATCCCAATTCCATGTTTCTTAAAAGTGTAACAAAAGAAGAAATAATCAAAATTGTAAAAAATTGTAAATCCAAGAATTCAACCGACTGTCATGGAATAGATATGGTAACGATAAAAAAGGTTATAGAAGACATTTCAGAACCTCTGACATATATCACCAATGTATAATTTTTAACCGGATAATTCCCAGACAAAATGAAAATTGCAAAAGTCGTACCAATCTATAAGAATGGAGATGTACACTAGTTTACTAACTACAGACCAGTTTCATTACTTCCGCAATTCTCCAAAATCATGGAAAAATTATTCAATAGTCGATTAGATTTATTTATTAACAAAAGTGGGACGCTCGTGGAAAACCAATATGGATTTCGAGCAAATATCTCAACATCAATAGCATTAATTAAAAATAACAGAGGAAATTACCAATGCAATAGATGGTAAAGAATGTGCGGCAGCAGTATTCATGGACCTAACAAAAGCATTTGACACAATTAATCATGATATTTTAATACAAAAATTAGAACGATATGGCATCAGAGGTTTGGTATTGAACTGGGTAAGAAGCTATTTAACCAACAGGAAGCAATATGTGAAGATGGGTGAAAATATGTCAACACGGCTAGATATATCCTGTGGTGTGCCGCAGGGATCAATACTGGGACCAAAATTGTTTAATCTTTATATAAACGACATTTGTAAAGTTACAAAGGACTTAAAGTTAGTTTTATTTGCAGATGATACAACTGCTTTCTGTTCAGGAGAGAACACACAGAAGATAATACAAATAATAACAGAAGAAATGAACAAATTAAAAAGATGGTTTGACAAAAACAGACTATCTTTGAGTCTCAGTAAAACTAAAATAATGCTATTTGGTAATAGTAGGAAAGAGCATCATACTCAAATACAAATAGACGGAGTAGACATCGAAAGGGTAAAAGAAACCAGATTTTTGGGAGTATTAATAGATGATAAAATGAACTGGAAATCTCATATACAAAACATACAACATAAGGTGGCAAAAAACATTTCAATAATGAATAAAACAAAACACGTCCTGGGCCAAAAATCAATTCATATTCTCTACTGCTCACTAGTGTTACCATATCTGAGTTATTGTGCAGAAATATGGGGAAATAACTACAAATGTAACCATGTTACAAAAAAGATCAGTTAGAATAATACATAATGTTGGATATAGAGAACATACAAACCCTTTATTTATTAAGTCAAAAATATTAAAGTTTGGTGATTTGGTAAAATTGCAAACAGCTAAAATGATGTACAAAGCAAACTATAACCTGCTACCAAAGAATGTACAACATTTCTTCTCAACTAAAGAGGAGAAATATAACCTTAGAGGAAAAAATAATTTAAAACATTTATATGCACGTACAACACTTAAAACTTTTAGCATAACAGTATGTGGAATTAAATTATGAAATGGATTAAGTAAAGAAGTTAAAAATTGTACTGACATGATCCAGTTTAAGAGGTTGTTTAAATTAATAGTACTTACAAAGTACAAAGAAGAAGAATTTTGAGAAAAACTTCCAACCTTATTGAAAATATTCTTCATCTCAGTATGTTAATAATGACTGAATTAATTAATTATATATTACAAACTGTTGTATATACTAATTCATAGATGTTATTTTATTATATAAAAAGGTCAGTAAATGATTTTATATAATTGTAAACGCTTTGAAGTGGGAAAGGGGTAGGATTAAATAAGCTTTGCTTCTTCCTACTCCTTTTCGGGCATGATGTAAATGAAATGATATGAAATTGTGTGATGTATTATGATGTAAATGTGTTCATGTTCGAAATAAACTAAAAGAAAGACAGAAAGAAAGGACAATATTATGGGAACAAGCGGCCGAAAGGAGTTTCCTCCGCCGGGTGAGATAGGGTGAGAAGCTCTGCCATCCGGGAGGAGCTCAAAGTGAAGTCGCTGCTCCTCCACATCGAGAGGAGCCAGATGAGGTGGTTCGGGCATCTGGTCAGGAGGGCACGTCCGACCGTACGAGGCCACAGAGAAGACCCAGGACACGTTGGGAAGACTATGTCTCCCGGCTGGCCTTGGAACGTCTCGGGATCCCCCGGGAAGAGCTGGACGAAGTGGCTGGGGAGAGGAAAGTCTGGGCTTCCTTGCTAAGGCTGCTGCCCAAGCGACCCGAACTCGGATAAGCGGAAGAAGATGGATGGCATTGTAGAGTGCGATCAAGTGAAAAAATAAGAAACATACTACAAGTAACAAAGTGTACTGTTCACAGTATTTATAGGACACAAGTATTTGGGCCAAATAAAACGTTATTACATTGTTATTTTGGCGGGTTAGACAGGTGGATGAATACAAGGTGCACCGTTATCGTACATTGGGCACCTTTGTTTTTGTGGCTGTGAGCAGCCATAACTTTATTTGGATTGGCGGTTAAGAGGAGAGGGAAGTGTTGTTTATGCCACAACTCACTATTTAGTTTGGGCGTGCAGACCAAGGTGTTTTGGCGTGCATTAGTTAATCGGCGTTTCCGGGTTTTAAGGAATGAACAAGTGGGTACCTCGAGAACAGAGAAGTGTGCAGGCGTGTTCCGGGGTTACAAATTGGGCTTGTTGGTCCCTCTTTGGGAGGGCAGGGCACTGATGTGTGGGTTAGCAACCAGCTGCTTTAGCTCCTCACCCCCAAAAGCTGCAATACTTTCATCCTCTGCTCCAAACGTCTCACTCACTCGTACTCACACTCACATGAGTGTTGGTTGTGAAAATGCTTGATTTGATATGCCTGCTTTTAAATGTTACTATCGCTGACATCACTCTCATTAAAAAAAATGTTTGTCCGTGGGACAAATTTTCAAGCATTGACCGGTCCGCAAGTACAAAAAGGTTGGGGACCACTGACATATGGGATGTGAGTCACATGGTTTTTATGTCAGCACCAGTAGTAGTAAAATCAGCTGTACACCTGGCGGGTTTTTCCTTTGTGATAAAGAGGGGATAAACAGAAGTCCTTCTTTGGCTGCCGCCTTGATCTATTATATATCACTGCCTTTGCACATGTCAATGTTTAGTTTTGTGTTCACAATAAATCAACATGTTGCAGGTGAGCAATGATGTCAGATGATGTCAAAAATGTCAGATTTGTTTCAACAGTCATACATTCAGTCATTGTTGCAGCGCGATGATTTATTAGCACGTCATGCAATGCGCGTTTGCAAGAAGAGCAGGTGCAGCGCGCGGCCGCGTTAGAGGGGTGTGGTCACGGTGTCGAGAGCCGCGGAATGTGAGGCTGAAGAGAGGCAGAGACGTGCGGGTGTGTTCAGGAGTTTAAATGCATGCCTGGTTTGCTGGTCTGTTGGTCCTTCTCCTGGTGGGGGTGTCACTGATGTCATATTAATACTTTTTTTTCCTAATATTTTTGTGATCGACTGGTAGGGTTCCAAAGATCGACTGGTCGATTGGGACCGACGAGTTGGTGACCCCTGCTATAGAATATCTGTAGACTGTGCTTAAAAGCCAACTAAGTAACCATTGGAAGAGAACTCTTCTTGTTCTACCAACAAAAAACATTTGTTCACGTTGAAACTCGCTAAGGGACATTTATCAAATATTAGCTGGGGTGTATGTATATAGTGGGTACAAAAAGTCAACAAAAATGTTCTCCCTCTTTGTAACATTGCAGCTGTCTGTTAAATCTTTAAAGTTAATTTTTTCCTCATTAATGTAGACACAGCTCCCAATTTTGTAGCAATATGCTTTATTGTCGAAATTTTGGCAACGATGTCAAAAAAGAAAATGTTTAATATCACATGGTCATAAGTATTTAGACCCTTTGCTCAGTGTTGCATAGAAGCACCTTTTGAGCTAAGACAGCCATGAGTCTTCTTTGGAATTAAGTTTTTCACACCTGGTTTGAGATCCTCCGCCATTCTCCTTGCATATCCTCTCAAACTATGTCAGGTTGGGCGCTTAATGTTGGTGGACAGTGATTGTCAGGTCTCTCCAGAGATGCCCAACTGGGTTTCGGTCAGGGCTCTGGATGGGTCATTCAAAAACATTCATGAATTGTTCCTAAGCTACTCTTGTTATTTTAGCCAGATATATTTTTCAGGCTATTTCTGTGCTTACTGTAGCTACATTCACATTTCTTTCAACTGTAGTCAGTGGTCTTGTCCCCACAGCTACAAAGCACAATGCTGCCACCACCACGGTGCACTGTTAGATTGTATAGCAGGTGATGAGCAGTTCCTGCTTTTCTCCAAACATATCGTTTAGAATTTATACCAAAAAGTTTACTCTTGGTCTCATCAGACCAGATAACTTTTTTCTCAAAGACTCTGAGTACTCCAAGTGCTTTTTGAAAAACTCCTTGCAGTCTTGCACTGAGGAGAGCATTCCTTCGGGCCATTCTACCATATAACCCTGATTGGTTATAGTGTTCGTAGAAAATCTGAAACTTTCTCCCATCGACACACTGAATCTTTGGAGCTCAGCCACAGTGACTTTAGGTTCTTCTTTGCCTCTCTAACCCACTCGTCTCCCCCGATTGCTCAGTTTGGACGCACGACCAGCTTGAGAAAGAGTTCTATTTAAGGATTATGGACACCATTGTGCTCTTTAGAACCTAAGTGCAGCAGAAATTATTTGTAATTGTCAGATCCATGCTTTGCAACAATTCTGTCTCCGAGGTTTTCAGGCAGTTCCTCAGACCTCATGATTCTGATTTACTCTGACATGCAGGTTTGTGCTAAGGTCTCATATAGACCGGTGTGGGCTAAGGTCTTATATACAAACCCCGTTTCCATATGAGTTGGAAAATTGTGTTAGATGTAAATATAAACGGAATACAATGATTTGCAAATCCTTTTCAACCCATATTCAATTGAATGCACTACAAAGACAAGATATTTGATGTTCAAACTCATAAACTTTATTTTTTTTTGTGCAAATAATTCACTTAGAATTTCATGGCTGCAACACGTGCCAAAGTAGTTGAGAAAGGGCATGTTCACCACTGTGTTACATGGCCTTTCCTTTTAACAACACTCAGTAAACGTTTGGGAACTGAGGAGACATTTTTTAAGCTTCTCAGGTGGAATTCTCTCCCATTCTTGCTTGATGTACAGCTTAAGTTGTTCAACAGTCCGGGGGTCTCCGTTGTGTTATTTTAGGCTTCATAATGCGCCACACATTTTCAATGGGAGACAGGTCTGGACTACAGGCAGGCCAGTCTAGTACCCGCACTCTTTTACTATGAAGCCATGTTGATGTAACACGTGGCTTGGCATTGTCTTGCTGAAATAAGCAGGGGCGTGTTACATTCCCTGATGGCTTAGAGTCTAGGGATCATAGGGGAATGCAACATAAAAGTGTAAAAACCAAATGAGTTGTAAATTAAAGACACCAAAGCCAAGGATTGAAAACAAAAACTAGTGTTATTGAAAAGTAACCGGGGGGGGGGTTACAACAAGACACAACACTAGCCTAGCTTGGGAATACAGGTGCTGTCAAAGAAATGAACAAAACATACCAAAATATACCTCTAGAAAAGAAAAGGTAAGCTGACTAACTGAAGCTATTTAATTAGCACAAACCAAAATCCTACCTACTTACTCTAGCCCAGGAGGGGGTCCAAAACGTACAAGGGTGACAGCCACCACTAAGCCTGGTGTCTCTATACACAAACAAATCCTACGTGTGTAGTGTATAGAGGCCTCTGTCTAACCTTTCCCAAGACTAGGCTGCAGATACTTACAAAAGGTTGAAAGGTCAAGAAAAATGAAGACAAAAAAAAAATAACGTCTCTCCAAGCTCCACACAGCATGTCAGAAAAAGAGTCCCCCCCCCCCCCCTTGATCCAGTGGTGAACAGGTGGTTTTAAACAGGCTGGGAGGATGACTGGTGGACCGGGATTGGCTGGCTGATTAACAGGTGAAACGAGGAGCAGCTGGGAACAGGAACCGGTTGATTGGCAGCAGAGGCAGTGAAGGAGTGTGACCTGTACAAACAAATAGAAGAAGAAACACAAAAACAAACCACCACTACGTGGAACGTAACAGGGCGTCTATGTTAACGTTGCTTGGATGGCAACATATGTTGCTCCAAAACCTGTATGTACCTTTTAGCATTAATGGCGCCTTCACAGATGTGTAAGTTACCCATGTCTTTGGCACTAATACACCCCCATACCATCACAGATGCTGGCTTTTCAACTTTGCGCCTATAACAATCCGGATGGTTATTTTCCTCTTTAGTCCGGAGGACATGACGTCCACAGTTTCCAAAAACAATTCTCGTCAGACCACAGAACACTTTTCCACTTTGTATCAGTCCATCTTAGATGAGCTCAGGCCCAGCGAAGCCGACAGCGTTTCTGGGTGTTCTTGATAAACGGTTTCCGCCTTGCATAGGAGAGTTTTAACTTGCACTTACAGATGTAGCAACCAACTGTAGTTACTGACTGTGGGTTTCTGAAGTGTTCCTGAGCCCATATGGTGATATCCTTTACACACTGATGTCGCTTGTTGATGCAGTACAGCCTGAGGGATCGAAGGTCACGGGCTTAGCTGCTTATGTGCAGTGATTTCTCCAGATTCTCTGAACCCTTTGATGATATTACGGACCGTAGATGGTGAAATCCCTAAATTCCTTGGTTGAGAAAGGTTTTTCTTAAACTGTTCAACAATTTGCTCACGCATTTTTTGACTAAGTGGTGACCCTCGCCCCATCCTTGTTTGTGAATGACTGAGCATTTCATGGAATCTACTTTTATACTCAATCATGGCACCCACCTGTTCCCAATTTGCCTGTTCACCTGTGGGATGTTCCAAATAAGTGTTTGATGAGCATTCCTCAACTTTATCAGTATATATTGCCACCTTTACCAACTTCTTTGTCACGTGTTGCTGGCATCAAATTCTAAAGTTAATGATTATTTGCAAAAAAAAAAAAGTTTATCAGTTTGAACATCAAATATGTTGTCTTTGTAGCATATTCAACTGAATATGGGTTGAAAATGATTTGCAAATCATTGTATTCCGTTTATATTTACATCTAACACAATTTCCCAACTTATATGGAAACGGGGTTTGTAGACAGGTGTGTGCCTTTCCTTCCTAACACAGCTGGACTTCAATGAAGCTGTAGAAAATGTCAAGGATGATCAGAAGAAATGGACAGCACATTAGTTCAATATGCAAATGTCACAAAGTGAATACTCATGACCTTGTGATATTTCACTTCATTGTTTAATACATTTGCAAAACATTGGGGGAAAAATAACTCGATTTTAACAGACGGTTGCAATGTTACAAAGTGTGAAAAACGTAATAGAGTTTGAACACTTTCCATACCCTCTGTATATTTAAATGTGTATCAAAACAAATTGAAATTGTTTTACAAAATTATTGAAGGTGTACTATGAACTGTCATTTAACCCTACAGAAACAGTTCAAATCAATAAGGGCTCAAAATCAATATGACATTTATGCCCATGACGAGATCAAGCAATAATCCAGTAGTATATATGAGACAGTAAGCCATGTATTTATCAATTTTGTGCACAAATCTATGTATATTAAAGAGTCCATATATTAGAAGTCTTGTAATAGTGTGCATGTTATAACAATAAGATAATGCATGGTATTTGAAGTGTATCTAAGGTCTGATTCTTTTATAGGTGTGGGAAACAACAACGATGGTATTTTGGTACTGGGGGCCACCAACATTCCCTGGGTGCTTGATGCTGCTATTCGGAGAAGGTCAGGGCTCATTGCAATACTCTTCACTTAAGAACATTTTTTTCCTTTCATATTTGATAAGATGCTGCGATAAAAAAGAGATACTCTTGCTAACCATTATTTGATTGATTTGCTTTGTCGAAAATAAGCAAAACTTGTTGATTACTGAAGTGTACTTATACTGCTGGGCTGCACAATTATGGCCAAAAAAATAATCACAATTATTTTTATCAATATCGTTATCAAGATTATTAATCACAATTATCCATTATTGTTAGGTAAAACATAGTTTTTTACACAGGTCAGCAATCTACTTGTGGTAACGGGGACCTTGAGGGGGAAGGCCGTCATTATGTAATGTGTAATGAAATAGTCTAATAAAAATGGGAAAAAAAGTTAACCATATATTTAAAAACAAATCTTGCTTTTTTATTATTAGTATTAACATTTCATCTTGTTCTCATTACCTGATGCCTTTAGTTCCGTTTATGTATTTTTGATGCTGTTTTGGGGTGCAAAAACACCAATCATGTTCCATGGGTAGGGATGGGAATTGATAAAATGTATCAGGTTCCGATTCCACTTTTGATACTGCTTAACGATTTGGTTCTTAATGGTTTTCTTATCTATTCTTATTTGGAAAAAAAGACAACAAAAGGTAGATTACCATCAATTGTGTTTAGATTAGAGATTACTTTACAAAGCCAACAGTGAGGTCTTAAGAAGCACATAGCATATAAAAAAAATTATAAATATAAGAAATAAATATTCTTCTGTAGAGTGTAACAAAATAAAACATATGTAGAAATTCCTCAAGAATGTAACATTTATATTACCATTTTTAAAATGTTCAAGAATCTTTTGTCATCTCCCTAGAAAATATTTTGGTGACACTCAAAATATTAGAATGTTCTGTTTAGATTTACAAGATGAAACTATCATATACATAACATGCAACACAAAATATTTCGAGCCTTCTTTTGATTAGAATTTGATGATTACAGTTTACCTTAAATTGAAAATCTCAGAAAATGTGGGGTCTTCAAAAACTGTAAGCCATATTTGAAGGTAAATGCTGACATGATTGGACTTTTATACAATTTTCAAATGTTATGAGTTTCACCTGAATAATGGAAATGACTGAGTGAATGTGTTTGCAGAAAAACATTACACTTTTTTCTGACTACAATTGAACATTCACTTCTTGAAAATCAGGAGCACTCTGGCAAATTGGTGCAAGTTTAAAAGCACAAACTTAGGCACTGCATGTATACTTTATAGACTATAGCGCCGGGCAGCAGACATAAAATTAAGCTAGTAGTTACTGCCGCCTCGGAGCCGGTCAGAATCTGTCTCTCATCTGGCTCATCTAAATGAGAAGGCATTCATTTAAATTTAACAAATAATAGGGCTGACATGATAAACGGTGAGTTAGTACCTAGCGTTACTGCTGCTGGGATGAGATCGATGTGGTTAAAAAGCGCAACATTCATTTATAGTTGTTGCATGCTGTGTGTTCAAATGTTTCAGCATATTGCTCATATGTTCTCCTCTTGATGAAGTAGCATTATTGCAGTTATTACATGTAGTGCTGTTGCTCGAGAACGTCGAAAACGTTTGTTTTGCCGGGGGGCTGCCATTTTGCTTTCTGACGTAACTCACACGTGATTCCTAACCACTGGCATTGATAAGGATGATTGATAATTGGTACACTGGGAACTGGGAGACTTTGGATTCCCATCCCTATCCATGGGTAAATTTTGCATCATCTATTTGAAACATTTGCTTGATCGCTTTCTGCATTATATGGTTTGCAGCATGAAGCATGTGTATTATATTACAAAATAGAAAAATATAGCATTATTTAGAGCAACGATTGTACTCACGTGAAAGAGACCTTCAATACACAATTACATTTCTGCATTCCCTGGAGTCATGCGCAAACGCAGGGGAGAGCGCATGGATTCAATGGGGAGCCCTTCTCACCAAAAGACTGCAAAGAATTGTTGGCATTCGACCTAGAAGTATCTCCAGACGCTATTCAGCAGGACTGCTAGCTGTTAGTCCTACAAGTGCCACTCCAAGGAGACAAACAGAGCAACAGGCAGTTATGCAGGCGTCCAAACCTGTCGCCATCTAATTACAGCAGTGCGGCTGGCTGCAGCACCCCGGGAAAAGTATGTTACTGCCGGCCAACATGATCATGGAGCTCTGTGCGAATACACAATGGTCTCTGGCATGGGTGGAAACCTCTTCACGGAGCATCAAGATGAGCCGCTGCTACTTTCCTGCCTGCGGCTGTTAAAGTGCTTGATTTAATATGCAGCGAGTATGCTTTTTAAATGTTAATATTGCTGACGGTCACCCTCATTTAATCATGGAAGCCAAAATCGTAATCGTGATTATAATTTGAATAATTGTGCAGTCGTAACAAAATGTTACTCTTACACTAAATTTACTTCTGGATTATATGAAGATTTATGCTCAGTGGGTTTTAGAGGAAGAGGAATGATACTTGTAATGTTGAAAATGTTAAGTGTTAGCTTTCAAACGCTGCTATTATTGTTACATTTAATTAAATTATTAATCGTTGTTTTATACATTTAAGTATTAAATGATGGGTTTGTTGAGCTTTTAGCTGCCATTCTTCCTGTTACCTGGACGTATAGCATGTGTATGTAACTAAACAAGCATCATGAATTAGTTACTAAAGTAACACAAATACTGGAGGCTGTAAGTTTGAAGAAAAAAACTGTTGAATTTAAGTTGTATTTTCTTTATCATTGACTGACTTGTAGTCTGTGTCGATCAGATTTGAGAAGCGTATTTACATCCCGCTACCTGAAGAGCCGGCCCGCGCACAGATGTTCCGCTTGCATCTGGGCAACACACCTCATAGCCTGAGCGAGGCGGACTTGCGGCAGCTTGCCCACAAGACAGACGGCTACTCTGGTGCTGACATCAGCATCATCGTACGGGACGCCCTCATGCAGCCTGTTAGGAAGGTCCAGTCTGCGACACACTTTAAAAAGGTGAATTCAGCAAGCACTCAGCAGCATCAGTGTAGATTTACACTTAGCTGATATTACGTACATACATCTAACATGGGGGAGCTACAACAGAGCGAAATTGTTGTGACTTTAGCCAAAGATGCTTAGTGTGACATCTTAGGTCAACCAGAAAAGCAACATGTTTATCCACGCTTAAAGGAAATAAGCGCCCATTCCCCCCCTGTGACCAATAGTCGCATTAGAAAGAGAGTGCATGGGCACTTGGACTCTGTGAAAATACAAAAAAACTAACTATTTGAGAAATCAGACTAATTTAGTGCATGGTAAAATAGTGAGTGGAGCACGGTCAGATATCACTATTGTTGAATATTTTATGTTATCGACAACAGGAAGTAAGTAATTATTAATATAAAAGTAATCAATTCTTAAGAATGTTTTATGAACCTGAGAGTAAATTAAAAAAATGATCGCATGGCTCCACTCTTCATATTTGATCCATATATATTGAAATTGCATTGGCCATCTTAGAGATAAAAAATTGCCCTGGTCAGGATTTGTCTAACAAAGTGTCTGTTACGCAGTTTAGGTCACCCCCTAAGATTAAGTGATGATAATTTAAATCTGGTAGGAGAGTAATACCGTAATTTCCGGACTATAAGCCGCTACTTTTTCCCCTCGTTCTGGTCCCTGCGGCTTATACAAGGGTGCGGCTTATTTACGGCCTGTTCTTCTCCGACACCGACGAAGAGGATTTCGGTGGTTTTAGTACGCAGGAGGAAGACGATGACACAATGATTAAAGACTGACTTTTCATATACCGGTAGGCTGGTTATTTTGATAACGTACAGGTGAGCACTTTGTATTACTTTGCACCGTTGTATTATTTGTACTCTGCACGAATGCTGTTCGCCATGTCAAAGATGTGAAAGTTTGATTGAATGATTGAAAGATTTATTGTTAATAAATGGGACGCTTTGCGTTCCCAAACAGTCATCTCTGTCCCGACAATCCCCTCCGTGGTAGCAGGAACCCCTATATACTACGGTAATTACACATCAAAACCCTGCGGCTTATAGTCGGGTGCGGCTTATATATGGAGCAATCTGTATGTTCCCCTAAATTTAGCTGGTGCGGCTTATAGTCAGGTGCGGCTTATAGTCCGGAAATGACGGTACTTCCCCAACAAATGCCTCATCATCCCAGTTGGTTGCATACAGATGGACAAGAACTACTGGTTAATTTTTAAGGGAGCATGAGATTCTGACAATCTGGCCCTGATGGTCAGCTAAAATATTTAACAGTATTTACTTATGTATTAAAATCGCTGTAACCCTTCTTTTGCTACTTTGGCCAACGCATGAGGCTTTTAACCTATGATGATCTTTAGGAACCAAATGTGTCTCTTGTAAAAAACAACTTCCGTTTTAAGATATTTCAAGAGGCAAATCTTAAGCACGATATTGCTTTTTGTGTATTATTAGCCATAGTCACATGTACATGTTAATGGTGAGAGGAAACACTGCTTTGTGAAAAGTAGTATATTGATAAATACACAGACAATAATAAAACAAAATCTGTAGGACCTATAACCCAAATTCCCCCAAAACAAAAACTCTTAAAAACGGAAACAAATAACAAACCCACACCTAATCCTCCAAATGATGGTCCTAAAAACAACGGGTTTAATCAATTCTGTAACTTGGTGTAACTGGAATCTTTTAACTAAACCCTCAACAAGCAGACATGGCTCCTATATCTGTGTAAGTGTCTACAATGTAAGATATGTGCAAAATGAAAGTAAATAGCTATGGGCAACAGTATCCGCATCCAAAGGAATATTAAGTTAAATAAATAATTGAAGGAATTTAAAAAATTATAACAGAAATAGCCCCTGCTAACATATTTTGTTGAACAGCCAGGTCACACCAGGTTATATGAATTTGTGCAAACATGGATATTCATAATGACTATGTCTATCCGGCATAATCTTTCTCATAAAACCCAGTTTGTAAACATTCTTAAACTTAAACTTTACTGCGCACTAAATTTAGATAAAGCTGGTGTCCTCAAGACAGAAAAAAAGAAGAGAGGGGGAAAAAGGGTGTCTACTTGGCAGTGAAAGCAGTGCGCTCGTCAAAAAAGTTCTGAGCTTTTGTGGAGAGTCAAAGTAACAGTTATCTTCCCCGAGCGGGACTTGGGGACGGCAGGATGCAGCAGGCGGAATTTGATTATTTTAGGTAAACAGCGTGTTTAATATTGTTGAATGCAGCCTGTTTTTAGCCAGAGCAGCACTGATGTCTTGATACACTTTCAACTCAGATCCTCAGTACTCCATCTTGTGTTGTCTGGCCCAACTGAGGACTGTTTCTTTATCTTGGAAATGGAAACCTTTAAGGATGAAGGTCCTCTGTTTCGAAGCACCAGCCTCACCTAGTCTGGGGCCGAAGGCACGATTGGCTCTCTAAATCTCCAAGGGGTTGCTGGAAACCTTGGAGCCCATCAGCGTCATTAGTAAATCGGAAATAAACTTTGTAGGATCCCGGTCCTTCTCGCTCACCTCGGGAATGTTAATAATACTCAAGTTAGAGCGCCTCGACCGATTCTTGAGATCTTCCACTCTATCTAAAAGCGCGGTAGCATGGGATTGTAAAGTTTTAACAGTTGTCACACTTTTTCATCTATTGTGAATTGTCCATCAAACCTTATTTCAATATTATGCAGTGCATCCAAAGAGTATTTACAGCCATTCACTTTTTCCACATGTTATGTTACAGCCTTATTCCAAAATGGAATGACATAATTTTTGTCCTTACAATTCTACATGCTATACGCCACAATGACAATGTGAAGAAGTTGTTTTTTAGAAATGTCTGCAAATTTATTAAAAATAAACTAAGAATTCACAGTCAAAAGTGAGCTCAGGGGCATCCTGTTTCATCACATCGTCCTTGAGATGTTCCTACAGCTTAGTTGGAGTCCACCTGTGGTAAATTCAGTTGGTTGGACATGATTTGGAAAGGCACACACCTGTCTATATATAAGGTCCAACACTTGACACTGCATGGCAGACCACAAAACAAGAATGAAGTTGAAGCCACACACTGGCCTCCATCTTCTGCAAATGGAATACCTTTGCAACCACCAGGACTCTTCCTACAGCTGGCCGGCTGTCTAAATTGAGCAATTGGGGAAGAAGGGAAGTGTCCAAGAACCTGATGGTCACTCTGTCAGAGCTACAGCATTACCGATGGAAAACTATCTCTGCAGCAATCTACCAATTAGGTATTTATGCTAAAGTGGCCCCACAGAAGCCATTCCTTTTGTAAAAGTTCACTAAAATGCACCTAAAAGACACTCACAATTCAGACAAAGATTGAACTCTTTGGCGTGAATGCCAGGCGTCCTGTTTGTAGGAAATCAGTCACTGCTCATCACTAGGCAAGAACAATCCCTACAGTGAAGCATGGTGTGGGGATGGTTATCAGCGGCAGGAACTGGGACACTAGTCAGGATAGAGGGAAAGATGTATGAAACAATGTACAGAGACATCCTGGATGAAAGCCTGCTCCAGAGCGCTCTCAAACTCAGACTGGGGCGATGTTTTTTTTTTTCAGCAGGACATCGAATGGACCTAAATACACAGCTGAGATATCAAATAAATGGCTTCAGGAACTCCGTAAATGTCCTTGAGTGGCCCAGCCAGAGCCCAGACTTGAATCAAATTGAACATCTCTGAAGAGACCTGAAAGTGGCTGTGCACCAACGCTTCCAATCCAACCTGATGGAGTTTGAGAGGTGCTGCAAAGAGGAATGGGTGAAACTGCCCAAAAATGCGTGTGCTAAGCTTGTGGCATCGTATTCAAAAAGACTTGAGGCTGGCTGTAATTGCTGCCAAAGGTGCATCAACATAGTATTAAGCAACGTCTGTGAATACATGTGATTTCTTAGTTTTTAAATTTAAATTTTAAAAAGTGTTGGGAAAAAAAAAACTTTTTCAGATTGTCAATTTGGGTTATTGTGTGTCGAATTTTCAGGACAACAATGAATGTTTTCCATTTTGGAATCAGGCTGTAACATAACAAAATGTAGAGAATTGAAGCATTGTGAATACTTTCCGGATGCACTGTATGAAATTGAAGCTTAAGGTGTTGCCTTGAAATGTGTATTGTGTATCTTACTGTCCAACTCATGTAACCCTGATTACATGCAGGGATGCTTGTCACAATGTTACTTTAATGGAAAAAATCTTTAATATGTAAGTCTAATTGCATATAACAATGCATCTTAACACAAAATAAGCAAGGAACACGATCAGAAAACTATGGATGCTTTGATCAGTATCAGCTTATTTTCAGGAAAAAGTATGCGATGAGCCAATGCCGATTATTGACTTTTAATGTCGACCACAAAAGCCAATGACACATATTTATTTTTAGTTTATTTCTGGTTCCCCGGCTGACAGTTTCATACGCAGTGTGGAGCCGCTCCCCTAAAAAGATAAACATCACCTCCGTTAAGACAAATAAAGTGCATTTCTTACAAGTATTATTGTTATTGGAGGACCAGGCTAAACATGTTACACACCAACTAAGAACAAGCAGGAGCAAACAAGAAAGCATGCTGATCGCTAAAATAACCTGTTAAGCCAGCTTGAAACAACAGAAGAAATAAGTGCTTAGTAAAGTATGGAAGCGTGTTACAGCAGAAAGTAAACAGTTATTAACAGGACACTAACAAGAACACGAGTAAGAGTTAGAGAGTGGGTAATATACAGTAACAACAAACACTGCTGTGTGGCGGCCAAGGTGTCCATGTAAGGAAAGGGCAGATACATCCATGTATATCAGTAGTGTCAATACCAAGGGTAATATGATCAATACTAGTGTAATTAGATTGATATTTATTAATATTATTATTTATTTTACATAAAATGTATATTTTTTGTTTTTGCTACTTACAAATTCAGGGAATAATTCCCTGATTTGAGGGAAAGTATTTAAAAGAGTAGTAGATAGTTTTTACTTTTGTTTAGTTATTATGTACTATAGATTTTATTTTGATCAAAAAATTGTATGTAATACAAAACCTTAATGAACTAGTTTAAATATTGTTAAATGTCTACAACATTCATTATAAATACATTACAACATTGACCGTTAAAACATGGTTGGCATCGGTCTATTTCACCCTGATAGGAACATCCCTGCAGAAAATATTACTGTAGATGTCAGGGGTGTCCAAACTTTTTCCACTGAGGGCCGCATTCTGAAAAATCAAAGCAAGCGGGAGCCATTTTGATATTTTTTATTTTAAAAACCAATACAATATATGTATAAAAAATATACATTTAGGCCTCCACTCAGGCTTGATCCGGGGACCCCAAAGGGTTTTGGTCAAAAAAATATTAAAAATGTGTCTTTATTTAGTATTATTATTTGTATTATTATTCAAGTTTTAAATCTCTAGATCAACATTAGGTCTATATGTCAATATAACGGTTTTAAAGATTTAAGTTCTATGCTCTTGTTGTCAAAAAAAACCCCTGTTTTTTTATGGAAAAAATACAAAATATGCAATATTTTCACACAATAACATTTTTAAGTGGAATATTTGAGATTATATAATAATTGGAGCCTTAAAAAGGTCAATAACTCATAACAACATTGATTTTAATTCATTAATGTTTTTTGAGCAATGACACTTAAAAACAAATCACACTAAAATTATTGGGGATCCAAATAATTATAGTGTTAAAAAAATAAATTCTATTTTTTTTTACTGTTTACTTTTAACACAATAATCTCGAGATCAACTTCAGATCTATTTGTCAATTATACGTTTTATTGTTGTTTATGTTTTTCGTTTGTTCGTTTTAGGCCCTTCTTTATAAAAAACAGCTCAGTTTTTTATATGGCAAACACAAAATATGCAACATTTTCCCCCAAAATATCTCAGATGTGACGTAATTGGAGCCTTGAATAGGTCAATAATTCATAATGACATTGAAGAAAGAAACAGCCTGCATGGCAGCTTTGTGTTATTAGAGTATACATTGCGACATTTTCTTGTTACATTTCACCTGTTTGATCTTTTATACCACTTATCATGTTTTTAATTGTTTTCAATCGTATTTTTAAAATGTGCCGTGGAGCCGTTAAAAAATGACCTGCGGGCCACAAATGGCCCCCGGGCCGCACTTTGGACACCCCTGTGATATGTGATCTGTACGGTGATATTAGTATGCGGGATGACCAATCCCAACTCAAAATGTTTTTCCAGCTTCAAGGCTAATTACCATTTAACGACTAGTTAGCTAATATTTAACAATCTAAACTAAAGCGCTTTGTTGGTGCGCAATGAATCATATCTTCACTTGTACTGTGTTTCTTGTCTTAAGGTACGTGGGCCATCACGCAGCAACAACCAGGTAATGGTGGACGACCTATTGACACCGTGTTCCCCTGGTGACCCCACTGCCATAGAAATGACTTGGATGGACGTGCCTACAGATAAGCTGCTGGAGCCAATAGTCTGCATGGTAAATATGCACACCTCTCTTGCAGGACTGCAATTGCGAGGTTTCTTCATAGAACATTACGCATAATGCTTCAATTTAATATAGTCATAGCTGCTAACTCTTCCGTATTCTGCAGAAAACTTCCTGTAATAGCCTTTGTCTTTTGACAAACTGACTTAGACTTAAACAAAATGTATTTATCCACAAGGGAAATTGTTCCACACAGTAGCTCAGTTACTAAGGATGGAAACGATAATGCACACAAGGGCACAAAAAGAAGGCGAAAACAAAAGGTAGACTAAAAATGTACCATAGTAGCAATATAAATTATAACATATGTAATATTTACATATTATATTTACAGTATATAATATATACTGTTTTATATTATATTATTATATTATATTATATTACTACCAGGATGTCGTCCAAGTAGACAAACAGAAACGGCAAGTCACGTAAAACAAAGTCCATCAACCGCTGGAAAGTCTGTGCGCCGCTATTAAGGCCAAAAGGCATTCGTAAAAATTCGAACAGTCCAAATGGGGTGATGACCGCTGTCTTCGGGATATCAGAGGGGTGGACCGGCACCTGATGATAGCCCCGGACGAGATCTACCTTAGAAAACACAGTTTTCCCAGCCAGGTTGGCGGAAAAATCTTGTATGTGGGGGACCGGATAACGGTCCGGGGTAGTCGCATCATTGAGTCTGTGGTAATCACCGCATGGCCGCCAACCACCTCCGGGCTTCTCCACCATGTGGAGGGGCGACGCCCACGGGCTGTCTGAGCGGCGAATGATCCCGAGGCGTTCCATGGTCTCGAATTCAGCTCTAGCGATGGAGAGTTTAGCAGGGTCCAGGCGCCGGGCTCGTGCGTGCACAGGGCGGCCCGTGGTGGCAATGTGGTGTTCCACACCATGCTTGGCGGTAGATGACGAGAACGTGGGCTGCGCCAGGGTGGGGAACTCAGCGAGGAGGCGAAGATAAACGTCCGCGGTGGGTAGCATACTGGAAAGCCTGATGGAGTCCGTCGCGCTGAGACTGCACTTGTACGAGCAGAACGTAATCGCATCCACCAAGCGCCTGTTTTTTACAGCCACAAGGAGGTCGAAAGCACAGAGAAAATCGGCACCGATGAGCGGCACCGTCACTTTAGCAGTCACAAAGTTCCAACTGAAACGCTGTCCACCAAAACACAGCTCCACATACCGTATTCCGTAAGTGCGGATAGGGCTGCCATTGGCCGCTTCCATGGGGGGTCCATGTGACTCAGACAGCATGTCCAACCTTGATGCTGGCAGGACGCTCCTCTGCGCACCGGTGTCACACAGGAACCGTCGTCCAGAGAGGGAGTCCTGGATAAAGAGCAGCCTGCCAGTACTGCCGACGCTCATGGCCACTACTGAGCGCCGGCCCCGGCGTTTCCCGGCGGCGGTTCACTAAAACTGCACGGGGGACGGCACCGCCTGGTTTTGGTCCCGAACTTTGCGTGGAAAAAACATAGTCCAGAATCCGGTTGCCGCCTGGGGGGCGTAGCAGCAGCAAGAGTGGAAGAATCTGCCATGGGTCTTTTTGTCTCAGCCGGAAGGAAAGCAGCCACATAGGTCGGTTGGGAGGCTAAAAAGAACTTATCAGCTTCAGCAGCTAGTTTGCGGCAGTCCAAAATGGTGATGTTGTCTAAAGCAGCCCGCACCTGAGAAGGCAGGAGTCTCAGGAAAAGCTGCACGAAGAGGAATCCTGGTCTGTGCTCACCGAAGAGGCCTAGCATTTTGTCCATTAGTTCAGAGGGCTTGTAATCGCCAAGCCCCTGCAACGAAAAAAGGCGGCTAGCTCGCTCCGCGTCGGAAGGTTGAAATGTCTTTAAGATGTGAGCCTTCAACGTGAGGTACTTGTTCCTCTCCGGTGGGTGCGTAAGAACGCTAACCACTTTGGTCGCCGTCGCGCTCCCGAGGGAGGACACGACATAATAAAACATAGTGTCGTCCTCGGTGATAACCACGCAGGGCGAACTGTGCCTCGGCCTGGGCAAACCATGCGGTCGCGGAAGTTTCCCAGAACTCGGGCAGCTTTAGAGAAACTGCATTCGCCGTCATGGTCGATAATATTCACTGAATCCGTTCAGTGAAGCGTCGGGGTCACCAGTGTTGCGCTTGTAGCATGAAAGCAAGACAACTTTTAGTATCGTTTGACACACAATAACGTGTGCGTCTTTTGTTCCTCCAAAAACCAGAACAAATGAACGCTTACGTCACACACCCTCCAAAATGGCGGTAACAACAAACCCCCACCTTTGGGAAAATCTCCTGACGGCCACTTAAAGGGGCCGCACTGAATTACTCACTCTTAACTGCATAAATGAATGTAAACAAGAACAACATTGCTATGTGCACAATAGAACAATGGCAGTGAATAATGAGGACAAAGTCAGTAAACAGGTGTGGTGAATTATGTCCTTAAATCAACCGCTACAATATAATATATACAATATGTAACAAATCCCAATTACCATGTACAAGGGGCAGCACGGTGGCAAAGGAGCCCGTTGGAGTATGAGCACCGCTGTCCCTCAATTGTCTGGTGGAGTGGGTGGGCAGGATTGTCTATGGTGGCGAGCAGTTTGTCCTGTGTCCTCCTGTCCCTCAACTGTGTGCCAATAGTTTGGCCGGATTTCCGGATCAGTTTGTCAATCCGGTTTTAGTCCCTGTTGCTGGTGCTGCTTTCCTAGCAAACCACTGCAAAGTACAGGGCACTGGCCACAACAGACTGAAAAAAGCCTTTTGTGAGGACATAAAATACTCAAGTTTATCAATCAATTAATGAAAATAATAAATAGATATTGTGTTAATTTGTTAAATTAAGCTTGCGATGGAAGCAGCATTGAAGGCGGACAAAAACAATAAGAATTCGCAGGAGCTGTCTGTGTATCGTGGGCACCGTACACCGAGTACAGCACGCTACCATATTAGCGTATAACATGAATTGTTAGCAACGTAGAAAGCACAGCGGCTATAACCATAAATATGAGCTCTGACAAACAAAAAGACACAGCCAAAGATGGAGGCAAGACAAAGCGGATCCAGAACTTCTTTAGGTACGTCACATAGAAATATTTAACAAGTTAGCCATGTATACTGTGTATATGTACATAATTTATTCATTTTTTTTACGTGATTTTTTTTATATACATGTTACAGGTTATATATCTTTTATTATTGAATGTATCAAATGTGACGAATATTTAATGGACCACAATGGAAACAAGCCTTTTGGCTTTTTGTGCCATCCATTTGCCTTTTTAAAGCATTACATGGATTAAATTATTTAAGATGTCAATAAACTTCTCAATCAATCAAAGCCAGCAGGTCGGCTCCGGAGGACAGTTGAATTTTACCGTAGTTAAAATCTTACTTGCTAACATTTTTTCAACAGATTTCTAAAAGCAGCAAAACATTCCAAATATTCTTTGTATGTTTATTTATTTATTTTACAGTTTGTCCTTAAAACTACACCCCTGTCATACAGAAGATCAATGACTAGTTTTTTCCCCAAGTTGGTTCTTCAAAATAGAAAAGCTCAACCTCTCACATGAAAGATCTTTGCCTAGTATAAAATATGACTTTTTGACCAAACTATACATTTGATGAGATAAAATCATATAGTTTTACATTATATGCACAAAATTAATAAAAATACTTAATGGGGCTGTTTGCAACATTTACACACATGCCAAGAGAGCGCTAACTTTCCAATGTATTTAAAAACGTTATATCCGGCCCTCTTACGGCTTCTAGGACATACTGACGTACACTACGTGGTTACGTAACACATGCGCACACATTAGCCTTTGTTGTTGTTGGCAACACTGGCGATTTGGACAGTTAGTGTTAGCTGTAATTGAATGTATTGTTATCAACTGACACTCGTGGTTGAGTATGTCTGTTCTCCTTCTTGGTTGTTAAGTGTCTTCAGGTGCGTGAAGAGGCCAAATCTGGACCCACCTACTTTGGTGCAATGTGGGCCTGGGTGGGCAGAGATGGTTGTGGGTTTTGGTGGAACCTTCTTACTGGAGGTGATCTCTTATTTTTTGTCTGTGCTTCTGCTCTGCAGCACTGTGGAGATTGTTGTTGTACTGTGCAACCCTGCCACAAACAGTTTCCCTCCAGGCGGTCCTGTTTGTTGCTGTAGCCGCCCAGGTTTTAAGGCGGAAAATATGGCACTTCTGAGGCAAATATGGCACTTCTTGAGGTTATCTTCGATGTTGTCTTACTATCTTTCATTTTGGCCTCCTGGGGCAAGCTCAGAGTACAGGACTTGTTTGGGAAGGCGAGACTCAGGCATCCTAATCAAGTGGTCAGTCAAATTGAACTGGTGGTGTTGGGTTGATGTTAAGATCTCTTGATGAATTAAGATCTCGTGGTGTGTGTGGTGATGGTAGAGATGCCGGCCTCCTCCAGGATACTGGTGTTGGTCCGTCGATCCTCCAAGGTTAATCTGAGGATTCTTCGGAGGTGCCTCTGATGGAAGGCCTCGAGTGCTCGCAGGTCCCTGCTGTATGTGGTCCAGGCATTTGACCCATACAGGAGTGTATGCGTATGCTTTTTAGACTAATATTTTGGTCTTTGCCTGAATGTCGCTGTTCTCAAAGACCCTTTTCTTTAGCCTAGTCAGTGGTACAGCAAGGCGGTGGTGCACCTCTTCATCAATGGTGTTTTCATTGGTGGCTTTGGATGTCAGAAGGTTGCTAAGATATGGAAAGTGGGCCACATTTTCCAACCTGATGTTTTCAATAGAGATGTTTGGGGGAGTGCTGATGTTTGGCGGTGGCTGGTAAAGGATTTGAGTCTTCTTGATGTTAATGGCCAGACCAAGCTAACTAAGCTTTTGCAAAAGCAGACAAGGTGCACTGTAGGTCCTCTTCCGAGAGCATTATTGTCTGCACACTGCAGCTCTGTGATGGATACAGTAGTGGTTCGATCTTTAGCCCTGAATCTGTTGATGTTCTGAAGTCCCTCAGTCCTGTACATAATATTGACTCCCTGTGGCAGCTGGTTCCCTCTAAGGTGGAGATGGCTGCAATGAAGATGGTGAACAGTGATGGTGCAATAACACACTCCTGCTTGACTCCTGTGTCAACCCAAAAGGGTTCCGTTTCGTCTCCAAAAACAGTCAATACAATGGCAGACATGTTGTCGTGTAGCAGACACAACACCCTGATGCATTTTCCTAGGCAGCCAGGACCAGACAGAGGCCCTGACGGTTGACTAAGTCAAAGGCTTTCGGTAAGGGTATATGAAGGCCATGTATTGTGGCTGATTCTGTTCCAGGCACTTTTTTTGCAACTGACGAGCAACGAATATCATAGCCGTTGTGCGTCTGTTTGAACGGACTCCACTCTGAGACTCAGGAAAGTGCTTTCTAAACAGGGGAGAGTTTAGAAAGAGCTAACGCTTTCCCTATGGTGTAAAGGAGGGAAATCCCACAGTCTGCCTTGTCACCCTTTTTAAAAAGGGAGATGACTAAAGCAGTGGTTCTCAAGCTTTTTTACCAAGTACCACCATAATGACTAACATTAAAATACAGTAGCATAGTAGGCCTAAATATTTATTAAAAACAAGGCAGACATTTTATTTAAGTATATTTAATAGCTTTGGCCACTGTAACATTACACACAGTTTGACTTTAGGAAAATATAACACTTTACTTTAATCAAGTGATTCTTTGGCGTACCACTCGATGGAGTCTGCCCATCATGAGTGGTATGTGTACCACATTTTGACTCTGAGGGCAAAAACCAAAGTATTTGAAAGAGTAGTAGATAGTAGTTTTTACTTGTATTTAGTTATTATGTACTATTGACTTTGTTTTGATCAAACAATTGTATGGGAAAAAAAAAATGAACTAGTAAATATATTGTGTTGATATTGTTAAAATGTGTATAGCATTCACCATCAATGCATTAAAACATCTACAGTTAAAATGTGGTTGGTATTGGTTGATCTCACTCATGCATAGGAATATTAGTGCAGGAAATATTACTGTATATGTGCTTTAGTCACTAAAGCATCCCTTTGCTGTGCGGGTATTTTCTCTTTTTCACATATTTTGAGGAGCATGGTGTGGATGTGTTCAAGGAGGAGGGGCCCATCTTCTTTCACCTGGAATGCCATCAGGCCCAGGAGCGTTGTTGTTTTTCATTGTCTTGATTGCGTCCAGCACCTCATCCAGACATATTCTCAATGATGGGCAGTTGAGGGAGTTGGCCTTGGGGCCTCAAGCTCAGACAGACAACATTCACACTCACTTTCACACACTAGGGCCAATTTAGCTTTGCCAATCAACCTATCCCCTGGTAAGGATTATGGAATCACCAAATTTGGGGGCTTGTTCATTCAGTTGTTTAGGTTTGTAGTAAAAAAACTAAGACATGACATAAAACCCAATTCAATTAGATTTAAAATGGCAACTTTCTGGCTTGAAAGGTGAACTGCATTCTTTTTGGAATTTTGCCTATCGTTCACAATCCTTATGAAAGACATGACGACAGATGGAATTTTTTTCTTATCAATCAATCAATGTTTACTTATATAGTCCTAAATCACGAGTGTCTCAAGGGGCTGCACAAGCCACAACGACATCCTCTGCTCAGAGCCCACATCAGGGCAAGAAAAAACCTCAACCCAATGGGATGACAATGAGAAACCTTGGAGGGGACCGCAGATGTGGGGACCCCCCCTGGGTGACCGGTGCAATGGACGTCGAGTGGATCTAGCATAATATTGTGGGAGTCCAGTCCATACTGGATCTAACACATAGTGTGAGAGTCCAGTGCATAGTGGGGCCAGCAGGAGATCATCTTGAGTGGAGACAGGTCAGCAGCGCAGAAACGTCCCCAACTGATGCACAGATGAGTGGTCCATCCTGGGTCCTGACTTTGGACAGCTAGTGCCTCATCTGTGGTCACCAAATCTGTGCCCCCCCTCCACGAAGGAGAGGGGGGCAGAGCAGAAAAGAAACGGCAGATCAACTGGTGTAAAAGGGGGGTCTATTTAAAGGCTAGAGTATACAAATGAGCTTTAAGATGGGACTTAAATGCTTCTAATGAGGTAGCATCTCTAACTGTTACGGGAACCCCAATAGAAAACGCTCTATAGCCCGCAGACTTTTTTTGGGCTCTGGGAATCACTAATAAGCCGGAGTTCTTCGAACACAGATTTCTTGCCGGATTTCTTGAAGATTTCTTATACTTTCTAAATATTAATTAAATGTAAATAAAAGTCCACTTACAGTGGAGCTCCGATGGGCTCAACTGTAAGTATCAGTGATATTAATATTATAAGCGCTAACACAGACAAACTTTTTATAGAGGCGGCGTGATCACTACCGTGTGTGCCTATGTTTACACCATCGACTGATCAGCTGCTTCCTCGTTTCCCCGCTCCTTATAAGTTAATTGTAGACCATAAATCATGCCTCACACCTGAAAAGTAGATGGCTGAAGATATAATCCAACAGGTTGGGACACTTTGATAGCCATTTAGGACCTGGGACTGGCAAGAACGACACAAATAGCACTTGTCTTCCCCCCCCCCACCCCTCACCCCCCCTTTTTTTAAAGGGTTTTTAAGGGGCTCTATACACAGAATTTAACGGCTCCCATAAGCTCCATTGTAAGCGGACTTTTTATCAAATTTATTTAACATTTTGAATGCATTTTTTAAAAATCCAACCGTCGTCATGTCTTCCATAATGATTGTGGATGATAGGCAAAATTTTAAAAAAAGTGCAGTTCCCCTTTAAGAAACACTAAACAAATTCAAGAAAACACATTGTGGTAGTCAGTTTCATTTTTAGCTCAAGCTGAGTGAATAAAAATATGGAGTAACTCAATTCTGAGGAAGAAATTAAGGAATCACAACACATCACTCGTACTTTGTTGCACCTCCTCCGGTGTTCATAACAGCTTAACGAGTGACATCCAGTACTTTTCATCAATCATGTTCTAACTTCCTTCCTGGTTTGTCAGATTGGGATTGCAGGTTGGAGTCTTATCATGGACCGTTTTCTTAAATGAACTATGTATATTTCCTCAAATAAATATTTTACAGTTATTGCTCTATGGCAGTACGTCTCAATTATTTTCTGTTACACCCCCCAAAAAAAGCATGTTCCCCGAGGTCAAACATCGCACTGCGCTCCCCCTAGGGGCCCGCCCCAATATATGAGAAGGAATGTTCTATGGCAAGATGCATTATCATCTAGGAAAATGATGTCATCATCCTTAAACATAATTTCGATTGAAGGAATAAGTTTCCAAAATGAAAACTTGTGCATTTATTAAAGATGTAATGACAGTCATCTCCCCTGTGCCATTACCTGAAATGCAGCCCCATATCATTAATGATTGTGGAAATTTGAATGTTTTCTTCAGGCAGTCGTCTTCAAAAATCTCATTGGACTGGCACCAAACAAAAGTTCCAGCATCATCAGCTTGCCCAATTTCAGATGTGTGATTCATCCCCTCAATATAATTTCATCCAGTCATTCATAGTCCACGATTGTTTTTCCTTAGCCCTTCTTTTTTTATGTTTAGTTTTTAATAACTTTTGTTTTGCTGGTTTCTTATAGTTCGATCACAGACGGGGATTCCAGTTTCCGCCCATTTGTTTTCATTTGTTTTGTTTTGCATATTCTGTTTTCAAGACATTACATTTTTGCTTTAAATTTTCTGTCTTGACGTTTTAATGTTTTCCTTGCTCCACCAGTATGCTTGCTTTTTACAACCTTCCTAAGTTTGTAGTTGGTCCAGATTTTAGACACAGTTGACTGTAAACAATCAACATAGTTTGCTACATTATGTGATGATTTACCTTGTTGAAGATGTTTGAATAATCCTCCTTTGTGTTAATTGACATCTGTCGTGCCATGATTCATGTCTCTCCACCTGGTGGAGCAGCTCTCCAAGTTGTGAACACTCCTTTTTAATTACAGACTAATAAACAGATCTGATGCAGGTGTTAGATTTGGAAATGAAAATTTACCAGGTAATTCCATAATTCCTATGCAGAGTTCAATGATTCCATTTTTTTTTCACTCTGTTGAAGCAAAAAATGAAACCACCATTAATTTTCTTGATTTATTTTAGTGTGTTGTAGAGCCAGATAGTTGCCATTTGAAAGGTATCTGTTTTTGTTTATATTCAATTGAACAACTGAATGAACATTCTCCAAGTCTGGGATTTAACATTTTTTTTCCATGAGTTGTGTATTGTTGTGGTAAATACAGTAGTTGTGTTGAAATGTATGAAAGTTGTTTACAGTAAGTTGGAATAAAATTAATGCTTTGTTTTGTGTCTGCAGTCCGACATGCTGCGTTCTCTGTCCACCACGCGGCCAACAGTCAACACTGAAGACCTGCTGAAGGTGAAGAAGTTCACTGAGGACTTTGGGATGGAAGGCTGAGTGTGATGAGTCTCAAGGTAGATGAATGGAAAAAGGCGAGATTTTCTCTTATTTAATCCTCCAGTCTGCTACGTTTGCATCTTGGAGAGCTGACTAAATCCTAGCATAGAAAACTCTGACGCTCCATTGCATCAGAAAAAGTCACTTGATGACGAGCAGGTTGTTCTATTTTATTTTGGCTCTAAGATGACGTGTTGAAGGAGGAAGAATCAGGTGACCTAATGTTTTTATTTAACACCTGTGTGTTTACGTCACGTTGAGCAGTCATTGCTGCCATGTGCTGCTTGAGGTCAGCCATTCTGCACATTTTAGTATCGCCCAGTAAATACTTTGGACTTGAAATGAAGAATTTTGTCTTTCATTTGTTAATGGTGATAATAATCAAAATAAAACCCTGGACAAAAACTACAGTGGTACCTCAGCTGTCGTACTCCACATTTTTCATGTGATTTAATTTTTAAACAAAATTTTGCGGGTTTCATAGACGGTCTTGGTTATCATAAATTGTTTAACAAGCTTACCTGATTGATACGCTGGCAACAACAACGTTGGTGACTCTGTTTTCTGCACTTTTTTTATTGATCGCAAAATAATCCACCATGGGGCCAAAGAAAGTTGTGAATGACAGAACTATGATAAGTGACAGGTGTGTCCAAACTTTTTCCAGAAGTAATGAAGGGTGATACATTTTAAACATTCAAGATATTGAAACCATAAAATGTAGATTAGCGCCGCATGATTTTAAGGAAAATACTGAATCTTGTTTTAGATTGTATTCATAAAACTGTTAAAATAAGGAGTGAAGGAAATTTTACTTTTTGTTAATATATTTTTGTCTCTTGTTCAATCAATCAATCCATATCCTTTATTTAACTAGGTAAAAACTTAAGATTAAAATCTATTTTCCAAGAGTGACCTGGCCAAGAGGGCAGGAAAACAAAGTGACAGAAAAACTTATAAGAACAACAAAAACAGCAGCAGTCACATACCACAATTAAAAAATAAATGACTTACATATATTAACATAAACACATGTGGTAGGTCAAATCAATGTATAAAATGTTGAACGTGCCTGGTATGTTAACGTAACATATTATGGTAAGAGTCATTCAAATAACTATAACATATAGAACAATCTGTCTGTCACTCCTAATCGCTAAATCCGATGAAATCTTACGTCTAGTCTCTTACGTGAATAAGCTAAATAATATTATTTTATATTTTAAGGTAATGTGTTAATAATTTCACACATAAGTCGCTCCTCGCACCCCCAAACTATGAAAAAAACTGCGATTTATAGTCCGAAAAATACGGTAGATGAAGTCCATGCTTTCGGTCCTCTCAGAAATCAAACCTGGATCCACTGGTGTGAAATTTTAGTGTGCTAGGTACCGAGCTAAACGCCTAAGCTGTCAACCGCTGTCCAGCACTAGCTTTTATTGATACAACATTATATTAATAATGCATTGCTGCGACAGGACTACCGTTTTGGCTAATTTCGGGGATAAATCAATGTTTGTTTGTTTTTTTTTGTTTTTTTTTACCAAAAATATTACCTGATTGTATGGAACATTACCTGCAAACAAGCTTACTTTTAGGGGGGGGAAATGTCATCACCAAATAATGCTTATAAACAGCAAAGGTAATATTGCAAAGATGGCCGCCACTGCACACACTTAATGCCACAGGTCAGAATGACTTGAGTAACCATAATACATTGCTGCGACAGTACAGCGTTTTTCCTCATTTTTGGACTAAATGTTTTTTACGACAACAAATATATTTCCTGGTAGTGGGGAGCATTCATTTGCAATCAAAATTATTTTTACGGGGAGAAGTTAAAACCGTAAGAAAAAATGGTGGGAAGGATAACAGTTATTTTGTCCGATGTTGTGGCAAAATGTGAATACAAGAAAAAACAGGAATTTATGCAATTTATAAAATATGGAAAAGTTTAGAAAGACAAATGCTTTGATGGTTGAACAATTGAAATTGATTGAAAAATGTTGGAGGAGTCGAAAGGAAAAAAAGGTGAAAATACCGGAAAACGATGAATTCCGGTAAAACCGGTAATTTAGGGATACGTTTAATGAACCCGCGTGTCCTGAGTGCGCTGTACATTTTGAAATTCTAACAATAAGAATCGGATTTGTAGAGTAGAGTAACATGCCTTGCGGCATTATCATAGTAGCAGTAATCATAGATGATACATAAATCTACTCCAGAATCATAACAATAGGCTTTTATTGTCTTTGCACATTTAAGTACCAGTAGTGTGGAAAAACAAGTTGCCTCCATATTGAAGCTGTTATCATATACAAGGCTGCCAAGTTTCAGAAAATGACAAGAGTGAGACTTTGGTGGCATGATGCATTTGAAAGAAAATTGGCTTATTTTAACACCAATTTGGCCTGTTTTAATGTCAATTTATACCTAAAGACTGATGTCCTCACCTCCAACAGCTCTCCCTGCACTGTGGCCTCCTAATGTTAATCTTAATTAACCAGAAATTAGAAATGAAAATCATCTCCACTGTTTTCTCGGCTGGCTCTTCTGCATTTGTGTTCTCAATTTGTACTCTTCGACATCTCCGTCCTCACTGTCCTCAATATCTTCTGATCTCTCTCCATCTTCCAGTGCTCAGTAAGGAAAGTAGCTATTGGCTGTCATAAAAGTTGCTAGAAGTTGATAGATGACAACATTGCCTCATTTGCATAATTGATTACAATGGACGCTGTAGGAGAGAGAAATAACGTAATGGGAGACGTAAAAAGTGAGCTAAAAGATGCAAATTATGATTACAATTTTAAGTACATTTTCTTCTGTTGATTATTAGTTTAGTTGTATTTTTCTTTGTTCTACGTCGTTAAATGTTAGAGTATCAAATTGGATCAAATTACTAAAGGGTTGTGATATTTACGGATAAACCAAATCTACTGACTGGCCATAACGTAAAACCCACAATGCATTGTGTTTCCTACATCACTCTTTGCAGTCCTAAAGTGAACACTTTTACTGTGTACTTAATGATCGCTATAGAAGGTTTGGATTGTACTTGGATTGACTTTGTTTCTCAGAGAAAAAAAATGATTCAGTTTTCTTACGATTCTGTTTCCATCAGAACTTTTATAAGAGATTAATATCGAAAACTGAGGTACCACTGTGAGTGTAGACAACACACAAAAAAGCACACATTAGTAAAAATGAACGAAGAAGATATCTAAAAATGTAAATTCGATCATGGTAGTATCAACCTGATTGTGATAATACCCTTGATATCGATATTATTGGTATTTGAAGCGATCCAGCCTCACCCCCTAGTTGTTGTGTCAATAACAACACAAGGTACGCTTCAATGATAACAAATGATGAAGAAATACTTTCGAAGTCTGTTTGATGGACTATTCCAATTCATGTTTCGTCACCTAAGCTAGAAAAGTCCTCTCAATAACAAAGAATCCTTTAGAGAAAAAAAAATCCTGAATCCAGACGGTGATCCAGATCAGCCCCAAATTTTAATCACATGTTCCTGATCCAATTTCTGACATTTCATTAAAGTTTCATCAAAGTCTGTCTATAACTATTTAAGGTAATAACACATCATGACTTGCCGATGCTTCAGTCCTCAGACTTGATTTCATCTTTGGCAATGCAGTACGGTCGTCGTGTACTTAACAGAAACGAGAATCGCAACGCTTACTCCATCTTCTCTCCTTTTAATGTGAATTTCAACCACTCCACTTAGTCCCTCCCACAGGATGGTGACATCACATCTTGAGCACATTCTGTGGTACTTCCTATACGTAATTTACTCAAAAGTCTACAGTAGGTCTCTGCCTTTTTTACCCATGTACTGAAATACACATGCAGTATCTCCTCTGTTATGTACTACAGAACAAGTATTTAGTCAGAGAACTTTTCTTCATGATGAGCTGAAAGTGGACAAAAGAAGTTGCATATTTATGCACCAGGGTTAGCAGCATGTGAATGTGGTGTACTACAGTAGTGTGTACTTTTGGGGGTACACACGGGTCAAATTGTTTGTTTAAGCAGGCTTGTGAACTATAATAAAAAAGTAACCTTTCAGTGCTTTGGACTTTATTCTATCATCAAAGTGATCAAAGACAAACATCAATAGAAAACAATAATAACATTATAGTAGTCAACATTTCTCCTTCCTGTAATAATAAATATGAATATGCTAAGACAGGAAGTGATGGAGCTGGAACAGGAAGCAAAGATTGGAAAATGGAATGATCATTAAAAGTGGGAGAGTCCAGGATGATGATGACCATCAATCAGTGCTCCTTTTGTGAAATGAGACATAACAGAAAAGTGTTTTGCAGAAAAAATAGAATGACAAGAAGAGACAAAATACAAGAAGGAATATATAGTCTTAATAAACATGGTTATTAATAGATTGTTTATTGACGATGTCCATTGTCTTTATTTATTAAGTGTTGAGTTCATTTGTGGATTAAATATTTACAAAGCAGGATGAAATGATTTATTTCACATGGTTATGGGTACTTTTTAAAGAAAAAGCAGCAAAACTTCTTGTCTTTTGTCTTCTTTGTTTTTTCTATTTTTTGCTTTGATACTTTTCTATAAATATTTAAAGAAAATCACAGTCAAAGAACAAAGAAAGAAATTGTAGATGACTAAGATTCTGTGTCCCTGATTCTTTGTAAATATGTGTTACTTGTGCATTCTTTTCAATGATGCCTTTTTAGTTTGGTGGACACATTTGCTATTTTGCTTTGTTACTTTTTTAATCAATGCCATTCAAATTGTATTTATTCGTACTGATTAGAAATTTAACAATATCAACATTTTATAACATAATTATCATTATCACGGTGTTGTCGAATGTGCTCAAGAAGTACTTATTGAATGTATTCGATCACGTCACATCACTTGGGCACACCTGGAACACGCTGTCGTTAAAGTCGATCCACAGCATCCCAAACATGCTCAGTGGGTGACGTGTCCGGTGAGTATGCAGGCCATGCAAGAACTGGGATGTTTTCGGCCTTCAGGAATTGTGTACGGATCCTTGCAACATGTGGTCGTGCCTTGTCATGCTGCAACATGAGGTGATGGCCCCGAGTGAATGGCGCAACAATGGGCCTGAGGATCTCGTCACGGTATCTCTGTGCATTCAAAATGCCAACAATAAACTGCAACGTTCGTTGTGCGTTCGTTGTCCATACCTGCCCATACCATAACCCCAACCCCACCATGGACCACTCCATTCACAACGTTAACATCAGCAAACCGCTCTCCCACACGACGCCACCCATGCTGTCTGCCATCTGCCTTGAACAGTGATTCATCCTTGAAGAGAACACCTCTCCAACGTGCCAGATGCCATGGTATGTGAGCATTTGCCCGCTCAAGTCGGTTACGATGACAAACTGCAGTCAGGTCGAGATCCCAATGAGGACGACGAGCATGTAGATGAGCTACCCTGAGACGGTTTTTCACAGTTTGTGCAGATATTCTGTGGATAGGCAAACCAATTGTTGCAGCAGCTGTCCGGGTGGCTGGTTTCAGACGATCATAGAGGTGCACCTGCTGGATGTGGAGGTCCCGGGCCGGTGTGGTTACAAGTGGTCTGCGGTTGTGAGGCCGGGTAGATGTACTACAAAACTCTCTGAAACACTTTTGGTAGAGAAATGAACATTCAGTTCACGGGCATTAGCTCTGGTGGACATTCCTGCAGTCAGCATGCCAACTGCACGCTCCCTCAAAACATCTGTGGCCTTGTGCTGTGTGACACTCAAAAAAATGTTTCACAAACTCAATAATGTTGCACACACACACTAATGGATTCGCAAGTAGAAAAACTTTTTTCTTCAAGTTAATAATTTTGACACATTATTTCCACTTTTTGTTCCACGCACGCAATTTTTTGTTTCTCACGCGCAAAAAACGTAATTCGCACTCTTCAACGACAAGTGGTTCTGCTGAGTCCATTTAAGGCCGACGGGGCGAGTGATTTGCGACACTGCCGTCAATTAACAAATAACAGAAGAAGAAGAGAAGTATTTCTGTAATGGATGCAAATAATGTGATCTACTCAATTAATGCAAACAAGGTGACATAAAAAAATGTACATGCATGTCGATCGCAGATAAATTATTTTAGTCATCACTAAGCAGAAATAATTCCAGTAACTATGGACTTAGCCTCCTTGTTAAATTGATGTACATTTATAGTAGATACAACTGATATTTTAGAACATCAAAGTATAAATGATGAGAACAATTGAATATTTTGTAAATATCACATTATTGGGTTTTTTGGCATTAACGCTTTTAATGTTTGCATCTGAAAACATTTAAGTCTCCTGCCCAAATCTCAAATGTATTTTACTTTGGTGATGGTATCATCACACCTCAATCATGATTATAATTGTTTATTTTTTTTAATCACACTGAAGCCACTAACAAGCTAAATCTTATTAAAGAACCTATTTCAATAATAAAGTAAAATAAGTGTTTATTACATGAATTAAAAATGTTATATTTTTCTGAGGGTTAAAAAGCAGCTTACCTCCAGTCCGGGGGTCGGCAACCCGCAGCTTTAGAGCCACATGCAGCTCTTTAGTGCCGCCTCAGTGGCTCCCTGGAACTTTTTCAAAAATATATGAAAATTAAAAAAGATGGGGGAAAAAAATAAATGTTTTGTTTTAATATGGTTTCTGTAGGAGGAGAACATGAAACAAACCTTCCTAATTGTTAGAAATTCCACTGTTTGCATTAAACATGCTTCACTGATGAGTATTTGGCGAGCGCCATTTTGTCCTACTAAATACGGCAGTCCTTGAACTCACTGTAGTTTGTTTACATACAACTTTCTCTGACGCTACCACAGAAAGACGTGTTTTATGCCAGTCCTTCTTTGTCTCATTTTGTCCACCAAACTTTTTATGCTGTGCGGAAATGCACAATAGTGAGCTTTGTCGATGTTATTGACTTGTTGGAGTGCTAATCAGGCATATTTGGTCAGTGCATGACTGCAAGCTAATCGATGCTAACATGCTATTTACGCTGGCATCATTATGCCTTGTTTGTAGGTATATTTGAGCTCTAAATGTATTTTACTTATGTCCTTTGTGTATTTAATTTATATTTGCATGTCTCATGACACATTATCTGTATGTAATATTGCCTGCATTTCTGATAGTTGTTTGTGTGCCATGTTGTTCCAGACCACAGCAAACGTTACCAAGCTTGCAAAGATTGTAATAAATCCATTAGAAGAAGACAGCCCGCCGTTTCCTTCAACTTAGACACACACATCTATACCTTTGGCCATTCTCAGCCAGTAATTTCCAGGAGTTATCTCACCCTCTGAGAAGCATCCATTTTAATAATGTTTTCCAATGTTGTAAAAATGTGTAGAATAAATATTACATTTCAACATTTCTGTCAACAAAAATTTGCGTCAGCCTGCGACACATAGTCATCATAGTAGGCTAATATATCTAATATAGACACTTGTTGTTTGTTGTCTTCATTATAACACTTAATATAAGACTTTTAAAGTCACTTTGATAGTAGGCTGACACTTACTTCATTATAACACTTGTATAAGGCGTTTGATTTTTTGCGGCTCCGAACAGATTTGTTTATTGTATTTTTGGTCCAATATGGCTCTTTTTAACATTTTGGGTTGCCGACCCCTGCTCCAGTCATACTCAAACACAGTGTATGGCTGCCAGGGCTTGGACTGTGTCATTAAGTGATAAAAACAGACTTCTACTATTTTATGAAAAATAAAAAGTGAACTTATGTCATGTTGCAGCTGACGTGAGTTATTTGACATGAGAAAATGGATACGGAGCATTGCTTCAAGTGTGACATACGTAACACACTGTGTTGTTTATGAATATAAAGGGGAGTACAACATCACCCCTGGCACAAGCACATCCATCACATCATCACATCCATCACCTGATCTGCAAACCTGACTCGTGTATTTTTAATAAACAATGACAAAAAGGACAACACTTGGTCAACTTGGTTATCATCGTCAAAGAAGAGGACGACCCTGTCCTCCATTTTCCAAGGGGACTGATTTTTTTCCAGTGAGGACACCCTGCAAAAATAGTACAGCAGGATGGTTGTCAAGGTACATCCATCCATTTTTCTACCGCTTGTCCCTAATGGGTCACGTGGGGTGCAGTTACTACCTAAACACTCCATAATTCACTATCATGTATATTCTGCTTAAACATTTCATTTTGATATTTGTTTCAAACTCACTTCAACATGTAAGCTTTTGTCCTGGTTATGAAATCTAAATCAAGGCACAAGTTTGATGTCTTTGGCTTGTGGAGCCATCTACTGAAATGAAAAGTGTCACCTTCCTAAATGTATACATAATTAAAGGCCTACTGAAACCCACTACTACCGACCACGTAGTCTGATAGTTTATATATCAATGATGAAATCTTAACATTGCAACACATGCTAATACGGCCGGGTTAGATTAGTAAAGTGGAATTTTAAATTTCCCGTGAAATATCCTGCTCAAAACGTCTCGGTATGACGACGTTTGCGCGTGACGTCACGGATTGTAGCGGACATTTTGGGACAGCATTGTGGCCAGCTATTAAGTCGTCTGTTTTCATGGCAAAATTCCACAGTATTCTGGACATCTGTGTTGGTGAATCTTTTGCAATTTGTTTAATTAACAATGGAGACAGCAAAGAAGAAAGCTGTAGGTGGGAAGCGGTGTATTAGCGGCCGGCTGCAGCAACACAAACACGTAGCCGGTGTTTCATTGTTTACATTCCCGAAAGATGACAGTCAAGCTTTACCATTGGCCTGTGGAGAACTGGGACAACAGAGACTCTTACCAGGAGGACTTTGAGTTGGATACGCGGTACCGTGAGTACGCAGCTGCGGCTTCCAAACATTTGATCGCTTGCCCGTACGTGCGTGCCGCTATGTGCGTGTCACGTACGTAACTTTGGGGACTTTGGGGAAATATATGTGCTGTATGAACTTTGGGGAGGTGAACGGTACTTTGGGCTGTGGGATTGAGTGTGTTGTGCGGGTGTTTGATTTGTATTGGCAGGTTATATGGACGGGAGGGGGGAGGTGTTTGTTATGCGGGATTAATTTGTGGCATATTAAATATAAGCCTGGTTGTGTTGTGGCTAATAGAGTATATATATGTCTTGTGTTTATTTACTGTTTTAGTCAATTCCCAGCTGAATATCAGGTCCCACCCGCCTCTCACAGCATCTTCCCTATCTGAATCGCTTACACTGCCCTCTGGTCCTTCACTCTCACTTTCCTCATCCACAAATCTTTCATCCTCGCTCAAATTTATGGGGAAATCGTTGCTTTCTCGGTCCGAATCGCTCTCGCTGCTGGTGGCCATGATTTTAAACAATGTGCAGATGTGAGGAGCTCCACAACCTGTGACGTCACGCTACTTCCGGTACAGGCAAGGCTTTTTTATCAACGACCAAAAGTTATGAACTTTATCGTCGATGTTCTCTACTAAATACTTTCAGCAAAAATATGGCAATATCGCGAAATGATGGACCAGGCACGTGCACACATAGGGCCCTATGGGTGCTTGAGCCCCTGCCCTATTTTGCCTCGTCTTAAAAGTGCCCTCTGCCTGTGTGTGTGTTTTTTTTCTTTTTTTTTTCTTTAAACATCCATCCATTTCCTACCGCTTGTCCCTTTTGGGGTCGCGGGGGGTGCTGGAGCCTATCTCAGCTGCAATCGGGCGTAAGGCGGGGTACACCCTGGACAAGTCGCCACCTCATCACAGGGCCAACACAGATAGACAAAACAACATTAATAAATTCCTGTCAGGGATGCAAAAAAAAAAACAGCGGTACAAAAACTCCACGTTTTCTTGTAATACGGGGTTGTTTGAGCCTACCGCTTCCGCCAGAGAGAGAGAGAGAGGGCGAGTGAGTGATTAAGTGAGAGGAGAGAGAGCCAACTGCGCCCCTGAGGAGACGTGACAGTGGAGCAACTTGAACCTGTGAGTTATGGTCTAGTCGCCGTCCACTTATTCAGCATCTAATATGGGTAATATTTCAGAAAAACGCTGTATTATTCTGTTATTTAATGTGTCAGCTTCTGTTTTTGCCGGACGTCGGAGCACGGCGCATCAATTGAGCACGGCACATCAAGTCCGCACAGAGCAGAGCGGATCGTGCGGGACAGGAAGTAGTGTACAAAATAAAACACAGGGTTCATTTTCAAAATAAAATGCACTGTGTTTACGGCGGATCACATGAGAAATTGAGAAAGACCATAAGTTACAACTTGATGGTGTTTTCATCAAGTTAAGGGAAGAAGGACAGATTTTCACATTGAAATTTTTTCCATTTGGGTATTTATTTTTGTATTTTTTTTCAAAGTTCATGTTGCACTGTTTAATGTTCAATATTAAAGTGCTTATCTTTAACAATAAATAGCCTAATGATAAACCAGTGTTTTGTTGCTTTTCATGTCTTCCAAGCCTATGATAATGTGAATTAACTCATTATGACAATAATTTGTTGACACAAAAATGGCAATACCTTTTACCTACAAAGGACACACAGCTAAGTAGTTAGCTTCCTATTAGCAAATTTAATTTTACATTAATTTCCATATTGTGTAAAGGACCAAAAAAAAATGTCCTGCCCTTTTCTGACTTTGAGCCCCTGCCCCTCTATAATCATGTGCACGTCCCTGGAATGGACCTGCTATCCCCGTTTAAATAGGAAAATCGCATTTCAGTAGGCCTTTACATGAGTGTACAAGGCCATTTTTGAGACCCTTATTTTGTTAATGCAGGATCAGCACTTTTATTGTGAAGACAGGAACTGTGCGGTCAAATAAAAAGTATTTCTCGCCTTTCCTGCCTGTCGATTTTTTTTGTTCATCCTTGACTCACACCAGCCGGCGATCATCTCACAAGACACTGTGTTGCCGTGTAGTCGTTAAAGCATGGGTGAACAAATTACGGCCCGCGGGCCTCATCCGGCCCGTTGGTCTTTTTGATTCGGCCCGCCAAAAAATACAACAGAATTTAGCAAATTTTGTAATAATTAGGACCACATTAATTGCCCTGTAATACTAGCTAATTCCACAGAGTGGCGCAAAAGGACTGTAGTATGCTTGAACAGCCCAGGTACACTTTTTTTTTTTACTCCTATCGCTCTGACAGCAGAACCAATTTGCAACAATGAGTGGGCTAAAGAAAAGAAAAGTTGACTGATAAGGTATGTACAACTAAATACTTTTTTCATTGAAGTCCAGTCAAAGGCTGTATGTCTTATTTGCCAAGAAAACATCGCAGTTTTGAAGGAATACAACGTAAGCCGTCATTTCTCCGCCAAGCACGCTAATCATGCAAACAACCAGTCAATGCAAGAACGGACCGCAAGTGCTCAGAAGTTGGAAGCCAATTTGCAGGCTCAGCAAAACATCTTTATCCGACAAACTACCATCCAAGAATCAAGCACAAAGGCAACTTATCTACTTGCATACAAATGACCAGTAAGCCTTTTTCCGAAGGAGAGTTTCTAAATGAGTGCATGGTGGAGACAGCAGGTGTTTTGGACATATTAAAAATATTATTAAATCAAATAATGTGTTATTCAAATATTTCAAAGTGAGGTTTCCACAACTGGAGTGGTTAACGACACCGACGTCCTTTCTAAGACAACACAAACCACATTAGAACAAAGACTCCTCGTTATTTTGGATTCACCTTGGTTACTTATTTTTCTTCATGTTATGAATGTGAAGTGAATTAATTAACTCATATTATGTTTTGCATATGGTGAATGTTGATATTCATGTGGGAGAAAGCAGAGGTGGGACCAAGTCATTGCTTTGCAAGTCACAAGTAAGTCTCAAGTCTTTGCCCTCAAGTCTCGAGTCAAGTCCCGAGTCAAGACAGGCAAGTCCTGAGGCAAGTCCAAAGTCAAGACTGGAAAGTCTCAAGTCGAGTCCCAAGTCCTGCATTTTGAGTTTCGAGTCCTTTCAAGTCCTTTTAACCACAGACTAATATTTTTACACAGATTGTGTATGCTTTTAAAACGCTGTATTTATTTATTAAAACAAGTGCATTTGAAATTGCAAGAAAAAAAATAGTGCTGACATTGCAATTCATAATAGCACTATTAACAGTAATTTTAATAGTTTAAACAATTTTAAACATTTAACTCATTCCTTTACAGAATAAACACATTTGCAAAAACAAACATTAACATACTATTGGTTGTATTTTATGAAAATAATATTACCACAGAGTTGAGAAGGAGCAAAGATATTCAATATTTGTATGTGAAAATCACAAATAAATCTTCTGGGGGAGGATGACGCCCCTACAGGGGTTTGGTTTACAAACTTTCAGCCCCACCTAAAACAAAATTCACCAGCCGCCACTGATTATGATGCATTCTCATTGTAGGCAAAATATAAGACAATACTTTCTTAACAGTATAATTGTAACCAGGAATAAGTCTTCAAGTAACAATATTTAAATACTAACATTGTTGGGTAAAACAGCATTTGGTTTTATTCTGAATGTAGTGAAACAAATTGGTGGTTTTAGCTGATATAAAGACTTTCAGGTGTTTATATATGTTTAAGTATTTGGCAGACGCTTTTATCCAAAGCGACATACATAAAAATACATACATAACAATCACTGTAAACATGATCATTTAAGGGAAGAATGTAATACAAAATATCAATACAAAGTGTCAAGACAGAATAAACTCTCTGCTGCTGCAGCAACAGAGATACAGTCTATAGGTCCCTAAGATTTATAGATATCTAATGTATTCATACATTGTTTATGTAGGATATACGCATGTATATATAACCTAATCATATTGTTTCTTCAATTTAAAAATAGCTTACCGTTTTTTCCCCCTTCTCTGGGATTATATTCCCAGTTTTGATCTCGGACGTCTGGTCACTTATAGCGTATAAGAATATTATATTACTGTTAAGCAAACTATGAATAATAAAACTTGCCAAAACATGTGTCCGTTATCATAGCTACACGTATGACAAAAAACCGCGTGAAAATCAGTGGTATTCAGTGAGGTAAAATGAATTAAATGCGCTGACAGTTCATTGCTCCTGACAAATAAATTGCACTGAGTGGAGCGGATCACCACTCCAAGATGGCGGCCCCGCGTCTCGTCTGCGCCAGTAGGCAGTAGCGCTCGATGCTGCGTACCCTTAAAACATGTCTATGGTTATAACGTTAGCAGTGAGTTTACAGCCTCACTGATTTAACTACACAACAAATAAAAGTCATGTTACTTAGCCAATAAACGTTATCTTACATTCAAAACTTACCCTTCTTTGGGCAACTTCAAATGTCGAACGAAGTTGGAAGTTGTTGCGTCTCCGTCTGTAATATTCGAACTGCGTGATTTGCATACGCAATTCGTTTTTTGTTGACCAAGTCGTAGTTTTTGTACCCGAACGAAACCAACTTTGGCATAATTGTTTCTCTCTGCCGCATTGTTTGACAACTCTTGTTCGGTGGTTGTCCTGCAATTTGATTGGATGAATGCTGTGTGATGAAAACAACGTATAACTAATTTGATTGGCTGTTGTACTGACAGCACACCAGCTGACAGGCAGCACACACGCTGATGGACAGACACGTACAAAATGAAAGATACGGAGCGCTCCCAAATAACTTTTTAAGCTTTGGGTTTTGGGGAAAGTAGCAAGTCATGTCAAGTCAAAAGGCTCAAGTCCAAGTGAAGTCACAAGTCATTGATGTTAAAGTCTAAGTCGAGTTGCAAGTCTCTTTACATTTTGTCAAGTCGAGTCTAAAGTCATCAAATTCATGACTCGAGTCTGACTCGAGTCCAAGTCATGTGACTCGAGTCCACACCTCTGGGAGAAAGCAAACCAGGTATTTCAGTTTGGGTACATAATACCATACGGACATTTGTGTGTGGATTAGATTAGTTCTCGCGAAAGAAAAGGCAATAAAATTGGACCTCGGTATGCAAAGGTAATGGCCCTATCCGTGAGAAGTGACTACATGTTTAGCTTAATGACAACATCTAAATTACGACCGGCATCTGTTGTTTTTCAGTCACTTACACACAAACATCTCCTTCATGGTCAGGATGTGCTGTCCTGACCCAGCACACACCCAGAGACAGGAAGGAGGAATATAAAACTGATGGTTTGTATTCTCCAAGTTAGGAGTGCCTCATTTTTGACCTGACCTCCTCCAGGAACTGCAGTCCTGTATAATGACGCTGGCTTGTGATAAAGCAAGTTTTGGTTCAATAAAGCGTCTCCGACGTCTCTTTTGATCTGTCGTGTCACCCTTCTGTACGGACCAGGACCAGAAATCAGAGGTGTGGACTCGAGTCACATGACTTGGACTCGAGTCAGACTCGAGTCATGAATTTGATGACTTTAGACTCGACTTTACAAAATGTAAAGAGACTTGCAACTCGACTTACACTTTAACATCAATGACTTGTGACTTCACTTGGACTTGAGGCTTTTGACTTGACATGACTTGCTACTTTCCCCAAAACCCAAAGCTTAAAAAGTTATTTGGGAGCGCTCCGTATCTTTCATTTTCTACGTCTGTGTCTATAAGCGTGTGTGCTGCTTGTCAGCTGGTGTGCTCAGTGCTCAGATTAGATCTACGTTGTTTTCATCCCACAGCTCTCATCCAATCAAATTGCAGGACAACCACCGAACATGAGTTGTCAAACAACGCGGCAGTGAGAAACAATTATGCCAAAGTTGGTTTCGTTCGGGTATAAAAACTACGACTTGGTCAACAAAAAACGAATTGCCGTATGCAAATCACGCAGTTCGAATATTACAGACGGAGACGCAACAACTTCCAACATCGTTCGACATTTGAAGTTGCACAAAGAAGGGTAAGTTTTGAATGTAAGATAACGTTTATTGGCTAAGTAACATGACTTTTATTCAGTGAGGCTGTAAACTCACTGCCAACGTTATAACCATAGACATCTTATAAGGGTACGCAGCATTGAGCGCTACTGCCTACTGGCGCAGACGAGACGCGGGGCCGCCATCTTGGAGTGGTGATCCGCTCCACTCAGTGCAATTCATTTGGCAGGAGCAATGAACTGTCAGCGCATTTAATTCATCTTACCTCACTGAATATCACTGATTTTCATGCGTTTTTTTTGTCATACGTGTAGCTATGATAACGGACACATGTTTTGGCGTTTTTATTATTCATAGTTTGCTTAACAGTAATATAATATTCTTATATGCTATAAGTGACCAGACGTCCGAGATCAAAACTGGGACTATAATCCCAGAGAAGGGGGAAAAAAACGGTCAGCTATTTTTAAGTTGAAGAAACAATATGATTAGGTTATATATACATGCGTATATCCTACATAAACAATGTATGAATACATTAGATATCTATATATCTTAGGGACCTATAGACTGTAACTCTGTTGCTGCAGCAGCAGAGAGTTTATTCTGTCTTGACACTTTGTATTGATATTTTCTATTACATTCTTCCCTTAAATGATAATGTTTACAGTCATTGTTATATATGTATTTTTTATGTATGTCGCTTTGGATAAAAGCGTCTGCCAAATACTTAAACATATATAAACACCTGCAAGTCTTTATATCAGCTAAAACCACCAATCTGTTTCACTGGATTCAGAATAAAACCAAATGCTGTTTTACCCAACAATGTTAGTATTTGAATATTGTTACTTGAAGACTTATTCCTGGTTACAATTATACTGTTAAGAAAGTATTGTCTTATATTTTGCCTAAAATGAGAATGCATCATAATCAGTGGCGGGTGGTGAATTTTGTTTTAGGTGGGGCTGAAAGTTTGTAAACCAAACCCCTGTAGGGGGGTCATCCTCCCCCCGAAGGTTTCTTTGTGATTTTCACATACAAATATTGAAGATCTTTGCTCCTTCTCAACTCTGTGGTTACATTATTTTCATAAAATACAACCAATAGTATGTTAATATTTGTTTTTGCAAATGTGTTTATTCTGCAAAGGAATGAGTTAAATGTATAAAATTGTTTAAACTATTAAAATGACTGGTTAATAGTGCTATTATGAATTGCAATGTCAGCACTATTTTTTTTCCTGCAATTTCAAATGCACTTGTTTTAATAAATAAATACAGCGTTTTAAAAGCATACACAATCTGTGTAAAAATATTAGTCTGTGGTTAAAAGGACTTGAAAGGACTCGAAACTCAAAATGCAGGACTTGGGACTTGACTTGAGACTTTCTAGTCTTGACTTTGGACTTGACTCGGGACTTGCCTGTCTTGACTCGGGACTTGACTCGAGACTTGAGGGCAAAGACTTGAGACTTACTTGTGACTTGCAAAGCAATGACTTGGTCCCACCTCTGCCAGAAATACACATCATATGCAAATGCATTTATATATGGCCATTTTTTGTCGAAGTTTGATTAGTTAAATTTGGCATACTTACATATGCTGCATCAGCCATTTTGGATCACGTTACATATCAAGTGTCAACTCTCGCATTGTCAGCACCACTGTGGGCGTTCCTAATGTGTCTTTTCTTCTTCTTCTTCTGAAAATAGTTTTTTTTACTTCCCAATTCTTTGGTGTGTTTGTAAAACATTTTTTGAGTTTGCAAAACTTTTTCTGTGTTTGTGAAACACTTTTTTGAATTCGTGAAACATTTTTGTGAGTCTGTAAAACAATGTTTTGTGTTTGTGAAACATTTGTTTGTGAAAACATTTGTTTGTGAAAACATTTGTTTGTGAAAACATTTTTTGAGATTGTGAAACATTTTTTTGTGTTTGTGAAACACTTTTTTTAATTTGTGAAACATTTTTGTGAGTCTGGAAAACAATGTTTTGTGTTTGTGAAACATTTGTTTGTGTTTGTGAAACATTATGTTTGTTAAACATTTTTTTGAGTTTGTGAAAAAAAATTTGGGGTTTGTGAAACATTTTTGTGTTTGTGAAACACTTTTTTTAGTTTGTGAAACATTTTTGAGTTTGTGAAACATTTTTGTGTTCACAAAAATGTTTGTGTTCACAAACATTTTTGTGTTCACAAACATTTTTGTGTTCACAAACTGTTTTGAGTTTGTGAAACATTTCTGTGAGTCTGTAAAACAATTGTTTGTTTTTGTGAAACATTTGTTTGTGTTTGTGAATTTTTTTTTTGAGTTTGTGAAACATTTTTGTGAGTCTGTAAAACAATGTTTTGTGTTTGTGAAACATTTGTTTGTGTTTGTGAAACAGTTTTATATTTGGGAAAAAAAATTTTGAGTTTGTGAAACATTTTTTTGAGTTTGTGAAACATTTTTGTGTTTGTGAAACACTTTTTTTAATTTGTGAAACATTTTTGTGAGTCTGTAAAACAATGTTTTGTGTTTGTGAAACATTTGTTTGCGTTTGTGAAACATTATGTTTGTGAAACATTTTTTTGAGTTTATGAACACATTTTTTGGGTTTGTGAAACATTTTTGTGTTTGTGAAACACTTTTTTGAGTTTGTGAAACATTTTTGAGTTTGTGAAACATTTTTGTGTTCACAAACATTTTTGTGTTCACAAACTGTTTTGAGTTTGTGAAACATTTCTGTGAGTCTGTAAAACAATTGTTTGTTTTTGTGAAACATTTTTTTGAGTTTGTGAAACATTTTTGTGTTTGTGAAATACTTTTTTGAGTCTCTGAAACATTTTTGAGCTTGTGAAACATTTTTTTGAGTTTGTAAAAAAACATTTGAGTTTGTAAAACATTTTTGTGTTTGTGAAACACTTTTTTGAGTTTGTGAAACATTTTTTTGAGTTTTTGAAAACATTTCGAGTTTGTGAAACATTTTTGTGTTTGTGAAACACTTTTAAGTTTGTGAAAAAAAAATAGTGTTTGTGAAAAAAATAGTGTTTGTGAAACACTTTTTGTGAGTTTGTAAAAAATGTTCGAGTTTGTGAAACATTTTTGTGTTTGTGAAACATTTGTTTGTGTTTGTGAAACTTTTTTGAGTTTGTGAAACATTTTTGTGTTTGTGAAACACTTTTTTGAGTTTCTGAAACATTTTTGAGCTTGTGAAACATTTATTTGAGTTTGTGAAACATTTTTGTGTCTGTGAAACACTTTTTTGAGTTCGTGAAAACATTTCGAGTTTGTGAAACATTTTTGTGTTCGTGAAACAGTTTTTTAAGTTTGTGAAACATTTTTTGTGTTTGTGAAAAAAAATAGTGTTTGTGAAACACTTTTTGTGAGTTTGTGAAACTTTTTTGTGTTTGTGAAACATTTTTTTGTGTTTGTGAAACTTTTTTTTGAGTTTGTGAAACATGTTTTTGAGTTTGTGAAACATTTTTGAGTTTGTGAAACTTGTTTTTGAGTTTGTGGAGTTTTGGCAGTAATTTCACTCCATATTTTATTTTGTGTCCTTTTCACTTGTCCAGTGATTACAGACTTTGTCCAGATTGATGACCTTGTCTGATTTTTGCTTAGATTTTATTCAGCTGGTCCAAATGTGTTACTTTTAGACGGTTTCTGGGTGTTGTTGAGATACAATTCATTAAACCGAAGCATTTTTCACAATCTGCACATGATGCTTTAAATGTAGCACAAATATCCACAGGCTGCAGCCACCATATCTGAAAATGTGCTAATTGATTTTTGTGAAAATGTTTGTTTCATGATGTTCTTGAATTCAGCATATTCACTGTTCATGGCTTTTATGTGTGTGGGGTGGAGAATGACCTCATCATTCTTTGATGTATTTGGAGTATCCATACTCAAACTTTATGTCATCAGCTGATGAAAAAGTTGTCAGTTAATAAGTCCGACACATCACACTTGCTTAAGAGGTGGGGTTGTGAAGCATTTGTGATTAAGAGCTAATAAATAAACTTTGATTGATTGATTGATTTTTCAGAGCTTTATGATTTTTTTATGTTTCGTGAAACGCTGATTGTCGCCGATAATGTATCCAGGCATATTCATAATGCCGACGACACGTGCTATTGTCAACTGCCACAATCGAGGTGGGAGAGATATTACGAGTTTATATCACATTCCTGAAAAGAAGAGCATGGATCGCTCCAATCCACCGAGATGTGATTTTGTGTTTGTTCGTTTTGTAAGTAAAAAACAATCTGAAAGAAATCACAGCCCCACTTTGCATTAACTCCATGTGCTTGGTCGAAGAGCTATGATACTAGACGTTTAGTTTCACCCCATTTTTTCTTCATCTAAATGGTAATATATGAACATCCTAGCAGTCAACATCATAATGACAGCAGACATTGTACAGTGGGTGATGTTTTATTATTTTTGTGGGCTCTCATGAAGTCTGCAGTGAGTAATAAACAGCGATGCTGTGAAGAAAAAAGAGAATGTTGTGATGTGTTTTTGACATTAATGCGCCAGCGAATGCTTAAAATGATCAAAATACGTTAATATTACGTTATTATGAATGTGCCTGTTACTACATGACATATATACTTACATGTATGTAAAACATTACTGGAGGTGTTTGGATGCTTTTTTAGAGCATTTTAATAATACTAATAGCAATAATAATAGGACCATTTTATTTATAAGCATTTTAAATAAATAGCTACAAAGTTTACGTGAAAGGATATATCATCAATACAGACTGTACAAAAAACAGGTGTTATATTTTTATTAACTTAATTCTCAACTTTTTATTCTCTGGTAGTAAAAACTTTTAACATGCTTTTTGCTAATAACACATTTTAGAAACATTGTCTACAAATACAGGATAATAAAGCCATAGGAAGAAATAAAAGCTTGATTTCCTTGTCAAGATGGAGACTGAAGTCTTCGTTTCAATCTTATCATGTCTTCCTCGGTCAGACTGAAGTCAAAGATCTGTGTAGCACAAGTTTGAAATCATTACTACAAAACCCAAAACCAGTGAAGTTGGCACGTTGTGTAAATCGTAAATAAAAACAGCATACAATGATTTACAAATCCTTTTCAACTTATATAAAATTGAATGGACTGCAAAGACAAGATATTTAATGTTCGAACTAAGAAACATGTTGTTTTTTTTGGCAAATAATCATTAACTTACAATTTAATGGCAGCAACGCATTGCAAAAAACTTGTCACAGGGGCATTTTTACCACTGTGTTACATGGCCTTTCCTTTTAACAACACTCAGTAAACACTTGGGACTTGAGGAGACACATTTTTGAAGCTTTTCAGGTGGAATTCTTTCCCATTCTTGCTTGATGTACAGCTTAAGTTGTTGAACAGTCCGGGGTCTCCGTTGTTGTATTTGACTCTTCATAATGCGCCACACATTTTCAATGGGAGACAGGTCTGGACTACAGGCAGGCCAGTCTATTACCCGCAGTCTTTTACTACGAAGTCACGCTATTGTAACACATGTAGAATGTGGATTGGCATTTTCTTGCTAAAATAAGCAGGGGTGTCCATGAAAAAGACATTGCTTGGATGGCAACATACTTACTGTATGTTGCTCCAAAACCTGTATGTACCTTTCAGCATTAATGGCGCCTTCACAGATGTGTAAGTTACCCATGCCTTGGGCACTAATACACCCCCATACCATCACAGATGCTGGTTTTTGAACTTTGCGCCTAGAACAGTCCGGAAGGTTATTTTCCTTTTTGGTCCGGAGGACACAATTTGAAATGTGGACTCGTCAGACCACAGAACACTTTTCCACTCTTAGATGAACTCGTGCCCAGCAAAGGCGGCTGCGTTTCTGGGTGTTGTTGATAAATGGCTTTCGCTTGGCATAGTAAAGTTTTAACTTGCACTTACAGATATAATGACGAATTGTAGTTACTGACATGGGTTTTCTTAAGTGTTCCTGAGCCCATGTGGTGATATCCTTTACACACTGATGTCACTTTTTGATGCAGTACTGCCTGAGGGATCAAAGATCACAGGCATTCAATGTTGGTTTTCGGCCTTGCCGCTTACGTGCAGTGATTTCTCCAGATTCTCTGAACCTTTTGATGATATTACGGACCGTAGATGGTAAAATCCTAAATTCCTTGCAATAGCTGGTTGAGAAATGTTGTTCTTAAACTGTTCAACAATTTGCTCACGCATTTGTTCACAAAGTGGTGACCCTCGAACCATCCTTGTTTGTGAATGACTGAGCATTTCATGGAAGCTTTTATACCCAATCATGGCACCCACCTGTTCCCGATTAGCCTGTTCACCTTTGGGATGTTCCAAATAAGTGATTGGTGAGCATTCCTCAACTTTATCAGTCTTTTTTGCCACTTGTGCCAGCTTTTTTGAAACATGTTGCAGGCATTAAATTCCAAATGAGCTAATATTTGCAAAAAATATCAAAGTTTACCAGTTCGAACATTAAGTATCTTGTCTTTGCAGTCTATTCAATTGAATATAGGTTGAAAAAGATTTGCAAATCATTGTTTTCTGTTTTTATTTACAACGTGCCTTAAATGCACTAGTTTTGGGTTTTGTAATTACGTTGCTTGTCAATGACCCATGATTGTTGTACCCTGCACATAAAAGACCCCCCAAACATGCATTTTACATCTTAGAATGTACACGGATAACAATTTGAAATATAAGTGAAGTGAAGTGAAGTGAATTATATTTATATAGCGCTTTTCTCTAGTGACTCAAAGCGCTTTACATAGTGAAACCCAATATCTAAGTTACATTTAAACCAGAGTGGGTGGCACTGGGAGCAGGTGGGTAAAGTGTCTTGCCCAAGGACACAACGGCAGTAACTAGGATGGCGGATGTGGGGATCGAACCTGCAACCCTTAAGTTGCTGGCACGGCCGCTCAACCAACCGAGCTATACTGTAAACCAAAGAACATTGTTAAAATACAACTGTGCATTGTTTCAGTCTTCTTTTGATCACTGTAAACAATGTAGTAGATTACTGGAATATACACAACCTTCACTTCAAAAAAGCACATTGTATACAACTTTATTGTAGTAAAAGTCATACACTATACCTTCGTGTTTTCAAGAATATGATGAGACTTGTCACTCTTAGGAATTACTGCAATACCTTGTTGTACATGATACCTCAGAAGTACCTGGAAGAAAACATGTTCACATCTCTTGATATGATGGTAATAGTGGATATTGGTATGATATTTAAAAAACAAATATATATATATATATATATATATATATATATATATATATATATATATATATATATATATATATATATATATATATATATATATATATATATATATATATATATATATATATATATATAACAACATTAACAATCACATTCACACACTAGGGACCATTTGGTGTTACCAATCTTTGGAAGTGGGAGTAAGCCGGAGTGCCGGGAGGGAACTCACGCAGTCACGGGAGAACATGCAATCTCCACACAGAAAGACCCTGAGCCAGGGGATATATATATATATATATATATATATATATATATATATATATATATATATATATACACACACATCCTCCATCCCACACATACACACTCAGCTCACCTCTGCTGGGCTGCGTTTGTGCTTCTTGGCGATGTCGACGATGAACGAGTCCTGCAGGAGCTTATTGGGATCAGAACCTTCTCTGATTCTGAGGGGAAAAAAACAGTCCAACACTTAAAAATATATATGTATCTGAATTGAAAAATATTAAATATTAACAACAACAAAAATCAAGAGATGAGAAACAGTCAAAGTAATTAAATTGTATTTATAAAGCACTTTTCACAGATAAAATCACAAAGCGCTGTACATAGGTAAAGTAAAACAACAATTCAATTAAAACAACAGGGGCAACATCATAAAAAGGATACAAAGTGGATTAGAATTGATAGTTAAAAGGTGCAATAACTAAATCTTTACTAAAAAGAGAAGTTTTAAAATGTTTCTTAAAAGTGTCAACACAGTCAAGATCACGGAGGGACTGGTGCAAGTTCTTCCAGAGTCTGGAAGCTATAGCCTGGAATGCCAGGTCTCCACGGGTTTTAAAGCAAGTTTTTGGGATCTTTAGAAGACCCTGGCTTTAAGACCGGAGGCTGCGCCCTAAAGGGTAGGGGCATAGCAAGTCAGTGATGTACTGAGGGGCCCCACCATGCAATGCACGGAAAGTCAGGACTAAAATTGAAAACTCAATGCGGACTTTGACTGGAAGCCAATGAAGACTGGATGAAATGGGGGTGATATGGGTTGTTCTGGGTGCACCGGTCAAAAGTCTGGCAGCTGCATTTTGTACCGTCTGAAGTCTCTTTAGCGTTGACTTGTTGAGAAGAGTGAGGAGATAATTGCAATAGTCAATACGAGATGAAATTAACGTGTGAATGATCATTTTGAGATCCAATTTTGACAGCAAATTTTTCACTTTAGAAATATTTCTGGGGTGATAAAAAAACAGTTTTTGGTCAGTTGATGACAGTGACCCTCCAAAGACATTGACTGATCAAACCCAACCCCAAGGTTTCTGAGGCTGCTTTTTGTCATGTCTGTGTTAATCATGTTGTTGTTTTGCTTGGTTTTTGGACTCTTTTTTTTAGTTCCTGGTTTCACTTCCTTGTTTTGTTTGGTTTCCATGGTCACCCATTAGTTTTCACCTGTCATGTCACGCACCTGTTTCACGTTTTGAGTCACGCACCTGTTGTTAATCATGTCTGTGTTATTTAAGTCCATTGTGTTTCTGTTGTTCGTCCTGGCGACACACATTCACTCCTGCCACTCTGTTCACGCTCATGATCCATGCTGTTCTTTTTCATGTCCTGTTCTGGTTCCAAGTAAGTTTTCTTTATTCAAGCCATAGTTTGCGAGTTTGTTTTATGTCCTAGTTCTGCCTTTGTGCTAGTGTTTTGTTTTCCTAGTCGTTTTGTACCTCCACTGTGAGCGCCTTTTGTTTGTACTTTTTTTGAGTTAGAATTAAAAATGTATTTAAATTCATGTCTTGCACGCGCCAACTTTCCATTGCCTTCTGGGAGAACAAACCACGCCATAGACCCAGTCCTGACCCTTTTAACAGATGCACACAGAGCACCAAGGGAGTTCTTGATCACGGGGATCTTTTTATCGGGAGCAATTATCAGAGTATCAACCAATTTCTGGTTCAAGTTCCAAACAACAAAATAATATTTAGAATCATCCACAGTAGCATTAAAAAAATACAGTATTATTTCATTTTCACTTTGTAGTGTGTTCTGAAAAAAAAACTAATTTATTGACCTCATGACCTCATTGTAGAATTAATGTTTATCTTTTCATCCATTCATTTTCTATCGCGCCTATCCTCATTAGGGTCGCAGGTCAGCAGAGTGTATCCCAACTGACTTCTGGCAAGAGGCGAGGTACACCTCAGACTGGTCACACTTCGAGACAAATGTTCCCACTTGCGTTCAGAAAACAATCTAGTTTTATTATTTATTTTATTATTGTTATTTTTATATTATTATTTTATTATTATTATTATTATTTTATTTATTTTATATTATGTATTTATTTTATTTATCATTTTGTTATTTATTACAATTTAGTTTTAACAATTTAGATTTGACAATCCAGTTAACCAAACATGTCTATGTTTAAAATGTGGGAAGCAATCACAGTACCAAGCAAGAACCCACACAAGTGCACACAGAGATTCAAACCAGATAGCCAGCCTTTGTGGCCAACATGCTAACCACTTTATCCTTCTACTGCACTAGTAATGCTGTATTTATTTTGAAATACACACAACAGCAGTAGCAGCTGCTGTAAAGTACGTATTTCAGCCACTAGAGGGTGCCCTTGCACTGTAGTAAAAGTAATGCTTAGCCAGCAATTCAAAGTTTACAAAACATTTAATAAACTACAGTAGGATCAAATCGCTATATATTATTTATTTTTTTAGTTCATGATTCAGACATGGTAAAGAAAGGAAATGATAAAAACATGATAAAAATACAAATGTTAAAAGCACTCAAAGTAAAGATTGTCAAGATAATAAATGATAAATGGGTTATACTTGTATAGCGCTTTTCTACCTTCAAGGTACTCAAAGCACTTTGACAGTTTTTCCACATTTACACACACATTCACACACTGATGGCGGGAGCTGCCATGCAAGGCGCTAACCAGCAGCCATCAGAGGCAAAGGGTGAAGTGTCTTGCCCAAGGACACAACGGACGTGACTAGGAAGGTAGAAGGTGGGAATTGAACCAGCAACACTCCGATTGCTGGCACAGCCACTCTACCAACTTCGCCACGCCGTCCCTTGATAAGTTCAAAAGTTATTTATTGATATTTATTTTTTTGATTTGTGTTTGATTTTTTTTCATAGCTTTTACAGAGTGATCACATACAAATATTGGAATAATGATTGCCAGATGGCCAACTGTTAATACCAGTAGATATTTAGTTGTGATTTGACATGTTTTTGGCCGCGAAGAGTTGGGGGAAATATTTATTGTTTTCTGTATTCGTTGACAGTCTTGGAATAAAAACATGTCTATAAACACACATTTGCTTTTGTACACATTCATTTGTGTACTTTTTTTAATTTTTATATATTAATCCCTGTGATGAACACTGAATAAATGTGCCCCCCAAATTTGATATCACGTTTTTACAGCATCATTACGAGTCAGTGGTGAAAGTTAGTGACTTTCTGTTTTTTTCTGGTCTCACTACATCTTAAGCTCTTTCAAACAAGTCCCTAATTGTCTATGCGTGCAAAGTGTACTCATGTTAAGAACACGTGCGTAAAGTGTGAGATACTAAATGACACTGTGCTGAATTATACCATGTACCATTTTCTTATATGATCGTGAGCTAGCATGTGTTTATATTTGGTCACAGAATCCTTTAGAGGATTATTATACTAAGGTCAAAAGGGCACATGTCCATCACAAGCTCTCCAGAGAGTGGTGGCTCATGCCCCCAGGAAATTGGAAACCTACAGGAATGCAGGTTTGGATTTTAAGAGGAAGTGAGAACACATTAGCAACATTTGGTAGAAAGCCCTCAAAAGTAGGAGTAGAGGATAGAGGTCGGAGGTCACACAACGCAAACCGATCACAGGAAATAGGTTGACTGACCAGCCCCAAGGCTAGAACCATTGGCGTTGTTAGGCCTATTTTAGAAAATAGAAAATGTCCACATCACTCAAAATCCACTCAAAATTCTCTGCGACCTTTCTTGCGGTCCTGCAGGTGTACGAAGCACATTAGCACACAGCACTGCAGAACAAGAACGTGAACGGATGCAAAATGGACATAAGAAACTTTTTTAAGAAAGTAAGTATTCATCACTGCTTGCAGTAAAATGTATTAGCTCCACTTTACACCAGGTCTGTGTTTGACAAAAAGTTACATTCCCGCTCTAAAACAATGCTGCTACTTAGTTAGCTAGTTAGTCTGAAATACATCATGAAGGTCCCGGTTATTTATAGTTAAATGTGCACTCTTTTTTACCATTTGCTATCTTTGGGGTTACTTCCTTCTGGAGCATCAGCAGTGTTTCTCACTTTACATATGGAAGAGAACAGGAGCTGAGCTCATTCACGTATGACTATCATCAGTAGATAATAATATTAATCACTCCACAACCCCTATTGACCTGTAGGAGTCAGGGCAGAGGAGCACAGAAAGTGCGAGGGGAGAGGCCTCTACTGGAAAGGTGAGTAGGAGAATAATGATACATATAAATAAATATTAAAACAAATTGTTTTTAAATGGCTTATCGATGAGCCATTTGTTTTATTTATTTCTGGGTGGATCATGTTGACCATTGGTCCTCCTAATTGTCAATCATTCTGGTGATGTTACGTAAGGACATATATATATATATGTATATATATATATATATAATTTATTTATATAATAGATTGTATTTGTCTCCTCTCTGAGCTGCCACCTTACCGTGGTAGAGGCAGGGCCGGCCCGTGGCATAGGCCGTATAGGCAAATGCTAAGGGCGCCGTCCATCAGGGGGCGCCACGCCAGTGCCACAAATGTTGGAGAAAAAAAAAAAAAAAGTTGGTACTATTATTTTTAAATACAAAAAATAATCCCACGTTAATTAAAATGCAAAGTAAAGCCTATTTAATAGAAATATTATTTGTTACAACATTACGCCCCCCCCACCCAGAGAGACATGCGCTCTTTGTGTGTGTGTGTGAGAGTGTGAGTGTGGGGAGGGAAGAGAGAGAGGGGGGAGGGGGGCGTGTCTGATCATGGCGGAGCTGCAGTCGAGTTTGTTACATGGAGATATTTTCACTACTTTTCTTTAGTCGAGCACAAAGAAAATAACATTGTAGTTAAATGTAAATTGTGCTTTGGATCAAAGATCCCATCTACTGCCCAAAACAGCAATTCAAATGTGCTGAAACAAGCTACATAAGCAACATGCTTCGACGAAGCTAGTAAAGAGAGACAGAGACTCCAATGCTACTTTCCCTCCACCACCACCACTTAAGGATTAACTCTGCCTCTGCTCATCATTCAGCACTGAAGGTACACACTCTGTCAATCAATGTTCCCTGTAAGTGTTCATGTGTGAGCAAACGCAAAAACTCCCTGAGCATTCAGTGGAGGCCATGTGAGCAACATCAGACGTGCACACTGTGGCTACACCAGTAGCACACCTGTCCCAAACCTGACTAAATAACAAGTTTAATCTCCATCCATCCATCCATTTTTTACCGCTTGTCCCTTTCGGGGTCGCTGGAGCCTATCTCAGCTGCATTCAGGCGGAAGGCGGGGTACACCCTGGACAAGTCCCCACCCAGCGCAGGGCCAACACAGATAGACAGACAACATTCTCTTATTATTATAATCAAATTACAGCAGTCATTTCCATTTCTAGTACAAGTGTTTAGGCCCACTTACAATGACAATAACAACAAATATTGTTTTTCATGAACTGTGTACTTGTATTGTTTGTCTGGGTGGAGGTCCTGCTTTGGAAATAATTTGTACCCCTTTCAGACATTGCATTTAGTTCCCATTAAAACATTCACATGTTGCACAATGAGATGTAAGCAGGGGATCATGTGTACATTCCTGCAACTTAATATATTTTTATTAGTATTTATTTAATATACTAACAGCATTTAATGATTAATATTTATAAATTGGGATTCCTAATAAATGACACTAGAATAAGCACACATTTGATTGGTAAATCATAGTGTAACGACCTGGAATGACACTTTATGTGTGGTGTTGGAGTTGTCCCACTTTTTGTGTGGCTGTAAACGCATCACTGGCTAAGTGCCATATGTGCATGTGTTGGCGCAAGTGAGAAAGAGCGAGCGGCTGCTGTTGATATAACAAAGTTGCTTTTGGTCTGGTTTGTACTGCAGAAAATGACCACTTTTGCTAGACATCATTTTTTTACTAATGTTTTGGTGATGTGTTTATGGCCGACAATAAAGAGTTTTGCTCAGTAAAGTGATGGATGGAATTCATGTCCTCAAAGCGTCTCGACAGACGTTACAATATTTGAACAATGATGACGAAAACTGTTTTCTCTGTTGTGTCCGTGTGTCGAAAATTGTTATGCACTTATTTTTTTATTTGATTTTGTGCGTGGCATAGATTTGCCGTGCGCAGAGGACGCTTGAGCAGTGCGCAATTGCACAGGTGCGCACCTTAGAGGGAACGTTGCTGTCAATTCTCTTATATACTCTTTCATTCTAGACTTCTAGAGTGTTTAATTATCACATCACTCTAAATGTATAGACTATAAAGTTCACAAACATAAAGAGGGATGCTAGAGGGCCAGGCCAATCTTTCCTTATCTCTAAACTAAAACTGAGGAAATGTGTCGAGTGTTCTGGGCTTCAGACATGATTTTGTGTCAGAATTCCTTTAGGAAAAAATGCATGAGTAGGCTTTGTGTATGTAGTGTGTGCCTTTCTTGCTTTTCAGCTAAGCTGTTTGTTACTTATGTATGTTATGTTGCAGCTATTTAAAATAGTTTTGTCAATTTGTTCTGGCCAAAAACAAATTGGCCCTTTGAAACATATCTTTGTCTTTGTGTGTTGTGTGTAGAGCACATTGCTTAGCAGAGTTCAGTGATGCAAATGCATGTCAAGTTGATCAACACATTGCATTATTCTCCAGTGCAATAACAGTACTGAAATGAAGGCTAAAAGGGCATTAATGGGAGCTTTAAAAAAAAAAGAAGAAAAAAAGAAGTAACTAAATAGTTACTTTTCACAGTAACGCATTACTTTTTGGTGTAAGTAACTGAGTTACTTTTAAAATGAAGTAACTACTAACTGTAACTAGTTACTGGCTTTCAGTAACTAACCCAACACTGGTGATAGTAACCTGGCTTTTTAGCATTAAGCTAATATTACATGATTCGGCAATTGCTAATCAATAAATAGCTAGTTCTGTTTTAACGTCGGGTTAATATTGTGGAGGGGGCTAAATTGTTATGGAAAATAATAATGTAACGTTAGGTAATTACAGTACTCCCACGGTCCCACCTTACATTCCTCAGGGACATTTGTATTAGATCTTTTAAGCAGGTGTTTTTTGTTTGCATTGTTATTGCCTTCTGGTTAGCTAATGTTTGCCCTGCAGGTAATAGTCACTTTTCCACCCCTTTATATATTAGGTATAGTTGTAAGCCTAGTTGTTAAAGTGCACATCATTAATGTTAATTAAGCAATATCACATGAGAGGGAATGCTGTTTTTTAATTTGAGCACTGCTGTGATTCGGTTAAAGATAATCATAACATAACATTCTCATATAATATATTATACTGTTACTTTGCAGTCTGCTATTCAGCATTTCACTGTAATGATGACAATAAATTGTTAGATATTCATTTTTTATTTTTTGTATTCATTTATTTATTCATATTTTTTTAAATCTTTTTAACTATTCTGATTGTTAATTTGCTTTCTTTAAGTAAAAAAAAAGGTCAAAGACAAAGCTATTCGGTTTCTTGTGAGTATATACACTTCACTGCCGATGTGGGGGTGCGCCACCTAAAATCTTGCCTAGGGCGCCAGATTGGTTAGGGCCGGGCCTGGGTAGAGGAGTTTGCGTGTCCCAATGATCCTAGGAGCTATGTTGTCCGGGGTATAATTGGTAGGGTCTCCCAAGACAAACTGGTCCTAGGTGAGGGATCAGACAAAGAGCAGCTCGAAGACCTCAAGGAAAAATAAAACCTATGGACCCAGATTTCCCTCGCCCGGACGCGGGTTACCGGGGCCCCCCTCTGGAGCCGGGCCCGGAGGTGGGGCACGATGGCGAGCGCCTGGTGGCCGGGCCTGTCCCCATGGGGCCCGGCCGGGCACAGCCCGAAGAGGCAACGTGGGTTCCCCCTCCAATGGGCTCACCACCCATAGCAGGGGTCATAGAGGTCGGGTGCGATGTGAGCTGGGCGGCAGCCGAAGGCAGGGCACTTGGTGGTCCGATCCTCGGCTACAGTAGCTAGCTCTTGGGACGTGGAACGTCACCTCGCTGGGGGGGAAGGAGCCTGAGCTAGTGCGCGAGGTGGAGAAGTTCCGACTAGACATAGTCGGACTCACTTCGACGCACAGCAAGGGCTCTGGAACCAGTTCTCTCGAGAGGGGCTGGACTCTCTTCTACTCAGGCGTTGCCGGCAGTGAGAGGCGACGGGCTGGGGTAGCAATTCTTGTTGCCCCCCCGGCTCAGAGCCTGCATGTTGGAGTTCAACCCGGTGGACGAGAGGGTAGCTTCCCTCCGCCTTCGGGTGGGGGAATGGGTCCTGACTGTGGTTGCGCTTACGCGCCAAACCGCAGCTCAGAGTACCCACCCTTTTTGGATTCACTCGAGGGAGTACTTGAGAGTGCTCCCCCGGGTGATTCCCTCGTTCTACTGGGGGACTTCAATGCTCATGTTGGCAGCGACAGTGAAACCTGGAGATGCCGTCAAGCTGAAGAAGGAGTCCTATCGGGTCCTTTTGGCTCATAGGACTCCTGAGGCAGCGGACAGGTACCGACAGGCCAAGCGGTGTGCGGCTTCGGCGGTCGCGGAGGCAAAAACTCGGACATGGGAGGAGTTCGGGGAAGCCATGGAAAACGACTTCCGGACGGCTTCGAAGCGATTCTGGACCACCATCCGCCGCCTCAGGAAGGGGAAGCAGTGCACTATCAACACCGTGTATGGTGAGGATGGTGTTCTGCTGACCTCAACTGCGGATGTTGTGGATCGGTGGAGGGAATACTTCGAAGACCTCCTCAATCCCACCAACACGTCTTCCTATGAGGAAGCAGTGCCTGGGGAATCTGTGGTGGGCGCTCCTATTTCTGGGGCTGAGGTTGCTGAGGTAGTTAAAAAGCTCCTCGGTGGCAAGGCCCCGGGGGTGGATGAGATCCGCCCAGAGTTCCTTAAGGCTCTGGATGCTGTGGGGCTGTTTTGGTTGACAAGACTCTGCAGCATCGCGTGGACATCGGGGGCGGTACCTCTGGATTGGCAGACCGGGTTGGTGGTTCCTCTCTTTAAGAAGGGGAACCGGAGGGTGTGTTCTAACTATCGTGGGATCACACTCCTCAGCCTTCCCGGTAAAGTCTATTCAGGTGTGCTGGAGAGGAGGCTACGCCGGATAGTCGAACCTCGGATTCAGGAGGAACAGTGTGGTTTTCGTCCTGGTCGTGGAACTGTGGACCAGCTCTATACTCTCGGCAGGGTCCTTGAGGGTGCATGGGAGTTTGCCCAACCAGTCTACATGTGTTTTGTGGACTTGGAGAAGGCATTCGACCGTGTCCCTCGGGAAGTCCTGTGGGGAGTGCTCAGAGAGTATGGGGTATCGGACTGTCTGATTGTGGCGGTCCGCTCCCTGTATGATCAGTGCCAGAGTTTGGTCCGCATTGCCGGCAGTAAGTCGGACACGTTTCCAGTGAGAGTTGGACTCCGCCAAGGCTGCCCTTTGTCACCGATTCTGTTCATAACTTTTATGGACAGAATTTCTAGGCGCAGTCAAGGCGTTGAGGGGATCTGGTTTGGTGGCTGCAGGATTAGGTCTCTGCTTTTTGCAGATAATGTGGTCCTGATGGCTTCATCTGGCCAGGATCTTCAGCTCTCGCTGGATCGGTTCGCAGCTTAGTGTGAAGCGACTGGGATGAGAATCAGCACCTCCAAGTCCGAATCCATGGTTCTCGCCCGGAAAAGGGTGGAGTGCCATCCCCGGGTTGCGGAGGAGACCCTTCCCCAAGTGGAGGAGTTCAAGTACCTCGGAGTCTTGTTCACGAGTGAGGGAAGAGTGGATCGTGAGATCGACAGGCGGATCGGTGCGGCGTCTTCAGTAATGCGGACGCTGTATCGATCCGTTGTGTTGAAGAAGGAGCTGAGCCGGAAGGCAAAGCTCTCAATTTACCGGTCGATCTCCGTTCCCATCCTCACCTATGGTCATGAGCGTTGGGTTATGACCGAAAGGACAAGATCACGGGTACAAGCGGCCGAAATGAGTTTCCTCCGCCGGGTGGCAGGGCTCTCCCTTAGAGATAGGGTGAGAAGCTCTGCCATCCGGGGGGAGCTCAAAGTAAAGCCGCTGCTCCTCCACATCGAGAGGAGCCAGATGGTTCGGGCATCTGGTCAGGATGCCACCCGAACGCCTCCCTAGGGAGGTGTTTAGGGCACGTCCGACCGGTAGGAGGCCACGGGGAAGACTCAGGACACGTTGGGAAGACTATGTCTCCCGGCTGGCCTGGGAACGCCTCGGGATCCCCCGGGAGGAGCTGGACGAAGTGGCTGGGGAGAGGGAAGTCTGGGCTTCCCTGCTTAAGCTGCTGCCCCCGCGACCCGACCTCGGATAAGCGGAAGAAGATGGATGGATGGATGGATGGATTGTATTTGTAATCTACTTTGCATTTGATTCCAAATCTCAAAGTGCTACAGAATTACAACCATTGGCGTTGTTAGGCCTATTTTGGAATGTAATAAATAAATAAATAAAATATGGCTTATCGATAAGCCATTTGTTTTATTTGATATATATATATATACAGTATGTATATATATATATATATATATATGTCCTTACGTAACATCACCAGAATGATTGACAATTAGGAGGACCAATAGTCAACATGATCCACAACATCCTCTACAGCTATATATATATATATATATATATATATATATATATATATATATATATATATATATATATATATATATATATATATATATATATATATATATATATATATATACAGTATATATGTATATGAGTACATGTATATATATATACAGTATGTATATATATGTATATGAGTACATCTATATATATATATACACTATGTATATATATATATATATATATATATATATATATATATATATATATATATATATATATATATATATATAGGAGTACATCTATATATATACATTATGTGTGTATATATATGTATATATATATATATATATATATATATATATATGAGTACATATATATATATATATATATATATATATATATATATATATATATATATATATATATATATATATATATAGTACATCTATATATATATATACACTATGTATATATATGTATATGAGTACATCTATATATATATATATATATATACTATGTATATATATGTATATGAGTACATCTATATATATATATATATATATACACTATGTATATATATGTATATGTAGACATGTGTCAAAAGTGCTACGGACAGTTTGGTTATGTTTGGGTTTTCCTGTGTTTGAAATCACTTCCTGTCCTGGTGCTCTTGTTTTGTCACTGTTTCCTGTTTGGTCTCTGTCATTTGCGGCACCTTTACTTTCTGCTCCATGTCCCGTCAGCACAGCTGTTCCCAGTTTAATTAGTTCTATTTAGTTCCACCTGAGTCCCTCCTTCAGTGCTTCATCATTATTCTTTTGACACTGAGGCGGACTGGACCGTTTTTGCTCACAGTGAGTAATACTTTTGTATTTTTCACTTGCATTCTGCTGCTTTCTATTGTGTGCTTGGCTGCTTTCAATTGTGTATTTTGCTGCTTTCAATTGTGTGCTTTTGCTGCTTTCTATTGTGTTTGTGTTACTTTGCTGTGACAGTTTGACCCCGCACTGCACATGTGTTAGGAACACAACATGAACAAACAACACACATTCAATCACTTGAGTCAGTGACCAACATGCAGTTAACAAACAAATGACAAGCTGTCACTCACCGTGGCTCTCTACTGCTGGCTAAGAGAGTCAAGGTGGGGCTGAGTGTTTGATGTAGGTGAACACACCTGCCCTCACTGATTAGGCCCAAGTTGGGCCCAACTATGGTTGTCAAAAGCTGGGTGTTAGAAGTACTATGTGAATACTTCTAGACTTGTGATGGTTTATTTAAGGTGTATTTACAAAAAGATCTATGTCCTGACCAGGAGCTCAGGTCTCCATGCATCACCAAACATCTGCGGAGATGTTGGTGCTTGGTTTCTTGTTGTTGTTGTTGTTCACCTTTTGACACTTTGGGGTTTAAATAAATGCAAAGTGTTTACAACTGCATGCTTTGCCATCCTTGGTTTGGAAGTCCGGTTTACAATGGTTACATTACCTTCACCTGAGGCGGGGTGTGACAGTTGCTAATTTTATATTGTGGGTGTGTGTGTTGCTGCTTTAGAGATTTCAAAATTTTTGTCTTTGTCCTCTACAAAGTCAGTGTTTGTTTTTTCTCATTTTGGGGACAGCGTGGCGCCGTTGTGTGAGTGGCTGTGCCAGCAACCTGAGGATTCCTGGTTCGATCCCCACCTTCTACCAACCGCGTCTCGCCCGTTGTGTCCTTGAGCAAGACACTTCACCCTTGCTCTTGTTTCCTGATGGGTTGCGGTTAGGGCCTTGCATGGCAGCTCCCGCCATCAGCGTGAATGTGGAAATGGTGGCAAAGCGCTTTGAGTTCCTTGAAGGTAGAAAAGCACTGGCTCCCCGTTCCTCACCGGATCCACTTTAAAATCCTCCTCCTCACCCATAAAGCCCTCCACAACCAGATCCCCTGCTACCTCACCAACCTACTTCACCGCCATACCCCTTCTCGCAGCCTACGCTCCTCTGATGCCAACCTCCTCTCCCCACCACTCAGAACCAAGCTCCGGACCTGGGGTGACAGACCCTTCTCCATCGCTGCTCCCACCCTCTGGAACACTCTTCCCAAATCCATCCGTGACTGCCCAGACCTTCCCACCTTCAAAAGCCTTCTCAAAACACACCTTTTCAGATCTGCTTTTAACCAATGATTAGTGATTAGTGTTCTGTGTCTTGTAATGTCCTGTCTTGTAATTGTCCTGTATTATGTATTTTACAATGTGCTGCTTTTATATTTCCTGTATTTTATATTATTACTTCAAACTGTTTCATATTTTAATTTTTTCTCCCGTAAAGCGTCTTTGAATGCTTTGAAAAGCGCTATACTAAATCAAATTTATTATAATTATTATTATTATTATTATTATTATTAAAGCACTATAAAAGTATAACTCATGTATCTACAAGGTCAATGTTGTATGGCTTTGGTCAAAGTCAATATGTGTTTGGGGTCTGGTCATTTACAAAATCAATATGCAGTGGTTCCCCCAGAAAGTTTATTAGCTAAGGTGTTGTCTTTTTAGGGGGAGGGAGCGTTTCCCGGGACAGGCGGCAGGACGGGGAAGTGGGTGGGTGGGTGGGTGTAAGGAACAGTGTAACTAGGCCTGTCTCCACCTCATCGCTTGATGTTAGTTTGTCTAAATTGTCAGACGATCGCTTCTCTGATGTCTCTTCTTTATCTGAACGTTGTCTTCTACTGCATTCAGCAACTTTGTCTCCATTGGAAGTAGGGCTACCTTACTATTAATTTGATAAACGATTATTCTGTGTTATTACTTTGATTCATCGATTAATAATCGGATAAAAGAGACAAACTACATTTCTATCCTTTCCAGTATTTTATTGGAAAAAAACGCATACTGGCACATACTTATTTTGACTATTGTTTCTCAGCTGTTTGTACATGTTTCAGTTTATAAATAAAGTTTTATAAAAAAAATAAATAATAATTGCCTCTTATAGCATAAATCCAACGAATCGATGACTAAATTAATCGCCAACTATTTTTACAATCGATTTTAATCGATTAGTTGTTGAGCCCTAATTGGAAGTTAGTCTGTCCTGCTACTGGCTGTTGAGTTTTGCCATAGTGGAAAAAAAACCATCATAAGGATTTTTACAAAATAACATTCAATAATCATGAATACATTATTTGGGATAAACCCACTTTAGCACAGGTGTAAGATAGTGACATGTTATTTACAACATGTCGAATGGCCCTCAACATCGTCTGGGAAACGATGTGTGTCAAAGCACTTAATTGAGGTATTTTAATTTTGACAGAAAATATTTAATGCAACTGCAGTTTTACTTAACTCAATATTTATTACAAGAAACTACTCAAAGCATTTTTAATACAACCCTATTTAAATTTGAATGCGAGTGTGAATGTTGTCTCTGTGTTGGCCCTGTGATGAGATGGCGACTTGTCCAGGGTGTACGCCGCCTTCCACCCAAATGCAGCTGAGATAGGCTCCAGCGACCCCAAAAGGGACAAGCGGTAGAAAATGGATGGATGGGTTTTATTTGGGGTCTGGTCAGGTAAACTACAAGGTCAACATGTATTTAATTTGTGTCATGGTTTTATTTGGCCAAATTATCCCGATCCAGATATTACTTTAATTCAAGTAATTAAGTAATATTTCCAGGGCTTTAATTTACAACCATTTTAGTCACATATGTGCCCAAAATGTAATCTGTGCAACTTCAAAATATTTGGGAACAAACAATTATTGTATTGTGAGCGAAAGTCATGGCATTAGCCTCTATGTTGTGAATGAATAACATAGAGGCTAATGCCATGACTTTCATTGTGTTTCAGTGTATCTTGAAGGATCATGCAAGTAATTGTTTCTTGTTGATGCTGTAAACAAAATGTCACTGTGCAAACCCATGTTTGTTGTTGTACTGAACACAGATTGAAAATAAACCGACTGAAATAAATAATTCATTGTTATTATTATTATTGTAAGTCTTTGTTAGCCGTTTGTGAAGTGTTGTGCTCGTGCGCTACATTCACTCGCATCCTGTGCATCTCCTGGGGGCTAAGCCCCCCCTGTCCTTAAAAGCTAGTGACGCCCCTGGCTAGAACAACAATGAGTAACTGTCTTCGTGTAAAAGGTATTTAAGAACAGTTGTCCAAGAAGACAGCAGAAGAGTAAGCAGGCCCATTCCTTTTCTCCTGGAAACGGCAGTTCCAGTTTGAGGCTCGCTGAAACAAATACACTTTTTGTTCAACGATTCCTCGTTGCCGTCTTCTTGGCTCATCACAGGACCAACAAATATACAACAACACTTTTTCCCAAGCACATGCACTGCTGCACTAACTTAGTGGGATAAAGTATTTTGTTACACTCCTGCAAGAAGCACCTCAAACTCAATGTTGGTGAAATTCTTCTTTTTTGCCATCTTGCTCCTTATCTTTGTGTTTTCTGGCGGTGCAGCGTGGGGGATCTCAGGCGCATGGCTAATTTAAATATGATTTGCGTAATTAATGAGCAAGTGCAGAGCCACTGCAACAGGTGCCTTCAATTCCACGTGGTTTGGGATGTACGAAAGAAATGTGTTTGCATAGCATTGCATGTTGCATTGCATAGCGATGTGTTTTTACGTGAGTGTGACAAATGTGTTTTTGAAATTAAGTAAATAGGACAACTTACAGTCGTGGTGTTCTTGCAGGCGAGCCAAAGGGTCGGCAGGCTATGAGAACAATATTTGTGCCTTTACAGAACTTGATCAGTTCTTCCTGGGTCAGGTAAGGATGAAGCTCCACCTAACCATGCACACAAATTGATTTGTATCTCTTTTGATAACTTCACTTTGTTATATTCATTGATTTGGTCATTATTTAAAAAACTGTTAAAACTTATTTAAAAAATTATAAAAAACTGAACATTAAAGTTGATTTTAAATGCAATTGTAATACTTTAATAGTAGCATGTCAAATATTATACATTATATTTCTTTAATCAATTCATAAAAAACTACAAGAATGTTCTCTTCTTTCAAGCACAACAAAGGGTCAGGGATACATTTAAAGCAAACAATAAATAATTCATAATTAAAATAAATAATCAAACAAAAAGAACTGTGCCATCTTCCACATGATGGGTATTTTACAAAACCCAAAACCAGTGAAGTTGGCACGTTGTGTAAATCGTAAATAAAAAAACAAAATGCAATAATTTGCAAATCCTTTTCAACCCATATTCAATTGAATACACTGCAAAGACAAGATACTTAACGTTTGAACTGGTAAACTTCGTTATTTTTTGCAAATATTAGCTCATTTGGAATTTGATGCCTGCAACATGTTTAAAAAAACTGGCACAAGTGGCAAAAAAGACTGAGAAAGTTGAGGAATGCTCATCAAACACTTATTTGGAACACCCTTGAACACAGCTTGAACAGGCTAATTGGGAACAGGTGGGTGCCATGATTGGGTATAAAAGCAACTTCCATGAAATGCTCAGTCATTCACAAACAAGGATGGGGCGAGGCCCACCACTCTGTGAACAAAAACGTGAGCAAATTGTCGAACAGTTTAAGAACAACATTTCTCAATGAGCTATTGCAAATAATTTAGGGATTTCACCATCTACGGTCTGTAATATCATCAAAAGGTTTAGAGAATCTGGGGAAATCACTGCACGTAAGCGATGGTATTACAGACCTGGTGTGGCACTGCATCAAAAACCGACATCAGTGTGTAAAGGATATCACCACATGGGCTCAGGAACACTTCAGACAACCACTGTCAGTAACTACAGTTTGTCGCTACAAGTTAAAACTCTACTATGCAAAGCGAAAGCCATTTATCAACAACACCCAGAAATTCCGTCGGCTTCGCTGGGCCCGAGCTCATCTATGTGGGCTCTGTACCGAGGATGTCGTTGTGGCTTGTGCAGCCCTTTGAGACACTTGTGATTTAGGGCTGTATGAATAAACATTGATTGATTGATTGATCTAAGATGGACTGATGCAAAGTGGAAAAGTGTTCTGTGGTCTGATGAGTCCACATTTCAAATAGTTTTTGGAAACTGTGGATGTCATATCCTCTGGACCAAAGAAGAAAATAACAACCCGGACTGTTTGAGGCGCAAAGTTCAAAGGTTTTTTTTCCAAGATGGCGCAGCTGTAGTGGCTGCTGTTGGCAGGAGCTCTGTGCTCGTGTCATCATTTTGTGTTCCCCTCTTGTTTTCACGTGTTATTATATACAGTATATATATATATATATATATATATATATATATATATATATATATATATATATATATATATATATATATATATATATATATATATATATTGCCTTTTGGTTCGGGACCCTTTGGGACTGTGTGACAAGTGGTGGCACTTTGGTGACTTCTGCGGTGCTTTTTTGTGGACTTCTGGGTCTTCCTCCCGGGAGCCTTTTGGCCATGGAGACCAGCTGCTGGGTCTCTGCCAAACCAGAGTCCGTTTGGAGAGACTGGAGGAGATGTGGATGAAGAGACAGGGCTGCGGAGCGAGCACTGAGCGATGGGACGGACAGGCTTCACAGTGTCTTGGCTGATTGAGCAGGTATCGGACACCTCAGTCTCCTTAGACGCATCCTCGCTCATCCATGCGGACTGGACACTGGCCGAGTTAGTGGGCGGCCGAGAGTGGAGTCTGCTCTCTTGGTTGCTTTGTAGGGTCTGCTCCTGTCTCTGGCCATGCGCCCTCCACCCCAGCCGACGATGGCGTGGAACACCGCAGAGGCCACCACAGTGTATATGTTTCTTTTACTTTTTTTTCATAGCTGTATGTAGAAGTGGCTGGTTGCGTCAGCTCTGCTCTTTTAATGTCTTTAATGTAATTTGTGTTCTTTGACGTTTGTTGCTCTTTACATGTGTGTAAGAGGGATGTGTGCTATGGCTTTGAGTTGTTTTTACCCTTTGCCTCAGTCTGGACCCCCTCTCAGGGGCCCAGACATAGACCAACCCCCGCCACCTCCCACCCCCCACACCCCCATTGATTACCTGTATCTCAGCATTTTTGTAAGGGGCGCCGGAAGTTGGCAGACCCGTCAGCGATTCTGTTCTGTCTCCCTGTAATGTTTGTCTGATCTTGAATGGGATTGTGCTGAAAATTTTAATTTCCCCTTGGGGATTAATAAAGTATTTCTGATTCTGATTCTGAAAAGCCAGAATCTGTGATTTAGTGCCCAAGGCATGGGTAACTTACACATCTGTGAAGGCACCATTAATGCTGTAAGGTACATACAGGTTTTGGAGCAACATATGTTGCCATCCAAGAAATGTTTTTTTCATGGACGCCCCTGCTTATTTCAGCAGAACAATGCCAAGCCACATTCTGCACGTGTTACAACAGTGTGGCTTCGTAGTAAAAGAGACTGGCCTGCCTGTGGTCCAGACCTGTCTCCCATTGAAAATGTGTGGCGCAATATGAAGCCTAAAATACCACAACTGAGACCCCTGACTGTTGGACAATTTAAGCTGTACATCAAGCAAGAATGGGAAATAATTCCACCTGAAAAGTTTCAAAAATTGGTCTCTTCAGTTCCCAAACGTTTACTGAGTGTTATTAAAAGGAAAGGCCATGTAACACAGTGGTAAAAATGCCCCTGTGCCAACCTCTTTGTAATGTGTTGCTGCCATTAAATTCTAAGTTAATGATTATTTGCAAAAAAAAATAATTTTCTCAGTTCGAACATTAAATATCTTTTCTTTGCAGTCTATTTAATTGAATATAAGTTGAAAAGGATTTGCAAACCATTGTATTTTGTTTTTATTTACGAATTACACAACGTGCCAACTTCACTGGCTTTGGGTTTTGTAGAAAAATTAACAGTTTTTACTTGGATTAGCTCTTATGGGATGAATATATCTTAACAATGGTTATAATATTTGTTGAATTAGAATATGCAGACAGTTATGATTAAAATACTGTACCTGATTGACAGCAGGAGGAATTTTGCAAAGATGAAGAAGTTTGTTCAACTGCTTGATGTTGAAGTTGGAATCTCCAATGTTCTTAACTTTCGCTGAAGCCTGCAGTGCTTCCATGGCCTGCAGTATAATTAGGAACACAGCACAAACACATTAGTACAGATTGACTTAGTACATGCGGCATGGCAGCAACTTTAGTGTTCCGGGTTCGATCTCCGCTTCCGCCGTCCAAGTCACTGTCGTTGTGCTCTTGGGCAAGATACTTTACCCACCTGCTCCCAGTGCCACCCACACTGGTTTAAATGTAACTTAGATCATGGGTTTCACAATGTAAAGCGCTTTGAATCACTAGAGAAAAGCGCTATATAAATTTAATTCACTCCACATTATTACATATTCGTACACATTACACTACATGACATAAGAGTACACATTACATTGTACATCTTACAATAAGGTAGGATTTTATGGATGCTGGTGAGAGATGAGATTGTTGATTGCAATTACAAAAAGGTTTACAAGCTTGTGGAATGAAACTTTAATCTTCCCTGACATTTTAGTAAGGATGACTAAAATATGGGCGAGTTTTCGAGAGTATAGAAAAAAAACTGTGGAGTGTTGTGATTAAACAAATGTTAATCATTAACAAATGTTAATCATTAACAAATGTTAATCATTAATAAATGTTAGTCATTATTAAACATTAATCACTATTGAATGTCAGTCATTGTTAAAGGTAATAATCATTACTAGTGATCATCATCAAATACTAATCGTTATAAAAGTTGATCATTATTTAATTTTAACCATTATTAATGTTAACCATTACTAAACGTCAATCATTATTAAACGTCAATCATTATTAAACGTCAATCATTATTAAATGTTAATCATTACTAATCGTCAATCATTATTGAACGTCAATCATTATTAAACGTCAATCATTACTAAACATCAATCATTATTAAACTTTAATCATTATTAAATGTTAATCACTATAAAATGTTCATCATTATCGAACGTTAATCATTGTTAAATGTTAAACATTATTAAAAATAAATCATTTTAAAATATTGATCATTTATAATTAATGATTAAACATGGTTCGTGACTGTTGTTTGTGCTTACGCACCAAACTGCAGTTCAGAGTAGCCGCCCTTTTTGGAGTCTCTAGAGCAGTGGTTCTCAACCTTGTTGGAGGTACCGAACCCCACCAGTTTCATATGCACATTCACCGAACCCTTCTTTAGTGAAAAATGTAATGTTTTTTTTTTTCAAATTCAAGACAAAGTTACGTTTTTTTACAGGTGCACAAAATGATAACCTGACTCTCGCCAGATCCTTGTAGTTTGCTGAGCTCCACACAAGGATCTGGGATCGAGGGCAATGCAAACTCTGTCACACCGCGGTGAGGGAAGTCTTGTCTTGGTTTTTTCTGTCTTGTGATTTGCATGTTTTATTTTGAAAAGCAAATCCTCTTGTTTCAGATCACGGGTCCTTCCTCTTGTGTCACCAGTCTGACGTCATCCCTGTAGGCTGCTTAAACGGCCTTGGCCCATGGTGTTGCGGGTGTAAGAATTCCATCCATCCATCCATTTTCTACCACTTGTCCCTTTCGGGGTGACAGGGGGTGCTAGAGCCTATCTCAACTGTATTCGGGCGGAAGGCGGGGTACACCCTGGACAAGTCACCATCTCATCCCAGGGCCAACACAGATAGACAGACAACATTCACACTCACATTCACACATTAGGGTCAATCTAGTATTGACAATCAACCTATCCCCAGGTGCATGTTTTTGGATTGAGCCGTTTTAAACAGGAGAAGCTACTCTCTACACCTGCAGTAGCTCCAATCGTTGCCACTAATGACAATAGTTTGTAAACCTGTGTGCATTATAAGTGTATGTTTGTTGTTAAAAATTTTTTAAAAAAATAAACATTCAAATTATCTACCATTAAATGCAGCTTGTTACCTAGCTAGCTCGCTAGCTGCACTGGCGCGAGGCTAGTGCGACGTGCACTGTGAGTGCTTTAAGACAGTGAAGGGGCTCAACAGCACCCGCTGCTCGGTAAGGACAGAAACTGCAGGGTGAAATAAGTCAGTCTCCAAACACAAAAAAACACCAGAATTAAAAGCTCTATTTGTGGCAAGTCGTTTTTAACAAAGAAAATGTCGCTAAGAGGATCAGGAAAGTCTCCGGTTCAACTCAGAACAACAGAATGAACGTTGAAAAATGCTCCCTCAGAAGTTTACAACACAAGATCGCTGATTCCTTCATTTCGCTGTCAATCAAAAAGGGAATCAGCCTTTGACAGATCATCCAATTATCATGCAGAAGTTGAGCGTCCGGGCCGACCGAGGCCAGCCCACTGCCCCATAGACCCCCAGAGACGCTCGCCGTCAGATGGGAGGAACAAAGCCCAGCATTTATCCAATGACTCGTCTCGTTTCGCAGCAGTCTATGCTTCCCCATTGAAGTCTGTGGACGCGCAGCATCTATACGGTTTAAAGCACCGTGAAGCTGCGGTAAAGAGCGAGAGGAAAGCCACGTCGTTACCAGTGATAAGAAGCTGATTCTGAACAACAGAGCGCATTGTAGATTTAGTCAATAACATGTACACACAACACTTTATATTTAATCACTTGTTTTTTGACATTGTAGGGGAAGCTCTCAACTTCCCTTGCAGTCTTAGAGCAATCGCCACTGTCAGGCTGAAGAAGGAGTACTATCGGGTCTTTTTGGCTCATGGGACCCGGAGGCAGCTGACAGATACCGACAGGCCAAGCGGTGTGCGGCTTTGGCGGTTGCAGAGGCAACAACTTGGACATGGGAGTGGTTCGGAGAAGCCATAGAGAACGACTTCCAGACGTCTTCGAAGCTATTTTGGACCACCATTCGCCGCCTCAGGAGGGGGAAGCAGTGCAGTGTCAACACTGTGTATAGTGGGAACGTTGTGCCGCTGACGTCGACTGGGGATGATGTGGATCGATGGAAGGAATACTTCGAAGACCTCCTCAAGGCAGTGCCTGGCAACTCTGTAGTGGACTCTCCTATTTCTGGGGCTGAGGTTGCCGAGGTAGTTAAGAAAAGTAGATCAGATCCGCCCGAAGTTCTTTAAAGCTCTGGATGCCATGGGGCTGTCGTGGTTGAGAAGACTCTGTAGCATTGCGTGGACATCGGGGGCGGTGCCTTTTTGTGAAGAAGAAACGCTACTTTTACTCTGTTACATTGAGTTTCATTCCGATTGTTACACTTATAATGCTTTATGCTTTTTGACAACGTTTAGTCAATGTTGGGTTCTGACGCTGATTTGACCATTGAATTTTGGTCATTTCATAACCAATATTTTATGACACAAATACAACGTTGAAGCAACATGCTTTTTGACAACGTTTATTCAATACCAGGCTGTGACGTTGACTTGACATTTGAAATTTGGTAATTTCCCAACCAACAACATGGATCCAACGTAGACCATCAACGTTGTCTCAATTTACAAATACAACTATTTGGCAACGTTGTTTCAAAATCAGTTTTAAAGGACATGTATGTATAATCAACATTGTATTAATGTCTTGTGCCTATGTTGGGTTAGTGTTGCACCAAAACTGCATCTGTTTAGCACACAGCTTTTAAACCTTGTAGCTGATCCTCTTCTATTCAAGCTAAAGAATATAAGGTTCTGATCATAATTGTTCCCAAAGTAATTTTTGTTGGCGCTCACAAAGTCTGCATGATTTGCATTGCACAATCAATAATTTAAATGGCACAAACCAGCACAAACTAGCACAAACGTGGAACAAAGTAAAATACTAATTTGGTTTAATTTGGACAAAAGGGGTATGGATAAACTTTAATTGACCTATGAAATAATCTTTATTGACTCGAAAACAAAAGTAGCACAAACAACCATGTCAACGGCACAAACCAGCACAAATGAATGAGACTATTTTAACAGAATTTTGCAAGGGGCACGGTGCCAACTTCACGCAAGTAAAACCATTCTCTCGACTTGTCTACAAGACAAGCTCTCCCAGCTCCATGTTCCCGATTCCAAATGCAGGTGGATCATTGAGACTACCTGCAAGGGGCAAGGTGCCAACTTCACGCAAGTAAAACCATTCTCTCGACTTGTCTACAAGACAAGCTCTCCCAACTCCATGTTCCCGATTCCAAATGCAGGTGGATCATTGAGACTACCTGACAGACTGGAAGCAGCATGTGCGGCTGGAGATTACTGTGTCGGACACCACTTACTTTAGTACAGGATCCCCACAACGCTGTGTACTTCCACCCTGCTCTTCTCTTTGTACACAAACTGCTGCACCTCCAGTCACCAGTTCAAAAAACTGATTAAGTTTGCGGATAACACCATCCTCATTGGGCTCATCACAGACAACAATGAATTTTGCCGACAGATGTAAAGTGGACAGACTGCTGTCATAGTGCCTCAAGTAAGAAGAGGTGCATGGATTTCCTCATAGAAATCCAAAAAACAACATAAGCAAGTCAAAACTCAGTATGTGCCAAATGTAAAAATTCAGTGACACTTTTTATATGTAATATGTACAATAATTACCGTATTTTGGTCATTTAAAGCAATACCAAAACTTCTTTTCTCTGCACATTTATTTCTGTTTCTATAGCAGCACACTTCCGACAAATGTGTGTCCATACTTCCGGAAACAAACGTAAGTAAATTGCACTCATGGCAGACTTGGTAATAGACAACGAAGACAGCTATTTTTGGACAACTGAGGATTCACAACCTTATATTTTTGAAGCTGAACATAAAGAGGATGAACTGCTGCTTATAGAAGCAAGCTCGAACAGAGGGTGAAACATTGGAGCAGACGGAAGCTGAGAGAGGGAGGTCGGCGTGACTTGGTCCCGCTGCAAATGTGGAACTTTGAGCCAAGCTCTGCCGAAATAATTGGATCGCTCACCCAAATCAACTGGAAACGTTCCCCGCCCCGGACAACTGTCGATCGAGTAAGTCACAATAATATTGCTCACAGAACAAATTGTTATCTGTTTATTTTGTTTATAGTTCAGATGAGATTTGATTTTGCGCGCAGCATAGTTTTGCTGTGCGCAGAGGGCGTGTGGCAATGCGCAATTGCGCAGGTGCGCACCTCAGAGAGAACGTTGACTATATGTAATGCATTTATACTTGCAGCCTGTACAAAGCGCAAAACCAGTGAAGTTGGTCCATTGTGTAAATCATAAATAAAAACAGAATACAAGGATTTGCAAATCTTTTTCAACCTATATTCAATTGAATAGACTGCAAAGACAAGATATTTAACGTTCGAACTGGAAAACTTTGTTATTTTTTATTAAATGTTTTTAGCTCATTTGGAATTTGATGCCTGCAACATGTTTCAAAAAAGCTGGCACAAGTATTTAAAACATGCCACAGGTGAACAGGCTAATTGGGAACAGGTGGGTGCCATAATTGGGTATAAAAGCAGTTTCCATGAAATGCTAAGTCATTCACACACAAGGATGGGGCGAGGGTCACCACTTTGTGAACAAATGGCTGAGCTAATTGTCCAACAGTTCAAGAACAACATTTCTCAATGAACTATTCCAAGGAATTTAAGGATTTCCAAATCTACGGTCCGTAATATCATCAAAAGATTCAGAGAATCTGGAGAAATCACTGCACGTAAGCGGCAAGGCCGTGTACCTTTGATCGCTCAGGCGGTACTGCATCAAAAAGCGACATCAGTGTGTAAAGGGTATCACCACATGGGCTCCGGAACACTTCAGAAAACCACTGTCTGTAATTTCAGTTCGTCGCTACATCTGTAAGTGCCAGATAAAACTCTACCATGCAAAGCGAAAGCCATTTATCAACAACACCCAGAAACGCTGCCGGCTTTGCTGGGCCCGAGCTCAACTAAGATAGACTGATGCAAAGTGGAAAAGTGTTCTGTGGTCTGACGAGTCCACATTTCAAATTGTTTTTGAAAACTGTGGACGTCGTGTCCTCCGGACCAAAGAGGAAAAGAACCATGCGGATTGTTATAGGCGCAAATTTCAAAAGACAGAATCTGTGATGGTATGGGGTTGTATTAGTACCCAAGGCATGGGTAACTTACACATCTGTGAAGGCACCATTAATGCTGAAAGGTACATACAGGTTTTGGAGCAACATGTTGCTTTCCAAGCAAGGTCTTTTTCATGGACGCCCCTGCTTATTTCAGCAAGCCACATTCTCCACGTGTTACAATAGCGGGACTTCGTAGTAAAATAGTGCGGGTACTAGACTGGCCTGCCTGTAGTCCAGACCTGTCTCCCGCATTATGAAGCCTAAAATACCACAACAGAGACCCCGGACTGTTGAATAACTTAAGCTGTACATCAAGCAAGAATGGGAACGAATTCCACCTAAAACGCTTCAAAGATTGGTCTCCTCAGTTCCCAAACGTTTACTGAGTGTTGTTAAAAGGAAACGCCATGTAACACAGTGGTAAAAATGCTCCTGTGACAACTTTTTTTCAATGTGTTGCTGCCATTAAATTCCAAGTTAATGATTATTTGCAAAAAAAGTTTCTCAGTTTGAACATTAAATATCTTGTCTTTGCAGTCTATTCAATTGAATATAGGTTGAAAAGGATTTGCAAATCATTGTATTCTGTTTTTATTTACGAATTACACAACGTGCCAACTTCACTGGTTTTGGGTTTTGTATATGTTCTTGTCTTACATAAGGATTGTGAGTAATAGGCAAATTTACCAAAAAAAAGTGCAATTCCTCTTTAAAAATGTTAGCCCCTAAACGTGTGAGTGTGCACTGTGTTGCATTAAAACAGTTGAAAACAAGACAACTCGCTCCTCCTGCTCAAAGCACAGCACAAACACCGCCATCTAAGTGGTGAGCGTGTCTTTGCTCGCTAAGAAGCATGATGGAAGTTTGGATTCATCCTCACTATGATCTTGTTTTTAAACCATTTACCTATCAAGGCGTTCTTTAAAAACATACCTAAAGCATTGTCAACGCGTAAGTAAAGCGATCAGCTGAGAAAAGCGCTATATAAATATAATTCACTTCACTTCACTTCACTTTGAGCGTCTTGTTTTCAACTTTGTCTCTATGCAACAAATCATGCACACTCACACGTTTGGAGCTAACATTTTTAACATTACCTGTATACAACTTTATTGGCATTAATTTGTCATTAATCATCCAGCGTGTTTTGCTTCTTCCCAGTAAGAAAGATGTAGGAGTGTCATGCACTGATAGGCAGAGGTGTGGGCGCGGCTTTGTAGCTGAGTGGTGAAAAATTTTGATTTCTAAAAATATTCATCTTAACACTATTGAGAGATTTAGCACTTACATTTAGATTTAGAGTTAGATTTAAGATTTAGGTTTAATATTTACCTTCAACATTTATATTTAGATTCAACATTTATTTTTAACATTTATATTTACATTTAACATTTAACTTTAAGTTTTAGATTTAGATTTAAAATCTAGATTTACCATTTTTTTTACATTCAGTATAGGTGCTGAATGTAAAAATTCTGTCACACTTTTCACGCAGATATATTTCTCACATTTAGATCGCTTTTCTCACATTTAACTCACTTTTCTCACATTTAGCTAATTTTCATCACATTTAAGTTTAAATTAAATGGCAACTTTAAATGTTATATCTAAATGTTAAATATACATCTACAATGTTGAATACAAATCTAAAGCTTGTCGGCTTGTCGGATTTAACCTTGACCTTTAACATTTATATGTAGATTTATGTTTATATTTATATTTAAAGTTACCATTTAGATTTGAATTCAACATTTAGATTTACATTTAATATTTAGGTATGACATTTAGAGTCACAATTTAATTTAAACTTAAACATGATGGAAATTAGCTACATGTGAAAAAAGTGAGTTAAATGTGAGAAATGTGTCTTTTAGAAAAGTGTGACTGATTTTTTACATTTTGCACTCCCTAATTCAGATGTGTTAAAGTGTGTGCCAACAAATCCAAGCACATTTCTTTTTTAGGTGGCAATCAACTTGAAATTGACGGCAGACGTGTGCATGGCTTGGCACAAAACTGACTCTGGGAAATTAGTTGCTTCTTCCTGTTTGAAAAGATAGTCGCTGCAATGATACATAAAGTTAAATAACTCCAATAATGCTTAATTTAAATGTATTTTGTGTAACTTACAACGACATGTGTTCATAAAAGTAGCCTGCTTACTTGAGCCAGATTAGAGTTTCATGTGAAATTGATGTAGCATTTGGTTGAATGCGATGTTTTATATTTAAAAATGCCAGCACAATCAAAAAGGATACGAAAGACTTGGCTGTTGTTTGACTACGGTACTCATTTTATTATTACAACAAAGGAGAGCTTCTTGCGGCAGCAGCTGTACGTGACACAAGTCGGGACATTCCCCAGTCTCCGGTGCCAATGTGCCACACCATTAATAGACGTTCCCAAAAATATGAATATTAGTCATAAAAGTGAATTTTGTGTCTTTGTGTTACAGATGGGTCGCAGGGTAATGCGCGGATGGTTTCCCCAAGATGCAGACTGAACTCCAGAGCGAGCGTGCAGGTAGGAAGATGATTTATTTTCCATAAATCAGGCAGGAAATATAAAACAACAGAAAAGCGTGCCAATAGCATGGGAAGCTATGGCGAAGCTTAGTACAAGAACAGGAATCAAAAAAGTTATTCAATGTAACTTGTTCCATAAGCAAACAAAACAGCCAGACTCAAAAGGCATTTAATACTATATAATACAATGTGGTAACATAAAATATATGAGAGAATGTAGCAATATGAAATATATTAGACAATGTAACAATATGAAATATAAAATAACAGAACATAGTAAGGTACCTTACCCTCCATAACTCCAAGTAGTCGACGTCAGAAGTTAAAATCGTTCCTTCATTCCTGAAGAAATCATCACTTGTTTTCTAAGGAGACAATGAAGAACATTAAATATTCGTAACAACTTATCAATTAGTAAGCACATTAAAAAGCAACAAAATGTTATTTATTTATTTTTATTTTTATGTTTGTGTGGCGTTGTGCAGGTTTCGCTTCCTGTTGGGTGGTGTAGGTGCTGTCTCGTTTGTTTGGGAGGTGGTGCGTTTCTGCAGGTTTGGATTGGGGGGCGGGGTCTTTTGGTGGGGGAGGTGTTGATGTCTTTTGTTTGCGTGTTGGCATTTGGGCTTACTGGCGAGCAGGCCCGGCCCTAACCAATCTGGCGACCTAGGCAAGATTTTAGGTGGCGCACCCCCACATCGGCAGTGAAGTGTATATACTCACAAGAAACTGAATAGCTTTGTCTTTGACCTTTTTTCTTTACTTAAAGAAAGCAAATTAACAATCAGAATAGTTAACAAGATAAAAAAAAATATGAATAAATAAATGAATACAAAAAATAAAAAATGAATATCTAACAATTTATTGTCATCATTACAGTGAAATGCTGAATAGCAGACTGCAAAGTAACAGTATAATATATTATATGAGAATGTTATGTTATGATTATCTTTAACCGAATCACAGCAGTGCTCAAATTAAAAAACAGCATTCCCTCTCATGTGATATTGCTTAATTAACATTAATGATGTGCACTTTAACAACTAGGCTTACAACTATACCTAATATATAAAGGGGTGGAAAAGTGACTATTACCTGCAGGGCAAACATTAGCTAACCAGAAGGCAATAACAATGCAAACAAAAAACACCTGCTTAAAAGATCTAATACTAATGTCCCTGAGGAATGTAAGGTGGGACCGTAGGAGTACTGTAATTACCTAACGTTAAATTATTATTTTCCATAACAATTTAGCCCCCTCCACAATATTAACCCGACGTTAAAACAGAACTAGCTATTTATTGATTAGCAATTGCCGAATCATGTAACATTAGCTTAATGCTAAAAAGCCAGGTTACTATCACCAGTGTTGGGTTAGTTACTGAAAACCAGTAACTAGTTACAGTTAGTAGTTACTTCATTTTAAAAGTAACTCAGTTACTTACACCAAAAAGTAATGCGTTACTGTGAAAAGTAACTATTTAGTTACTTCTTTTTTTCTTCTTTTTTTTTTAAAGCTCCCATTAATGCCCTTTTAGCCTTCATTTCAGTACTGTTATTGCACTGGAGAATAATGCAATGTGTTGATCAACTTGACATGCATTTGCATCACTGAACTCTGCTAAGCAATGTGCTCTACACACAACACACAAAGACAAAGATATGTTTCAAAGGGCCAATTTGTTTTTGGCCAGAACAAATTGACAAAACTATTTTAAATAGCTGCAACATAACATACATAAGTAACAAACAGCATAATAACATCATAGCTGAAAAGCAAGAAAGGCACACACTACATACACAAAGCCTACTCATGCATTTTTTCCTAAAGGAATTCTGACACAAAATCATGTCTGAAGCCCAGAACACTCGACACATTTCCCCAGTTTTAGTTTAGAGATAAGGAAAGATTGGCCTGGCCCTCTAGCATCCCTCTTTATGTTTGTGAACTTTATAGTCTATACATTTAGAGTGATGTGATAATTAAACACTCTAGAAGTCTAGAATGAAAGAGTATATAAGAGAATTGACAGCAACGTTCCCTCTAAGGTGCGCGCCTGTGCAATTGCGCACTGCTCAAGCGTCCTCTGCGCACGGCAAATCTATGCCACGCACAAAATCAAATAAAAAAATAAGTGCATAACAATTTTCGACACACGGACACGACAGAGAAAACAGTTTTCGTCATCATTGTTCAAATATTGTAACGTCTGTCGAGACGCTTTGAGGACATGAATTCCATCCATCACTTTACTGAGCAAAACTCTTTATTGTCGGCCATAAACACATCACCAATACATTAGTAAAAAAATTATGTCTAGCAAAAGTGGTCATTTTCTGCAGTACAAACCAGACCAAAAGCAACTTTGTTATATCAACAGCAGCCGCTCGCTCTTTCTCACTTGCGCCAACACATGCACATATGGCACTTAGCCAGTGATGCGTTTACAGCCACACAAAAAGTGGGACAACTCCAACACCACACATAAAGTGTCATTCCAGGTCGTTACACTATGATTTACCAATCAAATGTGTGCTTATTCTAGTGTCATTTATTAGGAATCCCAATTTATAAATATTAATCATTAAATGCTGTTAGTATATTAAATAAATACTAATAAAAATATATTAAGTTGCAGGAATGTACACATGATCCCCTGCTTACATCTCATTGTGCAACATGTGAATGTTTTAATGGGAACGAAATGCAATGTCTGAAAGGGGTACAAATTATTTCCAAAGCAGGACCTCCACCCAGACAAACAATACAAGTACACAGTTCATGAAAAACAATATTTGTTGTTATTGTCATTGTAAGTGGGCCTAAACACTTGTATTAGAAATGGAAATGACTGCTGTAATTTGATTATAATAATAAGAGAATGTTGTCTGTCTATCTGTGTTGGCCCTGCGATGGGTGGGGACTTGTCCAGGGTGTACCCCGCCTTCCGCCTGAATGCAGCTGAGATAGGCTCCAGCGACCCCGGAAGGGACAAGCGGTAAAAAATGGATGGATGGATGGAGATTAAACTTGTTATTTAGTCAGGTTTGGGACAGGTGTGCTGCTGGTGTAGCCACAGTGTGCACGTCTGATGTTGCTCACATGGCCTCCACTGAATGCTCAGGGAGTTTTTGCGTTTGCTCACACATGAACACTTACAGGGAACATTGATTGACAGAGTGTGTACCTTCAGTGCTGAATGATGAGCAGAGGCAGAGTTAATCCTTAAGTGGTGGTGGTGGAGGGAAAGTAGCATTGGAGTCTCTGTCTCTCTTTACTAGCTTCGTCGAAGCATGTTGCTTATGTAGCTTGTTTCAGCACATTTGAATTGCTGTTTTGGGCAGTAGATGGGATCTTTGATCCAAAGCACAATTTACATTTAACTACAATGTTATTTTCTTTGTGCTCGACTAAAGAAAAGTAGTGAAAATATCTCCATGTAACAAACTCGACTGCAGCTCCGCCATGATCAGACACGCCCCCCTCCCCCCTCTCTCTCTTCCCTCCCCACACTCACACTCTCACACACACACACAAAGAGCGCACGTCTCTCTGGGTGGGGGGGCGTAATGTTGTAACAAATAATATTTCTATTAAATAGGCTTTACTTTGCATTTTAATTAACGTGGGATTATTTTTTATATTTAAAAATAATAGTACCAACTTTTTTTTTTTTTTCTCCAACATTTGTGGCACTGGCGTGGCGCCCCCTGATGGACGGCGCCCTTAGCATTTGCCTATACGGCCTATGCCACGGGCCGGCCTTGCTGGCGAGCTGGCGCTAGCTGGTCTCCATGATCCTGTTGTCGTGTGGTTGTCGGCTTTGATTTGATCGGGTGGTGCTGGTTTTCTGGGGGTTTTGCAGCCGCTGTTTCTGGTGCCATTTGTTTGTGGTGTGGGCGCCCATGGCTGCTGGGTCTGGTGCGGGGGGTGGGGGGTGGGGGGAGGGGGATGTTGTGATTTGTGGCAGCGTGTGCACGTGGTGGTTATTGGGGCTGGCGAACTTGCAGGTGTTGTGCCTGAAAACGCACCCCTGCCATAGAATGCACCCCCTGACGCGGGAGCGCGCTTACGTCACTCGCTTACGTCACTCGCTTACGTCACTCGTCTCGAAAAGTATATCTAAACTCGGCTGTAATCACCGAAGTGGCTGAAATCGCCTCTTTTAAATCGCCTCTTTCGGCATAAAAAAAGTACATAAAGTGAAATAATCCAAGTTTTCTTTACTTTTGGATGGATTAAAAATTGTGAGCCTTTACTGATTTCGCCGTCATTCAAGTGGCTGAAATCGCCTCTTTCGGCATAAAAAAGTACATAAAGTAAAATAATCCACGTATTCTTTACTTGTGGATGGATTAAAAATTGTGAGCCTTTAATGATTTCGCCGTCATTAGATCAGATAAGGCGAAAACAATAACCAATTAATATTGGAATATTTGCTGTCCCGAAAATGTAGTATTAATTGTCTACCTTGACAGCTTACTGTAAAGAATATATACACCAAAGTAAACCTCACTATGTACTTTTTTAGAGACATCAAGGAGAATGAATGTTTGCTGCTTCATTCGACGTGTTGTCGTGATCCAATACTCGTATTTTAAAAAATATGACATTTTCTTTAACTTTAAGAAGCTCATGGGTGGATGGATGAATAAATAAATGAATGCATCTGATATCTACGATTGATTTGGTTTTAAGAAGTTTCAAATTGAACATTCACAAATAACGTTAAGTACCCGAAGTACCAGAGGTGGAGTTATGATGGGGGTGCATTTTCCACAGCTGCCGTAAAATGCACCCCCTATCTATCTCTGGCTAGGAAGGTCATAGAGACTTGGCACTCACCCTGGTGACTCATCATAGCCCCCTCAGTATACAGTGAAAATCATGTGATGATCGGACTACCAGAAGTGGAGTTAGGGTGGGGGTGCATTTTCCACAGCTGCCGTAAAATGCACCCCCTATCTATCTCTGGCTAGGAAGGTCATAGAGACTTGGTACTCACCCTGGTGACTCATCGTAGCCCCCTCAGTGCACAGTGAAAACCATGTGAAAATTGGACCACCAGAAGTGGAGTTAGGGTGGGGGTGCATTTTCAGGCAGGACGTTCAGGCCTGCTGCCTGAGAATGCACCCCCTATCTATCTCTGGCTAGGAAGGTCATAGAGACTTGGCACTCACCCTGGTGACTCATCATAGCCCCCCCCCCCAGTGCACAGTGAAAACCATGTGATGATCGGACTACCAGAAGTGGAGTTATGATGGGGGTGCATTTTCCACAGCTGCCGTAAAATGCACCCCCTATCTATCTCTGGCTAGGAAGGTCATAGAGACTTGGCACTCACCCTGGTGACTCATCATAGCCCCCTCAGTGTACATTGAAAACCATGTGATGATCGGACTACCAGAAGTGGCGTTAGGGTGGGGGTGCATTTTCCACAGCTGCCGTAAAATGCACCCCCTATCTATCTCTGGCTAGGAAGGTCATAGAGACTTGGCACTCACCCTGGTGACTCATTATAGCCCCCTCAGTGCACAGTGAAAACCATGTGATGATCGGACTACCAGAAGTGGAGTTAGGGTGGGGGTGCATTTTCTACAGCTGCCGTAAAATGCACCCCCTATCTATCTCTGGCTAGGAAGGTCATAGAGACTGCACTCACCCTGGTGACTCATCATAGCCCCCCCAGTGCACAGTGAAAACCATGTGAAAATTGGACCACCAGAAGTGGAGTTAGGGTGGGGGTGCATTTTCAGGCAGGACGTTCAGGCCTGCTGCCTGAGAATGCACCCCCTATGTATCTCTGGTTAGGAAGGTCATAGAGACTTGGCACTCACCCTGGTGACTCATCATAGCCCCCTCAGTATACAGTGAAAATCATGTGATGATCGGACTACCAGAAGTGGAGTTAGGGTGGGGGTGCATTTTCCACAGCTGCCGTAAAATGCACCCCCTATCTATCTCTGGCTAGGAAGGTCATAGAGACTTGGCACTCACCCTGGTGACTCATCATAGCCCCCTCACTGCACAGTGAAAACCATGTGAAAATTGGACCACCAGAAGTGGAGTTAGGGTGGGGGTGCATTTTCAGGCAGGACGTTCAGGCCTGCTGCCTGAGAATGCACCCCCTATCTATCTCTGGCTAGGAAGGTCATAGAGAGTTGGCACTCACCCTGGTGACTCATCATAGCCCCCCCCCCAGTGCACAGTGAAAACCATGTGATGATCGGACTACCAGAAGTGGAGTTTTGATGGGGGTGCATTTTCCACAGCTGCCCTAAAATGCACCCCCTATCTATCTCTGGCTAGGACGGTCATAGAGACTTGGCACTCACCCTGGTGACTCATCATAGCCCCCTCAGTGCACAGTGAAAATCATGTGAAAATTGGACCACCAGAAGTGGAGTTAGGGTGGGGGTGCATTTTCAGGCAGGACGTTCAGGCCTGCTGCCTGAGAATGCACCCTCTATCTATCTCTGGCTAGGAAGGTCATAGAGACTTGGCACTCACCCTGGTGACTCATCATAGCCCCCTCAATGCACAGTGAAAACCATGTGAAAATTGGACTACCAGAAGTGGAGTTAGGGTGGGGGTGCATTTTCAGGCAGGACGTTTAGGCCTGCTGCCTGAGAATGCAGCCCCTATCTATCTCTGGCTAGGAAGGTCATAGAGACATGACACACACCCTGGTGACTCATCATAGCCCTTTCCTTGCAGTGGGGGGTGCATTATATATATTTATATATATATATATATATTACACACACACACGCGCACACACACACTCACACACTCACACACACTACTGTGTCAATCCAAAACACACAACTTATTGGTCTCTTAACATGTTTCCAGAAGAAAAGAAAATGATGGTTTCAAAGTTGGTTCCTTGTGCAGTGTTATTTCTATGTAACACAAAATAAATAAAAATCTATACCAATATTACTGCGTTTGTTTTTATTTGCCAGTGATTTTGATAGGAAGCCATATTACCTTCTCACAATTTACGTTTTCTTTTCTCGATTAAACTCTAGAGTAAATTTGAATAAACTAATCATAGTTGATTTTACCTTATTGTGTATCAATGTATGTTGAATTGCAACAATATCATTTAAGCAAGCCATATTACCTTCTCACAATTTACGTTTTCTTTTCTCAATTAAACTCTAGAGTAAATTTGAATAAACTAATTATAGTTGATTTTACGTTATTGTGTATCAATGTATGTTAAATTGCAACAATATAATTTAAATCCCTTTGAAGGTGACATATATCACCACGGGTGTTTTTCCATTGCCAGGTATCAATCCGCAGTCGCACTTAATTGATAGCTTTCAGATTTTGAGGAAAATCGATAGTTTGGCAAATGTGCAAAGTGGTTTCAAGATTTACTAGTGGAAATGGATCATTGTACAGAGCTATTTTGGACTATAAAACAAAAGGTATTTATTCAACAGACATCTCCAAAGTTGAAAAAAATGAAATTCGCCGAAAGTCCGCAAGGTACAATGTTGAAGGTGAGTGTCATTCTCAGAAACTTTTATATTCAAGAGATTTGAAGAAGTCACATATCATATTGGCCTACTTTTAGCTATGTAACTGTGCAGGATTGACTCCCCAAGTATTATCCAAGACACTTAGTAAACTACTTAGAGCGATATATGTCGGCGCTAGAGAGTTTTTCTGACAAGTTTGGCATGTTCTTTCTGACATGTGTTTATGTTATTCCCCTGGGAATGTGAAAAAAAACATGAAAACCAGTAATACATTTGCAGATACAGAACTTGCACACTTTGACAATAATGGTATCATATAATTGTGTTATCAATCATTTTTAAAGATGTTATAATTGTTTACTTAACTTCCCTGTCATTGTATTTTAAATCCACTTCCAAATCCTTCATATTATTTTATTAGAAGACACTATTTAAAAGTAGGCCCCTAGGTTTGAACGTGTGAGTCAATTGTGTGTGTCCTGTGATGGACTTGTTACCTGCCCAGGATGTTTTCCTACCTTGCCCAATATTTGCTGGGATAGGCTGCAGCACCACCTGTGACCCTGATTAGGGGTAAGTGGTGCCTTAGGTAAGGATGGACAATGGTTATTGCAGGAAATCTTGCACAATAATCTCTTGTTGCGATAATATTTCCTTTGCCTGTGTCTCCATTTTTTTCTTTTATTTTGCTACAGGTTTCTCTGCAAATCATTTTACATGATACAACTTTTCTTCAGGAATTTTTAAACATTTCATGCAGTTGCAGCTGAACATGAAGCCCTCCATGGCTAATTTTTATTTATCCAATTCATCTTTAACATTGGGTGTCTCAACATGATAGCAAACCCATCTGGCTGTAGCAACCTTCACAAGAAAATGTTTCTTGGGGTTGATATATTTTCCAATGTATTTCTTAGGAGAGGAAATGTACTACATCGGTGTGACCAAATCCCCCAAAAAACGAAGGTTGTGTGTGGACAGAAAAGAGGCCAATGATGTCTTCATTGAGTTCCATGCCAGTGCCATAGGAGCCCACACGGGACAAAAAAAGACCAAAGACGCCATTTCCAAGAGATATTTCTGGCCTGGAATGGCCGCGGACATTGATAAATGGGTAATTCAATGACACTTGAAGCAAATTCGCTTTTTATCTAATCCTACTAGAAGTTTCCTTTATTACACAGTTTTATAACTGGTCCTTATGTTATTTCACAGAATATGAAATGACAGTCACCAAATGTTGCCAGCTGATGGTAACGTTGTTCATATGAATTGTGTTGTTTGCAGGTCGCCGATTGTACCGTTTGCCAGGCCAGCCAGCCCATAATAAAAAAGGAGGTGGAATACACACCTATAAAGGTAAATATATTTTATATATATATTTTCTTCCATGGCTTTGCTCTGAGTCCGAGGGTCACAGAGGAAGCTGTAAAAACATGTCAATTGAAATATAAGAGGAAGGTTAATTACTACTACACAACAGCATGTTAACATATTAAAATAGATTTTGATATTTGTATTTATTTACACCCAATAAATTATTAAACTGTCTCCAATGATACTGCTCCTAATCTGATGTTCTTTATTCTACTTTTTTAGGTCAAACACCCTTTTGAGCTTATAGGCATGGACCTGGTGGGAAAATTAACCATGACAAAAAATGACAATCAATATATCTGTGTCATGATTGATTATTTCACTAAATGGCCACAGGCTTATCCATTAAAATCCAAAAATGCGGCAGAGGTGACCGAATGCATTATAAAAAATTTTCATCAGTTTGAGGCACCAAAAAGGATTTTGACGGACCAAGGCACAGAATTTGTCAGTGCGGTAAATATGTAAACCACGACAACTATTTGACTGAATTCATGTGTACATTGTAACAGCTTCCAAATATTAGTGTTCCCACATTCATTTTTACATATAAACTTTTTTGTGGTTAATACAAAATGCTACATATCCTAAGACGTACAGTATGTGCACTCTACATTTACAGATTAACAGGAGTGTGTGTGCCAAGCTGGGCATCCAGCGGAGCCTCTGTGCCCCCTACCATCCTCAGACTAATGGTTTGGTGGAGAGGATGAATGGGACCATCCAAAGGTGAAGGAAATATAGCTACTACCTTTTCTGGGGTCAATCTATTCATTAAATATGATCTATGTGGTCTTCAGTTTACGCTAGTACAATTCAATTGTGGGGTTTTTGACAAATGCAAATTGTAATTTCAAAATTGAATATGTTTTATTTTCCAGGGCGCTCAGCAAACTTGTGGGCACAAAACCTGAAACTTGGGACGAATACCTTGATGCCATTATGTTTGGGCTCCGAACAAAAAAACAAATGACCACGTCATACTCCCCTTTTTTTTATGTTTGGGAGAGAGGCCCGCTACCCATCAGAGGTCCCTGAGCACTACAGGGTTAGTGAAGAAATCCTACCATGATTATATTACATCCGGAGATGCTTTCCTCTTCATTCACCTTAGGTGAATGGAGCCTTGGCCAGGAGGACTTGATATCATCAGATGGTATCCAGCGGTCATTGGGTGTTTCGACACTGAACCATAACACCCTACCGCTGGTGGGCCGGCAGTGGTGGCCAAGTCACTGCCTATCTCCTCCTCCTGGCTTCCAGCTCATCTCGTCTCTCCTGCTCCATAACCAGCAAGAGGCTCTCTCTGCTGCCTCCCCCATCCTGCTAGCTGCTGTCTTTCTCTCCTTCCCTGTTATTCCCAAGGCTGTGAGCATTCTCCATACCGACTGGTCAGGGAATCCTCTGCAGCCGACCTCGACCGGGAACAACCATGCCTGCCATCCTTTTCCCCTGCAGTCATTCAAAAGGTCCTGGTATTTGGCACTTTTCCTTTCGAAGGCTTGGTCGCACCCTTCTTCCCATGGGACTGTGAGTTCTATGAGAATGATCTTCTTTGCCTCTTCAGACCACAGCACCACATCCGGTCTCAGGGTTGTCTGGACAACATGGGGGAACTGAAGCCTTCCTCCCAGGTCTACCTTCATGTCCCAAGAACGGGCCATTTGCAATAGGCTCTTCCTAGATGTTGCTGTGGTTGGTGGCTTTTCTCCCTCCCTCACGAACTGGATTGATGTTGTTCTCCCTTGTGGTTGCCGTTTCTTGCATCTCTGCTGCTCCAGGGTGTTAGCCAGTGTCATGAGCACCTTGTCATGATGCCATCTGTATCTCCCTTGGGTGAGTGCTGTTTTACACCCTGACAGGATGTGCGCCAGGTACCCTTCTGTCCGCAAATGTTGTACAGTGGATCCTCTCTCATGCCCCATCTGTGCAAGTTTGTTGGAGTCGGGAGTGTGTCATACACTGATCTCAGCAAGAAAGAGATGCGGAATGGTTCCAGCTTCCATAGATCCGCCCACGTGATCTTTCTCTTGGGGAGGTCCCATTTGGTCCAGGCTCCCTGGGACGCTAGTTCCACTGCTCTGGATTTCCGACCTTCCTCTTCCAGGTTCCGTACTTCCTCCTGGATCATAGCTCTTCTTTCTCTGGGTTCTGCCTTACTCCACTGTTGGACATGGGAAGTTCCAAGACCTTGTCTTCCTGTGCATGGCGTTCCTATGATGTCACGTAGCCTCAACATGCTTTCAGCTTGTGCAACAGATGTGTCAGCTGCCCACTTGCGTCCTGATCTTGTAGTGACGCCTGCGTGTCTGACTTGTTCGTCCTGGGAGTCTCTGTATGTCATTAAGACTCTGCACTTTGCTACCTTGAATTCCTCCACCACGGATGACAAGGGAAGCTGGAGCTGTCCTGATCTTATGTAGAGGCCTACTGATGTGAAGCTTGGAGGGATTCCCAGCGATTTTCTGAGGTACTTATTGACCTTTCTCTCCACTCCTTCTACGCATGTCATAGGGATGTCATACACCGTCAACAGCCACATGAGTCTTGGTAACAGTCCATGTTGGTAGAGCCATATTTTGAATTTACCAGGGAGTCCTGATTTTTCAATCCTCCTCAGCCACTCCTCTGTCTGCTTCTCTGTACTGGTGATGTTCCTGTCAGTAAGCGAGCTGTCAAACCACTTTCCAAGGCACTTTATAGGGTTCTCCTCAATCGATGGAATCACTTCTCCTTGCACTTGCAGCTTGAACCTGTTCGTCAGTTTACCTTTCCGGATAACCATGCTCCTTGATTTTGATTGATGATTTAATTACGAGTTTCAATAGAAACTCTGCTCTGTAAATGCAACCGGAAACAGTGTTAATGCAAAGGCAAACAAGCTACACTGTCTCCTGTGAAAAACATTTGAAAAAAATTCCTGCAAAATACTTTTTTGTTCACAGTTGGACAGCAGTGTTGAGGCCAATGTGGGAGAGGAAGCTCTGGGGGAGGACATAGAGCGGCTGGAGAGCGTGAGGGATATTGTGCTCAGCAATGCGGCAAAGCAGCAGGAGCGCACCAGGCGGAGGCTGACAACAGGTGCACCAAAGACAAATATTAAAGTTGGAGAGCAGGTCTGGCGGCAGAACGTCAGGAACCAGCAGAGGAAGGGTGGGAAGTTGGAGGAAAACTTCCTGGGCCCGTACAAAGTAACAGCACTGGAGGGCAAAAGTGCAGATTTGGAAGGACAAAATGGTAAAGTTTTCCGGAGGGTAAACATTGACCACCTCATCAAGGTTAGGCATGAAGTGGCGCGTATACCTCATCAAATACAGTCTTCCACAACCCCTTCTACACCACCTCAGACACCCGCTGCTTCATATCCAGCCAAACCACCCCGCCCCACCGTCATTCGTCTGGCCAAATCCACCCTAACAGCACCTCCACCTCCACCAGCCTCCTCACCTCCACCTCCACCAGCCTCCTCACCTCCACCTCCACCAGCCTCCTCACCTCCACCAGCCTCCTCACCTCCTGCTGCACAAGCCTCCTCACCTCCACCTCCGCCAGCCTCCTCACCTCCAGCTGCACAAGCCTCCTCACCTCCAGCTGCACAAGCCTCCTCACCTCCAGCTGCACAAGCCTCCTCACCTCCACCAGCCTCCTCACCTCCTGCTGCACAAGCCTCCTCACCTCCACCTCCGCCAGCCTCCTCACCTCCAGCTGCACAAGCCTCCTCACCTCCAGCTGCACAAGCCTCCTCCCCTCCACCAGCCTCCTCACCTCCTGCTGCACAAGCCTCCTCACCTCCACCTCCGCCAGCCTCCTCACCTCCAGCTGCACAAGCCTCCTCACCTTCACCTCCACCAGCCTCCTCACCTCCAGCTGCTTGTTTTGGAAAAAAAGAGGAAAAAACTCCAAAATATAAAAAAATTTCAATCAAAAAATGTACGTTTTTTGTCATTCTGTGCTTACTCAGTTGGGAAAAAAAGTTAGGAGCGTAAAGCTTGTTACTCCTTTGTTGCATTCATGCAAAATGAACACAACTCATAATTTTCAGAAAAGGAAATCGTAACATTTTTAAGAATTGTGGTTTAAATGGAAAATATGTTTTTGAGAAGGGGTTTATGTTATAATAAAAGTATAATGAATACAGCATGTTTCATAGTTTGACATGGTTCATCTTCTGCAGATGTGAAAGAGGCATTTGCAGGGAAGAAGGCCCATGTCCTTCTTTCAAAGATTGAAAAATTCAAATTGTATTTTTGGGACATCCAGAAGGTTGGTCCCAACCAGGAGCTTGAGAGCGAGGTATTATGCTGTCATTTTTGTCTGATGCCTTTACATCACTTCACATATGTGCAATTCTGGACTATACACATTTTAATCAGGATTATTTTCTATTAATAAAGTCAATAATACATAAATTGCAATTTGGTGACCGGCAAAATTTGTTGATAACTGTTCCTCCATACTGAATATATGTAGCATTTACACACAGAGTCAGTCAACATATGGAACTGCATGTCTCACGCACAATTAATTTATTTTTCAATCTTTCATAGGTAATCAATGCCTACCTCACCTGTCTTGTGAGGAACCACAATAAAACAAGTGCACACAAGTTTGGTGTCATCGACAGTTTTTCGATGACGGCAATTTGGCTAGGAAAATTACCAAGACTCTGGACAGTATGTCTAGGGGACTGTTATGCACATGGAATTTGTTTCTTTGATTATGCAATACATTTTCATTAGTTCCTCTTATTTACAGCTCAATCCAATGGCATTCTCCATCCTTGTGGGAATAATGAATGAACACCACCACTGGATGTTGACGGTGAGATGAGAAGTACTGTGCAAATCTTGCTTTTATAAGATCTGTATCAGTGGTTTTCAAGGGTTGAACTCCCTTTCAAATGCCATTTCTGAAGTCTAAAAAATTTTCATGTACCATTTCAATCTTACAGATTAATCTGTCCAATAGTAGGTTTGTGCCTCACTTATCTTGTTTCCATGTTAAAAATACAAAGGTCATCTACCCACATGAGAGGAGATGCCTTTTTTGGATCCATTGGGGAAATCTAAAAGGAACATGGAACTGCAATGTGACAAGGTGGGCATGCAGCACCCTGGCCCATGCACGCCAGCAAGATGGCACATCATGTGGTGTCCTGGCCTCAAAAGTAAGTGTACTGTACACTACTGAAACAATGTGGACAACCTCAAGGTCATTCCTTTTTTTCATAAGAGAAATCCATGACCTGGTTAGCCCAAAATTTTGATGTTAACAAGAATAGCTTGCGTATATTCATATGTTGCTCAAAGTAAAAACATGGATCTTAGCATCTTGCTAGTTTATGTATTTATCATAAGATGCTTGTACGCTAACCTAAGTTTTTTTTAGTTTGCAGAGAAAATATTGAAAGGGCAGCCAATTAACATCGAGACGCATCTTACGGCTGTGAACAATTTGAGACTGGATATTGCCACTGTCCTCCTTCAAGAAACAGGTGAATTTTATTTTTAGCAGATCAATATTAATTACTTCATGTTTGAGCTGTTTTAAACACATGCCCTTCAGTTGAAATGACAGGGGAGGGGGTAAATCATTATAGAGGAATGTACAGCACTGTATCCAAATGCTTAGTTCAAACCTGAAATGGCCCATAACCTTGGTACAAGACACTATATTGTATCAATTTATAAATGCTGGATATTCTGGAATCATTTAAGTAACATTAATAGTGCATGTGTGAAAGGGGTCCTCTGGGTCCTACTGTCTCACTTTCTTTTAACCCTCTATGTCAGGGGTCCCCAAACTTTTTGACTCGGGGGCCACATTGGGTTAAAAAAATTAGGCCAGGAGCCAGGCTGTGTATATATATATATATATATATATATATATATATATATATATATATATATATATATATATATATATATATATATATATATATATATATATATATATATATATATAATATTATATATATATATATATATATATATATATATATATATATATATATATATATATATATATATATATATATAATGGATTAGAAAGGAAAGATTTAAAAAAAATAAAATAAAAAAATAAAAACCAAAAACTTTTTGTTTAACTTGGGACTTCCTGTGGGCCGGATTTTGGATGCATGGGGGCCGGATCTGGCCCGCGGGCCGTAGTTTGGGGACCCCTGCTCTAGATAATACAAGACAGTCTTGATTTTAAGCATTTGAAAATTGGTTGACTGCTTAACATCTTGCTTTACTTTAACACATTTAAAAACAGATTCTAACCTGTAAATATTTCTCGGTAAATAATGATGTATTTCAAATGAGGTTTGCCACTAACATTTTTAAACCATAAAAAATATTGATGGCACAGATTAAATCAAATAATCAGGACAGCCTAATACAATTACATATTACTGGAGTTTATTTTAATTTCAGCAAGATATTTGAAGAAATTTGAGAGTGAATATTGATACAAACTCTTTTTTGGAACAGATGATCTCAGCAATGTCTGTCACAGCTGTGGGATGGAGGAGAGCGATAACCCTCAATGGGTATGTTTTCACTGTGCAATACAGTCCGGCTGTGAAATAGCAGGGCGTAGATAACATAATTATTGCAGTATATAGAGCTGTAACAGTGATAATGATGAATTATTTAAATCCGGAATTTATATACAGTACATTTAATGGCCCATCTTATCTGCCTCCTCACCTCCATCCTCTCTCACCTTAGATCTGCTGTGACATCTGTGACAGGTGGTTTCACCACGAGTGTGTCCTGAGGCCAGATGTGGATGGGGATTACCTGTGCCCTGCATGTTCATGATGAGGGATGGGGGGGTTGGAAGTATTAAACTATTTTTATGTTATGACCTTCTGCCCAATATCTAATAATATTTTTGTTTGTAGATGTATAGTTGCTTCTGAGAAGTTAAATTTCATTACAAAAAAGTGTTCTATTTTGATTTCTTTACTTTATTTGACGTTTGACTTTGAATATTGGATATATAAATTATTTAACAATGTGTGGATTTTGTTATTTGTTTGCATTAAAAGAAATTGCATTATACCTTGTTTGATAAGAAATTATATTTCTTCTCCTCTGACCTGAAGACGGGGGACACTGTACATACCAAGAAAAACATAGGGGGTGCATTCTCAGGCAACTGGCCTGAACGTCCTGCCTGAAAATGCACCCCCACCCTAACTCCACTTCTGGTGGTCCAATTTTCACATGGTTTTCACTGTACACTGAGGGGGCTATGATGAGTCACCAGGGTGAGTGCCAAGTCTCTATGACCTTCCTAGCCAGAGATAGATAGGGGGTGCATTTTACGGCAGCTGTGGAAAATGCACCCCCATCATAACTCCACTTCTGGTAGTCCGATCATCACATGGTTTTCACTGTGCACTGGGGGGGGGGCTATGATGAGTCACCAGGGTGAGTGCCAAGTCTCTATGACCTTCCTAGCCAGAGATAGATAGGGGGTGCATTCTCAGGCAGCAGGCCTGAACGTCCTGCCTGAAAATGCACCCCCACCCTAACTCCACTTCTGGTGGTCCAATTTTCACATGGTTTTCACTGTGCACTGAGGGGGCTATGATGAGTCACCAGGGTGAGTGCCAAGTCTCTATGACCTTCCTAGCCAGAGATAGATAGGGGGTGCATTTTACGGCAGCTGTGGAAAATGCACCCCCTCCCTAACTCCACTTCTGGTAGTCCGATCATCACATGGTTTTCACTGTACACTGAGGGGGCTATGATGAGTCACCAGGGTGAGTGCCAAGTCTCTATGACCTTCCTAACCAGAGATAGATAGGGGGTGCATTCTCAGGCAGCAGGCCTGAACGTCCTGCCTGAAAATGCACCCCCACCCTAACTCCACTTCTGGTGGTCCAATTTTCACATGGTTTTCACTGTACACTGAGGGGGCTATGATGAGTCACCAGGGTAAGTGCCAAGTCTCTATGACCTTCCTAGTCAGAGATAGATAGGGGGTGCATTTTACGGCAGCTGTGGAAAATGCACCGCCACCCTAACTCCACCTCTGGTACTTCGGATACTTAACGTTATTTGTGAATGTTCAATTTGAAACTTCTTAAAACCAAATCAATCGTAGATATCAGATGCATTCATTTATTTATTCATCCATCCACCCATGAGCTTCTTAAAGTTAAAGAAAATGTCATATTTTTTAAAATACGAGTATTGGATCACGACAACACGTCGAATGAAGCAGCAAACATTCATTCTCCTTGATGTCTCTAAAAAAGTACATAGTGAGGTTTACTTTGGTGTATATATTCTTTCCAGTAAACTGTCAAGGTAGACAATTAATACTACATTTTCGGGACAGCAAATATTCCAATATTAATTGGTTATTGTTTTCGCCTTATCTGATCTAATGACGGCGAAATCATTAAAGGCTCACAATTTTTAATCCATCCACAAGTAAAGAATACGTGGATTATTTCACTTTATGTACTTTTTTATGCCGAAAGAGGCGATTTCAGCCACTTGAATGACGGCGAAATCATTAAAGGCTCACAATTTTTAATCCATCCAAAAGTAAAGAAAACTTGGATTATTTCACTTTATGTACTTTTGATCTAATGACGGCGAAATCATTAAAGGCTCACAATTTTTAATCCATCCACAAGTAAAGAATACGTGGATTATTTCACTTTATGTACTTTTTTATGCCGAAAGAGGCGATTTCAGCCACTTGAATGACGGCGAAATTATTAAAGGCTCACAATTTTTAATCCATCCGAAAGTAAAGAAAACTTGGATTATTTCACTTTATGTACTTTTTTTATGCCGAAAGAGGCGATTTAAAAGAGGCGATTTCAGCCACTTCGGTGATTACAGCCGAGTTTAGATATACTTTTCGAGACGAGTGACGTAAGCGAGTGACGTAAGCGCGCTCCCGCGTCAGGGGGTGCATTCTATGGCAGGGGTGCGTTTTCAGGCACAACACCTGCTTCGTTCTTGTTTATTGTCGTGTTGGTTGGCTTGTCGGGTGTCGGCCCGAACCTGCCCTTGCGCTCTGCCGCACCGTCCTTCACGCCCGATGTCGTGCCGTTGTGTTGGAGCGTGCTTGTCGGGGGTTGTCCCTGGGGTGAGGGGTAAGGTGATCGGCTGGTTCTCGGTGGACAGTGGGTGCCGGGCCCTGATCGCTGCCCCGCCGGCCTGTGTATGGATTTGTTGGTTTATCTATGTGCGTGTGCCTGTGTCCATAGGTGGATTAATGACCGGGCCTACCGGGCCCAGGCCCAGGGGGCCAGAGGCCCCAAGGGGCCAGGCCAACTTGGCCCCGCGGCCGCGACCCAAGCAAAACTACTTTTGCAAAAATAATAATCTTAAGCCCCAAGGGGCCAGGCCAACTTGGCCCCGCGGCCATGATCCATAGAGGGTAAGAGGCCCCAAGGGGCCAGGTCAACTTGGCCCCGCGGCCGCAACCCACAGAGGGCCAGAGGCCCCAAGGGGCCAGGCCAACATGGCCCCGCGGCCATGATCCATAGACGGTCAGAGGCCCCAAGGGGCCAGGCCAACTTGGCCCCGCGGCCACGATCCATAGAGGGTCAGAGGCCCCAGGGGGCCAGGTCAACTTGGCCCCGCGGCCACGATCCATAGACGGTCAGAGGCCCCAAGGGGCCAGGCCAACTTGGCCCCGCGGCCACGACCCACAGAAGGCCAGAGGCCCCAAAGGGCCAGGCCAACTTGGCCCCGCGGCCGCGAGCCACAGAAGGCCAGAGGCCCCAAGGGGCCAGGTCAACTTGGCCCCGCGGCCACGATCCATAGAGGGTAAGAGGCCCCAAGGGGCCAGGTCAACTTGGCCCCGCGGCCGCGACCCACAGAGGGCCTGAGGTCCTAAGGGGTCAGGCCAACTTGGCCCCGCGGCCATGATCCATAGAGGGCCAGAGGCCCCGAGGGGTCAGGCCAACTTGGCCCCGATCCATAGAGGGTCAGAGGCCCCAAGGGGCCAGGCCAACTTGGCCCCGCGGCCACGACCCACAGAGGCCCCAAGGGGCCAGGCAAAATTGGCCCCGCGGCCATGATCCACAGAGGGCCAGAGGCTCTCAATCATTATTATCAAAGCTAATTCTCAAATTGGATGGATCACACAACCTCACTCACATATTCTTTATCAATTATTAAAGGTTGTTTCTGAATTTTGATCACAGAACTTAATGCAAATATTCTTGATTGATTGACAAAGCTCATTCTCAAATTTTGATTACACAACCTTACTCTGACAAATTATCATTATCAAAAAGCTCTATCTCGAATTTGGATCACAGAATCTCACTCAAGTATTCTTAGCTGTGCCCCTCCCCCATCAAGTCTTTCATAAACCGGTCTGTTCTTTTAGAATCTCCTCATTTGGTATTTTGAACTCGTGAGAGACTGCTCAAAATTTGGTTTCCTTTCCCTCAGTTCAGACTCAGAGATAATTTGAAATCATTCAACAAGAAGTTTAACGCGCGCACACACACACACACACACACACACACACACACTTGAGTTGAGCATTACTTGGAAATTCTTATATTTTCCATTTTGCTGTTATTATCAGCATCTTCCCATTTTGTCCTTTTCTTTCGAGAAAGTTTACAGTCTGACATTTGTCACTGCTGTCAGTTAATAACTTTTTGGTCTTTGACCCATTTTGTCATTTTCTCGATTCGATCGTCACTGACCACTCTCTCCTGTCTGGCAGACATCGTTGCTGCCATCATAGCTAGCAAGCTGCCTGCAGCGGGTCATCCCTATGTTCCCCGTCCCTATGTTACCCGGGTCCTATGTTCCCCTCTACCGGGGAACTAAGGACCCTTTTTAAAAAAAAGGGTTCTATGTTCCCCGCTGCGGGGAACGTACAACACTTTTTCCAGAAAAGGGTTCTATGTTCCCCGCTGCTTCCAATGCGCGACTAAGTAAGACGCACGCAGACACGCATGACAGAGACGCGTTTAAGTTGTCGAAGGAAGGAAGTTCGCGTTTGAGTTGCTCTATCTGCTGCCGCACGCCCTGTGACAGGTTAGGTTTAGGGATGGTTTTGGTCAGGGCACAATTTCGCCAAAAAAGTGCTCCACAACGCCCTGTGACAGGTTAGGTTTAGGGATAGTTTTGGTCAGGGCACAATTTCGCCAAAAAAAAGTGCTCCACAACGCCCTGTGACAGGTTAGGTTTAGGGATGGTTTTGGTCAGGGCACAATTTCGCAATTTCGCCAGATACAATGCAGGGAACATAGGACCCTTTTTTAGAAAAAGGGTCCTAAGTTCCCCGGTCGCATACAAAGACCCAGGAACAACCGGGGAACATAGGACCCGGGGAATATAGGACCCGGGGAACATAGGCACGCTCCCGCCTGCAGATAGCAACATTTTGGTGTCCTTTGGGAAAATATTTAGAAAGAAGACAAAAGTACACACAGTTGTACAACTATTATCTTTATGATCTTTTTTTTGTTAGTTTCTCTGTTACTGTGTGTGGCCAATTAAGCAACTTTTGGCCATACCTGGCTGGTGACATTTAGCGACTTTCTGGTTGATGTTAAGATTAATAATAGCAACAGTTCTCTTCATCTTAATGCAATTTATTGTGTCTGTCTCTCCACATTTTGCCATTAGGTACTTTGAGCTCTTGTTGGTCAGTCACTCTAAGGTACATTGTTGCTGCCATCATAGCTAGCAAGCTGCCTGCAGATAGCGACATTTTGGTGTCCTTTGAGAAATATTAAGAAAGAAGACAAAAGTACAAGACATTGTACGATTACTATCTTTTTAAAATTATTTGTTTCACTGTGTGATTGACCGACTTTGCCGCTAGATTTCGCGTCTTTTGGCCATACCTGGCTAGCGACTAAAAACATCATTTAGCGACTTTTTGGTTGTGAAGATAAGTGGTAAAAGCAGATCTTCCTGTTGGTCTTCCCACATTTTGCCATTTGGTACTTTGCACTCTTCTTGGTCACTCCAAGGCATTTGTCCCTGCCTTCAGCTAGTCACTTGGCTCTTTTGGAATATATTTCACTGTAATTGGCTCTCTCTCTCTCTTTCTCCTCAGTACAAATCAGCCTGTTCCCTTGCCATTCATCACTGACCACTCTGCTCTCCTGTCTGTCAGACATTATTGCTGCTTGCAGATAGCTTGGGGTCCTTAGAGAAAATATCAGAAGAGAAAAGTACACAATTATCTTAATTATCTTTTTTATTCAGTCAGTCCTTCAGTGAGTCCCAGTGTGTTGGCGATTAAGCAACGTTGGCATTCAATTAGCGACTTTTGGCCATACATGGCTGGCGACTCAAAAAACTAGAAAAAAAGTACAAAAAGTTGTACAATTAATATCTTTATTATCCTTAATTCCCCTGAATCCTAGAGTGTGTTGCAATTAAGCAACTTTGCTGCTAGGTTTAGCGACTCTTGTTTTGGGCATACCTGGCTAGCGACTACAAACATTATTCAGCAACTTTTTGGCTGTTAAGATTAACGTTAATAAATTAAATCCTAATACAATTTATTGTGTTGGTCTCGCCATCTTGCTATTAGGTACTTTGAATTCTTGTTGGTCTCTGCTAAGGTATCTGGCTGTTGTCTTTGCCTTCAGTTAGTCACTTGGCTCTGGAATATATTTAACTGTACTTGGCTCTCTCTTTCTCCTCAGTACAAATCAGTCTGTTCCCTTGCCATTTAGACATTTTCTTGATTGGATCATCACTGACCACTCTGCTCTCCTGCTGTCTATCAGACATTGTTGCTCCCATCATAGCTAGCAAGCTGCCTTGGTGTCCTTTGTGAAAATATTTAGATAGAAGACTAAAGTGCACAAAGGTGTACAATTATTATCTTTTCAAAATATTTGTTTCACTGTCAGTGTGATTGACCGACTTTGCCGCTAGATTTCGCGTCTTTTGGCCATACCTGGCTAGCGACTGAAAACATCATTTAGCAACTTTTTGGTTGTGAAGATAAGAGGTAAAAGCAGATCTGCCTGTTGGTCTTTCCACATTTTGCCATTTGGTACTTTGCACTCTTGTTGGTCACTCCAAGGCATTTGTCCCTGCCTTCAGCTAGTCACTTGGCTCTTTTGGAATATATTTCACTGTAATTGGCTCTCTCTCTCTTTCTCCTCAGTACAAATCAGTCTGTTCCCTTGCCATTTAGACATTTTCTTGATTCGATCATCACTGACCACTCTGCTCTCCTGCTGTCTATCAGACGAATCAGTTGATTCTCTGCTCTCAATTGTCTATGCTAGTAAGCTGTTATTCTCTGCTTTGGAGTGTTGATGCTGGGTTGCTAGTTTTCTAAATCACCTCACACACTTGAAGGAAGCAGCACCGATCATAAACACACAAACAAACTCTCACACACACACACACACACACACACACACACACACACACACACACACACACACACACACACACACACACACATAGTTGGTTTATCTGTTGTGATAGGCAAAGAGCCAATGTGCAAAGAAAGAAGGGAAATATGGATCATAAACGTTTAAGTGGAGGAGCTAGAAAAAAAATTCAGCAAGAAAAGAAAAAAAAGGAATCAGTTTTACTTGAGAGTGTTCCAAATATCTCCAGCTTCTTCAGTACAAAGACATCTGCTGAAAGCAATTCTATAAATGCTACTGCAAATTCAGCTAAGGTTAGCAATGCACCTGAGCTAGCATGTAGCTCCCAAGATCCTGAGACCACTACAAGTGTAGACACTGAACCAAATGCTTCTGATGCTTATGATTCAACCAATTCAGAAGTAGCCAGTTGCTCGGATGAATGTGAGGTCACTGCACCTCTGGACAGCATAGAAAATGAGCTGAATCTTTCTTCAACACCATCTACAGTGACAACTCTACCTAGTGATCCCGCTAAATGGGCTGAGACCCTCACTGAGTCAATGAAGGAAGTTCTTATTCAAAGAGGTGCAAAATCATTTCACAACCGTCACAGCCATTATCCAGCTTCTGTGAGGAACAGTGGGCTAGGAGGCAAAACCCGATGCCTAAACAATGAACATTTTACTTCACACTTGCCCAATGGACAACGAGTACAAAGAGAGTGGCTGATGTACTCTCCCTCTACTGGTAATGTTTACTGCTTTGCATGCAAACTGTTTTCCCCAAAAACGCATTCTTTTGTGACAGGCTATTGTGATTGGAAACACTCAGAAAGATTTGGTGAACATGAGCGAAGTGCTGAGCACATAACCTGCATGCAAGCAGTCTTGAACCGCGCCAAAGGTGCCACAGTTGATGCAGACCTGTTCAAACAGTTTCAGGCAGAGAGCAGCTATTGGAGGCAGGTGTTACAAAGAGTTGTTGCAGTCATTAAATTCCTTGCAGAAAGGGGCCTTGCATTTAGGGGTAAAAATGAATCGTTAGGGTCTCCTCTCAATGGGAACTACCTTGGTATTCTGGAGGTCCTGGCTGAATTTGATCCCTTTCTAAAGGATCACATCAGAAAGTTTGGGCAGATGGGTCGAGGTAATACCTCATATCTGTCCTCCACCATTTGTGAGGAATTCATTGAATTGATGGGTGCAAAAACCAAACAGGCTATAGCAGATGAACTGCAAGCAAGCAAATACTACTCTATCATTGTGGATTCAACCCCAGATTTATCTCATGTGGACCAATTGACATTCATATTCCGTTTTGTTAGCAAAGAGGGCAGTGTTGTTGAACGCTTTGTGGGTTTTGAGCCCATTACTAGCCATACAGGTGAAAGTTTGGCTAACTGTGTCATGTCTGTGTTGGAAAATCTAGGGTTAGAGCTGTCAAATTGCAGGGGGCAGGCTTATGATAATGCCAGCAACATGTCAGGGAGGTATAATGGGTTGCAGGCTCACTTAAAGAAAAGCAACCCATTAATACACTATATTCCATGTGCAGCTCACTCTTTGAATTTGGTGGGAGTCAACAGCATTGACAGATGTGGAAATGAAGTCTCTAAGTATTTTGACTTAATTCAGTCTATTTACAACTTCACAACTGCATCCACACACCGATGGGACAGGGTATTTGGCAATTCCAACATAGATCTCACACTTAAAGCTTTATCCAACACGCGTTGGAGTTGCCGTGCAGAATCTACCAAAGCACTGTGGCAGAACTACAGTAAAATAAAAGCAGCACTACAGGTTATTTCCACTGATGACACAGAGAAACGAGACACACGAACTGAAGCTGACAGTCTAGTGCGGAAGCTGGATTCACTTGAGATGGCCTTCATGGCAGGCTTTTGGGACACTGTTCTGTCCAGATTTCAGGCCACAAGTCTGCAACTTCAAAAAGCAGACATGGACCTTGGTACAGCAGTTAGATTGCTGGAATCTCTGCGCACTTTGTTCTCTCCCAAAGAGATCTATTTGATCATTTTGAGCAGAAAGCCTTAAACATGTTGGGTGGCACCCCATCTTACAGGGCTGAACGGACGAGGAAACGTAAAAAGTTTGCTGATGAATCAGCATCCCCAGATGTTGTGCTTGAGGGAAGGCAACTGTTTCAAATAGAGACATTTATTGCCTCTATTGATCAACTGAGTTCAAGCCTTAATCACCGTCTGGAGGCCTACAAACATCTGAACAATTTGTTCAGTGTCCTTTTCTCTTTGGATACAGAGTCCAATGCTTCAGTCCTTCACAAGGCCAAGATTCTCACTGAATCATACCCATCTGACCTCAATGAAAGTCTTGGACAGGAGCTTATACAGTTCAAATCTTTTATACAGCTCAACAACACTGATGAGGAGAGGACCCCTTCAGGACTGCTCAAAACAATAATACATTTTGGACTACAGCCTACGTTTCCTAATACATACATTGCGCTACAGATTTTTCTCACTCTACCGGTCAGTAACTGTGAGGGAGAACGCTCATTCTCTCTTTTGTCAAGAGTAAAAAATGAGCTGCGCACAAGAATGACTCAGAAAAGATTAAATGCGTTATCTCTAATGGCAATTGAGAGTGAGCTGACAAGAGAGTTGGACTTCAATGATGTGGTGGATGATTTTGCAAAATTGAAAGCACGAAAGAAACCCCTTGCTTAAAGGTGCACTGTGTAAGATTTTTAGGTTATTTCCAGAATTCACCCATTCACTAATGTTAGGCTACCTGTTTTCATGAATACTTACCACCACCATAAAATTCTAAGTATCCATTATGACTTGGAGAATTGCACTTTTGCCATTTCTGGGAAGTGTCACCTGGATTGTGAAGATAGGATTGACTTTAGGCAGAAGCTTGGTGCTTTCTCTGGCAAACTGAACCTCAAGCTTCATTCTCTGCAGCTTTGCATTCTTGTGCAGACTTTCATCCACAAGGAACTTTTCAACTTCCCCACTATCGTGAAGGGGCCATCAAAAGATTTCAGTGTGTCCAGCATGTCTAGTCTCTTACTCTCCTTTCTTTGAGCCATCTCTTGTTTCTCATCTGCCCTACTCTCGAATTTTGCCTTCATGAATTTACTCCAGTTGAGTTCAACCTCCCTTTTTGCTTGTGCTGCTGCCTTGAAACCTCTGAAGCTCCTGGCTCTTCTGTAAAATTATTGACCTATTGACTGCGTTCAGTGTGCCCAACTTCTTCAGTTTGTAGTCCACCTTGCCACATTGTCTCTCCATCCCAATGTTGTGCACAGGGGTGCCATCAATGTTACTAGCCTGTTCACTGACAGGGTCCATTGGGAAGGTCTCCTCATCCATCCTCTGCCTGGCCAGGACAGTCTTCAGATGGGGCAGCATGAGATCTGTCAGCTGCTTCACTTCATCCAAGTATTCGGCAGCCACGTCTGACACTGAGTTCAGGACATGTCCAGTGCCTGTCCAGCCACTATAGCATTCTTGGAAATGGGCTATCTTGACCTGCATGCAGCCCTTGTACCATGAACTGGCCTACACCTTTCTTTGTGGTGCTCTCCGATGCATGTTATCATTTTACCTTTCTCCTTCTCCTCAAGCTTAACCACAAATAGATACAGACTTTGAGCCTCAATTTGCTGCACAGCTGCCGTTATGCCAATGTGTTTTCCTAAGATATTATTTTATTTTTAATGATAGAAGGGAGGAAAAGGGGGCAAAAATCATGTCCGATTTAGTTTTTTGGGTGGGTTGGGGGGTTTATTTCATGATAGCTACCAACTTCCAATACATAATATCTCTCAAATGACCCAATGCACCATCACTGAAGTGGGCGTAATCATTTTCAAAAATGTTTATTTTTAGGCCATTTATCCCCTCCCCCTGTGTCTGTGTGAAACCTGTGCTTGTCAGTGTCTGTGTGGTATACCTAATAGTGTGTGTGCAGTATGTGCACTCTTCTGTACAGTACAGTGTGCATGTCTGTTCACAGTATACAGTATTTCTTGCATAGTGCGTGCGTGTGTGTGCGCCCACACGCGCGGGGGGTTGAGGGGCCAAGACCATGTCAGGCCCAGGGGGCCAAAATTTCTTAATCCGCCCCTGCCTGTGTCTCTGTGTCTGTGTATGTACTGTATGTATGGATGGATGTAGGCATGTATGTGTATGTATGCATGTGTTTGTATGTGTATACAGTATATGCATATACATACATATGCATGTATGTATATATATATATATATATATATATATATTTTTTTTTTTTTTTAATGCTTAATGTTTTGGTTCTTTGTCGATTGCCATTTGGATGATTGTTGATTAGCATCAACATTGTTTAATTTAGAAAAAATAAACATGAGTATTCAAACACAACAATGAGGCCTTAAAAGATCCCAGCCTCAACACACAACCTTTTCTTGTATTTGTCTTTGACTGACGGAGTTGTACTTGTGTTTCACCCCAAGCATGTACACTGTACATTTAGGAAAAATAATACTTTCTATTTGAAAAATGTCCAACATGTTACTTAACATTTTTGTGTAATTGTCATTTGTCACATAATAATTTATGTTGTATTATGTTTTTTACTACAGTATAATATTAATTTTATTGTTATATTATACTTATTTCCAAAACAAAATATTTTTTCTGGCATCCCATTGAGGTGGTGGGTATTTTAGGACCTCACTTTTGACTTTGTATGCACATGTTTTTTTTCTAAACCAAACAAAGTAAACTCGTTTGCTATCCTTATGTCCAAATGAGAATCAATAAGAACCATAAAGTGGAATCGAAAGTGGTATCAAAATTGGAATCATATACATTTCCGTCTCCATCTGTGCATACATTGTACATACATTGTACATATATTTTACAGTACATGTACTGTATATATAATGTACATATTTTGCATATACATTGTTCATACACTGTACATATATTATACATACACTATACATACATACATTGTACATACGGTGTACTGTACATACATTGTAAATATATTGTACATACATTGTACACAGTGGATATTAAAAAGAGAGAAATAACCACTATATAGATAAACAATAAAGACTAACTTTGAGTCCAGCAGTGCACTGCAGCAGAAACAGGTCCAAGTAGTCTAGCTGCAGTTCTGTCAGTGATGTATTGAAGCACTTTGGGATGTCTTCAACCGCACAACAAGTGCACTGCAAAGACAGACACATTTCCAATAACTTGACATTTATTGGCTTGCTTTTATTTTGAAGACTGACTGACGGAAAAAATACCACAACATGAAGAAGGACAAAAGACAGGAGTTTATTGACAGTGGAAGACATTTAGGTCAAGACATAAAACATAACTGAAAGTAAAAATAAGCCTCTAATTTTATATCGACAAAAGTGGTCGACCACGTATGTTGACATCCTTTATTATCTCATGTCTCTGAACAAAGTCACAAGAAAATGTGCAAGCAATGGAAAGTTTTGCTGATGTCAACAACCACTAATGTCGACATGAGTCAGTCAGTGCAAGGTATGTCGATTTAAATGTGTTCCAATATACATACAACATTCACACTGATTAGAAAGACTGATTTTTTCCTTCACGCTCCATCTGAATTTAAGTCCTATTACCGTATTACCCGGACCATAGGGTGCACCAGATTATAAGGTGCACTGCCAATTAGCGGGTCTATTCAGGTCTGCACTGCACTGCATTATAAGCCGCATTAAAGGGGTCATATTACGATATTTTTCTAAATTGAAAACATTTCCTTACATAACATGTAATGGTGGTTCTTTGGTCAAAATGTTGCATAGATGATGTTTTACAGATCCTCTTCAAGTCGCTTTCTGACAGTCGCTTCAGGATGCGCCGTTTTGTGGGCGGTCTTATTTACGTGGCTCACTTTCGACCGTGTCTTCTCCCCGTCATCTTTGTTGTAGCGGTGTAGCGTGCAAGGACGGGAGTGGAAGAAGTGTCAAAAAATTGAGTTAACTGTCATAATGACATTTAGACTTTACTTAAATCAATACCAGAGCAGCATCTCCTTATCCGTGGCTCACTAGTGCAACGACAACACCGGAAATGTGTCCCGTGAAAAAACGTCCGACCGGAACTCTCTAATAACTAAGGTTCCGTGGGTGAATAATGTAAACTCACTACACCGGTAGTTTTTAGCGCTTCCATAGCAAGTCTACTGACAGATATAAGTTAGAGCTGTACGCTACTTTGTATTAGAAATGGAAACAGCGGAGGATGAAAGTCCCATATCAAGAAGATAAAGAAAAAGAAGAAGCTTATCGACAACGGTGTCACCACGGACTACAAAGGCGGATGTGCACACATTTTCAGGACTTATGCAGATTCCAAATACACATCAGCAGGTACCAGATGGTAAGAAAAGTTGGCTTTGCATAATATTGCGAAACAAAACTCTCGATAAAATGTTTGCTAATAAGGTGCCTTTTTGCGGTCCTTATACACACACCATACTAATACTTGTATGTAGAAGAGTACGTCTGACTACCGTAGCCGTAACGCGCCGACAATCCATCAAGTGGCGTGGCTTCATAGCTTTTTGAGCGGCGTGTGTAATGTTCTATATTCTCAATGGAACATTTAAAGTTTTGGTGTTGTTTACTGGCGTCATATTGCAGTCTGCACGTATTTCTTATGTGTGACTGCCCTCTACTGGTTACACTTATCGTTACACCATGTACCAAATAAAATAGAGGTTGGTAAGCACAACCAAAATGATTAGGCGCACCGGGTTATAAGGAGCACTGTCAATTTTTGAGAAAATGAAAGTATTTTAAGTGCGCCTTATAGTCCGAAAAATACGGTAAGAACCTGATATTAATGAATAACACACTAACAGAGAAAGTATGCTTTGCCTTGCCCCTACCCGACACCTCATATTCCCCTTTCATGCCACCCCGACAGCTCTTGTTATTGTTTACTCCACCACCTACCTTGTTGACAATGAACATGTCTTGGCGTCTGATGATGCCCTGCTGCATCTTTGAGTGCAGAGCCTTGCCAATGTCCACTTGGTTGCCATAACAGCAGGCCGTGTCGATGTGGCGGTACCCAGCAGCAATGGCAGCCTCCACTGCATACTGGACCGACGTCCAGGGAAGATGGGAGGGCTGTAACAATACACACGCCATTATTACGATAATGACACAGTAAATATTGTTATGTATTCATGTATTTTGTTTCTCGGTTATGTATTTATTTTGTTTCAACTGTCACCTGCAGTCTAACTTGTCAGAATACAGGAAAATCTACTTTAATTCAATAAGAAGACAAAATTATGATAATCTATCCATCCATCCATATTCTACCGCTTATCCCTTTCGGGGTTGCGGGGGGTGCTGGAGCCTATCTCAGCTGCATTCGGGCGGAAGGCGGGGTACACTCTGGACAAGTCGCCACCTCATCACAGGGCCTATGATAATCTAGCTATGTTGTATATTTGTTTATACAATGATAATATATATAATGACAATCTAATGATATAATGAATCAGACAGAAAAATTGTATGATAGAAAAAATGCCTGCAATATATGGATTTATTCAATTTTATTTATGTATCAACAGGAGTTGTGTGAAGGCACTTTATGGACCAGTTAAAAAAGTTCTTCATACTGAAGTTAATTAACTCATATTTTGTTCTACATGTTTATACTGAACTTGGAGAAAGCAAACCACCAGATTTAAAGGCCTACTGAAATGATTTTTTTAAATTTAAACAAGGATAGCAGATCCATTCTATGTGTCATACTTGATCATTTTGCGATATTGCCATATTTTTGCTGAAAGGATTTAGTAGAGAACATCGACGATAAAGTTTTGGTTGCTGATAAAAAAAAGCCTTGCCTGTACCGGAAGTAGCGTGACGTCACAGGTTGAAGGGCTCCTCACATTTCTCCATTGTTTACAATGCAGCGAGAGCGATTCGGACCGAGAAAGCGACGATTACCCCATTAATTTGAGCGAGGATGAAAGATTTGTGGATGAGGAACGTGAGAGTGAAGGACTAGAGTGCAGGGCAGGACGTATCTTTTTTCGCTCGGACCGTAACTTAGGTACAAGGGTTCATTGGATTCCACACTTTCTCCTTTTTCTATTGTGGATCACGGATTTGTATTTTAAACCACCTCAGATACTATATCCTCTTGAAAATGAGAGTCGAGAACGCGAAATGGACATTCACAGTGACTTTTATCTCCACGACAATACATCGGCGAAGCTCTTTAGCTACGGAGCTAACGTGATAGCATCGGGCTTAAATGCAGATAGAAACAAAAGAAATAAACCCCTTACTGGAAGGATAGACAGCAAATCAACAATACTATTAAACCATGGACATGTAACTACACGGTTAATGCTTTCCAGCCTGGCGAAGCTAACAATGCTGTTGCTAACGACGCCATTGAAGCTAACTTAGCTACGGGACCTCACGGAGCTAACGTGATAGCATCGGGCTTAAATGCAGATAGAAACAGAAGAAATAAACCCCTTACTGGAAGGATAGACAGCAAATCAACAATACTATTAAACCATGGACATGTAACTACACGGTTAATGCTTTCCAGCCTGGCAAAGCTTAACAATGCTGTTGCTAACAACGCCATTGAAGCTAACTTAGTTACGGGACCTCGTCAGAGCTATGATAAAAACATTAGCGCTCCACCTACGCCAGCCCTCATATGCTCATCAACACCCGTGCTCACCTGCGTTCCAGCGATCGACGGAGCGACGAAGGACTTCACCCGATCATAGATGCGGTCGGCGGCTAGCATCGGATAGCGCGTCTGCTATCCATCTCAAAGTCCTCCTGGTTGTGTTGCTGTAGTCCGTCGCTAATACACCGATCCCACCTACAGCTTTCTTCTTTGCAGTCTTCATTGTTCATTAAACAAATTGCAAAAGATTCACCAACACAGATGTCCAGAATACTGTGGAATTTTGCGATGAAATCAGAGCTTTTTGTATTGGATCCAATGGGGTCCGAATACTTCCGTTTCAATCATTGACGTCACGCGCATACGTCATCATACATAGACGTTTTCAACCGGAAGTTTTGCGGGAAATTTAAAATTGCACTTTATAAGTTAACCCGACCGTATTGGCATGTGTTGCAATGCTAAGATTTCATCATTGATATACACTACCGTTCAAAAGTTTGGGGTCACCCAAACAACTTTGTGGAATAGCCTTCATTTCTAAGAACAAGAATAGACTGTCGAGTTTCAGATTAAAGTTCTCTTTTTCTGGCCATTTTGAGCGTTTAATTGACCCCACAAATGTGATGCTCCAGAAACTCAATCTGCTCAAAGGAAGGTCAGTTTTGTAGCTTCTGTAACGAGCTAAACTGTTTTCAGATGTGTGAACATGATTGCACAAGGGTTTTCTAATCATCAATTAGCCTTCTGAGCCAATGAGCAAACACGTTGTACCATTAGAACACTGGAGTGATAGTTGCTGGAAATGGGCCTCTATACACCTATGTAGATATTGCACCAAAAACCAGACATTTGCAGCTAGAATAGTCATGGTTAGAGTGTCCGCCCTGAGATCGGTAGGTTGGAGTTCAAATCCCAGCCGAGTCATACCAAAGACTATAAAAATGGGACCCATAACCTCCCTGCTTGGCACTCAGCAACAAAGGGTTGGAGTTGGGGGTTTAATCACCAAAATGATTCCCGGGCGCGACGCCGCTGCTGCCCACTGCTCCCCAAGGGGATGGGACAAATGCAGAGGACAAATTTCACCACATCTAGTGTGTGTGTGACAATCATTGGTACTTTAATCTTTAATCTTTAATCTTAATCTTAATTAAAGATTAAAGACTTTAATCTTTAATTTACCACATTAGCAATGTATAGAGTGTATTTCTTTAGAGTTAAGACTAGTTTAAAGTTATCTTCATTGAAAAGTACAGTGCTTTCAATGTGACCCCAAACTTTTGAACGGTAGTGTATAAACTATCAGACTGCGTGGTCGGTAGTAGTGGGTTTCAGTAGGCCTTTAAGTAAATAATGGTTAAGCCCATAATAAATTAAGGAGCCTTAGTTGGACATTCGTATGTGGACTGCGTTAGCTCTCTAACATGAAGAGGCAATACATTCAGACTTTGGAATGCAAAAGTGATAGCTCTATCCTGAAGGACAAACTCCATGTTTATCTTAAACGTCAACCTACAAGTTATGGTATACATCTGTTGTCTTCCCAGTCACTTACACACAATCATCTCCTTACATGGTCAAGTTGTACTCTCCTGAATTAACACACACCTACACAGAGAAAGAAGGAATATAAGACTGTGGTTCGGCTCCTCCAAGTTAGGAGCAATGTTCCCTCTAATTTGTCAGGTGTGTGAGCAAACGCAAAAACTCCTTGAGCATTCGGTGGAGCACATGTGAGCAACATCAGACGTGCACACTGTGGCCACACCTGCAGCACACCTGTCCCAAACCTGACTAAATAACAAGTTACATTTCTTATTATTATAATCAAATGACAGCAGTCTCTTTTTCTAATGTAATTGTTTTGGCCCACTTACAATGACAAGAACAACAAATATTGTTTTTCATGAGCTGTGTACTAGTATAGTATGTCTGGGTGGGGGTCCTGCTTTGGAAATAATTTGTACCCCTTTCAGATATCGCATTTAGTTCACATTAAAACATTCACATGTTGCACAATGAGATGTAAGCACTGGATCATGTGTACATTCCTGTAACTTTCTGTTTGTGAAATATATATATTTTCATTATTATTTCTTAAATATAATAACAGCATTTCATGATTAATATTTACAAATTAAGATTCTTAATAAATGACAGTAGAATGAGCACACATTTGATTGGTAAATCCTACTGTAACGACTAGGGATGTCCCGATCCGATATTTGGATCAGATCGGCCGCCAATATTTGCCGAAAAATGCGTATCGGCAAGGCATGGGAAAATGCCGATTCAGATCCAGTTTTTTAAAAAAAACTCCGGTCCGTGTTTTCCAACGCACCGATTTAAATAATACATTCCACTTTTCTGCTGCTCCCTAATTTCCGTTCCGCATTTTCCAGCACACCTTCAACACATCCACAGGTCTGTGGATTCTCACGCAGTTGCTTTTCGCTGCTGGCATTACACGACAGCTCTTCTCTATGGCGTCACTCTTTTCTGTGTCTCCCTCTCACAGACAGCAAGCGCACCTTCTTACACACGTCACATACTGTCACGTCATACGTCACATACGTATACGCCCTCCCCGAGCAGAGAGGTAGCAGCATGGCTAACGCTAGCTGTGATGCTAGCGCAGCCGTGCGAGCAATGTTCCCTCTAAGGTGCGCGCCTGTGCAATTGCGCACTGCTCAAGCGTCCTCTGCGCATAGCAATTATATGCCACGCACAAAATCAAATGAAAAAATAAGCGCATAACTATTTTCGACACACGGACACGACAGAGAAAACAGTTTTCGTCATCATTGTTCAAATATTGTAACGTCTGTCGAGACGCTTATCTCCATTCGGTGCCACACGCCCTCACCATCAAAATGCTGAGGCAAAAATTTCCACATCAACACCGTTTGAAAAAATTAGTGATTTTTTTTAGTTGTGATTTCCTTCTCTGCATGAAAGTTTAAAAGTAGCATATATTAATGCAGTATGAAGAAGAATGTTTTAATGTAGACATGCAAGCCTTGAAAGAAAATTTTGAAAATCAAGACTACATTTCCTGCAAATGGGTGCATTTCTACCCTATATTTTAACTTTAGATTTATTCTCATATCAAACTCTTTTGGCTGTCTTTTTGACACTTACATCCGGCGCCCCCCTCCACACAATCAATGTGATTATCTTGTGTGATGACTGTATTATGATGATAGTAAATATCTGATAGTATATATCTGTATCATGAATCAATTTAAGTGGACCCCAACTTAAACAAGTTGAAAAACTTATTTGGGTGTCACCATTTAGTGGTCAATTGTACGGAATATGTACTTCACTGTGCAACCTACTAATAAAAGTCTCAATCAATCAATCAAAACACATAGAATCATCATACTGCTGTGATTATATGCATCAAGTGTTCATTCAAGGCTAAGGCAAAATATAGAGATATATATCGTGTATCGTAATATGGCCTTAAAATATCGCAATATTAAAAAAAGGCCATATCGCCCAGCCCTAGTTCAATTATGCCATTTCTGTTTGTCATGTATAATTTTGTCTATTTTGTGTTTATCCTTGAATAAACAGGTCAGTTTCTTGTTACCAACCATTGTGTATTATTCAAACTCCCCTAATTCAGCTGGCTAGTTGTTATCAAGAGTACTAAAACCCTTTTCAACATGATTCTGACAACTAAGTAGGCTAAATAACTTTAAACTTTAATACATGCTCGGATAGGCCAGTATCGGTCAGTATCGGTATCGGTCAGTATCGGTATCGGATCGGAAGTGCAAAAACAATATCGGTATCGGATCGGAAGTGCAAAAACCTTGATCGGGACATCCCTAGTAACGACCTGGAATTACACGTAATGTGCGGTGTTGGAAATGTCCGACTTTTTGTGTGGCTGTAAACGCATCACTGGCTCAGTGCCATATGTGCATGTGTTGGCACAAGTGAGAAAGACAAGCGGCTGCTGTTGATATGACAGATGGCAGAGTTGGTTTTGGTCTGGTTTGTACGGCAGAAAATGACCAGCTTTGCTAGACAGAAATTGTTTAGCAATGTTTTTGGTCATGTGTTTATAAAGAGTTTTGCTCAATAAAGTGATCGATGGAATTCATGTCCTCCTTAAAGCGACTTGACAGACGTTACAATAATTGAACAGTGATGATGAAAACTGTTGTCTCTGTTGTGGCCTCTTGTCGTCAGTTACTTTAAAAATTGCTTATTTTATTTATTGGATTTTGTGCGCGGCATATATTTGCTGTGGGCAGAGGACGCGTGAGCAGTGCGAAATTGCACAGGCGCGCACCCTCGAGGGAACGTTGGTTAGGAGCGCCTAATTTTTTTGACTTGACCTCCTCCAGGTACTGCAGTCCTGTATAATGATGCTCGCTTGTAATAAAAAAACTTTTGGTTCAGTAATTCGTCTCCGACCTCTCTTTTCATCCAGCCGCACTGTCCTGTCACCCTTTGTCCGGACGAGGATGACAAGACCAGAAATACACATCAATACCTTAAAGACAACTAACATAAACCCAAATGAGCAAGCACTTGGTGACGGAGGCAAGGAAAAACTCCCCATAGGGGAGAAATCTAAAATAGAATCTATGCTCCGTGAGGCAGCTCTGTATCGACTGTTGTGTTGAGATAGAGACAGAGTACAGGGACAGAGGGTAGCTAGAGATAGAGAGACAGATAATAGATAGAAATAGCGAGACATGGAGTAGATCAGTATAGAGAGACAGAGGGTATCTTCAGATAGAGAGATAGAGGGTAGATAGAGAGGCAGAGTATGGGGACAGACGGTAGATTGAGATAGAGAGACATAGGGTAGATAGAGAGACACGGGGAATATAGAGATAGAGGGACAGAGGTTAGCTACGTATAGAGCCAGAGTAGAGTGCAGTGATGGGCAGTAACAAGCTACATGTAGCTAAGCTTTGTAGCTTAAAGGCCTACTGAAACCCACTACTACCGACCACGCAGTCTGATAGTTTATATATCAATGATGAAATCTTAACATTGCAACACATGTCAATACGGCCGGGTTAACTTATAAAGTGCAATTTTAAATTTCCCGGGGAATTTCCGGTTCAAAACGCCTTTGGAGGATGACGTATGCGCGTGACGTAGCCAGTTTAACAGAGGTATGGCTTCCCCATTGAAGCCAATACGAAATAGCTCTGTTTTCATCTCATTATTCCACAGTATTCTGGACATCTGTGTTGGTGAATCTGTTGCAATTTGTTCATTGCATTATGGAGAAAGAAGCTGAGCAAGCAAAGAAGAAAGTCGGTGCGAAGCGGAGTATTTTGCGAGGGAAGTCAGCAACACAACACAGTCGGTGTTTCATTGTTTACATTCCCGAAAGATGCAGTCAAGATCGAAGAACTCGGACAACAGAGACTCTTACCAGGAGGACTTTGGCTTCGTTAACAGACGCAGACGCGATACCGTGAGTACGCTTCCAAACATTTGATCGCTTGCTATAACTAGCTCGAGCTAGTAGCTAGGAGCTAGGAGCTAGAAAAACAAACACCTAGGTGTTTGTTATGCGGGATTAATTTGTGGCATATTAAATATAAGCCTGGTTGTATATATATGTCTTGTGTTTATTTACTGTTGTAGTCATTCCCAGCTGAATATCAGGTCCCACCCGCGCACTTCCAAACATTTGATCGCTTGCCCGTACGTGCGTGTCATGTACGTAACTTTGGTTAAATATATAAGCTTTATGAACCTTGGGTTAGGTGAACGGTCCTTTGGGCTGAGTGAGTGTGTGTGTTGTGCAGGTGTTTGAATTGTATTGGCTGGTTATATATACGGGATCCCGTCCATATTACCCGCTCGAGCTATAACTAGCTCGAGCTAGTAGCTAGGAGCTAGGAGCTAGCATAACAAACACCTAGGTGTTTTTATGCGGGATTAATTTGTGGCATATTAAATATAAGCCTGGTTGTGTTGTGGCTAATAGAGTATATATATGTCTTGTTTTTATTTACTGTTTTAGTCGTTCCCAGCTGAATATCAGGTCACCCCCGGCTCTCACAGCATCTTCCCTATCTGAATCGCTTCCACTCCCCACTAGTCCTTCACTTGCACTTTCCTCATCCACAAATCTTTCATCCTCGCTCAAATTAATGGGGAAATCGTCGCTTTCTCGGTCCGAATCTCTCTGACTTCTGGCGGCCATCATTGTAACCAATAGGGAACTTTGCGTATATGTTCAATTGACTACGTCACGCTACTTCCGGTAGGGGCAAGCCTTTTTTTAATCAGATACCAAAAGTTGCGATCTTAATCGTCGTTGTTCTATACTAAATCCTTTCAGCAAAAATATGGCAATATCGCGAAATGATCAAGTATGACACATAGAATAGATCTGCTATCCCCGTTTAAATAAAAAAAAATTCATTTCAGTAGGCCTTTAACTTAATTTTCCAATAGCTTGGCACACTTTTTTAACAAGTAGCTTTTCCTGTAGCTTAGCTTCTTTTAGACAAATGTAGCGAGGTAGTGAGACGTTCAACACAAATTTAAGAACACACTTTTGAGTGAGTTGAGTTCATGGCAAGTTTTACTGCACATAACAATTACCAACTGTACCCAAACAACACATAAGTCGTTGTGTTTTTATGTCAAGATTTAGACAGATGCTGGTTTTTTTTCACTATTGTCAGAGAAAATGAATCACATCATAGGGGTGGGCCAAAGAAAAGACAAACTAAAGAAATTCATACATTGGGTTGCGGGTTTTAGGGTGTCCCCAACTAAATGACAGATAGTTAATAGTAATGGACCCCTATTGGGTCCATTTGTACACTCTCAGTTACATTAACATTGATATTATAGATGTGAGCCCATGTATAGAAATGCCGTTAAATGTAGTTTTGATGTAGCAACCTACCTTTGCCGTGTAGATTGTAGTGTACCTTGCTACAGTACTCTGGGGATAGCTTCACCCTGTAGTTTAGCTACATTTAGTCGGGAGTAACTTGTAGCTTAGCTTACTACATTTTCCAAATAGCTTTTCCACCACTGGTAGAGTGACAGAGGTTAGCTAGAGATAGAGAGACATAGTAGAGGGAGAGAGGGGAGCTAGAGATAGAGCGACGGAGTACAGATAGATACAGAGTAGAGAGACAGAGGCCAGACATAAAGACAGAGAGTAGATAGAGATAGAGAGACAAAGGGTATATAGAAATGGAGAGACAGAGTAGAAAGCCAGAAGGTAGCTAGCGATAGAGAGACAGAGTAGAGAGACAGAGGGTGAGATAGAGAGAGGAAATAGGACAGAGGGTTTTGCCGACTGACAGTCAATAATCACACTAACAATATCAACAGCAATATTAGTGACAAACAACAATTGACACTCATGCTGATGTTAAGATTGATAACTGTTCATGTCTTGATAATTTATTAATGTCAACTTTTTAATTTTAGATCTTTTGTTCAGCTGTATTTCATTGTTGTTGTAATTATTCTTTCTTTGTGCTTTAATTTGACAATTTGGAATCTTTCATATGTATTCTTTTTTCTTGCGTGTATCTCGGATGACTCATGTTTCTTCCTATCAGTTTCTTTGTATTTCTTGTTGCTGACCTTTGTGTGATCATTTCTTATTCATTCATGTATGTATTAATGTTTGGGTGTGATCATTTCTTGTTTTAATTAATTCATTTTTGTGTGTGATCATTTCTGCCATGCACTAAAAACTTTCACCTTGTTTGATTTCACTAAATAATTTCATTACCACTCTGATGTAAGAGCTGCTTTCAAAGTCACTTGCTTCTTGTTTCCAACTGTCAAATGTCAAAATAAAAGTAGTAACCGTAATCTTCCTTCGCTTCCTTGTTTTCATGATTCAATTATCTAGTTATTGTATTTCTAGAGATCTGTTTTTTTCATAAATCTTTCTGCCAACTCATCAATCTTCTGTTGTCATTGTACTGTAACATATTGTTTGCGTTTCGTTTGAGATGCCAAACAAGTGACAGGTGAGGATGTACAGTATGTGAGTTTTTTAGGCAACATGTCAACTTTCATTACTCCAGTACTTTCTGTTATTATTGGGACTTAAAACCAGCCAACAGTTTGACAACAACAAACCATAAATCATTAATGAAAGGAAAATACCATTATTGATATTCTCTAAAAAATGCCCAAGAAAGAGTAACCTGAACAACTGTAAACTTTATGAGTGTAAAGTATTTTACCTTCCATGTCCGCAAACCTAAAAGTGGCATTTTGGAACCATCGTTCAGATTGATGGCCCGAGCCACTTGCTTTTCATCCATGTAGTCAATTTATTGAGCTGACACTTGAATCAACAGGTTGTCTTCCGTGTTTCTTGCTGCTGACTCGATGCTTCCTCTTTCACTCCATATATTGGGCAACTCTGCAACTGACTGGTTAATCATTTCACAACACATTAAAACCATCAAGCACATGTGACATGGTGGTTCAAAGGTTGCTTTTTACTTCCGATGCACACACACACATACATCACACACACACACACACACACACACACGCACACACACATACATTCGCACATTCACTCACACTCACGAGTGTCGTGATACTTCCCCAAATTAACAGTCCTTTGTATTTTTGTTTCACCGTTGCAATTTGACACAAAAAGCAGTGATGCTATTTCCTATAGGTACCCTGCAGAGAAAAGTAAGAATCGGCGGTCTTGTCATTCCGACCGGAAAGCGGAGCTGAGCAGACCCATGATTGACTTGACTTGACTTTATTTATTCATGCTTGCAGTGGAGCCAAGGCCCCACTGAAAAAACAGCTGAACTTTACAATGAATATTAAACAAACAAAGATAAAAATAAAAATAAAATGAAAAGAACAGACAGTATTTTATATAAAAAAACCATTTTCATTTTCAGGGCAACAGCAGCATGGAAACTATTAGCATTCTGGTATATGACTGTATTACTTATTTAATTAGATAGTATTATTATACAGTTTAATTGCAGTATGCAGGGTAGAGTTTTTAAGTCTCTTTGTCTTGGCTTTGGGCTCGGGTTCAGCCAGCTTATGTTGGTTCCTCAATGTCCTGGCAGTGCGTCTGCCTCGTGTTGGAGGTAGCAGGTCATGCAGAGGGTGTTACTCATCATGCATATCCCTGACCAGCTTCACTGCAGCCTCCTCTCTCCTGGTCTGGAGTGATGGTAGGGGTTGTGAGATGTTTCCAGCTCTCCTCGTAATGATTTTACAGGCACGTTTCTGGACTCGCTCTAGCTCTGCCTGTTGTTTTTTGGAGCAGCCCACTAAGAGCACTGAGCTATATTCCAGACACGGCCTGATGAGAGTGGTGTAGATGGTAACAAGGTCGTCTGCAGGTAGTCCATGTCTCGCCATGACTGTGAGGTAGTGCAGCTTTTTATTGCCTTTTCCATGTGCACATCTCCAGTCAGGTTTTGATCGAGGTGGTAACCCAGGTATTTTGTTGTTTCCACGACAGGGACCTCCTGTCCCCCCAACATCAGTGCAGGAGGTTGTGATGGATTTCGGGCAAAACATATTCGGGGTTCTACCGACTTTTTCCCGTTGAGTATCATTTTCTTATTTGCTGCCCATTCATCCAGCCTTTGTGCCTCCTGGCACATCGTTGTGTCTGACATGATGTTGGATATGGGGATCGCTCTCGATAGCCCGATGTCGTCTGCATATCCGACATCAAGGGTGTCCTCAAAAACAGCATCCCGGGTGGCCATGTAAAGGAGGAAGACATATGGGGAGACAACACCCCCTTGTGGCACTCCAGATGTAACTTCAATCCAGGGGCTGTGAGCTCCATTTGCCACCACTCTCTGTCTCCTTCCTGAGATGTAACTATGTAGCCAGGCTGTGAGATATGGGTACAGTCCTAGGTCCAGTATGTTTTGCATCAGGATCCCATGGCAATTGGCGTGGCGAAGTTGATAGAGTGGCTGTGCCAGTAATCGGAGTGTTGCTGGTTACTGGGGTTCAATTCCCACCTTCTACCTTCCTAGTCACGTCCGTTGTGTCCTTGGGCAAGACACTTCACCTTTTGCCTCTGATGGCTGCTGGTTAGCGCCTTGCATGGCAGCTCCCGCCATCAGTGTGTGAATGTGTGTGTGAATGGGTAAATGTGGAAATACTGTCAAAGTGCTTTGAGTACCTTGAAGGTAGAAAAGTGCTATACAAGTATAACCCATTTATCATTTATAATTAATTACATCAAAAGCTCTTGACATATCTGCCAACAGTACTCTCACCATCGTTGGTTTGGAATCGGTTTCGGTAAGCCAGGTGTGCATTGCCCTGACCAGAGCCGTTGTAGTACTGTGCTTAGGCAGATATGCATATTGATTTTTACATACGTCAAGCACGGTTGGCATAAGCTTTTTCAACACAAAACATTCTATCGTTTTCCCCACACAAGAAGTTAGTGAGATAGGACGCCAGTTTGAGATTGAGCCAGGGTCTTGGCCTTTGGGTATGGGACAGACATTTGACTCCTTCCATACATCGGGGACACACCCCTGTTGGAAAGAGCAGTTGGCCAGATGTGTGATGACCGGTGCCAGGTCCTCTGCATGTTCTTTCAGCAGCCAGGTGGGAATGCCATCTGGCCCACTTGCTTTCTGGGGGTCCAGACGAGTGAGGGCTAGCTTCATCTCACCTATGCTGCAGATGTCACTTGGTGTAGCTCTTGGTAGGGGATAGACACAATAGGGCGTTGCTTTAGTCCACGACTCCGCAAAAAAGTTGTTCAGGGCTTCTGCAGTTTTGTCCTCTTCAACTTCTTGTATTTTGATTATTCCATCAGTTGATGATTTAGCGCGTCCTAGTCCTTTATTTATATAGTCCCACCACTCTTTGGGGTTCTTTTTCTTTAGGTTTTGCATTTCATTTTTATAATATTTAGTTTTTGCCTTGCGTATAAGTCTTTGGACGGAGTTTCTGATTTCTCTCCATTTTCCCACTTTCCCCCATTTATTATGGGCTTTTTGTCTTTTCTTTATAGCCTGTTTTATTTTCTCTGTCATCCATGGTTTGTCCGCATTTGTAATTTTTTTCAGTCGCACAGGCATGCATATGTACATTGCTGTCTGGATATAGTTGTTAAAACTTGCTGCTTTGGCAGTGATGTCCACAGCCTCATAGACAGCAGACCAGCTTAGCAACATAGTATGGACGGATTTTGATCACATTTTCAGAAAATGTCTAAAATAGGTCCTGGAACAAGTGCTTTTCTAGTTTTTATTGTTTATAAATGGGTTTGTCAAATAACTTTTTTTTGGAAGTAATTATGTGACCGTACAGTACTATAGACAAGCAAACATGAATGATCCATTAGGTTAATCAAGGTTCACACCGTTTTTGTTTGTTTCCTGGAATGTAAAATAATGCTAAAAATAACCACAATAAATATCTGATCAATGGCCTTCTGCTGACCTCTGTTGGCTAAATGGCATATACATCAGGGATGTTTTGGCACAGGTTTGTGCTTTACAAAGTAATTATTGTATGAAAATAGCACATTGACAGGCATATTTACCCGTCGAATAACACTACCACTAACTCACCGGATATTGGACACATTGAACATGGGACAAAATCAAAACAAGGGAACTTTATTATGGTGCCCAGCTGGTGGAAGTCAGGCAGTTTGAGCTGGTCAGTGAGCGGGGTGTGGCGTGGTGCGTGGTGTCACCGATGTGAGTGTGTCTGGACACTGTTGTGTGCCCTGAAAAAACTAAACAAAATCAACGGATGATGGAGCAAAAAAAGCAATGATGTATCATGTGTGTGGGGATTTCAGGATTTTGGAGTGGGCTCTGGGACTATATCATATATTGGCCTGTAGGAAGGATCTTGCTACTCCCAACCGAGCCTCCAAAACAGCTGCTGTATCGGTTTTGGTGCTTAAGACACACAATACAGTATGTGTCCATGCACTATATTAGTCCGATTTCTCAAATTGTTCGGCTCTAAATAAGCCTCCTACAGCCCATGGATACAACTTAATCCAATCGTGTTCAGTTCTTGAAAAGTCGGACTAACACACCTGGATTATGCGATTACAAACCAGGGGCCGTATTTATCAAGCTTCTTAGAATTACTCCTAAGAAGTCTGCTAAGAGTTGACTTAAGAGTAAATAAATTATTCGCTGAAAGCTGCACTTAATAGTTAGTTATCAAGCGTCTTACTCACACTTTCAGCGAAGTGTAGGACTGAATCTTAAGTGTCACCAGGGGGTGCTCCACTAACCACGTTAAACCCAGATTCCGAACTAACAAAGGTCTTAACTCATTCTCTTTCTATGCCACATCAATGTGGAATGCGCTCCCAACAGGTATAAAAGAAAGGGCATCTCTATCCTCCTTCAAAACCGCTATAAAAGTTCACCTCCAGGCAGCTACAACCCTAAACTAACACCCTCCCCGGATTGCTAATAATCAAATGTAAACAATCAAATGCAGATTCTTTTTCTTATGCCTTCTGATCTCTCTCTCTCTCTCTCTCTCTCTCTCTATGTCCACTACTTGATGTCCATATCCTACCCCCCCCCCCACCCCACCCCCCCTCCACACTCCTGATTGTAAATAATGTAAATAATTCAATGTGATTATCTTGTGTGATGACTGTATTATGATGATAGTATATATGATAGTATATATCTGTATCATGAATCAATTTAAGTGGACCCCGACTTAAACAAGTTGAAAAACTTATTCGGGTGCTACCATTTAGTGGTCAATTGTACGGAATATGTACTTCACTGTGCAACCTACTAATAAAAGTCTCAATCAATCAATCAATCAATCAATCACACTCAGAGCTGAATTACGACATTACTATGTGCCGTAAACGGAATTTTAGGTGACGTCATTTCTGTGTCCATAGAAATGACCAATCACGGAAGGGAATCCCTTGTCTAAGAATAAAGAAATATCTTAGAAATATTTAAGTGGACAATGGGAGTGTATATTTTGACAATAAACTACAAAATAATACAAAACAAACAAACAATATTGGCAATGAATCAAAAATAAATGTTTCCTTTTTGTTGCACCTTTCCTGCTTCCAGCTCCCAGGCCGTAACAAAGAGGCAGGGGGGACACTTCTCCAGGATGTATGCTCGGGGCAACATCCTTCACTTTACCCGACAGTGGGTCTCCACAGCGGATGACTTTAGAGTGAATGATGAGTCCGGCGATTAGTTGCAAATCTTGCTTTATTGATTGCTTGCACACAGCCAATCCAACACAAAACAAACTAGTCCCCGCTCGCACTCACAATACCGCTCCCTCTCTCTCTCGCCCACACACTCACTGACGTCACTCACCTCACATGCTGTAACCTTGCGTATGTGTGTGCCACACACATACGCTACACATAACATTTTATTTCCAATTCATTAATTAGGCAACTAATTTGAAACTGGTGTGGGTGGCTCTATATATACTAGTCCACTGCAGCCACATGCAGAAATCAACAAGGAATGGGAAATTATTAAATCTGACAAAAATAATACCTGCTCTGTCTAAACGATACCGTTTGATCAGCTGCTCGTCATCAAACAAAGATGAACGTTCGCGCACGTCTCTCGCCTCAGTGCCATCCCCTGCTGGCAACTCCTAACCACTTAAGACACCTCTGAAGGTCTCTTAAATATCATGGAGAGTAGGAGTGATTCTTAGACTTAAGAACGTTGATAAAAAGCTTTTATTCTTAAGTTTGAGAGTAGGACTAAATTTCGCAAATTTTCAGGACTTAGTGTAAAATGGACGAAAACATTGGCCCTGGAGGAAACGTCTCCCCTGTGCTTATCGACTATGGTCTGGAAGCCGAACAGCAGGAAATGTGTTTATAGCGGCCACTTGCATAACACAGAGATTATTTTTTTTAGATCCCTTGAGATTTTTTTTTTACTACTTACAGCCTTTACTAATCACTAATATCAGTTAAATCATTGTTGCATACTCTTTTTATAATTGTATTATTTTGAAAAGTTTTATTGCCGTACTCTTTTATGAAGTGAACACAAGCAACAAAAAATACAACTAACAATACAAAATAGCCAATATTTAGCTGCTGGTGCCACCAGGACCTGGTGGTTACACGCTGGCCATTTTCCCCGGGCTCTCACTGGGAATCCCACAACCTTCACTTCTGTCGCTTCTACCATAGTCTGGATCTGAGACACTGTTGGCCTGTAGTGGCAGACCTTCTTGTTGAAGTGTCCCTGTCACACTCATACCTCATTACCACATTGATGACGATAGCCTTTGTGCGTACTCTTCAGGAACTTCAAAAGCGGCACACCCTAGTTGCCATCCAGCCGGCACACTGCGCTTGGATGGCAAGGAGGTCACATATCTTGTGGTGCTGGCATACCCTTCCCTTCACAAGGGACACTGCCCCAAAATATGTGAGCAGGATTCAAGTCTATAGTTGCCAGTTTTTTTTTTTTACGAGGTAAATATATATTATATAGAATAATCAAATGAATAAGCACTTTTGTAATAGTATCATGATCAATCCTTTACAGTGAAATAATTTGAATGACAGCCAAAAAGTAGTTTTTTGTTTTCTTTACTTATTCTGCTCTATTGAGGGTGTTTTTTTAACTTGTTGTATGCAATAAAAGGGAATACTGATTACTGTTACATTGTCATATACATTATTATTTTCATTCATGATAGATAACGCAATACTCCATATACTCTACTGCTCGCTAATGTTAACATATCTGAGTTATTGTGCAGAAATATGCAACTACAAAAGTGCACTTCACTAACCGTGTAAGAAAAGAGGTCAGTTAAAATGTATTGGAATTCAATGATTTGGTGCATCTGCAAACAGCTAAAGTTATGTACAAAACAAATTATAATCTGTTACCTAAGAATGTACAACAACTCTTCTCAAATAAAGAAGAAAACTATAACCTTGGAGGAAAAACTAACTTAAAACAGTTGTATGCACGTGTGACACTTAAGACCTCTAGTGTATCAGAATGTGTAATTAAGAATGTCCAATCCAATCCAATCCACTTTATTTATATAGCACATTTAAACAACAAAAATGTTTCCAAAGTGCTGCACAACAATATTAAAAACAATATTCAAATATTATCCTTTGCTCCACTAATGACTGAATAAAAACAAAAAATAAATAAATATAAAACCAATATAAAAACAATATAAAAATAAATATGATTAAAAACCAATTGGTAAAACCAATTAAAACAGTAAATAGAAATCAAAGTTTAAAAAAACACGGAGGACAACAGAGGACCACACAACTCACATAGTGTTAAAAGACAAAGAATAACAGTGGGTCTTAAGACGAGACTTAAAACACTCCACTGTGGGAGCAGTTAGAACATGGAGGGCAGAGTGTTCCAGAGCTTAGGGCTGACCACAGAGAAGGCCCTGTCTCCCCTGGTTTTAAGTCGGGTCTTGGGCACCACGAGCTGGAGCTGGCTCTCGGACCTCAGAGCGCGCGCAGGGGTGTAACATGCCTCTGGCATGTTATTCTAACATGCCAGAGGCTGTTCACCTTGGAGACCTGCTGCGGATATGGGTACGGCCTGGCGCGAGATTTACACCTTCTCCATGTACTGAGATGCCAGTCCATTTAAAGCTTTAAAAACAAACAGAAAGGTTTTAAAATCAATTCTAAAATGAAAAGGGAGCCGCCAACCTTGAGACCTCCGAATTCGGAGATGGGGGGGGTTTGAGGTGGGCGGGGTGGTGTATATTGTAGCGTCCCGGAAGAGTTACTGCTGCAAGGGATTCTGGGTATTTGTTCTGTTGTGTTTATGTTGTGTTACGGTGCGGATGTTCTCCCGAAATGTGTTTATCATTCTTGTTTGGTGTGGGTTCGCAGTGTGGCGGATTTGTAACAGTGTAAAAGTGATTTATACGTCCACCCTCAGTGTGACCTGTATGGCTGTTGATCAAGTATGCCTTGCATTCACTTGTGTGTGCAAAAGCCGCATATATAATGTGGTAGGGCCGGCACGCTGTTAGTATGGAGGAAAAGCGGACGTGACTACAGGATGTAGAGGATGTTAAAGGCAGTGCCTGTAAAGCACGCCCCCGATACTGTTGTCCGTTTGGAAATCGGTTGAAAAACGGGAGAATGGTTGCCCCGGGAGATTTTCGGGAGGGGCACTGAAATTCGTGAGTCTCCCGGGAAAATCGGAAGGGTTGGCAAGTATGGCTGCCACGTTCTGGACTAACTGCAACCGGGAGAGAGCTTTTTGGCTAATGCCAGCATAAAGTGCATTGCAGTAGTCCAGGCGACTTGAAATAAAAGCATGCATGACTTGTTCAAAAAGGTTAAAAGATAAAAACGGTTTTACCTTTGCTAAAAGACGAAAATGATAAAAACACGATTTTAAAACGCCATTGACTTGTTTGTCAAGTTTAAAATCGCTGTCTATAGTGACGCCAAGGCTGGTGACTTTGGGACGTATTTGAGAATGTAATTAAGAATCGAATGGATTGAGCAAATACGTTAAACAATGTACTAAATCAGTCGTCCCCAAACTACGGCCCGTGGGCCAGATTCGGCCCGCCAGCGTCCAAAATCAAAAATTTGTTTGAGTGACACATTGAACCATATTGAAACCAAGATATTCCTCATCTCAGTATGTTAATCATGACTGACTTAATTATCTATTACAAACCCCGTTTCCATATGAGTTCGAAAATTGTGTTAGATGTAAATATAAACGGAATACAATGATTTGCAAATCATTTTCAACCCATATTCAGTTGAATATCCTACAAAGACAACATATTTGATGTTCAAACTGATAAAAAAAATTTTTTTTTGCAAATAATCATTAACTTTAGAATTTGATGCCAGCAACACGTGACAAAGAAGTTGGGAAAGGGGGCAATAAATACTGATAAAGTTGAGGAATGCTCATCAAACACTTATTTGGAACATCCCACAGGTGAACAGGCAAATTGGGAACAGGTGGGTGCCATGATTGGGTATAAAAGTAGATTCCATGAAATGCTTAGTCATTCACAAACAAGGATGGGGCGAGGGTCACCACTTTGTCAACAAATGCGTGAGCAAATTGTTGAACAGTTTAAGAAAAACCTTTCTCAACCAGCTATTGCAAGGAATTTAGGGATTTCACCATCTACGGTCCGTAATATCATCAAAGGGTTCAGAGAATCTGGAGAAATCACTGCACGTAAGCAGCTAAGCCCGTGACCTTCGATCCCTCAGGCTGTACTGCATCAACAAGCGACATCAGTGTGTAAAGGCAGTGTTTCCCATAAACTGCCAAGATACCTGTGGCGGTGGGGGCGTGGCTATGGGCGTGGCTATGGGCGTGGTCACCATGACATCATCGAGTAATTTGCATAATTTACTACAATGATATGATTTTCTCTAAAAGGGCTCAAAAAATGTATACTTACTAATTAATAATAACAGTTTTGTTTTAAAAGTCCATCCAGCCATCCATCCATTTTACAATATAATTAAAACACTTTATGTACATATTTATATACAGATTTGAACAATAAGTTATTCACTGAAATATATTTATTAATTGTGGTTCTTACAAAAAATATATCTTATAAAAATATAAAAGCTAAAATGTCTCTTAAAGCTCTGCCCCTTTAATTAGTGCATAATAAATAATTTAACTTTAGCCTACTACTACAACCATATTATTTACCAGCAACATAAAGTGAAACAGAGGCAGAGGTGTCCTGCCACAGTCAGTAACAAATAAACAGAAAACAGTAGTGGTGGTAGATAGACACAAAGCTTCATCAAACATCTGATCCACTGAACAAAGAGCTCCAAAAATCTTGATCCTACACTTCTCTTTTGTAAAGTAAATCTGAACAGCCGATTAGGGCATCTACATCAACTATAGGATTTGCCTAAAAAGCTGGACAGGACAAAAAAAAATAATAAAATAAATGTTTTTGTGGCGGCCTTAATTCTTTCGTGGCGGGCCGCCACAAATAAATGAATGTATGGGAAACACTGAAAGGATATCACCACATGGGCTCAGGAACACTTCAGAAACCCACTGTCGGTCGCTACATCTGTAAGTGCAAGTTAAAACTCTCCTATGCAAGGCGAAAACCGTTTATCAACAACACCCAGGAACGCAGTCGGCTTCGCTGGGCCTGAGCTCATCTAAGATGGACTGATACAAAGGGGAAAAGTGTTCTGTGGTCTGACGAGTCCACATTTCAAATTGTTTTTGGAAACTGTGGACTTTGTGTCCTCCAGACCAAAGAGGAAAAGAACCATCCGGATTGTTATAGGCGCAAAGTTGAAAAGCCAGCATCTGTGATGGTATGGGGGTGTGTATTAGTGCCCAAGACATGGGTAACTTACACATCTGTGAAGGCTCCATTAATGCTGAAAGGTACATACAGGTTTTGGAGCAACATAATTATGTTGCCATCCAAGCAACGTTACCATGGACGCCCCTGCTTATTTCAGCAAGACGATGCCAAGCCACATGTTACATCAACGTGGCTTCATAGTAAAAGAGTGCGGGTACTAGACTGGCCTGCCTGTAGTCCAGACCTGTCTCCCATTGAAAATGTGTGGCGCATTATGAAGCCTAAAATACCACAACGGATACCCCCGGACAACTTAAGCTGTACATCAAGCAAGAATGGGAAAGAATTCCACCTGAGAAGCTTCAAAAATGTGTCTCCTCAGTTCCCAAACGTTTACTGAGTGTTGTTAAAAGGAAAGGCCATGTAACACAGTGGTGAACATGGCCTTTCCCAACTACTTTGGCACATGTTGCAGCCATGAAATTCTAAGTTAATTATTATTTGCAAAAGAAAAATTAAGTTTATGACTTTGAACATCAAATATTTTGTCTTTGTAGTGCATTCAATTGAATATGGGTTGAAAAGGATTTGCAAATCATTGTATTCCGTTTATATTTACATCTAACACAATTTCCCAACTCATATGGAAACGGGGTTTCCATATGAGAACTGGAGAACAAGAACTGCAATACTAATAATTCACTGATGTAAATTTTGTTACAAAATGACGACAGTAAGTGAACATATGTAAGTGCTCTGAAGTGGAAAAGTGGTAGGATTAAATAAGCTTTGCTTCTTAAGAGAATTGGTATGATATTATGCCATGTATCATATTGTAAGTGTATTCATGTTCAAAATAAACTCAACTCAACTCAACTATATGATATATGAATATGTGCCGGAAATGTAATTTAACTAAATAATGAAGTCTGCAACATTTATGCAAATGTTTGAGGGCGCTGTCACGCCAAATTTCTTCCCCCTACAAACCCCCCCCCCCCCCATTTACTTCTGGGGCTGCGTCCAATAAAATCACAAAGTTGCCGGGGGTCCTTAACCGGCACGCGACTGTCCTGTTTCGCGCCTGTACAAAAAAAAAACAATAATCGATTTCTTCAGATTCCAGCAGCTGTCAAAGACGAAGTATCCTTCCAGCGGCGGGCAGTCAAAGCCGAAGTGCTATCGGTCGCTGTCAATGACGTACGAGGAAACATGACCACGGAAGTACATGGGGGGGGGGGGGGGGGGGGGGTTTCGTAGGGGGAAGAAATTTGGCGTGACAGCGCCAACTTCCAGTGTATTTTACACAGGCCCTGTCACAGCTTCTTGTACGTAATGACGTCACACGCAGGTATGCATTCACGCGAATTCGCTTCCGGTGTTGTTAGCTAATGATAGCAATGTGGATAGCGTTATCTGTCATTGAATGTATAACAGCAAGACGGCAAATTGTTTGTCGCTTCTCTTGGACTGCTTTTGTATGTGTGCATGCGCCCTCTGCGCCTACGTGTTGACGAGACAGGGTGAGTGACCGCCGTAGATGCCAGTCATTTTATTCGGTCTGGTAAAACATTTTATTACATACATTTTGTAATTTAGAAAAATATATATAATCGTCAAACAAATGTGCTGTGTTAAACCACTAATTGTAACATAAGCTAGCCGGCGGTGTTTTTGTTATATTGTTCGGTTTGAAAAATGTTACCGGGAGGAAGTAGCAAACAGCACCTTTATTATGATGTGTCACGTGGTATTGTCACCGGAGCGGAACTAAAACGATTTGATGTGTCACGTGGTATTGTGACAGTGCCGGAAATGGAAGTTGACTAGCTACAGCAGAGGATCACAGCTGAGAAAGGTAACGAGGCTTGAGCCATTTTTATTGTGTCAATACACTCACGTTACTCTGTATGAACTACTAAAGTCGCTTTGCTACTTGCCATTTGCGCACAACACATTATATACACGCCATTTTTTTTATTTTCCCTTCTTAACCTACACAAAGCTAGCTCGCTAGCAGTTAGCCTACTGTATGTTAAATTATCTAGCGTTAACCTTACACAGCGGAAATGTATTTTGATGGTCACTTCAGAATAAACGTCAAAACAGTGCTCACAGCAAGACGATAACGCGATGATAACTTTGTTTATCGTGTGACAAACGGCCTTGTAATTACGCTGTGTTCATGCACGCATATTACAATTGTAATGAAACTGCTACAAATACGGCTGTCTTATTTACATTCATATTCAGAGCTGTGACTTCGCAAATCGGACGGAAATGTGAATGCCATCTTTGCGTCGCTTTACTTTGTGCTCAGGTAAACGCATTTTAGTCCTCCGTGTTTATTCAAATGCACAGCTTTTAAATGACGTATCGTTGGAAGCACTTTTGGGTTTAGGGGTGGTTGGGCGACCCTAAATTAAGTTATTCTAAGCGACCGTATTTCGATTTTTTAACCTATCGTGATTCAAATATTTTTGATTTGACAGCTGTATTATTATCATCCATCCATCTATCCATTTGTTTTTGATTTGACAGCTGTATTATTATCATCCATCCATCTATCCATTTGTTCTTCTTAAATTGGGGGTCACTTTATAAAACAAAACATGACTTCCATCCCTAACTATTTGACTATTAATGTCACAGGTTATGGTAGCACCGTATCAGGAATGCTTTCAATGGATAAAGAAGTAAAACACTTCTGATATTAGATTATTCTCAATGCACACAGTAAGGATAATATTGTTTTGCTGGAGATGCTTAGTTGCTTGGTTTATTAGTTGGGTTACAACATTTTTTGAATGTGTTTTCTTATTTTCTTTTATGATCCAATGGAAATGTTTGTGCGCATTCCAGCGCTGTGATGTTATGGCAGCCGCCAGTGTGACCAGACCTGGTGGCATTCACTCGGTTGAAAAGTCTCAGTTGATTCTAAGAGGTAACAAGCTCCTAATTCTTCAAAGACAAAAATGTCATTGTACCTTTTGATGGCCATACTGTATTTATGTTGGGTCACACGGCTGTTGTTGCACTACTGTTACGACTTGGTGTGAACTCGGTAAAGATGGCTGACCCCGGATCTCAGCTGGATGTGCAACGGTAGCTGAATGGCGCCACCACGGAACAGGGTCGTCATCCGCAGTCCGGAAATCCCCATAGCAGTCCTGTTGTGGCTCCGTCTTGCAGTGAAATAGTGCAGACTTTTTACGAGATTTCGCAAAGCCGCGTGTTATAACGTAATAAGGGTAGTGTAGTAAAGCGAACCACAAACAGTGTATTCTGTTGTACAGACACACACACGCCAACCACTTTCCTGCTTTCCCAATCCCCGTATATCAGCTTGTATTTGACACAGGCCCCCATAATCCCATATAGCTGCCCGGGTTATGGCCTGATTTTTTTATTTATTTTGGACCTCCAGAATCAGCATCCATTTGTGTCAACGAGGTGAAGTTACGTCTGAAAACTTTTGACAAGTTGACTTCATGTCCAACGCCGCCCTGGAAGTTGCAAAGTGTAAAATACAATCCGCTTTGAAAACTGTATTTTATTTTGAAAGAAAACCGGATACTTTATTTTATTTTTGTGGATAACTTTTTGTCCAATCCAAGCAGATTTTAGCTAACTAAATATAGAAGCTCTGAATGACTTTAGTGACAAGACTTTACTTTCACTGCAGTTTACCAGTTCTCTTGCCCTGAATGCAGACTTGTAGGCTGGCACAGAATGTCTTTGTGACTGAACTCCTGAATTGGACCTGAGTGGGAGAATAAACACACCCACTAATTTAATCAGAAAAAAGCATTTTTATGTCTTAAGTATTTTTAGGCAGCCTTTTTTTATGTCTCAAATATTCAACTCCTCTGATATAACATGTACTAAAAACTCTGCAGACAGATAGTTTTTGTTCAAAGTTTTTTTGAGTTTGTGTATAGAAAACATTTTTTTCCTGAAATAATCAATAAATGTGTTTTATGTGTTGGCACACATTACTTTACAGTACCTCAAATTCAAACTGCACCTTAATGTACTTTTATTAAATATAAACTACGGTAGTTATGGTAGTTGGGTTTAAAAAAACCCTCCACAATCTGGGTCACCGCTTGCCGTTAGCCAAAGCTCTGGTGAGAAGCACTGATGTAGTAATTGAAGAATACAAATAATAATTCAGCATTTGAAGTGTTTAGTAAATTTTAACTTGAAATTAAAGTCTTATAGTATTCACTACACCACTGATACGTTGTTTACTGCAGAATGTTTGTGATGACAAACAAAACAAAAAAAACTTTGAGAAAAATTTTTTTGTTCTTTTTACTCCCACAAAATTTACCGAATAAGAAGCAAAACAGTGGCCCTGAAACCGAGGTACGGACCATAGCGTGAGTTACCTGTATCTCTAGTAAACACAATTATATATATGAACAAAATGACAGTTGTCAGCTGTTAAGATATATTAACGCAATCAAACATGGCGGAAATAAGTCAATCAAAAATGGTGAAAATGATACTGCAGTAATAAACAGTAGGGATGCGGTACTCGGTATAATTCTGCACTGGACAATCTGCCTTTAATAATAATAAAAAAAATAAATTGTGAAATTAATCGAGATGGGATGATATGAAAAAAAATAATCGTGATAATTTTTTTTGCCATATCGCCCAGCCCTATTGGACACCTTGCCAGTTAATTGAGCACAAATAACACACTTTTCACACTGTTGCTGTCTGATTTGTTCTAAGTGGTATCTGCGAAGCCACAGTCTCCCAAGCTGTCAAGCCGTCACTCTCGGCTCAGCTCCTTCGTGGAGGTTACTGCAGATGGCCTTTCCAGTGAAACCAAGAAGACAGGCAAACGCAGTGGACACCTTGAGATGCAGTGGAATGAAGACCTCACTCTGTGAGAAGCTGTTTTATATTACATAGTCCTACAGTTATAGAGACATTAGATTTTATAAGATGTCGTAATTTTTACCATCTGAAAATTGACTGTTTTTTTTATTTTTTATGTATATTTCCAGAAATGTGACGCCTCAGAGTCGTCTGGATCTAAAGCTCTGGAGCTGCCACACGCTGCGGAAAGAGTTGCTTGGGAGTGCCACGATAGACTTGCTGGACACTTTGCAATTGCACGATGGCAAAAGTAAGAAAGCACCTCAAACACAGACTTATTTATAAACACTGATGTGGAAACTTCAATAAATGCAAGTACAGGAGTGCCTAATGATACAAGTTTAATTGGCAGGTCGTATCTTGAAAAACTTCATATTGTGAAACAATCTCCCCCTTTTAAAATGAATTAAAATCAATTTGATTGGCGCTTTGCGCCCACAACATCACACATTTAAATTGTAAAATGCTTTAAAAAAAAAAAACCCAAAAAAACATTTAGTTAATATTGTATGAAAAACAATACAATATAATGTATTTTATGAGGTAACGTAATAATGTTCAGCATTTACCTTGGAAAGTGGACTTCAGTGGTATCTCCTTCCAGCAGCTTTTCCGTCCAATACACCATCAGCAGCTTCTCCATATTTTCATATAATAAATGTTTAGATATTATTGGACATCCCCTGATCAGAAACCATTCATACTACTTGTATACATTTTACATTTATACATGTATTCACATAACTACTTGTATAAAGTATACATTTATACATGTACAGTACACTCTTAACACTACTTGTATAAACTTTACCTTTATACGTGTACAGTAGACTCTAACAATACATGATTAACAATACATGATAAACTGACACATGCTTTGTTTGAAACCTTTCGGGGATTAATTGTGTTAAAATGTTTAATCCTATAAATAATGATGAACTATTGGCACGAATGCATTGATTTTGACTAAATCTCTGCTGAGGCATCTCTGTGTGGAATTTGCATGGTCCCTGTGTGTGTGTGTGTGCGTGTGCGTGTGCGTGCGCGTGCGCGCGTGTGCATGTGCGTTTCCTCTGAATACTTGCACCATAGCTGGCAAACTGAATTGAAAACTGTAGTTATGGCTTGAACCCACCAGGAGGAGACAAAGATTAGTGGAGGAACAATGTTTGAAAATGTTGCAAAAGGAAAGTAAAACTCCAATGATATTAAAGCTGCACCATTCCACAATATATTGTGTATCACAATGTTCTTACTCTCTCACATATGTGCGCACATATACACCATGTTAAGGGCTGTGCGCTTAGGTTTTTTTGTTTTTTTTAGAAAACAGTTTGTTTTAAAAATAATAATAATTATTATTAATATTTGTATTAGTAGTACTGGTTTAAAGAAACCTCTGCCGTTTTTCATGGAAGGTCCCGGAAGGACTGTTGACAACTGGAATTTCTCAACAGAAATGAATAGAAAGACTGAAAATAATCCATCAAGTCAAAAAACATGTGAGCTCTCTCATTACACATTACATTCATGCGTTTAATAAAGACATGTAATTTCCGCAAGCTGATGACTGATAGATAGCCAGCGAGCATCGCCAGCTATCAGCGGTTATAATCAGGGAAGTCGAGCCAACTCGCTCTAGATGTCGGGAAGAGGGACACAGAAGTGTGATTGTGATGCAGCTCCTTAAGTAAAATGGAAAAGAAAAACAATATTTACAAACTAGATGGCATCTTAGCAAGACTGTCGTGTAGTGCAAAAGAACATAATCCAACTCATTTTTATTGCTTGTTCATCACCCTTTTGTCTTATGTCCAAACCACATTGTCTCTTTGTCTCTAATCTAGTGGAGAATGTCCAACTGAGCCTGGCACTACAGACAGAGAACAAAGGCTTGGTTGTAGTGGGAGGCGAGCTCAACGTCTGCCTGGACGGCATGGTTGTTGATCTGGGATCACTGCCCAATGGCAGCACAGCAGCAGACAGTGAGTCCTGCTTTATACGCACGCACACGTAAACATTTAACCACTCTCACAGTGTTTTATATGTACTCACATCACAAAAAGGTTTTGCTTGTATCCATAAAGCTTTCAGACAAAAAACATCTTAATTTTTAGGGCAAGTAATTGTGCACTATTTAATATTGACTATCAGTAGTAAATAGAAGGAAACAAAACCGCTTTTCTCACAGGCGCATCAATGATGAGGAAACTTGTACTGAACATTTAGGTCCGCTTCTAACTGCTCTGCATTATTAATAGAAGCCAAGACTAATAAAAGCACACAAAATAAAAAAAATGTCCACCATGTCGGGCTTCCACTCCAATACAAATAAACCCTTCCTATCAAAGAACCTTACTAAAATCGTTGTACTTGAGTAAATACCTGACTACTATACGACAGTATAAAAAAAGTACACCATAATTGTAAGTTGTGTGCATTTCATTATGTCATAATGACGAGGTAAGTCCATAACGTGCTAAACGATTGACTGAATGATTGTATCAGTGTGTGTGAGTGTGGGATTTAATATAAACAAGTGTGTGTGTGTTTTTTTTGCGTTTGTGTGAATGTTCCCACCGAAAAAGACGTACTCCTATCACCAGAAGAGCGCTGCCAAAACCGAACGTTGTGATGACATAAGCAATACGCACAGGATTGTCTAGATCGTAGGCAGCATGTCCACTAAGTGGACGTACTTTAATGTATCTGAGATATTTCTGCAAACATCCATCCATCCATTTTCTACCGCTTATTCCCTACGGGGTCGCGGGGGGCGCTGGAGCCTATCTCAGCTGCATCCGGGCGGAAGGCGGGGTGCACCCTGGACAAGTCGCCACCTCATCGCAGGGCCAACACAGATAGACAGACAACATTCACACACTAGGGCCAATTTAGTGTTGCCAATCAACCTATCCCCAGGTGCATGTCTTTGGAGGTGGGAGGAAGCCGGAGTACCCGAAGGGAACCCACGCAGTCACGGGGAGAACATGCAAACTCCACACAGAAAGATCCCGAGCCCGGGATTGAACCCAGGACTACTCAGGACCTTCGTATTGTGAGGCAGACGCACTAACCCCTCTTCCACCGTGCTGCCGTGTCTGTTCTGCAAACAGACATCTCCAAAATTTAAGATGACACTGGCGGCTTTAAGGAGAGAAAGGCTTCCAGCAGTGCGAAGCAAGTGTGACGTCAGGTTCTCTGCAGCGCTCGCTTTTTGTCGCGAACATGGAGCGACAGAAGTAAAGAGTCTCTAAAAATTTTCCAAATAGTCAATTAATCCCAATGACAAATTAGAATAATTCAGTTTATTTGGTCAGCTGTGCTTAATAATGAATTGTGCTGAAAGCAAGAAGTCACGCAGCATCTAGCATTTACATAGCCTGTAGGGTGGGGATAAAAACATCACTGACAGATTTTAAGTAGCCTGTTAAAGGGGAACTACACTTTTTCAAGAGATTGCCTATTGTTCACAATCATTACGAAAGATATGTTTTTTTTCCTTTGGCATTCTAAATATTAAATAAATGCGATCAAAAGTCCGCTTACAATGGAGGCTATGGGAGCCGCGCAATTCTGCCTACAAAGCCCTTAAAAAAACATCCAAACACCTCCATTCAGGTTTCATATACATTATGTAATTGTTATTTATTAGATTATATGGGCGAAATAGCAGAGCTCCCATTGGCTCCACTGTAAGCAGACTTTTATTTACGATTATTTAATATTTAGAATGCATTAAAAAAATTCATCTGTTATCATGTCTTTCATTATGATCGTGAACGATAAGCAACATTTTAAAAAAAAGTGCAGTTACCCCTTTAGCATTCACAATAATAATAGATGACATGGCCTAAAATTAATTTTGCAATATCTGTTTTGGCCTCTCGATAACCATATACAGTAGTACCTCAACTTGTGAGCTCACTTGGTTCTTTGACCAAGCTCATAATTAAAAACACTCTTATCTCAAATCAATATCAGTAATTGAAATAAATTAAAATCAATTTATTGGTGATTGTTCCCCCAAAAGAACACATTTTAAACTATTAACATCCATTTAAATATAAAATCTAGGGTTAAGATAGTAAATATTGCATTCAAAACAATACAATAGAATGTACAGTAATAATGTGAAATAAAGCATTGATATTACACAGCCTTTACCTTGGGGAGCGTACTAATGCGTTGACTTCTTTAGGGCTTATTTTTCATCGAGTAGCAATAGGAACTAGGAAATCATTGTTTTTATTGTCTTTGATTACAGCTCTGAGGTCAGAGTTGACAACAATGATGTATATTTTGTGTATTTCATACATGATTTCCAAGTTACTGGCTGAGGATATTTTCTCTGCAATTGTTGTAACGCTTTCTTCTAAATTTGAAATGTTAGGTTATGAAAATCTGATAAAAACATTTTCCCAAAAGGTTAAAACAGTAAACAAGTTGTCGTCAGACAGTGCAGCACCTCTCCGTCTTTCTTCTTTCACATGTTACAGAGCATATATGTTGCTTGTTATGACTGTGGTTGTGGAGTATTAAACAAGAGTGAATAACGTTGTTGGCACTGCTGAGTCGTGCTTTTGTCAGTATTTCAGTGTCTTCTGATTCCTGCTGCTGATAAGAAAGATGCAAAAAATAGCAAGTGATGATGTGTCCTTTGTTGGTTCTTACATGCCAATAATTATTGGCGTAAACTCCCAACATATCGCCAAGTATTTAGATACTTCATGTACCTGCTAAAAAATGTGACAGTCTGAAATGCTAGCTAAGTAGCAGTAAAATCTGTATTTGAGGTCTGGGCTAAATCAAGTATTCCAACACAAAGCAGCCAGCACTTGATCAAGAAACCTGAGGCTGTCTTAAAGTATTGGAAAGGACTGCAGAGACGCAAAACCAGAATAACAACAATATCAACCACTCTATGAGAACGTGAATAAGGCCGTGTAAAATTGTAAAAGAATGCAAATTGAAATTGTCAGTCTGCAGTACATGAGTAGGAGAGTCAGAATGCTGATGCGCTGAAGATACTGTCAAACCTAGAGGACCAAGGATTTCTTTTGACACTGAGAGAAGGGATGTGACATGTTGAAAATATAATAAAAGGGAGAATGAAAATGTTCTCCCCGTGACTGCGTGGGTTCCCCCCGAGTATTCTGGCTTCCTCCAACCTCTAAAGACATGCTCCTGGGGATAGGTTGATTGGCAACACTGAATTGGCCCTAGTGTGTGAATGTGAGTGTGAGTGTTGTCTATCTGTGTTGGCCCTGCGATGAGGTGGCGACTTGTCCATGGCGTACCCTGCCTTCCGCCCGAATGCAGCTGGGATAGGTTTCAACAATCCACGCAACCCCGAGTGGGACAAGCGGTAAAAAAATGGATGAATGGAAACAGACATCAGTATTTGGAGTCTAAATTTACATTACATCTAGCCTTGGTCATCATGTTAGCACTCTTAACATTGACCACAGTTCCATTCAGCTAGAGTTCTTCAAAGGGCCAGTGTCTCACGGAAATGTAAAAACATAGTTTGATGCAAATATGCTACTAACAATGCATTATGATGGCAAGTTAATGGAATACTTTACAACATGGTGGACTGCCAGTTCTGGGCTCAGGTGTTGGAATGGAAAAACCTCTTGGTGTGCCCAGGCTGTTTTCGGGCACTGGTGCTGCCCAGGAAGAAGCCTTGTTGGACTTTGTTTCTTATGCATAGTATTGCAGAGTACTGATCCCCTCACCTCCCAGGGGGTGATCAGGGGGATGGGTCAAATGCAGAGGACAAATTTCACCACACCTGGTGTGTGTGTGACAATCATTGGTACAAGAGGCAAAATCGGATCAATGAAGTCAATAGATAATACACTAACGTTCACTCAGTCTGTGGGAAGCCAGGACCACCTCAAAAATTGTTCAATTGTGTTTTAAAGTTGTTTTTTTTGTTTCTTCACAAGACGAACACATTTAGGGGGTGAGAAACTTACATTTTACAACTAAAAAAAATGCATTATATTTGAAAGCCAATCTAAAATTACAGTATAGTGGGGGGAAAAACCCCCCCTTTGGCTGCTGACGTTTGCAATTACGCAACAGCTCTCAAACGTTTTTTCCCACGTACCACCATAATGACCAACATTAAAATATAGTAGCATAGTTGGCCTAAAGGCCAACTGAAACCCACTACTACCGACCACGCAGTCTGATAGTTTATATATCAATGATGAAATCTTAACATTGCACCACATGCCAATACGGCCGGGTTAACTTATAAAGTGCAATTTTAAATTTCCCGCCACACTTCCGGTTGAAAAAGCCTTCGGAGGATGACATATGCGCGTGACGTAGCCCGGGGAACAGAGGTATGCCTTCCCCATTGAATACAATACAAAAAAGCTCTGTTTTCATTTCATAATTCCACAGTATTATGGACATCTGTGTTGGTGAATCTTTTGCAATTTGTTTAATGAACAATGGAGGCTGCAAAGAAGAACGTTGTAGGTGGGATCGGTGTATAGCGGCTGGCTGTAGCAACACAACAAGGATTACTCACTTGGATAGCAGACGCGCTAGCCGATGCTAACCGGTCACCGCACGGACGATCGGGTGAAGTCCTTCGTCGCGCCGTCGATCGCTAGAACGCAGGTGAGCACGGGTGTTGATGAGCTGGGCAGATGAGGGCTGGCTGGCGTAGGTGGAGCGCTAATGTTTTTATCATAGCTCCGTGAGGTCCGGTTGCTAAGTTGCTAAGTCAGCCTTAGCGTCGTTAGCAACAGCATTGTTAAGCTTTGCCAGGTGAGATCTATTAACCGTGTAGTTACATGTACACGGTTTAATAGTATTGTTGATCTTCTGTCTATCCTTCCAGTCGGGGATTTATTTATTTTGTTTCTATCTGCATTTGAGACAGATGCTATCACGTTAGCTCAGTAGCTAAAGAGCTTCGTCGATGTATTGTCGTGGAGATAAAAGGCACTGAATGTCCATTTCGCGTTCTCGACTCTCATTTTCAAGAGGATATAGTATCCGAGGTGGTTTAAAATACAAATCCGTGATCCACAATAGAAAAAGGAGAGAGTGTGGAATCCAATGAGCCAGCTTGTACCTAAGTTACGGTCAGAGCGAAAAAAAATATGTATTTCACTGCATTCTAGTCCGTCACTCTAACGTTCCTCGTCCACGAATCTTTCATCCTCGCTCAAATTAATGGGGTAATGGTCCGAATAGCTCTAGCTGCGTTGAAAACAATAGGAAAATATGAGGGAGTGAACAACTGACAACGTCACGCTACTTCCGGTAGGGGCAAGGTTTTTTTTTATCAGAGACCAAAAGTTGCGAACTTTATCGACGTTGTTCTATACTAAATCCTTTCAGCAAAAATATGGCAATATTGCAAAATGATCAAGTATGACACATAGAATGGATCTGCTATCCCTGTTTAAATAAAAAAAAATCATTTCAGTAGGCCTTTAAGTATTCATTAAAATCAAGGCAGAGTTTTTATTCAAGCACTATATAAATTTTTTGGCCACTGTAACATTGCACATAGTTTGAACAGCAACACTGTTTGAATATTGGAAAATAAAACACTGCACTTTAATCACTTTAAGTGATTCTTTGGCGTGCTACTAGATGGAGCCCATACCATAGTTTGAGAATCCCTGCACTAACATATTGTGTCATTTGCAATTTTGGGATGTGTACACCCAGTGTAGTTTTGTGTACTTGTATTATTCTCTCTCGACCGTTATTAATCCACTTGATCATTTCATGTTCATAGCTGATAACTTTTTGCTGTAACATGCTTCATTTTACACTTCTTTTCAAAGTGTACTAGGCTCTTATTCTGCTGTTTCACTACTTAACATTTAAACTAGCTTAGCGGTTAACATGGCTTCTTGTGTCCTCCTGCTCTCCTTAGATATGAATAATTAGACACACCCCTTTTGAGATGTGTGCCTATAGACTCAGCTAGTGGGGGCAAAGTGTCAGGGCATTCAGTGGTTGTAGAAAACTATATATGTGCTGTCAAAATGAGCGCGGAGGACAGGATCATGTACCCTACCCAGAGGTTGCACTCCTCTTTTTCGGGCAAAAATCATGGACTCAGAGTTGGAGTTGTTGCGTTTCATCCTAGTCACTTCACACTCGAAGAGCCTGGCTAGATGAAGCCAGCAGGACCACATAAACTGCAAAAAACAGAGACCTAGTCTTGCTGCCACCAAACTGGATCCCCTCAATGCCTCGATTGAGTCTAGATATTCTGTCCATAAACGTTATCAACAAAATCGGTGGCAATGGGCAGTACTGGCAGAATCCAACCCAGGCTGAAAACTGGTCTGACTTACTGCCAGTTATGCGGATCAAGCTCTGACACCGATCATACAGGGAGCGAATCGCCACAATCAGGCGGTCAATACTCCATACTCTCTGAGAATTCCCCACAGGACTTCTAAAGGGACACGGTTGAATGCCTTCTCCAATTTTACAATATAAATGTAGACTAGTTGGGCATGCACCCTCATGGACCCTGCCAAGAGTGTACTGTGTCCTGGTCCACAGTTCCACGACCAGGACGAAAAACACACCGCTCCTCCTGAATTTGAGGTTTGACTGTCCAACGTTGCTTCCTCTCCAGTACACCTAAATTGACCTTACCAGGAAGGCTGAGGGGTGGGATCCCGCGATAGTTTGAACACATCTTCCGGTTCCCCTTCTTGAAGAGAGGAACCACCACACCAATGCAATGCTGCAGAGTTTTGTCAACCACAACAGGCCCATAGCATCCAGAGCCTTAAAGTACCAGTAGAGTGGGAAAAAAAAGTTGACTTTATATGCTTGTTTCATTGTATCCATTAAACCATATCCAACCGTATTTACAATCCGCAAAGTATGTAAAACACAGTTTAGACATCACAAAATGAATATTCCGCTCCGAATACCTTCGGCTATGTAGTGGATTGTCCGAAGCTTAAGCAGGCAACAAAAGTAGTTTAGTACAACAAATTTATTTACCCATTATCAGAAGTGCAGGTTGAATTGAGTTGGTCGTGCAGACAAACCACAAGTTACTCCGGAGCCAACAAGACACACACAAGCCAAATCACTCCCGAGTTCCGGTCTTCTGCCATTTTTTATATGTCTGTTGTGCGTCATCGTTCCTTATCAAGTGCGTCAGTGTCTTGTTTTGCTTTTCCTATCTGTTCCATAACAACTCGAATCCTTTAGACAGTCAACACATTCTATAGACAGGTTGGCACGACTTAATATTCACTTTTGTCCCACAACTGGTCCATTCAATGGCACAAAAATACAAGAGTATTGAAAATGAGCGGACATTCTTAAAAGACAAGAAATATAGGTCAAAAGGTCAGAAATTCTACTACATACCCGCCTTCCAGGGTCTTAAGACCCTGGACCAAAACAATTTCTGATATAGACCACTAACTTAAATCTCTACCGCAGATAGAGGCAAAAACCTCAATGTTTTTATACGAGGCAAAAATTCCGTCTATGACCCTCCTTCAGAGCGATCGCTGTTACCAGCCTGCAGTAAAACCATCTCACAGAACACAATTAGTGGCCTACCCTTTGATTTAGTAAAGGAAAAACAAATACTTTGATCATGAACATCATTGAACATAAATAGATGAATGTATATAGACTTATGACTGTAAGACATTTGCAAAAATATTTTTCCCGGCATTTGCAATGAATGTAGTTACCAATATTGTTAATTATCAATTGATTTTGAACACACAACTGAATTTCGTATGAGTCCATGTTCGATTAGTGCTCGTATAGATGGCTCGGTGGTGCCTCAGGCTGGTGGCCTGCCGACACCTCGTTGGGCTTTTGGCTGCCTTGGTGAAGAAAGAGATCCACTCAAACAGTCTGTCTCTGTCTCTTCTTGGGGTGTGGTTCAGTCCATTGGGCAGACTGTTCAGTGGCCGGTGCGTGCTGGCCGAAATTGGGGAAAACTCAGGTAGAGTTGGAGCTGTGGGGGCTTTGGGGAAGGCTGGGGCAGAGTATGGGGCGTGGGGCTTTGGTCCAGGCCCTCGGCTTGCTTCAGGCCTCCTCGCTGCTTCGGCACTCCCGACACTTCTTTCCACAGCTGCTGGAGTCCCGGTGGACCCATTGGCTGGCAACCTTAGTTGTTCTCGTCATTGCTGGCAAGGTGTTATCTCTCCTCTCGGTTCCTTCCAGTCGGGTATCGGGTGTTGGTCCTGGATTGGTTTTGACCGTGCCCCTCTTAGCGAGTGCAAGGGAATCTGGAGTGGCTGCTTTCATCCTCAAATCTGCACAGAGGAACTGGCACACAAATTCTACATTTTGCAAACTTGCCATTTTGGTCTCATGGTCTTTCCACCTTCCTAGGAAGCTGCTGGTCCTGAGAAGTGCTGATCTTGTGACTGAAGATGATAACCTGTTTTCTTAAAATAGGTGCCGTTGTTTGACCTAATCTTTTTGGGGAAACCATGTCGGGATATTAGATAATTCACAAAACATTTAATTACTGAATTGGCACCCTCCTTTGAGGTTGGGGTTGCTTTCGCCAACCACTGCAATTGTCAATCTAAATCATTACGTTCCTTTATCCTTGTACCGGATTGATCATATCGATTAAATAAAACCTCAACACGCTCAAACTTGACCCAATCCAAACTCACCTCCCCCCTCTGTCCCTCTCACAGGGACAGTGTTAGTCGTAGAAATAGTAATAGTAATAGTAGTAGTAGTATTAGTAGTTTCAGAAACATCCAAGAAAAAGAAAAGGCAGCTGATAGTCAAGTGCAGCAAGAACAGAGGCAGTGGACAGGTCATGTTTGAGGTCACTGTTCGCTTTTGCAATAGTACTTTGATATTTCACAATACCTAGTGAATTATTGTGGCCACAACAATTCACTAAATAGTTGTATTTAATTTAGTCTATCTATGATGGGACAATGCACAGAAACATTAAGTTCAGAAACAGATATGTTCTGTACCAGATTATATCTAAATAGCTACTTTCCATCTGCTGTCCCTGGCTACCTAAATTAAAGGGATCCAAAAATCAAGCACTAAAATTATGACACTAATTAATCATAATAAATATATACATTCATAATAATCAATAATTAATCAAAAATAATCATACTGTAGCATGTATTCAATTATAAGAAAAGTCACCAAATGCCCCTTCATGGACACATACTTACCATACAATACAACCACACCTTATTTACATCATCACACAAAGACAATACATGCTCTTGTTCACATCTGTCATCATTCGTAAAAACAACCAAGATTTTAACAGCCATACCTCACAATTTACAACAAAAATGCTCTCATGGATAAATATAATACTCATTAATTTGATGTGTCAACATAATGCCCCTCTTAGTGACCGTGTGAGCAGCCTTGATTGCTCCAAAGCCACTTTTTTTTTTTTTTTCAAATTTTCTATTCCTTTTGTTATAACGTGGAGAAGGCTAATTGGTCTGTACATGTTCTGGTCTTCTTTATTTCCTGCTTTATGGATTTAATCGTAGTAGCAGTTTCTCGACGTGGTAGGTAAAGTGTTTTCCGTTTAATTTATTTATCAATCGTTGTTATACGAGCAATAATACAATCCTTATATGTTTTTAGGAAGATAGTGTCCAACCCATATATATATCTCTAGATCGTGAGTCTGATAATGCAGTGAAGATTTTGTTCAACTTTGTTTCATTTGTTAATTCTAAAATTAGTCCATCCTGAATAAATGACAATTATTTGCACTGATTTTGAGGGACTCTTTATTCAGGGTTTGTACAGACTGGATGAAATGTTCATTAAAATTATTACTTATGTCCAGACTGTCTGCGATAGTAGCGCCATTGATATTTAATGTTATAGTGTTGTTTCTTGTTTGCGCTCTTTCCGTAAGTTTGTATCTGGTTTTCCATAACTTTCTAATGTTCCCTTTTGCAGCTTTGATTAATTTTAAGTGAAAGTCAGCCTTAGACTTCCGCATAAACATTGTAACTTTGTTCCTCCAAACTTTTAAATCATACGATCTGTATTTAGACCTGTTTTAATTGCTCTTATGAGAGCTGAGTCCTCATGTCTTTATTAGAATCCAAATTGTTTTATTAATCCAATGGTATTTTTATTTTAGCACTCTTCTTTCTGGTTTTGTTTTCGTGTATTTACAGATGTTCTCTTTGCTTTTTGTCATCCAATTGTAATTCTAGTAGAGCTGCTTATCATTTGTATCATGTAGAAGCCGTTTATAATATCCTTAAGTTTCTTTCTACGTGTTTTATTTAACCAGTCCAGATTAACGTCCCCCATGACGTTACTTCTTTCATATTATGCTGTTTGAGGATGTCTGAAAATGAATCAAGAAAAATGTCTTTAGCTGTGGTCGGTCGGTATACTACAATTACCTTGAAATACATTTCTGAGGAACATGTGATTTTAATTTCAACATACTCAAATTGATCTACTTTTAATGTTTTCCCTTTCATAAATCATAATTCCTCCCCCCTTTGTCACTCGATCTGTCTTTTCTGTAATCTTGTACCCCGGGACATTAATTTGAACGAAAGTTGTTGTGGGTTTTAACCATGTCTCTGATAGACAAGGTAATCCGGATTAGAGTCTGACAGTAACTGCTGTATTTGTTCAGTATGTTTCCTGTGGTAGAAAGTTTAATAATGCGGACACGTTTGTTACTGATTACTTTCTACAGACTTCTGTCTCTCTGCGACTTTGTGTATGTAATAAGCAACTATAAATATTTGAGATGCTTAAATTTTGTTTTAGCTCAGCTGTTGTGTAGTTGCTAGCTCCTTGTAGCCTACAGCAGGAGTGTCCAAATTGCAACCAATAGCTATGTTTTTAACAGACAACCGAAATAATTGAAAATGTGGTATTAGCGTATCGGTTCAATCAGCGGCAGCTACGCCCTGTTTTTATAATTTGACCTAAATTTTTTGGTTTCGTAGGCAGGACAGAGGGAACAATGTGGGTCATTAGTTGTCCATCTTATACCAGTCTAATTGTTTTAAGGATAGTTCACATGAGCGGCCATACCTTGAGTCCCACCATATATAAGAGTCAAAAGGCTCCTATTATGAGTCGTCTAATTGGTGATCATACACTTTGGCGGTTTGGGTGGCAGGACACACGGACGCACCTCCGTCAGCCAGCGCTAGGACAGTTGGAGCAGTCCCCGTCTTCCATTTGTTCCTGGGAGGCGTCCCTATTAGTTGTCCGCTGATGTCGTGCTGTCAGGCAACATCAGGAATTTCCTTCTGTGCGGTATTGAATTGTCAGGGCACAGTTCGTAAGCAGGTCATTACAAGGTGTGTGCAGGTTGACCACAAAGGAATGTTTCAAAGATTGTGTTGAACATTGTCCGTTGACACTTATGTCCAGCAGGGGTCTGTTTGTATCCTGCTGTTCATCCTGCTGTCACACCTGTATTTTTTGTGAGCATGTTCTGGCTACAACTTTGGAGCTTGTCTTGTTCAGAGAAGTTGGCAGTCCCCCGGCTGCACATCCTTTCCACCCTCGCTTGACCTAGCACAACCGTGGCTACCACCCAAGTCCGTCTGAATGGTTTTACGTTTTGTTGAGGTTTTTTCCTCCAGAATTTGGAACTCAAAACATGTACACCCATCGTTTTCATATCCTCTTGGTTAGTTCAATTTTGCATATCACGTTTTTAAAAAAAATTACAGTCTTAACTATCCCATTAATTGCTAATCAATAACCTTAATTCAAAGATTATACGTACTACTTCATGTGTATTTAAGTACCCTTTTAATTCACTTAAAGATTATGTATAAGTTAATTTAAACTATCATTTGTCTATCAGTAGGCGCGAGCAAGCTGTCATGCTTGCACTCTGACCTCCCGCTGTGCGTGATACTCTCCAAAACAAAGGAATGTTTTTATTCACGTTTCTCCTTATCTTTCAGCTAAATCTTTTAATCTTTTAACTTTTAACGTCCGCACTGTGTTTATTTTTATTGTCTGCATTTTAATTTTGCTTTTATTTTCTTTCATTTCCCTTTGTTATCTGTGAAGCACTTTGAGTCTTGTCCTTGCCTTGTCTGTCTCCGACTGGTTATCTAACCTATTCACAATATACAAGGCCATGCTCTAAGCGCCAGCCCTAATCACACTTCTCCTCTTTTTTTTTTTTTTAACTTTACATATCGGCTCTTATTCTAATTATTAATGTAGGCTGTTATTTGTAATTATTATTCAACACTATTCACAGCAAACAGTTGTAAAGTTATAGTTATTCGCATTATACTCTCAAAATCTATAGCTAACTGAAAGCTGTTGAGATTTGGTTTGCCTACTTCATCTCAGTGGCCTAGTGGTTAGAGTGTCCGCCCTGAGATCGGCAGGTCGCAAGTTCAAAACCCCGGTCGAGTCACACCAAAGACTACAAAAAATTTGGGAGCCAAATCACCAAACATGATTCCCCCACCTCCCAGGGGCAATCACGGGGGATGGGCCAAATGCAGAGGACAAATTCCACCACACCCAGTGTGTGTGTGACAATCACTGGCACCCCAACTTTAATTCTAACTTTATTCTGTCATGCCATTATCCTCTTCTAGCTCAACATCCAGAAGTATGGTGTACTGAAATGTCTAAATAAAAATATAAATTACTCCAAACTAAAATGTCAGACTGCACTTCAAAGTTACTTTTATTAAATTAATTTCCAAACTAACCACCACCACAGCAGACATCTTCCTCAGTCCTATCCCAATACTCCCATAAATTAGAAAGGTGTTTCACAACAGTGGTTAAGTAGTTATTTTAAGTAATAGATCTCAATATGTAGAAATTAATAAGACTAAATTTGCCCTAGTGTGTGAATGTTGTCTGTCTATCTATCTGTGTTGGCCCTGTGATGAGGTGGCGACCTGTCCACGGTGCAAAGTCAAATTGTGAAACAAAAATTAAAGTTAAATCAAGTGGAAATTGACAGAGTATATGAACTACATTCTTGAGAATAGTAATTGATCATTAATATGTTGGAAGGCCACATATTGAACATATTAAAGAAAAATATCCAAATCCATTGCTATTCGGTATAAAGTAAAACACATGCTGAATAAGAAATGTCTGCACATGTTGTATTATTCATTTATTTTTCCATATGTAATATTGTTTTGAAGTTTGGGGAAATGTTTATAGAATAAATATAGACCCAATACTTAAACTTAAAAGGCTCATTTCAATATTACACAAAGCATTATTGTTATGATCATATCAATCCATTTTTTAAGTCATAATGTGTTAAATGTTCAGATAATTTAATTTTAAAACAATTGCAATTATGTTTCCGAGTAAAGAACAACAGCCTTCCAGTTTGTATTCTTCGCTTGTTTACATTATGAGGAGACACTATCATTTACGGGGGATATCGATTTTTGAAATAGGTCAAGTAAAATAAAATAAAAACACAAATGTATTTCAGTTTTAGGAGTTAAATGATGTACCATCCTCAGTGATGAGCTGAACACATGTAGTTTTTTGTTACGGTTTAAGAGACCCTTGAAAAGTAAAGTTTTTTAACATTATAAAATATAGTAACAATTACTTTCATCTTTTAACGTTGATGTTCCAGGTAATTTAATGTTCAGTAATTGTATATCATAGGGCAATATAAGCTTTGGCTTCCGCCTATTCTTTTTTCGGTCATTCTTTTTCTTTTCTGTTCTTTGTGTGAATGTGTATGATTGTTAATATGTCTAATTTACTGTTAAACTACTCACATAAATTGGTTGATGGTTGATTATATGACCAAAATAAACTTATTTCATCTATTCATTCATTATCTATCGCACTCATAGTTTTATTCCATTTTGCATGTAATTATTCCTATTGATTTCTTCCCATTTCACTCAAACAACTAAACAAACAAACAATTAAACAAACTTGCAGCTAACCACAATCAACAGCATACCATTTACGAATACCTTCATTTGTCACTTTCTCATCTTTTCTTCACTTTCGTTTTCCTTTACAAACAACATCCTGTATCCATCTCTTCCTTACACTTCACACAATGTTTCTATTTTCTGTTCTCCTAGAAACCATTCACATAACGTAAGGTTATAAACATCCTTTTCCCATATTTTCTCAAACCATCCTCTTCACCCTCATTCTGTTTTTTCACCTGCTCTCTCTTCCTCTCTCTCACTTTCTCTCCTTCTCTCACAATACAAACACAATAATCCAAAATAATCAGTCTTATAAAATAATTTTAGCTTTAGATATGATTTAGGGCAGTGGTTTTCAACCTTTTTTTTTTTTTCCAGTAAACTAAAGAAATAAAATACAGCATAATGTCATCATTTTCTGATTTATTAAATTGTATAACAGTGCACCATATTGCTCATTTGTTGTGGTCTTACTTGACTTATTTGGACAAACAAACAAAAATAAGAATAACTAAAACGTTTTAAAAATTAAAATAGTGATTAAATTATAATAAAGATTTCTATACATATAATCAATCATCAACCTTCTTTGGATATTGCAATAGAGATCCATCTGGGCTCGTGAACTTAATTCTAAATATTTATTTTGTTGAAGAATTATTCTTCTATAATTATATTTATAAAGGATTTTGAATTGTCGCTATTTTAAAATATTTAAAATCTCAGGTACCCCTTGGCATACCTTCAAGAAACACCATACCCTCCTTTGAGAACTACTGGTTTAGCCTATAAAAAATCCTTTGTCTCATACATCATTACACTGTACAATTCCTCTTTGGGGGGCTACGATGACAGGGAATGCAAAACAATAACAGTGCAATACTTTTTTATATCATGGTCGTTAATGCCTAGTTTTTTTTTTAATAGAATCTATTTTGTTTCCATTTATACCCTTATTAGTTACTGTTTACTTTTTAGTTCTTCTTCCAAAGGGAACTCTCCTGAAGGAATCAATAACGTTTTATCTGTCTATCTGTCTATCTATTACTAACCCGAGCACAATTCATGACGTCATGCTCATCTTGCAGACAGTTATTTCCATTTAGTTTTATTCTCTATTTGTAATTCTACATGCACCAATGTCACATAAAAATTAGCTTTCTTTGTTATTTATTTACATTATTATTTCTGGTTTACTTGCTGTCTGTTTACTTAAGTTCTCATATTTTGGTCTGTCTTCCTTCTGATTAGAATTTGTTTAACGCTTCTCTACGTTTTGTTTTGACAATGGCGCTGAGTGGCTCTTATCTGTACTTCCTCAGACTCTGTTTCACAGATGCCCTTAGATGTATTAGAATATAAATTTAACTTTTATTTTATTGTGTGTTTATTCCTAAAAAAATTAAAATGTCAATGTATAATCAATTTATCTTTCTCAAATTTAAATTCAATATTATTAATTTATTTGTTGTATAACTATTAATTCCAAAGTTACAGTGTGTCCTAATCTATGATGTTCGTGCGTGTGTGTTTGTCTCAACTTCCACACAGAAACTGGATGGATCAGATAAGCAACAAGGCTGTACCAAAAAAAATATATACTAGACATATAAATGAATGATGAATTAAACAATGTTTCAATGTCCCACAATCCGTATTTATTGATTGATATTTAAACGTGTAATTTTCCATATATCTATTATTTTACTGGACTTAGCAAGCACCTACTACTAGCACACTCTACAGACCGAGAATAACTGTTCAACCACACTTAGTAATGCCAAGCTAGATGCTAACTTAGCCTTACTATGACTCAGTAAGCAAACTTTTGCTAACACAATGCTAACCTAGCTCAATGCTATCCTAGCTCAATGCTAACCTAGCTCAATGCTATGCTAACACAATGCTAACCTAGCTCAATGCTATCAGTGTCACTCCTCTTCGAACCAATGCCAGCTGTCACTCACACAGCCTCGTCACACGCACACACTCTTATCTCAAAATGTCTCCCAGCTGAGACTATATGCGTCACACAGTCACTCACACACAGAGAATTTACCAGCACAGTTAAAAGTAAATGCAATAGACAACTACTTTTCTCATCCAGAAGCACAGCTGTATCATATCAGAACCTTAATAATAAGAACAACATTTATCATTCACTCTTAGATGGACAATTAGTCAAGTTTAAGGAGGGTATTCTGGACTTCCCTGCTTAAGCTGCTGCCCCCGCGATCCAACTTCCGAGAGCGGAATAAGATAATTAAATGGATAAATCATTCACTCATATGTTTTCTGTACATAAACTTTGTCTACTTTCTCACACGCACACACATTTTAGACAATTTCCAGACTTTTACAGATAGCGGGGCTGTGAAAAAAGCGTGAGGGGAGGTTGCGAGGGGGGGGGGAAAGGAAGGGGGGGATTAAACCAGACAAGAAACCAGGTGCTACACAAAAGTTATTAAAATACGCAGATATATATATATATAAATTTAAAAAACACACACATTTTTATCCCACAAACCACTCCCCCCTGGTCCGGACCAATATAAACAACTAATGCACGCGTGCTTTTGTGGAATCGGCCGTCTCATATCACAAAAACCAGGTTCCATCATTGCTCATAAAACAGCGATTAACCCGTTTCATTGGAGCAGCACCTGCGTTATCAAACTGACCAACACGGATCACTGGCCTCTAAGGCGCCATAGGACCACCAGGAATCACCCAGCATCCTACAGACATCGTGTCTGGTCAGTCCCATACAGTTTCACCAAGTTTCACCAAAGCTCTACCATATGGAGCCCGAGACGCCACCTGTCTATTCTGCAGCCATTAAACAGATTCGTGACAACTTGGCTCAGTTGATCTCCTTTACCGGAGTCACTGAATGGTCACCTAATATGAGGCTTTTTTACACGCTGAGTCACAAGGACTAGGGACCGCTGCAGTTTCCACATAGACAGGTGTCTCGCACTTTCACAGACGTATCAATTTTATATGGGCCAAATGTGCCACCAGTTAGCAACCCTTGCCTTAAATTTATCTTTGTCCAACTCTAGCTAATTCTGATGCACTTGCAGAAAGAAGCATCCTCTGCCAGCAACGACAGAGGATGAAGAGGTTAAAAGAAAATTTTCGTCTCACATCGTCTGTGCTTCTACACTCCAAACCACCAAAATTCTATCAACAATCCCCAAATGTTAAAAACAAGAAATCACAAATATTCAACAAACACACAGACAAATGATCACATATAAAACAACTCAATCCAACCATAATTTACCCCAGTCCAGGTTGTTTTTGGAGAACCTGACTAAACCTATCTTTTATGAAAAAAAATTTCAGTTTTCATCTTACCGATCCCGTTTCTCTTCAGACAGACAACTTTTACACAATAAGCAAAATAGCTTACCTTTTATTAGATGCGCGCGTGCAAGCGTTGTCTGCCTGAGAGAGAAGCCGGGAGCGGATGTTGACTTGCAGAGTTCTGGACCATCCTAGTTCGTGACGCCAATTTGTGTAGTGGATTGTCCGAAGCTTAAGCAGGCAACAAAAGTAGTTTAGTACAACAAATTTATTTACCCATTATCAGAAGTGCAGGTTGAATTGAGTTGGTCGTGCAGACAAACCACAAGTTACTCCGGAGCCAACAAGACACACACAAGCCAAATCACTCCCGAGTTCCGGTCTTCTGCCATTTTTTATATGTCTGTTGTGCGTCATCGTTCCTTATCAAGTGCGTCAGTGTCTTGTTTTGCTTTTCCTATCTGTTCCATAACAACTCGAATCCTTTAGACAGTCAACACATTCTATAGACAGGTTGGCACGACTTAATATTCACTTTTGTCCCACAACTGGTCCATTCAATGGCACAAAAATACAAGAGTATTGAAAATGAGCGGACATTCTTAAAAGACAAGAAATATAGGTCAAAAGGTCAGAAATTCTACTACAGCTATTTCCGGAGATTGACGTCACAATGGGAATGCCTCTGCACACTGACCATACTATCAGATCAGTCATAATGGAAATACGCAAAAATTAGACCGATGTGCTGTCTATCATTCACAATCTCTATATAAGACATGGACACCTATGTTTTTCTTTTTTTTATGCAGTCTAAGTCGTAAATAAATAGATATATGAAAAGTCCGCTAACAATGACGTCAATGGGGGCTCTCTATTTTGCCCACGAAACCCTCAAAATAACTATCCAAAACCCGCCAACAATACTCTTTATTCATATCGTGACCTGAATATTAACCAAATATTAGCGATGTTGTTATTCTAAGCGCTAATGCAAACAAACTATTTCTTAGCGTCGCAGTGATACAGACAGACAGCTAGGAATCCTGCCACTCATCTGGATAATAGGAGCATTTAGCCTTGAATCTAGAAGCTGTCTCCGTCTCCGGGTATACATTGAATGTCACAGATTAACAAACATACACAACCGAAGACAGTGTCTGCAGGGAGACTTCCTTGTTAAACCCTCGTGTGCGTCATGATTAATTCTTCATATAAACGGGAAGATATGGACATCTTATCAGTCATCATCGAAGTAAGAGAAGACCTTGTACAGTAAGCTATCATGTTACTATGTTTGTAGTTTGTCTTTATGTTAAGCATGAAGCAATAATGCTATAGTGTTTCACTATAGCTGGATTTGTTTAGCAAAGCTTGTAAAACTTGTTGTTCATCCACCTTGTATTCAGGATCAACAATATAAGGTTCTGAATCATCATTTTGCCCAAAGTAATCGTTGTTGACTCTCACAAAGTCTGCACGATTTGCAATGTTTTTGGTGGGGAAGGGATATGCGGTCCCTACCACTACGTCACACGATGACGTGTCTGTCTTCCTCATCATCTCTCAAAATGGCTCGAGAATCTCCCTGAGATTGATACTATTTCGATCATATCTATTTATTCACAAACTTTGGAAGTCTTTAGGTGTCAAAAATCTGATATATATGATAATAGCTTCAATATAGAGGCAATTTGTTTTTCTACTCTATTAGTACTTTATAGAACTCCGGGCAGATCTCATCCACCTTCACGGCCCTGCCACCGAAGAGCTTTTTAACTACCTAGGCAACCTCAGCCCCAGAAATAAAACAGCCCATCACAGAGTCCCCAGACACTGCTTCCTCACAGGAAGACATGAAGTTTGGGTTAAGGAGGTCTTCGAAGTATTCCCTCCACCAATCCACACATTCCCAAATCGAAGTCAACAGCACACTGTGTGCACTGCTTTTTCTTCCTGAGGCGGCGAATGATTTTACAGAGTCGAAGCCATCAAGAAGAGTCAAAACATTTATGAGTTTGCAGTGATTGCTTAGTTAAAGGTTTGTTTGATAGACTTTTAAAGCTTATTAATTCCCATTTAAGTATTATCTTGATATCATTTGTATTTTTTAAACACGTTTGCTACAAGTGTTTTAAAAAGCACCAACTGAGTCTAAATAAAATAAAGCAAATATCAGCTAAACCTAAAAGAGTTATTAAGCTTTTACCAATGGCAACAATCATAAATAAAGCTTTCAGCACATACACAATGTTGACATCTATAGTTATATTTTGATAAAGACGAGGGAAAACACGCTACTCGTAAACGGTGCGTACAACAGCAACAAACATCAGTAGACACGAAGTTAAATCATGAAATGCAACCTTACCCGAGCAAAAACGAGGCATGATTTTTTGGGTCTTGATACCAATTTCCTTGACCCAGCCACAAACAAATAAGTTGTAGACCTCCATGCTTTTCAAGTTTCCATCTGTTTTGTCGTGTACAATGGCGTCTAGAGCATATTGGTTCGATATTTCTGACAACGCGACGGACGTATAATCTTTGATATCACTTGACAAATCTTTTTTTTGATAAAGTATAGGAATTCATTCCATTCCAAAGTTTTATTTTTTTGCTATTATCTGCTTTTTGCAGGAAGATTTAAGCCTCTTTTTTACTCAGATAGTTTGCACGCTGCATACTGTACTACAGCCATCTTGGCTTGGTCAACCACCACTGATTTTCATTTCTGGAAAATAAGTCACGTGTTGGAATACAAGCAATTGCCACTCCCGCCCGTCGCCTCTCACCGCTTGCAACACCAGAGTGGAGGAGAGTCCCACTCCTCTCGAGAAGACTGGTTTTTGAACCCTTGCTGTGCGTGGAAGTGAGTCCAACTCGGTCCAGTTGAAACCTTGTGCACCAGCTCAGGCTTCTTCCCCCCCAGCGAGGTGACGTTTCCACGTCCCAAAAGCTAGCTTCTGTAGCCGAGGATCAGACCGCCAAGGGCCCTGCCTTCGGCTGCCGCCAAGCTCCCAAGGCACTCGACCTTTATGCCCCCTCCTATGAGTGGTGATCCCAATGGAAGGAGGACCCACGTTTTCTCTTCGGCCTGTGCCACTGGCCAACAGGCACTCGCCATTGAGACCCACCTGCAGGCCTGGCTCCGGAGGGAGGCCCAGGTGACCCGTGTCCAGGCGAGGGATATCTGTGTCTCTTCATAATGGTCTTTATTAATATGATCATGTAAAAATGTATAGCTGTTGCAATAGTGAGCAAATGGAATATGGAATATATACTATATATATATTTGATATTGATAAGTCAACAATAAAACGATGTACAGTATTGACAAAAAAAATGGTCAACATTTCTGCGGCAGCACTAATTTTTAGTAAAATAAAGTTTATTATTGGTTGAAGTCCAGTATTATTAGTTCCGGTTTGTAGTCCTGTTACACATCTCTACTGAGCAATGACAGCCCTCTTGTATTTGTGTATGTATTTCACCAGAAAGGACAATTGTTCCTTGACAGGAAACTTTAACCACTGAAGGCAGTTTTCAAGCTCTGAATTTACCTTGGCACTATCTTTGGATTGTATTTGTTTAGCGAGCAGATGTGTAATGCCAAAACACTTCCTTTTCCTCACTTTTAATGTGAACTGTGAAGTAAATCAGTGCACCTCTGTACTGCACTGAATGTACATTACGAATACATGTACCATTACACCCTTAGTATATATAATTACAAAAACAAGAAGTCCATCCACCGTTGTATTTACTTTGGACTGATAAAGTAAAAAAACTTGGTTAAAATCAGCATGCAAAATAAAAGTAGTAAGTTCAAAATTTTGCTCCCCAAAAACACTTTTTGAAAATACAAAAGGTAAATTATAAACCTGTGACATCCAGGTAGTTTTTGAGTGCCATACTTTCTCCTTTCACTCTTTCCAAGCCTTTTTTTTTTTTTATTACTTTAATTGATGTTTATTGAAACACATGCAAAAGCGCACACACACACGACATGCACACACACATGCACACAACATGAGTCAGTTTGCACAGTAGATGTTTGTGTGTGTCTCCGCCCTTTTAATGAGTGTACTACATGCTTGGAAAATGTCATAGGCTTCTTTTCAAATGAATTACAATGTAATGGTTAGATGAACGACTACCAAAATGTTATTAAGTTGCTGTTTTCTTCCACGTTATCATGCACAGACTAACACTTACTTCACATTATTGCAGAGGGAACACAAACTGCATCAAAGTTTTTAACCGCAGAAACGGTCACTTCACACAAACTACATTCAGATTACGTAACCAAAAAAGCTTCATAAAATAAACGTTAGTGATTATTCATCACAATGCTTGTGTACATTTCTCTCTTGCAGTGTTTTTTGTTTTGTTTTTTTAACCAAAAGGTTATTGTAGCTGTTAGTTGTTTTATTTGCAAGGTACAGTACTTTTATTCTAACTAATTAATCCTCTGTTCTTGCTAAGGAAGTCAATACTAATCAAGGATTTCAATATACAGTATGTACACTACATACGTATTGACATTCTAATTTCAGATGTGAGGCCAGCATTTTACTTAGTTTTGTGGTTTGGAGACAAACATACGGTTGGTAAGCTGCCTTTTATACACACTCTCATACACGTACACATGCAGCTCTCACAGACTCTAGCGGAACGTACGTGAAGCAGAGTCCAAAAGCGGACGTCCGCCAGGCCTGTGCGTGCCAAGCTCATATGTAACCACGCGGACTCGCACACAAAAATTCTCGTCATGTTTTTCTCACATCGACCCACAATTAATGTGACACTGTCTTTATTTTGTCGACATTGCATGGTGAAACAAACCTACAGTCCGATGGAGGCAAGATTTTAGGAGGGACAAGCAGAGGCATAAAAGTACCGCGTCATCTAGGACACACCAGTACATACCTGCGTCTCTTTTTTTTATACTGTTGGCAGGCAGATCTAAATTGTCAGTGCAGGACGCCATGACTGTAAACAATGCGCAAGAGTTGTGGGAAATTTCACAGGAAACTACAACGTGGAAGTGCGCTGAACTACAGTAGCGCTGATGACTGCAGACATTCCACATGGAGTATGCTCTGTCCACTTTATTCTGTGAGAGCTTTATACTGCTCCTGCCTTGATCAGTCCCTCCAGGATTTCACCTGCTTGCCATCACGCCAATTGATGCAAATTCATTCAATTCTCGCGTATTATGCACATCCTTACAACTTTGTCCAGTCCCTGCAATTTCCCCCCAAATTTTGGCCAATCATCGACATTTTCATTAATGGGATTTGTCTCAGCAGCACTCAAACGCAATGCAACTGCCATACCAATCAAATGTCTCCCTTCATCACCCCAAGTCTTCACTTTCTTGTTTACATTGACAGAGATTCATTAATTCAGTCATTTACTACTCATCTTTCACTCATTTATGACTCATTATTTACTTATTTATTACTCATCATTCATTTATTTAACAACAAAATTCACAGCTTTAGTTCGCTCAGTTACCTGATGTTCTCACCATCGCTGTGGTTAAACTATGTGCAATGTGTTGGAACATAAACAAAACTTTATGATCAACTTTCAATTGTAAATCATGCACAAATGTGCATGAGCATTTTTGAAACTTGTGGACGACACAGCAGGCGGCATAATGGTAATAATAATAATAATAACAGGACAACCTGTGGTGGTATTTGTTTTACAAACTATGCACACATGCGTGTAAATTGTTCACGTAATCAATAAACTTGTCAACAGATGGAGCACAATGTTGGTTAAGATATGTAGCAAAAGTACCAATGATTGCTACACACACATTAGGTGTGGTGAAATTATTCTCTGCATTTGACCCATCACCCTTGATCACCCCCTGGGAGGTGAGGGAAGCAGTGAGCAGCAGCGGGGGCCGCGCCAGGGAATAGTTTTTGGTGATTTAACCCCCAATTCCAACCCTTGATGCTGAGTGTCAAGCAGGGAGGTAATGGGTCCCGTTTTTATAGTCTTTAGTATGACTCGGCCGGGCTTTGAACTCACGACCTACCGATCTCAGTGCGGACACTCTAACCACAAGGCCACTGAGTAAGTAAATACATCCATCCATTCATCCATTTTCTACCGCTTATTCCCTTCACTAACCATGAATTTACATTTTGTGAATTTAGAATATATTGAAAATAACTACATTTTCAGGCAGCACTGTGGAAACAAGGGTTAGTCAGTGTGCTTCACAATACGAAGGTCCTGGGTTCGATCGGGATCTTTCTGTGTGGAGTTTGCATGTTCTCCCCGTGACTGCGTGGATTCCCTCCGGGTGCTCCGGCTTCCTCCCACCTCCAAAGACATGCACCTCGGGATAGGTTCATTGACAACATTAAATTGTCCCTAGTGTGTGAATGTGAGTGTGAATGTTGTCTATCTGTGATAGCCCTGCGATGAGGTGGCGACTTGTCCAGGGTGTACCTAGCCTTCCACCCGTGTGCAGCTGAGATAGGCTCCAGCGACCCCGTAAGAGACAAGCGGTAGAAAATGGATGAAAATAACTCATAAAAATGTACATTAAAAAGCGAGTACACCAACAAACCATTTTTACGACAGTACATCTTTTCCAGGGACAATACTAGAAATTAAGCTTTCATATGTAGTGCATCTGGAAAGTATTCACATTGCTTCACTTTTCCACATTTTATGTTACAGCCTTATTCCAAAACAGAGTAATTTCATTTTTGTCCTCAAAATTCTTCACACAATACCCTATAATGACAATGTAAACAGTTTTATAGGAATTTTTGCAAATTTATTAAAAATTAAAAACTAAAAAAATCACATGTACAAAAGTATTCACAGCCTTTGCTCAAAACTTTGTTAATGTACCTTTGGCAGAAATTACAGCCTCAAGTCTTTTTGAATAGATGCCACAAAGCTTGGCACACCTAATTTGGGAAGCAGATTTGCTCATTTCTCTTTGCAGCATCTCGCAAACTCCATCACGTTGGACAGGTAGCGTCGGTGCACAGCCATTTTCAGGTCTCTCCAAAGATGTTCAATGGGATTCAAGTCTGGACTCTGGCTGGGCCACTCAAGGACTTTTACAGAGTTGTCCTGAAGCCATTCCTTTGATATCTTGGCTTTGAGATTAGGGTCGTTGTCCTGATAAAAGATGAACAGTCGCTCCAGTATGAGCTCAAGCGTGCTCTGCAGTAGGTTTTCTCATCCATGATGTCTCTGTACATTGCTGCATTCATATTTCCCTCTACCCTGATTAGCCTCCAAGTTCCTGTTGCTGAAAAACATCCCCACAGCACGATGCTGCCATGTTTCACTGTCGCGATGATATTCAGAATCAGAATCAGAATCAGAATCAGAATCGTTTTATTGCCATTGTTTGAGAATGGGTTCACAAACTAGGAATTTTTCTTGGTGCAAACGTGCGACATAAAACACATATAACACATATTTGGTATAAAAAAGAGCTGTAACTGAGCTATCAGATAGACTTAGAAGGGATTCAAGGAATTCAAGGAGCTACTGTTAGGAGTTATTGTTCATTTGCCTGATGGCCGAGGGGAAAAAACTGTTCAGGTGGCGGGAGGTGTGGGTCTGGATGGAGCGTAGTCTCCTGCCTGAGGGGAGAGGGGAGAATAGCGTGTGTCCAGGGTGAGAAGAGTCAGCTGTGATCCGACCCACACGCCTCCTGGTCCTGGAGGAGAACAAGTCCTGGAGGGATGGGAGCTTGCAGCCAATCACCTTCTCAGCAGCACGTACGATGCGCTGCAGTCTATTCTTATCCTGGACTGTGGCGCCGGGGAACCACACTGTGATGGAGGAGGTCAGGATGGACTCTATGATGGCTGAGTAAAACTGCACCAGCATCTCTGTCGGCACCTTAAGTTTCCTCAGCTACCGCAGGAAGTACATCCTCTGCTGGGCCTTCTTGATGAGGGAGCTGATGGTCAGCTCCCACTTGAGGTCCTGGGTGATGGTGGTGCCCAAGAAACGGAAGGAGTCCACAATGGGGACGGGGGTGAGAGAGTCAATCAGGGTGAGGGGGGATGGTGGGGCTGTGACTTTCCTGAAGTCCATGATCATCTCCACTGTTTTCTGGGCGTTCAGCTCCAGGTTGTTGAGGCTGCACTAGGACGTCAGCCGGTCCACCTCTCTCCTGTAGGCGGACTCATCGCCATTCGAGATGAGCCCGATGAGGGTGGTGTCATCCGCATATTAGTCTGGTGATGAGCGGTGCCTTGTTTCCTCCAAAAATTACACCAGGCATTCACGCAAAAGAGGTCAATCTTTGTCTTATCAGACCACAGAATGTTGTTTCCCGTGGTCTAAGATTCTTTCAGGTACATTTTGGCAGACTTTTATGAAGGAATGGCTTCAGGCTACCATACTGGCCTGATAGGCGGATTTCTGCAGAAATGGTTGTTCTTCTGTAAGGTTCTCCTCTCTCCACAGTGAAATGCTGTTCTGGGTCACCTTGCTCGGGCCCTTCCCTTCCGATCCCTCAGTTTATCTCTAGAAAGAGTCCTGGTGGTTCCAACCTCTCCCATTTATGGATGATGGAGGCCACTGTGCTTATTGGGACCTTCAAGGCAGCAGATTTGTGCCTTGATAAAATCCTGTGTCGGAGGTCTACAGACAATTCTGTCGCCTTTATTCTTGGTTTCTGCGCTGCCATGCATTGTCATGTTTAGTCAGATCCTTTTCTCAATGTTTTTCATTATATTTCTTCAATAATTACTTTTTCCTCAGCAAATTTCCATTTCAAACTACTAGAGTTTTTATCAAATAAAAGCAAAACTCCCACCTCCAAAGACATGCACCTGGGGATAGGTTGATTGGCAACACTAAATTGGCCTGAGTGTGTGAATGTGAGTGTGAATGTTGTCTGTCTATCTGTGTTGGCCCTGCGATGAGGTGGCGACTTGTCCAGGGTGTACCCCGCCTTCTGCCCGAATGCAGCTGAGATAGGCTCCAGCACCCCCCGCAATCCCGAACGGGACAAGCGGTAGAAAATGGATGGATGGAAAAGCAAAACTTGTTTTTAATTATCTTTGTCATTTGTATTCATTGGTTTCTTTGAAAAGTAGGGGAAAAAATCTGAGATTTTTTTTTAGGACACATTGCTCAAGCATCCATCTATCCATTTTCTACCGCTTGTCCATCTCGGGGTGGCAGGTGGCTGCTGGAGCCTATCCCAGCTGCACTCGGGCGGAAGGCGAGGTACACCCTGGACAAGTTGCTATAACAAATGTTATTGAATCTTGAGCTGAATTATTTGAGAAATCAAACTAATTTAGTGGATGGAAACGGGCTGACTGATGGTTGTCACAAACATACGTTTTTGACACAAACGTACACTCACAAACATCAGTAGTCCTTTTTCTCCTACAAGAAATTTGTTGCCGAGAATTACGTAGTTGTGTGGTAACGCCAGGACAATGGCCTCCTGTGATGATGAAGTTGTGTGCATGGTAGAAGGAGGGGTTCTCTTTCCTGAGGTGCAGTGGCAGGCATGAAAGGACTTGTGTGTGCATACATGTGTGTTTTTTGGGGGAGGAGAGCTTTGAGCAGAAATGTGCTCACTCAACTTGAGGTACTGTGTTCTTTTGTGCGTTTTATGGTCTCGTATTAATGCAACCATGTGTGCACGCACGACAGTACATATGTTTTTCCCTCAAGAGTATGTGTGGTGTGTGTGTGTGTGTGTGTGTGTGTGTGTGTGTGTGTGTGTGTGTGTGTGTGTGTGTGTGTGTGTGTGTGTGTGTGTGTGTGTGTGTGTGTGTGTGTGTGTGTGTGTGTGTGTGTGTGTGTGTGTGTGTGTGTGTGTGTGTGTGTGTGTGTGTGTAAGCACGTCTATGTACACAGCTTATAGTGACCTGCATTCAGCCGCTGTTCTGTGGCTCTGTGTAACCATGAACACTCCTCTGTTAGTTTGGAGGTTTTTCTTATTTCCTGCAGCAGGTCTTGTAAACATACCTTGGTTTGGAAGTTACGGAAAACAGCAGGAAGATTTAATCTTTTTGAATACTGACAAACTTTGTGAACCTTAGAAATACACTTGCAAGTTCGACATCGTACACAAAATGTCATTTTCACTGCAGTGCAGAACTGCTGAGGACTGTTAACCATATTATCATTTGTCTGTTGTCCTTCAATGAATCAATTCCGGACAGCCATAAATGCGAAAACAAAACACAGTTTATATAGAATAATGATAGCTTTACATGAATAAAACAATGTGAAGTACATTTGAACAAAATATATAACTGAACATTTAACATCACTTAAAAGTCTTGTGGGCCAAGATGGAGGAGGACACCACCCTTGTACTTTACTAAGTGTTCTTTCTGGAATTCAATAGTGTTTCTCACCTTGTATATTAGGGGTGTAACTAGGTATGGGAATTGATCAGATTTTCCGGTTCCGATTGCACTTTTCATTCTGCTTAACGTTTTGATTACTTATCGGTTCTCTTATCGATTCTTATTTATGAAAAAAAAGAACAAAAATGTGGATTAGCATCAATTTAGTTTAGTTTAGAGGTAACATGACCTTACAAAGCCAAGAGTGAGGTCTTAAGAGGCACAGAGCATAGAAAAAAAAATAACTTGAAAAAATATATATAACAAATATACTCCTGTATAATTTCATGAATGGTCTTCAAATCAGGGAATGTCATTGTGGTTTGTGCAGCTCCTTGAGACACTCGTGATCAAGGGCTGTATAAATAAAATTTGAAGTGACTTTGAATTTTAAGCATTTTTTATATCTCCCTAGAAAGTACATTAGTAAATCTCAAAATATTAGAATGGTTTGTTTAAATTTACAAGATGAAACTAATATATCACCCAGGCTTATATCACGAGCATGAGATTAATTAATTCACTAATTTATTACTCATCAATCACTCATTTATGACTCATTATTCACTTATTTATTATTCCTCATCCATTTATTTAACAACAAAATTCACCACTATAGATCACTCAACAGTTACCTGATGTTCTCACCATAACTGGTTAAACTATGTGCAATGTGTTGGAACATAAACAAAATTTTATGATCGACTTTCAGTTGTAAAACATGCACAAATGTGCATGAGAATTTTTGCAAGTTGTGGACAACACAGCAGGTGGCATAATGTTAATAATAATAATAACAACAGGACAACCTGTGGTGGTTTTTGTTTTACAAACTATGTAGTGTAAATTGTTCACATGTGCAATCAATAAACTTGTCACCAGATGGAGCACAATGTTAGTCAAGATAATCAATCAATCAATCAATCAAAGTTTACTTGTATAGCCCTAAATCACGAGTGTCTCAAACGGCTGCACAAGCCACAACGACATCCTCGGCTCAAATCCCAATAAGAATTTAGAATATATTGAAATATAACTTTAATAAAAATGTACATGTACAGCATCTCGCAAAATTGAGTACACCAACAAACTATTTTTACAAGAGTACATCTTTTCCAGGGACAATTGTAGCTGAGATAGGCTCCAGCGCCCCCCGCAACCCTGAAGGGAATAAGCGATAGAAAATGGATGGATGGAATACTAGAAATGAAGCTTTGAAATATAGTGCATCTGGAAAGTATTCACAGTGCTTCTCTTTTCCACATTTTGTTATGTTACAGCCTTATTCCAAAACGGAGTAATTTCATTTTTGTCCTCAAAATTCTACACACAATACCCTATAATTTCACTTTGCATGAGTTTATATCACACATTAGTTTCACATTTGAAGTTGAATTACTAACACAAATGGAGTTTTACACTTTTTCACCTATATAATTTAAATGTTTGAATGAAAATGTGGTTAAAGGAAAACATGCAACTTTTCTCTGACTACAATTGAACATTTACCTCTTAATAATAAGGAGCATCATGGCAAGTGGTTTCAAGCTTTTGACTACAAACTTCAAGGTTCAAGGTTTTATTCGTCACATGCAGAGTACACCACAGTGAAATGCTTTTTTCCATGCTCTTCAGATATTGCGTACAGTGGGATCCAAACACTAGTTGCTGAATCTAATACACTAAATACAAAACATACAAAAATTTGAATAGCTCTGATGTACATTAATTACAAGACAATAAGTTGCACAATAAGTTCCAGTATTTATGGTAGAAGTATCAGTACAAGTAAAAGTACAGTAGTCACATAAAGTACCAGTGCAATGTCAAATAGTATAACAGTATATACAGTATACACAGTATATACAGTATAGGAAGTAATAAATATTAAGGTGTCTACAGTTCTTTTGGCAGTTGAGTAGTGACAGTAGTATGAACAAAGGTAATGGAACAGTATGACTTTTTTATACTCTTGTTTTTACATTATTTACAGTCATTGAATGAAGAGTATTGTAATCCGGTAATTACAGTGGTAAGTAAAGTGATTCTTGTGTGTGCGGTTTTGTGCAATTGTGATAAGTGTTAATCAGCGGTGCAGTTGAGCAGTCTGATGGCTTGGGGATAGAAACTCCTGAGTCTCTCCGTGTTGGCCTTGAGACTCCGGTAGCGCTTGCCTGACTGCAGCAGTGAGAAGAGGCAGTTGCTTGGGTGGCTAGAGTCCCTCACTATCCTCTTGGCCTTGGATCTACACCACCTGGTGTAGATGTTGCAGATGGTTGGGAGCACACCTCCGATGGTGCGCTCGGCTGATCTGGCCACTCTCTGCAGTCTGTTCCGGTCGTGTGCGGTGCTATTCCCAAACCAGGAGGTGATGTTTCCAGTCATGACACTCTCTGTTGTGCATGAGTAGAAGTTTCTGAGGATCTTGTGGTTTAGCTTGAACTTCCTGAGTCTCCTGAGGAAGTAGAGACGTTGTCGGGCCTTTTTCACCACGTTGTCTGTGTGTGTGGTCCAGGACAGGTCTTCTGATATTGTCACTCCGAGGTATTTGAAGTGGGTCACTCTCTTGACCGGCGTCCCATCTATGCTGAGTGGACTGTAGTTCCTTGCCCCCCGTCTCCTAAAATCCACTATGATCTCCTTGGTCTTGCTGACGTTCAGGTGGTTCTCCAGACACCACAGTGCCAGGTTCTTCACTTCACTCAGGTAGACCGTCTCATTGTTACCGGAGATCAGGCCCACCACAAATTTCACACTTATTCACCTGCTTGTCTGTCTTGCCAGCAGACATGAACTAGAGCTAGTACTTACTGCCCGCCTCGGAGCCAGTCAGTCTTTCTCTCGTCTTGCTCACCTAAATGAGAAGGCATTCATTTCAATTCAACAAACCATAGCGCTAACATAATAGACGATAAGTTAGTACCTGTTGTATTTATGCCACATGACGTTCTAGCATTACTGCAGCTGGGATGAGATCAGCATGGTTCAAAAACGCATTTTTGATTTATAGTTATTTCATGCTGTTTGTTCAGATCTTTCAGCATATTCTTCGCATGTTCTCCTCTTGATGAAATAGCAATCTTGCAATTATTACAAGTGGCGCTGTTGCATTATTTTCTTGTAAAATGTAGCCAGACTGTTTCACCCAGGCCCCGATATTCTGTAGTCTAACGTCACTACGCACTTTGCGTAATGATGTCACTCCCAACCACTTGCATCATTCAGGGAATCGTTAGAAAAATTGGCGAGCGATTTAAACTGGTTTTCGATTCCCATCCCTCAGTGTAACGATTTGTTTTAACAACGATCCAATTCAGTTCGATATCTGTGGTTGCCAATATGATTCAAGAATGATTCCTTTTTTTTAGAACGATACGATCCAAAATTATTCAGTGAGTTGAAATCGATTCAGTAATTTTTAGCCAAAAAGAAAAAATCAACCAGTGTTGCTGTGAAATAAATACTAAATACTGAACACTGCAGATGTAGTTTCCTATATACCTGGTATTTCTTGTAAGGGATTTAGGTATGAATAAATTGTGGATACAAACAAGCAACTAAACAACAATTAATGGTCAATGCACTCACATCATATTTAAATAATGTGCAACCAAAAATTTAGGTGAATTAACAAGAGGAAACATCCATTTTCTACCGCTTATTCCCTTCGGGGTCGCGGGGATGGATGGATGGATGGAACAAGAGGAAACATTTTCTGCTCTCATTTTCAATATTCAACCACTTTTAAATAAAACTACAATAACCAAAATTCAAACTGTAGATTTACCTGCTAAAAAAAGTTCCCCAGACCGGCCATACAGTATCTGTTCTCCGCCCTGGCATCGCCAACGACGGATAGCGTCCCAGGTGGGCCGAAGCATTTATGCGTCCTCATCACTGCTGGTGGTGTTGACTCCTCGCTTCCTAATTTCCTAAGCCTCCTTGATCCATCTCTTGTATTTATTTATTTTTTCTGGTGAAATAACTTCTCCTTGTTTTCTGTGATTCGGTGTGTCGCCGTAACTGGCTCCCCTGTCATTTCTGTGTCGGTCGCGTTTTTTTGTGACTTGATTTTGCGGCTTTATTATTGTGTTGTGTTGTTTGTCTTTATTGTGGCTTTTGCAATCATGCTGTAGTTTTAGTATTGTAATTTATGATATTGTAATGCCCCGCAGTGGAGAAGGAGAGACACAGTCAGAGATACACTCTAAGGCGCAGATGATTTTTAACAAGCATTAGCACACTCAGGGATTCAAAACACACACATACAAGAGCTTCTGTTTGCCATAACTCACTCAGACACACAACACACAGACACCCAAACTCTTGCGCGGCCCAAATCACTCTGCCGCTCTCGCAGATGTCACACACAACAGCACCACCCCTTAAAGACATACACACACACACGCACACGCACACACACACATATACTGTATCACAGACATTACACTATTTACTTGTACCGTTTGCAGTTGTTATGACCTTTCTCGACCACCTTAGGTATTCGCCATTTTTGTTTTGATGACACCACAGATGGTTAAAAGACCTAACGTTCAATGTTTTTATTTGTAAAAGTGCTAAACTTCATATAAAGTCTGCTGTTCTTAAATCCAATGTTTTCCTTCTTCTAGTATCGATAAAATCGATCGATTCCCTTTTTAAATGATCTTTGATCAAAACCTATTTTCTGGAAGGCAAACTTGCCTTCTTGTACTAGAGTGTGTCACACTTTTCGTGTCTTCTTTCGTAAAATCTTGCGCTCTTTTGCCTTCTTGATTACCTTTCGAAGAACACTAAAAAACATTTATCCTTATCGTGATTTAAACAGTTCCAACAATCTAAAACAACGCGAGCATCGGGCATTTTTCTTCGATAAAAGCAAAATGCCGCCGAGAACGCTATGACAACAGACGCTCGGTGGCCCACAACTTCAAGCCTCACATATTTTAATGAGCTGGACATGATGTCAGGTGAATACAACCTATAGCTGCTCAGTACAACGAGGCTGATGAACATGAATAATTGCATTAGAAGAATAGAATATACTCTGCGGTGTTAAGTTTGAGACTAAATATACACCAGTCCTTTTAACAATGCATTATGCAATCTTCAATTGCATGTAATAAATGTTTACCTAAATTTGTAATAATGCCACATTTGGTAATAATCTATTGCATTTTGTTAAAAGATTCCTGAATGCTTCATATAATAACATATTTCATGTACACCAAAAGTTACAAAACTATGCGGGTGATTCACTTTTTTTTAATAAAATGTAAAATGTTGGTGCATTATGTAATAAGCAATATAATTTGTTGTTGAAATAGAAAAACTACAACAACATTGTTTTGTGATAATTTGTTGTTAAAAAAACATGAGACTTTATGTATGTTGCTTTAGAGAGCTTCTCAAAACCAGCTGAACCCTTCCTTTTGTGGCTTGATAAGGTTATATCTTGTTATACACATGCACATGTGGAGACATTTACCTGTGTTCACATTAGACAACAGGTCATACTTGTACTATAAAGACACAGGAATAGTTGAACTAAGTGAGCATTGAGCAAGTTATGACACAATGGTTTATTTTTATGTTCATTGGATCTCCACACAAGAAGCTCTTTCATAGCTTTAAAACAGCTGCCAGTGTCTGCAAGCACTTAATAGTGTGTGTGTGTGTGCGCGTGCGTGTGTGCGTGCACTGTGAGGTGACACACTACCACATGCAGGCTGAATATGTCCTATCACAGTCAGTCTTGCTTCTTATTCTAAAATTGTGTAATTGACATTTATGGTTTGTCATGAGTACCCCAAGGGAAAGGCTTGTAGTTTGTCACCTCTGGGACAGTGTGAGCAATAGGGATGTAACGGTAACAAATTTCACGGTACGATATTATCACAGTATTAAGGCCAACGTACAATATTATTGTGGTATATGTAGCCCCCCGAAAAAAGGCTTAAAAATGTTATAGTGTGTAAAATGAAGTGGCAGGAATGTTTAGGATAAACACACTTACCGTAATTGAACACAAATATAATGCTAAAATGTTTAGTCATATTTATTACTACAAACATGTGCAAAGAATTGTGCAGGGACATCCACTGTTTCAAGCAAATATAAAAAAACAACAACTTACAGTTGGGTCTTTAAAGGGACAATGTAAACATCCAGTGTAAAACAGTGGTCCCCAACCTCCGGATTGGTACCGGGCCGCACAAGAAATTTACAAAAAAATAAATAATAATTTAATTAAATCAACATAAAAAACACAATATTTACATTATATATCAATATAGATCAATACAGTCTGCAGGGATACAGTCCGTAAGCCCACATAATTGTATTTCTTTATGAACGACTAGAACCCGACAGCTGTCACCCGTGACTGCATATCAAACTGACAATTGCTGAATCATCACATATTTGATTTTGTCCTGTTGTCATATGTAGTCTGACACATTTGTGTACAACATAAACAAGTGGGGAGATGTAGAAGTACCTTTCCTGACAAAGTGTCATTGACCCTGACTTTCTGGTTTTTAATTAAGTTTTGAATTTAAATTAGTATGTTATAGTTGCTTAAGCTAGTTACCTCTCTGTGATCACGGCACCGCTAAAAGTAGTTCCTCGGTATTAGTGCTTCTTATAACAATATTGTTAATACTTAGTTAATATTCAGGCAACAAAATGTACAGTAAATGGAGTATTGTTTGGCGATTTTAGGTTGTTTTTTTTAGAGGGATTTTTGGACGTAATAGATGACTACCATTAGCTTCATTGTTAGCCACCTCGTACTTGCCGTATATTACAAATTAGAAGGCATAAAAAAGAAATACGTGTATTTTTGTCATACATAGGGAATTGATAGGCAATATTTTTAAAAAGTGCAGTTTGCCTCCAAGCTGAATGTAAGCTTGTAGTGTCAAACTTTCATCCTCCACTCCAAATGAGTCCAGGTGAAACAGTGTTGCAATTTATGATGCATGTCGATCAACCACAGAATCTTCTTGAAACGAGTAGCACATGAATATAGCCACTCGGTCCAGTCAAGCAAAGTCAGGAAAGCGTTTGTTCAACTTGTCAGAGTTGACAGTTGTCAATCCGCTGTGTGTAGCGTGCACTGTCAAGTTTCACACACGCCATCCCCTTGTGTCTTCGGCTCTGGTGCCAGCTTCTGTAACTTTGCCAAACCTCAGCACTGCAGCTTTGGACAGATGTTGCATTTTCTCACCTGAACTGAGCTGACTTGCAGCAGCTCTATATCAGGGTCATTGAACATGTTCGTCAGATCTGTCCAGCAGCCAATGAGCGGCATTTAATTGGTTGTATACTGCATGAAAAACTGCTTAAATCTACATTTCACACACTTCTTTGTGTTCTAGATAATCTGTACATTGGATATGCTTTGGTGTAAATCTTGCACAGATTTTGCTCTACGGAACACAGAATAATAATTATGATGAACATCTTGAACCTTTTTTATTTATTTTTTTTGAGATAAAGATTATTTATGTATTTAATATTTGTTTACTTACTATGGTATATTATTTATTTATTATTTACTCACTGTTCTGTTACAGAGAACAAGGAAATGGGATAAAATTGCTATGGTATGAAAAGGGGTAGGATTAAATAAGATCAGCTTCTTCCTACTCCTTTTCGGACGTGCTGTAATGAAACAACTGGAAATATGTGATGCATTACATTGTATCGTATGCATGTTCGAAATAAACTGAAATTGAACTGAACTGAACGGAACTTTCTACATGTGTCAGATGTTTGTTTGTGGAGTCGTTCCCAGATTGTGATTGAAACCCTCAACGCTCCGCCCTCTCCAAAATTTGTATTATCTATCTTTGAAAGTTTACATTGTTAAATATGTAACTTGAAGAAGAACATCTTCACAATTTTTTTTCAGTGAGTTGAAAATAAACTCCACAAAAAGTGTATTGATTCACACGGCCACACCATTAGGTACACCTGCCCCCTCAGATCGATACCGAGAGGCATAAAAAAGGCTGCTTTTAGCAGCATTGTTGTCACTGCATGTTGCATGTTGGTTTTATTATGCACATGCCAATATTATATGAAGATAATAATTTGTATTACCTCCTCTTGTGTTTCCTCAAACCAAGTCGTAATGTCACAATGGTGCCTTTTTTCCCATCGGAGTTGAGCGGCTAATCCAATTTCACTGGAGCCCAACTCTCGTGGACAAATAAACATGGAAGTATTTGTTTTATAGTAATTATTTTTTAGACATTGAGCAGGCGCGAGTGCATGAAAACAAGAAGGAATATACAGAGGGTCCAGTAGTAGGTCAGCAGAGGGGTGGGAGGCTCGGCAACACACTCTGTTTTAGAATGATATCATACGTACATCCAACAATGTGTGACGAAACAAATTGCCCACCATTAAAATAATAAATATTCCAAAATCTCGTGAGTGTGGCATCCAGAACCGCTCACAAGCTGACGGCCAAATGCATGAACCTTATGTTTTGATGCTTAGACATTTTTTTACATGATTATCCAACATTGTAACATCATTTATAAGTCAGAAAAGACGAAATTCATTACAAATCCCCTTTAATCTCTGAACAGAACTTTCAAAATCTTAGTTGGAATTTTCCTCAAGTAAGACATCATATCATTTAATATCAAACTCAAGTTGAAATCTTTTCAAATGGATTTGTGCTGTTTGCTTATGGTAAACTTGCTGGTCAGTATTGCCGACACAGCTTCCCACTGACTGATGTATTGGTCATGTTTATCCATATTTTCTCATCTTAATATGTTTTTTTTTTTTTTCAGAAATATTGCAGTCTGAAAGACCCGGCCTGAGAAGGACACAAAGTGAGGAGACTCCAACTGCTGCTGGATCTCACACCCGGTAAAATATTGATAAACATGTAATGAAAGGGACAAGCAGTAGCAAATGGATGGGTATTTACACACATACTACAATGCTTCGACAAAAAAAGGTCACACGATCTAATACTTTAGCTTCGATTAGGGCACACAATCACGCTGCAGCATCATTTCCACAAACATTTATTTTTGTCCAGAAATCTGCGTTAACTTTTCAAGGTCTTGTATTGATGACGGGAGATTCGGACCACTGCGCAAAGTTTCTGTACTTTTATAATAATGCGTTGGACCGTTCATAATCAATTTCAGTAGTTTCAGAAATCTCATAAAGTGTTTGACCATGTTTGATGCATACCAACAACCTAAAACTATTTTCCATGACCACAAAGTTGCTCAACAAATGACAAGCTACTTAAGCTTAGGCTTAAAGGGGCCGTATCAATAAAAACTCACCGGTTTTTGTGTATTTAGAATTCCTAAAAATGTGAATTCAAGGCATGGAGGCATTGAAGCGATAGCAACTTTGGTGAGATTAATATATCTCTCACAGGTTGAACATTCTACTAAAATGACATTGTATCTTGATATCACTAAATAGTGTTGGAACTAAACATTGTTAGACAACAATGAGGCAACTTAAAAATGTTACTAAACATTGAAAAATGAAATTCACATTTTTAAAACAACTGCAGACATGAATTATAGATGCCAACAAAATATTTTACTTGCATCAGGAGTTCAACTGTACAAAGTAAATATTATATGCAAGACAACACAGAAACACAATCACAGCTCAAACAGCACTCATTAACGTCCATCAAATACCTTACTTCCTGATACACAAATAATGTGTTATCCAGATGTAAAGAAATTATGGACTTCATACTTCTGTACTTCTACTCTTTGTTGAGTGTAGAAAGAAGTGTGATTACCAAATAGTTTAAAAAGTCAACTTTGGTGATGTTGAATCTTTTAAATCTTGAGAAAATTTTTTCTTCTTAAGTGTATGGTCCACTCCATCACACTCACATATATTTTCATGATATCTGGCTTGTATTTTCACTTTTAAACCTTTCATATACTATATATCTGCGCTGCTAGAGGTAAATAAATAGTAACCATAATGGATGTTTGCATCTGGGTCAACAGCGTAGCAGATCAATTAAACAATTCATAACCTTGCCGGTTTATTTTACATTTCATACATCCAGAGTCCCGTGTACCTATTCCATCATAGCTCTTAAATTAAAATCGACTTTCGATTTGTATCGGTTATTTGTCACACCACGAGAAATTAGACATTGCAGACTGCTCAGAAAAATTTAGTTTTATTATCGTGCTGCCATTATTGAAATTGTTGAATATTTGCTGCAGTAGGAAGTCATGGCTGGTTATTAGGGCAAATTCCACTAAGCCACTACCACTCAAGGCTTTGACTCATCTACGTTTTCTTGTACAAAATCCAAAACCAGTGAAGTTGGCAGGTTGTGTAAATCGTAAATAAAAACAGAATATAATGATTTGCAAATCGTTTTCAACCTACCGTATATTCAATTGAATACACTGCAAAGATAAGATACTAAACGTTCGAACTAATAAACTTTGTTATTTTTTGAAAATATTGGCTAATTTGGAATTTTATGCCTGCAACCTGTTTAAAAAAAGCTGGCACACGTGGAAAAATAGACTGAGAAAGTTGAGGTATGCTTATCAAACACTTATTTGGAACATCTCCCAGGTGAACAGGCTACTTGGGAACAGGTGGGTGCCATGATTGGGTATAAAAGCAGCTTCCATGAAATGCTCAGTCATTCACAAACAAGGATGGGGTGAGGGTCACCACTTTGTGAACAAATGCGTGAGCAAATTGTCGAACAGTTTAAGAACAACATTTCTCAACGAACTATCGCAAGGAATTTAGGGATTTCACCATCTACAGTCCGTAATATCATCAAAAGGTTCAGAGAATCTGGAGAAATCACTGCATTTAAGCGGCAACTTTGATCCCTCAGCCGGTACTGCATCAAAAAGCGACATCAGTGTGTAAAGGATATCACCACATGGGCTCAGGAACACTTCAGAAAACCACTGTCAGTAACTACAGTCCGTCGCTACATCTGTAAGTGCAAGTTAAAACTCTATTTTGCAAAGCCATTTATCAACAACACCCAGAAAATGCCGCTGGCTTCGCTGGGCCCCAGCTCAAAGTGGAAAAGTGTTCTGTGGTCTGACAAGTCCACATTTCAAATTGTTTTTGGAAACTGTGGACGTCGTTTCCTGTGGACCAAAGAGGAAAAGAACCATCTGTTTATAGGCGCAAAGTTCAAATGCCAGCACCTGTGATGGTATGGGGGTGTATTAGTGCCCAAGGCATGGGTAACTTACACATCTGTGAAGGCAGAAAGGTACATACAGGTTTCAGGGCAACATACAATATATTGCCAAAAGTATTTGGCCACCTGCCCTGACTCACATATGAACTTGAAGTGCCATTCCATGGAATTGTCCAAAATGTTTTGGTATCCTGGAGCATTCAAAGTTCCTTTAACTGGAACTAAGGGGCCCAATTACTGAAAAACAACCCCACACCATAACTCCTCCTCCACCAAATTTCACACTCGGCACAATGCAGTCCGAAATGTAGCGTTATCCTGGCAACCTCCAAACCCAGACTCATCCATCAGATTGCCAGATGGAAAAGCGTGATTCATCAGTCCAGAGAAGGCGTCTCTACTGCTCTAGAGTCCAGTGGCGACGTGCTTTACACTACTGCATCCCACGCTTTGCATTGGACTTGGTGATGTATGGCTTAGATGCAGCTGCTCGGCCATGGAAACCCATTCCATGAAGCTCTCTGTGTACTGTACTGGAAGGTCACATGAAATTTGGAGCTCTGTAGCCACTGACTGTGCAGAAAGTCTTTACACTATGCGCTTCAGCATCCGCTGACCCCTCTGTGAGTTTACGTGGCCTACCACTTGGTGACTGACTTGCTGTTGTTCCCAAACTCTTCAATTTTCTAATAATAAAGTAGACTTTGGAATATTTAGGAGCGAGGAAATTTCACGACTGGATTTGTTCCACAGGTGGCATCCTATGACAGTTCCACGCTGGAAATCACTGAGAGCGGCCCATTCTTTCACAAATGTTTGTAGAAACAGTCTCCATGCCTAAGTGCTTGATTTTATACACCAAGCCAAGTGATTAGGACACCTGATTCTCATCATTTGGATGGGTGGCCAAATACTTTTGGCAATATAGTGTATGTTGCCATCCAAGCAAAGTCTTTTTCATGGAAGACCCTGCTTATTTCAGCAAGACAATACCAAGCCACATTCTGCATGTGTTACAACAGCGTGGCTTCATAGTAAAAGAGTGCGGGTACTAGACTGGCCTGCCTGTAGTCCAGACCTGTCTCCCATTGAAAATGTGTGGCGCATTATGAAGCGTAAAATACCACAACGGAGACCCCGGACTGTTGAACAACTTAAGCTGTACAATAAGCAAGAATGGGAAATAATTCCACCTGAAAAGCTTCAAAAATTGGTCTCCTCAGTTCCCAAACGTTTACTGAGTGTTGTTAAAAGGAAAGGCCATGTATACAGTGGTAAAAATGCCCAAGTGCCAACTTTTTTGCAATGTGTTGCTGCCATTAAATTTTAAGTTAATGATTATTTGCAAAAAAAAATAGTTTCTCAGTTCGAACCTTAGGTGTCTTTGCAGTATATTCAACTGAATATAAGTTGAAAAGGATTTGCAAATCATTGTATTCTGTTTTTACTTACGAATTACACAATGTGCCAACTTCACTGGTTTTGGGTTTTGTACAAAAAAATACAGTTTTGAAAACCTCACTCAGAATTTGGGTTTGGTTTTAACATTATTTTGGTCTACAGAATATTTCCACGCATGCGATACATTAATTACTTTTTGTCTATGTCTCAGCAGAAGTAACGGGTACCCAGTGAGTGGTTCTCAGGGCAGTTCCCCACAGTGCTCCAGAGGGGTGTCTTTAACTACTGATGAAGTGAATCAGGAGCAGGTTTCTGACCCAGGCTCCTCTGATCGTCATCGGTCATTCACAAGTTTTGGCAGCTCTGGAAACAGTACAGGTATATAATACATTAGATATAATTTAGTGATTGTAAAACAAATGGCATATCCAGTTATTGCTTACAGTATGTTTACAATCCCACTGGGCATAGTTTTGAGGCTGTGGGCTTATTCTGACTTAGTATCATATTTGTAGCTGCAGCAATGAACTTGAATGTATCAGCACCAACTTCAAGCTTTCAGAATTTACTGTGGTTTTTAATCACATGGATGTTGAACAATACCACACCAAGCTTAATAGTTTAAACATAACCGACTTGTATATTGCATCCAGCGACCTTTTAATGTCAATGAAGTCATCTATGACCAAGTACAACGTTCCAGATCTGCAGTATCCATATATATAACCAGCATTACCGTTCTGTCGTCATACAATCTTAAGTGGATCAGATATTGCCTCCTTTCTCCCAATAAATACACTAATGTGCAGCATCATGTCATTTTTAACAACAGCCCTGGAAAGTCATAGCACATTGGTCCAAAAATAAACAATATTTTACAAAAAAATTGCCTGAAACCATAATAACAGATAATGTAATACAGGATATATAGAACAGAAACCTGATGTTTCTTGAAGTGTTCACTTCAAAAAACGGAATCCGTTGTTCGAGGGCTCCAAGCGCTCAGTTTTTTGCCCGTTTCGAGCATGTTCTATGGCTGTAATCCACTTGTGTAATCTTTCAGAATCTTTTGGTAATGCTGTAAAATGCTCGCCCTTTCCCATCTTCTTGTTCTTTTTCTTACATCCTGGCGCACCATATCTGTCGACCATAGTCTGATCAAGTGAGAAGACAGAGACACAGAGATACTAATCAATCAAATGGACCAAGCATCCACTTTTCTGTTTGGTTCAAAGAAGGAATAGCCATGTGTAACAATAACTCAAGTCTTTTATGATCCATGGCGCAACTCTTTTATTTCTTCTTCCTTCTTAGCACTAAGCCTTGTGTGATGATAATATCTCATTGTCTTCCATTTACAAAAAAAATACATCTTTAGATGACTGTTGACCTATGTTCTCAACAAAAACAGTTTGTTTTAACCAGTGTTGGTAAAATTACTTTAAAAAAGTAATTAAATATAGTTAATCGTTATTTTACCAAAGAAGTAATTGAATTACCAACGAAATGATACTTTAATAAATGTAATTAATTACTAGGGAAAGTAATTAATGCGTTACTTAAAAAAATAATATCTGGCATATGAAGTTGAGAGATCTTTCATGGGAGCTGCGTGTGTCTGCGTGCATGCGTTTAAAAGGCGGTGCTTGTTGCCAAGTGACATATAATGTCAGCGAGAGTGCACTCAGCAGCATCATAGCTCAGCTGTGTTTACTAGCTTAGCAGCGTCAGTTTGCCGGCAGTGACAGCAGCGCTGTTGAATCGTCTCGCTGTATTGTGTTAGCGCTAAGGATGGGAAGCGAAAACCAATATAGCAATTACTTGGAATCGCTTGCCAATTTTTCAAACAATTCCCTTACCGATGCCAGTGGAAGGGAATGACGTCATGCAACATGCGTAGTGACGTCAGACAGCAAAATCACAGCGCCCGGAAGGAACAAATGCAATAAAGTATAGCTATATTTCACAGGGAAAGATTGCAACAGCGCTACTTGTGATAATTGCAAGATTGGTCATTCTTCAAAAGGAGGACGTACAAGCAATATGCTGAAACATTTGAACACATAGCATGCAAGAACTATGAATGAATGTCATGTTTTTTAACCGCGTCGATCTCATCCTACCGGCAGTAACGCTAGCACGTCATCTACCGTAAATACAGGACTGTCTCAGAAAATTAGGATATTGTGATAAAGTCCTTTATTTTCTGTAATGCAACTAAAAACATGAAAATGTCATACATTCTGGATTCATTACACATCAACTGAAATATTGCAAGCCTTTTGTCGTTTTAATATTGCTGATTATGGCATACAGCTTAAGAAAACTCAAATATCCTATCTCAAAATATTAGAATATCATGAAAAAATATACTAGCAGGTAGGGCGGTGAATCTTTGTGTGTCCCACGATTCAATTCAATATCGATTCTTGGGGTCACGATTCGATTCAAAATCGATTTTTTTTTTCAATTCACCACGATTCTCGATTCAAAAACGATTTTTTCCAGATTCAAAACGATTCTCGATTCATTCAATACATAGGATTTCAGCAGGATCTGCCCCAGTCTGCTGACATGCAAGCAGAGTAGTAGATTTTTGTAAAAAGCTTTTATAATTGTAAAGGACAATGTTTTATCAACTGATTGCAATAATGTAAATTTGTTTTAACTATTAAATGAACGAAAAATATGACTTATTTTATCTTTGTGAACATATTGGACACAGTTTGTTGTCAAGCTTATGAGATGCGATGCAAGTGTAAGCCACTGTGACACTATTGTTCATTTATTTTTATTTTTATAAATGTCTAATGATAATGTCAATGAGGGATTTTTAATCACTGCTATGTTGAAATTGTAACTAATATTGATACTGTTGTTGATAATATTCATTTTTGTTTCACTACTTTTGGTTTGTTCTGTGTCGTGTTTGTGTCTCCTCTCAATTGCTCTGTTTATTGCAGTTCTGAGTGTTCCTGGGTCGGGTTTGGTTTTGAAATTAGATTGCATTGTTATGGTATTGCTGTGTATTGTTTTGTTGGATTGATTAATTTAAAAAAAACCAAAAAAAAACAACGATTTTTAAAAAATGAGAATCGATTCTGAATCGCACAACGTGAGAATCGCGATTCGAATTCGAATCGATTTTTTCCCCACACCTCTACTAGCAGGCTATTTAACTAATCACTTGAATTGTCTAATTAACGCGAAACACCTGCAAGGTATGTGGGCTTGTATTAGGCCTCAGGGAGTTGAACGCCCCTGCCTTACATAGTTCCGGGTCACCCTTGGGCAAGGTGTAGCACCCGAATGCCCCCCCCCCCCATCAGGGTTACGATACCCCCCATGAAACAAAATAAAAGAGGATGCGTTACCCGGCCCGGAGGAAGCCGGGTAACGCATCCTCCGGGCCTAGCTCCTCCGGAGCTAGGCCCGGAGGTAGGGCTCGTCAGCGAGCGCCTGGTGGCCGGGCTAGCCACGGAGCTCGGCCGGGCAAAGCCCGAAGAAGCTACGTGGACACACCATCTTCTCCGCCACGTGGGCCCACCACCCGCGGTCGGAACCAGTGGGGTCGGGTGCGCTGCCAAGTGGATGGCAGTGAAAGTGGAGGCTCTAGACGGACCAATTCGGGGCAGCAGAGGCTGACTTTCGGGACGTGGAACGTCTCTACGCTGGTGGGGATGGAGCCTGAGCTGGTGCGAGAGGTGGAGCGCTACCGGTTGGATCTGGTGGGGCTTACCTCTACGCATAGCAAGGGCTCTGAAACCACACTCCTGGACAAGGGATGGACCTTGTTCACTTCTGGAGTTGCTCAGGGTGTGGGGATACTCACGAGTCCCCGGCTGAGTGCCTGTACGTTGGAGTTCACCCCGGTGGACAAGAGGGTCGCCTCCCTTCGCCTTAGGGTTGGAGGGGGGAAAACTCTGACTGTTGTTTGTGCGTACGCACCAAACAAGAGTTCAGAGTATTCGGCCTTCTTGGATACCTTGCATGGGGTCCTGTATGGGGCGCCAGCAGGGGATTCCATAGTCTTGCTGGGGGACTTCAACGCGCATGTGGGCAATGACAGTGATACTTGGACTGGCGTGATTGGGAGGACCGGTCTCCCTGATCTGAACCTGAGTGGTGGATTGTTATTGGACTTCTGTGCTAGTCACGGACTTGCGATAACAAACACCATGTTCAAGCATAAGGATGCTCATAGGTGTACCTGGTACCAGAGCACCCTAGGCCAAAGATCAATGATCGATTTTGTAATCGTATCAGCTGATCAGAGGCCGTTTGTTTTGGACACTCGGGTAAAGAGAGGGGCGGAACTGTCAACTGATCACCATCTGGTGGTGAGTTGGGTTAGATGGCGGGGGAGACCTCTGGACAGACCTGGCAAACCCAAACGTGTAGTGCGGGTGAACTGGGAACGTTTGGAGGAGTCCTCTGTCCGGAAGGACTTCAACTCCCACCTCCGGCGGGACTTCTCTGCCATCCCTGTGGAGGTTGGGGACATTGAACAGGAATGGGCAATGTTCAAAGCCTCTATTGCTAAAGCTGCAGCTGCGAGCTGTGGCCAGAAGGTCTTAGGTGCCTCAAGGGGCGGTAACCCTCGAACAGGGAAGCCGTCCGACTGAAGAAGGAGTCCTACCGGGGTATGTTATCCCAGGGGACTTCGGAGGCAGTTGCAAGGTACCGACGGGCCCGAAGGGCAGCGGCCGTGGCTGTGGACGAGGCTAAGCAGAGGGTGTGGGAGCAGTTCGGGGAATCCATGGAGAAGGACTATCGGGCGGCACCAAAGCTGTTCTGGAAGACTATACGGCACCTCAGGAGGGGGAAGCAGGGAACCATCCAAGCTGTGTACGGCAAGGATGGGACTTTGCTGACTTCAAGTGAGGAAGTCGTAGGGCGTTGGAAAGAGCACTTTGAGGAACTCCTGAACCCAAATACATCAGATACACCCTCCCTGATAGGAGCAGGGCCTGAGGATGATGGGGGATCGACGTCGATCTCTCGGAGTGAAGTCACTGAGGTAGTTAAACAACTCCACAGTGGCAAAGCTCCGGGGGTTGACGAGATCCGTCCAGAAATGCTGAAGGCTCTGGGTGTTGATGGGCTGTCTTGGTTGATACGCCTTTTCAACATTGCGTGGAAGTCTGGGATAGTGCCGAGGGAGTGGCAGACTGGGGTGGTGGTTCCCCTTTTCAAAAAGGGGGACCAGAGGGTGTGTGCTAATTACAGGGGCATCACACTACTCAGCCTCCCTGGGAAAGTTTACGCCAAGGTACTGGAAAGGAGGGTCCGGCCAATGGTCGAACCTCAGATTCAAGAGGAGCAATGTGGATTCCGTCCTGGTCGTGGAACAACTGACCAACTCTTTACTCTTGCGGGAGTCCTGGAGAAGGCCTGGGAGTATGCCTATCCAGTCTACATGTGCTTTGTGGATTTGGAGAAGGCGTATGACCGGGTCCCCCGGGAGATCTTGTGGGAGGTGCTGAGGGAGTACGGAGTGAGGGGAACCCTGCTGAGGGCCATCCAATCTCTGTACAACCAAAGCGAGAGTTGTGTCCGGGTGCTTGGATGTAAGTCGGATCCGTTTCCAGTGGGGGTTGGTCTCCGCCAGGGCTGCGCTCTGTCACCTATCCTGTTTGTGATTTTCATGGACAGGATTTCTAGGCGGAGTCGTGGCCATGGCGGAGAGGGTATACGTCTCGGGGGGCTAAGGGTTGCATCACTGCTGTTTGCAGATGATGTGGTCCTGATGGCACCTTCGGTTCGTGACCTTCAGCTCTCACTGGATCGGTTCGCAGCCGAGTGTTCAGCGGCTGGAATGAGGATCAGCATCTCCAAATCTGAGGCCATGGTTCTCAGCAGGAAACCGATGGTTTGTACAGTCCGGGTAGGGGACGAGACTCTGTCCCAGGTGGAGGAGTTTAAGTATCTCGGGGTCTTGTTCACGAGTGAGGGAAAGATGGAGAAGGAAATCAGCCGGAGAATCGGAGCAGCTGGGGCAGTATTGCAGTCTCTCTGCCGCACTGTTGTGACGAAACGAGAGCTGAGCCAGAAGGCAAAGCTCTCGGTCTACCGAGCTATCTACATTCCTACTCTCACCTATGGTCATGAAGTGTGGGTAATGACCGAAAGAATAAGATCGCGGATACAAGCGGCCGAAATGAGTTTCCTCAGAAGGGTGGCTGGCATCTCCCTTAGAGATAGGGTGAGAAGTGCAGTCACCCGAGAGAGACTCGGAGTAGAGCCGCTGCTCCTTCGCTTGGAAAGGAGCCAGCTTAGGTGGTTTGGGCATCTCGTGCGGATGCCTCACGAGCGTCCCCCTAGGGAGGTCCTCGTTACACGTCCCACTGGGAGGAGACCCCGCGGCAGGCCAAGGACCAGATGGGGGGATTATATCTCCTCTCTGGCCTGGGAACACTTCGGGATTCCCCAGGAGGAAGTCGCAAATGTTGCTCTGGAGAGGGAAGTCTGGGGGTCTCTGCTGGAGCTGTTGTCCCTGCGACCCGATTCCGGATAAGCGGTTGAAGATGGATGGATGAATGGACCTGCAAGGGTTTCCCTGAGCCTTTTAAAAACACCAGCTTGGTTCAGTAAACTAAATCACAAGTATGGGGAAGCCTGCTGACCTGACTGCTGTCCAGAGGACCATCATTGACACCCTCCATCAGGAGGGTAAGACACAAAAATACATTTCTAAAAGAGCAGGCTGTTCACAGAGTGCAGTTTCAAAGCACATTCACAAAAAGTCTGTTGGAAGGAGGAAATGTGGCAGGAAACACTGCACAACCAAGAGAGAGGACCACAGCCTTAAGAGCATTGTGAAGAATAGCCGCTTCCAGAATTTGGGGGAGCTTCAAAGACAGTTGCTAGAGTCCAGGTATCAAAAGCCACTGTTCAAAGACGTGTCCGGGAAATGGGCTACAATAGCCCTATTCCCATGGTCAAGCCACTCCTGAACTCAAGGCAACGGAAGAAGCGTCTGACTTGAGCTATGGAAAAGAAGCACTGGACAGTTGCAGAGTGGTCCAGAGTCCTGTTTTCAGACGAAAGCAAGTTTTGTATTTAATTTGGAAGTCAAGGCGCTAGAGTCTGGAGGAAGGCTGGAGAGGAGCAACATCCAAGTTGCTTGAAATCCAGTATGAAGTTCCCACAGTCAGCAATAGTTTGGGGAGCCATGTCAGCTGCTGGTGTTGGTCCACTGTGTTTCATCAAGTCCAGAGTCAATGCAGCTGTGTACCAAGAGATTTTAGAGCACTACATGCCTCCATCTGTTGAAAAGCTCTATGGAGATGATGATTTCATTTTCCAGCATGGTCTGGCACCTGCCCACAGTGCCAAAACCACCAGTAACTGGTGTACTGACCATGGCATTACTGTCCTCGATTGGCCTGCCAACTCCCCTGACCTGAATCCCATAGAGAATGTGTGGGGTATTGTGAAGAAGAAGCTGAAAGACACCAGACCCAATAATGCAATTGAGCTAAAGGCCTCTATTGAAGCATCCTGGGCATCCTTAACACCTCAGCAATGCCACAGGCTGATCGCCTCCATGCCAAGCCGCATTGATGCAGTAATCCGTGCAAAAGGATTCTCAACCAAGTACTGGGTGCATTAATTGACATTTTCAAATGTTTGATTTTGTTTTGCTGTTATAAATCTTTTTTTTTTTTACTTGGTCTGAGGAAATATTCAAATTTTTTTAGATAAGATTTTTGAGTTTTCTTAAGCTGTATGCCATAATCAGCAATATTAAAATAATAAAAGGCTTGCCATATTTCAGTTGATGTGTAATGAATCCAGAATGTATGACATGTTCATGTTTTTAGTTGCATTACAGAAAATAAAGGACTTTATCACAATATTCTAATTTTCTGAGAAAGTCCTGTACAATAGGTACGAACTCACCGCCTATCATGTTAGTGCTATTATTTGCTAAATTGAAATGAATGACTTTTCATTTAGATGCGCAAGACGAGAGACAGATTCTGACTGGCTACGAGGGGAGCAGTAAGTACTAGCTCCGGTTTGTGTCTGCCGACCAACGCTATAGCGTCTCCTTTCACCGTGGCAGGGAAGATTATATGCAGAACAGACAAGCAGTGGCTTAAGTTTGTGGTCAAAAGCTTGCACACATTTGCCACAGTGCTCCTGATTTTCAAGAGGTGAATGTTCAATTGTAGTTCGAGCAAATGTGCATGTTTTCCTGCAACTACAATTTCACTTACCGTAGTCATTTCCATTATACAGGTATAACTCATAAAATTACAATAAAGTGTAAAAAGTCCATTCATGTCTGCAATTCAACTTCATGTGTAAAACTAAAGTGTGATACTAACACATGCAAAGAGAGAAATGTCAAGCTTTTTTAAATTTAAATTTTGATGATCATAGCTTACAGTTTTTAAAGACCCCACATTTTCTGAGATTTTCAATTCAAGGTTTGTAAACCATAATCATCCAAATTATATCAAAAGATGGCATGAAATATGAGTTGCATGTTATGTATATGATCATTTCACCTTGTTAATCTAAACAAACCATTCTATTATTTTGAGTTTCACCTGTATATTTTCTAAGGAGATTACAAAAGATTCTTAAATGTTTTTAAAAATGTTAATGTAAATATTACATTCTTGGGTAATTTCCACATGTTTTATTTTGTGATATTCTACCAAGGAATATTTATTTTTTATTTATTTTAATAAGTTACTTTTTGTCTATGCAATGTGCCTCCTAAGACCTGACTTTTGACCTTGTAAGGTCATGTTAGCTCTAATAAAAACAACATAGATGCTAATCCACCTTTTTGGTGTCTTTTTTTCCTCAAATAAGAATAGATAAGAGATAAGGAACTGTATCGTTGAGCAGAATCGAAAGTGGAATCGGAAACGTAAAATCTTACACATTCCCATCCCTAGTGGGTGCTAGTTAATAAAGATAGAGATTGGATGTGAGAGATTGTGTCACAGTCTCTGTTTGTCTCTGTGTTTGTCTTTGGGAGAGTGGGCGTGTTTTGGGCGTAGGCGTGGCTCCAGCTCTCAGCCTGGCACAGCTGATCCCAGCAACCTAATCACTCACCTGCCTGCCATCAACTCATCACCTGCAGCCTTCAAATGTTTGGACTTCACTCGGCGCGATCGCCAGATCGTTCACCTTTCTACATGTGTTCCCTACCTGCCGTGTGTGCCTGCTAGCCTCAGCCTGCTAGCCACAGCCTGCTAGCCTCAGCCTGCTAGCCACAGCCTGCTAGCCACAGCCTGCTAGCCTCAGCCTGCTTGCCACAGCCTGCTAGCCTCAGTGTGCTCTCCTGGACTGCCAAGCCAAGGACTACGAGCTCCCTCCTTTCCTCTGGTTTTATTAATTATAACCCTTAAACTTTAACTCTGCTTGTCTTTTCTGCATTTGGGTCCACCAGTTTTACCAACCGTGACAGAACGATCTGGCCCTTTTCAATGGACCCAGCAGATTTTGACCGTGTGAGAGAGGCCCTTGCCAATCAAGGACAGCGTTTGGGAAACCATGACTAACTACTGCAGAAACTTATTGACCAGATGTCACGCGTTTCCACCCAGCTCACCACTCTCATCAATCAACAAGCTCAACCACAACCTGAACTACCTGCACCCCCTGCTGTGTCTGTTGCAGAGCCACACATCCCCCCGCCTGATAAGTACTCTGGCAATCCTAGCACTTGTCGTGAATTTTTAACTCAGATCCAGCTTGCTTTTGATGCTCAGCCCTCTCGCTTTGGCCGTGAGGCAGCCAAAATCGCGTACGTGGCCAACCTGCTACAGGGGCCCCCTTTGAGCTATTTCAATGCCCTTCGTGAGCAAGGATCCCCTGCAGTCCAGTCCTTTGCTGCTCTATCTGCATAACTGAAGCGGGTCTACGACCACCCCATACGAGGGCAGCAAGCAGGTCAGCAGTTGTTGCGACTTCGTCAAGGGAATAGCTCAGTAAGAGAATTTGCCTGTGAATTCCGGTCCCTAGCGGTGGAGTCTGGCTGGAATGACAAGGCCCTTCTCACTGCTTTCCAGAATGGGCTTAGTCGGGTCATTGGAAGGGAGATTGCTCTGAGGAATAAGCAACTGTCCCTAGACGAAGCTATTACTGCAGCTATCAACATCTCTGACCAGATGGCCCAGTGGCAAGCTGACCCCGTTCCCTGCAGGTCATCGGAACCCCCCAGCTTTAGACCCAGGCCGGCCGAGCCCAACTTGCCAATGTGCACAGCCTCAACCTCCAGTTCCCCTGTTGAGGAGCCCATGCAGGTGGGCCGGGCTCACCTTACACCTGAAGAGCGCCTCCGCAGAAGGAGGGCAGGGGTGTGTCTCTATTGTGGTCAACCTGGCCATTTCCTTGCCACTTGTTCTATGCGACCCAAAAGAGTAGGCTCACCAGTAACAGTGGGGGTTCTGGTGAGCCAAGCTGTCCCCTCCCCTAAGTCCCTATGCCGAATGCAGTTTTCTGCTACTCTCCGTTGGCAATCCCAGTCCTTGTCTCTCCTTGCTCTGGTGGACTCGGGGGCGGATGAGAACTTTTTGGACGCCGACGTTGCTTCCCAAGTGGGCATTACCATTGAGCCACTTCCCTCACCCTTGCAAGCCAATTCCCTGACTGGTCGACTCCTTGCCCGTGTCACTCACCGATCCGAACCTGTGCACCTCCTTGTCTCCGGTAATCATCTTGAACAAATCCAATTCCACATAATCTCTGCAGCCAAAGTGGTGAGCTGGAGCTCCTACTGTCTCTCCACCTGCCTGCGGTCTGCCCGCTCCCCTGCTGAGGACACAGTCTCTCCAGTTGTCGCAGAGCCCCCAGATTTGTCCAATGTCCCCTCTGTCTACCATGACTTAGAAGAGGCCTTCAGCAAGCAACACGCACTGTCCCTCCCTCCGCACCGCCCTTATGACTGTGCCATTGACCTGCTTTCAGGAGCTCCCATGCCTTCCAGTCGGTTATACAACCTGTCCCGCCCTGAGAGAGAGGCGATGGAAAAGTACATCCATGACTCATTGGCTGCAGGCATTATTCGACCCTCATCTTCCCCACTCGGTGCAGGTTTTTTCTTCGTGGGAAAGAAAGATGGCACTCTACGTCCCTGTATAGATTTTCGAGGGTTGAATAATATCACCATTAAAAACAAATACCCACTGCCTTTGCTGGCATCTGCCTTTGAACCCCTCCAAGGAGCGACTGTGTTTTCCAAGTTAGACCTTCGCAATGCCTACAATTTGATTCGAATCCGAGCTGGTGATGAATGGAAAACAGCCTTTAAGACTCCCCTTGGTCATTTTGAATACTTGGTTATGCCTTTTGGCTTGACTAATGCCCCATCAGTTTTTCAAGCTCTGGTGAACGATGTCCTTCGAGACCTGATTAACCGCTCCGTCTTTGTGTACCTGGATGATATCCTGATTTTCTCCCGCAACTCGGAGGAACATGTGGTTCATGTCAGACAAGTGCTCCAGCGCCTTCTTGAGAACAAGCTCTACATTAAAGCAGAAAAATGTGAGTTTCATGTTCAGTCCACGAGGTTCCTCGGGTTCATCGTTGAGAGTGGTCAAGTGAAGGCAGACCCCGAAAAGGTGCGAGCTGTGGTAGACTGGCCTCAACCAACCTCAGTTAAACGTCTCCAGGGCTTTCTTGGCTTTGCAAACTTTTATCGCCGGTTCATCCGGAACTACAGTCAAGTGGTCGCACCCCTCACAAGACTCGCATCTCCGTCGGTCCCATTCACTTGGACAGCAGAGGCTGACGCGGCTTTCAAGGAGCTTAAGAGACATTTTACCACAGCCCCTGTCCTGATTCATCCTGACTCCTCACGCCAGTTCATCTTGGAAGTCGATGCCTCAGAGTCTGGAGTGGGGGCTGTACTATCCCAGCGTTCTGCCAAGGACCAGAAGCTCCATCCTTGCGCGTTCTTCTCATATCGGCTAGAACCTGCTTAGCGCAATTATGATGTAGGTAACAGGGAGCTGCTGGCTGTCAAACTCGCTCTGGAAGAATGGAGGCACTGGCTTGAGGGAGCAGAACACCCATTCATCATCTGGACAGACCATAAAAACCTGACCTACATTCAGTCTGCCAAGCATCTCAATTCCCGTCAGGCCCGGTGAGCTTTGTTTTTTGGTTGATTCCGCTTCACACTGACCTACCGTCCGGGATCCCGCAACGTCAAGCTGGATGCCATGTCACGTCAGTTCACTTCGGAGGGTCCCACCAGTCCTGAGCCTATCCTTCCGGCGTCTTGTGTGGTGGCCGCAGTGACTTGGGAGATTGAGTCGGTGGTCCGAAGGGCTCGGCAAGACCAACCAGACCCAGGTAATGGTCCTGATAACCGCCTCTTTGTGCCTGACGCTGTACGTTCACAGGTTCTTCTGTGGCCACACACTTCCCTGTTTGCCTGCCACCCAGGAGTTGGCCGCACCATGACTCTCCTCAAGCGACACTTTTGGTGGCCTACCATGAATGCTGATACCCGTGCCTTCGTGTCTGCCTGTACTGTGTGTGCCCGTGGAAAATCCTCCAATCGACCACCTGCTGGCCTACTCCATCCCTTGCCAGTCCCAAGCCGCCCCTGGTCTCATATTTCACTGGACTTTGTCACTGGCCTCCCCGCCTTCTCAGGGAAATTCTGTTATCCTCACTATAGTGGACAGATTTTCCAAATCAGTGCATTTCATGGCTCTACCCAAACTCCCCACGTCCCTGGAAACAGCCAACCTCATGGTCCAGCATGTGTTCTGTCTTCATGGAATTCCTTCAGATGTGGTCTCGAATAGAGGGCCTCAGTTTATTTCGGAGGTTTGGAAGGCTTTCTGTAGGGCCATTGGAGCCACTGCGAGTCTGACTTCGGGTTATCACCCTCAGTCAAATGGGCAAACGGAACGGGCAAATCAAGACCTAGAAGCGGCCCTCCGATGTGTCGTTGCTAAGAACCCCTCCTCCTGGAGCACCCACCTGGTATGGGTTGAGTATGCCCACAACTCATGTGCGGCCACGGGAGTGTCACCAATTGAGGTATCTTTAGGTTACCTACCTCCGTTGTTTCCTGCTGAGGAGGATAACATCTCCGTACCTTCAGTCCAGGCTCAGATGCGGCGTTACCGCAAGGTGTGGAAAGATGCTCGTGCTGCCCTCCTCAGCTCTGTGGACCGAAATCGTCGGTATGCTGACCAACACCGAAGTCCGGCACCTGTATACCAGCCAGGTCAGCAGGTGTGGCTTTCCTCTAGAGACCTTCCCTTGAAGGTGGACTCAAAGAAACTTGCACCCCGGTATGTTGGCCCTTATGAAATCATTTCCATCATCAATCCAACGGTAGTTAAGCTCAAAGTACCTTCTGGAGGGTCTATCCCACCTTCCATGTCTCCCAAATGAAGCCTGTTTCGACCAGCTCACTGTTTCCCCCTGATACGCCCCCCCCCCCATCCCCCCGTGTCATCGTCGATGACACGGGGGGATGGGGGGGATACACACGCTACACAGAGACTGTGTAGCGTGGCTACACAGTCCGGCGGCTTCTGGATGTGCGCCGTCGGGGTAGAGGTCTGCAGTACCTGGTGGACTGGGAGGGGTATGGACCTGAGGAGCGTTGCTGGGTGCCGCGCAGCTTCATCCTGGACCCTTCCCTCATCTTGGCCTTTCACCGCAGTCACCCGGGCAAGCCTGGGTGATCGCCTTGAGGGGGGGGGGGGGCACTGTCACAGTCTCTGTCTGTGTCTGTTTGTCTCTGTGTTTGTCTTTGGGAGAGTGGGCGTGTTTTGGGCGTAGGCGTGGCTCCAGCTCTCAGCCTGGCACAGCTGATCCCAGCAACCTAATCACTCACCTGCCTGCCATCAACTCATCACCTGCAGCCTTCAAATGTTTGGACTTCACTCGGCGCGATCGCCAGATCGTTCACATTTCTACATGTGTTCCCTACCTGCCGTGTGTGCCTGCTCAGCCTGCTAGGCTCAGCCTGCTAGGCTCAGCCTGCTAGCCTCAGCCTGCTAGCCACAGCCTGCTAGCCACAGCCTGCTAGCCACAGCCTGCTAGCCTCAGCCTGCTTGCCACACCCTGCTCTCCTGGACTGCCAAGCCAAGGACTACGAGCTCCCTCCTTTCCCTCTGGTTTTATTAATTATAACCCTTGAACTTTAATTCTGCTTGTCTTTTCTGCATTTGGGTCCACCAGTTTTACCAACCGTGACAGATTGAGATTGTAATTTTTGATTCCATAATTAAAAGGTTTGAGTCTTCTCTATATCCAACATTATTTAATATTCTAACATGTTTTGTAACACAGTAAGTGAATGAATTGTACTTTTGTAGTTATTTTCCCATATTTCTACACAATAATGCAGATACGGTAACAAGAGCAAGCAGTTGAGAATATGTAGTGATTTTTGGTCCACTATATACAGTAGTAATCTACTTTTGACATATTTCTTGCCACCCTTCTGTTCTGTGTATATTTTATGACATTTTTTTTTTCATTTGATCATTTATTATTACACCTCAAAATTTAGTTTCTTTCCATCTATTTGTATATGTGGTTGACTTTCTTTTCTGTTGTTACCAAATAGCATTATTTCATTGACATGTTTTTGTCAAACTATCTCAATAATTTAATTTCTTCTTCTATTATTATTATTTGTATTTGCGTCTATCTGTTCTCTCCTGAACAAAATGCAGTTGTGTTGTCATAAAATAAGACCTTAGTAACCTTACAGATGTTGTTTATTTTGAACAGTTTTGGTCCCAGTATTAACCCTTGGAGTTTGCTACAAGATATATTTATTGTTGTCGATGTGTGTTCGCTAGTGGTGTAACGGTACGTGTATTTGTATTGAACCGTTTCGGTACGGTGGTTTCGGTTCGGTTCGGAGGTGTACCGAACGAGTTTCCACACGAACATATTAAGTAGCCGCCTCCGCTTCCTTCTGCCTCTGTCTCTGTCAGTCCTCTACACAGCACCCAGCATTGTCCCACCCACACAACCATCTGATTGGTTACAAACAGAGCGGTAACAGCCAATCAGCAATGCGTATTCAGAGCGGTAACAGCCAATCAGCAGTGCGTATTCAGAGCGCATGTAGTCAGTGCTTAGAGTTTAGCAGGTAAGCATCAGGCAGCGGACATGTACCAAAGTAGTTGGGAAAGGGCATGTTCACCACTGTGTTACATGGCCTTTCCTTTTAACAACACTCAGTAAACATTTGGGAACTGGGGAGACACATTTTTTAAGCTTATCAGGTGGAATTATTTCCCATTCTTGCTTAATGTCCAGCTTAAGTTGTTCAACAGTCCGGGGGTATCCGTTGTGGTATTTTAGGCTTCATAATGCGCCACACATTTTCAATGGGAGACAGGTCTGGACTACAGGCAGGCCAGTCTAGTACCCGCACTCTTTTACTATGAAGCCACGTTGATGTAACACGTGGCTTGGCATTGTCTTGCTGAAATAAGCAGGGGCGTCCATGGTAGCGTTGCTTGGATGGCAACATATGTTGCTCCAAAACCTGTATGTACCTTTCAGCACTAATGGTGCCTTCACAGATGTGTAAGTTACCCATGTCTTGGGCACTAATACACACCCCCATACCATCACAGATGCTGGATTTTCAACTTTGCGCCTATAACAATCCGGATGGTTCTTTTCCTCTTTGGTCCGGAGGACACGACGTCCAGTTTCCAAAGAACACTTTTCCACTTTGTATCAGTCCATCTTAGATGAGCTCAGGCACAGCGAAGCCGACGGCGTTTCTGGGTGTTGTTGATAAACGGTTTTCGCCTTGCATAGGAGAGTTTTAACTTGCACTTACAGATGTAGCGACCAACTGTAGTTACTGACAGTGGGTTTCTGACGTGTTCCTGAGCCCATGTGATGATATCCTTTACACACTGATGTCGCTTGTTGATGCAGTACAGCCTGAGGGATCGAAGGTCACGGGCTTAGCTGCTTACGTGCAGTGATTTCTCCAGATTCTGTGAACCCTTTGATGATATTACGGACCGTAGATGGTGAAATCCCTAAATTCCTTGCAATAGCTGGTTGAGAAAGGTTTTTCTTAAACTGTTCAACAATTTGCTCACGCATTTGTTGACAAAGTGGTGACCCTCGCCCCATCCTTGTTTGTGAATGACTGAGCATTTCATTGAATCTACTTTTATACCCAATCATGGCACCCACCTGTTCCCAATTTGCCTGTTCACCTGTGGGATGTTCCAAATAAGTGTTTGATGAGCATTCCTCAACTTTATCAGTATTTTTTGCCACCTTTCCCAACTTCTTTGTCACGTGTTGCTGGCATCAAATTCTAAAGTTAATGATTATTTGCAAAAAAAAAAAAGTTTATCAGTTTGAACATTAAATATGTTGTCTTTATAGCATATTCAACTGAATATGGGTTGAAAATGATTTGCAAATCATTGTATTCCATTTATATTTACATCTAACACAATTTCCCAACTCATATGGAAACATCACTATGAGCCCGTTGACTTTCTAGAAATATAAATGGCAGCGCAGCTCGCTCGCAGTCCTGGCTTGAGGTGAAGGCTAATTCGCTTTTAGCGTAACGTTAGCTCATTTTGCTGTGTGTGTGTGTGTGTGTGTGTGTGTGTGTGTGTGTGTGTGTGTGTGTGTGTGTGTGTGTGTGTGTGTGTGTGTGTGTGTGTGTGTGTGTGTGTGTGTGTGTGTGTGTGTGTGTGTGTGTGTGTGTGTGTGTGTGTTACGGACAGCAAAGCCCTGTCTGTCTGTTATTTCACTTTACCTTTTTCTGTGTTGATTGAGCTGTGTTGAAGCAGCAAAAAAGGACATTATGTTAAATGAAGAGTTTTGGTCTCTGATAGTTGATATAATAATGTAACTGCATCATTAAGCCTACATGAACTCCATGGTGTTCAGGGATGAATAGTGTACCATTTTTTCCAGCTATAGTTACATTAATCATTAGAAATGCAGCAGCCTAGTTTTGAATGGCAGGGTCCCTGCTATCACATGTTGATAAAAATATAACATTTACATAATAAGAATCAACTACAGGCTTCCCAAATGCTGTAATAAATTAAGCATGATGAGTTGACTTGAAACTGTTTAATGTTGCACTTTTTATATGTCGAAGAAAAGTTTTGTCATTTTATTTAATCTGAGCAACAACTTGAGGCAGTTTAATGTTGATTAACGTGGGCAGAATTACTATAGTGTTCCCAATGTTAAAAGGATAAAGCCATTGTTTACAAATTTGGTAAATAAATAACCCAAAAATGTATATTTTGTTGTTTTCTTACTGTACCTAAAATGAACCGGACCGTGACCTCTAAACCGAGGTACATACCGAACCGAAATTTTTGTGTACCGTTACACCCCTAGTGTTCGCCTATCTTCACATATTGCTTCCTGTTGGTTAAGTAGCTCATTACCCAGTTAAAGACCAACCGTCTGATGCCATATTGTTCTAAGGAATCAATAAAGTACTATCTATCTAATTTGTTGATTAGGATATTATGATTAATTGTGTTAATGCTTTTGTTAGATGCGTAAACACCGCAGCTGCACACTGTTTACTAACTATTGTATTGGTAATCTCTTCCGTTATTTCCATTAATGCCATCGATGTTGAAATGTTGGTTCGGTATACGTATTGGTTTTCTGCGAGTGTTCCACTTTTATATATGAATTTATCCAATCTGTTAAATATTTTTTCAATAATTTGAGAAAAAACATTTAAGTAAGGTGTGTGTCTCTAATCTTATTTAAAAAATGTGTATCTGGATTTAAAGTGTTTCCCCCAGATTGCCAATATACAGTCACGATCAAAAGTTTACATACACTTGTAAAGAACATAATGTCATTGCTCTCTTGAGTTTCCAATAATTTCTACAACTCTTTATTTTTTTGTGATTGAGTGATTGTAGCACATACTTGTTGGTCACAAAAAACATTGGTTCTTTTATGAATTTATTATGGGTCTACTGAAAATGTGACCAAATCTGCTGGGTCAAAAGTATACAGTACATACAGCAATGTTAATATTTGGTTACAAGTCCCTTGGCAAGTTTCACTGCTATAAGGCGCTTTTGGTAGCCACCCACAAGCTTCTGGTTGAGTTTTTGACCACTCCTTTTGACAAAATTGGTGCAGTTCAGCTAACTGTGTTGGTTTTCTGACTTGGACTTGTTTCTTACGCATTGTCCACATGTTTAAGTCAGGACTTTGGGAAGGCCATTCTAAAACCTTAATTGTAGCCTGATTTAGCCATTCCTTTAACACTTTTGACATGTGTTTGGGGTCATTGTCCTGTTGGAACACCCAACTGCGCCCAAGACCCAACCTCCTGGCTGATGATTTTAGGTTGTCCTGAAGAATTTGGAGGTAATCCTCCTTTTTCATTGTCCCATTTTACTCTCTGTAAAGCACCTGTTCCATTGGCAGCAAAACAGGCCCAGAGCATAATACTATCACCACAGAACTTTCCTCTAGAACAGTGGTTCTTAACCTGGGTTCGATCGAACCCTAGGGGTTCGGTGAGTTGGCCTCAGGGGTTCGGCGGAGCCTCCGCCACGGAGGTCAAGACACACCCGACTCATCATGTAAATAAAAACTTCTCCCTATCGGCGTATTATGTATTATGTATAACCACAGAAGTATTATGTATTATGTACAACCACAGAAGTCACACTGATTTGCAGATGTGTAATTTGTTGTGAGTTCATGCTCTGTGTTGGTTTTGTTCTTTGAAAAAGGGGATGTTCATGCACGGTTCATTTTGTGCACCAGTAAAAAAACATATAACTTTGTCTTGAATTTGAAATAAAAAACATTAGATTTTTCACTAAAGAAGGGTTCGGTGAATGCACATATGAAACTGGTGGGGTTCGGTACCTCCAACAAGGTTAAGAACCACTGCTCTAGAAGGTCTTATCTTTGTCCATGTGGTGTCAGATGAAACTAAAATTGAGTTGTTTGGCCACAATACCTAGCAATATGTTTGGAGGAGAAAAGGTGAGGCCTTTAATCCCAGGAACACCAGACCTGACCTGACCAGACTTAAAGTGGTGGTAGTATTATGCTCTGGGCCTGTTTTGCTGCCAATGGACCAAAACATTTAGCTGAACTGCACCAATTTTGTCAAGAGGAGTGGTCAAAAATTCAACCAGAAGCTTGTGGATGGCTACCAAATGCGCCTTATTGCAGTGAAACTTGCCAATGGACATGTAACCAAATATTAACATTGCTGTATGTATACTTTTGACCCAGCAGATTTGGTCACATTTTCAGTAGACCCATAATAAATTCATAAAAGAACCAAACTTCATGAATGTTTTTTGTGACCAATAAGTATGTGCTCCAATCACTCTATCACAAAAAATAAGAGTTGTAGAAATTATTGGGAACTCAAGACAGCCATGACATTATGTTCTTTACAAGTGTATGTAAACTTTTGATCGCGACTGCACCTATGGCTATGGGGGTGTGGTCAATAGGATATCATGATATAATTTGCATAATGTGTAATGATGCATACATCTAAAATTATTTAAAAAGGCTAAAAATATATGCATACCTTTTTAAAATTATTATTAATTAGTATTACTATATATTTTTTGTTTATTATATTGCTTTGCTCTCTTTTTCATTTTTGCTGCTTATTATACAATGTACTTTGTTGAGAGTGTTAGAAGTTTCTAAAGACTTCTACAACCCTTTTAGTGACTTTTTCCTTTATCAAAAATGACCAGCAACAAACCTAGCATCCTTTTTTGGTGTTATTGGAGACTGTACTCATGTTTAGAGGCGCTTTACTTCTGTTGCTTGATGTTCGCGTCGAAGAGCTAGAGCTGCGACGAGCCTAAAGTCACACTTGCTTTGCACTGATGCTCCAACTGCAATTTCTCTCTTTAACACGCGAAGTCCCAGAGAAGGGTCAATTGACATTTTTACCTAGAAAACACACAAGAGGGTCATTTGACCCCTAGTCCCCCCTGTGGACACTCCTTTTGTTATGAAAATGTGGCTGTTAGTGGCACACGGCAGGGGGCCACTTGAGCCTGTGTGGGGGAGGGGACCTTACAGCTCAAGCTTTAGTTCTGAGGTAGGTTGTGTGTGTTTTTGCAAGGATCAACAGAATGAAGGGATCAACACTCTGACATTTATTGTTAAAAAAAATACAAAACAAAACATATTTACAAAGAATGAAAAAGCAACTGTTTTCCCAGTTTTGGTGTGGAGGGTTGTTGCAGAAGCAATTGTTATTTTTGTGTGCCAAAAATAGTTTAAAAAAAAAAATTTACAAAGAAAAAAGCATATTTACAAAGAATGAAAAACCATGTCCATGTAAACGTGACTGACATACATTTGAGCAGTCACTCACAATCCTGGCACTGCCATTGCTCCTTTCGGCATTTCCCACATGTATAATTTTTCTGTCTACCTAGACAAACTGCCCCTAACAGCCTCATTACCATAACAAAATGAGTGATTAGTGTATTCGGGAAAAGCGTCGGGCCAAATGACCCCTCTCTGGGTCTTCTAGGTAGACAGAAAAATGCTGGGACTTCTAGTGTTAAAAGCCACCTCTTAATATTTGCACATTGCGCATTTTGTAGATCATTGTCCGCAGGTATATCTTGGATATATTAAAGTACATTCACATCGCAGACATGCTGCCTCTGCTTCAGACAATTCCATGTGTGTCGCTTACTTCATCACAACATCTGGTTTTGGAAGTGCTGTGTCGGTGATCAGTCTTTTTTGGCGGCTGAATTTTCAGTGCATTACTCGTCAATAGTGCGCAACTAATAGGCTATATATAGCCATTCATACTGTAATGACCTGCTGGTGTTAATGTTTATGTTAATGTTGATGTTAAGAATTCCCATTATTGTGAACATACCGTACCTGAAAGGGGATTGGCGAAGAATGAGGAAGTGTTGTGTGTCTGGAGAGACGGACGGACGTGTGTACATGTTGGAATTGGGCCTGTTAGCATAAATTAAAAAGAGCACAAGACTTTTTGTGACTTCTTCTGGACGCTACAGTACATTCTATTATTTTAATTGGTTTGTTTTCACATGAAAAAACAAAGTTTTTAAGTTGTGGTGGCTTTTATTTTGCTGTGACGAGCCATTACAGTCAATTACATGTAGAGAAAACCCTGATCTTTATCATTGTCCAATTCTTGATTTGTTTGTTCTTTTCTATTGGGTTTTTTAATATTGCTATTGTTATTTAAATGTATTATTACTATTGTTTTACTTGTTGTGGTTTATTCGTTAATAATTTAATATACATTTTTGAAAACTATGTTTAAAGTTGAGTTTTGGTAGTACATTAATACTCATGTATTCAAATTAGTGAATAATTGTGTTATTAATCGTGATTACAATATTAATCAAAATAATCATGATTATTATTTTTGCCATAATCGTCCAGCCCTACTTTTAGGCATACTATAATCTGCTTTATGATCTGATCTTAGACTTAGACGTGCCACATCCACTTTCAATGGTTGCCACATCTGCTCTTATGGTTAATCGCAGGTTGTATTTTTCTTGTCCACTTTTGAATTTAGGTGGTCTATTTTCTGTATGACCAACGTAATGTTCTGCTTCCGTTCGTATTCTTTTTCAGAAACTCTCTTGATGAGGCCGAAGGTTCCAGGCTTTTGAGATTTTATTACTTAGCTTGGGTTTCGGCACCGTTGACGGCGGTTGCCCCTTCAGCTACTTATGGCACTTGAAACTTGTGTAATCAAACAATTTCGTACCTTGCACCTATCAGAGGTCAATTGGAAGTGTCAGCCTCTTAAATGAGATCAGTCTGCTCAGAAACATTTGAAAACTGTCCCAAATTTCCTATAGCTGTGATCACTATCAGTGGTCAGGATAACTTAAAAATTGTAAAAAAAAAAACTACAAAAAAAAACGTAACAAAAGCTGAGTTTTTTCCTTTCTGTCTTTTCCCTGTGGCAGGAAGTGACGTTGTGGAACTAATTAGAAATAACTAACATCAAACACATAAACACAAATAAGGAAAAAAACTAAATGGTTTATTTTGTTGCTTTTTTGTTGTTGTTTATTTACTGACTGTTATTTTTGTGTGGTCTCAGACGGAGTCGAGTTGGCGTCCAACCAGCTGGAAAAAAACTTAGTTCGTCACACAGCCCCTCCATCCTCTTCATTAGACCGATCCCAGGTTACCAGTAACAATACCCCAAGTCGAGGTCAGCAGGATGTCCAGCATTCAGAAACCCCAGCAGAGCCTGGTCCTAACACCATGTCCAATTCAGACCAGGCGAGCAATAGCAGCACAGAAAACCACTCGGAGTCGCTCCCAGCTGGGTAAGATCTAGTATGCATATCTGCATGCAAATTTTAGGTTTTTCATTCATTAGACCAAAATCTAAATAAATGACAAATACTGTACTGTACTGCTCTGTAGTAACTAACTGATTTTCTGGAGTATATTTTGTAGAATGGAACTAAACATTTTTTTTCATCATTAAAGTTAGCTTAGCAGGTTTGCAAATCGTGTATCAGTGTCTGACTGGCGCCATGTCAGTGTCAAAGATAAGCTGAAATTTTTTTGCTAATCTTTCTTCCTCTCAAAAGGTTATTTTCTCTTAGCCTCCAAAACAATTGTCTAGTATTCAGTATGGGGTCATTGCTGCGTTGTATTCTTGAGAACCGATTTGCTTCACAACTGAAATAATGTGAACTGTCTCTAGCTGGGAGCAGAGAGTTTTGCCTCATGGCAGAGTTTACTACGTTGATCACAACACCAAGACCACGACATGGGAGAGGCCACTGCCACCAGGGTATGTCATCAAATAAATCGTGAAGACATTCAAGTTCATGATGACTACATGTAAACATCTTATTTCTGAACCGTGTCCACAGGAGTGTTGAGTCTTTTTTCTAAAAATTCCCCAAGTCAGGGATGTGAGAATATGCATTCTTTTGTTTTAACTTTTAGATGGGCATCGATATCAAAGTTTGAGTCGAGTACCCATCTCTGAAGGAGAGTAAGATAAAAATAGATCTGTAGGTAATGGCACTGGCAGCTGCTGACGTTAACACGCTTAATGATAAATGGTTACCATCACTGTGAAAGTTTTCCCATTGTTCTGTCAAGGCAAGGCATTGTCTTTCAGCATTACCTGTCTCACAGCACTGGTACCAGATCAGTTTTAAGGATGTAATGAACCACAGCAACAATTTACAGTGCATCTAGAAAATATTCACTGCACTTCACTTTTTCCACATTCTGTTGTTAGAGCCTTATTCCAAAAATGTAATACATTATTTTTTTCCCTCAAAATTCTACACACAATTCCCCGTGACAATGTGATAAAGGGTTTTTAGAGCTTTTTGCAAAGCCTTTGCTCAATTTGTTGATGCAACAATTACAGCCTCAAGTTTTTTGTAATACAATGCAACACGCTTGGCACACCTATATTTGGGTTGTTTCGCCCATTCGCCCATTGCTCTTTGCAGCATCTCTCAAGCGCCATCAGGTTGGATGGGAATCGTCGGTGCACAGCCATTTTTAGATTTCTCCAGAGATGTTTAATCAGATTCAATTCTGGGCTCTGACTGGGCCACTCAAGGACATTTACAGAGTTGTCTTGAAGCCATTCCTTTGATATCTTGGCTGTGTACTTAGGATGGTTGTCCTGCTGAAGATGAATCATCCCAGTCTGAACTCAAGAGCATTCAGGAGCAGGATGTCTCTGTACATTTCTGCATTCATCTCTCCCTCTATCCTGACTAGTCTCCCAGTTCCGCTGCTGAAAAACATTGCTGCCAACACCATGCTTCACTGTAAGGATGGTATTGGCCTGGTGATGAGCGGTAGCTGGTTTCTTCCACACATGGCGTTCACACATGGCACTTTTCTACCTTCCATTCACACATGTGTGAATGGAAGGTGAAAATGCCAATGATTGTCACACACACACGAGGTGCGGTGAAATTATCCTCTGCATTTGACCCATCCCCACAGTGGCCGCGCTCGGGAATCATTTGGTGATTTAACCCCCAAAGGGTCCTATTTTTATAGTCTTTGGTATGACTCGGCCGGGTTTTGAACTCACGACCTACCGATCTCAGGGGAGACACTAACCACTTGGCCACTGAGCAGGTATACAAGTATAACCCATCTATTCACGCCAAAGAGTTTAATATTTGTCACATGAGACCAGAGAAGTTTGTTTGTCATGGTCTGAGAGTCTCTTTGGTTCATTTGGGCAAACTCCAGGCTGGCTGCCATGTGCTTTGTATTAAGGAATGGCTTCTGTCTAGCTACTCCACCAGCAGGCCTGATCGGTAGATTGCTGCAGTGGTTGTCCTTCTAAAAGGTTCTCCTCTCTCCACATGTAGCTCTGACGGTGTGACAATTGGGTTCTTGGTCACTTGCCTTACTATGGCCCTTCTCCCCCGATCGCTTAGTTTAGACAGCTGGCTAGCTCTCTGAATATTTTTGGTGGTTCCAAACTTCTTCTCTTTACGGCCACTCTGCTCACCGGGACCTTTAGACAGCAGTTAGTTTTCTGTACCCTTCCCCTGATGTGTAAAGACAATTCCTTCGACTTCATACTTGGTTTTTGCTCTGCCATTCACTGTCAAATGTGGGAGACAGGTGTGTGCCTCTCCAAATGATGACCAATCAACTGAATTGACCACTGGTGGACTCCAATTAAGCAATAGGAATATTTCAATGATGATCAGTTGAGACAGAATGCGCTTGAGCTCACTTTTGAGCTTCATAGTAAAGGCTGTGAATACTTAGCACATGTGATTTGTTTTTTTTAATACATTTGCAAAAATCTGTATTTTTTTTCCCCACAATGTCATAATGTGTGTAGAATTTCTAGGACAAAAATAAATGTATTGCATCGGGAATAAGGTTGTAACATTAAGCAAATTTGGGAAAAAGTGATGCGCTGTAAATACTTTCTGGATGCACTATATATGTGAGTTGTCAAGCGTCATTTCTTACATGTCAATTTGACTCTCGTCATGAAGAGTTCAAGAGTTTCTTCTGCCACACAGGTTTGTTTTATGAATGTCAATGCAATTGTGAAAAGTGACGCATGCTACTTTCAATTTCACTACATTTTATAAATAAGACTTAAACTTATTATAGTGAATAAAAATGTATTGTCAGTCGGAGGAATTAGTTTGGCGTTCATGCTTGTCACTGATAGATGTCTCGTACGCACGTACGCGTTCACAAAAAATAATGTTATTGGAATAAAGTTGGAACAAAGGATCCCAAATGTGAATGATGGGTCAGTCGAGGATTTGAATGATACGATAGAAAGTAATCCCAACTCGATGTTCCTCAATAACCTAACAAAGGAGGAAATAATCAAAATTGTAAGGAAGTACAAATCCAAGACCTCAACTGAATATCACCGAATAGATATGGTAACGATAAAAAAACGTTAAAAAAGAAATCTCAGAACCTCTCACATACTGTATGTAAGCTATCTATCCTAAATAGCAAAAGTGTTACCCATACAGTATATACTAGTAGAGACAAACACCAATTTACTAACTACAGACCGATTTCTTTACTTCCACAATTTTCACAAATCATTGAAAAACTATTCAATAACAGATTAGAGAAATTCATAAACAAAAATGGAACACTAGCAGAAAACCAATACAGATTTAAAGCTAACATTTTAACATCCATGTCATTAATCAAAATAACATGAAATAATGCAATCAATGGTAAACAGTGTGCAGCTGCAATGTTTATGGATCTAACAAAAGCATTTGAAATTATCAATCATAACATTTTAATCAACATGTTAGAACAGTATGGCATCAGATGGTTGGTCTTGAATTGGATAAGAAGCTACCTAACCCAGTGGTCTCCAACCTTTTTGTAACTGCGTACCGGTCACCGCTTGAAAATTTGTCCCAAGGACCGGGGGGAATGGTATATTTTTTTTTTTTTTTTTTTTTTTTCATAAAAAAATACAATCAAGCGTGCTTACGGACTGTATCTCTGCAGACTGTATTGATCTATATTGATATATAATGTAGGAACCATAAATATTAATAACAGAAAGAAACAACCCTTTTGTGCGAATGAGTGTAAATGGGGGAGGGAGGTTTTCTGGGTTGGTGCACTAATTGTAAGTGTATCTTGTGTTTTTTATGTTGATTTAATAAAAAAAAAAATTTAATTTCTTTTGCGGGCCGGTACCAATCGATCCACGGACCGGTGGTTGGGGACCACTGACCTAACCAACAGGAAGCAATACATGAAGCTCGGCGAACACATATCTTCAATGCTAAATATATTGTGCGGTGTACCCCAGAGGTCAATACTCGGACCAAAATTGTTCAATCGTTATATTAACAACATCTATAAAGTTACAAAGAACTTAAAGTGAGCCTTATTTGCAGATGATTTAACAGCATTTTGTTCAGGAGAGAACACACGCAAGCTCATATAAATAATAACAGAAGAATTGAATAAATCAAAGAGATGGTTTGACAAAAACAGACTATCCTGGAATCTCAGTGAAACTAAAATAATGCTATTTTCTAACCAGAAGAGAAAGTCAAACACAAATACAAATGTACAGACAAAAAAACATTGACAGAGTAACGGAAACCACATTTTTGGGTGTAGTAATAGATGATAAAATGAAATGGAAAAGTCATATAAAAAAATGCAACAAAGTGGCAAAAATATTTCGATAATGAATAAAGAATACTCCTTTTGGAACATGTTGTAAAGAGAAAATGAGAATTTGCAAGTTATATGATATATCATATGTAAATGTATCCATTCATTTTCTACCGCTTGTTCCTTTCGGGGTCGCGGGGTCCGCTGGAGCGTGTTCGAAATAAATTGATACCATACTATACTATACCATTTTGTTGATTGTTCCTTATCCCTGTTTTAGCAGCTTTGTTTCTATAAATATTCCACCAAGAAACTAAATCTCCTCTCTCCCTCCTTAGCTGGGAAAAGCGTGTGGACCAACGAGGCAGGTTCTACTATGTTGACCACAACACCAGAACCACCACGTGGCAGAGGCCCACTGCAGAGTCTGTGCGAAATTATCAACAGTGGCAGAGCCAACGCAACCAGCTGCAGGGTGCCATGCACCAGTTCAGCCAGCGTTTCCTGTACCAGGTATTCCAGATCTTTACTAAAAACTTCATCTACAAACTAATTTACTAAAAAGAGGCTTGCCGAAGGTCGACTTCATGCATCAAGCTTTTCTGTTCACTACTATCCAGTAAAACGGTTAGATTTTAGTTGTAGTTGGTCAGCAAGGTTGCACACATGTCAGGAGAGATTTTGGTCAGAGAAACATCCCCAAAGCAGAACCTTGTTTCCAATCTTGTGGTCCCTGAGGTCTTTTGACAGCTCTTTGGTCTTGCCCATGATGGTATAGCGCAGTGATTCTCAAACCGTAGTACGCGGGCTTCATCTGGTGGTACGCCAAAGAATCACTTGATTAAATTGCAGTGTTTTATTTTCCTATATTCAAATGGTGTAATATTAAAAATATTTGTCATATAAAACCTCTGCCTTGTTTTTAATGAATATATAGACCTACTATGCTACTGTATTTTATGGTCATCATGGTGGTACCTGGAGAGCCAAGTTTTTTTTGAGGTTGTACTTGGTGAAAAAAGTTTGAGAACCACTGGTGTAGCAGTTTGAATGGAAGAGTGTTTCTGTGAATATTCTTAACCATCCGAGTCATTGTATTCTAACGGCATTGAATCAATTGCAAATGGACTGTTCCGTTTTTCTTAAAAGACGTTTAGCCTCACAACCGAGCATGCTTCATCAGTTCATGCTCACAGACTTATTTAAGACAGACCTAGTCTGAGTGCTTGGTGTCAGATCTATTTATCTTCTATAGGTGGTGGCATGTCTCCGCAAGAAGGCCTTTTCTCTATTGTGGTGCAAATTGCAAAATGACAGCTATTAAAAGTGAACCGCACTTTTTTGGGGAATTTTTCCTATTATTCACAATGCATTTAAATTTTTATTAACGACAAGTACAAAGTGGCTAACAATGATGAATCCCTCTATAAAACATGGAAAAATATGCAAAAATACTTGATTTAATGTTGTGACCTGCATACAAAGTATTAGCGATATTGTTATTAAGACAGTTAATGCAGAGGAACTACTTTTAGCAGCGCATTGATCATAGAGGTAACCTAGCATATGCAGCTGTTGACATACAGAGCTGCTGCTGCTGCATTGTCTCTGAATTTGTGAAAGTTTGTGCTAAATTATGACTCATGCCTTTCACCAGATAGTAAAAGGTTTTGGTCATAAGGCAAGAAGTTGGTGAATTTTGCCATTCAACTTGGACCCGGAGATGACGAGAGACACAAAAAGACGGTACCGGTACAAGTATAGTATCGCGGTACTAATGAATCAAACACGGTACTATACTCTGTTTGAAAAGTACTAGTTCTGTCTATCTGTGTTGACCCTGCAATGAGGTGGCGACTTGTCCAGGGTTTACCCCGCCATCCACCTGAATGCTGCTGATATATGCTCCAGCACCCTCCGCGATCCCAAAAGGGACAAGCGGTAGAATATGGATGAATGGATGGATGGGTTCCCCATTTTTCATCTGGTGTTTGACAGCTCACAATCACGGAGTACTTACAAGCAGACACGGTGTGTAGACAGAAAAGGGAGAATGGACACATTTTGGCCTAAAAACTGACGATAAAGGTGAAGCTATAACACTGTAATGCCCGCAGGAAGAGGTGCTTTAAGACTTGGCTAGTTAGTTAGCAGCGAACATCCATCCGCAGTCAGCACTGTTTTAGCTACTTTTAAATCACTAATCCTCGCCTCCATGGCGACAAATAAAGTAAGTTTCTTACTAGTATCATCCCTGCAGGACGAGGAATAGCTAAACATGCTTCACTACACACCGTAGGAGGATACTACAGCTCACCAGCGTCACCGCTAATAAAAGCTAGCGCGCCTGACTGTAAACAAATGCCATAGAGGGATCTACACTTGACATCCACTGTAATGATACCAAGTACAATAGCGTATCTCGTCGATACTACTATGATTACATTTTTATTTTTTATCGTCACAATATCTTTTTTCTTATTTTTTAAATTCATATTATGTTTATAACCTCAGTAAATATGTCCTTGAACACATGAAGACTTTGAATATGACCAATGTTTGATCCTGGAACTACTTGGATCGATACTTACATTTGTGGTATCATCCAAAACAAATGGTATGTATCCAAACAACAGAAAATAAGTGATTACTACATTTTAACAGAAGTGTAGACAGTAGGGGTGTAACGGTACGCGTATTTGTATTGAACCGTTTCGGTACGGGGGTTTCGGTTCGGTTCGGAGGTGTACCGAACGAGTTTCCACACGAACATATTAAGTAGCAGCCTAAGCTAAAGTCTTAACAAGCTGCTACGCTTTCTGCGTCTGTCTATGTCAGTACTCTACACAGCACCCAGCATTGTCCCACCCACACAACCATCTGATTGGTTACACGCAGAACGGTAACAGCCAATCAGCAGTGCGTATTCAGAGCGGTAACAGCCAATCAGCAGTGCGTATTCAGAGCACATGTCGTCAGTGCTCCAGCGTTGTGATGAGCAGGTAGGTGTTTAGCAGGTGAGCATAAGGCAGCGGACTCTCCCCAAATTATAATAAACACCTCCCAGTCAACTACTAGTAACATCACTATGAGCCCGTTGACCTTCTAAAAACCTAAACGGCAGCTCAGCTCGCTCGCAGTCCTGGCTTGAGGTGAAGGCTAATTAGCTTTTAGCGTAACGTTAGCTCATTTTGCGGTGTGTGTGTGTGTGTGTGTGTGTGTGTGTGTGTGCGTGTGTGCGTGTGTGTGCGTGTGTGTGCGTGTGTGTGTGTGTGTGTTACGGACAGCAAAGCCCTTTCTGTCTGTTATTTCACTTTACCTTTCTCTGTGTTGATTGAGCTGTGTGGAAGCAGCAAAAAAGGACATTATGTTAAATGAAGAGTTTCTGTCTCTGATAGTTGATATAATAATTTAACTGCATCATTAAGCCTACATGAACTCCATGGTGTTCAGGGATGAATAGTCTCTCCCAGAGGTGGGACCAAGTCATTGCTTTGCAAGTCACAAGTAAGTCTCAAGTCTTTGCCCTCAAGTCTCGAGTCAAGTCCCGAGTCAAGACAGGCACGTCCCGAGTCAAGTCCAAAGTCAAGACTGGAAAGTCTCAAGTCAAGTCACAAGTCCTGCATTTTGAGTTTCGAGTCCTTTCAAGTCCTTTTGACCACAGACTAATATTTTTACACAGATTGTGTATGCTTTTAAACCGCTGTATTTATTTATTAAAACAAGTGCATTTGAAATAGCAGGAAAGAAAATAGTACTGACATTGCAATTCATAATAGCACTATTAACCAGTCATTTTAATAGTTTAAACAATTTTAAACATTTAACTCATTCCTTTACAGAATAAACACATTTGCAAAAACAAGTGCAACTGTACTTATTTGTACAAAAGTGTTAACATTGTATTTCCATGGCATATTGCATTGTAACTAGTTCCACAGCAGTTTCTATTCTGTTCTTACCTTATCTCATTGATCTCATCTCATACTGTATGTGTGTTGATGTGTGCGTACACATGAAAAACATAACAAATACATGAACATAACAATGAACAGAGTTGTACTTTTTAGATGTCAGGGCCCTATGCAATATGTACACATATTCTCAATATAGTATATATTTTAACTGACCTTTATTTGACTATGTTTGTCTTTTTGTAGGTGGCTAAAATACGCGGTGCTGCTGACCGCCGTCTAACGTTATGTTACTGTGTGTGATACATTGACTAACGTAACGTTATGTGTAGGTACCTCATGCAACCCTGCTTAAAAAATCACTTGACAAAAAGTATGAATAAGGTAGCAAACTGCAGTGGACGCAACATATTGCCGTGTTTGAAATGACGTTATAACCATAAACATCTTATAAGTAGACGCAATATTGGTTGCTGTGACGCGAGCAATTTGCATCTTGAAGTGGTGATGAGGAGCCGGCGAGCAGCCTAAACTGACAGTTGACAGGTAGAAAACAAAGATGCCGGGCTGGTGTTCAGCGTTTTCCTGCTCAAATGAGCGGACTGTTGAAAATAGGAATCGGGGGATTACTTTTCACAAGTAAGATTTAACATTAATGTACTATTGGTTGTATTTTAAGAAAATAACATTACCACAGAGTTGAGAAGGAGCAAAGATCTTCAATATTTGTATGTGAAAATCACAAATAAATCTTCTGGGGGAGGATGACGCCCCTACAGGGGTTTGATTTACAAACTTTCTGCCCCACCTAAAACAAAATTCACCAGCTGCCATTGATTATAATGCATTCTCATTTTAGGCAAAATATAAGACAATACTTTCTTAACAGTATAATTGTAACCAGGAATAAGTCTTCAAGTAACACTATTCAAATACTAACATTGTTGGGTAAAACAGAATTTGGTTTTTTTCTGAATCCAGTGAAACAGATTGGTGGTTTTAGCTGATATAATGACTTTCAGGTGTTTATATATGTTTAAGTATTTGGCAGACGCTTTTATCCAAAGCGACATACATAAAAAATACATATATAACAATCACTGTAAACATGATCATTTAAGGGAAGAATGTAATACAAAATATCAATACAAAGTGTCACGACAGAATATGCTGCAGCAACAGAGATACGGTCTATAAGATATATAGATATCCAATGTATTCATACATTGTTTATGTAGCATGTATATATAACGTAATCATATTGTTTCTTCAATTTAAAAATAGCTGACCGTTTTTCCCCCCTTCTCTGGGATTATATTCCCAGTTTTAATCTCGGACGTCTGGTCACTTATAGCGTATAAGAATATTCTATTACTGTTAAGCAAACTATGAATAATAAAACATGTGTCCGTTATCATAGCTACACGTATGACAAAAAAGCGCGTGAAAATGAGTGGTATTCAGTGAGGTAAAATGAATTAAATGCGCTGACAGTTCATTGCTCCTGCCAAATGAATTGCACTGAGTGGAGCGGATCACCACTCCAAGATGGCGGCCCCGCGTCTCGTCTGCGCCAGTAGGCAGTAGCGCTCGATGCTGTGTACCCTTATAAGATGTCTATGGTTATGACGTTAGCAGTGAGTTTACAGCCTCACTGATTTAACTACACAGCAAATAAAAGTCATGTTACTTAGCCAATAAACGTTATCTTACATTCAAAACTTACCCTTCTTTGTGCAACTTCAAATGTCGAACGAAGTTGGAAGTTGTTGCGTCTCCGTCTGTAATATTCGAACTGCGTGATTTGCATACGGCAATTCGTTGACCAAGTCGTAGTTTTTATACCCGAACGAAACCAACTTTGGTATAAATCTTTCTCACTGGCGCGTTGTTTGACAACTCTTGTTCATTGGTTGTCCTGCAATTTGATTGGATCAATGCTGTGTGATGAAAACAATGTAGATCTAATTTGATTGGCTGTTGTACTGAGAGCACACACGCTGACACGCAGCACACACGCTGATAGACAGACACGTACAAAATGAAAGCTACGGAGCGCTCCCAAATAACTTTTTAAGCTTTAGGTTTTGGGGAAAGTAGCAAGTCATGTCAAGTCAAAAGGCTCAAGTCCAAGTGAAGTCACAAGTCATTGATGTTAAAGTCTTAAGTCGAGTTGCAAGTCTCTTTACATTTTGTCAAGTCGAGTCTAAAGTCATCAAATTCATGACTCGAGTCTGACTCGAGTCCAAGTCATGTGACTCGAGTCCACACCTCTGGTCTCTCCTATTGCTATTGTACTATTTTTTCAGCTATAGTTACATTAATCATTAGTAAGGCAGCAGCCTAGTTTTGAATGGCAGGGTCCCTGCTATCACATGTTGATAAAAATATAACATTTCCATAATAAAAATCAACTATAGGCTTCCCAAATGCTGTAATAAATTAAGCATGATGAGTTGACTTGAAACTGTTTAATGTTGCACTTTTTATATGTAGAAGAAAAGCTTTGTCATTTTATTTAATCTGAGCAACAACTTAAGGCAGTTTAATGTTGATTAACGTGGGCAGAATTATTATAGCGTTCCCAATGTTAAAAGTATAAAGCCATTGTTTACAAATTTGGTAAATAAATAACCAAAAAATTTATATTTTGTTGTTTTCTTACTGTACCTAAAATGAACCGAACCGTGACCTCTAAACCGAGGTACATACCGAACCGAAACTTTTGTGTACCGTTACACCCCTAGTAGACAGAACATGTTGAAACGGAAAATAACCAGATATTAACAGTAAATGAACAAGTGGATTAATAATCTGTTTTTACAGCTTGTCCTTTATAATTTTGACAAAATAATAGAATAAAAATGACACATTGCATGACAGGTTGCATACGTCAGTAGACAAATTAGGAGCCTTTGTTTGCTTACTTACTACTTAAAGACAAGTTGTCTAGTATGTTCACTATTTTATTTAAGGATACAATTGTTCTTCGATTGCAATAAGAAACATATGTTTAACATACCGAAAGATTTTTTTGTTAAAATAAAGCCAACAATGAAGTTTTTTTGTGGTCCCCTTTTAGTAAAGTATCGAAATACATTTCGACACAAGTAACAAAATATTGCTGTGACTATAAATAGTATAATTTCTCTATTTAAAATGTTTAAGTACACTTCTGCATAACATTGTATCCTTATTAACATCAAAGAAAACAAAAAAGAAAGAAGTAACTAGTAACTTTATTAATATAGTTGTTTTAATCTGTAACAGAAAAAAAATTAAGTATGTCATTTGCCTGAAACTCAAAAAAATATCAAATCCTTATTTAAAGGGGAAATGCACTTTTTGGGGAATTTGACTATCGTTATGAGGGACAATAGACAAAAGGTTGTTTTTTTGCATTCTAATTTGTAATAATCGATTCGTTCTAGGCAATGTTCCCTCTAATTTTTCATGTGTGTGAGCAAACGCACAAACTCCCTGAGCATTCAGTGGAGCACATGTGAGCGACATCAGACGTGCACACTGTGGCCACACCAGTGTCACACCTGTCCCAAACCTGACATCATAACAATTTAGATGTTTCATTAAAATAATTTTCTGATATAAGTGATTTTGCACCCTTACAATGACAATAACAAAAAAACATGTTTTTCATGACCTATATGCTAGTATTGTATGTCTGGCTGCGGGTCCTGCCTTTAAAAGAAATGTTACCCCTTTCAGAGATTACATTTAGTTCCTGTAACTTTCTGTCTGTAAAATACATCTTTTTATTAGCATTTATGAAATCTAGTGACAATATTTCATGAATAATATCCTTAGATTAACATTCTTAATAAATGGCAGTAAAATAAGCACACATCTGATTGTAGAGTCAGAGTGTTACAACCTGGCATTTACACATTGTGTGGCGTTGGGGTTGTCCGACTTTTTTTGTGGCCATAAACGCAGCACTGGCTAAGTGCCATGAGTGCGTGTGTTGGTGCAGGTGAGCAAGCAAGTGGCTTCTGTTGAAACGACGGATGACAAAATTGGTTTAAGCCTGGTTTGTATGGCAGAAAATGACTAGTTTTTATAGATAAAAGTTTTTTTTGCTCATGTTTTTGGTGTGGTTCAAACAGTTTTGCTCAATAAAGTGATTGATTGAATTCCTGTCCGTAAAGTGTCTCGACAGACGATAATTGAACTGTGTTGACAAAGATTGTTTTATTCATTGGGCCACTCTTGTTGTCACCTGTCACTCACAGAGTTGCTTTGCAAAATCATACAGAATAAATTGTAATGTGTTTATTTTGTTTAAAGTTCAGATGGGAATTTTGATTTCCTGCGCGGCATTAATTTGCAGTGCGCTGAGGACGCGTGAGCGGTGCGCAATTGCGCAGGCGCACACCTTAGAGGGAACGTTGGTTCTAGGTGACTAGCAATGCAGCTAATGGGAGCAATCCATTCTGCCTCGAAATCACTTTTAAAATGCATCGAATAAACGCCAACAATATTTAATTTTACGTTCCGTAACCTGTATAATAACCAAGCTGTAGCAACATTATTGTAAGAGCGAACAATGAGGAACTATTTTTTCAGCACAGTAACGCATCCCCTTGCGACAGCATGCTACAGCATTAGCCGTAAGATAGCTACTGCATCCACAGCTGAATGACTTTTGAGTTTGTACTGTACAACACAATGTGATAGGACACCATTCTGGACTGACTGACAAACTTGAACAGTAATTTTGCAGTATCTGTAAAGTATTAGCCCACATTTGATGTTTTGTTTGTACACTGCTAGCTCTACAGTTGTACTAATAAGCATGACATGCTATAGGTAACGTGATCAATATTATAGTGACTCTTTCGATGGACAGTTGTTCGTTTGGTCAAGCTGGCCTGGGACGTTTCCATTTGGTTTTGGGGTTAGCATGCCATTAATGTCAGCATAAGTTGGCTCCAAGTTTCACATTTCCACCGTCAAGTCACGCTGACCTCACTCTCTTGGCTTCCGTCTGCCCCAACGTTTCAGCCTCTTTTTGTGCTTGCTTTTATAACCAGTAGTTAATCCTCCGTATATTCATAATGCTGCTTCAAAAAGATAATTTTGTGAATTTTAATTTGTCCAAAAATAGTAATCTTCGTTGTCTGTTACCAAGTCTGCCATGATTATTACGCACTCACGTTTGTTTCCGCAAGTGGGTACACACATTGGTTGCCAGAAGTATGAAGTGAGCTGCTCGAGAAACGGAAATAAATGCCCTGACAAAATAAGTTCCAGTGTTGCTTAAAATGAGCAAAACACTGTAAATATTGTACATATTTCATATTGTTATGATCGTGTCTGTTACTACAATATATATATACTTGTAGCGTGTATATAAAACGTTGATGGAGGGTTTTGAAGTTGTTTTAGAGGGCTTTGAAGGCTACAACAGTGACTCCCATTAGTCGCATCTTGCAAGAGTTTTTTATAATCTTTAAAATCCTAAAAGAAAAATATGTGTTCTTGTCGCTCATAATGATAGTGAACGATAGGCAAAATTTAAAACAAAGTGCAATTCCCCTTTACACTATTATCATTTTATCACCAATATATGGTACCGTAAAACAATAATTTAAAAAAAAGTTTAGTAAATAATAACTTATTCTAATTGATCAGGAGCACAATACAACACTACAAAAGAACAGTGAATACAATAATTTGTGATGATTTATCTTTATCAAAATGAGGAAGTCAGAATGAATGGCCACAATGAGCATATTTTGTGTTGCATTGGGTTGCTTTAACCAGCATAAGTCCCACACAAACTTACAGCATCATCTGAAGTAAAAACTGCCTTACTTTTACGTTTATGATTTGTGGCAATGTGCCTTCAACTGTGAAGAAGTCGCTTCGAGTGTGTGCTAAGAGTCCTGCTTCACCCACAAACTTTCACAAAAGAGATGAATTTTCCAAAAAACAAATGCCAATGGCAGAGTCGGTGACTACTAGGGATGATGTTTGATAAGAAATTATCCAGTTCGAGCCCATTATCGAATCCTCTTATCCAACCGATTCCTTATCGATTCTCTTATCAAATCCAGATAGGTTGTTGTATATGGAAAAAAACACAATATTTGGTTTAACAAAAGCTCACTTTTATTTTATAAAAAATAAATAAATAAATATTGTAGCTGAGATAGGCTCCAGCGCCCCCGCGACCCGAAGGGAATAAGCGGTAGAAAATGGATGGATGGATGTTACCCCCCCCCCCCCCCCCCCCCCCCTAAAAATTTTTTTAAAATATTGACTGTTGTTACCCAAAGTATATTAAGTGGGATTTTTCAGAAAAACTAATAAACACAGTAACACAAAAACAACCGGTCTCAGTGATCACTATAGGTCAGGGGTCGGCAACCCAAAATGTTGAAAGAGCCATATTGGACCAAAAATACAAAAACAAATCAGTCTGGAGCCGCAAAAAACTAAAAGCCATATTACATACAGATAGTGTGTCATGAGATATACATTGAATTAAGATGACTTAAAGGAAACTAAATGACCTCAAATATACCTACAGATGAGGCATATCGATGCAATATGTACATATAGCTAGCCTAAATAGCATGTTAGCATCAATTAGCTTGCAGTCATGCAGTGACCAAATATGTCTGATTAGCACTCCACACAAGTCAATAACATCAACAAAACTCACCTTTGTGCATTAATGCACAACGTTAAAAGTCTGGTGGACAAAATGAGACAGAAAAAGAAGTGGCATAAAACACGTCCTAGAAAGGCGGAGAAAGTTATACATGTAAACAAACTACGGTGAGTTCAAGGACTGCCAAAATTAGTAGGACAAAACGGCGCTCGCCAAATACTCGAATCAGTGAAGCATGTTTAATATAAACAGTGTGCTTTATAACAATTAGGGAGGTTTGTGTCATGTTTGTCCTCCTACAGAAACCATATTAAAACGAAAAATATATTTTTTCCCCTCATCTTTTTTTTATTTTTTCATACATTTTTGAAAAAGCTCCACAGAGCCACTAGGGCAGCGGTAAAGAGCCGCATGCGGCTCTAGAGCCGCGGGTTGCCGACCCCTGCTATAGGTGTATAAATAATAATATAGTGTTAAATAAAATCAGTCCCTTGGGCACAAAACTGAAAATAATACAGCTCTCCAAAAAGTGCACTTCTGCTACTATTGGAACATACTAACTACACACACAGGCAGACAGCTAACAAACAATCCAAGACGTCTAATAAAGTTCCAAAGCAGATTAATCCATTTAGGCTCTTTATTGTTGTTGATCTTGCTTTGTCTTTTCCTATCTTTACTTTTGTCTTGCATCATTTAATATCACACTATCCGCAAAAGAGGACATGTCCGGTGAAAAGAGGACATAAGGTCAGTCTATCGTAGCCCGTTAGCTGCTAGCATGCTAGCAAAAGAGGACATGTCCGGGCTAGGTCCTGACCATACGTCCTCTTTTCACCGGACATGTCCTCTTTTGCGGGGCTTTCCGGGCGGTGTTTCTTAAATGCCTCAAATGTCCGGCATTTTGAGTTAGGGTTGCATGTATTTTTAATGTACGTTCAGGGTTAAGAAGGTTAAAAACAAAACAAATTGTGAAGGTGCGCAGCAGCATTCGTGAGGGAGGGGGAGAGACAGAGAGCGAGAGAGTTGTGATAAACGCGCATGCGTCGTCAGGCTCTGCTTTTATCGATAGATTTATCAGATTCAATTTTTTATTATCTATAGCAGGGGTGTCAAAAGTGTGCATTTTCCTTGTTTTATATGGCAAGTTGAAAGCGCCAGTATGCTGGTTTTTTTTCAATAAAATACTGGAAAGGATAGAAATGTAGTTTGTCTCTTTTATCCGATTATTAATCGAAGTAATAATCAACAGATTAATCGATTATCAAATTAATCGTTAGTTGCAGCCCTAATAATTATTGCATGCTGTGTGTTCAAATGTTTCAGAATATTGCTCGTATGTCCTCCTCCCGATGAACTCGAAGCCTTATAATTATTTCAAGTAGCGCTGTTGCAATCTTCTCTTGTAAAATGTATTCAACTTTAGAGCGTTTGTTGTGCCTGGGCACCTCCATTTTGCGATCTGACGTCACTGTGCACGTTGTGTAATGATGTCATCCCCACCGGGAAGAATCGTTTAGGAAACCGTTTGAAAAAAGTGATTCCAAAGAATTGATACACTGTGAACAGACTCCCATCCCTATTTCTGGCAAAGGTAAAAAATATACACAAATATAGAAAAATCAAGTCAACAAAGAAAGATCATTTAATATCACACTATGTGTCTGTACAAAGTTCCCGGTAAATGTACAAGCAATGAATAGTTTTTACTCTGTTATGTCAACAACTGCTTATGTCGACGTGAGTCAGTCAGAGAAGTGTTAACATAAACAGGTTCTTCTGTGGTAAAGATAAGGGCTGTGGTTCAGGGGTCACTTAAACCCTAACTAAATGTCAAAGCATAACATATTACTTATAAATAACAATACGTCTATGTTCCATTTGTTACAAGCACAAGTACATAAGAAAATGTTAATATTAATTTAGATATACATTTCAAAACATTACAAACAACTTCTGATTTAAGTAAGAGTTTTCACACCTAAAAAACAAAGTCCAACAGTATTTGTAACAAAAAATGTAGAAACATATCATTTATCTTTTCTCGTCTTAGTTGTGCTTGCAAGATGTCATATTTTTTGCCTTTTTGAATGATGCCAAATATTCTATTCTATTCTTTGAGCACCAAAACTTGTTAATTACACACCTGAATAATTTTTTGACATTTTGGATAATATGGGTGTGTAGGTTAAGTCAAAACTAAGGTAGCCTACACTTAAATTACCATTACTACCCTCTGCTGGTCAGTATGAGTGCTAAAGTTATGCCTCTTCTTCCCCTCAAACTAACACAGTGCACCCCAAGTGGATGATTTAAAAAAAAATAGCATGGTATACATGTTTTTTGTTACATTGTAACGAGCCGGTTATGGCCCACGGGCCTTACGTTTGACACCCCTGTTATATGTTTAAAATGAATCCCTATTACTTGCTACACAGTAGCCACTAATCTTCCCGGAGTCCATCACACAAGACAATAACATTTATGTAAAAACTCAACAATACATTGAACATGCACTCAACAATAAAGGATATGTACAGGACAGGCTAAAAGTTTGGACACACCTTCTCATTCAATGGGTTTTCTTTATTTACATAACTATTTACATTGTAGATTGTCACTGAAGGCATCACAACTATGAATGAACACATGTGGAGTTATGTACTTAACAAAAAAAGGTGAAATAGCTGAAAACATGTTTTATATTCTATTTTTTTCTAAATAGCCACCCTTTGCTCTGATTACTGTTTTGCACACTTTTGGCATTCTCTCAATGAGCTTCAAGAGGTAGTCACCTGAAAGGGTTTTCACTTCACAGGTGTCATAGTTTTGATGGCTTCAGTGACAATCTACAATGGAAATAGTCATGAAAATAAGGAAAACACATTGAAATGAGAAGGTGTGTCCAAACTTTTGGGCTGTACTGTATATAAAGTGCAATAGATAGACAGTACTACAACTCATCAATTAGAAACCGGTCATATATAAAATAAAGAATGAAAAGGAAAAAATCAGCCTTTAGTGTAGTATCTCTTTAAGCTTGTTTTTAAAATCCCTTACATTATTGAGTCCTTTAATACACAAGGTAGCTTATTCTACTAGGAAGCAGTTCCGTACAACCCAGTTTTTTGCATAGCACATGTTCTTGCTCTTGGTACTACTATGTCTCCATTTGTCTTTTGTCAAGTGGAGTGTCCCTGTCTGTTACAAACATAGGAGTGTAAGATGGCCTCAGTGGTATAGAAAAATAACAGCAGGTGTTTTTAGTAAGCGCTTATATACATACAAAACCATGAGAGGTCTTGTATATAGACTTATTGTCATATTGCTATGATATTATGATATTTGTACTAGTATTAGTCCTCAAATGTTGTGTAGGTGACCTCAAATAACCTGCTTTGTAACAGAGGAGACATGTGCTTATGCTGTATTCCTTCTTCTTTCTGCAGTCTTGTCATGTCTTTTATATCATTACATTCATTTTCATGACCGAAAGAATAAAATCGCGGATACAAGCGGCCGAAATGACTTTCCTCAGAAGGGTGACTGGCATCTCCCTTAGAGATAGGGTGAGAAGTTCAGGCACCCGAGAGAGACTCGGAGTAGAGCCGCTGCTCCTTCGCTTGGAAAGGAACCAGCTTAGGTGGTTCTGCCATCTCGTGTGGATGTCTCACAAGGATGCGTCTCCCTAGGGAGGTCCTCGTTGCAAGTCCCACTAGGAGGAGACCCCGCGGCAGGCCAAGGACCAGATGGGGGGATTACATCTCCTCTCTGGCCTGGGAACGCTTCGGGATTCCCCAGGAGGAAGTTGCTAACGTTGCTCTGGAGAGGGAAGTCTGGGGTTCTCTGCTGGAGCTGTTGTCCCCGCGACCCGATTCCGGATAAGCGGTGGAAGATGGATGGATGGATGTATGGACATTCTCCTTTTCACTCACTCAAATATGTGAGAGGGATACATTTTTCTTTCTTAAAGGGATCAGCGCACACATACACACTTGTGTTGTCTTTTCCCATACACCCTCAGATTTTCTATGAAGAAGAGTTAGCATATCGCAAAAGGTTACAAAGTAACAAAATCTATACATTTTTGCTCTAAACATATCCCCATTAGCTAAAATGTTGGCATAAAAAGTTAGCATTCTAAGAGGGGAACACCTATCATACTTCTAACATGGCTAGGTAACAAAATCTGTGATTATTCTGTTAAAATGTACAAAGTTAGCTAAAATGCTAGCGTGCTAAAATGTTATGCTAACGATAGCAGTGGAATAGCTAAAATACTTCTAAGATGGCGGGAAGCAACAAAATCCATGTTTATCAGGTTAAAAATTACAAAACAAGCTAAAATGCTAACATGAAACGTTGGCATGCTAACATTAGTATGGTAAACCTGCTCAGTGGCCTTGTGGTTAGAGTGTCTCCCTGAGACTGGAAGGTCACGAGTTCAAACCCCGGCTTAGTCATACCAAAGACTATAAAAATGGGACCCATTGCCTCCCTGCTTGGCCCTCTGCATCAAGGGTTGGAATTGGGGGTTAAATGACCAAAATTATTCCCAAGCGCGGCCACCGCTGCTGCTCACTGCTCCCCTCACTTCCCGGGGGTGAACATGAGGATGGGTCAAATGCAGAGGATAATTTCACCCCACCTAGTGTGTGGGTGACTATCGTTGGGACTTTAACTTTTTAACTTACACACGGGAGCAACTAGCATACTTTCAAAAAATGGCACCAGTCAATGATGATTAGGTTAAGAGGTTAACATTAAAAAAAACAATTATACAAGATTACAACAAAACGGAAGAGGTGTGCAGCCTCTGAGCCAATCAGATGCGGTCTTGTCATGTAATGAAAAACGTAATGCACGTGAAGCATTAAGTTCACGTCTATAGTTAATATCAGCTTTTACAGTGAAGCGCCAACATGATAGGCAGAGTGAGTGAGTTAGTTAGCTGGTGACCTGCAGCAGACATAGAGCTGACATTGCTATTGTTGCTGGCGAAGATTCACTTACGGCTTGGAAGGGATCGAAAACCTGTCATTCATTCAAAGTTATCTCAGGTTGTGTGTCATAATGTTTCTGGTAGTACTTCCTCCCTTTAATAAAACATTTACTTCACAATTATTGCAAGTTGTCCTGCTGTCATCTTTTCTCGTGGATAACTCTCCAGCGTTTGTGTGTAGTAAGAAAGAAAGAAAGAAATCAGAAAGGGAAACAAAACAAACAAAATAGCAAATGATTCCCAGGAATTGAAACATTAGAAGCTGGTTCTCAAGAAGAACCAGTTTTGGTTCCCATCCCTAGTGAGTAGCAACAACCTATTGATGCTATGTCTGACTCTTTTATCAGAATGAAGAAGTTCTTCTTTTTGCCCCCAATTTCTCTTTGGTTTTTTTTTATGTTCTGTTTTTAGCATAACCTTTTATCGTGCTTTCCGTCTTTGCTAGTAGCAGACTGCTACATTGTTGATTGACATCTCTATTCCCAGCTTTCACCGTAAAGTTATTTCAAGTGAAGTAAAAACACTCCCACAAAGTAGCTTTGTTGCTGCAGTTAATTAGCCGCAGCCCAGACATTAAAATTACAATATAAACAATAAAGAAAATTATATCTCTATACATAATTGTGTATATATATGTATGTATGTATATATATATAATCAGATTAATCGCAATTTTTTTGTAAAGATTCTTAATCGGTTCAAAAAATTAAATGATAAAAATAAAATGTGTGTGTATGTATATGTACAGCTATATATATATATATATATATATATATATATATATATATATACTTTTTCGATTATTTTTAATTTTTTATTTCCCCAATCTGTCCTGCCCAGCCACTCATATACATCATATTCTTGATGTAGATGCCCTTATCTGCTGTATAGATTTGCTTTAGAAAAGACAAGTGTTGGATACTTCTCTTGTTGCCCTATTTGTATTTGACTTTATTAAATGTTCGGAAGCATTTTACTAAACAAAACCAGTTTTCTTTTAGGTAAGATAGACATTGATTAGAGCTGTTTACCTATTTTATAGAGGAATATAGTTAATCATAGAACTGGCATCCAATGTTGTTAAAAAAGTACATATTTTAAATCAAGAGTCGTTTTGAATGGAGAGTTGATTCTGAATCGATTGTCAAAGTTAACGCGATAACGCGCCAACTATAAATTTCAATAACGGTACAAAATTGTTTAACGGGCAATTAACGGGAACACTTCCTTTTTGACACTTGAGCCATGCTATAGCGGGGGAACTTGGCTGCAGTTCACTTGCTACTCATGAGCCACAAGCGAGCAGAAATGGACAAAATTAAGTCTACCTTATGGAAATAAGGTAGACTTATCAGGTTCAAAGCCAGGGCAAATTGTTCTCCCGACAAGAAATGACTTATTTTTTGCCGTGAGAAGAGGTGACATCCCTGCAGCAAACGTCTGCTACGTGCGTCGTTCCAGAGGTGGGTGGTGCTTCACTTTCGTGTTTAGATGCTTAAAGCTTAACAGAAATGAAAGACGGTCGGCAGGATGTCGAAAGGAGACATTTTTTATTGCAAACATTTGATCCGACACAAAACATGTTAAGATACTTTCTCAAACCAATCATACACTTTTCCGGCTTCAAAATAAAGGCGCTACGCTATACATCCGGTTTAACTACGTTTAGGGTTTCTCCCTTATGTACGGGCTTTGCAAAATAGATTAATATAATGTATTGTAGCATCCAGGAGAAAACAAAGTCTGACACTCTTTTTAGCTATTATGGCCAATTTTATGCTAACAACGGGCCCAATTCCAACAAGTATTTTGTCCGTGCACACACGTCTGTCTCTGTGCTTTACTCCTAGACACACAACACGTGTTCATTCTCCGTGTTCAAAGACCATGGGAAAATTGACCTCCATAACACACTAACATTCACATTAACACCAGCCGTACGCACAGGGTTGTCTAGAGGAAAGACATTGTGTCAGCACTGTAGATGTACTTTAATATATTCGAGACATACCTGCGGACAGAGATCTTCACAATTTAATGTGACAGTGGCAGCTTTTAATGAGATAAAGGCTCCCAGCAACGCCAAGCAGGCTCTTTGCAGCTTGCTTTTCGTCACGGACATGGTGCAACAATATCTAAACAGTCTCTAAACATGAGTAGTTTCCAATAACACCAAAAATAGATGGTGGATTTGTTGCCAATTGTTTTTATTACAGAAAAAGTGATTAAAAAGATTGGAGAAATCTTAAAAAAAAAAAAAAGATTCTCAACAAAATACATTGTATAATAAGCAGCAACAATTTAAAAATACAACAAAATGATATAATATAAGAAATATACATATGTTAATATTAAATAACAGATTTGTTTTAAATGTATATTCAAATTTGTTTTGCCTTTTTAAACAATATATACATCATAGTGAACACGTCATCAACCACGGCCCCACCGCCACAAATATTTTGGCGATTTCGGGGAAACCCTGACATTGACAAAATAAAAATGTCTTACTTTGTGATCATGCTTTGTCAGAGATGTGTTGTAATGCTATTCTGTGATATTTGCACCTAAGAAATGTTAGTACATCAGTTTAGGAATATGTGGTCGTGGGGGATTTTTCTGGCTGGCTGAAATATTGTGTAAATTATTTATTTATCTGGTCGAGTCCTCAATTACAGAATGATCAGCAGGCTCAATATTACATTTTATTTATTGAGAAGGTTAAAACATTGTCATGCAGCAATTTTAAGCCAACGCCCCTGAAAATGATCTGTCTAGGGTACACTTATTAATGATGAAAATGTATACATATCTGCGATTCATTTTTAGTTAACTATAAACAAGGAAATTAATCGCTATTAAATATTTTAATCGTTTGGCTACCCTAATTATACTATGTATTATATACATTTATAATATGTAAATATATTATATATATATGTATTTCAATTTTTATTGAGATGCTAATCAATATCTATATTGCAATAACTCCTCCACAGCTCAACATTTATATTTGACAAAGTTTCCTAAGAGAAAGTACTCCAATGACTCCAACAATACGCCACAAAAATTAAGGTGTGTTGTTTAATTGCACTCCACAGGATATAGAAAATAGTATGTAGAGATAGAAATGTGTAAATGTTAACATGTAAATCAAATAAGAAAATACAAAAATAAAATGGAATGATATAAGAAACACTGTACATAATAGTTCAACATTGACAGTGTTGGGACTAACGCGTTACTTTGTAACGCGTTACTGTAACGCCGTTAGTTTCGGCGGTAAATAGTAATCTAACGCGTTATTTTTTATATTGAGTAACTCAGTTACCGTTACTACATGATGCGTTACTGCGTTATTTTACGTTACTTTTTATGTAGTATAAAGTGTGTTTTATCGGAGCGCTGCAGTGTCATCGTTCTGATTCTTCTGAGAAGAGCGACCTGCGCTCTGTGTGTGTGTGTCTGGGTGTGAGTGTGAGTGTGGGGAGAGAGGGGAGAGGGGGCGCGCGCGCACGTGCACGTGTCTGATCAATCATGGCGGAGCCAGAAGTCGAGTTTGTTAACATGGAGATATTTTCACTACTTTTCTTTTGTCGAGCACAAAGAAAATAACATTTTAGTTAAATGTAAATTGTGCTTTGGATCAAAGATCCCATCTACTGCCCAAAACAGCAATTAAAATCTGCTGAAACAAGCTACATAAGCAACATGCTTCGACGTAGCTAGTAAAGAGAGACAGAGACTCTGATGCCACTTCACCTCCACCACCACCATTTAAGGATTAACTCTGCCTCTGCTCATCATTCAGCACTGAAGGTACACACTCTGTCAATCACTGTTCCCTCTAATTGTTCATGTGTGTGAGCAAACGCAAAAACTCCCTGAGCATTCAGTGGAGGCCATGTGAGCAACATCAGACGTGCACACTGTGGCTACACCAGCAGCACACCTGTCCCAAACCTGACTAAATAACAAGTTCAATCTCCATCCATCCATCCATTTTCTACCGCTTGTCCCTTTCGGAGTCGCGGGGGGTGCTGGAGCCTATCTCAGCTGCATTTGGGCGGAAGGCAGGGTACACCCTGGACAAGTCCCCAACTCATCGCAGGGCCAACACAGATAGACAACATTCTCTTAATATTATAATCAAATCGGGGGACGGCGTGGCGAAGTTGGGAGAGTGTCCCTGCCAGCAATCTGAGGGTTGCTGGTTCAATCCCCACCTTCTACCTTCTAGTCACGTCCGTTGTGTCCTTGAGCAAGACACTTCACCCTTGCTCCTGATGGGCCTGGTTAGCGCCATGTTTGGCAGCTCCCGCCATCAGTGTGTGAATGTGTGTGTGTGTGAATGGGTGAATGTGGAAATAGTGTCAAAGCGCTTTGAGTTCCTTAAAAAAAAAAAAGGTAGAAAAGCGCTATACAAGTACAACCCATTTACCATTTACCAAATCCATGAGGTTATTTTTTAATATAAGTGTTTAGGCCCACTTACAATGACAATAACAAAAAATATTGTTTTTCATGAACTGTGTACTTGTATTGTTTGTCTGGGTGGAGGTCCTGCTTTGGAAATAGTTTGTACCCCTTTCAGACATTGCATTTAGTTCCCATTAAAACATTCACATGTTGCACAATGAGATGTAAGCAGGGGATCATGTGTACATTCCTGCAACTTCCTGTTTGTAAAAAATATATTTTTATTAGTATTTATTTAATATACTAACAGCATTTCATGATTAATAATTATAAATTAAGATTCCTAATAAATGACACTAGAATAAGCACACATTTGATTGGTAAATCATAGAGTAACGACCTGGAATTACACGTTATGTGTGGTGTTGGAGTTGTCCGACTTTTTGTGTGGCTGTAAACGCATCACTGGCTAAGTGCCATATGTGCATGTGTTTGCGCAAGTGAGAAAGAGCGAGCAGCTGCTGTTGATATAACAAAGTTGCTTTTGGTCTGGTTTGTACTGCAGAAAATGACCACTTTTGCTAGATATATTTTTTTTTACTAATGTTTTGGTGATGTGTTTATGGCCGACAATAAAGAGTTTTGCTCAGTAAAGTGATGGATGGAATTCATGTCCTCAAAGCGTCTCGACAGAGGTTACAATATTTGAACAAGGATGACGAAAAGTGTTTTCTCTGTCGTGTCCGTGTTGTGTCGAAAATTGTTATGCGCTTATTTTTTTATTTGATTTTGTGCGTGGCATAGATTTGCCGTGCGCAGAGGACGCTTGAGCAGTGCGCAATTGCACAGGCGTGCACCTTAGAGGGAACGTTGCTGTCAATTCTCTTATATACTCTTTCATTCTAGACTTCTAGAGTGTTTGATTATCACATCACTCTAAATGTATAGACTATAAAGTTCACAAACATAAAGAGGGATCCTAGTGGGCCAGGCCAATCTTTCCTTATCTCTAAACTAAAACTGGGGAAATATGTAGAGTGTTCTGGGCTTCAGACATGATTTTGTGTCAGAATTCCTTGAGGAAAAAATGCCTGGTTAGGCTTTGTGTATGTAGTGTGTGCCTTTCTTGCTTTACAGCTATGCTGTTATTATGCTGTTTGTTACTTATGTATGTTATGTTGCAGCTATTTAAAATAGTTTTGTGAATTTGTTCTGGCCAGAAACAAATTGGCCTTTGTAACATATCTTTGTCTTTGTGTGTTGTATGTAGACCACATTGCTTAGCAGAGTTCAGTGATGCAAATGCATGTCAAGTTGATCAACAGATTGTATTATTCTCCAGTGCAATAACAGTACTGAAATGAAGGCTAAAAGGGCATTAATGGGAGCCTTAAAAAAATAAGAAAAAAATAAGTAACTAAATAGTTACTTTTCACAGTAATGCATTACTTTTTGGTGTAAGTAACTGAGTTAGTAACTGAGTTACTTTTGAAATAAAGTAACTAGTAACTGTAACTAGTTACTGGTTTTCAGTAACTAACCCAACAATGAACATTGACTGAACACTAATACCTTACAAGTGACTTTTCAGCAGTATTCCAGAATGGATAACCCATGACTGTTTGCCATGGACAAACTTTCCACTCTTTGGCACACACGCTCTTTTTCTCTGTGTGAGTGTGTGCACGCGTGTATGTGTGTGTGTGTGAGAGTGTGCTTGCATGCCTGTGTATGTGTGATTGCAGGTTGAGTAAACCTCATAGCGATCCAGACCCAAGTTGAATAAAGGTGCCTTTTGTCCGCCCTCAGGGTGTGTTGAGGAGGCGGAGTGGATGAGGTTAGGGCTTTCCAGCCTAGAACAAGCATGAATGTTCCCTCAGTTCCCTCAGACATCGCACTTCCTTGACTACTTTCACAGCAGCGCTAGAAGATGTGGGCTAAGGAGGGGCGCCCGAAGGGTGAAGGTGGAGGGAGTGTGGTGTGTACCAGGGTGTTGAGCAGGAAGTACGGGGGTGGGGTTTACAGCCAGACAGTGAGCTGATTGGAGCAGCAGTGTTGTTTTTATCCTCCTACCGAGCAGGCAATGTAGATTTTGAAAGGCACACTAGTGGCTCAGTTCCCTCAGTCGCCTCAGACCACCGCACCAGACAAGACACCTTGTAGCCCTCCTAAGCATCCTCACACCCTATTTACTCATGGGCATCACCTCTGTTGGCACTCTGAGACTGGGACGGCTTACGGAGTAAGTTTTAGACCGAAATGTTTTTCCTTTTGCCTTGAAAAGCACATGCAAGAACAGCAGATGTTATAGACTTGACACAGAAATGTGTGAAGATCGTGGAAGATTAGCTTTATCCCTGTTTCTCTCCCTCAGCCGCCCGGCGCTCCCGTGGAGAACGACCCTCTGGGCCCGCTGCCTCCTGGATGGGGTAAGGTTCTGCCTCTTGGTGCTTTTGCTCTGTTTGGAATGTAGTTTGGAAATAACGTCATTGTTGTTTTCTCCATTTGACCACACTTACAATTAGACGGTTTTTACATTTGAAAGTGTATTTTGTGTTGTATTTTGTGTTGTCAGAATTGGGATTTATTTGGTCTTATGCTTCAGTGACAACCTTTTTTGTGGCCAAAAAAACAGATCATAGCTTAGCTGATTGCTTTATGTCATGGGTCTAAACTCAATACAACTGGGGGTCACTAAAGATAGAGTCTGGGTAAGGTTGGGCTGCACAAAGTACTCCCTTTAGAATCACATTTTAACCATTTGACTAAATCATTTAATGTATTCTTCTTGACTAGTTCTACCAGCAGATATAGTGACCCAGAGTTATGGATACTATATTATAAATGTAAAATTGAATGTAAAAATTGTATATTTCGGCACTGCTGAGTTTCCCAGTAGATGATCAGAAACATTTTGCTTGCTTTCTGGAAATTGCTTTTAGTGTTGCCAACTGTGTGTTTGTTTTATTGTTATTTTTGTGTTGTACTGTTATTTTAGTTAATATTCATACTTGCGGGGTTATATGTTTAAAAAATGTACGCCAAACAATGAAGTTAAGTAGAAGGCCACAAAACAGAGGCCTGTGGGCCGAAATGGAACGCCGGCCGCAAGTTTAATTTCCCTTCTTTATGAGGTCTTTCGTTGTTCACCTTTTTCTACCTGGTTGTCGTTGCGCTCACTTTACTTCAACTTCAATATTTCATGATAATAAAAATAAGTTAAATTAAGTTACACCCATTTGATTCAGAAACAATTTTTTCAGTAGAAAAACTGCTGCCTTTGTCGTCTGTGATGACTTCCCTTTTACTCTTTCGTCTTACAGTTAAAAAGAGTGCAAACAGGGAAATATGAGTGGTGAAATACGTCATACTAGAACTGGTGAGGTTTTGTAATTTAAGGACGAGAGTTTCTGAACTCTGCACACACTCCTTTTAATGAGAAAAAGATGTGATGGAGGGAGGAAGACGTGAACGTTAGCCACTTTCGGAGCTGTAGTCCATCAAGGCAATAAGTTTGTTCAACAGTGAAACTTTTTGAAATAGAATCTCTTAAAGTGCCGTACACCCCCCAGCACACACAAACCCAGTTTAACCCCACGGGATGTTTCAGTCAAGCCAGCGTGAAATGCCACACCAACATGACATGACGCTCCTCTAGCATGGCAGTGATTTTTAAGCATCTTTGAACTATTTTGTCATTTTGCAGAGAAGCGGCAGGATAATGGCAAAATGTACTTTGTCAACCACAACACACGTACCACACAGTGGGACGACCCTCGCACGCAAGGGTAAGTAAGCACTTGAATCACTCAACTTTTATAGACACACAATATTGAACAGTAGAATAGTCAGTAAACACACTAAAGCGGGGCTATTCAACTACATAGTGAAGAGAGCTGCAGTTTCAAGAAAGGGCTCAGGGACCAGACATCAAAATATGCCTCCGCAGGTTGCATTCCTTTGAGACTTTGTTTACCTAATTGCTAAGTAAACACATCGGCTTTCACACTGCACTGTAAATGAATTCATTATTCTGCCCTCACTATTCGCTTCCAGCTTGTGCAATCAGACAGACAGTTAAAAGCATAAAGAAACAGAAGCTCTAGAAGTTTTGTGGAGGATTGATATTCGTTCTTTTGAAATATGTTCCTTCCTCAGTTTTATTTATTCACACTTCTTCTTTCATTTAGGTTTGTAAGACTGAAAATATAAACATAAAATCAACATTACAAAAGTAATTTTTATTTTATCCATTGTCTATCCAATCCATTGTGTATTTGACATAAATAATGTCCATTTTGTGTTGTACATAAATAAAATAGAAGGTTTAGTGTTGATACTTTCACAGAATAAACTACAGATGTTTACAGATATAGAAATTAAACACCCACATCAAATATTGCACACAATGGATGGATGGACTCAGCACGATTAAACCTAAGATTTAGTGTTAGCGCTTTGAACGTCAGAGATGCTCTCAGACAAAAACAACACGACCACAAATACAAAATACATCACAAAGTCAGCAATTTCAATACAAAACAAACTACATATCTTTATGTGCAATATCTACTTACAAAGATTTTACCCCTTTGGATTTCTACCGTTTTTGCTGCTTGTCTAGAACACTGTGTCCATTGCATAACAGGTCAGACAGGAAAACATTCATACTTTGTTGTCCAGACGTTGTAAAGGTCAGATTTTTGCTATTTATTTTGATTTTTTTTCAGGGTTGAATGAGTAGTGTTCTTCTACTCAAACTGACTGCTGCTTCATTGTGACACAAATGCTTCGCTTTTGCCCCATGCGGGGTGGCAGGAGTACTGCATATATGAGCAGCCCAAGTTTGAATTGTCTTATCAAGCTTATTTGGGTGTTGTTCTGCGGGCCAAATGAAAAGCTTTGGCGGGCCGTATGCGGCAAGCCCTTTTGTCGGTATTCCAGCAAATAAATACCTTTGACATATTTGATAACTCACTAATAAGAATTACATGTTTGCACATGTTTGCTAGTGAACATTTACATATTTTAACACCACAACACAAGCCATCATCATGTGAGGATGACTGTATATTGTAAGAAGGCCATTTTGGTTTGCAGCTTCAATTTAGGGGGATTTGCACCATTTCCAGTTCTTTGTTTTCTGAGTAATTTTCTGTTTTGTTCTCTGGGATGTATTTATTGCTAATTGTAAATTAAGATAATATATGTCAATAAGTCACAAATTTGAGACAGCTGTGCACTTAACGTATCAATGTTTACGTGAAAGTGCTAGTTCATTTTTGTTCTTTGTGACAAGCGAGCAAGTGCTTGTCACGATCATAAGGATTTTACATGTATTTGCTGTAGTTCAGTGCATTCGGATAGTGTGACTAGCATAAACAGCATGCAAACATACAATAATACATGAACATCCATTAGCACGTAAGTAGGACACATTTACATTGTAACTTTTTTGATAGTTGACAAAGTAAACGTTAGCATGAAAACTGCAAAGAAGTATGTGAGGGGCCCACTTTGATAGATTTTTGACTACAAAGATGCAACAAACAAATATGGGTCTAAACTGTCTGAACTAATTGCAAATTTGTACAACATCTAATATTACTGCTTATCTTTTTAACATATATATATATTTTTTTTAAATATGCCAAGGCCAATAGAAAGTGAGTGGAATTAGGGCTGCATGATTATCCCGGGCTCGGGATCTTTCTGTGTGGAGTTTGCATGTTCTCCCCGTGACTGCGTGGGTTCCCTCCGGGTACTCCGGCTTCCTCCCACCTCCAAAAACATGCACCTGGGGATAGGTTGATTGGCAACACTAAATTGGCCCTAGTGTGTGAATGTGAGTGTGAATGTTGTCTGTCTGTCTGTGTTGGCCCTGCGATGAGGTGGCGACTTGTCCAGGGTGTACCCCGCCTTCCGCCCGAATGCAGCTGAGATAGGCTCCAGCACCCCCTGTGACCCCAAAAAGGGACAAGCGGTAGAAAATGGATGGATGGATGGATTATGACCAAAATATATTGTTCTTATATTGAAATCACGATTATTAATCACAATGATTTACTGTTATTAAAACATATTTTATGGCAGTTTCTTTTTTAAACAAAAAGTATGTAAACTTTGCTTTCATTTAAAAAATAAACTATGAATATAATTAATAATGAAATGAAATGTACAAAAGACAAAGGGCGAATTAAAATAAATATGCCTTTGCTGAGTGCCATCATAAAGTGCAAACAAGTGAAAATAAGTTTATGTACGAAAAACACATACAAAGGAACCCATTCATTGTACTGCTCACAGTATATATAGGACTTATACCTTTGGCCAACTAAAACGTTATTACGTCGGTTATTTTGGCGTGTCTTTGAGAGGTCGATTTAAATGCGGTCCCTCTGTGCATGGTTGATGTTACGGTCGTCTGTATTTTGGGCACCCCCGCTTTTGGAGCTATTCATAGGAACTTTGCACCGATGGCGGGCAGGTCGCTCTGTTAGCAACCTGCTTCACAGCGCAGGCAAACAATGGCTGTTGAGAAAAGAAGGGAAGTGTTGTTAATGCTTGCTTGACGTGTCTTTGCAGGTCAATCATTTGTTCGGTTGTGCACACCAACGCAGCTTTGCCGTGCAACTCGTTGTTATTTTTCCTAATATTTTCGGGAGCTATTGGCTGTGACTGATCTACCTTCAACCTCTGTTGTCACTCACTCTTACTTGCCCTCACATGAGTCCACTGTCTATCGGTAGCCCCCTGTAGGTTGGCTGACTGTTGGTTGTGAACGTGCTTAGTTTGAAATGCAGTGGAGCCTGTTTTTTAAATATTAATATCGCCGACGATCACCTTCGTTTAACCGTGGCTGCCAAAATCGTGATCACGATTAAAATTTGATTAATTGTGCCGCTAGATAATTTATTATTGGTTGAACAGTATTAATAGTTCCATCCCTATTGAAAAATGGCGGCACACTGTTTTCATCTTATCCACTTGCCTTTGTTACGTATTTCACAGAGAAGGCAAAGTGTTCCCAGGGGACTTTTGACCACATGAGGCTTTTCAAGTTCTGGCTTCTCCTTGGCACTATCTCTAGCCATGACTCCTGCTAGCCAAAGGCAACTGTTTTTGTTTACCAGGATGCGTGACGACACACTACAATACCTGTCTCTCACTTTTAATGTGTACTTTTTAGTAAATCAGTACGCATCAGTATCAAACCAAACATTTTAATACTAAAAAAAATTCAGATTTACCATTACGTCCCTATTTATATCGACGCATCATTTCATGTTGTAACTAATGCACAGCACTGTGGGTGTACATTTTGACATTTTGACATCGTAATTGATCACATGCAGATAGAGCTCACCTAAATGGTGGATGTTGTCTTTAGTGGCTGAAAGATGATCAGAAGTCCTACTTGCTGCAATGTGCAGTTTAGGGCTTAAGATGTTGAGGTCCCCAGACATGCCCATTTAGAGCTGGCATCGTGTTCACAAGCCTCTCCCTGTTGCAGGATGATCAAGGAGCACCCCTTGCCCCCGGGCTGGGAGATGAAGTACACCGCGGAGGGAGTCCGATATTTTGTGGACCACAACTCTCGCACGACCACCTTTAAAGACCCACGACCTGGGTTTGAGTCAGGGTAACTATTATTTAAGCGCTTTTCAATTATTATGTTTTTATCAATTGCATTGCTAATATTTATTTATGTTATTCAGTATAGTCAGAACACACTTAATCAAAGTACTTGCTTTTCAAAAAATGCCATTTTACTTCACCATCTGATCGTCAAAGACAGGGTATTTGAAGTCTAGATGAATACACGGTGTGCATAATTATTATACAAGTTTTTTTTTGTTTTATAATATGTTACTTACTCTCTGTCTGTTTATTCCAAATGTTAAAACACGTCAAAGTTGAAAATCCAAGAAATTATAAGAAAGGTTTTAGCTATCTTGGGAGAATATCGATGTGCACTATCACTATTATTATTATGCAATGAAATGAAAAACTTCGTCCCATTTCACCTGTTTATTTTCATCTGTTACCCTTTGGAGTCCAGCCCAGCTTTTAGTGTTCTTAATTTTGTTTTTAGTTTACATTTTCCCTGAAAAACAAATCTAAGTTATTTATTATTAACCGTTTGGAATGGATTTATGCTGTCTTTAAGTTGAAGTGAGTTGGTAATTTGTTTTTTGGCGACACCTAGTGGCCACAATAATTAATGAAGTTAAGCTTTAAACGCAGTAAGTCGAATGTTCTTTTTTTAACAAACTATAGATCAGTAATATTTTTCTTTTTTGTCATTATTGTCTAAATAAATACACATTACATTTTAATGATGGAACAGAAAATAGTTACAATGTTTTTGAACATATTAAAAATATGATTTCTCTAGGTTATGCACTTAAAATTGGCAACAATTAATTAATAATGTAACACTGAATTATAGCAGTTCTCATTACATTCTTAATATTAAGGTTTAAGCGTCAAATACATGTTTATGTTCCATTTCCAATATTTCCTGTTAATTAAATACTATTATTTTAATAGTATAACAGAATACAGAACACGTTAATACTTTTGCACCTATTCCTACCCATGGCGGACTATATGCTCGACAATTTTCATAATATACTCTTGATTACACGTTCGGAAATTAACCAAATACAATTTGAAGGCTTTAATTAGACTCTTTGTCTGAATTGATTATGTATTAATATGATGCACCATATTCAGATTTAGTGAAATGCATATGCTAAGTTATGCAGAGTTTATTTATTACGTTGTACAGTAATTTTAATAACCTTAATATAAGGTTATTAAAGACAACTTCAAAGATGCGTTATCCTTTATGCTTAATATTTTAGTCCACAAAATTTACTGTAATATTAGTTGACTAAAATGTTCAGGAATTTAGTCGACTAAAACTAAATTAAACTAAAATACAATTTTGTAAAAAGACTATGACTAAAACTAAATTAAAAACTGCTGCTAAAATCAACACTGCTTCTGTAGGTTTGAACAAAATAAAACATGTGGAAATTACACAAAAGTTTAACAATTAGTAACGTGATATTAACTCATTACATGCAAAGTAAGATATGGCAAGCCTGTATTTTATTCATTATAATTGTGATGCTTATGAAAACCTTGAATTGAAAATCTTAGATAATGCGAGTTTTAAAGTGAATTGCTAAAATAAATAGACTTGTACACAATATTACTTTTTTTTTGTTTCACCTGTATAATATGACTGAGTGGAAATCCGGTGGAAGGAAAACATGAAACTTTTTTCTCCTACAATGAAACACTCACCTATCGATAAAGGAGTGTCACTGTGGCAAATGTTTGCAAGCTTTTGACCACAAACTTAGTCGCTGCTCTGTGACATTTGTCTAGCGGCAGACATGAACTGGGGCGAGTGCTTACTGCCCACCTCAAAGCCAGTCAGATACTGTCTCTCGTCATGCTCATCTAAATGAGAAGGCATTTGTTTGTATTTAACAAATAATAGCGCTAACATGATAGTCTGTGTTAGTACCTGTTGTAGTCAGATGACATGCTAGCATTTCTGCTGCTGGAATAAGATCGGCGCGGTTCAAAAACAAGACTTTCATTTGTAGTTATTGCTTGTTGCTGTTTGTTAAAATGTTTTAGCATACTGCTGGTATGGCCTCCTTTTGATGAAATAGCAACCTTGCAGTTATTACAGTAGCGCTGTTGCAATCTTTTCTTGTAAAATGTAGCCAGACTTTAGAGTGTTTGTTCCGCCCGGGCGCTGCCATTTTGCAATCGACGCATCATGACGTCGTTCCTATCCACTAGCATCGTTAAGAGAATCGTTTTTTGATTCTCATCCCTACGTACGGGTATTTTTATCGTGTGTGTGTGTGTATAGGGACCCCAAATTGGCACCTATTAGGAGACGTATTATCTGGCGTTTTGTTTTGCAATATTATGCAAAACCAACTTTTCTTACCCATTCGTTTCTGGTGTTGTGTATTTGGGATCTGCAAAGGTCCCGAAAATTTGCAGGCATCCGCGATTGTATTCAACGCCGACGCCAAAGTCAATAATCTCCTTTTTTTCCCTCTATCTTCTTGTTGTGGGACATACATTCTCAGTTGTTGCCATTCCTAATACAAAGTAGCGTACAGTTCTAACTTGTGTATGTTAGTAGTTCGCAATGGACTACAACCTGTCCACAAAACGGCTCATCGTGAAGAGACAGTCAGAAAGCGGCTTGAAGACGGTCTGTAAAACGTAATCTATGCAACACCTTGACCAAAGAACCACCATGACATGTTATAGAGACCACAAGGAAGTGATTTAAATGTAGAAAAAAAAATCATAATATGACTTCTTTAATACCTTATAACCCGGTGCAACTTTTGTATGAATGAATGGACCCGCTCATCGACAGTGCACCTTATAATCCGGTGCACCGTAATCCGCTAAATAAAACTACGTCAGCGAGGAACAAATACAATCAAGTTAAATCCAATGGAACTTTGCATTGTGCAATTCTGCAATTAGCACTTATGAACATAACCTATTATTTTGCAGAAAAATAAGCATATCTTCTTTTTCGGGAAGCATACACAATCTTTCTGACTAATTGTCAGACAGGGAGGAGGTGTGCAGCCTCTGAGCCAATCAAACGCTGTCTTGTCATGTTATGCAAATGTTATGCATGAGAAACGTTCATGTTTACAGTCAATAACACCAGCTTTTACAATGAAGCACTAACATGACAGACAGTATTAGTTAGCTTTTTAGCTAGTTAGTAAGTTAATTAGTTACCTGTAGTATTAACAGCAGACAACAAGCTATGTTACCGCTCTGCTGCTGGTGAAGATTCACTTATGGCTCAGAAGGGTTCAAAAAGGCGTCATTCATTCAAAGATAACACATTCTGTGTGTGCAATTGTTTCTGGTAGTATTTCTTCTTTTTTATGAAATATTCACTTTGCAAGTATTGTAAGTTGCGCTTATCCTTTCTCGTGAATAACTCCCCAGTGTTTGTGCCGTTTTCGCACCGTGCATGTGACATCACGCACGCCTACAAGAATCGATAAGGGAACTATTAACAAAACTGGTAAATGATAACCAAGAATCGATAACAAACAAACTTGGAGCTGGTTCTCAACCAGAAGCAGTTTTCGATTCCTATCCCTACATACGACAGCACTGAAGTACAATGGCTTCTTTGTACCTTCACCTTTTGAATCTTCTCATTTTCATTTGCCAGTCAGTTTCTTGCGATCCCTTTGCAACAACATGTCTAACGGTACATGGATTCCCAATCTGAATTTGGTTGAATACTTTTGGTTCAGTGCAGAGTTGTGCCAATTTTACACAGTGCACACTAAAGGTGAATGTTTAGCGATAGTGCCAAATATAAGCCAGAGCTGGAAAACTATCTTCCTTGGTTAAAGTCTCCTTTTTGACAACACCTGGCCTTCCCGAAAATGTATTATTACTGCATTTCAACCACAAATAACATTTTCAAACATTGGCAACAACATATCAGCAAATTCCAAAAGTGCTGCTTAATGATTGTGCAAATTTTGAGGATCCCCTACTTATATATTTTGTTTAAAATTGTGTTTTAAATTCAACTGCTTCTAAAGGTACATTGGTAAAGGGGAACAGCACTTTTGTTGGGAATTTTGCATCTCACCTCTGAGGAAAGCCACAGCTGTAGCTGAAACTGTCAGATACAGAAATAAACACAGAATAGAAAATTGCATAATAAAAGACCTAATAAACGTAATTGGACTACTTATTATGGAACTTTTATAGCTATATTTATTTTATATTAGCATCTGTGATGTTTTTAAATAACTTGCATATTTAAATGAATGAAAACAAATCTTTAAACTTTACAAAACCTTGGGGCCCTGGTATAACATTCTCACGTCCCTGATTTTACCAACAACTCCTCCCCTTTGAGGATCTGATTTGCAAGAAGAGGCTGTCATTTCCTGCATGTGATGAATTTCTAGAACTTCTTAAGGAGAGGGAGATGTGGGGTGAGTGTTTGTTGTAGGGCTGCAACGATTAATCAATAGATGAATTTGGTCATTTGAGTGTAAAAAATTCATAAAATCTGGACATTTAAATCTTATGAGGCATGATAGGTGGTGTGTGTGTGTGCCATAACCTGTGTGGCGGGAAACAGCAGATACTTTCTTTTTAAAAAAATGTATTCTTTGATCAATGCACACGTTAAAAGTACAATTTTAATGTTGACTATGTGTATTTATTAGAAGACAAAAAAGAATGAAGGTTATGGCAAGCAGAAAACGTTGTGTTTATATCAACTATTTTCCCTAAATTATGCATTGATGCTATGTAGTGTGTTCTATCCGATTACTCGTTTAGTCAAACAAGGTAATTGATAGATTACTAAAAAAATGGATTGCTGCAGCCCTAGTTGACAAGTAACTCCTCTGTTAGCTTTATATGTAGCATGTTTACTTAAACAACAGGAAGCTACAATCAATGCTACATTGCCAACATATTATAAATTGTCAATCTACTGTTATTAGATTTTATTATATCCACCATTACCATATGTAGTAGGCACTGACCCCTCTATCAAATGTTTTTTTGGGGGAAAAATGCTTGCGATTGGCTGGCGACCAGTCTAATGAAGGTGTACCCTGCCTCTCGCCAGAAGTCATCGGACCCTTGTGAAGATACTGGTATAGAAGATGGATAGATTTTATGGAAAATGCTTCTGTGTATTGTTGGAGGTTTGTAAAACAGTTGTCTTCAGAGTAGATTTGTACACACAGTCACTTTATTGTCATTAAACACTTATCTCCAACGTCGCTATGGTTTGAATTCACATTATCGGGATCCCAAATACACAAAAACAGGTGCAAACAGACAGAAGAAAAGTGGGTTTTTCGTAATATGACCCCTTTAAAAGATTTTTAATGTGTTGATCACAGATGACATCTGCAATCTGAACATTTTCTTTCCTCCTCTTCTTGTGTTTGTGCAGGTCACGGCAGGGCGGTTCACCAGGCGCCTATGATCGCAGCTTTAGGTGGAAGTACCACCAGTTCCGTTTCCTGTGCCATGTAAGAGTTCACCATTGATCTATGCTTGTTCTCAAACTATGAAAATGGTGTATTTGTTGACAACTCTAAGAATATGTTCAAATGTTTACACCTCAGAACAATACTGCAAACTTTGGCATCCATTCGTTCTTCCTGGAAATTTTTCAATATCATTGAATGATTCGGTCTTGAATTGGTTGGTCACCAATATAATCAGAATTAAACACTGGAAAAAGATTTTAGGCAGACAAAAAATATCATCAACATACAACAAAATAGGACAATGTAACCATATCAACAAAATAGTTTGAGCAAATGTAAAGGCAAAAAAAAGTACATCTATTTTCACTCATTCAAGGGGTCAGAATATGATTTTCGTCTATATATTTCCTTGTAGTCTACATAAACTGTAATGGTGGTTCTCTGGTCAAAATGTTGCATAGATTGTTTTACAGACCATCTTCAAACCACTTTCTGACCGTCTCTTCAGGATGCGCTGTTCTGTGGGCGGTCTTATGTACTCGCCTCCACTTAGACTTAGACTTAGACTTAGTCTTCTCCCTGTCAGCCATGTTGTATGTTGTAGCTTTTAGCGCTTCCAGATAGAGTCTACTGACAGATATAGGTTAGAACTATATGCTACTGCGTATTACAAATGGTAACAGCAAAGGATGCATGTGCATGTACGTCCCAGTCAGCCCCACAAAAAAAGGATAGAAAAAAGAGAGCCTATTGACTACAAAGCTCTTCGGGTAAACCTCTACCTTATATGGAGATATCGGCTAATATCACATTTTGGGAAAACGTCACCAGTTGCGCAAATTTCGAACGGATGATTCAGAGGAAGAATGAAGGAATGCAAGATTGTCTTTAAAAAACGCACACGTACTTAAAAGCAGAAACGGTGTATAGACAGAAAAGGGAGAATGGTATATGTGTATTAGAGATGCGCGGATAGGCAATTATTTCATCCGCAACCGCATCACGAAAGTCGTCATCCACCCGCCATCCACCCGAACCAACATTTTATCAAAACCACAACCGCCCGCCACCCGGGCGGTATTTATCATTATTATAATATTATTGTCATTTCCATTAAGAAAGTGTTGACTATTGTTGCCAGGAGTGCGTTCCTCACACTTTGTGTGCGCAGTTGCAGCAAGCAGAACGATGCTTTTAAGAAGTTAAAAAAATGTTTTAGAAAGACAAGGCCTATATTTTCGTTAGGTAAAAAAAAAATTCTGAATTCATTTCAATGAATATTAACTTGTTAAAGTGCTCAAATAGGGACGAGGGCGGGGTGCCCAGTGAAACAGTGAACAATTTTGCGACAAAGATGAACCTTTATTGATTGATCTGCAGCCATGACAAAATATCAGACAATCTCCATTGTCAACGACAGGCAGGAAAATAAAGATGAACACATAGCCTATGTTGTAGGCATAGGCATAGGCTCATACGTTTTTAAGTTGAAATAAAAAAAAATTTAAAAAATGTGCCTCATAAGCCTTAGGCTGTCAATCACGCGCACAAACTTAAATTATACAACAACATATGTATGTCATCCCTATTTAAACAAAAATAAATAAAATAAATAATAATAATTGAATTATAATGAAAATAGACGGTCGCGACAAACAAAGCAGGCTAAATGGCCTTACATTGTAGCCAATCGGAGATGCGCTTCACTTGAAAGCGAGGCCAAATAATTAACACACAGTAGTATATCTCCAATAGAAAAAAAAACACAATAAACAATGCAATTGCCTTAATTCCTTTGCATTGTAGTGCACCCAAACAACACGTAACCATCACAATTATTCAGCTGACCAAACTCAATATAGGTTAGACATGGGCTTATTTGGTATAGCCTAGGTAACGTAGACTAATTCGTTTAACATATCCAACCGTATGTCTACTTGCTTTTTTTTTTAGCACTATGCAGGAATAAAATGGTATCTACAGTGCCAGGATTCATGCAGGCGAGAGCGCCTGGCCTCTAAAATGCGCCCTGCTGCGCTGAAGGAGCGCTCACTTGCGGCACTTGTTGCTGGGACACATAGGATTCTCTTTATTCATTTACTATGTATATATATTTCCGAATTGGTTCAACTGCCATCCGCCCGAATCTATTTAAAATCTTTTTTTTTCGTCATTAATCCCCACAACCTGCGGATTACCCGCGGACACCGCGGGTGTGTCCGCAAACCGCGCATCTCTAATGTGTATACATATATATGTATATATATATATATATATATATATATATATATATATATATATATATATATATATATATATATATATATATATATATATATATATATATATATATATATATATATGTATATATACATATATATTTATATATGTATATATATATATATATATATATATTTATATATGTTTATATATATATATATATATATATATATATATATATATATATATATATATATATATATATATATATATATATATATATATATATATATATATATATATATATATATTTATATATGTATATATTTATATTAAAAAAAGAAGAAAAAAAGTAGACAGAGGTAAATTGTGGAGACAAGATATACATACACATATACATAATATAAATATATATATATATATATATATATATATATATATATATATATATATATATATATATATGTATATATACATATATATTTATATATGTATATATATATATATATATATATATATATATGTTTATATATATATATATATATATATATATATATATATATATATATATATATATATATTTATATATGTATATATTTATATTATGTATATGTGTATGTATATCTTGTCTCCACAATTTACCTCTGTCTACTTTTTTTCTTCTTTTTTCCCTCCTGCTTTGGTCGGGCTACACCAAACACTAAATATATCCAAACACTTAATAAAGTCAAATACAACTAAGGCAACAAGATAAGTATCCCACACTTATCTATTGTACCTGTACAGCAGATATGGGCACCTACGTCAAAAATTGTATTTGAGCGGCTGAACAGGATAGATTAAAAAAAATTATAATAATATTTATTTTTGAACTTGGGACTTTTAGTAGGCCAGATTGTGGATACTGGTATAATGCACGTTTTAAAGTTTAATAATCAATTGTGTGCTCAGCTTTTTCTGAAAACAACAAATGCATACGTTGTCCCATCATTAGTGGATGTGGAGAGCAGTTTATTGGACATGGATTCAAATGATATCACTGTTTCTTTGACAGTATGTTGTATTGTTTGCTTTTGTTTTGTCAGTCCAATGCTTTGCCAAGCCACGTGAAGATCTCAGTTTCAAGACAGACGCTGTTTGAGGACTCATTTCAGCAGGTTTTGATCACTCCCACACTTCTCACTGCAGTCACCTTATTTGGACATCAAAAACATAATACCTTTTCCCTTCATGACTACTTTTTTAACATCTCACAGTTTTTTTTGCATGCTTTAAGTGTTACAACTGTAGTGAATAAAGTAGAATTTGACAGAGATTTTCCTGATGATGCACCCTAAATGTACATGAATATGCCGGTACCTAAAGATAACTTTGTATGTGAGGTCTGGGCCAGTATTTCTTTTTTGGACGGGCTTAGATGATGTCCTTACTCCTTGATTCAGATGTTGATCTACTAAGGATTTGAATCTTACAAAAACTCACCATTCGATTTGATTCTGATTCTTGCAGTCACAATTTGATTTAGAATCGATTCTTGATTCTGACTTATTCTCGCAATTTAATATTTGGTATGTGTATTTTTATAAGACCCTTTCAAAACCAGTTACAGGTTACAAATGCTCCTCTTTTCTGCTGACTTTTGCGTGCAGCAAGTAAGCGCAGAAATGGCTTAAAAACATATTTTTAAAGACTGATTCTTTAAAAAAACATTTTAATCATCCATCTATCCATTCACTTTCGCTTGTCCTTTTCGGGGTCGCGGGGGGGAGGGGGCTAGAGCTTAACCCAGCTGCGCTCAGGCGGAAGGCAGGGTACACCCTGGACAAGTTGCCACCTCCTCGCAGGGCCAACACAGATAGACAGACAACCATTCACACTTAATGCTTGAAAATTGTGAATCGATTTAGAATCGAAATAAATTAAAATCGCGTTTCTGGTGTGAATCGATTTTTTTCTTTGATTCAGGTGTTTCCACCTCATGCACATTTAGCGATCAGTTAAAATCAATAAGCAACCAACATTACAGCGAAACATGAAAACAAAGTTTACCAAACTGATACAATAATTTTTCTGCATAATTTAGTCAGCTTGCTTTTTGTCACCCTCCATCCATTTTCTACCGCTTGTCCCTTTTGGGGTCACACAGATCCTCGCTGCTTCATAAACTAAACCACAGTCAGCTTTGCATCAAAGCCCGGTCTTATCTGAGCTGCTGTGCTGCATGCATGTAGTTACTTGTAATTTCAGGAATATTTCTGTTCTCGCACACATTCTCACTTTGCAAACAATCCCACATTTAAATGGCACACAATTTTACCCATTTGCTCCATTCCTTTGCTCTTACTGTTGGGCCGTTTTTTCAGATCATGAATGTGAAGCCGTATGATCTTCGCCGCAGACTCTACATCATCATGAGAGGGGAGGAGGGACTGGACTATGGTGGAATAGCCAGGTAAGAGTTCATGGTGTGGTTTGTAATAAAATGTGTTTAATTTCAGAGTGTTGTGTGTTATATTGATATTGTGAAGTCTAATATTTACTCTTCTACTTCCCCATAATAATCTGTGTTCATTTCATTTTTCTGTTGCTGATGTTACATTTTTTCTGCTTGGTTTTGCGTTGTTTGTCTCCTATGTCACGTCAGTGGTTTTACCCTATGGTAGGTGACATTATGCTGTTCTACCACAGGGTAGAACCACGGACGGGATGTTGGGAGGTGTCTGCGTCTGCTCGTCAGTCCATACCTTCTCTACCTCCTTTTAAGTTACGGTGCAGGAAAATACTTTCACTGTTGTTGATGTTGGTGGTGGGACCATTGGCTCTCTTCCATCCTTACACTATTTCAGTCCCTGTCTGTTTGATTTTGCTTTGTTGTATTCCTTCATGTTCTCTGTATTTGTTGTACTTCAACGTGTTGTTGTATGTCTGAACTCAATCTGCAAACCAATCGCTCTGTTTTTGTTGAAGATGTCATTCATGTCAACAAGTAACCATAAAATAGGTTTATTTTTTAAACACATATAATTGGGTCCTATAGTATATTTGTCTTGTATAAGTTAAATATCATATCATGATGATGTTGTTGTGTTTTAAATTATGACCTCCCTGAGTCTCAATTTTGCTTGCCCTATGTTGGGTAACCACTGCTCACATTTTGTCACTTTTCATTCCACACTTTTTATTTGTGTGAAACAATTCTTATACTATTAAACTCAAACTTGAATTTATTTTGTTTTATACAAAAAAAAAGTAATGGAAAATAAATTGTTCAATAGTTTGTTTTAGTGCCAAATAACTACATTAACTTAAACAGGGTTTCCCCTCGATTGCCAAGATATATGTTGCGGTGGGGGCATGGCTAGGGGCGTGTTGACATCATCCCCCCTCCCCCTGTTGTCGGGGGCGCGCACAACAACTTTCATCGCCCACCTTGTTGCTTGCTGTCTAAGGGAGGCGATGGACCAGGAAGTATTTGGTGTCGTCGTCAACTACACTTCCCTCGTTGAAGAGGCCTTCTGGTCGAACCATGAGACTGGTTCGCTCGGCAAAAACTGTGGTAGTGAGTCTGCCACAAAATGCAACAAACACATAGTTGCTGTTTTTTTGCAGTCTTTATTCAAAGACAGCCAACATGAAAATGCTCTTTAGGAAGCACTTAAAGGCGTCTTTGTATTGCGCACCTGAAACAATTAAGCCACGCTCCCACCTGAGGACATTGGTGTGAGACCTGGGTCCTAGTGTCCGCTACAATATAGACATTTCCACGTGTTGCCTTCATTATGAGGCTTTTGATTTTTTGCGGCTCCAGACAGATTTGTGTTTTGTTGTTTGGGTCAAGTATGGCTCTTTCATCATTTTGGGTTGCTGACCCCTCGTCAAGGCTATAATTCCTAATGCTTGTGTACCGTTGCTCTTCAGGGAGTGGTTCTTCCTGCTGTCCCACGAAGTTTTGAATCCCATGTACTGTCTGTTTGAGTATGCTGGGAAGAACAACTACTGTCTGCAGATCAACCCAGCTTCCTCAATTAACCCTGACCATCTCATGTACTTCCGTTTCATCGGACGCTTTATAGCCATGGTGAGTTGGAATTTGACATACTAAGGTATGGTTTGTACTTCACTTTGTCTCTGTGCTTACATTTTTGTATTATTATTACTATTATTGTCTTAATGAAACTTCCAATGGCTTTCTGCTGTTCTTCTTAGAAATCAATTTTAAGACTGAAAATTATCAATCAAGTCAAAAACTGCATAATACATTCATGCACGTAATAAAGACAAAATAAAAGTTATTATTGATCGATGCCAAAGGAGTCTCGCTCGTGATTGAACCAGGACAGTGGAGTCAACTCAACCTGGCCGGTGAGGCTCAAGAGGGAGTGTCTGACAACCTTCAGGGATTCAATCAGTGACCAGTGGGAGGCAGAAAATAAACTTTTCTCTGACATGTTGTTGCCCTTTTACAAGATGAATCACAGTGAAGATTGTTTCTGGAACGAAGATTATGATATGAAATCACACTAACTATACTGCCTATTTGGGATGGGAATTGATACTATTTTTTCGGTTCCGATTCCACTTTCAATTCTCCTTAGCAATTTGGGTTCGTAACGGTTCCCTTATCGATTCTTATATGGAAAGAGAAAAAAAGGTAGATTAGCCTCAATTTGTTTAGTTTAGAGGCAGCATGACCTTACAAAGGTCATGTTCTGAGGTCACATATGTAGCATAGAAGAAAAAAAGGTACCTTTTTGAAAATAAAAAATGTAACAAATATTCTGTAGAATTTAACAAAATAAATCATGTGGAAATTACACAAGAATGTAACATTTAGTAACGTGATATAAAACTTACTACATGCAAAATGAGGTATGTCATGCCTTTATTTGTTTTAATTTTGATGATTATAGCTCACAGTTTATGAAAACCTTGAATTAAAAATCTCAGAAAATGTGGGGTTGATGATAAAGGCTTGACGTACCTCACTTTGCATGTAATGATTTCATATCACATATTAGTTTCACATTTGAAGTTAATTGCTGATATGAATGGACCTGTACACGATATTAAAATTTTTGGAGTTTCACCTGTATAATATAATGACTGATAGAAGATCTGGTGGGGGGAAAACATGCAACTTTTCTATGACTACAATTCACTTATCAAAAATTAGCAGCGTCGCTGTAGCAAATCGATGCAAGATTTTGACCACAAACTTAGTTGCTGCTTTGTGATAGTTGTCTTGCAGCAGACATTAACTGGAGTGAGCACTGCCCGCCTCGCAGCAAATCAGAATCTTTCCCTTGTCATGCTCATCTAAATGAGAAGGCATTTGTTTTTATTTAACAAATGATAGCGCAATAACATGATAGGCAGTGAGTTAATACCTGATGACGTGCTAGTGTTATTGCTGCCTGGTATGGGATTGGAGTGGTTCAAAAATGAAACTTTTCTTTTATAATTGTTGCATTTTGTGTGTTCAAATGTTTCAACATATTGCTCTTATGTCTTCCTCTTGATTAAATAGCAGCCCTATAATTATTACAAATAGCGCTATTGCAATCTATTTTTGTAAAATATTAGTGTTTGTTCCGACCAGCCGCCGCCGTTTTAAGTAATGACGTCATCCCCACCCGGAAGAACCCTTCAGAGAACCCCTAGAAAAAATGGCAAGCAATTCCAAGGAATTGATACACTGGTGGGGTTTTTGATTTCCATGCCGACCGCCTATCATCATTAGTGTTGCGGTTTAGCTGGAGCCTACCATCACAAGAACATATCTTTACTGAATGACATTTTTACATTCAAGCCTTAATCATGCCATAGTCCTTGAGTAAAATCACGGCATTTGTGATGCAGCTTATTAAGTAAAATAAAAAATAACATGGTGATGTGAACAGAGGTGGGTAGTAACTTGCTACATTTAGTCCCTTAAGTAACTCTTGGGATACATTTTACTTGTCAGAGTAGTTTTAATGCAACATACTTTTTACTTTTACTTCAGTATTTTTGTGTAGAAGAAACGCTACTTCTACTTTGTTACATTGACTTTCAATTTGTCGCTACATTTTTTTATATCATATTTATTTATAATCTATTGATTACTGCTTGCAAAGAGGTATTTATTTGGCTTGTTAAAGAGACTTCTGTCACATAAATCTGTTTCACCAATAGGTTAGGATAGGATAGACTTTATTCATCCAACAATGGGGAATTTATGTGATTGCAGTGCAGATACAAAAGAGCCACAAATAATAAGGTGAAAAACACATGAAAACAAGAGCGAAACATGAGACACAAGTGATATGACGTCATAACTCTTTATATATATCTATACTCTTTATATCATGCGCTGTCATCTATGTCAGTAGAAATGTTCACATTTCAGTCTACAAGAATTCCACTTCCAACTATAAAAAACATGTTGCAATAAGTTGTATGTTTTTTTTTTTTATGTTTTAGCTGTGCATATTAACATTAGCCCTGTTAGAATGTCACAAATGACAAAATTGTGCATCTTTTGTAGTACATACTGTAGTTGTGTCTCTCTGACAAACACACATACACACCAACTACGATCTGCTGCAAGTACCAATCAAAATTTGCCAAATACAATAGAAGTTACTCACCAGTTACTCAGTACTTGAGTAGTTTTTTTTTCACTGAATAAATATTCTTACTCTCGTAATTATTTGGATGAATACTTTTTATTTATTTTTACTTGTTATATTACTCTGAAGTAACAGTACTCCTACTTGAGTACATTGTAGGATACTCTAACCACCTGAGTGTAAATCAGCATCACAATCGTTCTTTGTACCTCATCTTGCACAGCAGTAAAACATTCATCCATCCATTTTTCTACCGCATGTCAGAGAAAATCTGCCTTTCTGCTGCCCACAGAATATTTGCTGCCTCCTATTGAGGAGAAGAAAAGTGCACACATGACATGTCGAAAGTATTTGAAGATGTTCAAAATCTTCACATGTGTATCCAACTGAATACAGCTTAGTAGTAGTGATGGGGTGTTACACTCTTTTCAAAGAACTGGCTCTTTCGACTCGGCTCACTAACAAAAGTCAACTCCGTCGGCTCCCGAACGGCTCTCCGTTTTTTTGTTGCTTAAATTAATGTATTACTAAAATGAATGTAAAATAATGAACTACATGAATTACAAATGTAAATAACACATACATTATGATTTTTTAACTATTACTTTTAAATAAATGTGTCTTTATTAACTAAATAGTGCTAAAAAAAATTGTTATGTAAAACTTAACTATTTGCTTATCGACTTTTGAAAAGTTTAAATTCCGAGTGAAACCACAAAATACAAATGAAGAATATGTCAAAGAAAAAGGAATAAAAAGGTTTCTTAGATTTTATCTTAGAATTAATTGCATTAACATGACATGTAGTTTACTAAGATCTGGAAGAAGTCCACACTCCTTTTTAAAGAGTGGCAATAATTCAAACACAAAATAAACAGAGAGCAAAAAAAACTCTGCTACAGAACAGCATCTTTTTTTATTATTATATTTGTCCTCTATGAAGGTCTCATGAGAAGACTTTGATATGATGTTTTATTCAGATTCAGATTGGTTTATTTGAACATACTTACAATTTCCAAATGATGCATCATATTTTTACTTTTTCTTTACATGTCCAAAAAGAAGTAGGAAGAAGCTATGCTTATTTACTCCTACCCCTTTTCCATTTCATATTAATTACTAACACATATGTTCAGTCTGTGTCCTTGCTTTGTACACATTTCAAGCATTTCACACATTACAAATCAGTGAAGTGTAAATACAAGGGTTTTCTTCATAACTAGGTTATAGGTTACTAGGAGATAAATAATATTTTTTTTTCCTCAAGTTCAAGACATTTACAAATATTTTTCCTTGTACTTTGCTAACACTTGCAGTTTGAACTGCTTCCTAAAGTGGATAATATTGATACTTTGTTTCACGTTACTTAATTCCATACTTTAATTCCACATACTGATATGCAAAATGTCTTAAGTGTTGTACGTACAAACAAATGTTTTAAATTACATTTTTCCCTTAAGGTTATATTTCTAATTTATTTGTTGAGGAGAATTGTACATTCTTGGGTAGCAGATTAAAGTTTGCTTTGTGTATTATTTATGTTGTTTGCAAATTCACCAAATCATTGAATTTTAATATTCTTGATTTAAGAAATAAAGGGTTTGTATGTTCTCCATATCCAATCTTAATTGACCTGTTTTGTAACGTAATTAGTGAATGTAAGGTATTTTTGTAGTTATGTCCCCATATTTCTGCACAATAACTGATATAGTAAAACTAGTGAGCAGTAGAGAATAAGGAGTGATTTTGCTTTATTTATGTTTCTTGCCACTTTGTTGTATATTTTTATATAAGATTTGGAGTTGACTTTATAATCTATAATTACATCCAAAAATTATTTTACCCTTTCAATGTCTACTCTGTCTATTTGTGTTTGTGTTTGACTTTCTCTTCTACTGTTACCGAATAGCATTATTTTCATTTTAGTCCGATAAAAATAATCTGATTTTGTCAAACCATCTTCTTAATTTAATAATTTCTTATGTTATCATTTATATCAGCTTCTTTGTGTCCTCTCCTGAACAAAATGCTGTCATGTCATCTGCAAATAATACCAACCTTAGGTACCTTGTAACTTAACAAATGTTGTTTATATGAAGATTAAACAATGTTGGTCCGAGTATTGATCGCTGGAATACTGTGCACGTAATTTTTAGTGCAGACGACAAGTATTCACCTAGCTTCACATATTGCTTCCCAGTTGTTAAGTAGCTTTTTAGCCAGTTCAAGACTAGCCCTCTGATGCCATATCGTTCTAATGTATTTATTAAGATGTTGTGATTTTTTGTGTCAAATGCTTTTGTTAGATCTATAAATGCTGTTGCTGCACACTGTTTTCTATCCATTGCATTGGTAATGACCTCTGTTAATTCTATTAATGCCATCGATGAAGAAATATTCGCTCTATCATCGTATTGATTCTCTGCGAGTGTTCCGCTTTTATTTATGAATTTGTTCAGTCTTTTGTTGAATAATTTTCGATGATTTTAGGAAATTGTAGCAGTAAAGAAACAGGTCAACAATTTTCTGCAATTTCTTTGATAACTTTTTTATTGCTTTCATATTTATTCAATGAAAATCTGTTGAATTTTTGGATTTGCATTTGTTTACTATTTTGATTATTTCTTCTTTTGTTACATTGCTGAAAAATATTAGATTAGGATTTCTGTCTATATTGTGTCACTGGAATCCTCGGTTGACCGGGGATTTGGTATCTTTTGTTCCAGATTTGGTCCAATATTTATGAAGTAGTTATTAAAGTGCTCCACTACATTGTTCATATTATCATTTTTTTGTGTTTTCGTCTAAAAAGGGGTGAGGATAATATTTTTTGCATCGTTTTTAATGATACTCTTTAGGATGCTCCATGTTTCTCTCATGTTGTTTTTCTTCTTATCTAATAACTGATTGTAATATTATTTTTTTACATGTTTGTAATGTGTTGTACTTGTTCTCTGTCTCTATAGATGTTTGTATTATAAATGTTCTATATAATGCATTCTTCTTGTTACATGCCTTTTTCAGTCCTTTAGTCATCCATGGTTATTATTACAATATCAAGTTAGGAACTTTATCCAGTAACACAAATCCTCCCTGCAGGCTCTTTACCACGGCAAGTTCATCGACACAGGCTTCACACTTCCGTTCTACAAGCGAATGCTGGACAAAAAACCTACACTCAAAGACTTGGAGTCCATAGACCCTGAATTTTACAACTCCATCATATGGGTAAAGTAAGTATTGTATTCTTGATTTATATCTATATTTTCCACAAAATAATATGAACTGTACACATTTTAGAGGAACATCAAATAGGCGATATTGCAAATTTGGGCATCGCTCTAACACTAACTAATACAGGGCCAGTATCACTGATACCTTCTATTTTTGACAGTTTGAAAAAAATGGAATAATTCTAGATGGTGATTATATTCACAATAAAAACACAGGACAAAGAGAAACTGATCAACTAACCTTTGGGACCAATTTGACAAACGGATAAATAGGGGTGTCCCGATACAACTTTTTCACCTTTGATACGATACAGATATTGATCGAACAAGAGGCCAGCAGAGTTCATACATATTTTTAGTTTTAATTTTGTAGCATGGAATGTTAGAAAAGGTTAGATCATGTGAAATTAGTCTAACCGAGAACAATGGCAAGTATGAAAAACTGTAACCTATTTATTACTAACTGGACTGGACTTACGCTGTTTTTAAGTTGAAGTGGAGTAGTATTTGTTTTTTTTTGGCATTACTCATGGTCACAATATTTCATGAAGTTAAGCTCATGACGGAGTAAATTTAATTATGCATGTGTGTTTGTTACTAGATAAGTTCTAATACTTTTCTGCCTTGGAAATTGTGTATGTGTAGGTATTATGCAACTGTAATTACTTGACCTTTGTTTATTTTAAATAGTGTGCTGATTTAGACTAATAATGTTCAATTAATGACACTTATTACATATGCCTAGCTCGTGTGCTAATGTTTGCTCAGCTGTTGTGTAGCTGCTAGCAGCCTATTGCCCACCATGTTTACATTTTGGACATGACTTGACTAAAATACAAGAAATTACCATTTTTTTGTTTTTTACTTGTACTTTGTTTCTAATAAATTTTTCTTCAACTGGATTATATTAGTACATTGTTTATAATCCACTACATAATTTGATTCCGCAAACTGATATGCTTAAGGTTTAAAGTGTTGTAGGACATACAAAGTTAAATTTTTCCCTAAGGTTATATTTCTCCTCTTTTGTTGAGGATAATTTGTGTACATTCTTCGGTAGCAGGTTATAGTTTGCTTTGTGCACAATTTTAGCTGTTTGCAAAAATGGTAATCTTAATCTAATCTATCTGATTCAATAAATAAATAAATAAAAAGATTGAATGTACCGGTACTCAAAAACTGACATTATATATTATGATAACTGATCTTTTTTGTAGCACGGCTAGTGAATGAAGCATACTTTTTAGTTGTTTTCCCCATATTGCTACACAATAACTCACATATGGTAAAACTTGCAGCCTGATTCGAAAATGGAATACATTCATTTTTGTCCTCAAAATTCAACAATACCCAATAATGACAATGTGAAAAGTTTTATTTTTGGGCATATTTTTTAAAAACAAAAAAATCACATGTACATATGTATTGAAAGCCTTTGTTCAATACTTTGTTGATGCACCTTTGGGAGCAATTACAGCCTCAAGTCTTAAGTCTCAAGTTTTAAATAAGATGCCACAAGCTTGGCACATCAATCTTTGGGCAGTTCCCCCCATTCCTCTTTGCAGCACCTTTGAAGCTCCATCAGGTTGGATGAGAAGCGTTGGTTTTCATCCAGGATGTCTCTGTACATTGCTGTATTTATTTTCCCCTGTATCGTGACTATTCCCCCAGTACCTGCTACTGAAAAACATCGCCACAGTATGATGATACTATCACCATGTAGAGATGGTATTTGCCTGGTGCTGAGCAGTGCCTGGTTTCCTCCAAACATGATGCCTGGCATTCATGCCAAAGAGTTCTCTTTGTCCCATCAGACCAGAAAAATGTGTTTGTCATGGTCTTTTTACGAACAATTTGCTTCCGTCTAGCCACCATGCCATACAGGCCTGATTGGTGGATTGCTACAGAGATGATTGTCCTTCTGGAAGGTTCTCCTCTCTCTACAGAGGAAGGTTGTAGCTCTGAGCTGAATGCAGCAATATGCAGAGACATCCTGGGTAAAAACCAACACTTCTCATCCAACTTGATGGAGCTTGAGAGGTGCTGCTACGAGGAATGGGCGAAACTGTACAACGATAGGTGTCCTAAGCTTGTGGCATTACATTCGAAAAGACTTGAGACTGTAATTGCTGCTAAAGGTGCTAAAGGTATTGAGCATAGTCTGTGTATACTTATGTACATGTTTTTTTTGTTGTTGTTTTAATACATTTGCCACAACAACAAAACTTTTTCACATTGTCATTGGGTATTGTCTTGTCGATTCTCGAGGACAAAAATAAATGTATTCCACTTTGGAATAAGGTTGCAACATGACAAATTGTAGAAAAAGTGAAGCGCTGTGAATACTTTTCGGATGCATCGTATAGGAAGAATATTTGGGACTGTGTTTGTTTCTTGTCCTCCATTATCTATCACTGTTTAGTATTCCTGTTTTGTACTTACCTGTGTTTGTGCGTAGTCAGCCTTTTGGCTCCACTTCAGCTGTCCATTTTGGTTTAGCTCCTTTTTCTTTTCCTGTATTATTCTTTCAGATGAAATATGATACTTTTAATGCAGAGAGATGTTAGTCAAATAATTGCTGTTGTTTGCCAGTTTGAAGAGGCCAACAACAGGGATATTTATCAGTGTGTCCTTCTTCTGTCCAGAGAGAACAGCTTGGAGGAATGTGGGGTGGAGCTGTATTTTGCACAGGATATGGAGCTCCTGGGCAAGGTGTCCACTCACCAGCTGAAGGATGATGGAGAGAACATTCTTGTCAATGAGGAAAACAAGGAGGAGTACATCAGGTGAAGCAACTTCTGCTGAGTTAGCTTTGAGAGCAAAACATGCAGTGAAAAATGTGTTGTTTGTCCTGTTAACAGCTTGCTGACAGACTGGAGGTTCACACGTGGAGTGGAGGAACAAACCAAAGCTTTCCTGGACGGCTTTAACGAGGTCGTTCCTCTAGAGTGGCTGCGCTACTTTGATGAGAAGGAGCTTGAGGTGACGCATAAAAATGCTGCTACATTAGTTCTCTACTTATTACTCACATTTAAGTTAAGTTAAGTTAAAGTACCAATTTACACAAGTACTTAGGTACCTACGGAAGTAATTACATACACAAGTACCCAAGTACATAGGTATGTACACAAGTATATACAAAAGTACATACACAAGGATCTACATAAGCATACGAGTACCTACGTAAGTACCTACATAAACAAATAAGTACCTATGTTAGCATATAAGTACCATTGTAAGTATTTAAGTACCTTCATATGTACCTACAAATGTATCTACATTTACTTACATAAGTATATAAATACCTGCATAAGTACATATGTACCTGAATAAAAATACAAATTCTTACACAGGTACTTCAATAAGTATGTAAGTACCTACATAAATACATACATACCTACAAAAGTATATAAATACATATGTACCTACATAAATACGTAAGTACATTCATAAGTACGGATGCAAGTATCTACATTAGTACATAAGTACCTACATAATAATAATACATTTTATTTAGAAGCGCTTTTCTAAAAACTTAAGGCACTTCACAATATGAAATAAAAGTAGAATTAATAGAATTTAAAAAATGCATACAGAAATAACAGCCATTCACTTTAAACAGAAAACAACTAGGCATTAAACACAGTAAAAACATCAAAGATTAGTAGCTCGATTAATAAAGGGACTTTGGGCATGCGTCTTAAAGTTCAACAGGTTAGTGCAGTTCCGGGCGGGAGCAGAGAGGGGGCAGCAAAGCTAAAGGCTACCTACATGTGTATCTACATAAGTACTTGTATAAGCACATAGGTACCTATATACTTGCTTCTTCTCACACTTACAGTAGTTTCAAGCTGAGTTTGTCAAATGTACAACAATTACATAAGTACATACATAATACATAAGTAAATAGTCAAATGTACATGCAATAAGACAAAGATCCTGCAAGTTTCAAAGAAGAACAGGTTTCCTTGAGTGCATGCATTGATTAGCTGATTTTTGTTATTGTCTGATCATATCATTCATTGAGTATTTTGTGTAATCAGCTGATGCTGTGTGGGATGCAGGAGATAGATTTGGTCGACTGGCAGAAGAACACAATCTACCGACACTACACCAAAAACACCAAACAGATCCACTGGTTCTGGCAGGTGTGTTGAGTGACAAAGCTAATGAACAATGTGATCAATGTGTTTTGATTGATTGATTGATTGATTGATTGTGTTCCTCTAGGTGGTGAAGGAAATGGATAACGAGAAGAGAATCCGTCTTCTTCAGTTTGTTACAGGAACTTGTCGTCTGCCTGTCGGAGGCTTCTCTGAACTTATCGGTACAACTTATTTGTCAACAATGCAAAGCAACTATGTTGTAAAGTTGTAAAGTTGCAACTCATTTGTTGCAAAAAGTCAATGATTTTGTTATACTTATTGCAACACAATGTGATCCTCTCCAGTTAAATTAGGATTGCATGTGTACAGCATGTCTGTGTAGGTGTGTGTGGTAGCAGGGGATTGCATGTGCTGCTAAAACTGACACACATTCTTGGTAGGCGGCAACAACACCCCCTAGCATATTGTCAGGGAATAGCATGCTTTATTAGTAGTAGTAGTATTGTTGTTAGTATTGACGTACAGAAAATGGTGAATGATTCGAGTGATGTTGTTTACAGGAAGTAATGGTCCTCAGAAGTTCTGCATTGACAAAGTGGGGAAAGAAACTTGGCTTCCAAGAAGTCACACATGGTAAACAAAAACTTCATAAAACTCTTTCATAAAAACACTAACCAGATTTCCGTGAGGAGCTGGACAAAGTGGCTGGGGGAGAGGGATGCTAAATTTAAACGATATGGAATCAGAGGGCTGGTCTTGAACTGGGTAAGAAGCTACTTAACCAACAGGAAGCAATATGTGAAAATAAGTGAAAGTATGTCAACAGAGCTACAGAGGGATCAATTACTGGGACCAAAGTGTTCAATCTTTATACAAACGACATTTGTAAAGTTACAAAGGACTTACAGTTAGTATTATTTGACGACACAACAGTGTTCTGTTCTGGAGACAACACACAGGAGTTAATAAAATTAATAAATTAATTACCAAATCAAAAAGACGGTTTGACAATAACAGATCTTTGACAATCTTTCAAACAATCTTTGAATCTCAGTAAAACTGAAGTAATGCTGTTTGGTAACCGTCGAAGAGAAAGTCAAACACAAAGACAAATAAATGGAGTAGAAATTGAAAGAGTAAAATAAATCAAATTCTGGTGTGTAATAATAGACGATAATATGAACTGGAAATATCATATAAAAGTATACAACATAGGGTGGCAAGAAATTATTTTATAATGAATAATGAAAAATAAAATCACCCTATAATCACTACTGCTCGCTACTGTTACCATATCTGAGTTATTTTGTAGAAATAGGGGGAAATAATTACAAAAGCACACTTCATTAACTAACCGTGTTACAAAAAAGATCAGTCAGAATAATACATAATGTTGTCTATAGAGAACATACACACCCTTATTTTTTTAAATCCAAAATATTGAAATTCAATGATTTGGTGCGTTTGCAAACAGCTAAAATTATGTACAACGCAAACTGTAACTTGTTACCCAAGAGTGTCCAACCATTCTTCTCAATAAAAGAGGAAAAATATACTGTAACCTTAGAGAAAAATCTAACTTAAAACATTTGTATCCATGTACAACAAATAAGACCTTTAGCATATCAGTATGTGAAATTAAATTATGGAATGGATTAAGCAAATAAGTCAAACAATGTACTAACTTGATGCAGTTTAAGAGTTTGTTCAAACTCGAAAGTGTTTACAAAGTATAAGAAAGAGGAACAATGATACTTATTTAAAGGCCTACTGAAATGAATTTTTTTTATTTAAACGGGGATAGCAGATCCATTCTATGTGTCATACTTGATCATTTCGCGATACTGCCATATTTTTGCTGAAAGGATTTAGTAGAGAACATGGACGATAAAGTTCGCAACTTTTGATTGCTGATAAAAAAATCCTTGCCTGTACCGGAAGTAGCGTGACGTCACAGGCTGAAGGGCTCCCCACATTTCCCCATTGTTTACAATGCAGTGAGAGCGATTCGGACCGAGAAAGCGACGATTACCCCATTAATTTGAGCGAGGATGAAAGATTTGTGGATGAGGAACGTGAGAGTGAAGGACTAGAGTGCAGTGCAGGATGTTTCTTTTTTGGCTCTGACCGTAACTTAGGTACAAGGGTTCATTGGATTCCACACTTTGTCCTTTTTCTATTGTGGATCACGGATTTGTATTTTAAACCACCTCGGATACTATATCCTCTTGAAAATGAGAGTCGAGAACGCGAAATGGACATTCACAGTGACTTTTATCTCCACGACAATACATCGGCGAAGCTCTTTAGCTACGGAGCTAACGTGATAGCATCGTGCTTAAATGCAGATAGACACAAAAGAAATAAACCCCTGACTGGAAGGATAGACAGAAAATCAACAATACTATTAAACCATGGACCTGTAAATACACGGTTAATGCTTTCCAGCTTGGCGAAGCTTAACAGTGCTGTTGCTAACGATGCCATTGAAGCTAACTTAGCAACGGGACCCCACAGAGCTATGATAAAAACATTAGCGCTCCACCTACGCCAGCCAGCCCTCATCTGCTCATCAACACCCGTGCTCACCTGCGTTCCAGCGATCGACGGAAGGACGAAGGACTTCACCCGATCATCCATGCGGTCGGCGGCTAGCATCGGATAGCGCGTCTGCTATCCAAGTCAAAGTCCTCCTGGTTGTGTTGCTACAGCCAGCCGCTAATTTCAACGATCCCACCTACAACTTTCTTCTTTGCAGTCTTCATTGTTCATTAAACAAATTGCAAAGGATTCACCAACACAGATGTCCAGAATACTGTGGAATTTTGAGATGAAAACAGAGCTTTTTTGTATTGGATTCAATGGTATCCGAATACTTCCGTTTAACTGTCATCATACATAGACGTTTTCAGCGGGAAATTTAAATTCCCCCTTATAAGTTAACCCGGCCGTTTTGGCATGTGTTGCAATGTTAAGATTTCATCATTGATATATAAACTATCAGACTGCGTGGTCGGTAGTAGTGGGTTTCAGTAGGCCTAAGATATTATTAATCTCTTTAAGTGAATCGTAACTGACCACTACTTATGAAGATAACTGTTGTTGTTAGAAATCATGGATGTAATTGTGCTACAAATTGAAAACAGGATGTGAACATATGTGAAAGTAACTGTGATGAAGAGTAAAGCGGATAGGATTAAAATGTGTTGCTTTTTCTTACTGCTTTTCGGGCATGTAAGGAGAAATTAAAAATATGTGATGCGTTATGTTGAAACTGCATACATGTTCGAAATGTACTTCAACTAACTAACCAACATATTTAATGTAGAATAGTTCTTTAGATTTCAATGTACATTATTTAATTATAATGTAATACTTTTTGTAAAAGATTCTCCAGATTTTAATGTAAAATCTGTTTTTAAATTTCAATGTAGAAGATTTCACTATATTTTAACATATTAAGATTTGTTTTAGATTTTAATGGAAAATATTTCTTTAGGTTCTAACATATATGATGTAGAATATTATTTTTTTTCCGATTTGAATGCCTTTACATTTTAATGTAAAGTTCTTTATATTTTAACATATTTAATGTAGAATATGTGAAAGTGTGTGTATCATTATGTTTTGTTGCTAAAATGATTTGTGCTTGTTTTTCCTTTCAAAGCTTTAATCGCTTGGATCTTCCGCCTTACAGAAGTGTGGAGCAGCTGCGAGAGAAACTCATGTTTGCTATTGAGGAGACTGAAGGATTCGGTCAGGAGTAAAAGTGCAACAAAAAATCTGATTATTTCTTCAAAACATGCTAATAAATCATGTCAGCTTTCACCTTCAGGACCTGCAAGATGGAAAAACATTATTTTATGAATATTGTACATACATTGTGTGTATTTTGTGACTCGCACACTATATATACAGTATATTTACATTTCCAGCGACTACGACATGCCTTAGTACCTCGCTTTCATCAGTAATGACTTACAAAAGTCAAAAGAAAACCAAATTGTATGAAAACTGAAGCAATTTTTCCATAATAAAAAATGTAAATACAATTAACGTGTCCCAGACATCAAAAATATGAACATAAAACACATTTAATAGAGAATTATGCTTTTAGATGCATAAAACAATGTGAAATACATAAACAATGAATAAAATGTAAAAATAAACATTTAACATCAATGAACATTTTTGGTGTAGACCAGGGTTGTGCAAATGACAGCCCACTGACGTCTTCAGTGTGGCACTTGAGACGTTATGAGTTTGATAATAAGCAATCTTACCCACAGGGAGGCTGCATCCATTTTAATATTTTGATCATTCTGAATGTGATATTATGTCACCAACTGTTGGACAACGTGAGTAATTTAGGTCTATGACATTACATTGTACTCTAAATAAATACCTATGAAGGTTCTCATTCATCCAGGTGGTTGTCATCTCAGGGCGTTCAATCGCGAACAATTGAACGCCCCGAGATGAACTCTAAATGCTCCTGTGCGAAGCATCCCGTTGTATGACCCAAACAACCTTACCCAGTCATGGTGCAAAAAAAAATAATTAATCCAACACAAATTTTAAATAGACATTGTCACACACAACACAACCTGCTCACGGACTTTGTGAACATTATAAAAATTATAAAAAATGTTAATGTGACATAAAAAATCTAAATTACACCAATTTAAATACAAAATCCAAAACCAGTGAAGTTGGCACATTGTGTAAAACGTAAATAAAAACAGAATACAATGATTTGCAAATCCTTTTTAACTTGTATTCAATTTAATAGACTAGAGACAAGATACTTAATGTTCGAACTGGTACACTTTATTTTTTGCAAATATTAGCTCATTTGGAATTTGATGCCTGCAACATGTTTCAACAAAGCTGACACAAGTGGCAAAAAGACAGAGAAAGTTGAGGAATGCCCGTCAAACACTTATCTGGAACATCCCACAAGTGAACAGGTGGGTGCCATGATTGGGTATAAAGCAGGTTCCATGAAATGTTCAGTCATTCACAAACAAGGATGGGGCGAGGGTCACCACTTTGTGAACAAATGCGTGAGCAAATTGTCCAACACTTTAAGAACAACATTTCTCAACCAGCAAGGAATTTAGGGATTTCACCATCTACGGTCTGTAATATCATCAAAAGGTTCAGAGAATCTGGAGAGATCACTGCATGTAAATAGCAGGGCTGAAAACCAATATTGAATACCTGTGACCTTCCATCCCTCAGGCGGTACTGCATCAATAAGTGACATCAGTGTGTAAAGGATATCACCACGGGGGCTCAGGAACACTTCAGAAAACAACTGTCAGTAACTACAGTTAGTCGCTACATCTGTAAGTGCAAGTTAAAACTCTACTATACAGAGCAAAAACCATTTATCAACAACACGCAGAAACGCAGCCGGCTTCACGGGGCCCGACCTCATCTAAGATGGACTGATGCAAAGTGGAAAAGTGTTCTGTGGTTTGACGAGTCCATATTTCAAATAGTTTTTGGAAACTGTGGATATCGTGTCCTCCGGACCAAAGACGAAAAGAACAATCCGGACTGTTACAGACGCAAAGTTCAAAAGCCAGCATCTGTGATGGTATGGGGGCGTAATAGTACCCAAGGCATGGGTAACTTACACATCTGTGAAAGCACCATTAATAGTGAAAGGTACATACAGGTTTTGGAGCAACGTATGTTGCCATCCAAGCAACATCTTTTTGATGGATGCCCCTGCTTATTTCAGCAAGTCAATGCCAAGCCACATTCTGCACGTGTTACAACAGTGTGGCTTCATAGTAGAAGAGTGCGGGTACTAGACTGGCCTGCCTGTAGTACAGACCTGTCTCCAATTGAAAATGTGTGGTGCATTATGAAGCGTCAAATACGACAACAGAGACCCTGAACTGTTGAACAACTTAAGCTGTCATGAATGGGAAATAATTCCACCTGAAAAGCTTCAAAAATTGGTCTCCTCAGTTCTCATACGTTTACTGAGTGTTGTTAAAAGGAAAGACCATGTAACACAGTTGTAAAAATGCCCCTGTGCCAACTTTTTTGCAATGTGTTTCTGCCACTAAATTCTAAGTTAATGATTATTTGCAACAAAAAAAACAGTTTCTCAGTTCAAACACTAAATATCTTGTCTTTGCAGTCTATTCAATTGAATATAAGTTGAAAAGGATTTGCAAATCATTGTATTCTGTTTTCATTAACGATTTACACAATGTGCCAACTTCACTGCCATCCTAGTCACTGCTGTTGTGTCGTTGGGCAAGACACTTTACCCACCTGCTCCTAGTGCCACCCACACAAAAATGTAACTTAGATATTGGGTTTTACAGTGTAAAGCACTTTGAGTCACTATAGAAAAGCGGTATATAAATATAATTCACTTCACTAGTTTTGGGGTTTGTACATTACAAAGTATGATGGAAAAAATGCATAACTCTCTCCACACGTATCCTTGAGTGGCGCATTTCAGCTGCTTGATATTTCTGATTAATTATAAAACTTTAAGGAGGTTGTCGTGGAAGTAAACAAGGTAGAGGTCAAACTTTCACATACCGTATTTTTCTGACCATAGGGCGCACCGGATTATAAGGCACACTGCCGATAAGCGGGTCTTTTCAGGTCTATTTTCATACAAAAAGGCACATTGGGTTTTAAGGCACATTAAAAAGTTAAGTTAAAAAAGTTAAAGTACCAATGATTGTCACACACTCACTAGATGTGGCGAAATTATTCTCTGCATTTGACCCATCACCCTTGATCACCCCCTGGGAGGTGAGGAGAGCAGTGGGCAGCAGCGGTGGCTGCGCCCGGGAATAATTTTTTGTGATTTAACCCCCAATGCCAACCCTTGATGCTGAGTGCCAAGCAGGGAGCTAATGGGTCCCATTTTTATAGTCTTTGGTATGACTCGGCTGGGGTTTGAACTCACGACCTACCGATCTCAGGGCGGGACATTCTAACCACAAGGCCACTGAGTAAAGGAGTCATAGGAGTTTTTTTCTGTATTGACAACACTTCCTTGTGGTCTACATAACACGTAATGGTGGTTGTTTGGTCAAAATGTTGCATAGATAATGTTTTACAGATCATCTTCAACTTCAAGTCATTTTCTGACAGTCGCTTCAGGATGCGCTGTTTTGTGGGCGGTCTTATTTACGTGGCTCACCTTCGGCAGCGCCTTCTCCCCTTTGTTGTAGCGGTGTAGCGTGCAAGGACGGGAGTGGAAGAAGTGTCAAAAGATGGAGCTAACTGTTTAATGACATTCAGACTACTTAATTAAATCAACAACGGAGCAGAATCTCCTCCTCCGTGGCTCACTAGTGCAATAACAACGCCGGAAACGTGTCCCGTGAACAACCTTCCGACCAGAACTCTCTAATAACTAAAGTTCCATGGGTGAATTATGTAAACCCACCTTCCATAGCGAGTCTACTGACAGATATAAGTTAGAACTTTACACTACTTTATATTAGAAATGACAACAGCGGAGGATGAATGTCCCATAACAAGAAGATAGAGAAAAATAAGAAGCTTATCGACTACGGTGTCAGCACTGATTACGATGGTGGACGCGCATACTTTTGAGGACTTATGCAGATCCCAAATACACAGAGAAGGTATGAAAAGTTGATTTTGCATAATTTTGCAAAACAAAACGCCAGATAATATGTCTGCTAATAGGTGTCATTTTACCGTCCACAGACTATAATAAAACCCATATTTTGAAGCAGAGTACGTCTGACTAAGGTCGCCGTAATGCTCCGACAATCCACAAAGCGGTGCGGCTTCACAGCTTACCAAAGTCGTACTAAAACATTTTTACAGATTTTTGAGCGCCGTGGGTAATGTTCTATATTTTCAAATCAAGACGTTTTGATGTTGTTTACGGGTGTCGTCTTGCACTCTAGACGTATCTCTTATGTGTGACTGCCATCTACTGTTTACATATTATTACACCATGTACCAAATAAAATAGCTTCGAGGTTGGTAAGCACAACCAGAATTATTCCGTACAAGGCGCGCTGTCTGTTTTTGAGATTTTAAGTGCGCCTTATAGTCTGAAAAATACGGTACACTTAATATCCATTATATTAATATAATATGGACACACACTACAAGTTGTGCTCATAAGTTTACATACCCAGGGAGAATTTATGATTTCTTGGCCATTCTTTAGAGAAAATGAATGATAACACAAAAACCTTTCTTCCACTCATGGTTAATGGTTGTGTGAAGCTATTTATTGGCAAACAACTGTGTTTACTCTTTTTAAATCAAAATGACAAACGAAAGTTCCCAAATGACCCTGATCAAAATCTTACATACCCCAGTTGTTAATACCGTGTATTGCCCCCTTTAACATCAATGACAGATTGAAGTCTTTTGTGGTAGTTGTGGATAAGGTTCTTTATTTTCTCAGATGGCAAAGCTGCCCATTTTCCTTGGCAAAAAGCCTCCAGTTCCTGCAAGTTCTTGGGCTGTCTTGCATGAACTGCACGTTTGAGATCTCCCCAGAGTGGTTCAATGATATTGAGGTCAGGAGATTGAGATGGCCACTCCAGAACCTTCACTTTGTTCTGCTGTAGCCAATGACAGGTCGACTTGGCCTTGTGTTTTGGATCATTGTCATGTTGGAATGTCCAAAAACGTCCCATTCGCAGCTTCCGGGCTGATGAGTGCAAATTTTCTTCCAGTATTTTCTGATATCATGCTGCATTCATCTTGCCATCAATTTTGGCCAACTTTCCTGTGCCTTTGTAGCTCACACATCCCCAAAACATCAGTGATCCACCTCCGTGTTTCACAGTAGGAATGGTGTTCCTTTCATCATAGGCCTTGTTGACTCCTCTCCAAATGTAACGTTTATGGTTGTAGCCAAAAAGTTTAATTTTGGTCTCATCACTCCAAATTACTTTGTTCCAGAAGTTTTGAGGCTTGTCTCTGTGCTTTTTGGCGTAATGTAAGCGGGATACTTTGTGACATTTGCACAGAAATGGCTTTCTTCTGGCGACTCGACCATGCAGCCCATTTTTCTTCAAGTGCCTCCTTATTGTGCATCTTGAAACAGCCACACCACAATTTTTCAGAGAGTCCTGTATTTCAGTTGAAGTTATTTGTGGATTTTTCTTTGCATCTCGAACAATTTTCCTGGCAGGTGTGGCTGAAATCTTTGCTAGTCTACCTGACCGTGGTTTGGTTTCAACAGAATCCCTCATTTTCCACTTCTTAATCAGCGTTTGAACACTGCTGATTGGCATTCTCAATTCCTTAGATATCTTTTTATACCCATTTCCTGTTTTATGCAGTTCAATTACCTTTTCTCGCAGATCCTTTGACAATTATTTTTGGCTTCCCCATTACTCAGAATCCAGAAACATCTGTGCAGCACTGGATGAAAGATGCAATGGTCTGTCAGAAGCCCAGAAACTCACTCACCTTTTATACACACACACACTAATTACAAACAAACATGTCACAGGTGAGGATTGGAACCTTGATTAGCCATTCAAACCTGTTTGTGTCAACTTTTATGCATGTTATCAGATCAAAGTCACTTGGGTATGTAAACTTTTGATCAGGGTCATTTGGGTACTTTCTTTTGTCATTTTGATTTAAAAAGAGTAAACACAGTTGTTTGCCAATAATAGCTTCACACTGTCATGATCCGTGGTCGGATCATGTTTTGTTTAGTTATGTTCTGTTAGTTTTGGACTTCCTTAGTTTTGTGCACTTCGGGGGTTTAGTTTAGCTGGAGCTGAAAGTTTTTTATGTTGTACTTAATTATGTCTTGCAGCGTTTGCATTTGTTATGACCTTTCTGGACCACAGAAGGGATTTGCCATTTTTGTTTTGATGATGTCACAGACGGGAAAATATACCTAACGTTTAACATCCTTTTTAAAAGTGCTAAATTTCATATGAAGTCTGCTGTTCTTATCCATCCATCCATTCTCTACAGCTTGTCCCTTTCAGGGTCGCAGGGGGTGATGGAGCCTATCTCAGCTGCATTTGAGCGGAAGGCGGGGTACACCCTGGACAAGTCACCACCTCATCGCAGGGCCAACACAGATAGACAGACAACAAGAGCATTCACACACTAGGGACCATTTAGTGTTGCCAATCAACCTATCCCCAGGTGCATGTCTTTGGAGGTGGGAGGAAGCCGCAGTACCCGGATGGAACCCAAGCAGTCACGGTGGCAAACTCCACACAGAAAGATCTCGAGCCCAGGAACGAACCCAGGACCTTTGTATTGTAAGGCACATGTACTAACCCCTGTTCCACCGTGCTGCCCCTGCTCTTCTTAAATCCACGGTTTTCTATTTTCTAGTATTGGTGCAAGGTGTTGATGAAGCTGGCGACATTGATCATACTGACATTAAGGGCAGCATTTTTTTTCAAGATGTCGACTTGTCTAGGGTGTGCCCTACCTTCCGCCTGAGTGCGGCTTGGATAGGCTCCAGCATTGCCCCGGCGACCCCGAGGGGACAAACGGTGAAAATGGATAGATGGATAGGTGCCACTTTAGTGGCAGCTGGTTTGCAGAAGCTCTGTGCTCTTGTGTGCATAGGCCACACAGTATATGTGGGTGTTGAGATGGTGCTTTTGTTATGTTTTATTTTGTTTGTCTATGCACTGTGCAATTGTATTCGCACAATACATATTATTTACTGCTCATTTTTAATTTTTTGTTGCGTTTTACGTTTGTTGCTGTATGTAGAAAGTGGCGAGTGGTTGCATCGGCTCTGTGCTCTTTTAATACCTCTTACAGTATGTCCTTTTGTGTTCTTTAATATTTCCTACTTGTTTTCATGTGTTTTTACCTTTTTTTTAATGAACTTTTTGAATCTGCATTGCAACTACATTATTTCCCCATTGTGGAATGAATTTAGTTCATCCTATCTTCACTATGTAAAGCACTTTGAGTCACTAGAGAAAAGCGCTATATAAGTATAATTCACTTAACTTTACATATATAAGATAATAGGTTCAATATAGAGGCAACCTGTTGTTCCCCTCTACTGGTACTTTTCCACTCTGCTGGTACTTTTAAAAGGGTAATACTAACTTACGGGACTTTTGCTACATTATTACTGTTTATATTCACAATAGGAAAGCACTATATAAATATAATTCACTTGACTTACCCTAAAATATCAATATCTTTAAGTGATTTCTCATTGTACTTACAGTATATTTTGATACTTTTAAATTGTTTACATGATTTGGCTCTGAGGGCAAAAAAACTGAGCATTTGAATGAGAACTGTTATGCCAAATGTGATTGCCTGCCAAAAGTTGATTCCCATTGCGGGAGCGTGCACCGCTCACTAAACTTGCATTGCTCAGCTTCGTCTGTCCACAGCGGACTACTAGGTGTGAGACAAACACTTTATCTTCGTGGTTATTGTAACGCTACGTGTTTGACATTATTTGAGCCTTTATCGTGTCGGGAAAATGACAGTTTGCCTTTTCTGTGGTATTAATGAGATTTAAAGATGACAATGATAGTGGATCTTTCTTGTCATTGCACGAGTACAACACAATTTTGTTTTCAGTACGTTCGAGATAAGACAAACAAACAGTGTACAGGGTTACAGAACAAGAACACTGATGGGTCGCCACAAGGCTTTTTGAGAGCCAAAATCTACCCAAACGACCACTTTGCTGCTGCCAAAAATGTATTTCAAGTAATATTTTGATACTGACGCATCTCATCTCTGCATATTTTAGAATACTCTTATGAGCATCAAAATCAAGTACCCACTGTACTGTTTACTTGTTGAAATACCATTTTAGAGCTGAAATCTACCCAAACGACCACTTTGCTGCTGCCAAAAATGAGTATCTTCTCTCTGCATAATGCACTAGAACACGCTTATGAGCATTACATATATCTCAATCAAGTAGCTACTGTATCTATTACATAATTTTTGTCAAGCAATAATACATTTAATGATTTTTTTTTAATCAAACACTTGATATACATAAATTATGTGCAAGAAGAAATAACAGTTACTTCTAAACAAGAAATAGGTTTAATCACATCAACATTGTAAGAACAGTTCTTTAAATCTCATTAATACCACAGAAAAGGAAAACTGTCATTTTTCGGATACATTTTTGGCAGGGATCACATTTTGGCACAACACCGGCCCTTGCATACCAAAACTAACAGTATGTAAAAGCACGCCATCTATGTACACTTAATGCAAATGAACCACATATCTTTGTATTCTGACATGAATATAAATCCACTAAGAGAGAGACAATTATTTGTGTACTGAATGCAGCTGAGATAGGCTCCAGCGACCCCAAAAGGGACAAGCGGTAGAAAATGGATGGTTGGATGTATTGTTTTGTATTCAACTATGTTAGAGATATTTTTTTAATCTAAAATTTGTTCCCCCTTTTCCAATCGGAAGAGGCTTCTCGACTCCGCCTTCTAATATAACTGACCAATCAACAAGACGCTTGTCGTCACCTGACTGATTTGATTGGTCATCTTGTGTGTCATGTTTAGTACCAGGAAGTTATTTGAAGGTCTCAGCTGACATCGACATCGTTAAAGGTTCGTGCTTAAAATATGTATTTTTAAATCTTTTTCTTACATTGTAAATATAAACCTTCTCGTACTATTACCTTTATAATACAAGGTCCGTCGTTTATTGTGTTTTACAAATGGTGTAAAATATTTAATAATTTCATATTTAAAATGTCAAACAATCATAGCGTGTTTAAGCGTGTTTGACATAACCTACGGTGTCCGACAGGAGCACGTCGGAACAGTCCAAACACTGAAATGATCCAAAACCCCATCCATCCATTTTCTACCGATTGTCCCAAACCTTAAACACATGCAACATGAAAATCACTAAATGCTGAGGATCAGAAACATATGCAAAAAGGTCCTGCAAGTGCACAATACACACAAATAAAAACAACTGCATGAGAGAAATGCAGCAAGTTCATGGAACACAAATAATAGTTAGCTAGGCTACCAGGACTGCCAGACCTAAGCAACAGGGTTTTTAAAGATGCTGGACGCTTAGAAGAAGGTGGTTGAAATGAAAACATATTTTTTTATTTATGTTTTTATTACGGCTGGCAAACACTCATGCAATTAATCACAAAAAAACAGACTAATCACAGTAGAACTGAAAACAAATAAATGACGTACATTCAACTAAAACATTAAAACATGCTCTTGTTTAACATTCTGAAAATACAATTGCATTTGTACCAAAATATCAGGGCCTTTTTCAAGTTCATTTAAATCATGCAATCAAGTAATTAGCTGCGAATATTTGTGATTAATCGAAATAAAAAAAATATTAAGTTGATTAAAAATGTAATAGTTTAACAACACCAAATGTTTTCATCTTTTTTTGTTTGTTTGTTTTGTTCTGTGATCTTGCAGCATATTTCACATACATTTTCTTTTGACTCTTATTTAGGTTTTTGGCATTGGCAGGACTTTCTGCATTTGTTTTTGATCCTGCAGAGTTTGTGAGTTCATGAAATGTTTTTATTTTGAAGCGTTTTCTCATTGCATGTGTTTATGGTTTGGATAATTTGTGTGTTTGCAAGAGACATCCTGAATAAAAACCAACGCTTCCCATCCTACCTGATGGAGCTTTAGAGGTGCTGCAAAGAGAAATAGGCGAAACTGCCCAAAGATAGGTGTGCCAAGCTTGTGGCATCGTATTCAAAAAGACCTAAGGCTGTAAATGCTGCCAAAGTTGCATCAAATAAGTATTGAACAAAGGCTGTGAACACTTACGTACATGTGATTTATTTATTTATTTATTTTTTTGGGATAAATTTGCAATAAAAATCTGTCATTTTTACATTGTCATTATTGGGCATTGTCTGTACAATTTTGAGAACTGAAATGAATGTATTGGAATAAGGCTGTAACATAACACAATGTGGAAACACTTAATACTTTCCGGATGCACTGTACGTCAGTGATCAGGTCAAAGCATACGCCAGTGCAAAGATAAGTGAGGAGACTGACTGGTGTGCTCAATTTAAATAATGCAGGTCAGTAATTTTCCTGCGAATAATCAAAAAATAAACAAGTGTTATTGTAAAGAATATATCGTTTGGCAGCACTATGTTGGTTGTGTTAACAAATGTCATATATCAAAATGCATGCTTAGATCTTTCTGGGTGTGACCCTCGGGAGAAAACCTTTGGACAAACGCCCAAATAACAAGGCTTAAACATAAACATTTTGCATGTATTTTTCTTCAAAGGATTCCAATGTGTGTGTTTATGGTCCTGTGACGGGAGAGAGCATCATGGGAAATACTGATAGTGCGTTGGTGCAGAAGCATTTGTTTCGCTTCCGTCCTGAAGATCGTCCGGCGGTTGAAGGAGTGTTTGACAGACTTCAAGGTGACATGAGGACGCCTGCAAGGAACACTGTCACCTTTCCTATGTTGCAGGTATGAATCATCATGTACATACTTAAGTCTAAAATGTACGTAATCATTTTTCTTAGCACTGATCATTGCTCCACATGGTTTACAGTAGACAGTATTTCAGATTACATAACTAACCCTGCCCCCTTGCACACATGCGGGTAAAATATTTATGATGAGATGTCTAAAAGACAAAATTTGATATTATTCTATGTCTGTTACTTTTGTCAATGTGCATTTCTTTGGATTCGTTATGGTCTCGTTGTTGGTCAGGGAGAAAAGTTTGTTGATGAAAATAATGAGTCAGCACTCAATCGACTGCATGTGTTGCCACCAAAAGGTTTAAAGATGGCCTCTTGGACTCACATCGGTGACTTAGTTGATGTTCTGGTACCACAAACATATTTTCTCATCTTCAACAAAGATTGTGTGAATATTAGTCTAAGTGAGCAATGGTAATTTTCATGTTCCTAATTACCGTATTTTCCGGACCATAGGGCACAAGATGCACTGCCGATGAATGCTTTATTTTGGATTTTTCTATTTCATATATAAGGCGCACCGGATTTTAGGGCGCATTAAAGGAGTCATATTATTATTATTTTTTTTCTAAATTGAAAACACTTCCTTGTGGTCTACATAACATGTAATTGTGGTAATTTGATCAAAATGTTGCATAGATTATATTTTACAGATCATCTTCAAGTCGCTTCAGGTGGCGCCGTTTTGTGGGGGGTCTTATTTACGTGGCTCACCTTCGGCAGCGTCTTCTCCCCGTCATCTTTGTTGTAGCGGTGTAGCGTGCAAGGACGGGATTGGAAGAAGTGTCAAAAGATGGAGCCAACTGTTTTAATGACATTCAGACTTTACTTAAATCAAAAACGGAGCAGCATCTCCTCATCCGTGGCTCACTAGTGCAACAACATGTGCCCCATGAAAAACCATCCGACCAGAACTCTCTAATAACTAAAGTTCCTTGGGTGAATAATGTAAACTCCCTACACCGGTATGTTTTAGCGCTTTCATGGCGAGTTTACTTACAGATATAAGTAAGAACTTTACACTACTTTATATTAGAAATGGCAACAGCGGAGGATGAATGTCCCATAACAAGAAGATAAAGAAAAAGAAGCCTATCGACTACGGTGTCAGTACGGACTACTAAGGCGATCCCAAATACAGATCAGCAGGTACCAGAAGGTAAGAAAAGTTTCTTTTGCATAATATTGCGAAATCAAACGCCAGATAATATGTCTTAACTTACACACACACCATAATAATACTCGTATGTTGAAGCACAGTACAATCCATTAAGTGGTGCGGCTTCATAGCTTACCAAAGTCGTACTAAAACATTTTGATAGAGTTTTGAGCGTCGTGTGTAATGTTCTATATTCTCAATGGAACATATCAAATTTTGGTGTTTACCTCGGTCATATTGCAGTCTCCACGTATCTGTTATGTGTGACTGCCATCATATTGCAGTCTACACATTTCTCTTATGTGTGACTGCCATCTACTGGTCACACTTATCATTTTACCATGTACCAAATAAAATAGCTTCGAGGTCTGTAAGCACAACCAAAATTATTTTGTACATTAGACGCCCCGGGTTATAAGACGCACTGTCGAGTTTTGAGAAAATGAAAGGATTTTAAGTGCGCCTTATAGTCCGAAAAATACAGTATATAATATATGAACACTTTGTTGTTTGTTTGATTTTCTTTGGGATTCCACATCTCTGAATTCCAATCAAGTCATTTTGTGGCTTTGGTTACATATTCACCATTGCTAAACTTTGGATGGTGAAATCCACTATTAGGTGTTGAAATGGTCCAATTGTAAGTGTGCATGCTGCAGTGTGTTTGTTCTATTGAACACACATGTAACAAACAATAATCTACCATTCTTGAAAAAAAATGTTGGCATGTTGATGGCAACAACATTTACGGTCTTGTTGGCATCAAAGTAGTAATGTCCTTTGAAAATGTGTCCGTGTGTGTTGACTTGTTGTGTTATTAGTTTCATCATCGCAAAAGTAAAGTTGTGCTTTTGTCAAAAAGGAATTTCAAGCACAGGAATGAAAGTATTTTCTTCTTTTCTCCTGCGTTCTTTCACCCCAAGTAGATGTGCAAGCAGTGGCTATTTCTTCTTATGTTAACAACTGCTTATGTTGACATAAGGGATGTCGACCTAAACAGCTTCCACTGTAATTATGCACAGATAGGATTTTGTCTCTCATGGATCATTACCGTGCTCCAAATCATGCAAGTAACAATCTTCCTAATCTTAAGTATTTACTGTGTGTCCCGCAGGCCTCCATGATCGGAGTGTCACCAGAGTCTATGGTGAAGAGATTATTCAAGTGCATGTGCAGTATAGACGCCACACCAACAGCATCTGGCAAAGTCAGTGCCTCCTTGGCTTCAGGAGTGTGTCGAGAGCAGTTGCTCATCTTCCTCGCAGACGTGTTGAGGGGCACTGCTGAAGAACGAGCGCCTCTTGTTCTGGCCATGTCTCAGGTCAGAGAAAGCTCCAAGACTGTCACCTTTCAGCAAGTAACAGAGGTGAGAAAAGTCATTGTTGTCTTGATTATTGCTGCCACGTATCTTTGTTTGGGCTTTCTCAGGGCATTCAGTCCATCACAAGTGCACTTTTCAGTTTATCTTAGAAGACATTTGGCCCTCATCACTTCATTCTCTCAGACTTAAAGTACCAGTAGAGTTGTTGAAAAACAAGTAGACTTTATATGCTTAACTGTGTTTCATTGTAATCATTAAACCATATCCAATCATATTTATAATCCGCAAAGTAGGGATGTCACAGTATGAAAACTTCTTATCACGGTTATTGTGACCAAAATGATCACAGTTATCATTATTATCGCGGTAATTTTAAATGTGCTCAACATTTTTAGAAACTACTTATACTAAAAACTTTTAACCAAGTTTTATTTTTTAAAAATCCCACAAACAACACATTCTAAATATATATTTGTACTTCAAGTTGAAAGTTGAATGTACATAGGAAAGCAACATAAGCATTATAAACAAAGTAATATGGCAGAAACAAAATAATACTACAAATAAATAAAAAAGTGTTCCTATATGAGGTCTAGTCTTACACTGCATGAGAATGGGCAAAATAATTGAGATTATTTTTTTATCAATATTGAAATCACGATTATTAATCATGATTATTAACTATAATAGGTAAAACAGTGTTGGTGTGTGAATGCGACACCATCATGTAATTTGTAATGTTTAATAAAAATGCTCTAGATAAACGTTATCCATATATTTAAAGACAAATATTTGTGTTTTTGTTCATTAATAGTATCAGCGTATCAGCTTTTTTATCACATGATGCCGTTATCTCTATTTTTACATTTTTATATATATATATATAAAAGACATTTCATATTGCTTATTATTTTGTTCTCTGCTACAAAAATGTTCTGTGCTACTATTTGTTTTCATTTAGTAGAACCAGTGCTACTAGTGAAAAAGCTAAGCGTATAGCTCTGCCATAGTATGACCCAGACCTACTCAGTGGCCTAGTGGTTAGAGTGTCTGCCCTGAGATCGGTAGGTTGGGAGTTCAAACCCCGGCTGAGTCATACCAAAGACTATAAAAATGGGACCCATTACCTCCCTGCTTGGCGCTCAGCATCAAGGGTTGGAATTGGGGGTTAAATCACCAAAAATGATTCCCGGGCGCGGCACCGCTGCTGCCCACCGCTGCTGCCCACCGCTGCTGCCCACCGCTGCTGCCCACCACTCCCCTCACCTCCCAGGGGGTGAACAAGGGAATGGGTCAAATGCAGAGGACAAATTTCACCACACCTAGTGTATGTGACAATCATTGGTATTTTAACTTTAACTTTAACTTAAGGGATGAGAATATTCACAAGCCAACTTTATTTTGATAGTTCTTACAGGACTTGATCTTTGCTGTAGTCCAGATTCTGGTCTGTAAAGGACGCCTTCAGGGATGGAAACCTGAAAATATGGGTGATTGCTCTCTAGGTGTCAAACTTTTGGCGGAGCAAATGTGCGCAGAACTCAAACCCACAGGTAAAGCAGCGATTATTTTGGCTGTTTTATAATACAAATTACTGTATTATATAAATGTTGTTACAATTTCACATGTTCTCTTTCTTAAGACCAAGAAGTCTATGATGTTACCCATTTGCAAGATTGGATCTTTAGAGTACCCCAGGTATCTTTGTACCTGATGATGCTGGTAGTGGAAGGGCTGAATGTGTCCCTAAGTGTGCAGTTAACACACACTCCACTCCCTCCTTGTAAAGACACACCCTGGAAAGAGTTCAAGTGTCTGCTTGATATCCCCACTCTCATGTTTCTCGCACCACAGGTAAGTATTGCAGCATCATTCCTTTGACATTATTTGATATGAAAACCAGCCAGTTAAAACGTGACATTACAGAGGCACTGCACAGCCTCCAAATCCTTTAGAATTTGGAGAGTATTTGTAAAGACAAGTGGACCAAAATGTTTGCAACCCCGGTGACCAACTACAAAAAAAACATCTAATTAAATATTTCATTCCATTCAATGAAATACAAATTCATTAATAAACATTTTTAAAAGTTTTTCTGGATGTCTCTTCAAAGGAAATGATTGTGACTTGTTTGATGGGGATGAACATTACCTTATTTTCCGAGCTACAGAGCACACTCTTATTTAAAGGGGAACTGCACTTTTTGGGGGAATTTTGCCTATCGTTCACAGCCATCCATCCGGGGTCCACCCCGGATGGATGGATGGAAACAATACATAAAGAATGCCATTGTAAATTAATAATACTAACACAGACACTTGTAAAAATGTTAGCATATTTCGCTAAAAATAACTGATGCTAGCTTGATAACATTACAATAGCACATAAAAATATACATGACGACACTCCTACAGACATCACACATGGGATGGTGGAAGGTTCAAAGTGTGGGGAAAAAGTAGTGGTTTACAGTCTGGAAAATACGGTACTTACAAAATCAGATGTTTTGATCTTTCCAGCTGCCTGACGCATACTGTGCAGCTTGGAGACTTGTATTTTCCACAATGCTGCACGGAGAGAACTTCACACGAATGGTGGCTGGACTGACACACTGCGGACCCACTTTGCTGCTCATCAAAGACACAAAGGGATATGTTTTTGGTGGCTTTGCCTCACCCAGCTGGGAAGTCAGACCTCAATTCCAAGGTAAGAAAATCATATGTCAGTTTGCTTTTACAGTCGTGCGAGATGTAGGATGAGCCCCCTCTTGTCACAGGCCAGTTCAAAGCGTAAAATGAGGCCAAATCTCAAAATGTTATATGCAACTTAAAGAGGAACTGCACTTTTTTCACAATCATTATGAAAGACATGACAACAAATGTCTTTTTTTAATGCATTTAACTCATAAATATAAGTCAGCTTATAGCGGAGCCAATTGGAGGTCCTCTATTCCGCCAATAAAATCCAACAAAAAAGCGACAACAATACCCCATTTACATTTCGTGACTTGAATATTAACCAAATATTAGTGATATTTTTATCATAAGCACTAACGCAGACAAACTATTTACAGCGGCGCCGTGACCACAAGATTTTGTGCCAATTTTGACATGATTGAATGATCAGATGCTTCCTCGTTTCCTTGCTCGTCAATATTTATTTTAGATGGTAAATCATGCCTCTCACCTGCATAGTAGGACAAGAACGTATACCAACAAGTTGGTACACTTTGACAGACAATTTACACCCGTAAATGGCGAGAGTGACACAAAAAGATTCTTGGTTTCAGCCCACTTTTCCTCGCAAGGATTATGAGTCATTCTTCATCTAAATTGGATTATGTGAACGTCCTAGCAGTCAGCATCCTTAGACAGTAAGGGATGTTTTATTATGTTTGTTAGCGCTCATGAAGTCTGCAGTGAGCAGTGTTGGGTTAGTTACTGAAAACCAGTAAGTAGTTACAGTTACTAGTTACTTTATTTCAAAAGTAACTGAGTTACTAACTCAGTTACTTACACCAAAAATTAATGCGTTACTGTGAAAAGTAACTATGGCAGGATCATTGACACAGATGGTGAAGTTTCAGTGCTCAGTAGAGATGTAACAGTTTTGAGGGGTTTAAGCACCTGGAGGACCTCCTCTGCAACTCTCACATGGTGATGATGTCTTTGACATTTGTCTTCAGGGTCTTGTGGGTCAATGCAGAGTATACAGTATAGCTGCCTGCTGCTCCAACATATCATAAGTGGAGTTCCACCTCGTTGGGACATCATGTATGAGCTTATGAGTAGGCAGCTTTAGCATTTCTTGCTTTGTCTTAAGCACATGAGCAGCTGTTGTGCTTGGGTGGAAGTAGGAAACCTCCTTCCTGATCCTCCCAAGGAGGCGCTCCATCCTATTGACTGAGATTCGCTTCTGTGATGCCAAATTCACTACATGTGCAAATCACCCTACCTGTGGTCCCAGTCCTGCCTCATTCACTGCATTTATATGATTTTTGGCATTATCACGTGTGACTGGGATATCTTTATCTTCCATTCCTCCACTGCTTGTGTCAGTACCTGCGCAAGGTGACTCTCGTAAAGGGGGCGTGTCTTCTCATCTCCCAGTCTGCTGTGATGAAGTGAGCGCTTATTGTCCCCTGGACGTCCACCAGTCTGTCATGAGCGCAACAGATGATGCTCGGGATAGTTCATCAACAACTTTTTTCTTCTCCTGCTCATAAAGATCTGGCACAATCTTATCGCTGAAGTGGGTGCGTGACGGGATGTCGTAACATGGCTCAAGCACGCTCAGCATGTGTTTAAAACCCTCGTTTTGCACAACCGAGTCTGCACCTATAAACACACCGATTAAATGGCACGGGGCGTTGAAGCTCCTCCGTTACTCCGCTCGCCATGACCACGCTGTGTGTGGACTGAACGTGCGAACAACTTTTTTTTGTGTTTCATATATCAAACCGCGGATCACGTGTGTGCCGAACCGAAGATATTGATCTGAACGGATCACAGATCAATGTTGATCCGTTGCACCACTAGTAAACACAGACACGCCCCCATGTGTGAGTATGAGTTCAACTTTTTAATTAGTGAGTCCAAGTGGCTCCCATCTCATCAAGCCCCGCCCCCTGCCTGCGGAGTAACTGTTCTGTCACATGACCATTATGCAGACAGATAGTTAGTACAGTAAATACATATAAAGTAAGCACATGCGTAGAAAAATATCATATATTATTATTTGAAGGGAGAAAAAAGACATTTTCAATTACTTTGAAAATGTTTTAAAAAACAAATGATAATAATCCCTTCACGCTAAATCTTTGCAAATCACATTTTGCTGTAATTACTGTCATTCTTATTCAGTATTTGGGGTAGGAGATTATCAGCATGGAACATCTTGACTTTTCAAGGTGCAAGTAACCTGTGAACAGCTGTTCTATGACTTAACATGGAACATTAACAATAATGTCAAATATGTCACTAGACCAGACCTGGGCAAAATACGGCCCGTGGGCTACATGCGACCCGTTAAGATTTTCATTTCGGCCCGCCGGATGTTGTACGTAATTTTTTTAGACCTTTAACAACAAATCTGTCGCCGCCATTATGATGTGCAGTGGTGTTTTTAAATTACCGTAAGTCTTGAACTATAGAAAGTATTTCAGTGGTCGAAATCTGCGCTTTTGGGTGTTATAGGAGTTATTATGGTAATCAACGTCACAGCAGCTCAAACGAAGAACAAAGCAGAGTGGGCGGGGTTTGTTTTCAGAGCAGCCAACTTGAAACGCATGTGTCAGAAACAGATGCGGAAGCAGATTTTTACGTGCACTTAGCATTCATATTTTGCTGTTGTTTACATTTTTGTTGTGTTTTCCTTGGTCTGAAAAGTAAAAGAGAAGCAATTTTCATATGTTGTTAATATTCAGTGTTTTATTGTTCATCGTTAATATTATAAATCCCACTTTTTTCATTTTAATGTACATTTTGGGCATCCCATTCAGTAAAAAACTGTAAAATTCCATTCCGTTTTTTTGAGGTGGTCTGTCATAACGTTTTTAGAACTCTATCGGACATTGTGAATTTTGGTATTAGTGTTCCTGAAAAAAGGGACCCAAACACACATACTGTACAGGAGATTTTTACAGCTAAATGTGTATACATAATTTATACACACATACACCTTGGCCCCCCAGACACATTTTTCTCTCTCACATCGACGTCCCATTGGGGTTGTGAGTTTTTCCTTGCCCTTATGTGGGCTCTGTACCGCGGATGTCGTTGTGGCTTGTGCAGCCCTTTGAGACACTTGTGATTTAGGGCTATATAAATAAACATTGATTGATTGATTGATTGATTTCTCTCAATGTAGCGAGTCAAAATATTTGCCCAGCTCTGCACTAGATGGTGGACAGAATATTTATTCTATTTTATTCTAGGTGGTACCTCAGTTTTTGTACACCCACTTTTGGTATGATTTGTGTTCAGTGAAAATATTAACCAAAATCTTGCCCAGTTTTTGGTACAATTCTCTGAATTTTGCAACCCTGCAGTCAGACAAACTAATGCTGAGCAAACGGCAATGGTGCCTGTCAGAAGGCAAATAGAAGGTCAGCTGTCTGGAATAAATAATCAGACAACTGACAATAATACATATTATCTATCACTGTTGGAAGTGTAGGTGCTGAGCAGTGTGGCTTGTCATGATGCGCATGGATTAAATACACAAAACATTTTGGCGTAATTAAATAAATGAGTTACCAACGCTAACACATTCTTTCTGACAGCCCTGATATGTCTTGCGAACCAGCGTCCTCTGCCGTGGACCTTTGTGATTTGGTTAACAGCATTTTGAAAAAGAAAATTGTAACTAAAACAAATGTTCTCAGGGGAATGTATATAAAGTACATCTACATGGATAGACAGTATATATTTGTATGATTGTGTGTTGCATGTGTACTTGTGTGTGCAGGCGACTCCAGATGCTTCCTGTTCTCAGTCTTCCCTAGAATGAGAGTTCACACATCGACAGGTTACAACCAACACTTCATGTATCTAAACCAGAATCAGCAGACCCTGCCCAACGGTCTGGTAAGGCAAGATGTAGCATGTGACCCACATCATAGACAAACACTATTAAATGCCGTATTTGTCCATACTTGGTCTGTACTTTTTGAGTTCGGATCAGGATTTTATACTATCGATTCCGATCATTCATGAGTGACATCAGCTAACACTGATCTCAAGTAATACTAGTGTTGTCTGGGTACCAATAAATGTCAATATTGGCTTTATTTTAACAGAAAATCTTATGATACATTAAACACATGTTTCTATTTGCACTCAAAAAACTATTTTAGAACACTAAAATAAAATGACATTAAATAACATAGTGAACATACTAGACAACTTCTCTTTTAGTAGTAGGTAAACAAATACTCCTTATTTGGCTACTGACATATGAAGTAACATATTTCATTTCCGATTATTTTGTCAAAATTATGAGGGACTAACGGTAGAAGATGGATCAATGGATTATTAATCTACTTGTTCATTTACTGATAATGTGGTTATTTTCTGTTTTAACATGTTCTATCAACGCTTCTGTTAAAAAGTAATAAGCACTTTCTCTTCTGTTGTTTGGATACTTTTCTATATGTTTATTATATATACTACATACATTTTGGCATCCTCACTCATTAATTAAATGGACTGTAATGAAGCTTGTAGTGACAGTGCTGTGCAGTATGTGACAGTGTGCATCATAACTTAGTGGCGGCTTGGACAAGAAGAAGACAAAGAATCTTGTGGCAAAAGTTGCTTGTCAAACTATCGGGAGTCTTGCAGCTTGTTGAATGAGTTACTAATACTGTTTATACTGTACATTTTAGATAGCTAACAAGATAAATATCATACTGAGTCACAGAGGCAACCTCCAGATGTTTTAAATGTTGTCGCATGACAGGTGTATTACATGAAAAGCAAGGTCTGCTGTAATGTGTTTATGGTGAAAAAGTACCAATGATTGCCACACTCACACTAGGTGTGGTGAAATTTGTCCTCTGCATTTGACCCATCCCTTTGTTCACCCCCTGGGAGGCGAGGGGAGCAGTGGGCAGCAGCGGTGGCCGCGCCCGGGAATTATTTTTGGTGATTTAACCCCCAATTCCAACCCTTGATGCTGAGTGCCAAGCAGGGAGGTAATGGGTCCCATTTTTATAGTCTTGTATGACTCGGCCGGGGTTTGAACCCACAACCTACCGATCTCAGGGCGGACACTCTAACCACTAGGCCACTGAGTAGATTTCCACATTTTCCATGTTTTTGGTGTTGTTGCCAGTGGCCACAGCCATTTTTATCTTCCTGTTGCTGCTGGTCAGACTTGCTCATGTTCGTTTCCATCCAGAAAAGCACAAGCAATGCCGTCATCGACCATAATTCACATATGAATTTGTTTGGCGTCAAACTTTATTGTTGATTTTTGTTGACAGTGTTGACATATAGTTGCACTCCTATCTCTAATGAACTCATCTGATGTCTGGCAAACAAAACAAAGTGTTACATGTTCCCCAACAGTGTTTGCCTATAATTCACAATCCCTATGTGAACCGAGAACACATGTCTTTCTCTTTTTATGCATTTTAATAAATCATTAAAAGCTAGAAATAGGTGGCTAACAATGCAGGTAATAGGGATTCAATCTATTTTGCCTCTAAAACATCCAAAAACCGCCAACAAGGTTTTATATTCATGTTGTAAGTATATACAGTATCTAATGTAGTAAAAGGCACATTCATAATACCATATAATATTTACAGTATTTTGGTCATTATGAGCAATGCAGTAACTTTTTGGCAGTGCATTGATTTCACAGAGCACATCGCAAAGTTAACCATTTCCATCAACAACAATTCCCTTTAACTATGGTAGACTTCATTAGAGCCAATGATGACTACATTTGGACAAATGATGAGCCATAACCTTATATTTTTGAGTCCGAATATAGGGAGGATAAAAGTTTTAGAAGCTGGTTTATAAGAAGATCCAGCTATAGTGAAAAACTAAGGACCTGTTTTACTAAAGGTATGCTTGTAACACTTGCAAACCTGATAGCACACGCAAAGCTGATCTACTAAACGTGTGCAAAGTGGATTGTATTTGTTTAGTGAGCAGAATAAGGAGTGCAATTCATTTTGCGTCCCTCTCTTCATTAATATGCAAAATATATACCGATCATCAAAACAGCCACAATACTGGTAGAAGATGCGAATAAAATTATTTAGCACGGGCATTGTAATTTATCAACACTCATCACTGTTTTGCGAGCACTATTTCGCGTTTTATTTAGCATGTGTCAGAAGGACGTGCACACGGCTGCAGGATCAGTGCTTGCATTACACAGACAGGCGATGGACAGACGAGAATCCTTCGTCATGCGTGTGTGTCAGCATATTTGGAGGGTCAGAAATTAAAAAAGATTAGACATATCGTCTATTCAGCAACATCATTTTATTATTTTATAGCTGCTAGAGCACTTAAGGGACTGATTAAAACTAATTGAATTGATGCGTCATTTTGTATTTTTGCAATGATGCTTTTTTTTTTTATTACATAGAACATTTCTTATTAAAAAATGTCTTACATGAAAAATACATTCTTATAGTATGCATTTTTTGCATCTTGAGCGAAGTCAGTGCAGCCTCTCTCCCTTGCACCTTCAGCGCTGAAAAAAAAAGTGGTGTCATAATGTAGTGCTCATAAAAAATGGTAGATGTCTCCTGCATGTTAGAAAACATAGCAAAACGCCACAGGTAGGAGCAGTAAATTAGAATGTTTCCGTGATGAAGGCCTGTATAGTACACAGAAAATCCTTTAAAGACCGCCTTTAAATAAGGCGGCCTGCATCATTTTTCAATTGTACACACAGTACACACTCCCATTACTAGTACACATTATTTTATGGATTGCACACGCTGTTTAGCGCGTGGTCTTTGGAGCTTAGTAAATCAGGCCCTCAGCATCATGTAGCAGTAGTGCTACAGAAAGTGCTAAACAAGAAATACAAACTATGAACATAAAACAATTACTTCCTATACAATGTCTGCTCTCATTGTGATGCCAATGTCAACTTATTTAGTCACTGTCAGGTTCAAACACTGATGACATTTATTAAACAAGACAAGAGGCAAATAATTAAACAGAGACAGAATTCAATTTGGACTCAATTGAGGAGAAACGCCTGGACACACTGTCCTCTTGTACAGTCTCCAGCACGCTCTCCCAAAAGATTGCACTCCTCCTTCTTTATTTGACTTTCTCCGACCACCTGACCACCGCTTCCACTTCCAGAGGGAAGTGGGTCGTAAACAGCGTTGCCTTTGGTTACAGAATAGTTCAAAAGAAGAGGTCGTAAAATAGTTCAAAAAGAGTTCCATAAAATAGTTCAAAGAGAGTTCCATAAAATAGTTCAAAGAGAGTTCGTAAAATACTTCAAAAAGAGGTCCATAAAATACTTTAAAAAGAGTTCTTAAAATACTTCAAAAAGAGGTCGTCTGGAAATTGGGCAGATTCTTGGTTCTCTCCGCTTTGAAGTCCTTGGGTTAGAACAATATCTTTCTGTTGATTACCATACATGAGAGAAAACAGGAACACCTTCATCTTGCTCCCCCCCCCCCTACACAGTGGAGTTTTACTAGCCTTACTCTTGGTAGGTTTCAAAGACAGCTTTTGTCTTCTTGTCAGGAACTCAATGTAATACACAGTTTTTGTGATAATTTAGAAACAATTATTCTAACAGTCACTTTTCAGTGATGAGCTGGTCCATGTAGACATGTTGTCGACACATGCTGGGTTAACATAAGTGGTTCTACTGGACTTGGAGTGTATTGCTAGTTGAAAGAGTCCCCTGTGAAGCAGTAAATACATCCAAATATAAAGTTTTCCTGTTTATGAACAGAACATTTACTAATGTACATTGATTAATTTACAGAAATATGGAGCTAAATCAGGGCCAAAGGTTTTGTACTTGAAAAAATTTACTTTGAAACTGAAAGTTCAGGTTTTGAATATTGAAAAATACTTCAGTGTATTCAAAATAAAAATAAATAAAAGCTGTTTTTTTTCAGGTTGGACATAATTTTGATTTGCACTTAACGTGAGTGAATTATTTTTAATTTTTCACTTTAATATATTTTGATAGTTGAGCTTTCACATTTTCAGATTTAATTTAAATTTTTTACAGTTTAATTGTTTTTTTAAGTTTCACATCTTTCTTTTTCAGATTCAAATCAGTTTTTTTCAAGTTCAGACTTTTGGCCCCTTTTACCAAGGGGACTGGCCTTGTGACAGACCAATCAGCAAAAGGATGAGGGGCTTCACGTTGCCTTCAAGGAACATAGGAACTAAGTCAGTTCAAGCCAACATTTCATACAGGCTACAGCATGCGATTGTCAAAGAAAGAAATTATGACAGTGAGACGTGAAGGCATATTTAAAAAGCACCGACGACAAATTGTGCCATATTATGAATTTCATAAGCCAAGCATTCCCAATTTTAATGAGTAATGGCATCTGGTTCTGCTAGGGCTCTATGGTACTGTAGGTTCTTCAGCCTCTTTCTGCGGCTAGCACACCGGTGAGGAAATACTTGTTTACAATGAAAGGTCGTTTTGTGACAACATGCAATGTTTTCTAAATACATTTGCATTGTTTTCTAAATAAATAAACAAGTTAGCAAGTAAATATTGCATTATTAAATTATCTGACATAGTTATGGTTCACATTATGAGATGAATAAGGTCTTCTCAAGATGTTTAATATGATTCTTCTTCTTGGTACTTTGTAAACACTTTGAGGTTGAACAGTTTCTTAAAATAGATCATATTAGAACTGTGTTTATTTATCTATTCCATAATTAAATTCCACATGCTAAAAGTTTTAAGTGTTGTATGTGTATGCAAATTTTTTACATTACATTTTTCTCTAAGGTTATATTTATCTTCTTTTGTTAAAAAATCATTGCTATGCGTTCTTGGGTATCAGGTTATAGTTAATTTCTTTCTCTGACAATCGCATGTTGTAGCCCAGGGCTATTCAACTCGATCATGAAGAGGGCCGCTGTTTCAAGAGGCGAAGGGCTCAGGGGCCAGACATTGAAATGTGGATGTTTCATCAGAAAGCGCCTCCGCGTAGGGCTGGGCGATATGGCCTTTTTTTAATATCTCGATATTTTTAGGCCATGTCACATTACATGATATATATCTCAATATTTTGCTTTAGCCTTGAATGAACACTTGATGCATATAATCACACCAGTATGATGATTCTATGTGTCTACATTAAAACATTCTTGTTCATACTTGATTAATATATGCTCATTTTAAACTTTCATGCAGAGAGGGAAATCACAACTAAGTCAATTTAGCAAAACTGTATTTATTAAGCAGTTATTAAGCCGTGGCACAAACATTCATGTCATTTCCAAAACAGAAAGTGCAAGATTGTCAGAGACATTTTAAAACAAGCTATGAGTGCACTTTTGTGCATGATGTCACTAAGATGACATATCAAAACAACACTAAATTAAAGTGCACTTTTTGTACAGAACGCCACTACTATAGTTTAAAATAAATAAAGTGCACTTTTGTGCATGATGTCACACAAGATATTTCAATAACTGTCAAATAAAAATGAGTTGCATAATAGGAAATCAAATAGTGTATGTCCTTCGCTATGTGGTAGGTTCCTGCGGACGTTATCTCCTTCTGTTGTTCACTATTTTTTTCATACGGTGTTGATGTGGAAATGGTTGCCTCGGCATTTTGTTTGTGAAGTGAAGTGAAGTGAATTACATTTATATAGCGCTTTTTCTCAAGTGACTCAAAGCGCTTTACATAGTGAAACCCAATATCTAAGTTACATTCAAACCAGTGTGGGTGGCACTGGGAGCAGGTGGGTAAAGTGTCTTGCCCAAGGACACAACGGCAGTGACTAGGATGGCGGAAGCGGGGATCGAACCTGCAACCCTCAAGTTGCTGGCACGGCCGCTCTACCAACCGAGCTATACCGCCCATTTTGTTTGTGTGGCACCGAACGGAGATGTTGACATGCAGAGTAAGCACTCTTCATTCTCTAGCAGGTGACTTTTCAAATGATGCTACATATTAGCAGTCATGCTACTTTTTGTAGCAACACTTTTGCCCCACACTTGACAAATTACGGTTGTCTGTTCGACATATTCCCACTTGAAGCCAAACCACAGCCAGACGATGAACCCCCTGCTGTTTTTCTTGGGAATTAATTATTCCTTCATTTTTACCAATTTGCACCTTCTTTCTCTCGTATTACCACTCGCACCACAGCTAACGTTACCCATGCCGCTACCTCTCTGTTCCGCGAGGGCGTATACGTATGTGACGTATGTAAGAAGGTGCGTTTGTTTTATGTCTCTGTGAGAAGGAGAGACAACAAAGAGTGAGAAGAGACTGTAGTGTAATGCCCGCAGCTAAAGCAACTGCGTGAGAACGTATACTCGAATATCACGATATAGTAATTTTCTATATCGCACAGAGACAAACCTGCGATATATCGATATATCGCCCAGCCCTACCTCCGCAGGTTATATTTCTTTGAGAACACGTTTACTTAATTGCTAAGTAAACACATCAACTTCCACACTACACTGTCAATGAATTCATTATTCTGCCCTCGCTACTCGTTTCCAACGTGTGCAGCTACAAAACCCAAAATCAGTGAAGTTGGCACATTGTGTAATTCGTAAGTAAAAACAGAATACAATGATTTGCAAATCCTTTTCAACTTATATTCAATTGAATACACTGCAAAGACAAGATATTTCATTTTTGAACTGAGAAAGTATTTTTTTTTTGCAAATAATCATCAACTTAGAATTTAATGGCAGCAACACATTACAAAAAAGTTGTCACAGGGGCATTTTTACCACTTTGTTACATGGCCTTTCCTTTTAACAACACTCAGTAAACGTTTGGGAACTGAGAAGGCCAATTTTTGAATCTTTTCAGGTGGAATTATTTCCCATTCTTGCTTGATGTACAGCTTAAGTTGTTCAACAGTCCGGACTCTCCGTTGTGGTATTTTACACTTCATAATGCGCCACACATTTTCAATAGGAGACAGATCTGGACTACAGGCAGGCCAGTCTAGTACCCACTATGACTACGACGCCACGCTGTTGTAACACGTGGCTTGGCATTGTCTTGCTGAAATAAGCAGGGGCGTCCATGATAACGTTGCTTGGATGACATGTTGCTCCAAAACTTGTATTTACCTTTCAGCATTAATGGTGCCTTCACAGATGTGTAATTTACCCATGCTTTGGGCACTATTACACCCCCATACCATCACAGATGCTGGCTTTTGAACTCTGCGCCTATAACAATTCGGATGGTTCTTTTCCTCTTAGTTCCGGAGGACACGACGTCCACAGTTTCCAAAAACAATTTGAAATGTGGACTCGTCAAACCACAGAACACTTTTCCACTTTGCATCAGTCCATCTTAGATGAGCTTGGGCCCAGCAAAGCCGGCGGCGTTTCTAGGTGTTGTTGATAAATTTCACTTTGCATAGTACAGTTTTAACTTGCACTTACAGATGTAGCGACTAACTGTAGTTACTGACGGTGGTTTCTGAAGTTTTCCTGAGCCCATGTGGTGATATATTGTCTTTGCAGTCTATTAAATTGAATATAGGTTGAAAAGGATTTGCAAATCATTGGATCCTGTTTTATTTACAATTTACACAACCTGCCAACTTCACTAGTTTTGGGTTTTGTAGTTCCTATGCAACGTGAAGAGGACGCCCCTTATCCTTTTGCTGATTGGTCTGTCATGAGGCTACGCCCCTTGTACGTTTTCCACGGAAAAAAGGGACAAAAGTCTGAAGCTGAAAAAACAGATTTGAATTTGGAAAAATGTGAAACTTGAAAAAAAAGATTTAAACTTAAAAAAATTATAATTGAATCTGAACATTTTTAAAGCTCAAATACAAAACAATATTGAAAATAAGGAATTAATTAAAAAAACTATTAAGTGTGAATCAAAAATATATTTTACCTGGAAAAAAAAACAGTTTTCATTTATTTTTAATTTGAATATACTGATGTATTTTTTAACAAATAACATCAAAACTTGAGTTTGAAAGTAAATTTTTTCAAGTAGAAAACTTTTGGCCCTGATTTAACTTTATACAGAAACTTAAATGCTGTAGGAGTCAGTCGAATAGTTCAATGACTGCTTTGTGAAATGTCATCTGCTTTTTACCAGGGCATGGGTGGTCAGCACAACTACTTCGGCTTGTGGTTGGACAGTAATTTTGGACGTGGTCACAGTCGCGCACGACCAAAGTGTACAACCTTTGCTAGTCCTCAACTTTCAGCAGACGAGGACTTTATTCTGGATTCCATGGAAGTATGGGCAGTACGAAAACCCTCTGAGACAGAGAAGGTAAGAACAGGAAGAGCAAGTACAAAGCACTAAAATACCTATTTGTTGCTTTAACGACCTTTTGATACCAACTATGTGCATTTCTAGTATAACTTCTTAATAATCTAGGTTGCCAGGTAAATAGTTAGTTTATTATTTCTTCGGTCAGTGGTCAACAAAGTAAACAAACAGTTTTACATTCATAAATTGACAATTTTATAGACCGAAAGGGTTTAGGCTGAAGTTGAGCACTTATTTCGCCTAACCCCATAAACAATCTCAAATACAAGATGAGCTTCATAGAAATATGAAATTTCCTTTACACAACATATTATAAATACACCTTGTACACAATATAAACACTGTTAAAATACATACACAGTAAATACATGTGAAGTATCCCTGTACACGTGTTGGTTACACATTTGTACCAATAATATGCAATATACAAACACTTATACTTCCATTATTATTTATATCCCACATTTAGTTTTGTAATTATCATTGATCATAGTATTAACTACTGGTGTTGATTCAAGAGTGATATATTTTTCTAAATGTTTATTTTTTTAAGGTTTTTTTTATGTGTGAATGGAACTGGAACATTTTAAGGCATCATCCAAGCTGTTCCACAGATGAAACACATCTACTTTTTAAACTAGTTCTTATGTTTGCTTTCTGAAAGACATATGAACCCCTGGGTTTGAACCTCTCCTGTACACACAGAGGCAGCATGCGGTTATGAGCTTTGAACGTCACAATAGCAGTGTTGAGGTCAACAAGAGCATGCAGTTTTAATGTTTTTAATTTATTAAACAGAGCATTGGTATGGTCATAATAATCCACATAATTTACAATTCTAATGGATTTCCTTTGAAGTAAGAACATAGAGTTGATGTTTGATTTGTAATTGTTACCCCAGATTTCAACACAATAATTGAGATATGGGAGTATGAAATAATTATATTACATGTTAAGAGCCTTTTGATTTACAGAGTTTTTAATTTTATGTGACATAGCAATATTTTTTGCCATCTTTGTCTTGAGTATATTTATGTGCAGTTTCCAATTTAATTTGTCATCTACAAACCCCGTTTCCATATGAGTTGGGAAATTGTGTTAGATGTAAATATAAACGGAATACAACCCATTTCAACCCATATTCAATTGAATGCACTACAAAGACAACATATTTGATGTTCAAACTCATAAACTTTATTTTTTTTTTGCAAATAATAATTAATTTAGAAATTCATGGCTGCAACACGTGCCAAAGTAGTTGGGAAAGGGCATGTTCACCACTGTGTTACATGGCCTTTCCTTTTAACAACACTCAGTAAACGTTTGGGAACTGAGGAGACACATTTTTTAAGCTTTTTAGGTGGAATTCTTTCCCATTCTTGCTTGATGTACAGCTTAAGTTGTTCAACAGTCCGGGGGTCTCCGTTGTGGTATTTTAGGCTTCATAATGCGCCACACATTTTCAATGGGTGACAGGTCTGGACTACAGGCAGGCCAGTCTAGTACCCACACTCTTTTACTAGGAAGCCACATTGATGTAACACGTGGCTTGGCATTGTCTTGCTGAAATAAGCAGGGGCGTCCATGGTAACGTTGCTTGGATGGCAACATATGTTGCTCCAAAACCTGTATGTACCTTTCAGCATTAATGGCGCCTTCACAGATGAGTAAGTTACCCATGTCTTGGGCACTAATACACCTCCATACCATCACAGATGCTGCCTTTTACACTTTGCGCCTATAACAATCCAAATGGTTCTTTTCCTCTTTAATCTGGAAGACACGACGTCCACAGTTTCCAAAAACAATTTGAAATGTGGACTCGTCAGACCACAGAACACTTTTCCACTTTGTATCAGTCCATCTTAGATGAGCTCAGGCCCAGCGAAGCCGACGGCGTTTCTGGGTGTTATTGATAAACAATTTTCGCCTTGCATAGGAGAGTTTTAACTTGCACTTACAGATGTAGCGACCAACTGTAGTTACTGACAGTGGGTTTCTGAAGTGTTTCTGAGCCCCCTTTACACACTGATGTCGCTTTTTTATGCAGTACAGCCTGAGGGATCGAAGGTCACGGGCTTAGCTGCTTACGTGGAGTGATTTCTCCAGATACTCTGAACCCTTTGATGATATTACAGACCGTAGATGGTGAAATCCCTAAATTCCATGCAATAGCTGGTTGAGAAAGGTTTTTCTTAAACTGTTCAACAATTTGCTCACGCATTTGTTGACAAAGTGGTGACCCTCGCCCCATCCTTGTTTGTGAATGACTGAGCATTTCATGGAATCTACTTTTATACCCAATCATGGCACCCACCTGTTCCCAATTTGCCTGTTCACCTGTGGGATGTTCCAAATAAGTGTTTGATGAGCATTCCTCAACTTAATCAGTATTTATTGCCACCTTTCCCAACTTCTTTGTCACGTGTTGCTGGCATCAAATTCTAAAGTTAATGATTATTTGCAAAAAAAAAAATGTTTATCAGTTTGAACATCAAATATGTTGTCTTTGTAGCATATTCAACTGAATATGGATTGAAAATGATTTGCAAATCATTGTATTCCGTTTATTTTTACATCTAACACAATTTCCCAACTCATATGGAAACGGGGTTTGTATATAGATTCCCAAAAAATGTGTTCAATACACCCTTTCTATCTCCATATCATCAATTATTATGTGACACTGTATGGTGTTTTTCCTATTTCCAAGAATTATATATTTTGTTTTATTTAAGTTGATTGATAGTTTATTGGCATCAAACCATTTCTTTAGTATGTGGAGTTCACTCTCTACAGTCTCTAGGAGCTGGCCCAGGTCTTGCCCAGAATATAGTTGAATTTTTTTAAAGACTTTGCGGATATCATTAATATACAATATAAACGATTTTGGTTCCAGTACAGAACCTTGGGGTATTCCATGTGTTATAATCTTTTTATCTGAATCTACGTTGTTCATATGCACATACTGTTCTCTGCCACCAAGATAACTTTTCAATCAATCACTAGCAAGACCTGTTTAAAAGTAATGTGTGATCAATGGTGTCAAAGGCCTTGCTCAGGTCAATAAAAATGCCAACAGCAAACTCTTTCTTATCAATTGCAGTGGTTACCTCCTCAACTAATTCCATCACTGCCATGGAAGTGGACATATTTGATCGAAAACCACATTGGTGTTCACTTAGCAAGTGATGCTTATCAATAAAACTGTCTAATCTCGATACAAATAATTTTTCAAGGACTTTTGAAAATTGTGAGAGTAAAGAAATAGGCCTATAGTTGGTAAACTTATGCTTATCTTCGCTTTTGAAGATCGGAATAACTTTTGCTGTTTTCCTTTTCATTGGAAAGACACCTTTTATAAATTAAATATTACATATATAAGCGAAGGGAACAGCTATAAAATCAACAATTTATTTGTTCAGAGAAATGTCTAAATGACAGCAGTCTATTGACTTCTTGTTTTTCAGAGAATTTACAATTTCTGTGATTTCACTTTCATGAACAGGAGAAATGAAAAACGATTCTAAGTTGTTTTGAATGGTTTGTTCATTAAATTTGACAATGTTTTCTTGTTGTACAATATCATTTGCTACATTGGGTCCAACATTCACAAAGACGGTGTTACATGCATCTGTTATTTCCTTAGGGTTATTTATAGTTTGATTATTTTCTATAAAATAGTTTGGATGTTCCTTATTGGTCATGTTTTTTTTAATGATACCATTTAAAACTTTCCACGTACCCTGGATGCTATTTTTATGTTGTTCTAACAGGTAAATGTGTTCTTTTGCTGTGCTTTATTATTTGTATTAACTTATTTTTGTACGTTTTATATTTCTACAGTTAAACATTCAAAGACTCCAACTATAGCAGTTGATTTACTATTAATCTTCCTACAGTTTAAATCTCGATTGACAAAAAGTGCTACCCCTCCTCCCCTTTTTCCAACTCTGTAGTGAATAATTCATAACCTTCCAATCTCATTTCACAACATTTGTTCTCATCGAGCCAAGTCTCTGAGACTGCAACAACACTACATTTTTTGAACTGGCTAAGATTTTCTCTAATGTTATCATAGTTTTTATACAAGCTTCGGCTATTAAAATGTATTACGGTAAATGATTCGTCCACATTCACACATTTAAATTGTTCATCTGTGAAGTACTCAGTTTATGGTAATATCGTTGTAAAGATTACAATCCAGATGTATGTCACTGCCAAACTCATTTGAATAGCAGTTGTAATTGATATTGTCATACAAGTTTAGTTGGATGTGATTATAATTATTGTACAGTTCACTACTATTATTATTCTCAGTACCTTTACATTCTAATTCCTTCTCACCAACATTGGTTAAGATATTTTTTATAAACTTTCCATTATATATATTTTTTCTTTTTTTCTTTGTACAGATAACACATTTTCATCCACCTCCACATCCACTGAAACACTTGCACTGAAACACATACACACAACTGACAAGACTTTTTTCTTTTTTTCTTTGCACAGATAACACATTTTCATCCACCTCCACATCCACTGAAACACTTGCACTGAAACACATACACACAACTGACAAGACTTTTACTCTATCATGAGCGTCCCAAAGCAGTCCAAGAGAAAAAAAGTTTGTATATCGTTATATAAATACACATACACTATTGTTACAATTTAAAGCCATAGTACCACACACTGCTTTTAAAGTTAGAGTGGAACACCCCATATTCATGACTCAGCATTTGCGACCCCACAACTTTGTGGATTTTTTTTGTTTTTGAAAAAAAGTGCCCTCCGAAAATAGGCCGTTATTTTCCAGCGGAAAACACATCTCGTTAGCAGACTCCCAAATTAAAACAGCACAGTAATACAGCATACTTGTACCATGTGAGAAAAAAATAAGACACCTTTCATATCAAAAATGTATTTATGACCCCTCTTGTCAAACTTTTTGATAGGTGGATGGGACTGGATGGGTCAAAGTTTACACAATGTGCGGCAACATAGGGTCACGTGTTTAGGGAGGAACAAAGTTATGGAATATGGGGGGAAAAATCATATTTTTTCATATCAGTCAAATATCGATACATATCACAACATAAATGATCTCCCTCTTTCTACCTTGCCTAAAGGGGCTGTTTGCAACTTGCTCACAGTTACATTTTTCAAAGCAAAAAATATCACAAGAACACCACCGGCAAGCTCAGGCATGTCAAACTTGTTTTCATAGAGGGTCACATCGCAGTTATGGTTGCTCTCAGAGGGCCGCTTCTAATAGTGCATGGTATATCAATATAAATTGCATACCTATGCATTTGATTATTAAAATCTTTTTTTACATACACTGTGAAAAAAATATTCAGATTTTACTGCAAAAAACTGCCAGCTCAGTCTCCAGAATTTTACCAGTTTTAGTGTAAAAAAAACAACCATATACTGTATATATATATATATATATATTTTTGTTTTTACAATAAAATTCATGCAACAGAGCTACCAGTTTTTCCACAATAAAATGTACGGTTGTTGTTTTTATAGTGTGTTAATGTATATGGAAAAACGGTACAAAAGTTTTTTGTACGATAAAAAATGGCAGCTCAATCCCCAGAATTTTACTTTAAAATCTATTGTAATTTTTACAGTGTACAATTTGATGGGTAACTTACAATTAAATTACAAGTCAAGCAGATATTGGAGTATTTATTGTTATTTTAACAAAAAAATGTTTTGGAATGTATGGTAATGTAATATTTTGCTGCATTATTAGATACAATTAAAGTTGAAAAGATATGAAATTGCATGCATCACATGCTATTTTTAAATATCAAAATGAAAAAAACAAATACCTTCAGTAAGAAAAGATAAAGTACTTTACTAACTCATATTATTTCCCGGCTTTCACAGGCTACATAAAATGATGTAGCGGGCCAGGTCTGGCCCCGGGCCTTGAGTTTGACACTTGTGTGCTAGCTTATGTTACCATTAGTGGTTTAACAAAGCACATTTGTATTACAATTGTTTATATTATTCACTATTACTAAGTTGACTTATTAAACATTTTTGCCAGCCCGAATAAAATGATTGGTGTTTACGGCAGTCACTCACCCTGTCTCGACTACACGTACGCAGAGGGAGCGCATGCCGTTCACACATACAAAAGCATTTCAACAACAACCAACAATTTGCAGTCATGTTGTTGTTATGATGGAATATACATTTAATGACAGCTAATGATAGCTAGCGTCTGGCATCTTTGTAAATGTTGCAAACAGACCCTTTAATGTTACATTGCTAATGAGTGAGATGTGAAGACATAAGTCAATAGAGTATGGATGTCAAACATGCAGCCCGAGGGCCGGATCAGGCCCACGAACAGGTTCAATGCGACCCGCGAGACGAGTTTGCTAAGTGTAAAATTAAGCTGCATTTTTAAATAAACTGCTGTTCTACATGTGTCCACTGGGTGTCGCAATATTAATTATGTTAGGCAAGCAAATAGTTTATACTGAGACGAGCAAGAATACCAAGGAAGAGGTACACGCTGCGACTCCTCCCCCTCGACCCAACGTAAAACAAACCGGAGTAAAATATACAACCCACTTAACATGCTGCATTAGACACTGCACATTGCTATAGTTCTGTGAAAATGATTGTTTTCTGTGCAAATTTAAAGAAGGTAAACAGTGTGGGATTGACTGCAATACTGTCAGTGTTAAGTTTTTATTTTTGGTTTGTTGAAATTGTTCAAACGTTGCACAGCTTTTCTCTTTATATCAATACACAGTGATGCCTTGAAGGCAGGGAGTAACTTAACCCACTTGAATAGTTTCTACCTCAGTGTGTATGGTTTGTTGAGTTAGCACAGGATTAATACGTGGAATTGACAAATTAGGTACATTACACATTTTTTTCTACGCTTTATTTTGGTTTTGTTCAATCCTACATCTAGGCTGACTTAAAGTTTCATTGTTTTGTAGATACACTTAGATTAAGTCTAAATTTATTGTGTTCATGGTGTTTTTGAAACTGCACCATTGCAACTTGAAATGTTTTGTCGAGAATTATTTGTAATATGTACATTTTCAGATTGTGCCTGTTCTATTTTGGGCCAAAATAAAACAAAGAAAACAATCTGAAGTTGTCTCATAGTTGTGTTTTTAAGTTATTATGCCATGATTTTACCCGTCCGGCCCACATGGGAATAGACTTTCCTCCATGCGGCCACTGAGCTAAAATGAGTTTGACACCCCTGTGATGGTCAATTTGAGTCAGTTGCCCCTAAATGGTGGAATGCACTCCTGTATGAGCTGAGAGCTGTACCTTCTCTTGACATTTTTAAAAGCCAGTTCAAACACATTTGTTTAAGTGTGCATTGCTGTTATATTCAATTTACCTTTTTATATTATTTCTATTATCATATTTATTATTTCATTTTTCAATGTTTCTGTTGTTGGACCTTGTTGTGATTGTACTGTTTGTATTTTAAACATGTGAAGCACATTGTGAGATCTCTTTGTGAGAAGTGCTTTATAAATACATTTTACTTACTTACATCACAAAGTTATTTTTTATTTAAAAATATTAAGTTTTAAAGGGGACCTATTATACAAAACCAACCGTTCTTACCTTTTGGTACCTGTTTTTGCTGTATTCGGGATCTGCATAAATTTCAATAATTTGAAATCAGACAATGGAGGCATTGCAATTATTTATTAACAACCTAGCCTTCCTTCATACCTCCTTCAAACGAGCCGTTTGAAAAGCGCTTCACAGAGAACTGAGAACCCATCATTCATTCACTCCACATTCACGCTTTGATGCTCTTAAGACCTTTATCACTTTCATAAGTGCTAAGAACGACAATTGCTAACAGAGATTAAGAGTATCGGTTAAAATTGTCATTACCGTGCATACCGACTCTTTACGCAAAAAAATAGCATTGTCTACTCCCAACCACAAACAAGACATCATTAAAACCATACTTCTGACACATCTTTAAGTTTATTTACATACATACATTTATATCTACATACAATCATGTAGCCCTAAATTAAAAAAACCCAATTAATAATCAATATGTTTCTTAAATGTCAATAAAAGTAAAGTTAAAAAATAAAATACAGCTTCACCACTTGTCTATTACTTTAGCTCCAGAATTCTTCTGTTTGTTTGGGACTGTTATCACTGCCACAAGTGGTGGAAACGTTTATTCCAATTGAGTACCGCTGTGGCCCATATGGACTAGAGCTAAGAAACAGATATTTTCTTGCGGCCCTCTCGGGGGAGCTCACAATCCAATGGTTAAGAAACGCTGGGCTATATGTTAAGCTTGTTAGATTTCTTTGTCACAAGTGAACATTGGCAATTAAAGAGAAACTTAACACTCACTGTCATTGCAAATGTTGACACAGTCGGAATAGAACGTGAACGTCAATCTAGCAGTAGGATTTGCAGGCATACTTGCCAATCTTGAGACCTCCGAATTCGGGAGATGGGGGGGGTGTTGGGAGGGGGATGGGAGGCAGCATACCCCTTCCTCTTCGAGCTTTTCTGGATGAAATGAAATTCTTTTTTCCAATCATTTTGGAACTTGCAAGCGTATTTCTTCTTCTTACTCGTAGTCGCCATGTCTCTTCTTCGTTCTTCTGCTTCGTCTCCTTCTTGTTGTGTGTGCAGTTGTGCACTGAGCTCCAAAAGCCGTAGATGTTATTGTAGCGTCCCGGAAGAGTTAGTGCTGCAAGGGATTCTGGGTATTTGTTCTGTTGTGTTTATGTTGTGTTACGGTGCGGATGTTCTCCCGAAATGTGTTTGTCATTCTTGTTTGGTGTGGGTTCACAGTGTGGCGCATATTAGTAACAGTGTTAAAGTTGTTTATACGGCTACCGTCAGTGTGACATGTATGGCTGTTGACCAAGTATGCCTTGCGTTATCATCAAACTAGTTAAAAGATCATACTACGTGTCACCATTTCTTGACAACTTCGAGTAAACACCATTGTTAAACCCGCCCAACACTACAATATTATGTGACTCGGCCGGTACGCAGTTTATATGGAGGAAAAGCGGTCGCCTGGACAGCATGCGGCTGTTAAGGGGTGAAGGTTTCAGGTGAGAGAGGACGTTGAAGGCAGTGTCTTTAAGGCACGCCCCCAATATTGTTGTCCGGGTGGAAATCGGGAGAAATTCGGGAGAATGGTTGCCCCGGGAGATTTTCGGGAGGGGCACTGAAATTCGTTAGTCTCCCGGGAAAATCAGGAGGGTGGGCAAGTATGTTTAAAAGGGGAGGAGCATAATAGTGCTGCTCATCCATTTATTTGTGTCAAAAATAAAAAGATTGTTGGGTGTCTCAATTACGGTAAATTCCGTACTATAAGCCGCTACTTTTTTCCTTGGATTTGTACCCTGGGGTTTAGAAAACGGTGCGGCTAATTTATGGAATTTTTTTTGCTGAAGGCCGGCTATAAAGTAAATAGTTTAAAAAAACAACAAGCAAACGCACTGAATAGATGTGTTATTGTTTGTGCTATGGCGTCTCTTTTGGACGAGTTTCCTCACTGCAGGTGCTCCTGTGGCTGCATTGCCCTTCTGTTTAGACTTTTTTTTAGACCTACCGGAAGTACAGTTGCTGTTCGGTTTTATAACTGTCCATATCGTTACTACTCTTATGGTTTCTTCATTTATCACTCCAAGCAACGTTTGTAAGTTTTACAACATAACTAAAACAATTTTTACTTACTAAACCGTCCCATGGGTAATGTCTGTAGGAGTGTTTTCATGCATATTTTTATGTGCTATGGTAATGAAGCTAGCGTTGTTAGCATTAGCTACTATGCTAACACGATTACGAGTGTCTTCGTTAGTATTATTAACTTACAGTGTCATTATTTTTGTATTGTTTCAGTTATGTAAATTCCCCAAAATGTCACCGTGGACTAATTGAGTCTGTTTAGCTGATTGGAGAGCTAGCTTCCGCATGCCAGTGGGTCCATGACAATGACTTCTATTTTGTTTGATCATCCATTTTACTGCCGTGTGACAGGCACGGTTTGGAAACAATTAAGGTATATAAATAAACAATTACAAAATGCTTCTGTGTAAATACCTATTATCACAAAGTATCTATCTGCAGCTTACGGTGCGGCTAATATATGAAAAAAAAAATAAAACAATTAAAATATCCCGGTGCGCTCAATAGTCCGGAAAATACGGTACTAATGTTAATTTTCTATTCGTGGGTGGTCAATTCAAAGTGCTTTACAGAAATTTACAAGAAGGCAAAATTATGAAAAATATTAAATAATGAAAATAATCATAATTCAAATTAAAAACATGAAATAAAATCCTCATAAAAACTACTATAATTCAAATTAAAATCAGAGAGTGTAGATAAAATACTTTCAGTTGTCATATGCACAATTAAAAAAAAGTTTTTTCAGCCTGAATTTGAATATTGCCAACGTTAAGTTTGAAGCCCATTTCACAACTTCTGGAAGACTATTTCAGATTTTAGGAGCATAAAACTGGAACGCAGCCTCACCATGTTTGGTCCTGACTAGAGATGTCCGATAATATCGGCCTGACGATATTATCGACCGATAAATGCTTTAAAATGTAATATCGGAAACTATCGGTATCGTATTTTTTTTATTATCGGTATCGTTTTTTTTTGGTTTTTTTCTTTCTTTTTTTTTTATTAAATCAGCATAAAAAACACAAGATACACTTACAATTAGTGCACCAACCCAAAAAACCTCCCTCCCCCATTTACTCTCATTCACACAAAGGGGTTGTTTATTTCTGTTATTAATATTCTGGTTTCTACAATATATATCAATACAGTCAGCAAGGGATACAGTCCGTAAGCACACATGATTGTGCGTGCTGCTGGTCCTCTAATAGTACTAACCTTTAACAGTTAATTTTACTCATTTACATTAATTACTAGTTTCTATGTAACTGTTGTTATATTGTTTTACTTTCTTTTTTATTCAAGAAAATGTTTTTAATTTATTTATCTTATTTAAATTTTTTTTTTTTTTTTAAAGGACCTTATCTCCACCAGACCTGATTGTACGTGACATTAGATTGTTTAAAGGGTTCTTAAAAACCAGGTCCAGTCCAAATTATGTCCAGGTCGGGCTCAGCAACACACACCTTCATTTATGTACACTCAAAATTTGGGAACTTCAACAACAGATTGCATATAATCTGTAAACAAAATTACATTTTCAAAATAAGCATTTGTATACAGTCCAGACTATGTCCAGGTCTAACATGTCAGAGATTTACTTTGGCACAAGACCGTGAAGAGACTTGTAGACAAGGAGAGCAACTGAAGCCAGTGAGTGACCTAAGCACTTGACTAAAATGGTCATTTCCCTGGTTCTAGGCAGGACTTCAGCAGCAAAATTTTAGATGTACTGCAGCTACTTTACAGCTTGTTTGGAGACCCCAGTGAGAAGACCATTACAGTAGTCTAAACTGTTAATCAATAATTCCTCTGATTTTGGCAATGCTATTCAGGTGGTAAGAAGCTGCTGATGTTATTGACTAGATGTGGCTGTTAAAGTTCAAATCTGAGTCCTATTACCCTTATATTTCTAACCTGATTATTCGGTTTCAGGTAGAGGGTCTCAAGGTGACTAATAGTTTTTCTTTGCGTTTTTTGGGCCTCAGACAAGGATTTCAGTTTTGTCACTACATTACTTTGTGATATTGTCAATTGTGTCCATTACAAGCTAATGCTGGTTTATCCCAAACCTAATTGGACATCTTTTTCGTCTTTCAGGATGATGAAGGTATGGGGAAAAATAGTGTCTTGGATGTGGATCCAGAGGTCCAGGCCATGATGGAGATGGCAGGGAAGACTCTCTACAGTCAAGGTCTCAGAGAGCCACAGGACGACCAGGAGCAAAGATAAATATGAATATGAAAAACTGCTTATTTTCAGTCAAGGTCATCAGGCACTCTTTCACCTTTTTGAAGTGTCAAATGCTTTGCAAGAACTTGGCAAGGATGAACATTCTCCTCCATGGCCTTAGCGAATTTCTTGCTTTAGCTTTTTAGAGCGGTCAGCTGCCTTGTGAGTCACACGGCAGCCAAGCTGGCTAAGACTCCTTCTTTTGCTTGAAGACCTCCTTGACCTCTGGTAGGTTTCTGCCATGACTATATTGTAGGGATGATGTTTGATAAGGAATTATCGAGTTCGAGCCTATTATCGAATCCTCTTATCGAACCGATTCCTTATCGATTCTCTTATCGAGTCCAGATAGGTTGTTGTATATGGGAAAAAAAACACAATACTTGGTTTAAAAAAAGCTCACTTTTATTATATAATAAAAAAATAAAATCTAATAAATAAATAAATATTGACTGTTGCCCACCTAAAAAATAAAATAAAATAAATAAATATTGACTGTTGTTACCCAAAGTATATTAAGTGGGATTTTTCAGAAAAACAAATATATACAGTAACACAAAAACAACCAGTCTCTGTGATCACTATAGGTGTATAAATAATAATATAGTGTTAAATAAAATCAGTCCCTTGGGCACAAAACTGAAAATAATACAGCTCTCCAAAAAGTGCACTTCTGCTGCTATTTGACATAACTGTTTGTTATGATGCTTTGACATTTTTGCACTTTATTTCTTTATTGAAAGAAAATTCTATGAAGAGAAATGTTCTTTGCAAATGTGGTTACAATGCTAAAAAATGAAAAGTTAAAGCTAAAAAAAGAAATACACTTTATTGAGTTAACATTATTTCTTTATAGGGGGAAACATGTTATGAGCTAGAGCAGGGGTCACCAACCTTTTTGAAACCAAGAGCTACTTCTTGGGTACTGATTAATGGGAAGGGCTACCAGTTTGATACACACTTAAATCAATTGCCAGAAATAGCCAATTTGCTCAATTTACCTTTAACTCTGTTATTATTAATAATTAATGATATTTACACTTAATTGAACGGTTTAAAAGAGGAGAAAACACGAAAAAAATGACAATTCAATTTTGAAACATAATTCATCTTCAATTTCGACTCTTTAAAATTCAAAATTCAACCGAAAAAAACCAGAGAAAAACCAGCTAATTCGAATCTTTTTGTAAAAATTAAAACAATAATTTATAGAACATCATTAGTCATTTTTCCTGATTAAGATTAATTTTAGAATTTTGATGACATGTTTTAAATAGGTTAAAATCCAATCTACACTTTGTTACAATATATAACCAATTGGAAGAAGCTATATTTCTAACAAAGACTAATCATTATTTCTTCTAGATTTTCCAGAACAAACATTTTAAAAGAAATTCAAAATACTTTGAAATATGATTTAAATGTGATTCTACAGATTTTCTAGATTTGCCAGAATAATGTTTGGAATTTTAATCATAATAAGTTTGAAGAAATATTTCACAAATATTCTTCGTCGAAAAAACAGAAGCTAAAATGAAGAATTAAATTAAAAAATATTTATTATTCTTTACAATAAAACAAAACAAAACACTTGAACATTGATTTAAATTGTCAGGAAAGAAGAGGAAGGAATTTAAAAGGTAAAAAGGTATATGTGTTTAAAAATCCTAAAATCATTTTTAAGGTTGTATTTTTTCTCTAAAATTGTCTTTCTGAAAGTTATTAGAAGCAAAGTAAAAACATTTATGAATTTATTTAAACAAGTGAAGACCAAGTCTTTAAATATTTTCTTGGATTTTCAAATTCTATTTGAGTTTTGTCTCTCTTAGAATTAAAAATGTCGAGCAAAGCGAGACCAGCTTGCTAGTAAATAAATAACATTTAAAAAATAGAGGCAGCTCACTGGTAAGTGCTGCTATTTGAGCTATTTTTAGAACAGGCCAGCGGGCTACTCATCTGGTCCTTACGGGCTACCTGGTGCCCGCGGGCACCGCGTTGGTGACCCCTGAGCTAGAGAATATAACAACTACACTACCCAGCATGCAACGGGAGTTACGAGCATGCGCGGTAGCCCCGAAAAGTGTTGCATGTTGCCAGGCTGTGAAACGCGCCTCGTCTGCATTATTTATAATTAGACAGACAACACATCTACAGAGTGATTTTGTTTTGTTTACAAGGAAAGAAAAACAAAAGTTAAAAAAGGGAGATATGTTGTATATATGTATGTGCTGCGGTTGTTTTAAGAACGTTGCGACAGCTGCCGTAAAGGAGGTGCATTGCTAGCCTGGTTGCTATGTTTCCGGTTGGTCGTAAAAGTGTTCGTCATGTGTTTTACCCTGCTAAAATCTCTCAGTAAAGTTATTCGATGGATTATAGCTTTTGTTTTGAACTTTATTACACCTTGGAGCGCTTTTTCCCGTCCATTGTTTTCCTGCTTTCGCTATCTGCACCTAATGACTGAGCTACGTGACGTCATTTCTTGTGATGTCCCACGGAGCATTTCTGGTCGGGACGGGATTCGAATAAAGAATCAACTCTTTTCCTTTACTATAGTGGTCTCGATAATGGGTACCGGTTCTCAAAAAGGGATTCGAGTTCGAGGACTCGGTTCTTTTCTTATCAAACAACCGGGGAAACCGGTTTCGAGTATCATCCCTACTATCTTGTGACCAGAGCCTCAGCTTAACCCCTCTTTTCATATGAAGTGTCCAAAAAAAGCAGTAAAACTACAAAGATGATCGTAGTGTTCTGGTGCTGCTGGAAAACATGAGTTCAATAACATCGCTTGCTGGAAACCTTCGGGATTTAGAGAGAATGTGTAAAGATGATTGAAGACAAATGGACAACAGAATACAATGATTTGCAAATCCTTTTCAAACTATATTCAATTGAATAGACTGCAAAGACAAGATATTTAATGTTCGAACTAAGAAACTAAATGTTTCTTTGCAAATAATCATTAACTTAGAATTTAATGGCAGCAACACATTGCAACAAAGTTGGCACAGGTGTATTTTTACCACTGTGTTACATGGCCTTTCCTTTTAGCAATACTCCGTAAACGTTTGGGAACTGAGGAGACCAATCTTTTAAGCTTTTCAGGTGGAATTCTTCCTCAATCTTGCAACAGTCCAGGTCTCCGTTGTGGTATTTTAGGCTTCACAATGCGCCACACAATTTCAATGGGAGACAGGTCTGGACTAAAGGCAGGCCAGTGTAGTACCCGCACTCTTTTACTACGAAGCCACATGCAGAATGTGGCTTAGCATTGTCTTGCTGACGTTGCTTGGTGCTTGGATGACAACATGTTGCTCCAAAACCTGTATGTACCTTTCAGCATTAATGGTGCCTTCACAGATGTGTAAGTTACCCAGGCCTTGGGCACTAATACACCTCCATACCACCACAGATGCTGGCTTTGAACTTTGCGCCTATAACAGTCCGAAAGGTTATTTTCTTCTTTGGTCGCACAGTTTCCAAAAACAATTTGAAATGTGGACTCTCCAGAACACTTTTCCACTTTGCATCAGTCCATCTTAGATGAGCTCGGGCCCAGCGAACCCCTCTGCGTTTCTGGGTGTTGTTGTTAATGGCTTTGCATAGTAGAGTTTTAACTTGCACTTACAGATGTAGCAACAAATTGTAGTTACTGACAGTGGTTTTCTGAAGGGTTCCTGAGCTCATGTAGTGATATCCTTTACACACTGATGTCGGTTTCTGATACAGTACCTCCTGAGGGATCGAAGGTCACAGGCATTCAATGTTACGTGCAGTGATTTCTCCAGATTCTCTGAACCTTTTGATGATATTACAGACCTTAGATGGTGAAATCCCTAAATTCCTTTCAATAGCTGGTTGAGAAATGTTGTTCTTAAACTGTTGGACAATTTGCTCATGCATTTGTTCACAAAGTGGTGACCTTCGCCCCATCCTTGTTTGTGAATGACTGAGCATGTCATGGAAGCTGCTTTTATACCCAATCATGGCACCCACCTGTTCCCAATAAGCCTGTTCACCTGTAGGATGTTCCAAATAATTGTTTGATGAGCATTCCTCAACTTTCACAGTCTTTTTTGCCATTTGTGCCAGCTTTTTTTAAACATGTTGCAGGCATCAAATTCCAAATATTTGCAAAAAATAACAAAGTTTTTCAGTTTGAACGTTAAGTATCTTGTCTTTGCAGTCTATTCAATCGAATATAAGTTGAAAAGGATTTGCAAATCATTGTATTCTGTTTTTATTTACGATTTACACAACGTGCCAATTTAGTTTTGTTGATATACGAAAAATATGGGCTGTTATAGGGCTGCCCCTCTGTTCGTACAGATCACGCTCTGTGCAAAGGTCGCAGCAATCTGTGAGATTACACTGGTCTTGTCATGCAGACATTTTAGGAAGGTTTGCTAATTTATGTTTTAGTTATGTTATATTTATTATTTTGCACTAAAAATAAATGTATTGAACAATGTCTTGTTAGTACAAAGCATGCATTAAATTAAAGTTAGTTACAAATAGTATAAAAATCGTTTCACACAAGCAATACAGTGTGAACAAATGTTCTGCTTAGAGCCCCAATTTAGCCAGACTGTTCATGTCTTTGTAAAGATAAAAATGTGAAGATCTAATATTTAGGTCCCTCCATTGTGTTATTTAAACCTGCCTATTTAATTGCATGGCACCATTTTCTATTGCTGTAGTTTTAAGTATAGTCATCATTTTGACTCAACTGTTTTGCGACCTCAAAAGGGACAAGCGGTAGAAAATGGATTGATGGATGTTTTGAAATATTTGATATTTTATTTCCTATCATTCTAATTCAAGTTGACTTTGGTTTGATGTGTTGAAAGAACAAAGAACAATTTTTGAGCTTTTGAACCCATAAGTCAATACTAAGTAAAATATACTACAGAACAAATAACATATTAGTGATGTTCTAGTCAAATAATTTATGTTAAAAGTGTGTGATGTTAAGTTAATGTTGAGTTTGAGTTTATTTCGAACATGCATACGATTACAACATGATACATCACAATTTCCAGTTTCTCTTTTCAACATGGTTCGAAAAGGAGTAGGAAGAAGCAGAGTTTATTTAATCCTACCCCTTTTCCGTTACATAGCAGTTGCTAACACTTTTGTTCACTTCTTGTTCTAAATTTATTCACAATGTACTCTATAAATAAATAATAATTAGTGAAGTAAGTTGTATTTTATATAGTGAAATAAACAAGCCCTCCAATGGGCTCACCACTCATGGGAGGGGCCATAGAGGTCGGGTGCATTGTGAGCTGGGCGGCAGCCGAAGGCAGGGCACTTGGCGGTCTGATCCTCCGCTATATGAGCTAGCTCTTGGGATGTGGAACGTCACCTCGCTGGGGGGGAAGGAGCCTGAGCTAGTGCGCGAGGTAGAGAAGTTCCGGCTAGATATAGTCGGACTCACCTCGACGCACAGCAAGGGCTCTGGAACCAGTTCTCTCGAGAGGGGCTGGACTCTCTTCCACACTGGCGTTGCCAGCAGTGAGAGGAGACGAGCTGGAGTAGCAATTCTTGTTGCCCACCGGCTCAAAGCATGCACATTGGAGTTCAACCCAGTGGACGAGAGGGTAGCTTCCCTCCGCCTTCGGGTGGGGGGACGGGTTCTGACTGTTGTTTGTGCTTACGCACCAAACAGCAATTCAGAGTACCCACCCTTTTTGGATACACTTGAGGGAGTACTGGAAAGTGCTCCCCCGGGTGATTCCCTTGTCCTACTGGGGGACTTCAACGCTCATGTTGGCAACGACAGTGAAACCTGGAGAGGCGTGATTGGGAAAAATGGTCGCCCGGATCTGAACCCGAGTGGTGTTTTGTTATTGGACTTTTGTGCTCGTCACAGATTGTCCATAACAAACACCATGTTCAAACATAAGGGTGTCCATATGTGCACTTGGCACCAGGACACCCTAGGCCGCAGTTCCATGATCGACTTTGTAGTTGTGTCATCGGATTTGCGGCCTCATGTTTTGGACACTCGGGTGAAGAGAGGGGTGGAGCTTTCTACCGATCACCACCTGGTGGTGAGTTGGCTGCGATGGTGGGGGAGGATGCCGGACAGACCTGGCAGGCCCAAACGCATTGTGAGGGTCTGCTGGGAACGTCTGGCAGAGTCTCCTGTCAGAGAGAGTTTCAATTCCCGCCTCCGGAAGAACTTTATCATGTCACGAGGGAGGTGCTGGACATTGAGTCCGAGTGGACCATGTTCCGCACCTCTATTGGCGCTGTGGCCGCAAGGTAGTTGGTGCCTGTCGAGGCGGCAATCCTAGAACCCGTTGGTGGACACCGGCGGTTAGGGATGCCGTCAAGCTGAAGAAGGAGTCCTATCGGGTTCTTCTGGCTCATAGGACTCCGGAAGCAGCGGACAGGTACCGACAGGCCAAGCGGTGTGCGGCTTCAGCAGTCGCACAGGCAAAAACTCAGACACGGGAGGAGTTTGTGGAAGCCATGGAAAACGACTTCCGGATGGCTTCGAAGCGATTCTGGACCACCATCCGCCGCCTCAGAAAGGTGAAGCCGTCTCCTTTGCTGGAAACATTCGAAAAATGGCACAGGAAAAAGTACCGATAGTTTAGCGGAAAAACATCTTGAGGTTATTGCTTCAATGGAGAAAAGTGTACGACCTAAGTCTTCAAAAGTGTGGGAATACTTTACTTTAAAGACTTCAAAGAAGACTGTTTCCTGCAAAATGGCACGGAAGTACAACATTGCTTTAGGAGCACCTGAAAAGGAAACATGTTGGAGCCATGGATGAAGGGAACTCACGGTACGTAACTTTTTAAGTCCATAGTGGCAACAGGCATTCATGAGTTCAGCTTTTTTGTGTGTAACGTTAACGTTATGCCTTTGTTGCAAAAAAAATCCTATTTTTATGGTTAATTTACTCTAAATTTCTACTGTAATTTTTCTAATTTTTTTAAATAGTTTATAAAACTGTAGAATTGAAGACATTATCTGTAAATAAACAATCCGCCTGTTATTATAAGTAAAGTGCCAGTAATGACAAACTATGTATATTTCTATTTTTTTTTACAGAAAAATACCAAATTAATTATAGATAACATTTTCTGTTTTCTTAAATTACTTTCAAATTCATGTAAAATTACAGTAATTATCTTTCATTAAATATGTAGCTTGTTATATAAAAGTCTATGTCCATACTAACAATCTAACACAGGGGTGTCAAACTCAAATACACAGTAGGCCAAAATTTTAAACTGAACAAAGCTGCGGGCCAAGGTTGAACAAATTAACCTTTAACGTACTCTACGAGCTATCGTCACGTCCGCTTTTCATTTATTCTAACATCGTTCAGACCCAGTCACAAGATATGTGCGGCTTCTGTACGCACACACGAGCGAATGCAACGCTCGATACAGCGATACAGGTTACACTGAGGGTGCCAGTATAAAAAACTTTAACACTGTTAGAAATACTGTGAATCCACACCAAACAAGAATGACAAACACATTTTGGGAGAACATCCGCTCCGTAACACACATAATCACAACAGAACAAATACCCAGAATCCTTTGCAGCACTAACTTTTCCGGAACACTACAAAATACACCCCCGCTACCACCAAACCTCCACCCCCACACACACACACCATGTAGCGTCCCGGAAGAGTTAGTGCTGCAATGGGTTCTGGTTTGGTGTGGATTCACAGCGTGGCGTATATTTCTAACAGTGTTAAAGTTTTTTATTCGGCTACCCTCAGTGTATCCTGTATCGCTGTTGATGAAGTATGCGTTGCATTCCAATGTGTATGTGTGGAGAAGCCGCACATGTTATGTGACTGGGCCAGCGCTGGCTGGCTGGCTGGCTGGCCTCAGGAAGACTCCCGGGAGGATCGGCGGGCCAGCTTTAATGTTAATTTGGTATCGCCTCAAGGGCCAAGTGAAATTACACGGCGGGCCAAATTTGGCCCGCGGGCCAGAGTTTGACACCCAGCTGTAGAATAAAGGTATTTTTCTGCAGAACTGTTTGCATCGTCACTTTATTAAAGATGGTTGATCTTAACAATTCAGAAAATATCTGTAAAATAATGGTATTTTTCTGTGGAACTGCCAGCATTGTCACTTCATTAAAGGAGTTTGATCGTAATAATTTGGAAAAACTCTGTAGAATAAAGGTATTTTTCTGCAGAACTGTTTGCATCGTCACTTTATTAAAGGTGGTTGATCTTAATAATTTAGTAAACATCTGTAAAATTACGATATTTTTCCGCAAAATGTTTCATAAAAATTTCTGTAATTATAATGTTTTTGATCATTATTTGGTTTACAATGTTTTACTTTAATTTTATGGTTTTCGTTTGGCAGCCGTGGCTGCCAGTAGATGACCGTTTTTTACAGAATTTTTTTTACAGTGCACTGCACGTAAGCGATGATACACTATATCGCCAAACGTATTTGGCCACCTGCCTTGACTCACATATGAACTTGAAGTGCCATCCCATTGCTAACCCACAGGGTTCAATATGATGTTGGTCCACCTTTTGCAGCTATTACAGCTTCAACTCTTCTGGGAAGGCTGTCCACAAGATTGTGGAGTGTGTTTATAGGAATTTTCCACCATTCTTCCAAAAGTGCATTGGTGAGGTTACACACTGATGTTGGTCGAGAAGGCCTGGCTCTCAGTCTCCGTTCTAATTCATCCCAAAGGTGTTCTATCGGGTTCAGATCAGGACTCTGTGCAGGCCAGTCAAGTTCATCCACACCAGACTCTCTCATCCATGTCTTTATGGACCTTGCTTTGTGCACTGGTGCACAGTCATGTTGGCCCGCTCCAAACTGTTCCCACAAGGTTGGGAGGCAAGGCAAGGCAACTTTATTTGTGTAGCGCTTTTCATACACAAGGCAGACTCAAAGTGCTTCACAGACAACAAAGTGAAATGAAAGAAAATAAAAGCAAAATTAAAATGCAGACAATAAAAATAAAAACAGTGCGGATGTTAAAAGTTAAAAGATTAAAAGATTTAGCTGAAAGCTAAGGTGAACATAAAAGTCTTCAGTCTAGTTTTAAAAGTAGTCAGAGTTGGGGAGAGTCTGACATCTTCAGGAAGTTTATTCCAGCTATTTGTTGCATAGTGACTGAATGATGCTCTCCCTTGATTTGAGTTTACTCTTGGAACCGCTAACAGATTGGTCTCAGAAGATCTTAGTGACCTAGAGGGCTTATATAGTGGGAGCATATCAGTGATATACTTCGGCCCTAGACCATGTAGTGATTTATATGTGAGCAGGAGGATTTTGAAATCAATTCTCTGATGTACAGGGAGCCAATGTAAGGATTTAAGAATTGGTGTAATGTGCTCACATTTTTTGGTCTTTGTTAGAACTCTAGCAGCAGCGTTCTGAACAAGCTGTAGCTGCCTGACAGTTTTTTTTGGGAAGACCTGCAAGGAGACCATTACAATAGTCTAGCCTACTGGTAATAAAGGCATGTACAAGTTTTTCTAAGTCTTGAGCTGACATGAGCCCTCTAAGTCTTTTTACATTTTTGAGGTGATAGTAGGCCGATTTTGTTACTGATTTGATGTGACTGTCGAAATGTAAAACAGAATCTAAAATAACCCCAAGATTTCTGGCTTTATTTGAGGTTTTCAGGGACAGTGATTGAAGGTGTTGGACGACTTTAAACCTTTCTTTTTTAGCACCAAAAATATTTATCTCAGTTTTATCTTCATTTAGTTGTAGGAAATTTTGGCACATCCAGTGTTTGACTTGCTCAATGCACTGGCACAGAAGATCTATGGGGCGTTAGTCATTTGGTGATAGCGGTACATAGATTTGGGTGTCATCGGGAGGATGGAATTGTCCAAAATGTTTTGGTATCTTGGAGCATTCAAAGTTCCTTTCACTGGAAGTAAGGGGCCAAGCCCAAATCCTGAAAAACAATCCCACACCATAATTCCTCCACCAAATTTCACACTCGGCACAATGCAGTCCGAAATGTACCGTTCTCCTGGCAACCTCCAAACCCAAACTCGTCCATTAGATTGCCAGATGGAAAAGCGTGATTCAACACTCCAGAGAACGCATCTCCACTGCTCTAGAGTCCAGTGGTGACGTGCTTTACACCACTGCATCCGACGCTTTGCATTGGACTTGGTGATGTATGGCTTAGATGCAGCTGCTAGGCCATGAAAACCCATTCCATGAAGCTCTCTGCGTACTGTACGTGGGCTAATTGGAAGGTCACATGAAGTTTGGAGCTCTGTAGCAACTGACTGTGCAGAAAGTCTTTGCACTATGCACTTCAGCATCCGCTGACCCACTTGGTGGCTGAGTTGCTGTTGTTCCCAAACTCTTCACTTTTGAATATTTAGGAGCGAGGAAATTTCACGACTGGATTTGTTGCACAGGTGTCATCCTATGAGAGTTCCACGCTGAAAATCACTGAGCTCCTAAGAGCGGCCCATTCTATCACAAATGTTTGTAGAAACATTCTGCATGCCTAAGTGCTTGATTTTATACACAGTGTACACTTGATTCTGATCATTTGGATGGGTGGCCAAATACTTTCGGCAATATCGTGTATTACGGACCTTGGATCCCTCAGGCGGTACTGCATCAAAAAGTGCAATCAGTGTGTAAAGGATAGTACCACATGGGCTCAGGAACACTTCAGAAAACCACTGTCAGTAACTACAGTTTGTGGCTACATCTGTAAGTGCAAGTTAAAACTCTACTATGCAAAGCGAAAGCCCAGAAACACCCAGAAGCGCCGCAGGCTTCGCTGGTAAAATGCCCCTGTGCCAACTTTTTTTGCAATGTGTTGCTGCCATTAAATTCTAAGTTAATGATTATTTGTAAAAAAAAAAAAAAAAAAAAATGAAGTTTCTCAGTTCGACCATTAAATATCTTGTCTTTGCTGTCTATTCAATTGGATATAACTTGAAAAGGATATGCAAATCATTGTATTCTGTTTTTATTTATGAATTACACAACGTCCCAACTTCACTGGTTTTGGGTTTTGTATTTAACATAGGTATATGATCAAACTCAGGAACTGCACAATGTAGATTATATACACATATTGATTGTTGTTATTGTTCCATTCTTTTTTAGAACAATTCAACCTGTCCTGCATTCTTAGGCGCAACTAAATGATATTTAGTCACACGACTTGACTTGTGTTTTTCTTGTAAGTAAAAGGCATCTTTGATAATTGACAAAGAGTTGGTATGTCATTTCTAGAAGTGCATTTTGAGACTATTGCTTTTGTTTTACTTACTTACTTAGACTTAGTCCCCTCCATTTGTTCCGGTCACTGGGAGTAACCCCTGGCTGCAGCCCGCAGATCGAGGAGGGGCTTATTTTCCCTCAATGTGGGCGGGCTCAACGTTGAGCCCGCGGGCTCCATCTGGTGGCGGAGATCCGAATATGGAAAAAGGTTCATGTATTTCATAGACTTAGACATTCCTACTTTTAACTTGTCAAATGTGTTTTTTTACCATGAAAAAATAATAATAAAATAAAATAAAAAAATAAAATAAAAAATATATATATATATATGTCTTTGGTTTATTTGACTTAGCTAATATAATTGAGTGTGCAAAATAATATGTGTCTATACTCTTTTGGAAATGCTATGGTTTATATATAATTATTATTCTTTTTTTTTCATGGTAAATGCTATGGTTTATATATATATATATATATATATATATATATATATATATATATATATATATATATATATATATATATATATATATATATATATATATATATATATATATATATATATATATATAAACCATAGCATTTCCAAAAGAGTATAGACACATATTATTTTGCACACTCAATTATATTAGCTAAGTCAAATAAACCAAAGACAGAATACTTTGCATCATTGATTTTATTTTTCACCCCAGGTTAAAAATGTTTGATCTGTAAAGAAAAAAAAAATGTTGTAGCCTAGCCAAATACATTCCTTAAGCTTCCATAAATGTTTAACAATGGCAAGTATCAAGGTATTTTTCTGGCCCATAACAAGCAACCCTGTTCCCTGTTTCCAGTTCTGTTCATTTTCCACTGTCTAGAAAGGAAACCGATTGCGGTTCTTATAGGCACAATAACAATGCAAGATGTAAAACTAAGGTAATTGAAATAAGTGGAGGAATTACGCTTTAGTCTAGCAATAGTTGACTACAAGACTAATTAATCACATGACCTCTCACCTGTAGCCCTCCTTGCACTCGTCGCCATTTTCTGTCCTGCAATCGGTCTTCTTCAGACCTTAGTGATTTAATGACAACATACATTCACTATGAAAACATTCATGTTGGTCTGTTGACCGTGAGTAAAACATTTTTTTTTGTGATTTGTGATATTCAAAGCACTTACGGCATGGGGAAGTTCTGCAGGAGAGCGAGACACCACCATCTCCTAATTTGCAGCATGTTTTCCTTTGAAGAAGGAAATGCAGGAAGATGTTAATATCCATCCATCCATCCATTTTCTACCGCTTATTCCCTTCGGGGTCGCGAGGGGCGCTGGAGCCTATCTCAGCTACAATTGGGCGGAAGGTGGGGTACACCCTGGACAAGTCGCCACCTCATCGCAGAGATGTTAATATGTTGTAAAAAAAATAACACCTTGTACACTAAGCATAATGTGTCACGATTTACACATACCTCTCTGAAATCACAATTGGCCCCCATTACAATGTACAGAGTGTACTGTAAGCCAAGAGGTACTGCTTAATATAATGTCAGGCGTATTCCCAAGGATAAATTTTTTTCAATACAAATTAATGTGGTTTTAATGTAGCAAGCAAACATTTTGACAGACAACAGCAATGCTGATTTGGTCTTACCATCAAAACAAACACGCCACAGTTGTTGGAGCACCCTTGCTTTGTTAGGCCCTGAGGTGTGAACAACGTATTTTAATAAAAGTATGGCAAGAAAATAGTAAAAAGTTAGCAAGTGCAAGCTCTCTCCAGGGGCCAGAAGAGAGGCTGTGAGCAACGTGTCTGTACAAATAATAAGCGAAATAAAAGTCACTCAACTTCAATCAACTTTTGATTGAAAAGCACGCATAAACGCTTGGAACAAAGCCTGAACTGAATAAGGAAAAGGTTGGAACTTCAAATCAAAAAGTTTTCATAACAGGCTTAAACAGAACTGCCCGTCTCAAAAAAGATAAATAGTTCTGTTTCCATCTGTTTAAGGAATCAAAATAGTTGGAATATGGAATGGAATATTTTAGATCAAATAAAAACAGAACCATTAATTAAAACAAACAAAGGACAAGTGGTTTAAAACAGAACTACCACTGTCCAGGAGGTGCCCTAAAAACCTGAATAGACTGGTTCTTCAAAGGAAAACATGCTGCAAATTAGGAGATGGTGGTGTCTCGCTCTCCTGCAGAACTTCTCTCCAAGACATGAGACAGCTAGTGGAAGAAAACAAAAGTCTTAATATGTGTATGATTATATGAGTGACATTCATAGATAACCACAGTGGCACAATAGTTAACTTTACCAGTTGTTCCTGGCTGTCTTGGAGTTTCTGTCTCCAGTATGCAGTGTGTGCTGAAAACTTGTGGAGACTAGGGAAGTCTCCATGAGGTCTCTGCTCACTGTCATCATTTACTAGTGTAGAAAGCAACAACCGAAAAATAAAATCAAGTGTGAAATGTCACATTTCTCATTTGAATGATGTGCAAAATAGAGCCAAAACTTTTTGATTTGAAGTTCCAACCTTTTCCTTATTCAGTTCAGGCTTTGTTCCAAGCGTTTATGCGTGCTTTTCAATCAAAAGTTGATTGAAGTTGAGTGACTTTTATTTCGCTTATTATTTGTACAGACACGTTGCTCACAGCCTCTCTTCTGGCCCCTGGAGAGAGCTTGGTGTGAATGATGTCCAGGTGAGACATTACATAATAGTATTTGCTAACTTTTTACTATTTTCTTGCCATACTTTTATTAAAATACATTGTTCACACCTCAGGGCCTAACAAAGCAAGGGTGCTCCAACAACTGTGGCGTGTTTGTTTTGATGGTAAGACCAAATCAGCATGTTATAGCATTGCTGTTGTCTGTCAAAATGTTAACCACATTAATTTGTATTGAAAAAAATGTATCCTTGGGAATACGCCTGACATTATATTAAGCAGTACCTCTTGGCTTACAGTACACTCTGTACATTGTAATGGGGGCCAATTGTGATTTCAGAGAGGTATGTGTAAATCGTGACACATTATGCTTAGTGTACAAGGTGTTATTTTTTTTACAACATATTAACATCTCTGCGATGAGGTGGCGACTTGTCCAGGGTGTACCCCGCCTTCCACCCAATTGTAGCTGAGATAGGCTCCAGCGCCCCTCGCGACCCCGAAGGGAATAAGCGGTAGAAAATGGATGGATGGATGGATATTAACATCTTCCTGCATTTCCTTCTTCAAAGGAAAACATGCTGCAAATTAGGAGATGGTGGTGTCTCGCTCTCCTGCAGAACTTCCCCATGCCGTAAGTGCTTTGAATATCACAAATCACAAAAAAAATGTTTTACTCACGGTCAACAGACCAACATGAATGTTTTCATAGTGAATGTATGTTGTCATTAAATCACTAAGGTCTGAAGAAGACCGATTGCAGGACAGAAAACGGCGACGAGTGCAAGGAGGGCTACAGGTGAGAGGTCATGTGATTAATTAGTCTTGTAGTCAACTATTGCTAGACTAAAGCGTAATTCCTCCACTTATTTCAATTACCTTAGTTTTACATCTTGCATTGTTATTGTGCCTATAAGAACCGCAATCTGTTTCCTTTCTAGACAGTGGAAAATGAACAGAACTGGAAACAGGGAACAGGGTTGCTTGTTATGGGCCAGAAAAATACCTTGATACTTGCCATTGTTAAACATTTATGGGAGCTTAAGGAATGTATTTGGCTAGGCTACAACATTTTTTTTTCGTTACAGATCAAACATTTTTAGCCTGGGGTGAAAAATAAAATCAATGATGCAAAGTCTTCTGTCTTTGGTTTATTTGACTTTGCTAATATAATTGAGTGTGCAAAATAATATGTGTCTATACTCTTATGGAAATGCTATGGTTTAGATATATTTTTTTTTAAATTGTTTTTTCATGGTTAAAAAAAAATACATTTGACAAGTTAAAAGTAGGAATGTCTAAGTCTATCAAATACATGAACCTTTTTCCATACTATGGTTTATATATATATTTTTTAAATTGTTTTTTCATGATAAAAAAAAATACATTTGACAAGTTTTTTTTGTGTTTTTTTTTGCAAATATTTGTATTGAATTTTACGGTTAAAATCACATTTAACAGTCATACTTTGGTCACGCAAAACCTTCATACAATCGCACATCCACTCATACCCACTCACATGCACACTTGAGGAGAGAGGTGCACTTAAACTTTAACAATTCAAGGTTTACAGTATAAACAGTATTAGAAAAGATACCCAGATATTGTATATATATATATATCCATCCATCCCGCTCTGGCTCAGGATCAGCTACAGGCTATCCAGACCATAGTGGATGAACATTCCTCGGCATCAAGGATCCTCAGGAAGTGATCCCAAGATCACCTCTCGAGGACCTCTCCACCGTTCACACTTAAAAAAGAAAAGGAAAGTCACAGAAGTTGATCAGATGTAAAACAATACAAAATAAAAAGACACAAAAAATAAATAAATAAATAAGCAAATAAACCGTGGCAAGGCCATATCAGAAGTAACAAAAAAACCACAATAATAGTGTAGGATCAATACAGAAAATAATGAAGATAATAAAAAAGGAATAAAACTACAAAAAAGATGGCAGATACATTTGACAAGTTAAAAGTAGGAATGTCTAAGTCTATCAAATACATGAACCTTTTTTCATACTATGGTTTATATATATATTTTTTTTTTATTGTTTTTTCATGGTAAAAACAATACATTTGACAAGTTAAAAGTAGCTTTATTGACGTTTGAGAATGTGTGCTGCCGGATCTCCGCCACCAGATGGAGCCCGCGGGCTCAACGTTGAGACCCGCCCACATTGAGGGAAAATAAGCCCCTCCTCGATCTGCGGGCTGCAGCCAGGGGCACTTGGCAGAAGCTGCACTGACATGAAACTGGGCCGGCACTCGTTTGACTAGCTGAAAAAAAAAAAAAAAAAAAGATTCGGGAGGAGTGCTGGAGTCACTCCCGGGAGGGTTGGCAAGTATTAGAAGTAGCGGTGAATGCGGTGTTACCGCGGCACTGCCGCAATGTATAATCGCCGGTCTAGCTTTAGTGTTAATTTGATATTGCCTCAAGGGCCAAGTCAAATTACACGTTGGGCCAAATTTGGCCCACGGGCCAGAGTTTGACACCCATGACCTTCACTGTAAAAAATTACTGTAAAAATAAAAAATAAAATTACAGTTATATACTCCATCCATCCATCCATTTTCTACCGCTTATTCCCTTCGGGGTCGCGGGGGGCACTGGAGCCTATCTCAGCTACAATCAGGCGGAAGGCGGGGTACACCCTGGACAAGTCGCCACCTCATCGCAGGGCCAACACAGATAGACAGACAACATTCACACTCACATTCACACACTAGGGCCAATTTAGTGTTGCCAATCAACCTATCATGTTCTTCTTAAATGCAGTTAAGTACTGTAAATTTTGTTGCATTTTTCAAAAAATATCGACCAGCAGTAAGTTACTGTAAAACCTACAGTGTAATTCAGTATTTTTCAGACTTGTTTCTTGGGTCCGCCCACAATTCGTCCAACCGAGCTTCATTTCACCTGGCTAAATCCATCCTACTGCATCGTGTGTTTTTGATAACAAGGTAAGAGTCACTTGTACCTTGATGTGTCATTTTCTGTTTGAATTACTTTATATATATATTTATAAAGTCCGAAATGTCAGCATCACAGACACTATCGTTGACCACGCGCATGTACCGCCGCATGCTAGCTAGCTAAGTTTTCTTCTTTTTTGTCATAGTCATCATAAAAGATGATAACTTGCAACATATGTGCTACGACTTGCAGCAATGTATTTGCGTATGTTAGACACATGCGAAGTCATAGTTGTATGCCTAATGCATCGTTTAAGTGTGCTTTCCCTAAATGCACAAGAGTTTTTTCCAACTTCTCAGCCTTCAAAACTCACAGCCGTCGTCATAAATATGGCAAGAGTAGGACTGATATGTATAGCGCAGAAGGTTTACCTTGTAATATTGTCTCATGTAGCGCGAAGTGCGATGATATACGGGCCCTTCTCCTGCATTTGAAAAGTCATATTACCGAAGGTAGGACAGTTACGTGCCCCTTCAGTCAATGTGAAAAAAGATTTACAGTTAAGTCTACTTTCACATCGCACGTGTCAAGGAAGCACTACGGCTACACTGAACGAAGTTTGACTTGATCAACAGCAAATCCAAGCAGCTCTTGTGTTATTAACACTGATGATGACTATTGTGATATGCAACTTGAGAATTCAGGATATTCCTGTTATGAAGACATGGAGGTCTACTTGCATTAAAAAAATGTTCACAGCACTGAAAAAAGGTTGAGAACCACTGCCTTAGGACAGTGGTTCTCAACCTTTTTTCAGTGATGTACCCCTGTGAACATTTTTTAAATTCAAGTACCCCCTAATCAGAGCAAAGCATTTTTGGTTGAAAAAAAGAGATAAAGAAGTAAAATACAACACTATGTCATCAGTTTCTGATTCATTAAATTGTATAACAGTGCAAAATATTGCTCATTTGTTGTGGTCTTTCTTGAACTATTTGGAAAAAAAGATATAAAAATAACAAAAAACTTGTTGAAAAATAAACAAGTGATTCAATTATAAATAAAGATTTTTACACATAGAAGTAATCAACTTAAAGTGCCCTCTTTGGGGATTGCAATAGAGATCCATCTGGATTCATGAACTTCATTCTCAACATTTCTTCACAAAAAAAGAAATCTTTAACATCAATATTTATGGAACATGTCCACTACGCTTTAACCAAGCCTCCATTGTTTTCTACATGGATAGTTGATTGACAGTTGGTGCCGTGTGGCACCGCCAGGTAGGGTCAAACCATCATGTCATGGGGGAAACTCTGGCTTTATGGTAATGAATGGAATAGCCTACTTGATTAGTTGTTCAGTTTATGAACTTACATTCATATTTTGTCGAAGTATTATTCAATAAATATATTTATAAAGGATTTTTGAATTGTTGCTATTTTTAGAATATTTAAAAAAAATCTCACGTACCCCTTGGCATACCTTCAAGTACCCCCAGGAGTACGCGTACCCCCATTTGAGAACCACTGCCTTAGGAGACTAGATGTAAACAGAGGAAAGAGAGAGCGAGTGAGGTGGCCATTCCAAATACTTTTAAAATGCTACCCATATTGGATACTGTTTAGGAACATAAACTGCATTTCTTGACTGTACCAGTTGCTGGTGACAAAGTCACAATAAAACGTTGGATGCAAAGGCGTCCAACCTAGCTTAATCTCAGGGCTTGCTGCCCTTCTTGCCACCTACTATGTGTTCAACTTGGAATACCAAGAGGAAGGTCCTCGGACATTGGAATTTGTTCAAAGGTAAATCCTCTTGATACTGTTAAAATACTGTTAGGATATTTTATTTTATATTTCTCACCTCTGTTCAGGAATTTGATTTGTCATTTCCCCAATTGTGTGCCTTAAATCAATGACTCTTCTGTTCCTTTGTGTACCTTCTTATTAGGGACCGAAGCACCAGTTTGACTCTAGGATACAGAGAAAGTAGGTAATGTGCAGGTAAAGATATGTTGACTGGGTCAAAGAAGGAAGCACCTGTTTGACCCCAGGATGCAGAAAAAGTAGGTAATTTGCAGGTAAAGATATGTTGACTGGATGATGGCAGGAAGCACCAGCTTGACCCGAGAATGCAGAGCAAGTAGGTAATGTGCGGGTGAAGATATGTTGAATGGGTAAAGGCAGGAAGCACCAGTGTGACCCCACCATGCAGGGAAGGTAGGTAATGTGCGGGTGAAGGTATGTTGAATGGGTGAAAGAAGGAAGCGCAGGTGTGGTCGAGGCCATGCAGGTAGGTATGTGCAGGTGAAGATATGTTGTATGGTGAAAGAAATAAGCACCAGTGTGACCCAAGGATGCAGGGTAAAGATATGTTGAATGGGTGAAGGCAGGAAACACCAGCTAGACGCCAGGATACAGAGAAGGTAGGTAATGTGCAGGTAAAGATATGTTGAATGAGTAAAGGCAGGAAACACCAGCTTGACTCCAGGATACAGAGAAGGTAGGTAATGTGCAGGTAAAGATATGTTGAATGGGTAAAGGTAGAAAGCACCAGCGTGACCACACTATGCAGAGAAGGTAGGTAATGTGCAGGTAAAGATATGTTGAATGGGTAAAGGCAAGAAGCACCAGTGTGACCCCAGGATGCAGAGAAGATAGGTAATGAGCAGGTAACGATATGTTAAATGGGTGAAAGCAGGAAACATCAGCGTAAATACACGGTCCCGTAGATGGAGAGAAAACATAAATAGAGAGAGGGATTGGGGAGGCTTTAGCATTGTCTTCCTCTCTGAATTTGTCTTAATGGGTTTTAGAGCATTCACTCATCTACAGCTGTGGTTATGGTATAGGCTCACATATATCCTAAAATTGATATTAATATTTGTGCAGTGCATATTCCTAAATAACAATGTGAGGGGGGTTCTGTATCGACTGCAAGTAATCTTCAATCACAACAGAATATCTAATATGCTTTCTCTCTTTTTTAGGCGATTCATTGGCGTTAACCCTGAGAGGGGAACAAAGGCTAGCCAGGGAAAGACCGGGAATCTGGTCCAGAAAAAGGCAGCAACTGTAAATCCTCACGTAGCCACCCTTATAAAACATCTCACAGACTTTGAGTGGGGCTTTATGTAGCCGACAACTAAACACTGGACTCGTGTTCAGTGTTTTGTCTCCAGTTAGAAATTAAGTGGACATGTTATAAATGTTAAAATGCTTTACTGAAAATAAGAAGAATGCACTAAATGTACTTTGAATGTATTTGATGCACAATAAATAATTGGTTAATAAAAACATAATCTTGCAAGGCCATTTCTCCAGTCATTTTTATGCCAGCAGATTGCAGGGATTTTGATTTTGAAAAATTAAAAGTTGAACTCATTAACTTCTAGTGGCATTATACTGTAAAGCTCAGTCTATAGTGCTTACAATTATTTTACTGTAATTAACTGTTAATGGATATTACAGTAGATACACTAAAATAACAGTGTAATGCCGCTAAACAGATGACAGTATTATGCTGTGAAGCGTATATTTGATACAGCACAGTACTGTGATACTTTTTACAGTAATAAACTAGTGATAAATCACAGTATGTGTGCTGTAGAAAAACAGTTTTATACTGGAACCATTAGCTGCCAGTAGGTTACTGTAATTAAACGGTGAAAATTCTTACAGTAAGGGAGAGACCCGCCACCCAGCGGAGAAAACTCATTTCGGCCGCTTGTACCCGTGATGTTGTCCTTTCGGTCATAACCCAAAGCTCATGACCATAGGTGAGGATGGGAACGTAGATTGACCGGTAAATTGAGAGCTTTTCCTTCTGGCGCAGCTCCTTTTTACCACAACGAATCGATATAGCGTCCTCATTACTGAAGACGCCGCACCGACCAGCCTGTGCATCTCACGATCCACTCTTCCCTCACTCATGAACAAGACTCCAGGTACTTGAACTCATCCACTTGGGGCAAGATCTCCTGCCCAACCTCGAGATGGCACTCCACCCTTTCCCGGGCGAGAACCTCGGACTTGGAGGTGCTGATTCTCATCCCAGTCGCTTCACACTCGGCTGCGAACCAATCCAATGAGAGCTGAAGATCCTGGCAAGTTAAAGCCATAAGGACCACATCATCTGCAAAAAGGAGAGACCTAATCCTGCAGCCACCAAACCGGATCCCGTCAACGCCATGACTGCGCTTAGAAATTCTGTCCATAAAATTTATGAACACATTTGGCGACAAAGGGCAGCCAACTTACTGCTGGCAATGCGGACCAAGCTCTGACACTGATCATACAGGGAGCGACCCGCCACAATCAGACATGCCGATACCCCATACTCTCTGAGCACTCCCCACAGGACTTCCCGGGGTGGCCACGGTCGAATGTCTTCTCCAAGTCCACAAAGCACATGTAGACTGGTTGGACAAACTCCCATGCACACTCAAGGACCCTGCCGAGAGTATAGAGCTGGTCTACCGTTCCACGACCAGGACGAAAACCACACTGTTCGTCCTGGATCCGAGGTTCCTCCTCTCCAGTACACATGAATAGACCTTACCGGGAAGGCTGAGGAGTGTGATCTACGATAGTTGGAACACACCCTCCGGTTCCCCTTCTTAAAGAGAGGAACCACCACCCCGGTCTGCCAATCCAGAGGTACCGCCCCTGATGTCCACGCGATGTTGCAGAGTCTTGTCAACTAAAACAGCCCCACAGCATCCAGAGCCTTAAGGAACTCCGGATGGAGCTCATCCACCCCCGGGGCCTTGCCACCGAGGAGCTTTTAAAACTACTTTGGCAACCTCAGCCCCAGAAATAGGAGAGCCCACCACAGAATTCCCCAGGCACTGCTTGGCCTGTCGGTATGCCCGCTGCCTCTGGAGTCCCATGAGCCAAAAGGACCAGATAAGCTCTTTCTTCAGCTTGACGGCATCCCGCACTGCTGGTGGCCACCAGCGGGTTCTAGGATTACCGCCACGACAGGCACCAAACACCTTGCGGCCACAGCTCCAATCAGCTGGCTTGACAAGAGAGGCACGGAACATGATCCATTCAGACTCAATGTCCAGCACCTCCTTTGTGACATGTTCAAAGTTCCTCCGGAGGTGGAAAAAGAAACTCTCTCTGACAGGAGACTCTGCTAGGCATTCCCAAAAGACTCTCACAATGCGTTTGGGCCTGCCAGGTCCTACCCCACCATCGGAGCCAGCTCACCAGGTGGTGATCGGGAGAAAGCTCGCCCCTCTCTTCACCCGAGTGTCCAAAACATGAGGCCGCAAATCCCATGACACAACTACAAAGTCAATAATGGAGCGGCCGAGGGTGTCCTGGTGCCAAGTGCACATATGGACACCCTTATGTTTGAACATTGTGTTTGTTATGGACAATCCGTGACGAGCACAAAAGTCCAATAACAAAGCACCACTTGGGTTCAGATCCGGGTGGCCATTTTTCCCAATCACGACTCTCCAGGTTTCAAAGTCGTTGCCAACATGAGCGTTAAAGACCCCCAGCAGAACAAGGGAATCACCCGAGGGAGCACTCTCGAGGGAATCCAAAAAGAGTGGGTACTCTGAGCTGCTGTTTGGTGCGTAAACACCAACAACAGTCAGGACCCGTCACCCAACCCGAAAGCGGAGGGAAGCTACCATCTCGTCTTCTGGGTTAAGTCCAACGTGCAGGCTTTGAGCCGGGGGGGCAACAAGAATTGCCAACCCAGCCTCTCATTACTTGCAACGCCAGAGTGGAAGAGAGTCCAACCCCTCTTGAGAGAACAGGTTCCAGAGCCCTTGCTGTGCGTCGAAGTGAGTCCAGCTTTATCTAGCAGGGAACTTCTCCACCTCGCGAGGTGACGTTCCACGTCCCAAGAGCGAGCTTATGTAGCCGATAATCGGACCGCCAAGTGCCCTGCCTTCGGCTTCCGCCCAGCTAACACTGCACCCGACCTCTATGACCCAGCCCATGAGTGGTGAGCCTATTGCAGGGGGGACCCACGTTGCCTCTTCGAGCTGGGCCCCATGGGCACCAGTCGATGGCGACATCGTGCCCCACCTCTGGGCCTGGCTCCACAGGGGAGTCACGGTGACCCGCGTCCGGGCGAGAAAATATCTAGGTCCTCGATTTGTACTTTTCATAAAGGTCTTTGAGCTGCTCTTTGTCTGATTCCTCACCTAGGACCTGTTTGTCTTGGGGGACCCTACCAGGGGGCATAGAAGCCCCCGGACAACATAGCTCCTAGGATCAGTGGGACACGCAAACCACAAAGGTGGCGGCTCAGAAAGCAGGTTATATAAACATAACTCCAAAACCAAACATGCAAGATGTCTAAACATGCCTGTAATATTGTATCAATGTGAGTTTTACTAAAATCGGTTGTTTTTTTAAGGCTTGCAAACACAAAAAGTTTTTTTTACTCAATATGACAGTAAGTTCTTAAAATGCTGAGATAATGTGAAAAAAACAATACAAATGTATTCCAACATGATTCCTAAACCAAACATGCAAAATGTCTAAAAATGCCTGTAATATTGAATCCATGTGAGTTTTACTAGAATCATTTGTTTTTGTAAGGTTTGCAAATACAAAACTTGAGTTTTATGACTGACACAAGTTAGTTTTTTTACTCAATATAACAGTATAGATGTCATACTATATATTAAAGTTATATGAAAATAACTCCAAAACCAAACGTGCAAAATTGCCTGTAATATTGTATAGATGTGAGTTTTACTAGAATCAGGTTTGCAAATACAAAAATTGGGTTTTATGACAGTATACTGTCACACTCAATATGACAGTATAACTGTCATACTAAATCCATCCATTTTCTTCCGCTTATCCGAGGTCGGGTTGCGGGGGCAGCAGCCTAAGCAGAGAGCCCAGACTTCCCTCTCCCCAGCCACTTCGTCCAGCTCTTCTCGGGGGATCCCGAGGCGTTCCCAGGCCATAGTCTTTCCAATGTATCCTAGGTCTTCCCCATGGCCTCCTGCCGTTCGGACCTAGGGAGGCGTTCGGGTGGCATCCTGAGCAGATGCCCGAACCACCTCATCTGGCTCCTCTCAATGTGGAGGAGCAGCGGCTTTACACTGAGTTCCTCCCAGATGACAGAGCTTCTCACCCTATCTCTAAGGGAGAGACCCACCACCCGGCGGAGGAAACTCATTTCGGCCGCTTGTACCCGTGACCTTGTCCTTTCGGTCATAACCCAAAGCTCATGACCATAGGTGAGGATGGGAACGTTGATCGACCGGTAAATTGAAAGCTTTTCCTTCTGGCTCAGCTCCTTCTTCACCACAACGGATCGATATAGCGTCCTCATTACTGAAGACGCCGCACCGATCCGCCTGTAGATCTCACAATCCACTCTATCCTCACTCGTGAACAAGACTCCTAGGTACTTCAACTCCTTCACTTCGGGCAAGATCTCTTTCCCAACCTCGAGATGGCACTCCACCCTTTCCCGGGCGAGAACCATGGACTCGGACTTGGATGTGCTGATTCTCATCCCAGTCGCTTCACTGCGAACCGATCCAATGAAAGCTGAAGATCTTGGCCAGTTGAAGCCATCAGGACCACATCATCTGCAAAAAGCAGAGACCTAATCCTGCAGCCACCAAACCAGGCGCAGTCATGGCGTTGAGGGGATCCTCAAAGCCATGACTGCGCCTAGATATTCTGTCCATTAAAGTTATGAACAGAATCGGTGACAAAGGGCAGCCTTGGCGGAGTCCAACCCTCACTGGAAAGGGGTCCGACATACTGCCGGCAATGCGGACCAAGCTCTGACACTGATCATACAGGGAGACACCCGCCACAATCAGACATGCCGATACTCCATACTCTCTGAGCACTCCCCACAGGATTTACCGGGGGTCAAGGTCGAATGTCTTCTCCAAGTCCACAAAACTTATGTAGACTGGTTGGGCAAACTCCCATGCACACTCAAGGACCCTGCCGAGAGTATAGAGCTGGTCTACCGTTCCACGACCAGGACGAAAACCACACTGTTCGTCCTGGAACCGAGGTTCCTCCTCTCCATTACACATGAATAGACCTTACCGGGAAGGCTGAGGAGTGTGATCTACGATATTTGGAACACACCCTCTGGTTCCCCTTCTTAAAGAGAGGAACCACCACCCCGGTCTGCCAATCCAGAGGTACCGCCCCCGATGTAGACGCAATGTTGCAGAGTCTTGTCAACCAAGACTGCCCCACAGCATCCAGAGCCTTAAGGAACTCCGGACAGAGCTCATATCCCCGGGGCCTTGCCACCGAGGAGCTTTTTAACTACCTTGGCAACCTCAGCCCCAGAAATAGGAGAGCCCACCACAGACTTCCCAGGCACTGTTTCCTCATAGGAAGACGTGTTGGTGGGACTCAGGAGGTCTCGCTTGGCCTGTCGGTATGCCCACTGCCTCTGGAGTCCCATGAGCCAAAAGGACCCGGTGGCTCTTTCTTCAGCTTGACAGCATCCCTCACTGCTGGTGGATTACCGCCACGACAGGCACCAAACACCTTGCGGCCACAGCTTCAATCAGCTGGCTCAACAAGAGAGGAACGGAACATGGTCCACTCAGACTCAATGTCCAGCACCTCCCTCGTGACATGTTCAAAGTTCTTCCGGACATGTTCAAAGTTCTTCAGGAGACTCTGCTAGGTGTTCCCAATTACAATGCGTTTGGGCCTGCCAGGTCTGACCGGCATCCTCCCCTACCATCGGAGCCAGCTCACCACCAGGTGGTGGTTGGTAGAAAGCTCTGCCCCTCTCTTCACCGAGTGTCCAAAACATGAGGCCGCAAATCCCATGACACAACTACAAAGTGAAGTGAAGTGAATTACATTTATATAGCGCTTTTTGTCAAGTGACTCAAAGCGCTTTACATAGTGAAACCCAATATCTAAGTTACATTCAAACCAGTGTGGGTGGCACTGGGAGCAGGTGGGTAAAGTGTCTTGCCCAAGGATACAACGGCAGTGACTTGGATGGCGGAAGCGGGGATCGAACCTGCAACCCTCAAGTTGCTGGCACGGCCGCTCTACCAACCGAGCTATACCGCCCCAAGTCAATCATGCGGCCGAGGGTGTCCTTGTGCCAAGTGCACATATGGACACCCTTATGTTTGAACATCGTGTTTGTTATGGACAATCCGTGACAAGCACAAAAGTCCAATAACAAAGCACCACTTGGGTTCAGATCCGGGTGGCCATTTTTCCCAATCACGACTCTCCAGGTTTCACTGTCGTTGCCAACATAGCGTTGAAGTCCACCAGCAGAACAAGGGAATCACCCGAGGGAGCACTCTCCAGTCCTCCCTCAAGGGAATCCAAAAAGAGTTGGTACTCTGAGCTGCTGTTTGGTGTGTAAACACAAACAACAGTCAGGACCCGTCACCCAACCCGAAGGCTGAAGGAAGCTACCATCTCGTCTATTGGGTTTAAAGTCCAACGTGCAGGCTTTGAGCCGGGGGGCAACAAGAATTGCCACCCCAGCCTCTCATTAGTTGCAACGCCACTCTGGCGTTGCAAGTAATGAAAGTTCAGCTCAGTCCAGCCCTTCTGAGAGAACAGGTTCCAGAGCCCTTGCTGTGAGTCCAACTATATCTAGCCGGGAACGTCTCCACCTCAAGCACCAGCTCAGGCTCCTTCCCTCCCAGCGAGGTGACGTTCCATGTCCCAAGAGCGAGCTTATGTAGCCGATAATCGGACCACCAAGTGCCCTGCCTTCGGCTGCCGCCCAGCTCACACTGCACCCTCTATGACCCAGCCCATGAGTGGTGAGCCCTGGAGGGGGGATCCATGTTGCCTCTTCGAGCTGAGCACGGCTGGGCCCCATGGGGACAGGCCCGTCAATCGCCATCGTGCCACACCTCTGGGCCTGGCTCCACAGGGGAGCCACGGTGACCTGCGTCCGGGCGAGAAAAAATCTAGGTCCTCAATTGTACTTTTAATAAAGGTCTTTGAGCTGCTCTTTGTCTGATCCCTCACCTAGGACCTGTTTGTCTTGGGAGACCCCGGACAACATAGTTCCTGGATCAGTGGGACACGCAAACCACAAAGGTGGCGGCTCAGAAAGCAAACATGCAATATGTCTAAACATGCCTGTAATATTGTATCAATGTGACTTTTCCTAGAATCGGTTGTTTTTGTAAGGTTTGCAAATACAAAAATTAGGTTTTACTCACAATGACAAAATCACACTCAATATGACAGTTATTTAAACATAACTCATAAACCACACAAAAAAATGGCTAATAATGCCTGAAATAATGAATCATTGGGAGTTTTACTGAGTTTTATATTTTGCAAACACAAAAAGTAGTTTTTTACTTGACTGTAATGTTCTTAGAACCCTGAGATAAAGGGAAAAAAGCAATAAAAATGTATTTAAACCTAACTCCTAAACAACACATGCAAAATGGCTAATAATGCCTAGGGAGACATGTAACGTTGTTAGTTTAAAAAAAAAAGATCTTTTGTAAAGATATCAAAGACACAAGCTAGTTTTTTTTATTCAATATGACAGTATAACAGTTTATACTAAATATGAAAGTTATATAAACATAACTCCAAAACCAAACATGTGTCATGTCTAAAAATGCCTGTAATAATGTATTTATGTGAGTTTGTAAGGTTTGCAAAAACAAAACGTAGTTTTTTACTCAATATGAAAATAATGTTCTTAGAATCCTGAGATAATGCGAATGTATTCAAACACAAATTTTAAACCAAACATGTAAAATTTCTAAAAATGCCTGTAATATTGAATCTATATAAGTTTTACTAGAATCAATTGTTTTTGTAAGGTTTGCAAATACAAAAATTAGGTATAAAAATTAGACATTAAAACTGTAACACTCAATATGACAATTATTTATTTATAACTCCTAACCACACATGAAACATGTCTAATAATGCGTGAAAAAAATTATCTTTGTGAGTGTTACTAGAAACATTTTCTTTTGTAAGGTTTGCAAAGACAGGTTAGTTTTTTTTTACTCAATATGACAGTATAACTGCCACACTCAATATGACAGTTATTTAAACATAACTCTTAAACTACACATGAAAAATGATTAACAATGCCTGAAATAATGCATTCTTGTAAGTTTTACTCGAAACATATGCTTTTTTAAGGCTTGCAAACACAAAAATTATTTCTTTACTCATCAATATGACAGTAATGTTCTAAAATTCTGAGAAAATACGAACAAATTAAAAAAAATGATTCCAACATAATTCCTAAACCAAACATGCAAAATGTCTAAAAATGTCTGTAATATTGAATCCATGTGAGTTTAACTAGATTTAAATGATTTTGTAAGGTTTGCAAATACATAAATTAGGTTTTACTTACTATGTCATAACTGACAGTATATGACAGTTATTTAACCATAACTCAAACCACACATGAAAAATGGCTAATAATGCCTGAAATAATGCATCCTTGGCCGTTTTACTCGAAACACATGCTTTTTTAAATCTTGCAAACACAAAAAGTAGTTTTTTTACTCAATATAACTGTAATGTTCTTAAAATCCTGAGATAATGCGAAAAAAGCAATAAAAATGTATTTAAACATTACTCCTAAACAACATATGCAAAATGGCTAATAATGCCTGGAAACATGTATCTTTGTTAGTTTTACTGGAAAAATGATCTTTTGTAAAGTTTGCAAAGACACAAGCCAGTTTTTTTTTTATTCAATATGACAGTATAACAGTCATACTAAATATAAAAGTTATATAAACATAACTCCAAAACCAAACATGTGTCATGTCTAAAAATGTCTGTAATAATGTATTTATGTGAGTTTGTAAGGTTTGCAAAAACAAAAAGTAGTTTTTTACTCAATATGAAAGTAATGATCTTAGAATCCTGAGATAATGCGAAAAAAGCAATAAAAATGTATTTAAACATAATTCCTAAACAACCCATGCAAAATGGGTAATAATGCCTGGAGACATGTATCTTTGTTAGTTTTACTAGAAAAATGATCTTTTGTAAAGTTTGCAAAGACACAAGCTAGTTTTTTTTAATTCAATATGACAGTGTAACAGTCATACTAAATATGAAAGTTATATAAACATAACTCCAAAACAAAACATGTGTCATGTCTAAAAATGCCTGTAATAATGTATTAATGTGAGTTTGTAAGGTTTGCAAAAACAAAAAGTAGTTTTTTCCTCAATATAAAAGTAAGGATTTTAGAATCCTGAGATAATGCGAAAAAGCAATAAAAATGTATTTAAACATAATTCCTAAACAACCCATGCAAAATGGGTAATAATGCCTGGAGACATGCATCTTTGTTAGTTTTACTAGAAAAATTATCTTTTGTAAAGTTTGCAAAGACACAAGCTAGTTTTTTTTAATTCAATATGACAGTATAACGGTCATACTAAATATGAAAGTTATATAAACATAACTCCAAAACCAAACATGTGTCATGTCTAAAAATGCCTGTAATAATGTATTAATGTGAGTTTGTAAGGTTTGCAAAAACAAAAAGTAGTTTTTTACTCAATATGAAAGTAATGATCTTAAAATCCTGAGATAATGCGAAAAAAGCAATAAAAATGTATTTAAACATAATTCCTAAACAACCCATGCAAAATGGGTAATAATGCCTGGAGACATGTATCTTTGTTAGTTTTACTAGAAAAATGATCTTTTGTAAAGTTTGCAAAGACACAAGCTAGTTTTTTTTATTCAATATGACAGTATAACAGTCATACTAAATATGAAAGTTATATAAACATAACTCCAAAACCAAACATGTGTCATGTCTAAAAATGCCTGTAATAATGTATTAATGTGAGTTTGTAAGGTTTGCAAAAACAGAAAGTAGTTTTTTCCGCCATATGAAAAGTAAGGATTTTAGAATCCTGAGATAATGCGAAAAAAGCAATAAAAATGTCTTTAAACATAATTCCTAAACAACCCATGCAAAATGGCTAATAATGCCTGGAGACATGTATCTTTGTTAATTTTACTAGAAAAATGATATTTTGTAAAGTTTGCAAAGACACAAGCTAGTTTTTTTTAATTCAATATGACAGTATAACAGTCATATTAAATATAAAAGTTATATAAACATAACTCCAAAACCAAACATGTGTCATGTGTAAAAATGCCTGTAATAATGTATTTATGTGAGTTTGTAAGGTTTGCAAAAACAAAAAGTAGTTTTTTACTCAATATGAAAGTAATGATCTAAGAATCCTGAGATAATGCGAAAAAAGCAATACAAATGTATTTAAACATAATTCCTAAACAACCCATGCAAAATGGGTAATAATGCCTGGAGACATGTATCTTTGTTAGTTTTACTAGAAAAATGATATTTTGTAAAGTTTGCAAAGACACAAGCTAGTTTTTTTTTAATTCAATATGACAGTATAACAGTCATACTAAATATAAAAGTTATATAAACATAACTCCAGAACCAAACGTGTGTCATGTCTAAAATTGCTTATAATAATGTATTCATGTGGGTTTGTAAGGTTTGCAAAAACAAAAAGTAGTGTTTTACTCAATATGAAAGTAATGATCTTAGAATCCTGAGATAATGCGAAAAAAGCAATACAAATGTATTCAAACACAATTTTTAAACCAAACATGTAAATTGTCTAAAAATGCCTGTAATATTGAATTTATGTAAGTTTTACTAGAATCAATTGTTTTTGTAAGGTTTGCAAATACAAATATTAGGTTTTACACATAATGACATTATAACTTTAACACTCAATATGAAAGTTATTTAATTATAACTCCTAAATACACATGAAACATGTCTAATAGTGTGAAAAAAAATATCTTTGTGAGTGTTGCTAGAAACATTTTCTTTTGTAAGGTTTGCAAAGACACAAGTTAGATTTTTTTAACTCAATATGACAGTATAACGCCACATTCAATATGACAGTTATTTAAACATAACTGCTAAACCACACCTGAAAAATGGCTAATAATGCCTGAAATTATACATCTTTGGGAGTTTTACTGGAAACATATGCTTTTTTTAAGGCTTGCAAACACAAAAATTATTTTTTTACTCAATATGACAGTAATGTTCTAAAAATCCTGAGATAATGTGAAAAAAGCAATACAAATGTATTACAACATAATTCCTAAACCAAACATGCAAAATGTCTGAAAATGCCTGTAATATTGAGTCCATGTGAGTTTTATTTGAATCAGTTGTATGGTTTGCTAATACAAAAATTGGGTTTTATGACAAACACAAGTTAGTTTTTTTACTCAATATAACAGTTTAGCTGTCTAAAAGTTATATAAACATAACTCCAAAACCAAACCATTATGTCCAAAACTGCCTGTAATATTGTATATATGTGAGTTTTACTAGAATCAGGGTTGCAAATACAAAAATTGGGTTTTATGACAGTATACTGTCACACTCAATATGACAGTTATTTAAACATAACTCAAACAACACATGCAAAATAGCTAATAATGCCTGGAGCATATATCTTAGTTAGTTTTACTAGAAAAATGGTATTTTGTAAGGTTTGCAAAGACACAAGTTAGTTGTTGTTTTTATTCAATATGACAGTATAACTGTCATACTAAATATGAAAGTTATATAAACATAACTCTAAAACCAAACATGCATTGTGTCTAAAAATGCCTGTAATATTGTATCTCTGTGAGTTTAACTAGATTTAGTTGTTTTTGTAAGGTTTGCAAATACAAAATAAGGGTTTTACTCACTATGACAGTTTACTGTCACACTCAATCTGACAGTTATTTATTTAAACATAACTCCTAAACCACACATGCAAAATGGCTAATAATGCCTGGAGATATGTATCTTTGTGAGTTTTACTAGAAACATTATATTGTGTAAGGTTTAGTTAGTTTTTGAACTCAATCTGACAGTATAACTGTCATTCTAAATCCATCCATTTTCTTCCGCTTATCCGAGGTCGGGTTGCAGGGGCAGCAGCCTGAGCAGAAAATCCCAGACTTCCCTCTCCCCAGCCACTTCGTCCAGCTCTTCTCGGGGTATTCCGAGGCGTTCCCAGGCCAGCCGGGGACATAGTCTTTCCAATGTGTCCTAGGTCTTCCCCGTGGCCTCCTGCCACACCTCCCTAGAGGCGTTCGGGTGGCATCCTGAGCAGATGCCCGAACCACCTCATGGCTCCTCTCAATGTGGAGGAGCAGCGGCTTTACTTTGAGTTCCTCCCGGATGACAGAGCTTCTCACCCTGTCTCTAAGGGAGAGACCCACCACCCGGCAGAGGAAACGCATTTCGGCCGCTTGTCCTTTCGGTCATAACCCAAAGCTGGGAACGTAGATCGACGGTAAATTGATTGATTGATTGATTGAGACTTTTATTAGTAGGTTGCACAGTGAAGTACATATTCCGTACAATTGACCACTAAATGGTAACACCCGAATAAGTTTTTCAACTTGTTTAAGTCGGGGTCCACTTAAATTGATTCATGATACAGATATATACTATCATATATACTATCATCATAATACAAATTGAGAGCTTTTCCTTCTGGCTCAGCTCCTTCTTCACCACAACGGATCGATATAGCGTCCTCAATACTGAAGACGCCGAACCAAACCGCCTGTGGATCTCTCGATCCACTCTATCCTCACTCGTGAACAAGACTTGTTGGTACTTGAACTCCTCCACTTGGGGCAAGATCTCCTCCCCAACCTGGAGATGGCACTCGACCCTTTCCTGCGCGAGAACCATGGACTTGGACTTGGAGGTGCTGATTCTCATCCCAGTCGTTTCACACTCAAGGACCCTGCCGAGAGTATAGACCTGGTCTACCGTTCCACGACCAGGACGAAAACCACACTGTTCGTCCTGGATCCGAGTTTCCTCCTCTCCAGTACACATGAATAGACCTTACCGGGAAGGCTGAGGAGTGTGTTTCACGATAGTTGGAACACACCCTCCGGTTCCCCTTCTTAAAGAGAGGAACCACCACCCCGGTGTGCCAATCCAGAGGTACCACCCCCAATGTTCACGCGATGTTGCAGAGTCTTGTCAACCAAGACAGCCCCACAGTATCCAGAGCCTTAAGGAACTCATCCACCACCGGGGCCTTGCCACAGAGGAGCTTTTTAACTACCTAGAAAACCTAAGCCCCAGAAATAGGAGAGTCCACCACAGATTCCCCAGGCACTGCTTGGCCTGTCGGTATGCCCGCTGCCTCTGGAGTCCCATGAGCCAATAGGACCCGATAGGCTCTTTCTTCAGCTTGACGGCATCCCTCCCTGCTGGTGGCCACCAGCGAGTTCTAGGATTACCGCCACGACAGGCACCAAACACCTTACGGCCACAGCTCCAATCAGCAGGCTCGACAAGAGAGGCACGGAACATGGTCCACTTAGACTCAATGTCCAGCACCTCCCTCGTGACATGTTCAAAGTTCTTCCTTATGTTTGAACATTGTGTTTGTTATGGCCAATCCGTGACGAGCACAAAAGTCCAATAACAAAGCACCACTTGGGTTCAGATCCGGGTGGCCATTTTTCCCAATCACGACTCTCCAGGTTTCACTGTCCTTGCCAACATGAGCATTGAAGTCCCCCAACAGAACAAGGGAATCACCCGAGGGAGCACTCTCCAGTACTCCCTCAAGGGAATCCAAAAAGAGTGGGTACTCTGGTGCGTAAACACAAACAACAGTCAGGACCCGTCACCCAACCCGAAGGCGGAGGGAAGCTACCATCTCGTCTACTGGGTTAAAGTCCAACGTGCAGGCTTTGAGCAACAATTGCCACCCCAGCCTCTCATTGCTTGCAACGCCAGAGTGGAAGAGAGTCCAGCCCCTCTTGAGAGAACAGGTTCCAGAGCCCTTGCTGTGCGTCGAAGTGAGTCCAACTATATCTAGCCGGAACTTCTTCACCTCGCGCACCAGCTCAGGCTCTTTCCCTCCCAGCGAGGTGATGTTCCACGTCCCAAGAGCGAGCTTATGTAGCCGATAATCGGACCGCCAAGTGCCCTGCCTTCGGCTGCCGCCCAGTTCACACTGCATCCGACCTCTATGACCTCAATGGGCCCATGAGTGGTGAGCCCATTGGAGGGTTGACCCACGTTGCCTCTTCGAGCTGAGCCCGGCAGGGCCCCAAGGAGACAGGCCCGGCCACCAGTCGCTCGCCATCGTGCCCCACCTCTGCGCCTGGCTCCACAGGGGAGCCACGGTGACCTGCGCCTGGGCGAGAAAAAATCTAGGTCCTCGATTTGTACTTTTCATAAAGATCTTTGAGCTGCTCTTTGTCTGATCCCTCACCTAGGACCTTTTCTCAGGGGATCCCGAGGCGTTCCCAGGCCAGCCGGGAGACATAGTGTTCCCAGTGTGTCCTGGGTCTTCCCCGTGGCCTCCAGGATGACAGAGCTTCACCTTCACCAGGGGTGTCAAACTCAAATACAGAGTGGGCCAAAGTTTAAAACTGAACAAAGCCGCGGGCCAAGGTTGAACAAATTAACCTTTTAATAGGGACCCAAACAAGTTTTGCATTGAATATTGAACAAGCAAGGCTTATATAACTTTATAGTGACATGCAAAATGGAGTTTCAAATAATAATAATAATAATTAAAAAATATAAATTGCATATCAAATACAATTTAAATAAAAATTGAATGCCTCTTTTCTATTTGCAGCCTTCTGAGGTAAATATCAACATTAACTTTTTCCACAGGCTAATAAATTTGAAAATAAAATAACAATGAATAAAACAACCATTCAGGACTTTAAACTGCTCAGTTTGCAACACACTGATCTAATTTGATGTGCCGAAGCACCTGGCATCTTTTTTTAGATGCTAGTTCTTTAATGTCGGGGCTCAGGCTTTGAGCTGAGGCAACTTTCATTATCGAACGAAGGTGTTCAACAGTCATATCTCATACACCCAATTCTAACATCATTCACACCCAGTCACAAGATATGTGCTGCTTCAGCACGCATACAATGCAACAGCGATACAGGTTACACTGAGGGTGCCGGTATAAAAAACCTTAACACTGTTAGAAATATATGCCACACTGTGAACCCACACCAAACAAAAATAAAAAACACTTTTCGGGAGAACATCCGCACCGTAACATAACATAAACACAAAAGAACAAATACCCAGAATCTTTTGCAGCACTAACTCTTTCGGGACGCTACAAAATACACCCCCGCTACCACCAACCCCCCCCCCCCCCCCCCCCCCCCCCACACACACACACACCTTGTAGCGTCCCGGAAGATTTAGTGCTACAAAGGGTTCCGGGTATTTGTTCTGTTGTGTTTATGTTGTGTTACGGTGCGGATGTTCTCCCGAAATGTGTTTGTCATTCTTGTTTGGTGTGGATTCACAGTGTGGCGTATATTTCTAAAAGTGTTAAAGTTTTTTATTTGGCTACCGTCTGTTGATGAAGTATGCGTTGCATTCAATTGTGTGTGGGTGCAGAAGCTGCACTGACATGAAACTGGGCTGGCACTCATTTGACTAGCTGAAAAAAAAAAAAAAAAAAAAAATTCGGGAGGAGTGCTGGAGTCACTCCGGGAGGGCTGGCAAGTATTAGAAGTAGCGGTGAATGCGGTGTTACCGCGGCACTGCCTCAATGTATAATCGCCGGTCCAGCTTTAGTGTTAATTTGATATTGCCTCAAGGGCCAAGTCAAATTACACGTTGGGCCAAATTTGGCCCACGGGCCAGAGTTTGACACCCATGACCTTCACTGTAAAAAATTACTGTAAAAATAAAAAATAAAATTACAGTTATATACTCCATCCATCCATCCATTTTCTACTGCTTATTCCCTTCGGGGTCGCGGGGGGCGCTGGAGCCTATCTCAGCTACAATCAGGCGGAAGGCGGGGTACACCCTGGACAAGTCGCCACCTCATCGCAGGGCCAACACAGATAGACAGACAACATTCACACTCACATTCACACACTAGGGCCAATTTAGTGTTGCCAATCAACCTATCATGTTCTTCTTAAATGCATTTAAGTACTGTAAATTTTGTTGCATTTTTCAAAAAATATCGACCAGCAGTAAGTTACTGTAAAACCTACAGTGTAATTCAGTATTTTTCAGACTTGTTTCTTGGGTCCGCCCACAATTCGTCCAACCGAGCTTCATTTCACCTGGCCGACCCTGCTAAATCCATCCTACTGCATCGTGTGTTTTTGATAACAAGGTAAGAGTCACTTGTACCTTGATGTGTCATTTTCTGTTTGAATTACTTTATATATATATTTATAAAGTCCGAAATGTCAGCATCACAGACACTATCGTTGACCACGCGCATGTACCGCCGCATGCTAGCTAGCTAAGTTTTCTTCTTTTTTGTCATAGTCATCATAAAAGATGATAACTTGCAACATATGTGCTACGACTTGCAGCAATGTATTTGCGTATGTTAGACACATGCGAAGTCATAGTTGTATGCCTAATGCATCGTTTAAGTGTGCTTTCCCTAAATGCACAAGAGTTTTTTCCAACTTCTCAGCCTTCAAAACTCACAGCCGTCGTCATAAATATGGCAAGAGTAGGACTGATATGTATAGCGCAGAAGGTTTACCTACCTTCTCTAGGATACAGAGAAGGTAGGTAATGTGCAGGTAAAGATATGTTGACTGGGTCAAAGAAGGAAGCACCTGTTTGACCCCAGGATGCAGAAAAAGTAGGTAATTTGCAGGTAAAGATATGTTGACTGGATGATGGCAGGAAGCACCAGCTTGACCCGAGAATGCAGAGCAAGTAGGTAATGTGCGGGTGAAGATATGTTGAATGGGTAAAGGCAGGAAGCACCAGTGTGACCCCATCATGCAGGGAAGGTAGGTAATGTGCGGGTGAAGGTATGTTGAATGGGTGAAAGAAGGAAGCGCATGTGTGGTCGAGGCCCTGCAGACAAGGGCCTCGACCACAGGTGAAGATATGTTGTATGGTGAAAGAAAGAAGCACCAGTGTGACCCAAGGATGCAGGGAAGGTAGGTAATGTGCAGGTAAAGATATGTTGAATGGGTGAAGGCAGGAAACACCAGCTATACGCCAGGATACAGAGAAGGTAGGTAATGTGCAGGTAAAGATATGTTGAATGAGTAAAGGCAGGAAACACCAGCTTGACTCCAGGATACAGAGAAGGTAGGTAATGTGCAGGTAACGATATGTTGAATGGGTAAAGGTAGAAAGCACCAGCGTGACCACACTATGCAGAGAAGGTAGGTAATGTGCAGGTAAAGATATGTTGAATGGGTAAAGGCAAGAAGCACCCGTGTGAAAGCAGGAAACATCAGCGTAAATACACGGTCCCGTAGATGGAGAGAAAACATGAATAGAGAGAGGGATTGGGGAGGCTTTAGCATTGTCTTCCTCTCTGAATTTGTCTTAATGGGTTTTAGAGCATTCACTCATCTACAGCTGTGGTTATGGTATAGGCTCACATATATCCTAAAATTGATATTAGTATTTGTGCAGTGCATATTCCTAAATAACAATGTGAGGGGGGTTCTGTATCGACTGCAAGTAATCTTCAATCACAACAGAATATCTAATATGCTTTCTCTCTTTTTTAGGCGATTCATTGGCGTTAACCCTGAGAGGGGAACAAAGGCTAGCCAGGGAAAGGTGGTGTCCAAGAAGACCAGGAAGCTGGTCCAGAAAAAGGCAGCAACTGTAAATCCTCACGTAGCCACCCTTATAAAACATCTCACAGACTTTGAGTGGGGCTTTATGTAGCCGACAACTAAACACTGGACTCGTGTTCAGTGTTTTGTCTCCAGTTAGAAATTAAGTGGACATGTTATAAATGTTAAAATGCTTTACTGAAAATAAGAAGAATGCACTAAATGTACTTTGAATGTATTTGATGCACTTTAAAATAATTGGTTAATAAAAACATAATCTTGCAAGGCCATTTCTCCAGTCATTTTTATGCCAGCAGATTGCAGGGATTTTGATTTTGAAAAATTAAAAGTTCAACTCATTAACTTCTAGTGGCATTATACTGTAAAGCTCTATAGTGCTTACAATTATTTTACTGTAATTAACTGTTAATGGATATTACAGTAGATACACTAAAATAACAGTGTAATGCCGCTAAACAGATGACAGTATTATGCTGTGAAGCGTATATTTGACCGGTAAATTGAGAGCTTTTCCTTCTGGCGCAGCTCCTTCTTACCACAACGAATCGATATAGCGTCCTCATTACTGAAGACGCCGCACCGATCAGCCTGTGCATCTCACGATCCACTCTTCCCTCACTCATGAACAAGACTCCAGGTTACTTGAACTCATCCACTTGGGGCAAGATCTCCTGCCCAACCTCGAAATGGCACTCCACCCTTTCCCGGGCGAGAACCTCGGACTTGGAGGTGCTGATTCTCATCCCAGTCGCTTCACACTCGGCTGCGAACCAATCCAATGAGAGCTGAAGATCCTGGCCAGTTAAAGCCATAAGGACCACATCATCTGCAAAAAGGAGAGACCTAATCCTGCAGCCACCAAACCGGATCCCCTCAACGCCATGACTGCGCCTAGAAATTCTGTCCATAAAATTTATGAACACATTTGGTGACTAAGGGCAGCCAACACGAGGGTTGGACGACCAGGACGAAAACAACACTGTTCGTCCTGGATCCGAGGTTCCTCCTCTCCAGTACACATGAATAGACCTTACCGGGAAGGCTGAGGAGTGTGATCTACGATAGTTGGAACACACCCTCCGGTTCCCCTACTTAAAGAGAGGAACCACCACCCCGGTCTGCCAATCCAGAGGTACCGCCCCTGATGTCCACGCGATGTTGCAGAGTCTTGTCAACTAAAACAGCCCCACAGCATCCAGAGCCTTAAGGAACTCCGGATGGAGCTCATCCACCCCCGGGGCCTTGCCACCGAGGAGCTTTTAAAACTACTTTGGCAACCTCAGCCCCAGAAATAGGAGAGCCCACCACAGATTCCCCAGGCACTGCTTGGCCTGTCGGTATGCCCGCTGCCTCTGGAGTCCCATGAGCCAAAAGGACCAGATAAGCTCTTTCTTCAGCTTGACGGCATCCCGCACTGCTGGTGGCCACCAGCGGGTTCTAGGATTACCGCCACGACAGGCACCAAACACCTTGCGGCCACAGTTCCAATCAGCTGGCTTGACAAGAGAGGCACGGAACATGATCCATTCAGACTCAATGTCCAGCACCTCCTTTGTGACATGTTCAAAGTTCCTCCGGAGGTGGAAAAAGAAACTCTCTCTGACAGGAGACTCTGCTAGGCATTCCCAAAAGACTCTCACAATGCGTTTGGGCCTGCCAGGTCTGTCCGGGATCCTACCCCACCATCGGAGCCAGCTCACCAGGTGGTGATCGGTAGAAAGCTCGCCCCTCTCTTCACCCGAGTGTCCAAAACATGAGGCCGCAAATCTCATGACACAACTACAAATGTCAATCATGGAACTGCGGCCGAGGGTGTCCTGGTGCCAAGTGCACATATGGACACCCTTATGTTTGAACATTGTGTTTGTTATGGACAATCCGTGACGAGCACAAAAGTCCAATAACAAAGCACCACTTGGGTTCAGATCCGGGTGGCCATTTTTCCCAATCACGACTCTCCAGGTTTCAAAGTCGTTGCCAACATGAGCGTTGAAGACCCCCAGCAGATCAAGGGAATCACCCGAGGGAGCACTCTCAAGGGAATCCAAAAAGAGTGGGTACTCTGAGCTGCTGTTTGGTGCGTAAACACCAACAACAGTCAGGACCCGTCACCCAACCCGAAAGCGGAGGGAAGCTACCATCTCGTCTTCTGGGTTAAGTCCAACGTGCAGGCTTTGAGCCGGGGGGCAACAAGAATTGCCAACCCAGCCTCTTATTACTTGCAACGCCAGAGTGGAAGAGAGTCCAACCCCTCTTGAGATAACAGGTTCCAGAGTCCTTGCTGTGCGTCGAAGTGAGTCCAGCTTTATCTAGCCGGGAACTTCTCCACCTCGCGAGGTGACGTTCCACGTCCCAAGAGCGAGCTTATGTAGCCGATAATCGGACCGCCAAGTGCCCTGCCTTCGGCTTCCGCCCAGCTAACACTGCACCCGACCTCTATGACCCAGCCCATGAGTGGTGAGCCTATTGCAGGGGGGACCCACGTTGCCTCTTCGAGCTGGGCCCCATGGGCACCAGTCGCTCGCCATCATGCCCCACCTCTGGGCCTGGCTCCACAGGGGAGCCACGGTGACCCGCGTCCGGGCGAGAAAATATCTAGGTCCTCGATTTGTACTTTTCATAAAGGTCTTTGAGCTGCTCTTTGTCTGATTCCTCACCTAGGACCTGTTTGTCTTGGGGGACCCTACCAGGGGGCATAGAAGCCCCCGGACAACATAGCTCCTAGGATCAGTGGGACACGCAAACCACAAAGGTGGCGGCTCAGAAAGCAGGTTATATAAACATAACTCCAAAACCAAACATGCAAGATGTCTAAACATGCCTGTAATATTGTATCAATGTGAGTTTTACTAGAATCGGTTGTTTTTTTAAGGCTTGCAAACACAAAAAGTTTTTTTTACTCAATATGACAGTAAGTTCTTAAAATGCTGAGATAATGTGAAAAAAGCAATACAAATGTATTCCAACATAATTCCTAAACCAAACATGCAAAATGTCTAAAAATGCCTGTAATATTGAATCCATGTGAGTTTTACTAGAATCATTTGTTTTTGTAAGGTTTGCAAATACAAAAATTGAGTTTTATGACAGACACAAGTTAGTTTTTTTACTCATTATAACAGTATAGATGTCATACTATATATTAAAGTTATATGAACATAACTCCAAAACCAAACGTGCATTATGTCCAAAATTGCCTGTAATATTGTATAGATGTGAGTTTTACTAGAATCAGGTTTGCAAATACAAAAATTGGGTTTTATGACAGTATACTGTCACACTCAATATGACAGTATAACTGTCATACTAAATCCATCCATTTTCTTCCGCTTATCCGAGGTCGGGTTGCGGGGGCAGCAGCCTAAGCAGAGAGCCCAAACTTCCCTCTCCCCAGCCACTTCGTCCAGCTCTTCTCGGGGGATCCCGAGGCGTTCCCAGGCCATAGTCTTTCCAATGTATCCTACATCCAGGACGAAAACCACACTGTTCGTCCTGGATCCGAGGTTCCTCCTCTCCATTACACATGAATAGACCTTACCGGGAAGGCTGAGGAGTGTGATCTACGATATTTGGAACACACCCTCCGGTTCCCCTTCTTAAAGAGAGGTACCACCACCCCGGTCTGCCAATCCAGAGGTACCGCCCCCGATGTAGACGCAATGTTGCAGAGTCTTGTCAACCAAGACTGCCCCACAGCATCCAGAGCCTTAAGGAACTCCGGACGGAGCTCATATCCCCGGGGCCTTGCCACCGAGGAGCTTTTTAACTACCTTGGCAACCTCAGCCCCAGAAATAGGAGAGCCCACCACAGACTTCCCAGGCACTGTTTCCTCATAGGAAGACGTGTTGGTGGGACTGAGGAGGTCTCGCTTGGCCTGTCGGTATGCCCACTGCCTCTGGAGTCCCATGAGCCAAAAGGACCCGGTGGCTCTTTCTTCAGCTTGACAGCATCCCTCACTGCTGGTGGATTACCGCCACGACAGGCACCAAACACCTTGCGGCCACAGCTTCAATCAGCTGGCTCAACAAGAGAGGAACGGAACATGGTCCACTCAGACTCAATGTCCAGCACCTCCCTCGTGACATGTTCAAAGTTCTTCCGGACATGTTCAAAGTTCTTCAGGAGACTCTGCTAGGTGTTCCCAGCAGACCCTTACAATGCGTTTGGGCCTGCCAGGTCTGACCGGCATCCTCCCCTACCATCGGAGCCAGGTTGGTAGAAAGCTCTGCCCCTCTCTTCACCGAGTGTCCAAAACATGAGGCCGCAAATCCCATGACACAACTACAAAGTCAATCATGCGGCCGAGGGTGTCCTTGTGCCAAGTGCACATATGGACACCCTTATGTTTGAACATTGTGTTTGTTATGGACAATCCGTGACAAGCACAAAAGTCCAATAACAAAGCACCACTTGGGTTCAGATCCGGGTGGCCATTTTTCCCAATCACGACTCTCCAGGTTTCACTGTCGTTGCCAACATAGCGTTGAAGTCCACCAGCAGAACAAGGGAATCACCCGAGGGAGCACTCTCCAGTACTCCCTTAAGGGAATCCAAAAAGAGTTGGTACTCTGAGCTGCTGTTTGGTGTGTAAACACAAACAACAGTCAGGACCCGTCACCCAACCCGAAGGCTGAAGGAAGCTACCATCTCGTCTATTGGGTTTAAAGTCCAACGTGCAGGCTTTGAGCCGGGGGGCAACAAGAATTGCCACCCCAGCCTCTCATTAGTTGCAACGCCAGTGTGGAATCTCTTCCACTCTGGCGTTGCAAGTAATGAAAGTTCAGCTCAGTCCAGCCCCTCTGAGAGAACAGGTTCCAGAGCCCTTGCTGTGAGTCCAACTATATCTAGCCGGGAACGTCTCCACCTCAAGCACCAGCTCAGGCTCCTTCCCTCCCAGCGAGGTGACGTTCCATGTCCCAAGAGCGAGCTTATGTAGCCGATAATCGGACCACCAAGTGCCCTGCCTTCGGCTGCCGCCCAGCTCACACTGCACCCTCTATGACCCAGCCCATGAGTGGTGAGCCCTGGAGGGGGGATCCACGTTGCCTCTTCGAGCTGAGCACGGCTGGGCCCCATGGGGACAGGCCCATCAATCGCCATCGTGCCACACCTCTGGGCCTGGCTCCACAGGGGAGCCACGGTGACCTGCGTCCGGGCGAGAAAAAATCTAGGTCCTCAATTGTACTTTTAATAAAGGTCTTTGAGCTGCTCTTTGTCTGATCCCTCACCTAGGACCTGTTTGTCTTGGGAGACCATAGAAGCCCCCGGACAACATAGTTCCTGGATCAGTGGGACACGCAAACCACAAAGGTGGCGGCTCAGAAAGCAGGTTATATAAATATAACTCCAAAACCAAACATGCAATATGTCTAAACATGCCTGTAATATTGTATCAATGTGAGTTTTCCTAGAATTGGTTGTTTTTGTAAGGTTTGCAAATACAAAAATTAGGTTTTACTCACAATGACAAAATCACACTCAATATGACAGTTATTTAAACATAACTCATAAACCACACAAAAAAATGGCTAATAATGCCTGAAATAATGAATCATTGGGAGTTTTACTGAGTTTTACATTTTGCAAACACAAAAAGTAGTTTTTTACTTGACTGTAATGTTCTTAGAACCCTGAGATAATGGGAAAAAAGCAATAAAAATGTATTTAAACCTAACTCCTAAACAACAAATGCAAAATGGCTAATAATGCCTAGGGAGACATGTAACGTTGTTAGTTTAAAAAAATGATCTTTTGTAAAGATATCAAAGACACAAGCTAGTTTTTTTTATTCAATATGACAGTATAACAGTCATACTAAATATGAAAGTTATATAAACATAACTCCAAAACCAAACATGTGTCATGTCTAAAAATGCCTGTAATAATGTATTTATGTGAGTTTGTAAGGTTTGCAAAAACAAAACGTAGTTTTTTACTCAATATGAAAGTAATGTTCTTAGAATCCTGAGATAATGCGAAAAAAGCAATACAAATGTATTCAAACACAAATTTTAAACCAAACATGTAAAATGTCTAAAAATGCCTGTAATATTGAATCTATATAAGTTTTACTAGAATCAATTGTTTTTGTAAGGTTTGCAAATACAAAAATTAGGTTTTACACATAATGACATTAAAACTGTAACACTCAATATGACAGTTATTTATTTATAACTCCTAACCACACATGAAACATGTCTAATAATGCGTGAAAAAATGTATCTTTGTGAGTGTTACTAGAAACATTTTCTTTTGTAAGGTTTGCAAAGACAGGTTAGTTTTTTTTACTCAATATGACAGTATAACTGCCACACTCAATATGACAGTTATTTAAACATAACTCTTAAACTACACATGAAAAATGATTAACAATGCCTGAAATAATGCATTCTTGTAAGTTTTACTCGAAACATATGCTTTTTTAAGGCTTGCAAACACAAAAATTATTTTTTTACTCAATATGACAGTAATGTTCTAAAATTCTGAGAAAATACGAACAAATTAATGAAAATGATTCCAACATAATTCCTAAACCAAATATGCAAAATGTCTAAAAATGTCTGTAATATTGAATCCATGTGAGTTTTACTAGATTTAAATGATTTTGTAAGGTTTGCAAATACATAAATTAGGTTTTACTTACTATGTCATAACTGACAGTATATGACAGTTATTTAACCATAACTCAAACCACACATGAAAAATGGCTAATAATGCCTGAAATAATGCATCCTTGGCCGTTTTACTCGAAACACATGCTTTTTTAAATCTTGCAAACACAAAAAGTAGTTTTTTTTTACTCAATATGACTGTAATGTTCTTAAAATCCTGAGATAATGCGAAAAAAGCAATACAAATGTATTTAAACATTACTCCTAAACAACATATGCAAAATGGCTAATAATGCCTGGAAACATGTATCTTTGTTAGTTTTACTGGAAAAATGATCTTTTGTAAAGTTTGCAAAGACACAAGCCAGTTTTTTTTTATTCAATATGACAGTATCACAGTCATACTAAATATGAAAGTTATATAAACATAACTCCAAAACCAAACATGTGTCATGTCTAAAAATGCCTGTAATAATGTATTAATGTGAGTTTGTAAGGTTTGCAAAAACAAAAAGTAGTTTTTTACTCAATATGAAAGTAATGATCTTAGAATCCTGAGATATTGCGAAAAAAGCAATAAAAATGTATTCAAACATAACTCCTAAACAACCCAGGCAAAATGGGTAATAATTCCTGGAGACATGTATCTTTGTTAGTTTTACTAGAAAATGTATTTTTTGTAAAGTTTGCAAAGACACAAGCTAGTTGTTTTTATTCAATAAGACAGTATAACTGTCATACTACATATGAAAGTTATATAAACATAACTCCAGAACCAAACGTGTGTCATGTCTAAAATTGCCTATAATAATGTATTTATGTGAGTTTGTAAGGTTTGCAAAAACAAAAAGTAGTTTTTTCCTCAATATGAAAGTAAGGATTTTAGAATCCTGAGATAATGCGAAAAAAGCAATAAAAATGTATTTAAACATAATTCCTAAACAACCCATGCAAAATGGCTAATAATGCCTGGAGACATGTATCTTTGTTAGTTTTACTAGAAAAATGATCTTTTGTAAAGATATCAAAGACAAAAGCTAGTTTTTTTAATTCAAAATGACAGTATAACAGTCCTACTAAATATGAAAGTTATCAAAACATAACTCCAAAACCAAACATGTGTTATGTCTAAAAATGCTTGTAATAATGTATTCATGTGAGTTTGTAAGGTTTGCAAAAGCAAAAAGTAGTTTTTTACTCAATATGAAAGTAATGATCTAAGAATCCTGAGATAATGCAAAAAAAGCAATAAAAATGTATTTAAACATAATTCCTAAACAACCCATGCAAAATGGGTAATAATGCCTGGAGACATGTATATTTGTTAGTTTTACTAGAAAAATGATCTTTTGTAAAGTTTGCAAAGACACAAGCTAGTTTTTTTTTATTCAATATGACAGTATAACAGTCATACTAAATATAACAGTTATATAAACATAACTCCAAAACCAAACATGTGTCATGTCTAAAAATGTCTGTAATAATGTATTTATGTGAGTTTGTAAGGTTTGCAAAAACAAAAAGTAGTTTTTTACTCAATATGAAAGTAATGATCTTGGAATCCTGAGATAATGCGAAAAAAGCAATAAAAATGTATTTAAACATAACTCCTAAACAACCCAGGCAAAATGGGTAATAATGTCTGGAGACATGTATCTTTGTTAGTTTTACAAGGAAATGTATATTTTGTAAAGTTTGCAAAGACACAAGCTAGTTGTTTTTATTCAATAAGACAGTATAACAGTCATACTAAATATGAAAGTTATATAAACATAACTCCAGAACCAAACGTGTTTCATGTCCAAAATTGCCTATAATAATGTATTTATATGAGTTTGTAAGGTTTGCAAAAACAAAAAGTAGTTTTTTCCTCAATATGAAAGTAAGGATTTTAGAATCCTGAGATAATGCGAAAAAAGCAATAAAAATGTATTTAAACATAATTCCTAAACAACCCATGCAAAATGGGTAATAATGCCTGGAGACATGTATCTTTGTTAGTTTTACTAGAAAAATGATCTTTTGTAAAGTTTGCAAAGACACAAGCTAGTTTTTTTTAATTCAATATGACAGTATAACAGTCATACTAAATATGAAAGTTATATAAACATAACTCCAAAACCAAACATGTGTCATGTCTAAAAATGCCTGTAATAATGTATTTATGTGAGTTTGTAAGGTTTGCAAAAACAAAAAGTAGTTTTTTACTCAATATGAAGTAATGATCTTAGAATCCTGAGATAATGCGAAAAAAGCAATACAAATGTATTTAAACATAATTCCTAAACAACCCATGCAAAATGGGTAATAATACCTGGACACATGTATCTTTGTTAGTTTTACTAGAAAAATGATGTTTTGTAAAGTTTGCAAAGACACAAGCTAGTTTTTTTTATTCAATATGACAGTATAACAGTCCTACTAAATATGAAAGTTATCAAAACATAACTCTAAAACCAAACATGTGTCATGTCTAAAAATGTCTGTAATAATGTATTTATGTGAGTTTGTAAGGTTTGCAAAAACAAAAAGTAGTTTTTTACTCAATATGAAAGTAATGATCTAAGAATCCTGAGATAATGCAAAAAAAGCAATAAAAATGTATTTAAACATAACTCCTAAACAACCCAGGCAAAATGGGTAATAATGCCTGGAGACATGTATCTTTGTTAGTTTTACAAGGAAATGTATATTTCGTAAAGTTTGCAAAGACACAAGCTAGTTGTTTTTATTCAATAAGACAGTATAACAGTCATACTAAATATGAAAGTTATATAAACATAACTCCAGAACCAAACGTGTGTCATGTCTAAAATTGCCTATAATAATGTATTTATGTGAGTTTGTAAGGTTTGCAAAAACAAAAAGTAGTTTTTTCCTCAATATGAAAGTAAGGATTTTAGAATCCTGAGATAATGCGAAAAAAGCAATGAAAATGTATTTAAAGATAATTCTTAAACAACCCATGCAAAATGGCTAATAATGCCTGGAGACATGTATCTTTGTTAATTTTACTAGAAAAATGATATTTTGTAAAGTTTGCAAAGACACAAGCTAGTTTTTTTTAATTCAATATGACAGTATAACAGTCATATTAAATATAAAAGTTATATAAACATAACTCCAAAACCAAACATGTGTCATGTCTAAAAATGCCTGTAATAATGTATTTATGTGAGTTTGTAAGGTTTGCAATAACAAAAAGTAGTTTTTTACTCAATATGAAAGTACTGATCTAAGAATCCTGAGATAATGCGAAAAAAGCAATAAAAATGTCTTTAAACATAATTCCTAAACAACCCATGCAAAATGGGTAATAATGCCTGGAGACATGTATCTTTGTTAGTTTTACTAGAAAAATGATCTTTTGTAATGTTTGCAAAGACACAAGCTAGTTTTTTTAAATTCAATATGACAGTATAACAGTCATACTAAATATGAAAGTTATATAAACATAACTCCAAAACCAAACATGTGTCATGTCTAAAAATGCCTGTAATAATGTATTTATGTGAGTTTGTAAGGTTTGCAAAAACAAAAAGTAGTTTTTTCCTCAATATGAAAGTAATGATCTTAGAATCCTGAGATAATGCGAAAAAAGCAATACAAATGTATTTAATCATAATTCCTAAACAACCCATGCAAAATGGGTAATAATGCCTGGACACATGTATCTTTGTTAGTTTTACTAGAAAAATGATGTTTTGTAAAGTTTGCAAAGACACAAGCTAGTTGTTTTTATTCAATAAGACAGTATAACAGTCATACTAAATATGAAAGTTATCAAAACATAACTCTAAAACCAAACATGTGTCATGTCTAAAAATGTCTGTAATAATGTATTTATGTGAGTTTGTAAGGTTTGCAAAAACAAAAAGTAGTTTTTTACTCAATATGAAAGTAATGATCTAAGAATCCTGAGATAATGCAAAAAAAGCAATAAAAATGTATTTAAACATAACTCCTAAACAACCCAGGCAAAATGGGTAATAATGCCTGGAGACATGTATCTTTGTTAGTTTTACAAGGAAATGTATATTTTGTAAAGTTTGCAAAGACACAAGCTAGTTGTTTTTATTCAATAAGACAGTATAACAGTCATACTAAATATGAAAGTTATATAAACATAACTCCAGAACCAAACGTGTGTCATGTCTAAAATTGCCTATAATAATGTATTTATGTGAGTTTGTAAGGTTTGCAAAAACAAAAAGTAGTTTTTTCCTCAATATGAAAGTAAGGATTTTAGAATCCTGAGATAATGCGAAAAAAGCAATAAAAATGTATTTAAAGATAATTCTTAAACAACCCATGCAAAATGGCTAATAATGCCTGGAGACATGTATCTTTGTTAGTTTTACTAGAAAAATGATCTTTTGTAAGGATATCAAAGACACAAGCTAGTTTTTTTTTATTCAATATGACAGTATAACAGTCCTACTAAATATGAAAGTTATCAAAACATAACTCCAAAACCAAACATGTGTTATGTCTAAAAATGCCTGTAATAATGTATTTATGTGAGTTTGTAAGGTTTGCAAAAACAAAAAGTAGTTTTTTACTCAATATGAAAGTAATGATCTAAGAATCCTGAGATAATGCGAAAAAAGCAATAAAAATGTATTTAAACATAATTCCTAAACAACCCATGCAAAATGGGTAATAATGCCTGGAGACATGTATCTTTGTTAGTTTTACTAGAAAAATGATCTTTTGTAAAGTTTGCAAAGACACAAGCTAGTTTTTTTTAATTCAATATGACAGTATAACAGTCATATTAAATATAAAAGTTATATAAACATAACTCCAAAACCAAACATGTGTCATGTCTAAAAATGCCTGTAATAATGTATTTATGTGAGTTTGTAAGGTTTGCAATAACAAAAAGTAGTTTTTTACTCAATATGAAAGTAATGATCTAAGAATCCTGAGATAATGCGAAAAAAGCAATAAAAATGTATTTAAACATAATTCCTAAACAACCCATGCAAAATGGGTAATAATGCCTGGAGACATGTATGTTTGTTAGTTTTACTAGAAAAATGATCTTTTGTAAAGTTTGCAAAGACACAAGCTAGTTTTTTTTATTCAATATGAAAGTATAACAGTCATACTTAATATAAAAGTTATATAAACATAACTCCAAAACCAAACATGTGTCATGTCTAAAAATGTCTGTAATAATGTATTTATGTGAGTTTGTAAGGTTTGCAAAAACAAAAAGTAGTTTTTTACTCAATATGAAAGTAATGATCTTAAAATCCTGAGATAATGCGAAAAAAGCAATAAAAATGTATTTAAACATAATTCTTAAACAACCCATGCAAAATGGGTAATAATGCCTGGAGACATGTATCTTTGTTAGTTTTACTAGAAAAATGATCTTTTGTAAAGTTTGCAAAGACACAAGCTAGTTGTTTTTATTCAATAAGACAGTATAACAGTCATACTAAATATGAAAGTTATATAAACATAACTCCAGAACCAAACATGTGTCATGTCTAAAAATGCCTGTAATAATGTATTTATGTGAGTTTGTAAGGTTTGCAATAACAAAAAGTAGTTTTTTACTCAATATGAAAGTAATGATCTAAGAATCCTGAGATAATGCGAAAAAAGCAATAAAAATGTCTTTAAACATAATTCCTAAACAACCCATGCAAAATGGGTAATAAAACCTGGAGACATGTATCTTTGTTAGTTTTACTAGAAAAGTGATCTTTTGTAATGTTTGCAAAGACACAAGCTAGTTTTTTTAAATTCAATATGACAGTATAACAGTCATACTAAATATGAAAGTTATATAAACATAACTCCAAAACCAAACATGTGTCATGTCTAAATATGCCTGTAATAATGTATTAATGTGAGTTTGTAAGATTTGGAAAAACAAAAAGTAGTTTTTTACTCAATATGAAAGTAATGATCTTAAAATCCTGAGATAATGCGAAAAAGCAATAAAAATGTCTTTAAACATAATTCCTAAACAACCCATGCAAAATGGGTAATAATGCCTGGACACATGTATCTTTGTTAGTTTTACTAGAAAAATGATCTTTTGTAAAGTTTGCAAAGACACAAGCTAGTTTTTTTAAATTCAATATGACAGTATAACAGTCATACTAAATATGAAAGTTATATAAACATAACTCCAAAACCAAACATGTGTCATGTCTAAATATGCCTGTAATAATGTATTAATGTGAGTTTGTAAGATTTGGAAAAACAAAAAGTAGTTTTTTACTCAATATGAAAGTAATGATCTTAAAATCCTGAGATAATGCGAAAAAGCAATAAAAATGTCTTTAAACATAATTCCTAAACAACCCATGCAAAATGGGTAATAATGCCTGGACCCATGTATCTTTGTTAGTTTTACTAGAAAAATGATCTTTTGTAAAGTTTGCAAAGACACAAGCTAGTTTTTTTAAATTCAATATGACAGTATAACAGTCATACTAAATATGAAAGTTATATAAACATAACTCCAAAACCAAACATTTGTCATGTCTAAATATGCCTGTAATAATGTATTAATGTGAGTTTGTAAGATTTGGAAAAACAAAAAGTAGTTTTTTACTCAATATGAAAGTAATGATCTTCAAATCCTGAGATAATGCGAAAAAAGCAATAAAAATGTATTTAAACATAATTCCTAAACAACCCATGCAAAATGGGTAATAATGCCTGGAGACATGTATGTTTGTTAGTTTTACTAGAAAAATGATCTTTTGTAAAGTTTGCAAAGACACAAGCTAGTTTTTTTTATTCAATATGAAAGTATAACAGTCATACTAAATATAAAAGTTATATAAACATAACTCCAAAACCAAACATGTGTCATGTCTAAAAATGTCTGTAATAATGTATTTATGTGAGTTTGTAAGGTTTGCAAAAACAAAAAGTAGTTTTTTACTCAATATGAAAGTAATGATCTTAAAATCCTGAGATAATGCGAAAAAAGCAATAAAAATGTATTTAAACATAATTCCTAAACAACCCATGCAAAATGGGTAATAATGCCTGGAGACATGTATCTTTGTTAGTTTTACTAGAAAAATGATCTTTTGTAAAGTTTGCAAAGACACAAGCTAGTTGTTTTTATTCAATAAGACAGTATAACAGTCATACTAAATATGAAAGTTATATAAACATAACTCCAGAACCAAACATGTGTCATGTCTAAAAATGCCTGTAATAATGTATTTATGTGAGTTTGTAAGGTTTGCAATAACAAAAAGTAGTTTTTTCCTCAATATGAAAGTAATGATCTAAGAATCCTGAGATAATGCGAAAAAAGCAATAAAAATGTCTTTAAACATAATTCCTAAACAACCCATGCAAAATGGGTAATAATGCCTGGAGACATGTATCTTTGTTAGTTTTACTAGAAAAATGATCTTTTGTAATGTTTGCAAAGACACAAGCTAGTTTTTTTTAATTCAATATGACAGTATAACAGTCATACTAAATATGAAAGTTATATAAACATAACTCCAAAACCAAACATGTGTCATGTCTAAAAATGCCTGTAATAATGTATTTATGTGAGTTTGTAAGGTTTGCAAAAACAAAAAGTAGTTTTTTCCTCAATATGAAAGTAATGATCCTAGAATCCTGAGATAATGCGAAAAAAGCAATAAAAATGTATTCAAACATAATTCCTAAACAACCCATGCAAAATGGGTAATAATGCCTGGAGACATGTATCTTTGTTAGTTTTACTAGAAAAATGATCTTTTGTAAAGTTTGCAAAGACACAAGCTAGTTTTTTCTTATTCAATATGACAGTATAACAGTCATACCAAATATAAAGGTTATATAAACATAACTCCAAAACCAAACATGTGTCATGTCTAAAAATGTCTGTAAAAATGTATTTATGTGAGTTTGTAAGGTTTGCAAAAACAAAAAGTAGTTTTTTACTCAATATGAAAGTAAGGATTTTAGAATCCTGAGATAATGCGAAAAAAGCAATAAAAATGTATTTAAAGATAATTCCTAAACAACCCATGCAAAATGGCTAATAATGCCTGGAGACATGTATCTTTGTTAATTTTACTAGAAAAATGATATTTTGTAAAATTTGCAAAAACACAAGCTAGTTTTTTTTTAATTCAATATGACAGTATAACAGTCATATTAAATATAAAAGTTATATAAACATAACTCCAAAACCAAACATGTGTCATGTCTAAAAATGCCTCAAATAATGTATTCATGTGAGTTTGTAAGGTTTGCAAAAACAAAAAGTAGTTTTTTACTCAATATGAAAGTAATGATCTTAGAATCCTGAGATAATGCGAAAAAAGCAATACAAATGTATTTACACATAATTCCTAAACAACCCATGCAAAATGGGTAATAATGCCTGGACACATGTATCTTTTTTAGTTTTACTAGAAAAATGATGTTTTGTAAAGTTTGCAAAGACACAAGCTAGTTTTTAAAAATTAAATATGACAGTATAATAGTCCTACTAAATATGAAAGTTATCAAAACATAACTCCAAAACCAAACATAAGTTATGTCTAAAAATGCCTGTAATAATGTATTTATGTTAGTTTGTAAGGTTTGCAAAACAAAAAGTAGTTTTTTCCTCAATATGAAAGTAAGGATTTTAGAATCCTGAGATAATGCGAAAAAAGCAATAAAAATGTATTTAAACATAATTCCTAAACAACCCATGCAAAATGGGTAATAATGCCTGGAGACATGTATCTTTGTTAGTTTTACTAGAAAAATGAACTTTTGTAAAGTTTGCAAAGACACAAGCTAGTTTTTTCTTATTCAATATGACAGTATAACAGTCATACTAAATATAAAGGTTATATAAACATAACTCCAAAACCAAACATGTGTCATGTCTAAAAATGTCTGTAAAAATGTATTTATGTGAGTTTGTAAGGTTTGCAAAAACAAAAAGTCGTTTTTTACTCAATATGAAAGTAATGATCTAAGAATCCTGAGATAATGCAAAAAAAGCAATAAAAATGTATTTAAACATAACTGCTAAACAACCCAGGCAAAATGGGTAATAATGCCTGGAGACATGTATCTTTGTTAATTTTACTAGAAAAATGATATTTTGTAAAGTTTGCAAAGACACAAGCTAGTTTTTTTTAAATTCAATATGACAGTATAACAGTCATATTAAATATAAAAGTTATATAAACATAACTCCAAAACCAAACATGTGTCATGTCTAAAAATGCCTCAAATAATGTATTTATGTGAGTTTGTAAGGTTTGCAAAAACAAAAAGTAGTTTTTTACTCAATATGAAAGTAAGGATTTTAGAATCCTAAATGATGCGAAAAAAGCAATAAAAATGTATTTAAAGATAATTCCTAAACAACCCATACAAAATGGCTAATAATGCCTGCAGACATGTATCTTTGTTAGTTTTACTAGGAAATGTGTATTTTGTAAAGTTTGCAAAGACACAAGCTAGTTTTTTCAATTCAATATGACAGTATAACAGTCATATTAAATATAAAAGTTATACAAACATAACTCAAAACCAAACATGTGTCATGTCTAAAAATGCCTGTAATAATGTATTTATGTGAGTTTGTAAAGTTTGCAAAAACAAAAAGTATTTTTTTTCCTCAATATGAAAGTAAGGATTTTAGAATCCTAAATAATGCGAAAAAAGCAATAAAAATGTATTTAAAGATAATTCCTAAACAACCCATGCAAAATGGCTAATAATGCCTGGAGACATGTATCTTTGTTAGTTTTACTAGAAAAATGATATTTTGTAAAGTTTGCAAAGACACAAGCTAGTTTTTTTTAATTCAATATGACAGTATAACAGTCATATTAAATATAAAAGTTATAAAACATAACTCCAGAAACAAACGTGTGTCATGTCTAAAATTGCTTATAATAATGTATTCATGTGGGTTTGTAAGGTTTGCAAAAACAAAAAGTAGTGTTTTACTCAATATGAAAAGTAATGATCTTAGAATCCTGAGATAATGCGAAAAAAGCAATACAAATGTATTCAAATACAATTTTTAAACCAAACATGTGAATTGTCTAAAAATGCCTGTAATATTGAATTTATGTAAGTTTTACTAGAATCAATTGTTTTTGTAAGGTTTGCAAATACAAAAATTAGGTTTTACACATAATGACATTATAACTTTAACACTCAATATGAAAGTTATTTAATTATAACTCCTAAATACACATGAAACATGTCTAATATCGTGGAAAAAATTATCTTTGTGAGTGTTGCTAGAAACATTTCCTTTTGTAAGGTTTGCAAAGACACAAGTTAGTTTTTTTTAACTCAATATGACAGTATAATGCCACACTCAATATGACAGTTATTTAAACATAACTCCTAAACCACACCTGAAAAATGGCTAATAATGCCTGAAATAATGCATCTTTGGGAGTTTTACTGGAAACATATGCTTTTTTTAAGGCTTGCAAACACAAAAATTATTTGTATTGTATTATGTATTACAACATAATTCCTAAACCAAACATGCAAAATGTCTGAAAATGCCTGTAATATTGAATCCATGTGAGTTTTAGTTGAATCAGTTGTATGGTTTGCTAATACAAAAATTGGGTTTTATGACAAACACAAGTTAGTTTTTTTACTCAATATAACAGTTTAGCTGTCATACTATATATGAAAGTTATATAAACATAACTCCAAAACCAAACCATTATGTCCAAAACTGCCTGTAATATTGTATATATGTGAGTTTTACTAGAATCAGGGTTGCAAATACAAAAATTGGGTTTTATGACAGTATACTGTCACACTCAATATGACAGTTATTTAAACATAACTCAAACAACACATGCAAAATAGCTAATAATGCATGGAGCATGTATCTTAGTTAGTTTTACTAGAAAAATGGTATTTTGTAAGGTTTGCAAAGACACAAGTTAGTTGTTGTTTTTATTCAATATGACAGTATAACTGTCATACTAAATATGAAAGTTATATAAACATAACTCTAAAACCAAACATGCATTGTGTCTAAAAATGCCTGTAATATTGTATCTGTGTGAGTTTAACTAGATTTAGTTGTTTTTGTAAGGTTTGCAAATACAAAATAAGGGTTTTACTCACTATGACAGTTTACTGTCACACTCAATCTGACAGTTATTTATTTAAACATAACTCCTAAACCACACATGCAAAATGGCTAATAATGCCTGGAGATATGTATCTTTGTGAGTTTTACTAGAAACATTATATTGTGTAAGGTTTAGTTAGTTTTTGTACTCAATCTGACAGTATAACTGTCATTCTAAATCCATCCATTTTCTTCCGCTTATCCGAGGTCGGGTTGCGGGGGCAGCAGCCTGAGCAGAAAATCCCAGACTTCCCTCTCCCCAGCCACTTCGTCCAGCTCTTCTCGGGGTATTCCGAGGCGTTCCCAGGCCAGCCGGGGACATAGTCTTTCCAATGTGTCCTAGGTCTTCCCCGTGGCCTCCTGCCACACCTCCCTAGAGGCGTTCGGGTGGCATCCTGAGCAGATGCCCGAACCACCTCATGGCTCCTCTCAATGTGGAGGAGCAGCGGCTTTACTTTGAGTTCCTCCCGGATGACAGAGCTTCTCACCCTGTCTCTAAGGTAGAGACCCACCACCCGGCAGAGGAAACGCATTTCGGCCGCTTGTCCTTTCGGTCATAACCCAAAGCTGGGAACGTAGATCGACGGTAAATTGAGAGCTTTTCCTTCTGGCTCAGCTCCTTCTTCACCACAACGGATCGATATAGCGTCCTCAATACTGAAGACGCCGCAGCAAACCGCCTGTGGATCTCTCGATCCACTCTATCCTCACTCGTGAACAAGACTCCTAGGTACTTGAACTCCTCCACTTGGGGCAAGATCTCCTCCCCAACCTGGAGATGGCACTCGACCCTTTCCTGCGCAAGAACCATGGACTTGGACTTGGAGGTGCTGATTCTCATCCCAGTCGCTTCACACTCAAGGACCCTGCCGAGAGTATAGACCTGGTCTACCGTTCCACGACCAGGACGAAAACCACACTGTTCGTCCTGGATCCGAGTTTCCTCCTCTCCATATCACATGAATAGACCTTACCGGGAAGGCTGAGGAGTGTGTTTCACGATAGTTGGAACACACCCTCCGGTTCCCCTTCTTAAAGAGAGGAACCACCACCCCGGTGTGCCAATCCAGAGGTACCACCCCCAATGTTCACGCAATGTTGCAGAGTCTTGTCAACCAAGACAGCCCCACAGTATCCAGAGCCTTAAGGAACTCATCCACCACCGGGGCCTTGCCACAGAGGAGCTTTTTAACTACCTAGGCAACCTAAGCCCCAGAAATAGGAGAGTCCACCACAGACTCCCCAGGCACTGCTTGGCCTGTCGGTATGCCCGCTGCCTCTGGAGTCCCATGAGCCAAAAGGACCCGATAGGCTCTTTCTTCAGCTTGACGGCATCCCTCCCTACTGGTGGCCACCAGCGAGTTCTAGGATTACCGCCACGACAGGCACCAAACACCTTGCGGCCACAGCTCCAATCAGCAGGCTCGACAAGAGAGGCACGGAACATGGTCCACTCAGACTCAATGTCCAGCACCTCCCTCGTGACATGTTTAAAGTTCTTCCTTATGTTTGAACATTGTGTTTGTTATGGACAATCCGTGACGAGCACAAAAGTCCAATAACAAATCCATCAAACAAACCACTTGGGTTCAGATCCGGGTGGCCATTTTTCCCAATCACGACTCTCCAGGTTTCACTGTCCTTGCCAACATGAGCATTGAAGTCCCCCAACAGAACAAGGGAATCACCCGAGGGAGAACTCTCCAGTACTCCCTCAAGGGAATCCCCAAAAAGAGTGGGTACTCTGAGCTGCTGTTTGGTGCGTAAACACAAACAACAGTCAGGACCCGTCACCCAACCCGAAGGCGGAGGGAAGCTACCATCTCGTCTACTGGGTTAAAGTCCAACGTGCAGGCTTTGAGCAACAACAATTGCCACCCCAGCCTCTCATTGCTTGCAACGCCAGAGTGGAAGAGAGTCCAGCCCCTCTTGAGAGAACAGGTTCCAGAGCCCTTGCTGTGCGTCGAAGTGAGTCCAACTATATCTAGCCGGAACTTCTTCACCTCGCGCACCAGCTCAGGCTCTTTCCCTCCCAGCGAGGTGACGTTCCACGTCCCAAGAGCGAGCTTATGTAGCCGATAATCGGACTGCCAAGTGCCCTGCCTTCGGCTGCCGCCCAGTTCACACTGCATCCGACCTCTATGACCTCAATGGGCCCATGAGTGGTGAGCCCATTGGAGGGTTGACCCACGTTGCCTCTTCGAAATGAGCCCGGCAGGGCCCCATGGAGACAGGCCCGGCCACCAGTCGCTCGCCATCGTGCCCCACCTCTGCGCCTGGCTCCACAGGGGAGCCACGGTGACCTGCGCCTGGGCGAGAAAAAATCTAGGTCCTCGATTTGTACTTTTCATAAAGGTCTTTGAGCTGCTCTTTGTCTGATCCCTCACCTAGGACCTTTTCTCAGGGGATCCCGAGGCGTTCCCAGGCCAGCCGGGAGACATAGTGTTCCCAATGTGTCCTGGGTCTTCCCCGTGGCCTCCAGGATGACAGAGCTTCACCTTCACCAGGGGTGTCAAACTCAAATACAGAGTGGGCCAAAGTTTAAAACTGAACAAAGCCGCGGGCCAAGGTTGAACAAATTAACCTTTTAATAGGGACCCAAACACGTTTTGCATTGAATATTGAACAAGCAAGGCTTATATAACTTTATAGTGACATGCAAAATGGAGTTTCAAATAATAATAATAATAATTAAAAAATATCAATTGCATATCAAATATAATTTAAATACAAATTGAATGCCTCTTTTCTATTTGCAGCCTTCTGAGGTAAATATCAACATTAACTTTATCCACAGGCTAATAAATTTGAAAATAAAATAACAATGAATAAAACAACCATTCAGGACTTTAAACTGCTCAGTTTGCAACACACTGATCTAATTTGATGTGCCCAAGCCAGATACCTGGCATCTTTTTTTAGATGCTAGTTCTTTAATGTCGGGGCTCAGGCTTTGAGCTGAGGCAACTTTCATTATCGAACAAGATGTTCAACAGTCATATCTCGTACACCCAATTCTAACATCATTCAGACCCAGTCACAAGATATGTGCAGCTACAGCACGCATACACAAATGAATGCAACGCATACTTCATCAACAGCGATACAGGTTACACTGAGGGTGCCAGTATAAAAAACTTTAACACTGTTAGAAATATACGCCACACTGTGAACCCACACCAAACAAAAATAAGAAACACTTTTCGGGAGAACATCCGCACCGTAACACAACATAAACACAAAACAACAAATACCCAGAATCTTTTGCAGCACTAACTCTTTCGGGACGCTACAAAATACACCCCCGCTACCACCAAACCTCCCCCCCCCCCACACACACACACCTTGTAGCGTCTCGGAAGATTTAGTGCTACAAAGGGTTCTGGGTATTTGTTGTGTTGTGTTTATGTTGTGTTACGGTGCGGATGTTCTCCCGAAATGTGTTTGTCATTCTTGTTTGGTGTGGATTCACAGTGTGGCGTATATTTCTAAAAGTGTTAAAGTTTTTTATTTGGCTACCGTCAGTGTAACCTGTATCGCTGTTGATGAAGTATGCGTTGCATTCAATTGTGTGTGGGTGCAGAAGCTGCACTGACATGAAACTGGGCTGGCACTCGTTTGACTAGCTGGAAAAAAAAAAAAAAAATCGGGATGAGTGCTGGAGTCACTCCCGGGAGGGTTGGCAAGTATTAGAAGTAGCGGCACTGCCGCAATGTATAATCGAAGGTCCAGCTTTAGTGTTAATTTGATATTGCCTCAAGGACCAAGTCAAATTACACGTTGGGCCAAATTTGGCCCACGGGCCAGAGTTTGACACCCATGACCTTCACTGTAAAAAATTACTGTAAAAATAAAAAATAAAATTACAGTTATATACTCCATCCATCCATCCATTTTCTACCGCTTATTCCCTTCGGGGTCGCGGGGGGCGCTGGAGCCTATCTCAGCTACAATCAGGCGGAAGGCGGTGTACACCCTGGACAAGTCGCCACCTCATCGCAGGGCCAACACAGATAGACAGACAACATTCACACTCACATTCACACACTAGGGCCAATTTAGTGTTGCCAATCAACCTATCATGTTCTTCTTAAATGCAGTTAAGTACTGTAAATTTTGTTGCATTTTTCAAAAAATATCGACCAGCAGTAAGTTACTGTAAAACCTACAGTGTAATTCAGTATTTTTCAGACTTGTTTCTTGGGTCCGCCCACAATTCGTCCAACCGAGCTTCATTTCACCTGGCCGACCCTGCTAAATCCATCCTACTGCATCGTGTGTTTTTGATAACAAGGTAAGAGTCACTTGTACCTTGATGTGTCATTTTCTGTTTGAATTACTTTATATATATATTTATAAAGTCCGAAATGACATAGCGTCACAGTCAGCATCACAGACACTATCGTTGACCACGCGCATGTACCGCCGCATGCTAGCTAGCTAAGTTTTCTTCTTTTTTGTCATAGTCATCATAAAAGATGATAACTTGCAACATATGTGCTACGACTTGCAGCAATGTATTTGCGTATGTTAGACACATGCGAAGTCATAGTTGTATGCCTAATGCATCGTTTAAGTGTGCTTTCCCTAAATGCACAAGAGTTTTTTCCAACTTCTCAGCCTTCAAAACTCACAGCCGTCGTCATAAATATGGCAAGAGTAGGACTGATATGTATAGCGCAGAAGGTTTACCTTGTAATATTGTCTCATGTAGCGCGAAGTGCGATGATATACGGGCCTTTCTCCTGCATTTGAAAAGTCATATTACCGAAGGTAGGACAGTTACGTGCCCCTTCAGTCAATGTGAAAAAGGATTTACAGTTAAGTCTACTTTCACATCGCACGTGTGAAGGAAGCACTACGGCTACACTGAACGAAGTTTGACTTGATCAACAGCAAATCCAAGCAGCTCTTGTGTTATTAACACTGATGATGACTATTGTGATATGCAACTTGAGAATTCAGGATATTCCTGTTATGAAGACATGGAGGTCTACTTGCATAAAAAAAATGTTCACAGCACTGAAAAAAGGTTGAGAACCACTGCCTTCGGACAGTGGTTCTCAACCTTTTTTCAGTGATGTACCCCTGTGAACATTTTTTAAATTCAAGTACCCCAATCAGAGCAAAGCATTTTTGGTTGAAAAAAAGAGATAAAGAAGTAAAATACAGCACTATGTCATCAGTTTCTGATTTATTAAATTGTATAACAGTGCAAAATATTGCTCATTTGTTGTGGTCTTTCTTGAACTATTTGGAAAAAAAGATATAAAAATAACTAAAAATTTGTTGAAAAATAACCAAGTGATTCAATTACAAATAAAGATTTTTACACATAGAAGTAATCAACTTAAAGTGCCCTCTTTGGGGATTGTAATGGAGATCCATCTGGATTCATGAACTTCATTCTCAACATTTCTTCACAAAAAAAGAAATCTTTAACATCAATATTTATGGAACATGTCCACTACGCTTTAACCAAGCCTCCATTGTTTTCTACATGGATAGTTGATTGACAGTTGGTGCCGTGTGGCACCGCCAGGTAGGGTCAAACCATCATGGCATGGGGGAAACTCTGGCTTTATGGTAATGATTGGAATAGCCTACTTGATTAGTTGTTCAGTTTATGAACTTACATTCATATTTTGTCGAAGTATTATTCAATAAATATATTTATAAAGGATTTTTGAATTGTTGCTATTTTTAGAATATTAAAATAAAATCTCACATACCCCTTGGCATACCTTCAAGTACCCCCAGGAGTACGCGTACCCCCATTTGAGAACCACTGCCTTAGGAGACTAGATGTAAACAGAGGAAAGAGAGAGCGAGTGAGGTGGCCATTCCAAATACTTTTAAAATGCTACCCATATTGGATACTGTTTTGGAACATAAACTGCATTTCTTGACTGTACCAGTTGCTGGTGACAAAGTCACAATAAAACGTTGGATGATCAGCATGGAAGGTGATGTCATCTGCAAAGGCGTCCAACCTAGCTTAATCTCAGGGCTTGCTGCCCTTCTTGCCACATACTATGTGTTCAACTTGGAATACCAAGAGGAAGGTCCTCGGACATTGGAATTTGTTCAAAGGTAAATCCTCTTGATACTGTTAAAATACTGTTAGGATATTTTATTTTATATTCTCACCTCTGTTCAGGAATTTGACTTGTCATTTCCCCAATTGTGTGCCTTAAATCAATGACTCTTCTGTTCCTTTGTGGACCTTCTTATTAGGGACCGAAGCACCAGTTTGACTCTAGGATACAGAGAAGGTAGGTAATGTGCAGGTAAAGATATGTTGACTGGGTCAAAGAAGGAAGCACCTGTTTGACCCCAGGATGCAGAAAAAGTAGATAATTTGCAGGTAAAGACATGTTGACTGGATGATGGCAGGAAGCACCAGCTTGACCCGAGAATGCAGAGCAAGTAGGTAATGTGCGGGTGAAGATATGTTGAATGGGTAAAGGCAGGAAGCACCAGTGTGACCCCACTATGCAGGGAAGGTAGGTAATGTGCGGGTGAAGGTATGTTGAATGGGTGAAAGAAGGAAGCGCAGGTGTGGTCGAGGCCATGCAGACAAGGTAGGTATGTGCAGTTGAAGATATGTTGTATGGTGAAAGAAAGAAGCACCAGTGTGACCCAAGGATGCAGGGAAGGTAGGTAATGTGCAGGTAAAGATATGTTGAATGGGTGAAGGCAGGAAACACCAGCTAGACGCCAGGATACAGAGAAGGTAGGTAATGTGCAGGTAAAGATATGTTGAATGAGTAAAGGCAGGAAACACCAGCTTGACTCCAGGATATAGAGAAGGTAGGTAATGTGCAGGTAAAGATATGTTGAATGGGTAAAGGTAGAAAGCACCAGCGTGACCACACTATGCAGAGAAGGTAGGTAATGTGCAGGTAAAGATATGTTGAATGGGTAAAGGCAAGAAGCACCAGTGTGACCCCAGGATGCAGAGAAGATAGGTAATGAGCAGGTAACGATATGTTAAATGGGTGAAAGCAGGAAACATCAGCGTAAATACACGGTCCCGTAGATGGAGAGAAAACATGAATAGAGAGAGGGGTTGGGGAGGCTTTAGCATTGTCTTCCTCTCTGAATTTGTCTTAATGGGTTTTAGAGCATTCACTCATCTACAGCTGTGGTTATGGTATAGGCTCACATATATCCTAAAATTGATATTAATATTTGTGCAGTGCATATTCCTAAATAACAATGTGAGGGGGGTTCTGTATCGACTACAAGTAATCTTCAATCACGACAGAATATCTAATATGCTTTCTCTCTTTCTTAGGCGATTCATTGGCGTTAACCCTGAGAGGGGAACAAAGGCTAGCCAGGGAAAGGTGGTGTCCAAGAAGACCGGGAAGCTGGTCCAGAAAAAGGCAGCAACTGTAAATCCTCACGTAGCCACCCTTATAAAACATCTCACAGACTTTGAGTGGGGCTTTATGTAGCCGACAACTAAACACTGGACTCGTGTTCAGTGTTTTGTCTCCAGTTAGAAATTAAGTGGACATGTTATAAATGTTAAAATGCTTTACTGAAAATAAGAAGAATGCACTAAATGTACATTGAATGTATTTGATGCACTTTAAAAGAATTGGTTAATAAAAACATAATCTTGCAAGGCCATTTCTCCAGTCATTTTTATGCCAGCAGATTGCAGGGGTTTTGATTTTGAAAAATTAAAAGTTCAACTCATTAACTTCTAGTGGCATTATACTGTAAAGCTCAGTCTATAGTGCTTACAATTATTTTACTGTAATTAACTGTTAATGGATATTACAGTAGATACACTAAAATAACAGTGTAATGCCGCTAAACAGATGACAGTATTATGCTGTGAAGCGTATATTTGATACAGCACAGTACTGTGATACTTTTTACAGTAATAAACTGTAGTGATAAATCACAATATGTGTGCTGTAGAAAAACAGTTTTATACTGGAACCATTAGCTGCCAGTAGGTTACTGTAATTAAACGGTGAAAATTCTTACAGTAAGGGAGAGACCCGCCACCCAGCGGAGAAAACTAATTTCGGCCGCCAGCCTGTGCATCTCACGATCCACTCTTCCCTCACTCATAAACAAGACTCCAGGTACTTGAACTCATCCACTTGGGGCAAGATCTCCTGCCCAACCTCGAAATGGCACTCCACCCTTTCCCGGGCGAGAACCTCGGACTTGGAGGTGCTGATTCTCATCCCAGTCGCTTCACACTCGGCTGCGAACCAATCCAATGAGAGCTGAAGATCCTGGCCAGTTAAAGCCATAAGGACCACATCATCTGCAAAAAGGAGAGACCTAATCCTGCAGCCACCAAACCGGATCCCCTCAACGCCATGACTGCGCCTAGAAATTCTGTCCATAAAATTTATGAACACATTTGGTGACTAAGGGCAGCCAACACGGAAAGGGGTCCGACTTACTGCTGGCAATGCGGACCAAGCTCTGACACTGATCATACAGGGAGCGACCCGCCACAATCAGACATGCCGATACCCCATACTCTCTGAGCACTCCCCACAGGACTTCCCGGGGTGGCCACGGTCGAATGTCTTCTCCAAGTCCACAAAGCACATGTAGACTGGTTGGACAAACTCCCATGCACACTCAAGGACCCTGCCGAGAGTATAGAGCTGGTCTACCATTCCACGACCAGGACGAAAACCACACTGTTCGTCCTGGATCCGAGGTTCCTCCTCTCCAGTACACATGAATAGACCTTACCGGGAAGGCTGAGGAGTGTGATCTACGATAGTTGGAACACACCCTCCGGTTCCCCTTCTTAAAGAGAGGAACCACCACCCCGGTCTGCCAATCCAGAGGTACCGCCCCTGATGTCCATGCGATGTTGCAGAGTCTTGTCAACTAAAACAGCCCCACAGCATCCAGAGCCTTAAGGAACTCCGGACGGAGCTCATCCACCCCCGCGGCCTTGCCACCGAGGAGCTTTTTAACTACCTTGGCAACCTCAGCCCCAGAAATAGGAGAGCCCACCACAGATTCCCCAGGCACTGCTTGGCCTGTTGGTATGCCCGCTGCCTCTGGAGTCCCATGAGCCAAAAGGACCAGATAAGCTCTTTCTTCAGCTTGACGGCATCCCGCACTGCTGGTGGCCACCAGCGGGTTCTAGGATTACCGCCACGACAGGCACCAAACACCTTGCGGCCACAGCTCCAATCAGCTGGCTTGACAAGAGAGGCACGGAATATGATCCATTCAGACTCAATGTCCAGCACCTCCTTTGTGACATGTTCAAAGTTCCTCCGGAGGTAGAAAAAGAAACTCTCTCTGACAGGAGACTGCTAGGCATTCCCAAAAGACTCTCACAATGCGTTTGGGCCTGCCAGGTCTGTCCGGGATCCTACCCCACCATCGGAGCCAGCTCACCAGGTGGTGATCGGTAGAAAGCTCGCCCCTCTCTTCACCCGAGTGTCAAAAACATGAGGCCGCAAATCCCATGACACAACTACAAAGTCAATAATGGAACTGCGGCCGAGGGTGTCCTGGTGCCAAGTGCACATATGGACACCCTTATGTTTGAACATTGTGTTTGTTATGGACAATCCGTGACGAGCACAAAAGTCCAATAATAAAGCACCACTTGGGTTCAGATCCGGGTGGCCATTTTTCCCAATCACGACTCTCCAGGTTTCAAAGTCGTTGCCAACATGAGCGTTGAAGACCCCCAGCAGAACAAAGGAATCACCCGAGGGAGCACTCTCAAGGGAATCCAAAAAGAGTGGGTACTCTGAGCTGCTGTTTGGTGCGTAAACACCAACAACAGTCAGGACCCGTCACCCAACCCGTAAGTGGAGGGAGGTTACCATCTCGTCTTCTGGGTTAAGTCCAACGTGCAGGCTTTGAGCCGGGGGGCAACAAGAATTGCCAACCCAGCCTCTCATTACTTGCAACGCCAGAGTGGAAGAGAGTCCAACCCCTCTTGAGAGAACAGGTTCCAGAGCCCTTGCTGTGCGTCGAAGTGAGTCCAGCTTTATCTAGCCGGGAACTTCTCCACCTCGCGAGGTGACGTTCCACGTCCCAAGAGCGAGCTTATGTAGCCGATAATCGGACCGCCAAGTGCCCTGCCTTCGGCTTCCGCCCAGCTAACACTGCACCCGACCTCTATGACCCAGCCCATGAGTGGTGAGCCTATTGCAGGGGGGACCCACGTTGCCTCTTCGAGCTGGGCCCCATGGGCACCAGTCGCTCGCCATCGTGCCCCACCTCTGGGCCTGGCTCCACAGGGGAGCCACGGTGACCCGCGTCCGGGCGAGAAAATATCTAGGTCCTCGATTTGTACTTTTCATAAAGGTCTTTGAGCTGCTCTTTGTCTGATTCCTCACCTAGGACCTGTTTGTCTTGGGGGACCCTACCAGGGGGCATAGAAGCCCCCGGACAACATAGCTCCTAGGATCAGTGGGACACGCAAACCACAAAGGTGGCGGCTCAGAAAGCAGGTTATATAAACATAACTCCAAAACCAAACATGCAAGATGTCTAAACATGCCTGTAATATTGTATCAATGTGAGTTTTACTAGAATCGGTTGTTTTTTTAAGGCTTGCAAACACAAAAAGTTTTTTTTACTCAATATGACAGTAAGTTCTTAAAATGCTGAGATAATGTGAAAAAAAGCAATACAAATGTATTCCAACATAATTCCTAAACCAAACATGCAAAATGTCTAAAAATGCCTGTAATATTGAATCCATGTGAATTTTACTAGAATCATTTGTTTTTGTAAGGTTTGCAAATACAAAAATTGAGTTTTATGACGGACACAAGTTAGTTTTTTTACTCATTATAACAGTATAGATGTCAAACTATATATTAAAGTTATATAAACATAACTCCAAAACCAAACGTGCATTATGTCCAAAATTGCCTGTAATATTGTATAGATGTGAGTTTTACTAGAATCAGGTTTGCAAATACAAAAATTGGGTTTTATGACAGTATACTGTCACACTCAATATGACAGTATAACTGTCATACTAAATCCATCCATTTTCTTCCGCTTATCCGAGGTCGGGTTGCGGGGGCAGCAGCCTAAGCAGAAAGCCCAGACTTCCCTCTCCCCAGCCACTTCGTCCAGCTCTTCTCGGGGGATCCCGAGGCGTTCCCAGGCCATAGTCTTTCCAATGTATCCTAGGTCTTCCCCATGGCCTCCTGCCGTTCGGACCTAGGGAGGCGTTCGGGTGGCATCCTGAGCAGATGCCCGAACCACCTCATCTGGCTCCTCTCAATGTGGAGGAGCAGTGGCTTCACACTGAGTTCCTCCCAGATGACAGAGCTTCTCACCCTATCTCTAAGGGAGAGACCCACCACCCGGCGGAGGAAACTCATTTCGGCCGCTTGTACCCGTGACCTTGTCCTTTCGGTCATAACCCAAAGCTCATGACCATAGGTGAGGATGGGAACGTTGATCGACCGGTAAATTGAAAGCTTTTCCTTCTGGCTCAGCTCCTTCTTCACCACAACGGATCGATATAGCGTCCTCATTACTGAAGACGCCGCACCGATCCGCCTGTAGATCTCAAAATCCACTCTATCCTCACTCGTGAACAAGACTCCTTGGTACTTGAACTCCTTCACTTGGGGCAAGATCTCTTTCCCAACCTCGAGATGGCACTCCACCCTTTCCCGGGCGAGAACCATGGACTCGGACTTGGAGGTGCTGATTCTCATCCCAGTCGCTTCACTGCGAACCGATCCAATGAAAGCTGAAGATCTTGGCCAGTTGAAGCCATCAGGACCACATCATCTGCAAAAAGCAGAGACCTAATCCTGCAGCCACCAAACCAGGCGCAGTCATGGCGTTGAGGGGATCCTCAAAGCCATGACTGCGCCTAGATATTCTGTCCATTAAAGTTATGAACAGAATCGGTGACAAAGGGCAGCCTTGGCGGAGTCCAACCCTCACTGGAAAGGGGTCCGACATACTGCCGGCAATGCGGACCAAGCTCTGACACTGATCATACAGGGAGACACCCGCCACAATCAGACATGCCGATACTCCATACTCTCTGAGCACTCCCCACAGGATTTACCGGGGACCAAGGTCGAATGTCTTCTCCAAGTCCACAAAACTTATGTAGACTGGTTTGGGCAAACTCCCATGCACACTCAAGGACCCTGCCGAGAGTATAGAGCTGGTCTACCGTTCCACGACCAGGACGAAAACCACACTGTTCGTCCTGGATCCGAGGTTCCTCCTCTCCATTACACATGAATAGACCTTACCGGGAAGGCTGAGGAGTGTGATCTACGATAGTTGGAACACACCCTCCGGTTCCCCTTCTTAAAGAGAGGTACCACCACCCCGGTCTGCCAATCCAGAGGTACCGCCCCCGATGTAGACGCAATGTTGCAGAGTCTTGTCAACCAAGACTGCCCCACAGCATCCAGAGCCTTAAGGAACTCCGGACGGAGCTCATACCCCCGGGGCCTTGCCACCGAGGAGCTTTTTAACTACCTTGGCAACCTCAGCCCCAGAAATAGGAGAGCCCACCACAGACTTCCCAGGCACTGTTTCCTCATAGGAAGACGTGTTGGTGGGACTGAGGAGGTCTCGCTTGGCCTGTCGGTATGCCCACTGCCTCTGGAGTCCCATGAGCCAAAAGGACCCGGTGGCTCTTTCTTCAGCTTGACAGCATCCCTCACTGCTGGTGGATTACCGCCACGACAGGCACCAAACACCTTGCGGCCACAGCTTCAATCAGCTGGCTCAACAAGAGAGGAACGGTCCAGAACATGGTCCACTCAGACTCAATGTCCAGCACCTCCCTCGTGACATGTTCAAAGTTCTTCCGGACATGTTCAAAGTTCTTCAGGAGACTCTGCTAGGTGTTCCCAGCAGACCCTTACAATACGTTTGGGCCTGCCAGGTCTGACCGGCATCCTCCCCTACCATCGGAGCCAGCTCACCACCAGGTGGTGGTTGGTGGAAAGCTCTGCCCCTCTCTTCACCGAGTGTCCAAAACATGAGGCCGCAAATCCCATGACACAACTACAAAGTCAATCATGCGGCCGAGGGTGTCCTTGTGCCAAGTGCACATATGGACACCCTTATGTTTGAACATTGTGTTTGTTATGGACAATCCGTGACAAGCACAAAAGTCCAATAGCAAAGCACCACTTGGGTTCAGATCCGGGTGGCCATTTTTCCCAATCACGACTCTCCAGGTTTCACTGTCGTTGCCAACATAACGTTGAAGTCCACCAGCAGAACAAGGGAATCACCCGCGGGAGCACTCTCCAGTACTCCCTCAAGGGAATCCAAAAAGAGTTGGTACTCTGAGCTGCTGTTTGGTGTGTAAACACAAACAACAGTCAGGACCCGTCACCCAACCCGAAGGCTGAAGGAAGCTACCATCTCGTCTATTGGGTTTAAAGTCCAACGTGCAGGCTTTGAGCCGGCGGGCAACAAGAATTGCCACCCCAGCCTCTCATTAGTTGCAACGCCAGTGTGGAATCTTTTCCACTCTGGCGTTGCAAGTAATGAAAGTTCAGCTCAGTCCAGCCCCTCTGAGAGAACAGGTTCCAGAGCCCTTGCTGTGAGTCCAACTATATCTAGCCGGGAACGTCTCCACCTCATGCACCAGCTCAGACTCCTTCCCTCCCAGCGAGGTGACGTTCCATGTCCCAAGAGCGAGTTATGTAGCCGATAATCGGACCACCAAGTGCCCTGCCTTCGGCTTCCGCCCAGCTCACACTGCACCCTCTATGACCCAGCCCATGAGTGGTGAGCCCTGGAGGGGGGATCCACGTTGCCTCAGCTGAGCACGGCTGGGCCCCATGGGGACTGGCCCGTCAATCGCCATCGTGCCACACCTCTGGGCCTGGCTCCACAGGGGAGCCATGGTGACCTGCGTCCGGGCGAGAAAAAATCTAGGTCCTCAATTGTACTTTTAATAAAGGTCTTTGAGCTGCTCTTTGTCTGATCCCTCACCTAGGACCTGTTTGTCTTGGGAGACCATAGAAGCCCCCGGACAACATAGTTCCTGGATCAGTGGGACACGCAAACCACAAGGGTGGCGGCTCAGAAAGCAGGTTATATAAATATAACTCCAAAACCAAACATGCAATATGCCTAAACATGCCTGTAATATTGTATCAATGTGAGTTTTCCTAGAATCGGTTGTTTTTGTAAGGTTTGCAAATACAAAAATTAGGTTTTACTCACAATGACAAAATCACACTCAATATGACAGTTATTTAAACATAACTCATAAACCACACAAAAAAATGGCTAATAATGCCTGAAATAATGAATCATTGGGAGTTTTACTGAGTTTTACATTTTGCAAACACAAAAAGTATTTTTTTACTTGACTGTAATGTTCTTAGAACCCTGAGATAAAAAGAAAAAAGCAATAAAAATGTATTTAAACCTAACTCCTAAACAACACATGCAAAATGGCTAATAATGCCTAGGGAGACATGTAACGTTGTTAGTTTAAAAAAATGATCTTTTGTAAATATATCAAAGACACAAGCTAGTTTTTTTTATTCAATATGACAGTATAACAGTCATACTAAATATGAAAGTTATATAAACATAACTCCAAAACCAAACATGTGTCATGTCTAAAAATGCCTGTAATAATGTATTTATGTGAGTTTGTAAGGTTTGCAAAAACAAAAAGTAGTTTTTTACTCAATATGAAAGTAATGTTCTTAGAATCCTGAGATAATTCGAAAAAAGCAATACAAATGTATTCAAACACAAATTTTAAACCAAACATGTAAAATGTCTAAAAATGCCTGTAATATTGAATCTATATAAGTTTTACTAGAATCAATTGTTTTTGTAAGGTTTGCAAATACAAAAATTAGGTTTTACACATAATGACATTAAAACTGTAACACTCAATATGACAATTATTTATTTATAACTCCCAACCACACATGAAACATGTCTAATAATGCGTGAAAAAATGTATCTTTGTGAGTGTTACTAGAAAAATTTTCTTTTGTAAGGTTTGCAAAGACAGGTTAGTTTTTTTTACTCAATATGACAGTATAACTGCCACACTCAATATGACAGTTATTTAAACATAACTCTTAAACTACACATGAAAAATGATTAACAATGCCTGAAATAATGCATTCTTGTAAGTTTTACTCGAAACATATGCTTTTTTAAGGCTTGCAAACACAAAAATTATTTTTTTACTCAATATGACAGTAATGTTCTAAAATTCTGAGAAAATACGAACAAATTAATAAAAATGATTCCAACATAATTCCTAAACCAAACATGCAAAATGTCTAAAAATGTCTGTAATATTGAATCCATGTGAGTTTTACTAGATTTAAATGATTTTGTAAGGTTTGCAAATACATAAATTAGGTTTTACTTACTATGTCATAACTGACAGTATATGACAGTTATTTAACCATAACTCAAACCACACATGAAAAATGGCTAATAATGCCTGAAATAATGCATCCTTGGCCGTTTTACTCGAAACACATGCTTTTTTAAATCTTGCAAACACAAAAAGTAGTTTTTTTCCTCAATATGACTGTAATGTTCTTAAAATCCTGAGATAATGCGAAAAAAGCAATAAAAATGTATTTAAACATTACTCCTAAACAACATATGCAAAATGGCTAATAATGCCTGGAAACATGTATCTTTGTTAGTTTTACTGGAAAAATTATCTTTTGTAAAGTTTGCAAAGACACAAGCTAGTTGTTTTTATTCAATAAGACAGTATAACAGTCATACTAAATATGAAAGTTATATAAACATAACTCCAGAACCAAACGTGTGTCATGTCTAAAATTGCCTATAATAATGTATTTATGTGAGTTTGTAAGGTTTGCTAAAACAAAAAGTAGTTTTTTTCTCAATATGAAAGTAAGGATTTTAGAATCCTGAGATAATGCAAAAAAAGCAATAAAAATGTATTTAAACATAATTCCTAAACAACCCATGCAAAATGGCTAATAATGCCTGGAGACATGTATCTTTGTTAGTTTTACTAGAAAAATGATCTTTTGTAAGGATATCAAAGACACAAGCTAGTTTTTTAAAATTCAATATGACAGTATAACAGTCCTACTAAATATGAAAGTTATCAAAACATAACTCCAAAACCAAACATGTGTTATGTCTAAAAATGCCTGTAATAATGTATTTATGTGAGTTTGTAAGGTTTGCAAAAACAAAAAGTAGTTTTTTACTCAATATGAAAGTAATGATCTAAGAATCCTGAGATAATGCGAAAAAAGCAATAAAAATGTATTTAAACATAATTCCTAAACAACCCATGCAAAATGGGTAATAATGCCTGGAGACATGTATCTTTGTTAGTTTTACTAGAAAAATGATCTTTTGTAAAGTTTGCAAAGACACAAGCTAGTTTTTTTTATTTAATATGACAGTATAACAGTCATACTAAATATAAAAGTTATATAAACATAACTCCAAAACCAAACATGTGTCATGTCTAAAAATGTCTGTAATAATGTATTAATGTGAGGTGTAAGGTTTGCAAAAACAAAAAGTAGTGTTTTACTCAATATGAAAGTAATGATCTTAGAATCCTGAGATAATGCGAAAAAAGCAATACAAATGTATTCAAACACAACTTTTAAACCAAACATGTAAATTGTCTAAAAATGCCTGTAATATTGAATCTATGTAAGTTTTACTAGAATCAATTGTTTTTGTAAGGTTTGCAAATACAAAAAATTAGGTTTTATACATAATGACATTATAACTTTAACACTCAATATGAAAGTTATTTAATTATAACTCCTAAATACACATGAAACATGTCTAATAGCGTGAAAAAAATTATCTTTGTGAGTGTTGCTAGAAACATTTTCTTTTGTAAGGTTTGCAAAGACACAAGTTAGTTGTTTTTTTTTAACTCAATATGACAGTATAACGCCACACTCAATATGACAGTTATTCAAACATAACTCCTAAACCACACCTGAAAAATGGCTAATAATGCCTGAAATAATGCATCTTTGGGAGTTTTACTGGAAACATATGCTTTTTTTAAGGCTTGCAAACACAAAAATTATTTTTTTACTCAATATGACAGTAATGTTCTAAAAATCCTGAGATAATGTGAAAAAAGCAATACAAATGTATTACAACATAATTCCTAAACCAAACATGCAAAATGTCTGAAAATGCCTGTAATATTGAATCCATGTGAGTTTTATTTGAATCAGTTGTATTGTTTGCTAATACAAAAATGGGGTTTTATGACAAACACAAGTTAGTTATTTTACCCAATATAACAGTTTAGCTGTCATACTATGTATGAAAGTTATATAAACATAACTCCAAAACCAAACTTGCATTATGTCCAAAACTGCCTGTAATATTGTATATATGTGAGTTTTACTAGAATCAGGGTTGCAAATACAAAAATTGGGTTTTATGACAGTATACTGTCACACTCAATATGACAGTTATTTAAACATAACTCAAACAACACATGCAAAATGGCTAATAATGCCTGGAGCATGTATCTTAGTTAGTTTTACTGGAAAAATTATCTTTTGTAAAGTTTGCAAAGACACAAGCCAGTTTTTTTTTATTCAATATGACAGTATAACTTTCTAAATATGAAAGTTATATAAACATAACTCTAAAACCAAACATGCATTATGTCTAAAAATGCCTGTAATGTTGTATCTGTGTGAGTTTAACTAGATTTAGTTGTTTTTGTAAGGTTTGCAAATACAAAATAAGGGTTTTACTCACTATGACAGTTTACTGTCACACTCAATCTGACAGTTATTTATTTAAATATAACTCCTAAACCACACATGCAAAATGGCTAATAATGCCTGGAGATATGTATCTTTGTGAGTTTTACTAGAAACATTATATTGTGTAAGGTTTAGTTAGTTTTTGTACTCAATCTGACAGTATAACTGTCATTCTAAATCCATCCATTTTCTTCCGCTTATCCGAGGTCGGGTTGCGGGGGCAGCAGCCTGAGCAGAAAATCCCAGACTTCCCTCTCCCCAGCCACTTCGTCCAGCTCTTCTCGGGGTATTCCGAGGTGTTCCCAGGCCAGCCGGGGACATAGTCTTTCCAATGTGTCCTAGGTCTTCCCCGTGGCCTCCTGCCACACCTCCCTAGAGGCGTTCGGGTGGCATCCTGAGCAGATGCCCGAACCACCTCATGGCTCCTCTCAATGTGGAGGAGCAGCGGGTTTACTTTGAGTACCTCCCGGATGACAGAGCTTCTCACCCTGTCTCTAAGGGAGAGACTCACCACCCGGCAGAGGAAACGCACTTCGGCCGCTTGTCCTTTCGGTCATAACCCAAAGCTGGGAACGTAGATCGACGGTAAATTGAGAGCTTTTCCTTCTGGCTCAGCTCCTTCTTCACCACAACGGATCGATATAGCGTCCTCAATACTGAAGACGCCGCACCAATCCGCCTGTGGATCTCTCGATCCACTCTATCCTCACTCGTGAACAAGACTCCTAGGTACTTGAACTCCTCCACTTGGGGCAAGATCTCCTCCCCAACCTGGAGATGGCACTCGACCCTTTCCTGCGTGGACTTGGACTTGGAGGTGCTGATTCTCATCCCAGTCGCTTCACACTCAAGGACCCTGCCGAGAGTATAGACCTGGTCTACCGTTCCACGACCAGGACGAAAACCACACTGTTCGTCCTGGATCCGAGTTTCCTCCTCTCCAGTACACATGAATAGACCTTACCGGGAAGGCTGAGGAGTGTGTTTCACGATAGTTGGAACACACCCTCCGGTTCCCCTTCTTAAAGAGAGGAACCACCACCCCGGTCTGCCAATCCAGACGTACCGCCCCCAATGTTCACGCGATGTTGCAGAGTCTTGTCAACCAAGACAGCCCCACAGTATCCAGAGCCTTAAGGAACTCATCCACCACCGGGGCCTTGCCACAGAGGAGCTTTTTAACTACCTAGGCAACCTAAGCCCCAGAAATAGGAGAGTCCACCACAGACTCCCCAGGCACTGCTTGGCCTGTCGGTATGCCCGCTGCCTCTGGAGTCCCATGAGCCAAAAGGACCCGATAGGCTCTTTCTTCAGCTTGACGGCATCCCTCACTGCTGGTGGCCACCAGCGAGTTCTAGGATTACCGCCTACTGATTGCGGCCACAGCTCCAATCAGCAGGCTCGACAAGAGAGGCACGGAACATGGTCCACTCAGACTCAATGTCCAGCACCTCCCTCGTGACATGTTCAAAGTTCTTCCTTATGTTTGAACATTGTGTTTGTTATGGACAATCCGTGACGAGCACAAAAGTCCAATAACAAAGCACCACTTGGGTTCAGATCCGGGTGGCCATTTTTCCCAATCACGACTCTCCAGGTTTCACTGTCCTTGCCAACATGAGCATTGAAGTCCCCCAACAGAACAAGGGAATCACCCGAGGGAGCACTCTCCAGTACTCCCTCAAGGGAATCCAAAAAGAGTGGGTACTCTGAGCTGCTGTTTGGTGCGTAAACACAAACAACAGTCAGGACCCGTCACCCAACCCGAAGGCGGAGGGAAGCTACCATCTCGTCTACTGGGTTAAAGTCCAACGTGCAGGCTTTGAGCAACAACAATTGCCACCCCAGCCTCTCATTGCTTGCAACGCCAGAGTGGAAGAGAGTCCAGCCCCTCTTGAGAGAACAGGTTCCAGAGCCCTTGCTGTGCGTCGAAGTGAGTCCAACTATATCTAGCCAGAACTTCTTCACCTCGCGCACCAGCTCAGGCTCTTTCCCTCCCAGCGAGGTGACGTTCCACGTCCCAAGAGCGAGCTTATGTAGCCGATAATCGGACCGCCAAGTGCCCTGCCTTCGGCTGCCACCCAGTTCACACTGCATCCGACCTCTATGACCTCAATGGGCCCATGAGTGGTGAGCCCATTGGAGGGTTGACCCACGTTGCCTCTTCGAGGCAGGGCCCCATGGAGACAGGCCCGGCCACCAGTCGCTCGCCATCGTGCCCCACCTCTGCGCCTGGCTCCACAGGGGAGCCACGGTGACCTGCGCCTGGGCGAGAAAAAATCTAGGTCCTCGATTTGTACTTTTCATAAAGGTCTTTGAGCTGCTCTTTGTCTGATCCCTCACCTAGGACCTTTTCTCAGGGGATCCCGAGGCGTTCCCAGGCCAGCCGGGAGACATAGTGTTCCCAATGTGTCCTGGGTCTTCCCCGTGGCCTCCATGATGACAGAGATTCACCTTCACCAGGGGTGTCAAACTCAAATACAGAGTGGGCCAAAGTTTAAAACTGAACAAAGCCGCGGGCCAAGGTTGAACAAATTAACCTTTTAATAGGGACCCAAACAAGTTTTGCATTGAATATTGAACAAGCAAGGCTTATATAACTTTATAGTGACATGCAAAATGGAGTTTCAAATAATAATAATAATAATTAAAAATATCAATTGCATATCACATACAATTTAAATAAAAATTGAATGCCTCTTTTCTATTTGCAGCCTTCTGAGGTAAATATCAACATTAACTTTTTCCACAGGCTAATAAATTTGAAAATAAAATAACAATGAATAAAACAACCATTCAGGACTTTAAACTGCTCAGTTTGCAACACACTGATCTATTTGATGTGCCCAAGCCAGATACCTGGCATCTTTTTTTAGATGCTAGTTCTTTAATGTCGGGGCTCAGGCTTTGAGCTGAGGCAACTTCCATTATCGAACGAAGGTGTTCAACAGTCATATCTCGTACACCCAATTCTAACATCATTCACACCCAGACACAAGATATGTGCAGCTTCAGCACGCATACACAAATGAATGCAACGCATACTTCATCAACAGCAATACAGGTTACACTGAGGGTGCCAGTATAAAAAACTTTAACACTGTTAGAAATATACGCCACACTGTGAACCCACACCAAACAAAAATAAAAAACACTTTTCGGGAGAACATCCGCACCGTAACATAACATAAACACAAAAGAACAAATACCCAGAATCTTTTGCAGCACTAACTCTTTCGGGACGCTACAAAATACACCCCCGCTACCACCAAACCTCCCCCCCCCCCCCCCCCACACACACACACCTTGTAGCGTCCCGGAAGATTTAGTGCTACAAAGGGTTCTGGGTATTTGTTGTGTTGTGTTTATGTTGTGTTACGGTGCGAATGTTCTCCCGAAATGTGTTTGTCATTCTTGTTTGGTGTGGATTCACAGTGTGGCGTATATTTCTAAAAGTGTTAAAGTTTTTTATTTGGCTACCGTCAGTGTAACCTCTATCGCTGTTGATGAAGTATGCGTTGCATTCAATTGTGTGTGTGTTGGTGCTTCTGAGTAACCCCTGGCTGCAGCCCGCAGATCGAGGAGGGGCTTATTAGTAACCCTGGCTGCAGCCCGCAGATCGAGGAGGGGCTTATTTTCCCTCAATGTGGGCGGGCTCAACGTTGAGCCCGCGGGCTCCATCTGGTGGCGGAGATCCGAATATGGAAAAAGGTTCATGTATTTGATAGACTTAGACATTCCTACTTTTAAACTTGTCAATGTGTTTTTTTACCATGAAAAAAAAAAAAAAAAAAAAAAAAAATAAATATATATATATATATATATATATATATATATATGTATATATATATATATATATATATATATATATATATATATATAATATATATATATATATATATATATATATATATATACCATAGCATTTACCATGAAAAAAAAATAATAATAATTATATATAAACCATAGCATTTCCAAAAGAGTATAGACACATATTATTTTGCACACTCAATTATACTAGCTAAGTCAAATAAACCAAAGACAGAATACTTTGCATCATTGATTTTATTTTTCACCCCAGGTTAAAAATGTTTGATCTGTAAAGAAAAAAAAAATGTTGTAGCCTAGCCAAATACATTCCTTAAGCTTCCATAAATGTTTAACAATGGCAAGTATCAAGGTATTTTTCTGGCCCATAACAAGCAACCCTGTCCCCTGTTTCCAGTTCTGTTCATTTTCCACTGTCTAGAAAGGAAACCGATTGCGGTTCTTATAGGCACAATAACAATGCAAGATGTAAAACTAAGGTAATTGAAATAAGTGGAGGAATTACGCTTTAGTCTAGCAATAGTTGACTACAAGACTAATTAATCACATGACCTCTCACCTGTAGCCCTCCTTGCACTCGTCGCCGTTTTCTGTCCTGCAATCGGTCTTCTTCAGACCTTAGTGATTTAATGACAACATACATTCACTATGAAAACATTCATGTTGGTCTGTTGACCGTGAGTAAAACATTTTTTTTGTGATTTGTGATATTCAAAGCACTTACGGCATGGGGAAGTTCTGCAGGAGAGCGAGACACCACCATCTCCTAATTTGCAGCATGTTTTCCTTTGAAGAAGGAAATGCAGGAAGATGTTAATATCCATCCATCCATCCATTTTCTACCGCTTATTCCCTTCGGGGTCGCGAGGGGCGCTGGAGCCTATCTCAGCTACAATTGGGCGGAAGGTGGGGTACACCCTGGACAAGTCGCCACCTCATCGCAGAGATGTTAATATGTTGTAAAGAAAATAACACCTTGTACACTAAGCATAATGTGTCACGATTTACACATACCTCTCTGAAATCACAATTGGCCCCCATTACAATGTACAGAGTGTACTGTAAGCCAAGAGGTACTGCTTAATATAATGTCAGGCGTATTCCCAAGGATACATTTTTTTCAATACAAATTAATGTGGTTTTAATGTAGCAAGCAAACATTTTGACAGACAACAGCAATGCTGATTTGGTCTTACCATCAAAACAAACACGCCACAGTTGTTGGAGCACCCTTGCTTTGTTAGGCCCTGAGGTGTGAACAACGTATTTTAATAAAAGTATGGCAAGAAAATAGTAAAAAGTTAGCAAGTGCTATTATGTAATGTCTCACCTGGACATCATTCACACCAAGCTCTCTCCAGGGGCCTGAAGAGAGGCTGTGAGCAACGTGTCTGTACAAATAATAAGCGAAATAAAAGTCACTCAACTTCAATCAACTTTTGATTGAAAAGCACGCATAAACGCTTGGAACAAAGCCTGAACTGAATAGGGAAAAGGTTGGAACTTCAAATCAAAAAGTTTTCATAACAGGCTTAAACAGAACTGCCCGTCTCAAAAAAGATAAATAGTTCTGTTTCCATCTGTTTAAGGAATCAAAATAGTTGGAATATGGAATGGAATATTTTAGATCAAATAAAAACAGAACCATTAATTAAAACAAACAAAGGACAAGTGGTTTAAAACAGAACTACCACTGTCCAGGAGGTGCCCTAAAAACCTGAATAGACTGGTTCTACTCTCATCTCTCCAAGACATGAGACAGCTAGTGGAAGAAAACAAAGTCTTAATACGTGTATGATTATATGAGTGACATTCATAGATAACCACAGTGGCACAATAGTTAACTTTACCAGTTGTTCCTGGCTGTCTTGGAGTTTCTGTCCCCAGTATGCAGTGTGTGCTGAAAACTTGTGGAGACTAGGGAAGTCTCCATGAGGTCTCTGCTCACTGTCATCATTTACTAGTGTAGAAAGCAACAACCGAAAAATAAAATCAAGTGTGAAATGTCACATTTCTCATTTGAATGATGTGCAAAATAGAGCCAAAACTTTTTGATTTGAAGTTCCAACCTTTTCCTTATTCAGTTCAGGCTTTGTTCCAAGCGTTTATGCGTGCTTTTCAATCAAAAGTTGATTGAAGTTGAGTGACTTTTATTTTGCTTATTATTTGTACAGACACGTTGCTCACAGCCTCTCTTCTGGCCCCTGGAGAGAGCTTGGTGTGAATGATGTCCAGGTGAGACATTACATAATAGCATTTGCTAACTTTTTACTATTTTCTTGCCATACTTTTATTAAAATACATTGTTCACACCTCAGGGCCTAACAAAGCAAGGGTGCTCCAACAACTGTGGCGTGTTTGTTTTGATGGTAAGACCAAATCAGCATGTTATAGCATTGCTGTTGTCTGTCAAAATGTTAACCACATTAATTTGTATTGAAAAAAATGTATCCTTGGGAATACGCCTGACATTATATTAAGCAGTACCTCTTGGCTTACAGTACACTCTGTACATTGTAATGGGGGCCAAAAAGATTTTTACACATAGAAGTAATCAACTTAAAGTGCCCTCTTTGGGGATTGCAATAGAGATCCATCTGGATTCATGAACTTCATTCTCAACATTTCTTCACAAAAAAAAAAATCTTTAACATCAATATTTATGGAACATGTCCACTACGCTTTAACCAAGCCTCCATTGTTTTCTACATGGATAGTTGATTGACAGTTGGTGCCATGTGGCACCGCCAGGTAGGGTCAAACCATCATGGCATGGGGGAAACTCTGGCTTTATGGTAATGAATGGAATAGCCTACTTGATTAGTTGTTCAGTTTATGAACTTACATTCATATTTTGTCGAAGTATTATTCAATAAATATATTTATAAAGGATTTTTGAATTTTTGTTATTTTTAGAATATTAAAAAAAAATCTCACGTACCCCTTGGCATACCTTCAAGTACCCCCAGGAGTACGCGTACCCCCATTTGAGAACCACTGCCTTAGGATGTAAACAGAGGAAAGAGAGAGCGAGTGAGGTGGCCATTCCAAATACTTTTAAAATGCTACCCATATTGGATACTGTTTGGGAACATAAACTGCATTTCTTGACTGTACCAGTTGCTGGTGACAAAGTCACAATAAAACGTTGGATGATCAGCATGGAAGGTGATGTCATCTGCAAAGGCGTCCAACCTAGCTTAATCTCAGGGCTTGCTGCCCTTCTTGCCACATACTATGTGTTCAACTTGGAATACCAAGAGGAAGGTCCTCGGACATTGGAATTTGTTCAAAGGTAAATCCTCTTGATACTGTTAAAATACTGTTAGGATATTTTATTTTATATTTCTCACCTCTGTTCAGGAATTTGACTTGTCATTTCCCCAATTGTGTGCCTTAAATCAATGACTCTTCTGTTCCTTTGTGGACCTTCTTATTAGGGACCGAAGCACCAGTTTGACTCTAGGATACAGAGAAGGTAGGTAATGTGCAGGTAAAGATATGTTGACTGGGTCAAAGAAGGAAGCACCTGTTTGACCCCAGGATGCAGAAAAAGTAGATAATTTGCAGGTAAAGACATGTTGACTGGATGATGGCAGGAAGCACCAGCTTGACCCGAGAATGCAGAGCAAGTAGGTAATGTGCGGGTGAAGATATGTTGAATGGGTAAAGGCAGGAAGCACCAGTGTGACCCCACTATGCAGGGAAGGTAGGTAATGTGCGGGTGAAGGTATGTTGAATGGGTGAAAGAAGGAAGCGCAGGTGTGGTCGAGGCCATGCAGACAAGGTAGGTATGTGCAGGTGAAGATATGTTGTATGGTGAAAGAAAGAAGCACCAGTGTGACCCAAGGATGCAGGGAAGGTAGGTAATGTGCAGGTAAAGATATGTTGAATGGGTGAAGGCAGGAAACACCAGCTAGACGCCAGGATACAGAGAAGGTAGGTAATGTGCAGGTAAAGATATGTTGAATGAGTAAAGGCAGGAAACACCAGCTTGACTCCAGGATATAGAGAAGGTAGGTAATGTGCAGGTAAAGATGTGTTGAATGGGTAAAGGTAGAAAGCACCAGCGTGACCACACTATGCAGAGAAGGTAGGTAATGTGCAGGTAAAGATATGTTGAATGGGTAAAGGCAAGAAGCACCAGTGTGACCCCAGGATGCAGAGAAGATAGGTAATGAGCAGGTAACGATATGTTAAATGGGTGAAAGCAGGAAACATCAGCGTAAATACACGGTCCCGTAGATGGAGAGAAAACATGAATAGAGAGAGGGGTTGGGGAGGCTTTAGCATTGTCTTCCTCTCTGAATTTGTCTTAATGGGTTTTAGAGCATTCACTCATCTACAGCTGTGGTTATGGTATAGGCTCACATATATCCTAAAATTGATATTAATATTTGTGCAGTGCATATTCCTAAATAACAATGTGAGGGGGGTTCTGTATCGACTACAAGTAATCTTCAATCACAACAGAATATCTAATATGCTTTCTCTCTTTTTTAGGCGATTCATTGGCGTTAACCCTGAGAGGGGAACAAAGGCTAGCCAGGGAAAGGTGGTGTCCAAGAAGACCGGGAAGCTGGTCCAGAAAAAGGCAGCAACTGTAAATCCTCACGTAGCCACCCTTATAAAACATCTCACAGACTTTGAGTGGGGCTTTATGTAGCCGACAACTAAACACTGGACTCGTGTTCAGTGTTTTGTCTCCAGTTAGAAATTAAGTGGACATGTTATAAATGTTAAAATGCTTTACTGAAAATAAGAAGAATGCACTAAATGTACATTGAATGTATTTGATGCACTTTAAAATAATTGGTTAATAAAAACATAATCTTGCAAGGCCATTTCTCCAGTCATTTTTATGCCAGCAGATTGCAGGGGTTTTGATTTTGAAAAATTAAAAGTTCAACTCATTAACTTCTAGTGGCATTATACTGTAAAGCTCAGTCTATAGTGCTTACAATTATTTTACTGTAATTAACTGTTAATGGATATTACAGTAGATACACTAAAATAACAGTGTAATGCCGCTAAACAGATGACAGTATTATGCTGTGAAGCGTATATTTGATACAGCACAGTACTGTGATACTTTTTACAGTAATAAACTGTAGTGATAAATCACAGTATGTGTGCTGTAGAAAAACAGTTTTATACTGGAACCATTAGCTGCCAGTAGGTTACTGTAATTAAACGGTGAAAATTCTTACAGTAAGGGAGAGACCCGCCACCCAGCGGAGAAAACTTATTTCGGCCGCCAGCCTGTGCATCTCACGATCCACTCTTCCCTCACTCATGAACAAGACTCCAGGTACTTGAACTCATCCACTTGGGGCAAGATCTCCTGCCCAACCTCGAAATGGCACTCCACCCTTTCCCGGGCGAGAACCTCGGACTTGGAGGTGCTGATTCTCATCCCAGTCGCTTCACACTCGGCTGCGAACCAATCCAATGAGAGCTGAAGATCCTGGCCAGTTAAAGCCATAAGGACCACATCATCTGCAAAAAGGAGAGACTTAATCCTGCAGCCACCAAACCGGATCCCCTCAACGCCATGACTGCGCCTAGAAATTCTGTCCATAAAATTTATGAACACATTTGGTGACAAAGGGCAGCCAACACGAGGGTTGGACTCCGGTCCAACCCTCACTGGAAAGGGGTCCGACTTACTGCTGGCAATGCGGACCAAGCTCTGACACTGATGATACAGGGAGCGACCCGCCACAATCAGACATGCCGATACCCCATACTCTCTAAACACTCCCCACAGGACTTCCCGGGGTGGCCACGGTCGAATGTCTTCTCCAAGTCCACAAAGCACATGTAGACTGGTTGGACAAACTCCCATGCACACTCAAGGACCCTGCCGAGAGTATAGAGCTGGTCTACCGTTCCACGACCAGGACGAAAACCACACTGTTCGTCCTGGATCCGAGGTTCCTCCTCTCCAGTACACATGAATAGACCTTACCGGGAAGGCTGAGGAGTGTGATCTACGATAGTTGGAACACACCCTCCGGTTCCCCTTCTTAAAGAGAGGAACCACCACCCCGGTCTGCCAATCCAGAGGTACCGCCCCTGATGTCCATGCGATGTTGCAGAGTCTTGTCAACTAAAACAGCCCCACAGCATCCAGAGCCTTAAGGAACTCCGGACGGAGCTCATCCACCCCCGCGGCCTTGCCACCGAGGAGCTTTTTAACTACCTTGGCAACCTCAGCCCCAGAAATAGGAGAGCCCACCACAGATTCCCCAGGCACTGCTTGGCCTGTCGGTATGCCCGCTGCCTCTGGAGTCCCATGAGCCAAAAGGACCAGATAAGCTCTTTCTTCAGCTTGACGGCATCCCGCACTGCTGGTGGCCACCAGCGGGTTCTAGGATTACCGCCACGACAGGCACCAAACACCTTGCGGCCACAGCTCCAATCAGCTGGCTTGACAAGAGAGGCACGGAACATGATCCATTCAGACTCAATGTCCAGCACCTCCTTTGTGACATGTTCAAAGTTCCTCCGGAGGTAGAAAAAGAAACTCTCTCTGACAGGAGACTCTGCTAGGCATTCCCAAAAGACTCTCACAATGCGTTTGGGCCTGCCAGGTCTGTCCGGGATCCTACCCCACCATCGGAGGGGATCGAGAAAGTTTACGTTCACGCCGTGATCCCTGCAAGTAACCGCGCTGCTCTACTCCATGGCAACGCGGCGAAACAAAAAACTTTCAACTCGGGTACCCTCCCGTTCTGGCGTCCAGGGGCAGTCTGGGCGGAGATCTGGTAGCAACACTGCTGCCGGTCTCCAACCAAGAATACTGCAACTGAACGTTGAAGGGCTCACAGATGCCAAAGCATCCGTCATCGAGCACATGGCCCACACCACCCAAGCCATGGTCATCCTCCTTCAGGAAACCCACCGCCCAACAGCGGACAAGCTAGCGATCACCAACTTCACGCTAGCTGGGTCAATCCTGAGCAAGAAGCATGGCCTTGCCACGTTTGTCCACAACGATCTGAGCTGGACCCTCGCCGATCGATCACCGGACAACTCCGAGATCGAGTGGCTGCGAGTGGACGTTGGCGACATCAAAATTGTCAACGTCTACAAACCACCACCCTCACAACTCACGCCAGTGTCACTGCCAGTGCTTGAACCACCGTGTGTATATGCTGGTGATTTCAACTGCCGGCATACACGGTGGGGATACAGTACCACCTCACCGAGCGGGGAAACTCTTTCTGACTGGGCAGAGCGCAACTCGCTCAACCTTCTCTACAACCCGAAGGGCCCAGCCAGCTTTCACTCCGCTCGGCATAACACTGACACGAACCCTGACCTGGCTTTCGTGAGTGTCGGTGTGGACACCCAGCTCCCCGACAGACGTGTTCTAGGAATGTTCCCCAGGTCGCAACACCGACCGTCGCTGATATCGGTGCCCGACCTCGTGACAACAGTTCCGAGCGGACCGATGAAGCGATGGAACTTCCGGAAGGCCAATTGGAAACTCTATCGCCTCCATACCAACAAGTCCACACGGTGTCTCCCACCACCAGACACACTCAACGTGGACGAGGCATACCAGGACTTCTGTAGGGCACTAACATCTGCGGCCAAAAAAGCCATCCCACGCGGCCGGCGTAAGAACTACAAACCATGCTGGGATGGCGAGTGCGAGACCCTCTACAGCGCCTTCCTCCGGGCTCCCTATGGCCCGGAGGCTAACAATTCAGCCACTGCCCTTCTTTCCACTCTTGGAAGGAAGAGGCACCAGCGCTGGAAAGAGGCAGTCCACTCCATCGACTTCTCGCACACTAGCCGTATCGCGTGGAGCACTTTGAACAACTTGACTGGTAGGTCTGAGCGCGCACCCCGAACATGCCCCGTTACCGCAAATGCTATTGCAGCACAGGTTGTGAAAAACGGGGCATATACCGGGATAAATCGAGATTTTTCCCGGGCGGTGCGCCAGGAAACTGCAGACCTCTGGAGGACAACAACATCTAGCGAGTGTAACATCTCCGGTGAGTTTTCACCGGAGGAGTTCACAGCTGCCCTCCAGTATACCAAACCAGGCAAGTCTGCTGGGCCTGACAACATCTGCCCAGAACTCGTGCTCCACGCTGCCCCTGCAATGAAGTCCTGGCTGAGAGTTTTCCTGTCTTCTTGCCTGCGCCAACTCCGGATCCCCAGGATTTGGAGAAGGGCCACTGTTGTCGCTATCCCCAAGCCGAACAAGCCAAAGGATGACGTAACGAGCTACAGACCAATCAAGTTGCTCTGCGTCCCCTTTAAAGTCCTCGAGCGCCTGATTCACGCCCGTGTCGAGCCCATCATAGACCCCCACCTCCCCCGGGAGCAGGTGGGTTTTCGACGTGGGAAGTCCACGGTGGATCAGGTCGCCCTCCTTACCCAGGACATCGAGGACTGCTTTGAGGCGAAAAAGAAAGCCGGTGCCGTCTTCATAGACCTGACTGCTGCCTATGACACAGTCTGGCACCGCGGCCTCACCTGCAAACTTCTCCGCCTGCTTCCAGACAGGCACATGGTCAAAATGATCATGGAGCTTGTCTGGAACCGCAGCTTTACTCTCACCACCAGTAACGGAGATAAAAGCAGGTTGCGGCGCCTGAAAAATGGCGTCCCCCAGGGATCTGTCCTGGCTCCCCTCCTGTATAACATCTATACATACGACCTGCCTGCCACAGTCTCACGGAGGTTCGCATACGCAGACGATCTCGCGCTGCTGCACTCCGACAGGGACTGGCAGGCCTTGGAGGGAACTCTAAGCCAGGACATGGAGACTTTAGTGGCTTACCTCCATAACTGGAGATTGAAGCTCAGCGAATCCAAGACGGTGACACAAGCTTTCCACCTATACAATTGGGAAGCGGATCGTGAGATCAGGTTCGAGGTGCGGAAGCCGGATGGGGCTTCCCTTACCCTATGCCGGCCTCGTCCTACACCTGAAGACCCTCGTCCTGACCCTAAATACCTTGGGGTCACCCTGGACAGGTCGCTCACTTTCCATAAACACCTCTTGGCAACACGCAAGAAACTCAACACCCGCGTCTCACTGCTGAGACGGTTGGTCGGGTCCGGTTGGGGTGCCGGGGCAAGAACTCTGCGAACAGCAGCACTTGCCCTGGTCTACTCAACTGCTGAGTACTGCGCACCTGTTTGGGCGCGCAGTGCTCACTCTAAACAACTTGATGTCCCGATCAACGAAGCCTTGCGTGTTATCACTGGATGCCTGCGCCCCACCCCTGTGGAGCTACTGCCCATCTTAGCAGGCATCCAACCCGCTGAGCTTCGTCGCCAAGGTGCTGTAGCAACTCTGGCGGGCCGGGCAAACATGGATGAGAACCACCTGCTCCATGAAAGGCTCACACTCTCCTCAGAGCCAACGCCCCGCCTCCCCTCCAGAGACCCACTGGTACCAGCCGCCCTGAAGCTCCTGCAGCAATGCAGTGACAACAACATCAGGGCGGCTCACTGGGCGAATCACAAATGGAGCACGGACCTGGAGCATACCATCTCCTCCAGACTCCGTGACTTCATACCTGACACCGGCTCAATACCAGGCCTCTCACTACCACGAGTGGCCTGGGTGAGGCTTAACCGCCTCCGAACTGGTGTCGGTCGCTTTCGCTCAAACATGTTCCAGTGGGGCTTAGCACCTAACGCGACGTGTGAGTGTGGCGCGGAGGAGCAGACTGCCGACCACGTGATCCTGCGTTGCCCGATTTATCGTGCTCCTAATGGTTTGCGTGGCCTGGCGGACCTGGATGACTGCTCGGTGACCTGGCTCACTTCTGTGTGTCCTGACATATGAACGGGAGGGCCCCCCGGGCCTGGGGTGGTAAAAGGCATAGACCCTCGGCCTCAGGTCCGGGTGCCGGAAAACAGCTGCCCATACGATGAAGATCGGAGCCAGCTCACCAGGTGGTGATCGGTAGAAAGCTCGCCCCTCTCTTCACCCGAGTGTCCAAAACATGAGGCCGCAAATCCCATGACACAACTACAAAGTCATTAATGGAACTGCGGCCGAGGGTGTCCTGGTGCCAAGTGCACATATGGACACCCTTATGTTTGAACATTGTGTTTGTTATGGACAATCCGTGACGAGCACAAAAGTCCAATAACAAAGCACCACTTGGGTTCAGATCCGGGTGGCCATTTTTCCCAATCACGACTCTCCAGGTTTCGAAGTCGTTGCCAACATGAGCGTTGAAGACCCCCAGCAGAACAAAGGAATCACCCGAGGGAGCACTCTCAAGGGAATCCAAAAAGAGTGGGTACTCTGAGCTGCTGTTTGGTGCGTAAACACCAACAACAGTCAGGACCCGTCACCCAACCCGAAAGCGGAGGGAAGCTACCATCTCGTCTTCTGAGTTAAGTCCAACGTGCAGGCTTTGAGCCGGGGGGCAACAAGAATTGCCAACCCAGCCTCTCATTACTTGCAACGCCAGAGTGGAAGAGAGTCCAACCCCTCTTGAGAGAACAGGTTCCAGAGCCCTTGCTGTGCGTCGAAGTGAGTCCAGCTTTATCTAGCCGGGAACTTCTCCACCTCGCGAGGTGACGTTCCACGTCCCAAGAGCGAGCTTATGTAGCCGATAATCGGACCGCCAAGTGCCCTGCCTTCGGCTTCCGCCCAGCTAACACTGCACCCGACCTCTATGACCCAGCCCATGAGTGGTGAGCCTATTGCAGGGGGGACCCACGTTGCCTCTTCGAGCTGGGCCCCATGGGCACCAGTCGCTCGCCATCGTGCCCCACCTCTGGGCCTGGCTCCACAGGGGAGCCACGGTGACCCGCGTCCGGGCGAGAAAATATCTAGGTCCTCGATTTGTACTTTTCATAAAGGTCTTTGAGCTGCTCTTTGTCTGATTCCTCACCTAGGACCTGTTTGTCTTGGGGGACCCTACCAGGGGGCATAGAAGCCCCCGGACAACATAGCTCCTAGGATCAGTGGGACACGCAAACCACAAAGGTGGCGGCTCAGAAAGCAGGTTATATAAACATAACTCCAAAACCAAACATGCAAGATGTCTAAACATGCCTGTAATATTGTATCAATGTGAGTTTTACTAGAATCGGTTGTTTTTTTAAGGCTTGCAAACACAAAAAGTTTTTTTTACTCAATATGACAGTAAGTTCTTAAAATGCTGAGATAATGTGAAAAAAAGCAATACAAATGTATTCCAACATAATTCCTAAACCAAACATGCAAAATGTCTAAAAATGCCTGTAATATTGAATCCATGTGAGTTTTACTAGAATCATTTGTTTTTGTAAGGTTTGCAAATACAAAAATTGAGTTTTATGACAGACACAAGTTAGTTTTTTTACTCATTATAACAGTATAGATGTCATACTATATATTAAAGTTATATAAACATAACTCGAAAACCAAACGTGCATTATGTCCAAAATTGCCTGTAATATTGTATAGATGTGAGTTTTACTAGAATCAGGTTTGCAAATACAAAAATTGGGTTTTATGACAGTATACTGTCACACTCAATATGACAGTATAACTGTCATACTAAATCCATCCATTTTCTTCCGCTTATCCGAGGTCGGGTTGCGGGGGCAGCAGCCTAAGCAGAGAGCCCAGACTTCCCTCTCCCCAGCCACTTTGTCCAGCTCTTCTCGGGGGATCCCGAGGCGTTCCCAGGCCATAGTCTTTCCAATGTATGCTAGGTCTTCCCCATGGCCTCCTGCCGTTCGGACCTAGGGAGGCGTTCGGGTGGCATCCTGAGCAGATGCCCGAACCACCTCATCTGGCTCCTCTCAATGTGGAGGAGCAGCGGCTTTACACTGAGTTCCTCCCAGATGACAGAGCTTCTCACCCTATCTCTAAGGGAGAGACCCACCACCCGGCGGAGGAAACTCATTTCGGCCGCTTGTACCCGTGACCTTGTCCTTTCGGTCATAACCCAAAGCTCATGACCATAGGTGAGGATGGGAACGTTGATCGACCGGTAAATTGAAAGCTTTTCCTTCTGGCTCAGCTCCTTCTTCACCACAACGGATCGATATAGCGTCCTCATTACTGAAGACGCCGCACCGATCCGCCTGTAGATCTCAAAATCCACTCTATCCTCACTCGTGAACAAGACTCCTAGGTACTTGAACTCCTTCACTTGGGGCAAGATCTCTTTCCCAACCTCGAGATGGCACTCCACCCTTTCCCGGGCGAGAACCATGGACTCGGACTTGGAGATCCTGATTCTCATCCCAGTCGCTTCACTGCGAACCGATCCAATGAAAGCTGAAGATCTTGGCCAGTTGAAGCCATCAGGACCACATCATCTGCAAAAAGCAGAGACATAATCCTGCAGCCACAAAACCAGGCGCAGTCATGGCGTTGAGGGGATCCTCAAAGCCATGACTGCGCCTAGATATTCTGTCCATTAAAGTTATGAACAGAATCGGTGACAAAGGGCAGCCTTGGCGGAGTCCAACCCTCACTGGAAAGGGGTCCGACATACTGCCGGCAATGCGGACCAAGCTCTGACACTGATCATACAGGGAGACACCCGCCACAATCAGACATGCCGATACTCCATACTCTCTGAGCACTCCCCACAGGATTTACCGGGGACCAAGGTCGAATGTCTTCTCCAAGTCCACAAAACTTATGTAGACTGGTTGGGCAAACTCCCATGCACACTCAAGGACCCTGCCGAGAGTATAGAGCTGGTCTACCGTTCCACGACCAGGACGAAAACCACACTGTTCGTCCTGGATCCGAGGTTCCTCCTCTCCATTACACATGAATAGACCTTACCGGGAAGGCTGAGGAGTGTGATCTACGATATTTGGAACACACCCTCCGGTTCCCCTTCTTAAAGAGAGGTACCACCACCCCGGTCTGCCAATCCAGAGGTACCGCCCCCGATGTAGACGCAATGTTGCAGAGTCTTGTCAACCAAGACTGCCCCACAGCATCCAGAGCCTTAAGGAACTCCGGACGGAGCTCATATCCCCGGGGCCTTGCCACCGAGGAGCTTTTTAACTACCTTGGCAACCTCAGCCCAAGAAATAGGAGAGCCCACCACAGACTTCCCAGGCACTGTTTCCTCATAGGAAGACGTGTTGGTGGGACTGAGGAGGTCTCGCTTGGCCTGTCGGTATGCCCACTGCCTCTGGAGTCCCATGAGCCAAAAGGACCCGGTGGCTCTTTCTTCAGCTTGACAGCATCCCTCACTGCTGGTGGATTACCGCCACGACAGGCACCAAACACCTTGCGGCCACAGCTTCAATCAGCTGGCTCAACAAGAGAGGAACGGTCCAGAACATGGTCCACTCAGACTCAATGTCCAGCACCTCCCTCGTGACATGTTCAAAGTTCTTCCGGACATGTTCAAAGTTCTTCAGGAGACTCTGCTAGGTGTTCCCAGCAGACCCTTACAATGCGTTTGGGCCTGCCAGGTCTGACCGGCATCCTCCCCTACCATCGGAGCCAGCTCACCACCAGGTGGTGGTTGGTAGAAAGCTCTGCCCCTCTCTTCACCGAGTGTCCAAAACATGAGGCCGCAAATCCCATGACACAACTACAAAGTCAATCATGCGGCCGAGGGTGTCCTTGTGCCAAGTGCACATATGGACACCCTTATGTTTGAACATTGTGTTTGTTATGGACAATCCGTGACAAGCACAAAAGTCCAATAACAAAGCACCACTTGGGTTCAGATCCGGGTGGCCATTTTTCCCAATCACGACTCTCCAGGTTTCACTGTCGTTGCCAACATAGCGTTGAAGTCCACCCGCAGAACAAGGGAATCACCCGAGGGAGCACTCTCCAGTACTCCCTCAAGGGAATCCAAAAAGAGTTGGTACTCTGAGCTGCTGTTTGGTGTGTAAACACAAACAACAATCAGGACCCGTCACCCAACCCGAAGGCTGAAGGAAGCTACCATCTCGTCTATTGGGTTTAAAGTCCAACGTGCAGGCTTTGAGCCGGGGGGCAACAAGAATTGCCACCCCAGCCTCTCATTAGATGCAACGCCAGTGTGGAATCTCTTCCACTCTGGCGTTGCAAGTAATGAAAGTTCAGCTCAGTCCAGCCCCTCTGAGAGAACAGGTTCCAGAGCCCTTGCTGTGAGTCCAACTATATCTAGCCGGGAACGTCTCCACCTCATGCACCAGCTCAGGCTCCTTCCCTCCCAGCGAGGTGACGTTCCATGTCCCAAGAGCGAGCTTATGTAGCCGATAATCGGACCACCAAGTGCCCTGCCTTCGGCTGCCGCCCAGCTCACACTGCACCCTCTATGACCCAGCCCATGAGTGGTGAGCCCTGGAGGGGGGATCCATGTTGCCTCTTCGAGCTGAGCACGGCTGGGCCCCATGGGGACTGGCCCGTCAATCGCCATCGTGCCACACCTCTGGGCCTGGCTCCACAGGGGAGCCACGGTGACCTGCGTCCGGGCGAGAAAAAATCTAGGTCCTCAATTGTACTTTTAATAAAGCTCTTTGTCTGATCCCTCACCTAGGACCTGTTTGTCTTGGGAGACCATAGAAGTTCCTGGATCAGTGGGACACGCAAACCACAAAGGTGGCGGCTCAGAAAGCAGGTTATATAAATATAACTCCAAAACCAAACATGCAATATGTCCAAACATGCCTGTAATATTGTATCAATGTGAGTTTTCCTAGAATCGGTTGTTTTTGTAAGGTTTGCAAATACAAAAATTAGGTTTTACTCACAATGACAAAATCACACTGAATATGACAGTTATTTAAACATAACTCATAAACTACACAAAAAAATGGCTAATAATGCCTGAAATAATGAATCATTGGGAGTTTTACTGAGTTTTACATTTTGCAAACACAGAAAGTAGTTTTTTACTTGACTGTAATGTTCTTAGAACCCTGAGATAATGGGAAAAAAGCAATAAAAATGTATTTAAACTTAACTCCTAAACAACACATGCAAAATGGCTAATAATGCCTAGGGAGACATGTAACGTTGTTAGTTTAAAAAAATGATCTTTTGTAAAGATATCAAAGACACAAGCTAGTTTTTTTTATTCAATATGACAGTATAACAGTCATACTAAATATGAAAGTTATATAAACATAACTCCAAAACCAAACATGTGTCATGTCTAAAAATGCCTGTAATAATGTATTTATGTGAGTTTGTAAGGTTTGCAAAAACAAAAAGTAGTTTTTTACTCAATATGAAAGTAATGTTCTTAGAATCCTGAGATAATGCGAAAAAAGCAATACAAATGTATTCAAACACAAATTTTAAACCAAACATGTAAAATGTCTAAAAATGCCTGTAATATTGAATCTATATAAGTTTTACTAGAATCAATTGTTTTTGTAAGGTTTGCAAATACAAAAATTAGGTTTTACACATAATGACATTAAAACTGTAACACTCAATATGACAATTATTTATTTATAACTCCTAACCACACATGAAACATGTCTAATATGCGTGAAAAAAATTATCTTTGTGAGTGTTACTAGAAACATTTTCTTTTGTAAGGTTTGCAAAGACAGGTTAGTTTTTTTTACTCAATATGACAGTATAACTGCCACACTCAATATGACAGTTATTTAAACATAACTCTTAAACTACACATGAAAAATGACTAACAATGCCTGAAATAATGCATTCTTGTAAGTTTTACTCGAAACATATGCTTTTTTAAGGCTTGCAAACAGAAAAATTATTTTTTTACTCAATATGACAGTAATGTTCTAAAATTCTGAGAAAATACGAACAAATTAATAAAAATAATTCCAACATAATTCCTAAACCAAACATGCAAAATGTCTAAAAATGTCTGTAATATTGAATCCATGTGAGTTTTACTAGATTTAAATGATTTTGTAAGGTTTGCAAATACATAAAGTAGGTTTTACTTACTATGTCATAACTGACAGTATATGACAGTTATTTAACCATAACTCAAACCACACATGAAAAATGGCTAATAATGCCTGAATTAATGCATCCTTGGCCGTTTTACTCGAAACACATGCTTTTTTAAATCTTGCAAACACAAAAAGTAGTTTTTTTACCCAATATGACTGTAATGTTCTTAAAATCCTGAGATAATGCGAAAAAAGCAATACAAATGTTTTTAAACATTACTCCTAAACAACATATGCAAAATGGCTAATAATGCCTGGAAACATGTATCTTTTTTAGATTTACTGGAAAAGTGATCTTTTGTAAAGTTTGCAAAGACACAAGCCAGTTTTTTTTAATTCAATATGACAGTATAACAGTCATACTAAATATGAAAGTTATATAAACATAACTCCAAAACCAAACATGTGTCATGTCTAAAAATGCCTGTAATAATGTATTAATGTGAGTTTGTAAGGTTTTCAAAAACAAAAACTAGTTTTTTACTCAATATGAAAGTAATGATCTTAGAATCCTGAGATAATGCGAAAAAAGCAAAAAAAATGTATTTAAACATAACTCCTAAACAACCCAGGCAAAATGGGTAATAATGCCTGGAGACATGTATCTTTGTTAGTTTTACTAGAAAATGTATCTTTTGTAAAGTTTGCAAAGACACAAGCTAGTTGTTTTTTTTCAATAAGACAGTATAACAGTCATACTAAATATGAAAGTTATATAAACATAACTCCAGAACCAAACGTGTGTCATGTCTAAAATTGCCTATAATAATGTATTTATGTGAGTTTGTAAGGTTTGCAAAAACAAAAAGTAGTTTTTTCCTCAATATGAAAGTAAGGATTTTAGAATCCTGAGATAATGCGAAAAAAGCAATAAAAATGTATTTAAACATAATTCCTAAACAACCCATGCAAAATGGCTAATAATGCCTGGAGACATGTATCTTTGTTAGTTTTACTAGAAAAATGATATTTTGTAAAGTTTGCAAAGACACAAGCTAGTTTTTTAAAATTAAATATGACAGTATAACAGTCCTACTAAATATGAAAGTTATCAAAACATAACTCCAAAACCAAACATGTGTTATGTCTAAAAATGTCTGTAATAATGTATTTATGTGAGTTTGTAAGGTTTGCAAAAACAAAAAGTATTTTTTTACTCAATATGAAAGTAATGATCTAAGAATCCTGAGATAATGCGAAAAAAGCAATAAAAATGTATTTAAACATAATTCCTAAACAACCCATGCAAAATGGGTAATAATGCCTGGAGACATGTATCTTTGTTAGTTTTACTAGAAAAATTATCTTTTGTAAAGTTTGCAAAGACACAAGCTAGTTTTTTTTTATTCAATATGACAGTATAACAGTCATACTAAATATACAAGTTATATAAACATAACTCCAAAACCAAACATGTGTCATGTCTAAAAATGTATGTAATAATGTATTTTATGTGAGTTTGTAAGGTTTGCAAAAACAAAAAGTAGTGTTTTACTCAATATGAAAGTAATGATCTTAGAATCATGAGATAATGCGAAAAAAGCAATAAAAATGTATTCAAACACAACTTTTAAACCAAACATGTAAATTGTCTAAAAATGCCTGTAATATTGAATCTATGTAAGTTTTACTAGAATCAATTGTTTTTGTAAGGTTTGCAAATACAAAAATTAGGTTTTACACATAATGACATTATAACTTTAACACTCAATATGAAAGTTATTTAATTATAACTCCTAAATACACATGAAACATGTCTAATAGCGTGAAAAAAATTATCTTTGTGAGTGTTGCTAGAAACATTTTCTTTTGTAAGGTTTGCAAAGACACAAGTTAGTTTTTTTTAACTCAATATGACAGTATAACGCCACACTCAATATGACAGTTATTTAAACATAACTCCTAAACCACACCTGAAAAATGGCTAATAATGCCTGAAATAATGCATCTTTGGGAGTTTTACTGGAAACATATTTTTTTTTTAAGGCTTGCAAACACAAAAATTATTTTTTTACTCAATATGACAGTAATGTTCTAAAAATCCTGAGATAATGTGAAAAAAGCAATACAAATGTATTACAACATATTCCTAAACCAAACATGCAAAATGTCTGAAAATGCCTGCAATATTGAATCCATGTGAGTTTTATTTGAATCAGTTGTATGGTTTGCTAATACAAAAATTGGGTTTTATGACAAACACAAGTTAGTTATTTTACTCAATATAACAGTTTAGCTGTCATACTATGTATGAAAGTTATATAAACATAACTCCAAAACCAAACATGCATTATGTCCAAAACTGCCTGTAATATTGTATATATGTGAGTTTTACTAGAATCAGGGTTGCAAATACAAAAATTGGGTTTTATGACAGTATACTGTCACACTCAATATGACAGTTATTTAAACATAACTCAAACAACACGTGCACAATGGCTAATAATGCCTGGAGCATGTATCTTAGTTAGTTTTACTAGAAAAATGGTATTTTGTAAGGTTTGCAAAGACACAAGTTAGTTGTTTTTTTTAATCAATATGACAGTATAACTGTCATACTAAATATGAAAGTTATATAAACATAACTCTAAAACCAAACATGCATTATGTCTAAAAATGCCTGTAATGTTGTATCTGTGTGAGTTTAACTAGATTTAGTTGTTTTTGTAAGGTTTGCAAATACAAAATAAGGGTTTTACTCACTATGACAGTTTACTGTCACACTCAATCTGACAGTTATTTATTTAAATATAACTCCTAAACCACACATGCAAAATGGCTAATAATGCCTGGAGATATGTATCTTTGTGAGTTTTACTAGAAACATTATATTGTGTAAGGTTTAGTTAGTTTTTGTACTCAATCTGACAGTATAACTGTCATTCTAAATCCATCCATTTTCTTCCGCTTATCCGAGGTCGGGTTGCGGGGGCAGCAGCCTGAGCAGAAAATCCCAGACTTCCCTCTCCCCAGCCACTTCGTCCAGCTCTTCTCGGGGTATTCCGAGGTGTTCCCAGGCCAGCCGGGGACATAGTCTTTCCAATGTGTCCTAGGTCTTCCCCGTGGCCTCCTGCCACACCTCCCTAGAGGCGTTCGGGTGGCATCCTGAGCAGATGCCCGAACCACCTCATGGCTCCTCTCAATGTGGAGGAGCAGCGGGTTTACTTTGAGTACCTCCCGGATGACAGAGCTTCTCACCCTGTCTCTAAGGGAGAGACTCACCACCCGGCAGAGGAAACGCATTTCGGCCGCTTGTCCTTTCGGTCATAACCCAAAGCTGGGAACGTAGATCGACGGTAAATTGAGAGCTTTTCCTTCTGGCTCAGCTCCTTCTTCACCACAACGGATCGATATAGCGTCCTCAATACTGAAGACGCCGCACCAATCCGCCTGTGGATCTCTCGATCCACTCTATCCTCACTCGTGAACAAGACTCCTAGGTACTTGAACTCCTCCACTTGGGGCAAGATCTCCTCCCCAACCTGGAGATGGCACTCGACCCTTTCCTGCGTGGACTTGGACTTGGAGGTGCTGATTCTCATCCCAGTCGCTTCACACTCAAGGACCCTGCCGACAGTATAGACCTGGTCTACCGTTCCACGACCAGGACGAAAACCACACTGTTTGTCCTGGATCCGAGTTTCCTCCTCTCCAGTACACATGAATACAGCTTACCGGGAAGGTTGAGGAGTGTGTTTCACGATAGTTGGCACACACCCTCCGGTTCCCCTTCTTAAAGAGAGGAACCACCACCCCGGTCTGCCAATCCAGAGGTATCGCCCCCAATGTTCACGCGATGTTGCAGAGTCTTGTCAACCAAGACAGCCCCACAGTATCCAGAGCCTTAAGGAACTCATCCACCACCGGGGCCTTGCCACAGAGGAGCTTTTTAACTACCTAGGCAACCTAAGCCCCAGAAATAGGAGAGTCCACCACAGACTCCCCAGGCACTGCTTGGCCTGTCGGTATGCCCGCTGCCTCTGGAGTCCCATGAGCCAAAAGGACCCGATAGGCTCTTTCTTCAGCTTGACGGCATCCCTCACTGCTGGTGGCCACCAGCGAGTTCTAGGATTACCGCCACGACAGGCACCAAACACCTTGCGGCCACAGCTCCAATCAGCAGGCTCGACAAGAGAGGCACGGAACATGGTCCACTCAGACTCAATGTCCAGCATCTCCCTCGTGACATGTTCAAAGTTCTTCCTTATGTTTGAACATTGTGTTTGTTATGGACAATCCGTGACGAGCACAAAAGTCCAATAACAAAGCACCACTTGGGTTCAGATCCGGGTGGCCATTTTTCCCAATCACGACTCTCCAGGTTTCACTGTCCTTGCCAACATGAGCATTGAAGTCCCCCAACAGAACAAGGGAATCACCCGAGGGAGCACTCTCCAGTACTCCCTCAAGGGAATCCAAAAAGAGTGGGTACTCTGAGCTGCTGTTTGGTGCGTAAACACAAACAACAGTCAGGACCCGTCACCCAACCCGAAGGCGGAGGGAAGCTACCATCTCGTCTACTGGGTTAAAGTCCAACGTGCAGGCTTTGAGCAACAACAATTGCCACCCCAGCCTCTCATTGCTTGTAACGCCAGAGTGGAAGAGAGTCCAGCCCCTCTTGAGAGAACAGGTTCCAGAGCCCTTGCTGTGCGTCGAAGTGAGTCCAACTATATCTACCCGGAACTTCTTCACCTCGCGCACCAGCTCAGGCTCTTTCCCTCCCAGCGAGGTGATGTTCCACGTCCCAAGAGCGAGCTTATGTAGCCGATAATCGGACCGCCAAGTGCCCTGCCTTCGGCTGCCGCCCAGTTCACACTGCATCTGACCTCTATGACCTCAATGGGCCCATGAGTGGTGAGCCCATTGGAGGGTTGACCCACGTTGCCTCTTCGAGCTGAGCCCGGCAGGGCCCCAAGGAGACAGGCCCGGCCACCAGTCGCTCGCCATCGTGCCCCACCTCTGCGCCTGGCTCCACAGGGGAGCCACGGTGACCTGCGCCTGGGCGAGAAAAAATCTAGGTCCTCGATTTGTACTTTTCATAAAGGTCTTTGAGCTGCTCTTTGTCTGATCCCTCACCTAGGACCTTTTCTCAGGGGATCCCGAGGCGTTCCCAGGCCAGCCGGGAGACATAGTGTTCCCAGTGTGTCCTGGGTCTTCCCCGTGGCCTCCAGGATGACAGAGCTTCACCTTCACCAGGGGTGTCAAACTCAAATACAGAGTGGGCCAAAGTTTAAAACTGAACAAAGCCGCGGGCCAAGGTTGAACAAATTAACCTTTTAATAGGGACCCAAACAAGTTTTGCATTGAATATTGAACAAGCAAGGCTTATATAACTTTATAGTGACATGCAAAATGGAGTTTCAAATAATAATAATAATCATTAAAAAATATAAATTGCATATCAAATAGAATTTAAATAAAAATTGAATGCCTCTTTTCTATTTGCAGCCTTCTGAGGTAAATATCAACATTAACTTTTTCCACAGGCTAATAAATTTGAAAATAAAATAACAATGAATAAAACAACCATTCAGGACTTTAAACTGCTCAGTTTGCAACACACTGATCTAATTTGATGTGCCCAAGCCAGATACCTGGCATCTTTTTTTAGATGCTAGTTCTTTAATGTCGGGGCTCAGGCTTTGAGCTGAGGCAACTTTCATTATCGAACGAAGGTGTTCAACAGTCATATCTCATACACCCAATTCTAACATCATTCACACCCAGTCACAAGATATGTGCTGCTTCAGCACGCATACGCAAATGAATGCAACGCATACTTCATCAACAGCGATACAGGTTACACTGAGGGTGCCAGTATAAAAAACTTTAACACTGTTAGAAATATACGCCACACTGTGAACCCACACCAAACAAAAATAAAAATCACTTTTCGGGAGAACATCCGCACCGTTACATAACATAAACACAAAAGAACAAATACCCAGAATCTTTTGCAGCACTAACTCTTTCGGGATGCTACAAAATACACCCCCGCTACCACCAAACCTCCCCCCCCCCCCCACACACACACACACACCTTGTAGCGTCCCGGAAGATTTAGTGCTACAAAGGGTTCTGGGTATTTGTTGTGTTGTGTTTATGTTGTGTTACGGTGCGGATGCTCTCCCGAAATGTGTTTGTCATTCTTGTTTGGTGTGGATTCACAGTGTGGCGTATATTTCTAAAAGTGTTAAAGTTTTTTATTTGGCTACCGTCAGTGTAACCTGTATCGCTGTTGATGAAGTATGCGTTGCATTCAATTGTGTGTGGGTGCAGAAGCTGCACTGACATGAAACTGGGCCGGCACTCGTTTGACTAGCTGAAAAAAAAAAAAAAAAAAAAATCGGGAGGAGTGCTGGAGTCACTCCCGGGAGGGTTGGCAAGTATTAGAAGTAGCGGTGAATGCGGTGTTACCGCGGCACTGCCTCAATGTATAATCGCCGGTCCAGCTTTAGTGTTAATTTGATATTGCCTCAAGGGCCAAGTCAAATTACACGTTGGGCCAAATTTGGCCCACGGGCCAGAGTTTGACACCTATGACCTTCACTGTAAAAAATTACTGTAAAAATAAAAAATAAAATTACAGTTATATACTCCATCCATCCATCCATTTTCTACCGCTTATTCCCTTCGGGGTCGCGGGGGGCGCTGGAGCCTATCTCAGCTACAATCAGGCGGAAGGCGGGGTACACCCTGGACAAGTCGCCACCTCATCGCAGGGCCAACACAGATAGACAGACAACATTCACACTCATGGGCCAATTTAGTGTTGCCAATCAACCTATCATGTTCTTCTTAAATGCAGTTAAGTACTGTAAATTTTGTTGCATTTTTCAAAAAATATCGACCAGCAGTAAGTTACTGTAAAACCTACAGTGTAATTCAGTATTTTTCAGACTTGTTTCTTGGGTCCGCCCACAATTCGTCCAACCGAGCTTCATTTCACCTGGCCGACCCTGCTAAATCCATCCTACTGCATCGTGTGTTTTTGATAACAAGGTAAGAGTCACTTGTACCTTGATGTGTCATTTTCTGTTTGAATTACTTTATATATATATTTATAAAGTCCGAAATGTCAGCATCACAGACACTATCGTTGACCACGCGCATGTACCGCCGCATGCTAGCTAGCTAAGTTTTCTTCTTTTTTGTCATAGTCATCATAAAAGAGGATAACTTGCCACATATGTGCTACGACTTGCAGCAATGTATTTGCGTATGTTAGACACATGCGAAGTCATAGTTGTATGCTTAATGCATCGTTTAAGTGTGCTTTCCCTAAATGCACAAGAGTTTTTTCCAACTTCTCAGCCTTCAAAACTCACAGCCGTCGTCATAAATATGGCAAGAGTAGGACTGATATGTATAGCGCAGAAGGTTTACCTTGTAATATTGTCTCATGTAGCGCGAAGTGCGATGATATACGGGCCCTTCTCCTGCATTTGAAAAGTCATATTACCGAAGGTAGGACAGTTACGTGCCCCTTCAGTCAATGTGAAAAAAGATTTACAGTTAAGTGTACTTTCACATTGCACGCGTCAAGGAAGCACTACGGCTACACTGAACGAAGTTTGACTTGATCAACAGCAAATCCAAGCAGCTCTTGTGTTATTAACACTGATGATGACTATTGTGATATGCAACTTGAGAATTCAGGATATTCCTGTTATGAAGACATGGAGGTCTACTTGCATTAAAAAAATGTTCACAGCACTGAAAAAAGGTTGAGAACCACTGCCTTAGGACAGTGGTTCTCAACCTTTTTTCAGTGATGTACCCCTGTGAACATTTTTTAAATTCAAGTACCCCCTAATCAGAGCAAAGCATTTTTGGTTGAAAAAAAGAGATAAAGAAGTAAAATACAACACTATGTCATCAGTTTCTGATTCATTAAATTGTATAACAGTGCAAAATATTGCTCATTTGTTGTGGTCTTTCTTGAACTATTTGGAAAAAAAGATATAAAAATAACTAAAAACTTGTTGAAAAATAAACAAGTGATTCAATTATAAATAAAGATTTTTACACATAGAAGTAATCAACTTAAAGTGCCCTCTTTGGGGATTGCAATAGAGATCCATCTGGATTCATGAACTTCATTCTCAACATTTCTTCACAAAAAAAGAAATCTTTAACATCAATATTTATGGAACATGTCCACTACGCTTTAACCAAGCCTCCATTGTTTTCTACATGGATAGTTGATTGACAGTTGGTGCCGTGTGGCACCGCCAGGTAGAGTCAAACCATCATGTCATGGGGGAAACTCTGGCTTTATGGTAATGAATGGAATAGCCTACTTGATTAGTTGTTCAGTTTATGAACTTACATTCATATTTTGTCGAAGTATTATTCAATAAATATATTTATAAAGGATCTTTGAATTGTTGCTATTTTTAGAATATTTAAAAAAAATCTCACATACCCCTTGGCATACCTTCAAGTACCCCCAGGAGTACGCGTACCCCCATTTGAGAACCACTGCCTTAGGAGACTAGATGTAAACGGAGTAAAGAGAGAGAGAGTGAGGTGGCCATTCCAAATACTTTTAAAATGCTACCCATATTGGATACTGTTTAGGAACATAAACTGCATTTCTTGACTGTACCAGTTGCTGGTGACAAAGTCACAATAAAACGTTGGATGATCAGCATGGAAGGTGATGTCATCTGCAAAGGCGTCTGTAGTGGATTGTCCGAAGCTTAAGCAGGCAACAAAAGTAGTTTAGTACAACAAATTTATTTACCCATTATCAGAAGTGCAGGTTGAATTAAGTTGTCCGTGCAAGCAGACACAATGTACTCCAGAGCACACAAGACACACACAAGCCAAAATCACCCCCGAGTTCCGGTCTTCTGCCATTCATTTATATGTCTGTTGTGCGTCATCGTTCCTTATCAAATGCGTCAATGTCTTGTTTTGCTTTTCCTATCTGTTCCATAACAACTCGAATCCTTGAGACAGTCAACACATTCTATAGACAGGTTGGCACGATTTAATATTCACTTTTGTCCCACAACTGGTCCATTCAATGGCACAAAAATACAAGAGTATTGAAAATGAGCGGACATTCTTAAAAGACAAGAAATATAGGTCAAAAGGTCAGAAATTCTACTACATACCCGCCTTCCAGGGTCTTAAGACCCTGGACCAAAACAATTTCTGATATAGACCACTAACTTAAATCTCTACCGCAGATAGAGGCAAAAACCTCAATGTTTTTATACGAGGCAAAAATTCCGTCTATGACCCTCCTTCAGAGCGATCGCTGTTACCAGCCTGCAGTAAAACCATCTCACAGAACACAATTAGTGGCCTACCCTTTGATTTAGTAAAGGAAAAACAAATACTTTGATCATGAACATCATTGAACATAAATAGATGAATGTATATAGACTTATGACTGTAAGACATTTTCAAAATATTTTTCCCGGCATTTGCAATGAATGTAGTTACCAATATTGTTAATTATCAATTGATTTTGAACACACAACTGAATTTTGTATGAGTCCATGTTCGATTAGTGCTCGTATAGATGGCTCGGTGGTGCCTCAGGCTGGTGGCCTGCCGACACCTCGTTGGGCTTTTGGCTGCCTTGGTGAAGAAAGAGATCCACTCAAACAGTCTGTCTCTGTCTCTTCTTGGGGTGTGGTTCAGTCCATTGGGCAGACTGTTCAGTGGCCGGTGCGTGCTGGCCGAAATTGGGGAAAACTCAGGTAGAGTTGGAGCTGTGGGGGCTTTGGGGAAGGCTGGGGCAGAGTATGGGGCGTGGGGCTTTGGTCCAGGCCCTCGGCTTGCTTCAGGCCTCCTCGCTGCTTCGGCACTCCCGACACTTCTTTCCACAGCTGCTGGAGTCCCGGTGGACCCATTGGCTGGCAACCTTAGTTGTTCTCGTCATTGCTGGCAAGGTGTTGTCTCTCCTCTCGGTTCCTTCCAGTCGGGTATCGGGTGTTGGTCCTGGATTGGCTTTGACCGTGCCCCTCTTAGCGAGTGCAAGGGAATCTGGAGTGGCTGCTTTCATCCTCAAATCTACACAGAGGAACTGGCACACAAATTCTACATTTTGCAAACTTACCATTTTGGTCTCATGGTCTTTCCACCTTCCTAGGAAGCTGCTGGTCCTGAGAAGTGCTGATCTTGTGACTGAAGAAGATTAACCTGTTTTCTTAAAATAGGTGCCGTTGTTTGACCTAATCTTTTTGGGGAAACCATGTCGGGATATTAGATCATTCACAAAATATTTAATTACTGAATTGGCATCCTCCTTTGAGGTTGGGGTTGCTTCCGCCAACCACTGCAATTGTCAATCTAAATCATTACGTTCCTTTATCCAATATTGATCATATTGATTAAATAAAACCTCAACACGCTCAAACTTGACCCAATCCAAACTCACCTCCCCCCTCTGTCCCTCTCACAGGGACAGTGTAAGTCGTAGTAATAGTAATAGTAGTAGTAGTAGTAGTAGTATTAGTAGTTTCAGAAACATCCAAGAAAAAGAAAAGACAGCTGATAGTCAAGCGCAGCAAGAACAGAGGCGGAGGACAGGTCATGTTTGAGGTCACTGTTCACTTTTGCAATAGTACTTTGATATTTTACAACACCTAGTGAATTATTGTGGCCTCAATAATTCACTAAATAGTTGTATTTAATTTAGTCTATCTATGATGGGACAATGCACAGAAACATTAAGTTCAGAAACAGATATGTTCTGTACCAGATTATATCTAAATAGCTACTTTCCATCTGTAGTCCCTGGCTACCTAAATTAAAGGGATCCAAAAATCAAGCACTAAAATTATGACACTAATTAATCATAATAAATATATACATTCATAATAATCAATAATTAATCAAAAATAATCATACTGTAGCATGTATTCAATTATAAGAAAAGTCAACAAATGCCCCTTCATGGACACATACTTACCATACAATACAACCACACTGTATTTACATCATCACACAAAGACCATACATGCTCTTGTTCACATCTGTCATCATTTGTAAAAACAACCAAGATTTTAACAGCCATACCTCACAATTTACAACAAAAATGCTCTCATGGATAAATATACTACACATTAAGTTGATGTGTCAACATAATGCCCCTCTTAGTGACCGAGTGAGCAGCCTTGATTGCTCCAAAGCCACTTTTTAATTTCAAATTTTCTATTCCTTTTGTTATAACGTGGAGAAGGCTAATTGGTCTGTACGTGTTCTGGTCTTCTTTATTTCCTGCTTTATGGATTTAATCGTAGTAGCAGTTTCTCGACGTGGTAGGTAAAGTGTTTTCCGTTTAATTTATTTATCAATCGTTGTTATACGAGCAATAATACAATCCTTATATGTTTTTAGGAAGATAGTGTCCAACCCATATATATATCTCTAGATCGTGAGTCTGATAGTGCAGTGAAGATTTTGTTCAACTTTGTTTCATTTGTTAATTCTAAAATTAGTCCATATGAATAAATGACTATTATTTGCACTGATTTTGAGGGACTCTTTATTCAGGGTTTGTACAGACTGGATGAAATGTTCATTAAAATTATTACTTATGTCCAGACTGTCTGTGATAGTAGCGCCATTGATATTTAATGTTATAGTGTTGTTTCTTGTTTGCTCTCTTTCCGTAAGTTTGTATCTGGTTTTCCATAACTTTCTAATGTTCCCTTTTGCAGCTTTGATTAATTCTAAGTGAAAGTCAGCCTTAGACTTCCGCATAAACATTGTAACTTTGTTCCTCCAAACTTTTAAATCATACGATCTGTATTTAGACCTGTTTTAATTGCTCTTATGAGAGCTGAGTCCTCATGTCTTTATTAGAATCCAAATTGTTTTATTAATCCAATGGTATTTTTATTTTAGCACTCTTCTTTCTGGTTTTGTATTCGTGTATTTACAGATGTTCTCTTTAATTTTTGTCATCCAATTGTAATTCTAGTAGGGCTGCTTATCATTTGTATCATATAGAAGCCGTTTATAATATCCTTAAATTTCTTTCTACGTGTTTTATTTAACCAGTCCAGATTAACGTCCTCCATGACGTTACTTCTTTCATACTATGCTGTTTGAGGATGTCTGAAAATGAATCAAGAAAAATGTCTTTAGCTGTGGTCGGTCGGTATACTACAATTACCTTGAAATACATTTCTGAGGAAAATGTGATTTTAATTTCAACATTTTCAAATTGATCTACTTTTAATGTTTTCCCTTTCATAAATCATAATTCCTCCCCCCTTTGTCACTCGATCTGTCTTTTCTGTAATCTTGTCCCCCGGGACATTAATTAAAACGAAAAGGTGTTGTGGGTTTTAACCATGTCTCTGATAGACACGGTAATCCGGATTAGAGTCTGACAGTAACTGCTGTATTTGTTCAGTATATTTCCTGTGGTAGAAAGTTTATTAATGCGGACACGTTTGTTACTGAATACTTTCTACAGACTTCTGTCTCTCTGCGACTTTGTGTATGTAATAAACAACTATAAATATTTGATATGCTTAAATTTTGTTTTAGCTCAGCTGTTGTGTAGCTGCTAGCTCTTTGTAGCCTACAGCAGAAATGTTCAAATTGCAACCAATAGCTATGTTTTTAACAGACAACCGAAATAATTGATTTGCGTATCGGTTCAATCAGCGGCAGCTACGCCCTGTTTTATCATTTGACCTAAATTTTTTTGTTTCGTAGGCAGGACAGAGGGAACAATGTGGATCATTAGTTGTCCATCTTATACCATTCTAATTGTTTTAAGGATAGTTCACATGAGCGGCCATACCTTGAGTCCCACCATATATAAGAGTCAAAAGGCTCCTATTATGAGTCGTCTAATTGGTGATTATACACTTTGGCGGTTTGGGTGGCAGGACACACGGACGCACCTCCGTCAGCCAGCGCTAGGACAGTTGGAGCAGTCCCCGTCCTCCATTCGTTCCTGGGAGGCGTCCCCAGTAGTTGTCAGCTGATGTCGTGCTGTCAGGCAACATCAGGAAGTTCTTTCTGTGCGGTATTGAATTGTCAGGGCACAGTTCGTAAGCAGGTCATTACAAGGTGTGTGCAGGTTGACCACAAAGGAATGCTTCAAAGATTGTGTTGAACATTGTCCGTTGACACTTATGTCCAGCAGGGGTCTGTTTGTATCCTGCTGTTCGTCCTGCTGTCACACCTGTATTTTCTGTGAGCATGTTCTGGCTACAACTTGGAGCTTGTCTTGTTCAGAGAAGCTGGCAGTCCCCCGGCTGCATATCCTTTCCACCCTCGCTTGACCTAGCACAACCGTGGCTATCACCCAAGTCCGTCTGTATGGTTTTACGTTTTGTTGAGGTTTTTTCCTCCAGAATTTGGAACTCAAAACATGTACACCCATCGTTTTCATATCCTCTCGGTTAGTTCAATTTTGCATATCACGTTTTTTTTAAAAATTACAGTCTTAACTATCCCATTAATTGCTAATCAATAACCTTAATTCAAAGATTATACGTACTACTTCATGTGTATTTAAGTACCCTTTTAATTCACTTAAAGATTATGTATAAGTTAATTTAAACTATCATTTGTCTATCAGTAGGCGCGAGCAAGCTGTCATGCTTGCACTCTGACCTCCCGCTGTGCGTGATACTCTCCAAAACAAAGGAATGTTTTTATTCACGTTTCTCCTTATCTTTCAGCTAAATCTTTTAATCTTTTAACTTTTAACGTCCGCACTGTGTTTATTTTTATTGTCTGCATTTTAATTTTGCTTTTATTTTCTTTCATTTCCCTTTGTTGTCTGTGAAGCACTTTGAGTCTTGTCCTTGCCTTGTCTGTCTCCGACTGGTTATCTAACCTATTCACAACAAACATACAAGGCCATGCTCTAAGCGCCAGCCCTAATCACACTTCTCCTCTTTTTTTTTTTTTTTTTTTAACTTTACATATCGGCTCTTATTCTAATTATTAATGTAGGCTGTTATTTGTAATTATTGGTTAGAGTGTCCGCCCTGAGATCGGCAGGTCGCAAGTTCAAAACCCCGGACGAGTCACACCAAAGACCACAAAAAATTTTGGGAGCCAAATCACCAAAAATGATTCCCTGGCGCATGGTATGGTGTACTGCAATGTCTAAATAAAACTATAAATTACTCCAAACTAAAATGTCAGACTGCACTTTAAAGTTACTTTTATTAAATTAATTTCCAAACTAACCACCACCACAGCAGACATCTTCCTCAATCCTATCCCAATACTCCCATAAATTAGAAAGGTGTTTCACAACAGTGGTTAAGTAGTTGTTTTAAGTAATAGATCTCAATATGTAGAAATTAATAAGACTAAATTTGCCCTAGTGTGTGAATGTTGTCTGTCTATCTATCTGTGTAGATATGATTTAGGGCAGTGGTTTTCAACCTTTTTTTCCCAGTAAAATAAAGAAATAAAATACACCATAATGTCATTATTTTCTGATTTATTAAATTGTATAACAGTGCACCATATTGCTCATTTGTTGTGGTCTTACTTGACTTATTTGGACAAACAAAAAAAATAAGAATAACTAAAACGTTTTAAAAAATTAAAATAGTGATTAAATTATAATAAAGATTTCTATACATATAATCAATCATCAACCTTCTTTGGATATTGCAATAGAGATCCATCTGGGCTCGTGAACTTAATTCTAAATATTTATTTTGTTGAAGAATTATTCTTCTATAATTATATTTATAAAGGATTTTGAATTGTCGCTATTTTAAAATATTTAAAATCTCAGGTACCCCTTGGCATACCTTCAAGTACCTCCCTTTTTTGTCCGAGCGGAAACACCATACCCTCCTTTGAGAACTACTGGTTTAGCCTATAAAAAATCCTTTGTCTCATACATCATTAGACTGTACAATTCCTCTTTGGGGGGCTAGGATGACAGGGAATGCAAAACAATAACAGTGCAATACTTTTTTATATCATGGTCGTTAATGCCTAGTTTCTCTTTTAATAGAATCTATTTTGTTTCCATTTATACCCTTATTAGTTACTGTTTACTTTTTAGTTCTTCTTCCAAAGGGAACTCTTCTAAAGGAATCAATAACGTCTTATCTGTCTATCTATCTATTACTAACCCGAGCACAATTCATGACGTCATGCTCATCTTGCAGACAGTTATTTCCATTTAGTTTTATTCTCTATTTGTAATTCTACATGCACCAATGTCACATAAAAATTAGCTTTCTTTGTTATTTATTTACATTATTATTTCTGGTTTACTTGCTGTCTGTTTACTTAAGTTCTCATATTTTGGTCTGTCTTCCTTCTGATTAGAATTTGTTTAACGCTTCTCTACGTTTTGTTTTGACAATGGCGCTGAGTGGCTCTTATCTGTACTTCCTCAGACTCTATGTTTCACAGATGCCCTTAGATGTATTAGAATATAAATGTAACTTTTATTTTATTGTGTGTTTATTCCTAAAAAAATTAAAATGTCAATGTATGATCAATTTATCTTTCTCAAATTTAAATTCAATATTATTAATTTATTTGTTGTATAACTATTAATTCCAAAGTTACAGTGTGTCCTAATCTATGATGTTCGTGTGTGTGTGTTTGTCTCAACTTCCACACAGAAACTGGATGGATCAGATAAGCAACAAGGCTGTACCAAAAAAAAATATACTAGACATATAAATGAATGATGAATTAAACAATGTTTCAATGTCCCACAATCCGTATTTATTGATTGAAATTTAAACGTGTAATTTTCCATATATCTATTATTTTACTGGACTTAGCAAGCACCTACTACTAGCACACTCTACAGACCGAGAATAACTGTTCAACCACACTTAGTAATGCCAAGCTAGATGCTAACTTAGCCTTACTATGACTCAGTAAGCAAACTTTTGCTAACACAATGCTAACCTAGCTCAATGCTATCCTAGCTCAATGCTAACCTAGCTCAATGCTATGCTAACACAATGCTAACCTAGCTCAATGCTATCAGTGTCACTCCTCTTCGAACCAATGCCTCACGCAGCTGTCACTCACACAGCCTCGTCACACGCACACACTCTTATCTCAAAATGTCTCCCAGCTGAGACTATATGCGTCACACAGTCACTCACACACAGAGAATTTACCAGCACAGTTAAAAGTAAATGCAATAGACAACTACTTTTCTCATCCAGAAGCACAGCTGTATCATATCAGAACCTTAATAATAAGAACAACATTTATCATTCACTCTTAGATGGACAAATAGTCAAGTTTAAGGAGGGTATTCTGGACTTCCCTGCTTAGGCTGCTGCCCCCGCGATCCAACCTCCGAGAGCGGAATAAGATAATTAAATGGATAAATCATTCACTCATATGTTTTCTGTACATAAACTTTGTCTACTTTCTCACACGCACACACATTTTAGACAATTTCCAGACTTTTACAGATAGCGGGGCTGTGAAAAAAGCGTGAGGGGAGGTTGCGAGGGGGGGGAAAGGAAGGGGGGGATTAAACCAGACAAGAAACCAGGTGCTACACAAAAGTTATTAAAATACGCAGATATATATATATATAAATTTAAAAAACACACACATTTTTATCCCACAAACCACTCCCCCCTGGTCCGGACCAATATAAACAACTAATGCACGCGTGCTTTTGTGGAATCGGCCGTCTCATATCACAAAAACCAGGTTCCATCATTGCTCATAAAACGGCGATTAACCCGTTTCATTGGAGCAGCACCTGCGTTATCAAACTGACCAACACGGATCACTGGCCTCTAAGGCGCCATAGGACCACCAGGAATCACCCAGCATCCTACAGACATCGTGTCTGGTCAGTCCCATACAGTTTCACCAAGTTTCACCAAAGCTCTACCATATGGAGCCCGAGACGCCACCTGTCTATTCTGCAGCCATTAAACAGATTCGTGACAACTTGGCTCAGTTGATCTCCTTTACCGGAGTCACTGAATGGTCACCTAATATGAGGCTTTTTTACACGCTGAGTCACAAGGACTAGGGACCGCTGCAGTTTCCACATAGACAGGTGTCTCGCACTTTCACAGACGTATCAATTTTATATGGGCCAAATGTGCCACCAGTTAGCAACCCTTGCCTTAAATTTATCTTTGTCCAACTCTGGCTAATTCTGATGCACTTGCAGAAAGAAGCATCCTCTGCCAGCAACGACAGAGGATGAAGAGGTTAAAAGAAAATTTTCGTCTCACATCGTCTGTGCTTCTACACTCCAAACCACCAAAATTCTATCAACAATCCCCTAATGTTAAAAACAAGAAATCACAAATATTCAACAAACACACAGACAAATGATCACATATAAAACAACTCAATCCAACCATAATTTACCCCAGTCAGGTTGTTTTTGGAGAACCTGACTAAACCTATCTTTTATGAAAAAAAAATTTCAGTTTTCATCTTACCGATCCCGTTTCTCTTCAGACAGACAACTTTTACACAATAAGCAAAATAGCTTACCTTTTATTAGATGCGCGCGTGCAAGCGTTGTCTGCCTGAGAGAGAAGCCGGGAGCGGATGTTGACTCGCAGAGTTCTGGACCATCCTAGTTCGTGACGCCAATTTGTGTAGTGGATTGTCCGAAGCTTAAGCAGGCAACAAAAGTAGTTTAGTACAACAAATTTATTTACCCATTATCAGAAGTGCAGGTTCAATTAAGTTGTCCGTGCAAGCAGACACAATGTACTCCAGAGCACACAAGACACACACAAGCCAAAATCACCCCCAAGTTCCGGTCTTCTGCCATTCATTTATATGTCTGTTGTGCGTCATCGTTCCTTATCAAATGCGTCAATGTCTTGTTTTGCTTTTCCTATCTGTTCCATAACAACTCGAATCCTTGAGACAGTCAACACATTCTATAGACAGGTTGGCACGACTTAATATTCACTTTTGTCCCACAACTGGTCCATTCAATGGCACAAAAATACAAGAGTATTGAAAATGAGCGGACATTCTTAAAAGACAAGAAATATAGGTCAAAAGGTCAGAAATTCTACTACACGTCCAACCTAGCTTAATCTCAGGGCTTGCTGCCCTTCTTGCCACCTACTATGTGTTCAACTTGGAATACCAAGAGGAAGGTCCTCGGACATTGGAATTTGTTCAAAGGTAAATCCTCTTGATACTGTTAAAATACTGTTAGGATATTTTATTTTATATTTCTCACCTCTGTTCAGGAATTTGACTTGTCATTTCCCCAATTGTGTGCCTTAAATCAATGACTCTTCTGTTCCTTTGTGTACCTTCTTATTAGGGACCGAAGCACCAGTATGACTCTAGGATACAGAGAAGGTAGGTAATGTGCAGGTAAAGATATGTTGACTGGGTCAAAGAAGGAAGCACCTGTTTGACCCCAGGATGCAGAAAAAGTAGGTAATTTGCAGGTAAAGATATGTTGACTGGATGATGGCAGGAAGCACCAGCTTGACCCGAGAATGCAGAGCAAGTAGGTAATGTGCGGGTGAAGATATGTTGAATGGGTAAAGGCAGGAAGCACCAGTGTGACCCCACCATGCAGGGAAGGTAGGTAATGTGCGGGTGAAGGTAAGTTGAATGGGTGAAAGAAGGAAGCGCATGTGTGGTCGAGGCCCTGCAGACAAGGTAGATATGTGCAGGTGAAGATATGTTGTATGGTGAAAGAAAGAAGCACCAGTGTGACCCAAGGATGCAGGGAAGGTAGGTAATGTGCAGGTAAAGATATGTTGAATGGGTGAAGGCAGGAAACACCAGCTAGACGCCAGGATACAGAGAAGGTAGGTAATGTGCAGGTAAAGATATGTTGAATGAGTAAAGGCAGGAAACACCAGCTTGACTCCAGGATACAGAGAAGGTAGGTAATGTGCAGGTAAAGATATGTTGAATGGGTAAAGGTAGAAAGCACCAGCGTGACCACACTATGCAGAGAAGGTAGGTAATGTGCAGGTAAAGATATGTTGAATGGGTAAAGGCAAGAAGCACCAGTGTGACCCCAGGATGCAGAGAAGATAGGTAATGAGCAGGTAACGATATGTTAAATGGGTGAAAGCAGGAAACATCAGCGTAAATACACGGTCCCGTAGATGGAGAGAAAACATAAATAGAGAGAGGGATTGGGGAGGCTTTAGCATTGTCTTCCTCTCTGAATTTGTCTTAATGGGTTTTAGAGCATTCACTCATCTACAGCTGTGGTTATGGTATAGGCTCACATATATCCTAAAATTGATATTAATATTTGTGCAGTGCATATTCCTAAATAACAATGTGAGGGGGGTTCTGTATCGACTGCAAGTAATCTTCAATCACAACAGAATATCTAATATGCTTTCTCTCTTTTTTAGGCGATTCATTGGCGTTAACCCTGAGAGGGGAACAAAGGCTAGCCAGGGAAAGGTGGTGTCCAAGAAGACCGGGAAGCTGGTCCAGAAAAAGGCAGCAACTGTAAATCCTCACGTAGCCACCCTTATAAAACATCTCACAGACTTTGAGTGGGGCTTTATGTAGCCGACAACTAAACACTGGACTCGTGTTCAGTGTTTTGTCTCCAGTTAGAAATTAAGTGGACATGTTATAAATGTTAAAATGCTTTACTGAAAATAAGAAGAATGCACTAAATGTACATTGAATGTATTTGATGCACTTTAAAATAATTGGTTAATAAAAACATAATCTTGCAAGGCCATTTCTCCAGTCATTTTTATGCCAGCAGATTGCAGGGGTTTTGATTTTGAAAAATTAAAAGTTCAACTCATTAACTTCTAGTGGCATTATACTGTAAAGCTCAGTCTATAGTGCTTACAATTATTTTACTGTAATTAACTGTTAATGGATATTACAGTAGATACACTAAAATAACAGTGTAATGCCGCTAAACAGATGACAGTATTATGCTGTGAAGCGTATATTTGATACAGCACAGTACTGTGATACTTTTTACAGTAATAAACTGTAGTGATAAATCACAGTATGTGTGCTGTAGAAAAACAGTTTTATACTGGAACCATTAGCTGCCAGTAGGTTACTGTAATTAAACGGTGAAAATTCTTACAGTAAGGGAGAGACCCGCCACCCAGCGGAGAAAACACATTTTGGCCGCCAGCCTGTGCATCTCACGATCCACTCTTCCCTCACTCATGAACAAGACTCCAGGTACTTGAACTCATCCACTTGGGGCAAGATCTCCTGCCCAACCTCGAAATGGCACTCCACCCTTTCCCGGGCGAGAACCTCGGACTTGGAGGTGCTGATTCTCATCCCAGTCGCTTCACACTCGGCTGCGAACCAATCCAATGAGAGCTGAAGATCCTGGCCAGTTAAAGCCATAAGGACCACATCATCTGCAAAAAGGAGAGACCTAATCCTGCAGCCACCAAACGGGATCCCCTCAACGCCATGACTGCGCCTAGAAATTCTGTCCATAAAATTTATAAACACATTTGGTGACTATGGGCAGCCAACACGAGGGTTGGACTCCAGTCCAACCCTCACTGGAAAGGGGTCCGACTTACTGCTGGCAATGCGGACCAAGCCCTGACACTGATCATACAGGGAGCGACCCGCCACAATCAGACATGCCGATACCCCATACTCTCTGAGCACTCCCCACAGGACTTCCCGGGGTGGCCACGGTCGAATGTCTTCTCCAAGTCCACAAAGCACATGTAGACTGGTTGGACAAACTCCCATGCACACTCAAGGACCCTGCCGAGAGTATAGAGCTGGTCTACCGTTCCACGACCAGGACGAAAACCACACTGTTCGTCCTGGATCCGAGGTTCCTCCTCTCCAGTACACATGAATAGACCTTACCGGGAAGGCTGAGGAGTGTGATCTACGATAGTTGGAACACACCCTCCGGTTCCCCTTCTTAAAGAGAGGAACCACCACCCCGGTCTGCCAATCCAGAGGTACCGCCCCTGATGTCCATGCGATGTTGCAGAGTCTTGTCAACTAAAACAGCCCCACAGCATCCAGAGCCTTAAGGAACTCCGGACGGAGCTCATCCACCCCCGCGGCCTTGCCACCGAGGAGCTTTTTAACTACCTTGGCAACCTCAGCCCCAGAAATAGGAGAGCCCACCACAGATTCCCCAGGCACTGCTTGGCCTGTCGGTATGCCCGCTGCCTCTGGAGTCCCATGAGCCAAAAGGACCAGATAAGCTCTTTCTTCAGCTTGACGGCATCCCGCACTGCTGGTGGCCACCAGCGGGTTCTAGGATTACCGCCACGACAGGCACCAAACACCTTGCGGCCACAGCTCCAATCAGCTGGCTTGACAAGAGAGGCACGGAACATGATCCATTCAGACTCAATGTCCAGCACCTCCTTTGTGACATGTTCAAAGTTCCTCCGGAGGTAGAAAAAGAAACTCTCTCTGACAGGAGACTGCTAGGCATTCCCAAAAGACTCTCACAATGCGTTTGGGCCTGCCAGGTCTGTCCGGGATCCTACCCCACCATCGGAGCCAGCTCACCAGGTGGTGATCGGTAGAAAGCTCGCCCCTCTCTTCACCCGAGTGTCCAAAACATGAGGCCGCAAATCCCATGACACAACTACAAAGTCAATAATGGAACTGCGGCCGAGGGTGTCCTGGTGCCAAGTGCACATATGGACACCCTTATGTTTGAACATTGTGTTTGTTATGGACAATCCGTGACGAGCACAAAAGTCCAATAATAAAGCACCACTTGGGTTCAGATCCGGGTGGCCATTTTTCCCAATCACGACTCTCCAGGTTTCAAAGTCGTTGCCAACATGAGCGTTGAAGACCCCCATTAGAACAAAGGAATCACCCGAGGGAGCACTCTCAAGGGAATCCAAAAAGAGTGGGTACTCTGAGCTGCTGTTTGGTGCGTAAACACCAACAACAGTCAGGACCCGTCACCCAAGCCGAAAGTGGAGGGAAGTTACCATCTCGTCTTCTGGGTTGAGTCCAACGTGCAGGCTTTGAGCCGGGGGGCAACAAGAATTGCCAACCCAGCCTCTCATTACTTGCAACGCCAGAGTGGAAGAGAGTCCAACCCCTCTTGAGAGAACAGGTTCCAGAGCCCTTGCTGTGCTTTGAAGTGAGTCCAGCTTTATCTAGCCGGGAACTTCTCCACCTCGCGAGGTGACGTTCCACGTCCCAAGAGCGAGCTTATGTAGCCGATAATCGGACCGCCAAGTGCCCTGCCTTCGGCTTCCGCCCAGCTAACACTGCACCCGACCTCTATGACCCAGCCCATGAGTGGTGAGCCTATTGCAGGGGGGACCCACGTTGCCTCTTCGAGCTGGGCCCCATGGGCACCAGTCGCTCGCCATCGTGCCCCACCTCTGGGCCTGGCTCCACAGGGGAGCCACGGTGACCCGCGTCCGGGCGAGAAAATATCTAGGTCCTCGATTTGTACTTTTCATAAAGGTCTTTGAGCTGCTCTTTGTCTGATTCCTCACCTAGGACCTGTTTGTCTTAGGGGACCCTACCAGGGGGCATAGAAGCCCCCGGACAACATAGCTCCTAGGATCAGTGGGACACGCAAACCACAAAGGTGGCGGCTCAGAAAGCAGGTTATATAAACATAACTCCAAAACCAAACATGCAAGGTGTCTAAACATGCCTGTAATATTGTATCAATGTGAGTTTTACTAGAATCGGTTGTTTTTTAAAGGCTTGCAAACACAAAAAGTTTTTTTTACTCAATATGACAGTAAGTTCTTAAAATGCTGAGATAATGTGAAAAAAAGCAATACAAATGTATTCCAACATAATTCCTAAACCAAACATGCAAAATGTCTAAAAATGCCTGTAATATTGAATCCATGTGAGTTTTACTAGAATCATTTGTTTTTGTAAGGTTTGCAAATACAAAAATTGAGTTTAATGACAGACACAAGTTAGTTTTTTTACTCATTATAACAGTATAGATGTCATACTCATACTACATAATCATTAAAGTTATATAAACATAACTCGAAAACCAAACGTGCATTATGTCCAAAATTGCCTGTAATATTGTATAGATGTGAGTTTTACTAGAATCAGGTTTGCAAATACAAAAATTGGGTTTTATGACAGTATACTGTCACACTCAATATGACAGTATAACTGTCATACTGAATCCATCCATTTTCTTCCGCTTATCCGAGGTCGGGTTGCGGGGGCAGCAGCCTAAGCAGAGAGCCCAGACTTCCCTCTCCCCAGCCACTTCGTCCAGCTCTTCTCGGGGGATCCCGAGGCGTTCCCAGGCCATAGTCTTTCCAATGTATCCTAGGTCTTCCCCATGGCCTCCTGCCGTTCGGACCTAGGGAGGCGTTCGGGTGGCATCCTGAGCAGATGCCCGAACCACCTCATCTGGCTCCTCTCAATGTGGAGGAGCAGCGGCTTTACACTGAGTTCCTCCCAGATGACAGAGCTTCTCACCCTATCTCTAAGGGAGAGACCCACCACCCGGCGGAGGAAACTCATTTCGGCCGCTTGTACCCGTGACCTTGTCCTTTCGGTCATAACCCAAAGCTCATGACCATAGGTGAGGATGGGAACGTTGATCGACCGGTAAATTGAAAGCTTTTCCTTCTGGCTCAGCTCCTTCTTCACCACAACGGATCGATATAGCGTCCTCATTACTGAAGACGCCGCACCGATCCGCCTGTAGATCTCAAAATCCACTCCATCCTCACTCGTGAACAAGACTCCTAGGTACTTGAACGCCTTCACTTGGGGCAAGATCTCTTTCCCAACCTCGAGATGGCACTCCACCCTTTCCCGGGCGAGAACCATGGACTCGGACTTGGAGGTGCTGATTCTCATCCCAGTCGCTTCACTGCGAACCGATCCAATGAAAGCTGAAGATCTTGGCCAGTTGAAGCCATCAGGACCACATCATCTGCAAAAAGCAGAGACCTAATCCTGCAGCCACCAAACCAGGCGCAGTCATGGCGTTGAGGGGATCCTCAAAGCCATGACTGCGCCTAGATATTCTGTCCATTAAAGTTATGAACAGAATCGATGACAAAGGGCAGCCTTGGCGGAGTCCAACCCTCACTGGAAAGGGGTCCGACATACTGCCGGCAATGCGGACCAAGCTCTGACACTGATCATACAGGGAGACACCCGCCACAATCAGACATGCCGATACTCCATACTCTCTGAGCACTCCCCACAGGATTTACCGGGGACCAAGGTCGAATGTCTTCTCCAAGTCCACAAAACTTATGTAGACTGGTTGGGCAAACTCCCATGCACACTCAAGGACCCTGCCGAGAGTATAGAGCTGGTCTACCGTTCCACGACCAGGACGAAAACCACACTGTTCGTCCTGGATCCGAGGTTCCTCCTCTCCATTACACATGAATAGACCTTACCGGGAAGGCTGAGGAGTGTGATCTACGATAGTTGGAACACACCCTCCGGTTCCCCTTCTTAAAGAGAGGTACCACCACCCCGGTCTGCCAATCCAGAGGTACCGCCCCCGATGTAGACGCAATGTTGCAGAGTCTTGTCAACCAAGACTGCCCCACAGCATCCAGAGCCTTAAGGAACTCCGGACGGAGCTCACACCCCTGGGGCCTTGCCACCGAGGAGCTTTTTAACTACCTTGGCAACCTCAGCCCCAGAAATAGGAGAGCCCACCACAGACTTCCCAGGCACTGTTTCCTCATAGGAAGACGTGTTGGTGGGACTGAGGAGGTCTCGCTTGGCCTGTCAGTATGCCCACTGCCTCTGGAGTCCCATGAGCCAAAAGGACCCGGTGGCTCTTTCTTCAGCTTGACAGCATCCGTCACTGCTGGTGGATTACCGCCACGACAGGCACCAAACACCTTGCGGCCACAGCTTCAATCAGCTGGCTCAACAAGAGAGGAACGGTCCAGAACATGGTCCACTCAGACTCAATGTCCAGCACCTCCCTCGTGACATGTTCAAAGTTCTTCCGGACATGTTCAAAGTTCTTCAGGAGACTCTGCTAGGTGTTCCCAGCAGACCCTTACAATACGTTTGGGCCTGCCAGGTCTGACCGGCATCCTCCCCTACCATCGGAGCCAGCTCACCACCAGGTGGTGGTTGGTGGAAAGCTCTGCCCCTCTCTTCACCGAGTGTCCAAAACATGAGGCCGCAAATCCCATGACACAACTACAAAGTCAATCATGCGGCCGAGGGTGTCCTTGTGCCAAGTGCACATATGGACACCCTTATGTTTGAACATTGTGTTTGTTATGGACAATCCGTGACAAGCACAAAGCGTTGAAGTCCACCAGCAGAACAAGGGAATCACCCGCGGGAGCACTCTCCAGTACTCCCTCAAGGGAATCCAAAAAGAGTTGGTACTCTGAGCTGCTGTTTGGTGTGTAAACACAAACAACAGTCAGGACCCGTCACCCAACCCGAAGGCTGAAGGAAGCTACCATCTCGTCTATTGGGTTTAAAGTCCAACGTGCAGGCTTTGAGCCGGCGGGCAACAAGAATTGCCACCCCAGCCTCTCATTAGTTGCAACGCCAGTGTGGAATCTCTTCCACTCTGGCGTTGCAAGTAATGAAAGTTCAGCTCAGTCCAGCCCCTCTGAGAGAACAGGTTCCAGAGCCCTTGCTGTGAGTCCAACTATATCTAGCCGGGAACGTCTCCACCTCATGCACCAGCTCAGGCTCCTTCCCTCCCAGCGAGGTGACGTTCCATGTCCCAAGAGCGAGCTTATGTAGCCGATAATCGGACCACCAAGTGCCCTGCCTTCGGCTGCCGCCCAGCTCACACTGCACCCTCTATGACCCAGCCCATGAGTGGTGAGCCCTGGAGGGGGGATCCACGTTGCCTCTTCGAGCTGAGCACGGCTGGGCCCCATGGGGACAGGCCCGTCAATCGCCATCGTGCCACACCTCTGGGCCTGGCTCCACAGGGGAGCCACGGTGACCTGCGTCCGGGCGAGAAAAAATCTAGGTCCTCAATTGTACTTTTAATAAAGGTCTTTGAGCTGCTCTTTGTCTGATCCCTCACCTAGGACCTGTTTGTCTTGGGAGACCATAGAAGCCCCCGGACAACATAGTTCCTGGATCAGTGGGACACGCAAACCACAAGGGTGGCGGCTCAGAAAGCAGGTTGTATAAATATAACTCCAAAACCAAACATGCAATATGCCTAAACATGCCTGTAATATTGCATCAATGTGAGTTTTCCTAGAATCGGTTGTTTTTGTAAGGTTTGCAAATACAAAAATTAGGTTTTACTCACAATGACAAAATCACACTCAATATGACAGTTATTTAAACATAACTCATAAACCACACAAAAAAATGGCTAATAATGCCTGAAATAATGAATCATTGGGAGTTTTACTGAGTTTTACATTTTGCAAACACAAAAAGTATTTTTTTACTTGACTGTAATGTTCTTAGAACCCTGAGATAAAGGGAAAAAAGCAATACAAATGTATTTAAACCTAACTCCTAAACAACACATGCAAAATGGCTAATAATGCCTAGGGAGACATGTAGCGTTGTTAGTTTAAAAAAATGATCTTTTGTAAAGATATCAAAGACACAAGCTAGTTTTTTTTATTCAATATGACAGTATAACAGTCATACTAAATATGAAAGTTCTTTAAACATAACTCCAAAACCAAACATGTGTCATGTCTAAAAATGCCTGTAATAATGTATTTATGTGAGTTTGTAAGGTTTGCAAAAACAAAAAGTAGTTTTTTACTCAATATGAAAGTAATGTTCTTAGAATCCTGAGATAATTCGAAAAAAGCAATACAAATGTATTCAAACACAAATTTTAAACCAAACATGTATAATGTCTAAAAATGCCTGTAATATTGAATCTATATAAGTTTTACTAGAATCAATTGTTTTTGTAAGGTTTGCAAATACAAAAATTAGGTTTTACACATAATGACATTAACACTGTAACACTCAATATGACAATTATTTATTTATAACTCCTAACCACACATGAAACATGTCTAATAATGCGTGAAAAAATGTATCTTTGTGAGTGTTACTAGAAACATTTTCTTTTGTAAGGTTTGCAAAGACAGGTTAGTTTTTTTTACTCAATATGACAGTATAACTGCCACACTCAATATGACAGTTATTTAAACATAACTCTTAAACTACACATGAAAAATGATGAACAATGCCTGAAATAATGCATTCTTGTAAGTTTTACTCGAAACATATGCTTTTTTAAGGCTTGCAAACACAAAAATTATTTTTTTTACTCAATATGACAGTAATGTTCTAAAATTCTGAGAAAATACGAACAAATTAATAAAAATGATTCCAACATAATTCCTAAACCAAACATGCAAAATGTCTAAAAATATCTGTAATATTGAATCCATGTGAGTTTTACTAGATTTAAATGATTTTGTAAGGTTTGCAAATACATAAATTAGGTTTTACTTGCTATGTCATAACTGACAGTATATGACAGTTATTTAACCATAACTCAAACCACACATGAAAAATGGCTAATAATGCCTGAAATAATGCATCCTTGGCCGTTTTACTCGAAACACATGCTTTTTTAAATCTTGCAAACACAAAAAGTAGTTTTTTTCCTCAATATGACTGTAATGTTCTTAAAATCCTGAGATAATGCGAAAAAAGCGATAAAAATGTATTTAAACATTACTCCTAAACAACATATGCAAAATGGCTAATAATGCCTGGAAACATGTATCTTTGTTAGTTTTACTGGAAAAATGATATTTTGTAAAGTTTGCAAAGACACAAGCCAGTTTTTTTAATTCAATATGACAGTATAACAGTCATATTAAATATGAAAGTTATATAAACATAACTCCAAAACCAAACATGTGTCATGTCTAAAAATGCCTGTAATAATGTATTAATGTGAGTTTGTAAGGTTTGCAAAAACAAAAACTATTTTTTTACTCAATATGAAAGTAATGATCTTAGAATCCTGAGATAATGCGAAAAAAGCAATAAAAAATTATTTAAACATAACTCCTAAACAACCCAGGCAAAATGGGTAATAATGCCTGGAGACATGTATTTTTGTTAGTTTTACTAGAAAATGTATCTTTTGTAAAGTTTGCAAAGACACAAGCTAGTTGTTTTTATTCAATAAGACAGTATAACAGTCATACTAAATATGAAAGTTATATAAACATAACTCCAGAACCAAACGTGTGTCATGTCTAAAATTGCCTATAATAATGTATTTATGTGAGTTTGTAAGGTTTGCAAAAACAAAAAGTAGTTTTTTCCTCAATATGAAATTAAGGATTTTACAATCCTGAGATAATGCGAAAAAAGCAATAAAATGTATTTAAACATAATTCCTAAACAACCCAGGCAAAATGGCTAATAATGCCTGGAGACAAGTATCTTTGTTAGTTTTACTAGAAAAATGATCTTTTGTAAGGATATCAAAGACACAAGCTAGTTTTTTTTATTCAATATGACAGTATAACAGTCCTACTAAATATGAAAGTTATCAAAACATAACTCCAAAACCAAACATGTGTTATGTCTAAAAATGCCTGTAATAATGTATTTATGTGAGTTTGTAAGGTTTGCAAAAACAAAAAGTAGTTTTTTACTCAATATGAAAGTAATGATCTAAGAATCCTGAGATAATGCGAAAAAAGCAATAAAAATGTATTTAAACATAATTCCTAAACAACCCATGCAAAATGGCTAATAATGCCTGGAGACATGTATCTTTGTTAGTTTTACTAGAAAAATGATCTTTTGTAAAGTTTGCAAAGACACAAGCTAGTTTTTTTTTATTTAATATGACAGTATAACAGTCATACTAAATATAAAAGTTATATAAACATAACTCCAAAACCAAACATGTGTCATGTCTAAAAATGTCTGTAATAATGTATTCATGTGAGTTTGTAAGGTTTGCAAAAACAAAAAGTAGTGTTTTACTCAATATGAAAGTAATGATCTTAGAATCCTGAGATAATGCGAAAAAAGCAATAAAAATGTATTCAAACACAACTTTTAAACCAAACATGTAAATTGTCTAAAAATGCCTGTAATATTGAATCTATGTAAGTTTTACTAGAATCAATTGTTTTTGTAAGGTTTGCAAATACAAAAATTAGGTTTTACACATAATGACATTATAACTTTAACACTCAATATGAAAGTTATTTAATTATAACTCCTAAATACACATGAAACATGTCTAATAGCGTGAAAAAAATTATCTTTGTGAGTGTTGCTAGAAACATTTTCTTTTGTAAGGTTTGCAAAGACACAAGTTATTTTTTTTTAACTCAATATGACAGTATAACGCCACACTCAATATGACAGTTATTTAAACATAACTCCTAAACCACACCTGAAAAATGGCTAATAATGCCTGAAATAATGCATCTTTGGGAGTTTTACTGGAAACATATGCTTTTTTTAAGGCTTGCAAACACAAAAATTATTTTTTTACTCAATATGACAGTAATGTTCTAAAAATCCTGAGATAATGTGAAAAAAGCAATACAAATGTATTACAACATATTCCTAAACCAAACATGCAAAATGTCTGAAAATGCCTGTAATATTGAATCCATGTGAGTTTTATTTGAATCAGTTGTATGGTTTGCTAATACAAAAATTGGGTTTTATGACAAACAAGACTCAATATAACAGTTTAGCTGTCATACTATGTATGACAGTTATATAAACATAACTCCAAAACCAAACATGCATTATGTCCAAAACTGCCTGTAATATTGTATATGTGTGAGTTTTACTAGAATCAGGGTTGCAAATACAAAAATTGGGTTTTATGACAGTATACTGTCACACTCAATATGACAGTTATTTAAACATAACTCAAACAACACATGCAAAATGGCTAATAATGCCTGGAGCATGTATCTTAGTTAGTTTTACTAGAAAAATGGTATTTTGTAAGGTTTGCAAAGACACAAGTTAGTTGTTTTTTTTATTCAATATGACAGTATAACTGTCATACTAAATATGAAAGTTATATAAACATAACTCTAAAACCAAACATGCATTATGTCTAAAAATGCCTGTAATGTTGTATCTGTGTGAGTTTAACTAGATTTAGTTGTTTTTGTAAGGTTTGCAAATACAAAATAAGGGTTTTACTCACTATGACAGTTTACTGTCACACTCAATCTGACAGTTATTTATTTAAATATAACTCCTAAACCACACATGCAAAATGGCTAATAATGCCTGGAGATATGTATCTTTGTGAGTTTTACTAGAAACATTATATTGTGTAAGGTTTAGTTAGTTTTTGTACTCAATCTGACAGTATAACTGTCATTCTAAATCCATCCATTTTCTTCCGCTTATCCGAGGTCGGGTTGCGGGGGCAGCAGCCTGAGCAGAAAATCCCAGACTTCCCTCTCCCCAGCCACTTCGTCCAGCTCTTCTCGGGGTATTCCGAGGCGTTCCCAGGCCAGCCGGGGACATAGTCTTTCTAATGTGTCCTAGGTCTTCCCCGTGGCCTCCTGCCACACCTCCCTAGAGGCGTTCGGGTGGCATCCTGAGCAGATGCCCGAACCACCTCATGGGTCCTCTCAATGTGGAGGAGCAGCGGGTTTACTTTGAGTACCTCCCGGATGACAGAGCTTCTCACCCTGTCTCTAAGGGAGAGACTCACCACCCGGCAGAGGAAACGCATTTCGGCCGCTTGTCCTTTCGGTCATAACCCAAAGCTGGGAACGTAGATCGACGGTAAATTGAGAGCTTTTCCTTCTGGCTCAGCTCCTTCTTCACCACAACGGATCGATATAGCGTCCTCAATACTGAAGACGCCGCACCAATCCGCCTGTGGATCTCTTGATCCACTCTATCCTCACTCGTGAACAAGACTCCTAGGTACTTGAACTCCTTCACTTGGGGCAAGATCTCCTCCCCAACCTGGAGATGGCACTCGACCCTTTCCTGCGTGGACTTGGACTTGGAGGTGCTGATTCTCATCCCAGTCGCTTCACACTCAAGGACCCTGCCGAGAGTATAGACCTGGTCTACCGTTCCACGACCAGGACGAAAACCACACTGTTCGTCCTGGATCCGAGTTTCCTCCTCTCCAGTACACATGAATAGACCTTACCGGGAAGGCTGAGGAGTGTGTTTCACGATAGTTGGAACACACCCTCCGGTTCCCCTTCTTAAAGAGAGGAACCACCACCCCGGTCTGCCAATCCAGAGGTACCGCCCCCAATGTTCACGCGATGTTGCAGAGTCTTGTCAACCAAGACAGCCCCACAGTATCCAGAGCCTTAAGGAATTCATCCACCACCGGGGCCTTGCCACAGAGGAGCTTTTTAACTACCTAGGCAACCTAAGCCCCAGAAATAGGAGAGTCCACCACAGACTCCCCAGGCACTGCTTGGCCTGTCGGTATGCCCACTGCCTCTGGAGTCCCATGAGCCAAAAGGACCCGATAGGCTCTTTCTTCAGCTTGACGGCATCCCTCACTGCTGGTGGCCACCAGCGAGTTCTAGGATTACCGCCACGACAGGCACCAAACACCTTGCGGCCACAGCTCCAATCAGCAGGCTCGACAAGAGAGGCACGGAACATGGTCCACTCAGACTCAATGTCCAGCACCTCCCTCGTGACATGTTCAAAGTTCTTCCTTATGTTTGAACATTGTGTTTGTTATGGACAATCCGTGACGAGCACAAAAGTCCAATAACAAAGCACCACTTGGGTTCAGATCCGGGTGGCCATTTTTCCCAATCACGACTCTCCAGGTTTCACTGTCCTTGCCAACATGAGCATTGAAGTCCCCCAACAGAACAAGGGAATCACCCGAGGGAGCACTCTCCAGTACTCCCTCAAGGGAATCCAAAAAGAGTGGGTACTCTGAGCTGCTGTTTGGTGCGTAAACACAAACAACAGTCAGGACCCGTCACCCAACCCGAAGGCGGAGGGAAGCTACCATCTCGTCTACTGGGTTAAAGTCCAACGTGCAGGCTTTGAGCAACAACAATTGCCACCCCAGCCTCTCATTGCTTGCAACGCCAGAGTGGAAGAGAGTCCAGCCCCTCTTGAGAGAACAGGTTCCAGAGCCCTTGCTGTGCGTCGAAGTGAGTCCAACTATATCTAGCCGGAACTTCTTCACCTCGCGCACCAGCTCAGGCTCTTTCCCTCCCAGCGAGGTGACGTTCCACGTCCCAAGAGCGAGCTTATGTAGCCGATAATCGGACCGCCAAGTGCCCTGCCTTCGGCTGCCGCCCAGTTCACACTGCATCTGACCTCTATGACCTCAATGGGCCCATGAGTGGTGAGCCCATTGGAGGGTTGACCCACGTTGCCTCTTCGAGCTGAGCCCGGCAGGGCCCCATGGAGACAGGCCCGGCCACCAGTCGCTCGCCATTGTGCCCCACCTCTGCGCCTGGCTCCACAGGGGAGCCACGGTGACCTGCGCCTGGGCGAGAAAAAATCTAGGTCCTCGATTTGTACTTTTCATAAAGGTCTTTGAGCTGCTCTTTGTCTGATCCCTCACCTAGGACCTTTTCTCAGGGGATCCCGAGGCGTTCCCAGGCCAGCCGGGAGACATAGTGTTCCCAATGTGTCCTGGGTCTTCCCCGTGGCCTCCAGGATGACAGAGCTTCACCTTCACCAGGGGTGTCAAACTCAAATACAGAGTGGGCCAGAGTTTAAAACTGAACAAAGCCGCGGGCCAAGGTTGAACAAATTAACCTTTTAATAGGGACCCAAACAAGTTTTGCATTGAATATTGAACAAGCAAGGCTTATATAACTTTATAGTGACATGCAAAATGGAGTTTCAAATAATAATAATCATTAAAAAATATCAATTGCATATCAAATATAATTTAAATAAAAATTGAATGCCTCTTTTCTATTTGCAGCCTTCTGAGGTAAATATCAACATTAACTTTATCCACAGGCTAATAAATTTGAAAATAAAATAACAATGAATAAAACAACCATTCAGGACTTTAAACTGCTCAGTTTGCAACACACTGATCTAATTTGATGTGCCCAAGCCAGATACCTGGCATCTTTTTTTAGATGCTAGTTCTTTAATGTCGGGGCTCAGGCTTTGAGCTGAGGCAACTTTCATTATCGAACAAGGTGTTCAACAGTCATATCTCGTACACCCAGTTCTAACATCATTCAGACTGAGGGTGCCAGTATAAAAAACTTTAACACTGTTAGAAATATACGCCACACTGTGAACCCACACCAAACAAAAATAAAAAACACTTTTCGGGAGAACATCCGCACCGTAACACAACATAAACACAAAAGAACAAATACCCAGAATCTTTTGCAGCACTAACTCTTTGGGGAAGCTACAAAATACACCCCCCCCCCCCCCCCTACCGTCAGTGTAACCTGTATCGCTGTTGATGAAGTATGCGTTGCATTCAATTGTGTGTGGGTGCAGAAGCTGCACTCACATGAAACTGGGCCGGCACTCGTTTGACTAGCTGAAAAAAAAAAAAAATTCGGGAGTGCTGGAGTCACTCCCGGGAGGGTTGGCAAGTATTAGAAGTAGCGGCACTGCCGCAATGTATAATCGAAGGTCCAGCTTTAGTGTTAATTTGATATTGCCTCAAGGGCCAAGTCAAATTACACGTTGGGCCAAATTTGGCCCACGGGCCAGAGTTTGACACCCATGACCTTCACTGTAAAAAATTACTGTAAAAATAAAAAATAAAATTACAGTTATATACTCCATCCATCCATCCATGTTCTACCGCTTATTCCCTTCGGGGTCGCTGGAGCCTATCTCAGCTACAATCGGGCGGAAGGCGGGGTACACCCTGGACAAGTCGCCACCTCATCGCAGGGCCAACACAGATAGACAGATAACATTCACACTCACATTCACACACTAGGGCCAATTTAGTGTTGCCAATCAACCTATCATGTTCTTCTTAAATGCAGTTAAGTACTGTAAATTTTGTTGCATTTTTCAAAAAATATCGACCAGCAGTAAGTTACTGTAAAACCTACAGTGTAATTCAGTATTTTTCAGACTTGTTTCTTGGGTCCGCCCACAATTCGTCCAACCGAGCTTCATTTCACCTGGCCGACCCTGCTAAATCCATCCTACTGCATCGTGTGTTTTTGATAACAAGGTAAGAGTCACTTGTACCTTGATGTGTCATTTTCTGTTTGAATTACTTTATATATATATTTATAAAGTCCGAAATGTCAGCATCACAGACACTATCGTTGACCACGCGCATGTACCGCCGCATGCTAGCTAGCTAAGTTTTCTTCTTTTTTGTCATAGTCATCATAAAAGATGATAACTTGCAACATATGTGCTACGACTTGCAGCAATGTATTTGCGTATGTTAGACACATGCGAAGTCATAGTTGTATGCCTAATGCATCGTTTAAGTGTGCTTTCCCTAAATGCACAAGAGTTTTTTCCAACTTCTCAGCCTTCAAAACTCACAGCCGTCGTCATAAATATGGCAAGAGTAGGACTGATATGTATAGCGCAGAAGGTTTACCTTGTAATATTGTCTCATGTAGCGCGAAGTGCGATGATATACGGGCCCTTCTCCTGCATTTGAAAAGTCATATTACCGAAGGTAGGACAGTTACGTGCCCCTTCAGTCAATGTAAAAAAAGATTTACAGTTAAGTCTACTTTCACATCGCACGTGTCAAGGAAGCACTACGGCTACACTGAACGAAGTTTGACTTGCTCAACAGCAAATCCAAGCAGCTCTTGTGTTATTAACACTGATGATGACTATTGTGATATGCAACTTGAGAATTCAGGATATTCCTGTTATGAAGACATGGAGGTCTACTTGCATTAAAAAAATGTTCACAGCACTGAAAAAAGGTTGAGAACCACTGCCTTAGGACAGTGGTTCTCAACCTTTTTTCAGTGATGTACCCCTGTGAACATTTTTTAAATTCAAGTACCCCCTAATCAGAGCAAAGCATTTTTGGTTGAAAAAAAGAGATAAAGAAGTAAAATACAGCACTATGTCATCTGTTTCTGATTTATTAAATTGTATAACAGTGCAAAATATTGCTCATTTGTTGTGGTCTTTCTTGAACTATTTGGAAAAAAAGATATAAAAATAACTAAAAACTTGTTGAAAAATAACCAAGTGATTCAATTATAAATAAAGATTTTTACACATAGAAGTAATCAACTTAAAGTGCCCTCTTTGGGGATTGCAATAGAGATCCATCTGGATTCATGAACTTCATTCTCAACATTTCTTCACAAAAAAATAAATCTTTAACATCAATATTTATGGAACATGTCCACTACGCTTTAACCAAGCCTCCATTGTTTTCTACATGGATAGTTGATTGACAGTTGGTGCCATGTGGCACCGCCAGGTAGGGTCAAACCATCATGGCATGGGGGAAACTCTGGCTTTATGGTAATGAATGGAATAGCCTACTTGATTAGTTGTTCAGTTTATGAACTTACATTCATATTTTGTCGAAGTATTATTCAATAAATATATTTATAAAGGATTTTTGAATTGTTGCTATTTTTAGAATATTAAAATAAAATCTCACGTACCCCTTGGCATACCTTCAAGTACCCCCAGGAGTACGCGTACCCCCATTTGAGAACCACTGCCTTAGGAGACTAGATGTAAACAGAGGAAAGAGAGAGCGAGTGAGGTGGCCATTCCAAATACTTTTAAAATGCTACCCATATTGGATACTGTTTAGGAACATAAACTGCATTAGCTTAATCTCAGGGTTTGCTGCCCTTCTTGCCACATACTATGTGTTCAACTTGGAATACCAAGAGGAAGGTCCTCGGACATTGGAATTTGTTCAAAGGTAAATCCTCTTGATACTGTTAAAATACTGTTAGGATATTTTATTTTATATTTCTCACCTCTGTTCAGGAATTTGACTTGTCATTTCCCCAATTGTGTGCCTTAAATCAATGACTCTTCTGTTCCTTTGTGGACCTTCTTATTAGGGACCGAAGCACCAGTTTGACTCTAGGATACAGAGAAGGTAGGTAATGTGCAGGTAAAGATATGTTGACTGGGTCAAAGAAGGAAGCACCTGTTTGACCCCAGGATGCAGAAAAAGTAGATAATTTGCAGGTAAAGACATGTTGACTGGATGATGGCAGGAAGCACCAGCTTGACTCGAGAATGCAGAGCAAGTAGGTAATGTGCGGGTGAAGATATGTTGAATGGGTAAAGGCAGGAAGCACCAGTGTGACCCCACTATGCAGGGAAGGTAGGCAATGTGCGGGTGAAGGTATGTTGAATGGGTGAAAGAAGGAAGCGCAGGTGTGGTCGAGGCCATGCAGACAAGGTAGGTATGTGCAGGTGAAGATATGTTGTATGGTGAAAGAAAGAAGCACCAGTGTGACCCAAGGATGCAGGGAAGGTAGGTAATGTGCAGGTAAAGATATGTTGAATGGGTGAAGGCAGGAAACACCAGCTAGACGCCAGGATACAGAGAAGGTAGGTAATGTGCAGGTAAAGATATGTTGAATGAGTAAAGGCAGGAAACACCAGCTTGACTCCAGGATATAGAGAAGGTAGGTAATGTGCAGGTAAAGATATGTTGAATGGGTAAAGGTAGAAAGCACCAGCGTGACCACACTATGCAGAGAAGGTAGGTAATGTGCAGGTAAAGATATGTTGAATGGGTAAAGGCAAGAAGCACCAGTGTGACCCCAGGATGCAGAGAAGATAGGTAATGAGCAGGTAACGATATGTTAAATGAGTGAAAGCAGGAAACATCAGCGTAAATACACGGTCCCGTAGATGGAGAGAAAACATGAATAGAGAGAGGGGTTGGGGAGGCTTTAGCATTGTCTTCCTTTCTGAATTTGTCTTAATGGGTTTTAGAGCATTCACTCATCTACAGCTGTGGTTATGGTATAGGCTCACATATATCCTAAAATTGATATTAATATTTGTGCAGTGCATATTCCTAAATAACAATGTGAGGGGGGTTCTGTATCGACTACAAGTAATCTTCAATCACAACAGAATATCTAATATGCTTTCTCTCTTTTTTAGGCGATTCATTGGCGTTTACCCTGAGAGGGGAACAAAGGCTAGCCAGGGAAAGGTGGTGTCCAAGAAGACCGGGAAGCTGGTCCAGAAAAAGGCAGCAACTGTAAATCCTCACGTAGCCACCCTTATAAAACATCTCACAGACTTTGAGTGGGGCTTTATGTAGCCGACAACTAAACACTGGACTCGTGTTCAGTGTTTTGTCTCCAGTTAGAAATTAAGTAGACATGTTATACATGTTAAAATGCTTTACTGAAAATAAGAAGAATGCACTAAATGTACATTGAATGTATTTGATGCACTTTAAAATAATTGGTTAATAAAAACATAATCTTGCAAGGCCATTTCTCCAGTCATTTTTATGCCAGCAGATTGCAGGGGTTTTGATTTTGAAAAATTAAAAGTTCAACTCATTAACTTCTAGTGGCATTATACTGTAAAGCTCAGTCTATAGTGCTCACAATTATTTTACTGTAATTAACTGTTAATGGATATTACAGTAGATACACTAAAATAACAGTGTAATGCCGCTAAACAGATGACAGTATTATGCTGTGAAGCGTATATTTGATACAGCACAGTACTGTGATACTTTTTACAGTAATAAACTGTAGTGATAAATCACAGTATGTGTGCTGTAGAAAAACAGTTTTATACTGGAACCATTAGCTGCCAGTAGGTTACTGTAATTAAACGGTGAAAATTCTTACAGTAAGGGAGAGACCCGCCACCCAGCGGAGAAAACTCATTTCGGCCGCCAGCCTGTGCATCTCACGATCCACTCTTCCCTCACTCATGAACAAGACTCCAGGTACTTGAACTCATCCACTTGGGGCAAGATCTCCTGCCCAACCTCAAAATGGCACTCCATCCTTTCCCGGGCGAGAACCTCGGACTTGGAGGTGCTGATTCTCATCCCAGTCGCTTCACACTCGGCTGCGAACCAATCCAATGAGAGCTGAAGATCCTGGCCAGTTAAAGCCATAAGGACCACATCATCTGCAAAAAGGAGAGACCTAATCCTGCAGCCACCAAACCGGATCCCCTCAACGCCATGACTGCGCCTAGAAATTCTGTCCATAAAATTTATGAACACATTTGGTGACAAAGGGCAGCCAACTTATTGCTGGCAATGCGGACCAAGCTCTGACACTGATCATACAGGGAGCGACCCGCCACAATCAGACATGCCGATACCCCATACTCTCTGAGCACTCCCCACAGGACTTCCCGGGGTGGCCACGGTCGAATGTCTTCTCCAAGTCCACAAAGCACATGTAGACTGGTTGGACAAACTCCCATGCACACTCAAGGACCCTGCCGAGAGTATAGAGCTGGTCTACCGTTCCACGACCAGGACGAAAACCACACTGTTCGTCCTGGATCCGAGGTTCCTCCTCTCCAGTACACATGAATAGACCTTACCGGGAAGGCTGAGGAGTGTGATCTACGATAGTTGGAACACACCCTCCGGTTCCCCTTCTTAAAGAGAGGAACCACCACCCCGGTCTGCCAATCCAGAGGTACCGCCCCTGATGTCCACGCGATGTTGCAGAGTCTTGTCAACTAAAACAGCCCCACAGCATCCAGAGCCTTAAGGAACTCCGGATGGAGCTCATCCAACCCCGGGGCCTTGCCACCGAGGAGCTTTTAAAACTACCTTGGCAACCTCAGCCCCAGAAATAGGAGAGCCCACCACAGATTCCCCAGGCACTGCTTGGCCTGTCGGTATGCCCGCTGCCTCTGGAGTCCCATGAGCCAAAAGGACCAGATAAGCTCTTTCTTCAGCTTGACGGCATCCCGCACTGCTGGTGGCCACCAGCGGGTTCTAGGATTACCGCCACGACAGGCACCAAACACCTTGCGGCCACAGCTCCAATCAGCTGGCTTGACAAGAGAGGCACGGAACATGATCCATTCAGACTCAATGTCCAGCACCTCCTTTGTGACATGTTCAAAGTTCCTCCGGAGGTGGAAAAAGAAACTCTCTCTGACAGGAAACTCTGCTAGGCATTCCCAAAAGACTCTCACAATGCGTTTGGGCCTGCCAGGTCTGTCCGGGATCCTACCCCACCATCGGAGCCAGCTCACCAGGTGGTGATCGGTAGAAATCTCGCCCCTCTCTTCACCCGAGTGTCCAAAACATGAGGCCGCAAATCCCATGACACAACTACAAAGTCAATAATGGAACTGCGGCCGAGGGTGTCCTGGTGCCAAGTGCACATATGGACACCCTTATGTTGGAACATTGTGTTTGTTATGGACAATCCGTGACGAGCACAAAAGTCCAATAACAAAGCACCACTTGGGTTCAGATCCGGGTGGCCATTTTTCCCAATCATGACTCTCCAGGTTTCAAAGTCGTTGCCAACATGAGCGTTGAAGACCCCCAGCAGAACAAGGGAATCACCCGAGGGAGCACTCTCAAGGGAATCCAAAAAGAGTGGGTACTCTGAGCTGCTGTTTGGTGCGTAAACACCAACAACAGTCAGGACCCATCACCCAACCCGAAAGCGGAGGGAAGCTACCATCTCGTCTTCTGGGTTAAGTCCAACGTGCATGCTTTGAGCTGGGGGGCAACAAGAAATGAGCCCGGCAGGGCCCCATGGAGACAGGCCCGGCCACCAGCCGCTCGCCATCGTGCCCCACCTCTGGGCCTGGCTCCACAGGGGAGCCACGGTGACCTGCGTCCGGGCGAGAAAATATCTAGGTCCTCGATTTGTACTTTTCATAAAGGTCTTTGAGCTGCTCTTTGTCTGATTCCTCACCTAGGACCTGTTTGTCTTGGGGGACCCTACCAGGGGGCATAGAAGCCCCCGGACAGCATAGCTCCTAGGATCAGTGGGACACGCAAACCACAAAGGTGGCGGCTCAGAAAGCAGGTTATATAAACATAACTCCAAAACCAAACATGCAAGATGTCTAAACATGCCTGTAATATTGTATCAATGTGAGTTTTACTAGAATCGGTTGTTTTTTTAAGGCTTGCAAACACAAAAAGTTTTTTTTACTCAATATGACAGTAAGTTCTTAAAATGCTGAGATAATGTGAAAAAAAGCAATACAAATGTATTCCAACATAATTCCTAAACCAAACATGCAAAATGTCTAAATATGCCTGTAATATTGAATCCATGTGAGTTTTACTAGAATGATTTGTTTTTGTAAGGTTTGCAAATACAAAAATTGAGTTTTATGACAGACACAAGTTAGTTTTTTTACTCATTATAACAGTATAGATGTCATACTATATATTAAAGTTATATAAACATAACTCCAAAACCAAACGTGCATTATGTCCAAAATTGCCTGTAATATTGTATAGATGTGAGTTTTACTAGAATCAGGTTTGCAAATACAAAAATTGGGTTTTATGACAGTATACTGTCACACTCAATATGACAGTATAACTGTCATACTAAATCCTACCATTTTCTTCCGCTTATCCGAGGTCGGGTTGCGGGGGCAGCAGCCTAAGCAGAGAGCCCAGACTTCCCTCTCCCCAGCCACTTCGTCCAGCTCTTCTCGGGGGATCCCGAGGCGTTCCCAGGCCATAGTCTTTCCAATGTATCCTAGGTCTTCCCCATGGCCTCCTGCCGTTCGGACCTAGGGAGGCGTTCGGGTGGCATCCTGAGCAGATGCCCGAACCACCTCATCTGGCTCCTCTCAACGTGGAGGAGCAGCGGCTTTACACTGAGTTCCTCCCAGATGACAGAGCTTCTCACCCTATCTCTAAGGGAGAGACCCACCACCCGGCGGAGGAAACTCATTTCGGCCGCTTGTACCCGTGACCTTGTCCTTTCGGTCATAACTCAAAGCTCATGACCATAGGTGAGGATGGGAACGTTGATCGACCGGTCAATTGAAAGCTTTTCCTTCTGGCTCAGCTCCTTCTTCACCACAACGGATCGATATAGCGTCCTCATTACTGAAGACGCCGCACCGATCCGCCTGTAGATCTCAAAATCCACTCTATCCTCACTCGTGAACAAGACTCCTAGGTACTTGAACTCGTTCACTTGGGGCAAGATCTCTTTCCCAACCTCGAGATGGCACTCCACCCTTTCCCGGGCGAGAACCATGGACTCGGACTTGGAGGTGCTGATTCTCATCCCAGTCGCTTCACTGCGAACCGATCCAATGAAAGCTGAAGATCTTGGCCAGTTGAAGCCATCAGGACCACATCCTCTGCAAAAAGCAGTGACCTAATCCTGCAGCCACCAAACCAGGCGCAGTCATGGCGTTGAGGGGATGCTCAAAGCCATGACTGCGCCTAGATATTCTGTCCATTAAAGTTATGAACAGAATCGGTGACAAAGGGCAGCTTTGGCGGAGTCCAACCCTCACTGGAAAGGGGTCCGACATACTGCCGGCAATGCGGACCAAGCTCTGACACTGATCATACAGGGAGACACCCGCCACAATCAGACATGCCGATACTCCATACTCTCTGACCACTCCCCACAGGATTTACCGGGGACCAAGGTCGAATGTCTTCTCCAAGTCCACAAAACTTATGTAGACTGGTTGGGCAAACTCCCATGCACACTCAAGGACCCTGCCGAGAGTATAGAGCTGGTCTACCGTTCCACGACCAGGACGAAAACCACACTGTTCGTCCTAGATCCGAGGTTCCTCCTCTCCATTACACATGAATAGACCTTACCGGGAAGGCTGAGGAGTGTGATCTACGATAGTTGGAACACACCCTCCGGTTCCCCTTCTTAAAGAGAGGTACCACCACCCCGGTCTGCCAATCCAGAGGTACCGCCCCCGATGTAGACGCAATGTTGCAGAGTCTTGTCAACCAAGACTGCCCCACAGCATCCAGAGCCTTAAGGAACTCCGGACGGAGCTCATACCCCCGGGGCCTTGCCACCGAGGAGCTTTTTAACTACCTTGGCAACCTCAGCCCCAGAAATAGGAGAGCCCACCACAGACTTCCCAGGCACTGTTTCCTCATAGGAAGACGTGTTGGTGGGACTGAGGAGGTCTCGCTTGGCCTGTCGGTATGCCCACTGCCTCTGGAGTCCCATGAGCCAAAAGGACCCGGTGGCTCTATCTTCAGCTTGACAGCATCCCTCACTGCTGGTGGATTACCGCCACGACAGGCACCAAACACCTTGCGGCCACAGCTTCAATCAGCTGGCTCAACAAGAGAGGAACGGTCCAGAACATGGTCCACTCAGACTCAATGTCCAGCACCTCCCTCGTGACATGTTCAAAGTTCTTCCGGACATGTTCAAAGTTCTTCAGGAGACTCTGCTAGGTGTTCCCAGCAGACCCTTACAATACGTTTGGGCCTGCCAGGTCTGACCGGCATCCTCCCCTACCATCGGAGCCAGCTCACCACCAGGTGGTGGTTGGTGGAAAGCTCTGCCCCTCTCTTCACCGAGTGTCCAAAACATGAGGCCGCAAATCCCATGACACAACTACAAAGTCAATCATGCGGCCGAGGGTGTCCTTGTGCCAAGTACACATATGGACACCCTTATGTTTGAACATTGTGTTTGTTATGGACAATCCGTGACAAGCACAAAAGTCCAATAACAAAGCACCACTTGGGTTCAGATCCGGGTGGCCATTTTTCCCAATCACGACTCTCCAGGTTTCACTGTCGTTGCCAACATAGCGTTGAAGTCCACCAGCAGAACAAGGGAATCACCCGCGGGAGCACTCTCCAGTACTCCCTCAAGGGAATCCAAAAAGAGTTGGTACTCTGAGCTGCTGTTTGGTGTGTAAACACAAACAACAGTCAGGACCCGTCACCCAACCCGAAGGCTGAAGGAAGCTACCATCTCGTCTATTGGGTTTAAAGTCCAACGTGCAGGCTTTGAGCCGGCGGGCAACAAGAATTGCCACCCCAGCCTCTCATTAGTTGCAACGCCAGTGTGGAATCTCTTCCACTCTGGCGTTGCAAGTAATGAAAGTTCAGCTCAGTCCAGCCCCTCTGAGAGAACAGGTTCCAGAGCCCTTGCTGTGAGTCCAACTATATCTAGCCGGGAACGTCTCCACCTCATGCACCAGCTCAGGCTCCTTCCCTCCCAGCGAGGTGACGTTCCATGTCCCAAGAGCGAGCTTATGTAGCCGATAATCGGACCACCAAGTGCCCTGCCTTCGGCTGCCGCCCAGCTCACACTGCACCCTCTATGACCCAGCCCATGAGTGGTGAGCCCTGGAGGGGGGATCCACGTTGCCTCTTCGAGCTGAGCACGGCTGGACCCCATGGGGACAGGCCCGTCAATCGCCATCGTGCCACACCTCTGGGCCTGGCTCCACAGGGGAGCCACGGTGACCTGCGTCCGGGCGAGAAAAAATCTAGGTCCTCAATTGTACTTTTAATAAAGGTCTTTGAGCTGCTCTTTGTCTGATCCCTCACCTAGGACCTGTTTGTCTTGGGAGACCATAGAAGCCCCCGGACAACATAGTTCCTGGATCAGTGGGACACGCAAACCACAAGGGTGGCGGCTCAGAAAGCAGGTTATATAAATATAACTCCAAAACCAAACATGCAATATGCCTAAACATGCCTGTAATATTGTATCAATGTGAGTTTTCCTAGAATCGGTTGTTTTTGTAAGGTTTGCAAATACAAAAATTAGGTTTTACTCACAATGACAAAATCACACTCAATATGACAGTTATTTAAACATAACTCATAAACCACACAAAAAAATGGCTAATAATGCCTGAAATAATGAATCATTGGGAGTTTTACTGAGTTTTACATTTTGCAAACACAAAAAGTATTTTTTTACTTGACTGTAATGTTCTTAGAACCCTGAGATAAAGGGAAAAAAGCAATACAAATGTATTTAAACCTAACTCCTAAACAACACATGCAAAATGGCTAATAATGCCTAGGGAGACATGTAACGTTGTTAGTTTAAAAAAATGATCTTTTGTAAAGATATCAAAGACACAAGCTAGTTTTTTTTATTCAATATGACAGTATAACAGTCATACTAAATATGAAAGTTCTTTAAACATAACTCCAAAACCAAACATGTGTCATGTCTAAAAATGCCTGTAATAATGTATTTATGTGAGTTTGTAAGGTTTGCAAAAACAAAAAGTAGTTTTTTACTCAATATGAAAGTAATGTTCTTAGAATCCTGAGATAATTCGAAAAAAGCAATACAAATGTATTCAAACACAAATTTTAAACCAAACATGTATAATGTCTAAAAATGCCTGTAATATTGAATCTATATAAGTTTTACTAGAATCAATTGTTTTTGTAAGGTTTGCAAATACAAAAATTAGGTTTTACACATAATGACATTAAAACTGTAACACTCAATATGACAATTATTTATTTATAACTCCTAACCACACATGAAACATGTCTAATAATGCGTGAAAAAATGTATCTTTGTGAGTGTTACTAGAAACATTTTCTTTTGTAAGGTTTGCAAAGACAGGTTAGTTTTTTTTACTCAATATGACAGTATAACTGCCACACTCAATATGACAGTTATTTAAACATAACTCTTAAACTACACATGAAAAATGATTAACAATGCCTGAAATAATGCATTCTTGTAAGTTTTACTCGAAACATATGCTTTTTTAAGGCTTGCAAACACAAAAATTATTTTTTTTACTCAATATGACAGTAATGTTCTAAAATTCTGAGAAAATACGAACAAATTAATAAAAATGATTCCAACATAATTCCTAAACCAAACATGCAAAATGTCTAAAAATATCTGTAATATTGAATCCATGTGAGTTTTACTAGATTTAAATGATTTTGTAAGGTTTGCAAATACATAAATTAGGTTTTACTTGCTATGTCATAACTGACAGTATATGACAGTTATTTAACCATAACTCAAACCACACATGAAAAATGGCTAATAATGCCTGAAATAATGCATCCTTGGCCGTTTTACTCGAAACACATGCTTTTTTAAATCTTGCAAACACAAAAAGTAGTTTTTTTCCTCAATATGACTGTAATGTTCTTAAAATCCTGAGATAATGCGAAAAAAGCGATAAAAATGTATTTAAACATTACTCCTAAACAACATATGCAAAATGGCTAATAATGCCTGGAAACATGTATCTTTGTTAGTTTTACTGGAAAAATGATATTTTGTAAAGTTTGCAAAGACACAAGCCAGTTTTTTTAATTCAATATGACAGTATAACAGTCATATTAAATATGAAAGTTATATAAACATAACTCCAAAACCAAACATGTGTCATGTCTAAAAATGCCTGTAATAATGTATTAATGTGAGTTTGTAAGGTTTGCAAAAACAAAAACTATTTTTTTACTCAATATGAAAGTAATGATCTTAGAATCCTGAGATAATGCGAAAAAAGCAATAAAAAATTATTTAAACATAACTCCTAAACAACCCAGGCAAAATGGGTAATAATACCTGGAGACATGTATTTTTGTTAGTTTTACTAGAAAATGTATCTTTTGTAAAGTTTGCAAAGACACAAGCTAGTTGTTTTTATTCAATAAGACAGTATAACAGTCATACTAAATATGAAAGTTATATAAACATAACTCCAGAACCAAACGTGTGTCATGTCTAAAATTGCCTATAATAATGTATTTATGTGAGTTTGTAAGGTTTGCAAAAACAAAAAGTAGTTTTTTCCTCAATATGAAATTAAGGATTTTACAATCCTGAGATAATGCGAAAAAAGCAATAAAATGTATTTAAACATAATTCCTAAACAACCCAGGCAAAATGGCTAATAATGCCTGGAGACAAGTATCTTTGTTAGTTTTACTAGAAAAATGATCTTTTGTAAGGATATCAAAGACACAAGCTAGTTTTTTTTATTCAATATGACAGTATAACAGTCCTACTAAATATGAAAGTTATCAAAACATAACTCCAAAACCAAACATGTGTTATGTCTAAAAATGCCTGTAATAATGTATTTATGTGAGTTTGTAAGGTTTGCAAAAACAAAAAGTAGTTTTTTACTCAATATGAAAGTAATGATCTAAGAATCCTGAGATAATGCGAAAAAAGCAATAAAAATGTATTTAAACATAATTCCTAAACAACCCATGCAAAATGGGTAATAATGCCTGGAGACATGTATCTTTGTTAGTTTTACTAGAAAAATGATCTTTTGTAAAGTTTGCAAAGACACAAGCTAGTTTTTTTTTATTTAATATGACAGTATAACAGTCATACTAAATATAAAAGTTATATAAACATAACTCCAAAACCAAACATGTGTCATGTCTAAAAATGTCTGTAATAATGTATTTATGTGAGTTTGTAAGGTTTGCAAAAACAAAAAGTAGTGTTTTACTCAATATGAAAGTAATGATCTTAGAATCCTGAGATAATGCGAAAAAAGCAATAAAAATGTATTCAAACACAACTTTTAAACCAAACATGTAAATTGTCTAAAAATGCCTGTAATATTGAATCTATGTAAGTTTTACTAGAATCAATTGTTTTTGTAAGGTTTGCAAATACAAAAATTAGGTTTTACACATAATGACATTATAACTTTAACACTCAATATGAAAGTTATTTAATTATAACTCCTAAATACACATGAAACATGTCTAATAGCGTGAAAAAAATTATCTTTGTGAGTGTTGCTAGAAACATTTTCTTTTGTAAGGTTTGCAAAGACACAAGTTAGTTTTTTTTAACTCAATATGACAGTATAACGCCACACTCAATATGACAGTTATTTAAACATAACTCCTAAACCACACCTGAAAAATGGCTAATAATGCCTGAAATAATGCATCTTTGGGAGTTTTACTGGAAACATATGCTTTTTTTAAGGCTTGCAAACACAAAAATTATTTTTTTACTCAATATGACAGTAATGTTCTAAAAATCCTGAGATAATGTGAAAAAAGCAATACAAATGTATTACAACATATTCCTAAACCAAACATGCAAAATGTCTGAAAATGCCTGTAATATTGAATCCATGTGAGTTTTATTTGAATCAGTTGTATGGTTTGCTAATACAAAAATTGGGTTTTATGACAAACAAGACTCAATATAACAGTTTAGCTGTCATACTATGTATGAAAGTTATATAAACATAACTCCAAAACCAAACATGCATTATGTCCAAAACTGCCTGTAATATTGTATATATGTGAGTTTTACTAGAATCAGGGTTGCAAATACAAAAATTGGGTTTTATGACAGTATACTGTCACACTCAATATGACAGTTATTTAAACATAACTCAAACAACACATGCAAAATGGCTAATAATGCCTGGAGCATGTATCTTAGTTAGTTTTACTAGAAAAATGGTATTTTGTAAGGTTTGCAAAGACACAAGTTAGTTGTTTTTTTTATTCAATATGACAGTATAACTGTCATACTAAATATGAAAGTTATATAAACATAACTCTAAAACCAAACATGCATTGTGTCTAAAAATGCCTGTAATGTTGTATCTGTGTGAGTTTAACTAGATTTAGTTGTTTTTGTAAGGTTTGCAAATACAAAATAAGGGTTTTACTCACTATGACAGTTTACTGTCACACTCAATCTGACAGTTATTTATTTAAATATAACTCCTAAACCACACATGCAAAATGGCTAATAATGCCTGGAGATATGTATCTTTGTGAGTTTTACTAGAAACATTATATTGTGTAAGGTTTAGTTAGTTTTTGTACTCAATCTGACAGTATAACTGTCATTCTAAATCCATCCATTTTCTTCCGCTTATCCGAGGTCGGGTTGCGGGGGCAGCAGCCTGAGCAGAAAATCCCAGACTTCCCTCTCCCCAGCCACTTCGTCCAGCTCTTCTCGGGGTATTCCGAGGCGTTCCCAGGCCAGCCGGGGACATAGTCTTTCCAATGTGTCCTAGGTCTTCCCCGTGGCCTCCTGCCACACCTCCCTAGAGGCGTTCGGGTGGCATCCTGAGCAGATGCCCGAACCACCTCATGGGTCCTCTCAATGTGGAGGAGCAGCGGGTTTACTTTGAGTACCTCCCGGATGACAGAGCTTCTCACCCTGTCTCTAAGGGAGAGACTCACCACCCGGCAGAGGAAACGCATTTCGGCCGCTTGTCCTTTCGGTCATAACCCAAAGCTGGGAACGTAGATCGACGGTAAATTGAGAGCTTTTCCTTCTGGCTCAGCTCCTTCTTCACCACAACGGATCGATATAGCGTCCTCAATACTGAAGACGCCGCACCAATCCGCCTGTGGATCTCTCGATCCACTCTATCCTCACTCGTGAACAAGACTCCTAGGTACTTGAACTCCTCCACTTGGGGCAAGATCTCCTCCCCAACCTGGAGATGGCACTCGACCCTTTCCTGCGTGGACTTGGACTTGGAGGTGCTGATTCTCATCCCAGTCGCTTCACACTCAAGGACCCTGCCGACAGTATAGACCTGGTCTACCGTTCCACGACCAGGACGAAAACCACACTGTTCGTCCTGGATCCGAGTTTCCTCCTCTCCAGTACACATGAACAGAGCTTACCGGGAAGGCTGAGGAGTGTGTTTCACGATAGTTGGCACACACCCTCCGGTTCCCCTTCTTAAAGAGAGGAACCACCACCCCGGTGTGCCAATCCAGAGGAACCGCCCCCAATGTTCACGCGATGTTGCAGAGTCTTGTCAACCAAGACAGCCCCACAGTATCCAGAGCCTTAAGGAACTCATCCACCATCGGGGCCTTGCCACAGAGGAGCTTTTTAACTACCTAGGCAACCTAAGCCCCAGAAATAGGAGAGTCCACCACAGACTCCCCAGGCACTGCTTGGCCTGTCGGTATGCCCGCTGCCTCTGGAGTCCCATGAGCCAAAAGGACCCGATAGGCTCTTTCTTCAGCTTGACGGCATCCCTCACTGCTGGTGGCCACCAGCGAGTTCTAGGATTACCGCCACGACAGGCACCAAACACCTTGCGGCCACAGCTCCAATCAGCAGGCTCGACAAGAGAGGCACGGAACATGGTCCACTCAGACTCAATGTCCAGCACCTCCCTCGTGACATGTTCAAAGTTCTTCCTTATGTTTGAACATTGTGTTTGTTATGGACAATCCGTGACGAGCACAAAAGTCCAATAACAAAGCACCACTTGGGTTCAGATCCGGGTGGCCATTTTTCCCAATCACGACTCTCCAGGTTTCACTGTCCTTGCCAACATGAGCATTGAAGTCCCCCAACAGAACAAGGGAATCACCCGAGGGAGCACTCTCCAGTACTCCCTCAAGGGAATCCAAATAGAGTGGGTACTCTGAGCTGCTGTTTGGTGCGTAAACACAAACAACAGTCAGGACCCGTCACCCAACCCGAAGGCGGAGGGAAGCTACCATCTCGTCTACTGGGTTAAAGTCCAACGTGCAGGCTTTGAGCAACAACAATTGCCACCCCAGCCTCTCATTGCTTGCAACGCCAGAGTGGAAGAGAGTCCAGCCCCTCTTGAGAGAACAGGTTCCAGAGCCCTTGCTGTGCGTCGAAGTGAGTCCAACTATATCTACCCGGAACTTCTTCACCTCGCGCACCAGCTCAGTCTCTTTCCCTCCCAGCGAGGTGATGTTCCACGTCCCAAGAGCGAGCTTATGTAGCCGATAATCGGACCGCCAAGTGCCCTGCCTTCGGCTGCCGCCCAGTTCACACTGCATCTGACCTCTATGACCTCAATGGGCCCATGAGTGGTGAGCCCATTGGAGGGTTGACCCACGTTGCCTCTTCGAGCTGAGCCCGGCAGGGCCCCAAGGAGACAGGCCCGGCCACCAGTCGCTCGCCATCGTGCCCCACCTCTGCGCCTGGCTCCACAGGGGAGCCACGGTGACCTGCGCCTGGGCGAGAAAAAATCTAGGTCCTCGATTTGTACTTTTCATAAAGGTCTTTGAGCTGCTCTTTGTCTGATCCCTCACCTAGGACCTTTTCTCAGGGGATCCCGAGGCGTTCCCAGGCCAGCCGGGAGACATAGTGTTCCCAGTGTGTCCTGGGTCTTCCCCGTGGCCTCCAGGATGACAGAGCTTCACCTTCACCAGGGGTGTCAAACTCAAATACAGAGTGGGCCAAAGTTTAAAACTGAACAAAGCCACGGGCCAAGGTTGAACAAATTAACCTTTTAATAGGGACCCAAACAAGTTTTGCATTGAATATTGAACAAGCAAGGCTTATATAACTTTATAGTGACATGCAAAATGGAGTTTCAAATAATAATAATAATCATTAAAAAATATAAATTGCATATCAAATAGAATTTAAATAAAAATTGAATGCCTCTTTTCTATTTGCAGCCTTCTGAGGTAAATATCAACATTAACTTTTTCCACAGGCTAATAAATTTGAAAATAAAATAACAATGAATAAAACAACCATTCAGGACTTTAAACTGCTCAGTTTGCAACACACTGATCTAATTTGATGTGCCCAAGCCAGATACCTGGCATCTTTTTTTAGATGCTAGTTCTTTAATGTCGGGGCTCAGGCTTTGAGCTGAGGCAACTTTCATTATCGAACGAAGGTGTTCAACAGTCATATCTCATACACCCAATTCTAACATCATTCACACCCAGTCACAAGATATGTGCTGCTTCAGCACGCATACGCAAATGAATGCAACACATACTTCATCAACAGCGATACAGGTTACACTGAGGGTGCCAGTATAAAAAACTTTAACACTGTTAGAAATATACGCCACACTGTGAACCCACACCAAACAAAAATAAAAATCACTTTTCGGGAGAACATCCGCACCGTTACATAACATAAACACAAAAGAACAAATACCCAGAATCTTTTGCAGCACTAACTCTTTCGGGATGCTACAAAATACACCCCCCGCTACCACCAAACCCCCCCCCCACACACACACACACACACACACACACACACACCTTGTAGCGTCCCGGAAGATTTAGTGCTACAAAGGGTTCTGGGTATTTGTTGTGTTGTGTTTATGTTGTGTTACGGTGCGGATGCTCTCCCGAAATGTGTTTGTCATTCTTGTTTGGTGTGGATTCACAGTGTGGCGTATATTTCTAAAAGTGTTAAAGTTTTTTATTTGGCTACCGTCAGTGTAACCTGTATCGCTGTTGATGAAGTATGCGTTGCATTCAATTGTGTGTGTGTGTGTGGGTGCAGAAGCTGCACTGACATGAAACTGGGCCGGCACTCGTTTGACTAGCTGAAAAAAAAAAAAAAAAAATTCGGGAGGAGTGCTGGAGTCACTCCCGGGAGGGTTGGCAAGTATTAGAAGTAGCGGTGAATGCGGTGTTACCGCGGCACTGCCTCAATGTATAATCGCCGGTCCAGCTTTAGTGTTAATTTGATATTGCCTCAAGGGCCAAGTCAAATTACACGTTGGGCCAAATTTGGCCCACGGGCCAGAGTTTGACACCCATGACCTTCACTGTAAAAAATTACTGTAAAAATAAAAAATACAATTACAGTTATATACTCCATCCATCCATCCATCCATTTTCTACCGCTTATTCCCTTCGGGGTCGCGGGGGGCGCTGGAGCCTATCTCAGCTACAATCAGGCGGAAGGCGGGGTACACCCTGGACAAGTCGCCACCTCATCGCAGGGCCAACACAGATAGACAGACAACATTCACACTCATGGGCCAATTTAGTGTTGCCAATCAACCTATCATGTTCTTCTTAAATGCAGTTAAGTACTGTAAATTTTGTTGCATTTTTCAAAAAATATCGACCAGCAGTAAGTTACTGTAAAACCTACAGTGTAATTCAGTATTTTTCAGACTTGTTTCCTGGGTCCGCCCACAATTCGTCCAACCGAGCTTCATTTCACCTGGCCGACCCTGCTAAATCCATCCTACTGCATCGTGTGTTTTTGATAACAAGGTAAGAGTCACTTGTACCTTGATGTGTCATTTTCTGTTTGAATTACTTTATATATATATTTATAAAGTCCGAAATGTCAGCATCACAGACACTATCGTTGACCACGCGCATGTACCGCCGCATGCTAGCTAGCTAAGTTTTCTTCTTTTTTGTCATAGTCATCATAAAAGAGGATAACTTGCCACATATGTGCTACGACTTGCAGCAATGTATTTGCGTATGTTAGACACATGCAAAGTCATAGTTGTATGCCTAATGCATCGTTTAAGTGTGCTTTCCCTAAATGCACAAGAGTTTTTTCCAACTTCTCAGCCTTCAAAACTCACAGCCGTCGTCATAAATATGGCAAGAGTAGGACTGATATGTATAGCGCAGAAGGTTTACCTTGTAATATTGTCTCATGTAGCGCGAAGTGCGATGATATACGGGCCCTTCTCCTGCATTTGAAAAGTCATATTACCGAAGGTAGGACAGTTACGTGCCCCTTCAGTCAATGTGAAAAAAGATTTACAGTTAAGTCTACTTTCACATCGCACGCGTCAAACACTGAACGAAGTTTGACTTGATCAACAGTAAATCCAAGCAGCTCTTGTGTTATTAACACTGATGATGACTATTGTGATATGCAACTTGAGAATTCAGGATATTCCTGTTATGAAGACATGGAGGTCTACTTGCATTAAAAAAATGTTCACAGCACTGAAAAAAGGTTGAGAACCACTGCCTTAGGACAGAAATCTTTAACATCAATATTTATGGAACATGTCCACTACGCTTTAACCAAGCCTCCATTGTTTTCTACATGGATAGTTGATTGACAGTTGGTGTCGTGTGGCACCGCCAGGTAGAGTCAAACCATCATGTCATGGGGGAAACTCTGGCTTTATGGTAATGAATGGAATAGCCTACTTGATTAGTTGTTCAGTTTATGAACTTACATTCATATTTTGTCGAAGTATTATTCAATAAATATATTTATAAAGGATTTTTGAATTGTTGCTATTTTTAGAATATTTAAAAAAAATCTCACATACCCCTTGGCATACCTTCAAGTACCCCCAGGAGTACGCGTACCCCCATTTGAGAACCACTGCCTTAGGAGACTAGATGTAAACAGAGTAAAGAGAGAGAGAGTGAGGTGGCCATTCCAAATACTTTTAAAATGCTACCCATATTGGATACTGTTTAGGAACATAAACTGCATTTCTTGACTGTACCAGTTGCTGGTGACAAAGTCACAATAAAACGTTGGATGATCAGCATGGAAGGTGATGTCATCTGCAAAGGCGTCCAACCTAGCTTAATCTCAGGGCTTGCTGCCCTTCTTGCCACCTACTATGTGTTCAACTTGGAATACCAAGAGGAAGGTCCTCGGACATTGGAATTTGTTCAAAGGTAAATCCTCTTGATACTGTTAAAATACTGTTAGGATATTTTATTTTATATTTCTCACCTCTGTTCAGGAATTTGACTTGTCATTTCCCCAATTGTGTGCCTTAAATCAATGACTCTTCTGTTCCTTTGTGTACCTTCTTATTAGGGACCGAAGCACCAGTTTGACTCTAGGATACAGAGAAGGTAGGTAATGTGCAGGTAAAGATATGTTGACTGGGTCAAAGAAGGAAGCACCTGTTTGACCCCAGGATGCAGAAAAAGTAGGTAATTTGCAGGTAAAGATATGTTGACTGGATGATGGCAGGAAGCACCAGCTTGACCCGAGAATGCAGAGCAAGTAGGTAATGTGCGGGTGAAGATATGTTGAATGGGTAAAGGCAGGAAAAACCAGTGTGACCCCACCATGCAGGGAAGGTAGGTAATGTGCGGGTGAAGGTAAGTTGAATGGGTGAAAGAAGGAAGCGCATGTGTGGTCGAGGCCCTGCAGACAAGGTAGGTATGTGCAGGTGAAGATATGTTGTATGGTGAAAGAAAGAAGCACCAGTGTGACCCAAGGATGCAGGGAAGGTAGGTAATGTGCAGGTAAAGATATGTTGAATGGGTGAAGGCAGGAAACACCAGCTAAACGCCAGGATACAGAGAAGGTAGGTAATGTGCAGGTAAAGATATGTTGAATGAGTAAAGGCAGGAAACACCAGCTTGACTCCAGGATACAGAGAAGGTAGGTAATGTGCAGGTAAAGATATGTTGAATGGGTAAAGGTAGAAAGCACCAGCGTGACCACACTATGCAGAGAAGGTAGGTAATGTGCAGGTAAAGATATGTTGAATGGGTAAAGGCAAGAAGCACCAGTGTGACCCCAGGATGCAGAGAAGATAGGTAATGAGCAGGTAACGATATGTTAAATGGGTGAAAGCAGGAAACATCAGCGTAAATACACGGTCCCGTAGATGGAGAGAAAACATAAATAGAGAGAGGGATTGGGGAGGCTTTAGCATTGTCTTCCTCTCTGAATTTGTCTTAATGGGTTTTAGAGCATTCACTCATCTACAGCTGTGGTTATGGTATAGGCTCACATATATCCTAAAATTGATATTAATATTTGTGCAGTGCATATTCCTAAATAACAATGTGAGGGGGGTTCTGTATCGACTGCAAGTAATCTTCAATCACAACAGAATATCTAATATGCTTTCTCTCTTTTTTAGGCGATTCATTGGCGTTAACCCTGAGAGGGGAACAAAGGCTAGCCAGGGAAAGGTGGTGTCCAAGAAGACCGGGAAGCTGGTCCAGAAAAAGGCAGCAACTGTAAATCCTCACGTAGCCACCCTTATAAAACATCTCACAGACTTTGAGTGGGGCTTTATGTAGCCGACAACTAAACACTGGACTCGTGTTCAGTGTTTTGTCTCCAGTTAGAAATTAAGTGGACATGTTATAAATGTTAAAATGCTTTACTGAAAATAAGAAGAATGCACTAAATGTATTTTGAATGTACTTGATGCACAATAAATAATTGGTTAATAAAAACATAATCTTGCAAGGCCATTTCTCCAGTCATTTTTATGCCAGCAGATTGCAGGGGTTTTGATTTTGAAAAATTAAAAGTTCAACTCATTAACTTCTAGTGGCATTATACTGTAAAGCTCAGTCTATAGTGCTTACAATTATTTTACTGTAATTAACTGTTAATGGATATTACAGTAGATACACTAAAATAACAGTGTAATGCCGCTAAACAGATGACAGTATTATGCTGTGAAGCGTATATTTGATACAGCACAGTACTGTGATACTTTTTACAGTAATAAACTGTAGTGATAAATCACAGTATGTGTGCTGTAGAAAAACAGTTTTATAATGGAACCATTAGCTGCCAGTAGGTTACTGTAATTAAACGGTGAAAATTCTTACAGTAAGGGAGAGACCCGCCACCCAGCGGAGAAAACTCATTTCGGCCGCTTGTACCCGTGATGTCCTTTCGGTCATAACCCAAAGCTCATGACCATAGGTGAGGATGGGAACGTAGATTGACCGGTAAATTGAGAGCTTTTCCCTCTGGCGCAGCTCCTTCTCACCACAACGAATCGATATAGCGTCCTCATTACTGAAGACGCCGCACCGATCAGCCTGTGCATCTCACGATCCACTCTTCCCTCACTCATGAACAAGACTCCAGGTACTCGAACTCATCCACTTGGGGCAAGATCTCCTGCCCAACCTCGAAATGGCACTCCACCCTTTCCCGGGCGAGAACCTCGGACTTGGAGGTGCTGATTCTCATCCCAGTCGCTTCACACTCGGCTGCGAACCAATCCAATGAGAGCTGAAGATCCTGGCCAGTTAAAGCCATAAGGACCACATCATCTGCAAAAAGGAGAGACCTAATCCTGCAGCCACCAAACCGGATCCCCTCAACGCCATGACTGCGCCTAGAAATTCTGTCCATAAAATTTATGAACACATTTGGTGACTAAGGGCAGCCAACACGAGGGTTGGACTCCGGTCCAACCCTCACTGGAAAGGGGTCCGACTTACTGCTGGCAATGCGGACCAAGCTCTGACACTGATCATACAGGGAGCGACCCGCCACAATCAGACATGCCGATACCCCATACTCTCTGAGCACTCCCCACAGGACTTCCCGGGGTGGCCACGGTCGAATGTCTTCTCCAAGTCCACAAAGCACATGTAGACTGGTTGGACAAACTCCCATGCACACTCAAGGACCGTGCCGAGAGTATAGAGCTGGTCTACCGTTCCACGACCAGGACGAAAACCACACTGTTCGTACTGGATCCGATGTTCCTCCTCTCCAGTACACATGAATAGACCTTACCGGGAAGGCTGAGGAGTGTGATCTACGATAGTTGGAACACACCCTCCGGTTCCCCTTCTTAAAGAGAGGAACCACCACCCCGGTCTGCCAATCCAGAGGTACCGCCTCTGATGTCCATGCGATGTTGCAGAGTCTTGTCAACTAAAACAGCCCCACAGCATCCAGAGCCTTAAGGAACTCCGGACGGAGCTCATCCACCCCCGCGGCCTTGCCACCGAGGAGCTTTTTAACTACCTTGGCAACCTCAGCCCCAGAAATAGGAGAGCCCACCACAGATTCCCCAGGCACTGCTTGGCCTGTCGGTATGCCCGCTGCCTCTGGAGTCCCATGAGCCAAAAGGACCAGATAAGCTCTTTCTTCAGCTTGACGGTATCCCGCACTGCTGGTGGCCACCAGCGGGTTCTAGGATTACCGCCACGACAGGCACCAAACACCTTGCGGCCACAGCTCCAATCAGCTGGCTTGACAAGAGAGGCACGGAACATGATCCATTCAGACTCAATGTCCAGCACCTCCTTTGTGACATGTTCAAAGTTCCTCCGGAGGTAGAAAAAGAAACTCTCTCTGACAGGAGACTCTGCTAGGCATTCCCAAAAGACTCTCACAATGCGTTTGGGCCTGCCAGGTCTGTCCGGGATCCTACCCCACCATCGGAGCCAGCTCACCAGGTGGTGATCGGTAGAAAGCTCGCCCCTCTCTTCACCCGAGTGTCCAAAACATGAGGCCGCAAATCCCATGACACAACTACAAAGTCAATAATGGAACTGCGGCCGAGGGTGTCCTGGTGCCAAGTGCACATATGGACACCCTTATGTTTGAACATTGTGTTTGTTATGGACAATCCGTGACGAGCACAAAAGTCCAATAATAAAGCACCACTTGGGTTCAGATCCGGGTGGCCATTTTTCCCAATCACGACTCTCCAGGTTTCAAAGTCGTTGCCAACATGAGCGTTGAAGACCCCCATTAGAACAAAGGAATCACCCGAGGGAGCACTCTCAAGGGAATCAAAAAAGAGTGGGTACTCTGAGCTGCTGTTTGGTGCGTAAACACCAACAACAGTCAGGACCCGTCACCCAACCCGAAAGTGGAGGGAAGTTACCATCTCGTCTTCTGGGTTAAGTCCAACGTGCAGGCTTTGAGCCGGGGGGCAACAAGAATTGCCAACCCAGCCTCTCATTACTTGCAACGCCAGAGTGGAAGAGAGTCCAACCCCTCTTGAGAGAACAGGTTCCAGAGCCCTTGCTGTGCGTCGAAGTGAGTCCAGCTTTATCTAGCCGGGAACTTCTCCACCTCGCGAGGTGACGTTCCACGTCCCAAGAGCGAGCTTATGTAGCCGATAATCGGACCGCCAAGTGCCCTGCCTTCGGCTTCCGCCCAGCTAACACTGCACCCGACCTCTATGACCCAGCCCATGAGTGGTGAGCCTATTGCAGGGGGGACCCACGTTGCCTCTTCGAGCTGGGCCCCATGGGCACCAGTCGCTCGCCATCGTGCCCCACCTCTGGGCCTGGCTCCACAGGGGAGCCACGGTGACCCGCGTCCGGGCGAGAAAATATCTAGGTCCTCGATTTGTACTTTTCATAAAGGTCTTTGAGCTGCTCTTTGTCTGATTCCTCACCTAGGACCTGTTTGTCTTGGGGGACCCTACCAGGGGGCATAGAAACCCCCGGACAACATAGCTCCTAGGATCAGTGGGACACGCAAACCACAAAGGTGGCGGCTCAGAAAGCAGGTTATATAAACATAACTCCAAAACCAAACATGCAAGATGTCTAAACATGCCTGTAATATTGTATCAATGTGAGTTTTACTAGAATCGGTTGTTTTTTTAAGGCTTGCAAACACAAAAAGTTTTTTTTACTCAATATGACAGTAAGTTCTTAAAATGCTGAGATAATGTGAAAAAAAGCAATACAAATGTATTCCAACATAATTCCTAAACCAAACATGCAAAATGTCTAAAAATGCCTGTAATATTGAATCCATGTGAGTTTTACTAGAATCATTTGTTTTTGTAAGGTTTGCAAATACAAAAATTGAGTTTTATGACGGACACAAGTTAGTTTTTTTACTCATTATAACAGTATAGATGTCATACTCATACTACATAATCATTAAAGTTATATAAACATAACTCGAAAACCAAACGTGCATTATGTCCAAAATTGCCTGTAATATTGTATAGATGTGAGTTTTACTAGAATCAGGTTTGCAAATACAAAAATTGGGTTTTATGACAGTATACTGTCACACTCAATATGACAGTATAACTGTCATACTAAATCCATCCATTTTCTTCCGCTTATCCGAGGTCGGGTTGCGGGGGCAGCAGCCTAAGCAGAGAGCCCAGACTTCCCTCTCCCCAGCCACTTCGTCCAGCTCTTCTCGGGGGATCCCGAGGCGTTCCCAGGCCATAGTCTTTCCAATGTATCCTAGGTCTTCCCCATGGCCTCCTGCCGTTCGGACCTAGGGAGGCGTTCGGGTGGCATCCTGAGCAGATGCCTGAACCACCTCATCTGGCTCCTCTCAATGTGGAGGAGCAGCGGCTTTACACTGAGTTCCTCCCAGATGACAGAGCTTCTCACCCTATCTCTAAGGGAGAGACCCACCACCCGGCGGAGGAAACTCATTTCGGCCGCTTGTACCCGTGACCTTGTCCTTTCGGTCATAACCCAAAGCTCATGACCATAGGTGAGGATGGGAACGTTGATCGACCGGTAAATTGAAAGCTTTTCCTTCTGGCTCAGCTCCTTCTTCACCACAACGGATCGATATAGCGTCCTCATTACTGAAGACGCCGCACCGATCCGCCTGTAGATCTCAAAATCCACTCTATCCTCACTCGTGAACAAGACTCCTAGGTACTTGAACGCCTTCACTTGGGGCAAGATCTCTTTCCCAACCTCGAACCCGGGAAAGGGTGGAGTGCCATCTGGCACTCCACCCTTTCCCGGGCGAGAACCATGGACTCGGACTTGGAGGTGCTGATTCTCATCCCAAACGCTTCACTGCGAACCGATCCAATGAAAGCTGAAGATCTTGGCCAGTTGAAGCCATTAGGACCACATCATCTGCAAAAAGCAGAGACCTAATCCTGCAGCCACCAAACCAGGCGCAGTCACGGCGTTGAGGGGATCCTCAAAGCCATGACTGCGCCTAGATATTCTGTCCATTAAAGTTATGAACAGAATCGGTGACAAAGGGCAGCCTTGGCGGAGTCCAACCCTCACTGGAAAGGGGTCCGACATACTGCCGGCAATGCGGACCAAGCTCTGACACTGATCATACAGGGAGACACCCGCCACAATCAGACATGCCGATACTCCATACTCTCTGAGCACTCCACACAGGATTTACCGGGGACCAAGGTCGAATGTCTTCTCCAAGTCCACAAAACTTATGTAGACTGGTTGGGCAAACTCCCATGCACACTCAAGGACCCTGCCGAGAGTATAGAGCTGGTCTACCGTTCCACGACCAGGACGAAAACCACACTGTTCGTCCTGGATCCGAGGTTCCTCCTCTCCATTACACATGAATAGACCTTACCGGGAAGGCTGAGGAGTGTGATCTACGATAGTTGGAACACACCCTCCGGTTCCCCTTCTTAAAGAGAGGTACCACCACCCCGGTCTGCCAATCCAGAGGTACCGCCCCCGATGTAGACGCAATGTTGCAGAGTCTTGTCAACCAAGACTGCCCCACAGCATCCAGAGCCTTAAAGGGAAACTTCGGTTTTTTTCAACCTGGGCCCTGTTTTCATAATTTTTTCTGTATATGTGAGTGCTGGATAAAACATTTTTTGAGGTCGCGCCAGTATTGAGCAGGGCAGGCAGCCTCCAGCCCAGCTAACGCTCGTACACAGGGCAACTGGCTCTCGTCAAAATTCGGCCTATAAACATGCATTTTTTTCACACTGACAGGCTCAGATAGTTACAATGAGTGTCCGACAACATACTAGAAAGGAGAAATTAACGTATGTCTCTACCTTTAGCTGGAGATCGCTGTTTGTTGTGAGCAGTGTCCAAATCTCACCACGCTACAAATCTCGTTCCGAAATCTCGCGATAACTCGCGACAAAACACCGGTGGAAAAACAGTTACCTGACTGAGGTGAAGAGAGATGACTGAAGTGATTTTCTGTTGGATTACCGAAGATTACTTCGGTAATCCAACAGAAAATCACTTCAGTCATCTCAGTCTTACCGAAGATTACTTCGGTAATCCAACAGAAAATCACTTCAGTCATCTCTCTTCACCTCAGTCAGGTAACTGTTTTTCCACCGGTGTTTTGTCGCGAGTTATCGCGAGATTTCGGTCCACAAAACTTATGTAGACTGGTTGGGCAAACTCCCATGCACACTCAAGGACCCTGCCGAGAGTATAGAGCTGGTCTACCGTTCCACGACCAGGACGAAAACCACACTGTTCGTCCTGGATCCGAGGTTCCTCCTCTCCATTACACATGAATAGACCTTACCGGGAAGGCTGAAGAGTGTGATCTACGATAGTTGGAACACACCCTCCGGTTCCCCTTCTTAAAGAGAGGTACCACCACCCCGGTCTGCCAATCCAGAGGTACCGCCCCCGATGTAGACGCAATGTTGCAGAGTCTTGTCAACCAAGACTGCCCCACAGCATCCAGAGCCTTAAGGAACTCCGGACGGAGCTCATACCCCCGGGGCCTTGCCACCGAGGAGCTTTTTAACTACCTTGGCAACCTCAGCCCCAGAAATAGGAGAGCCCACCACAGACTTCCCAGGCACTGTTTCCTCATAGGAAGACGTGTTGGTGGGACTGAGGAGGTCTCGCTTGGCCTGTCGGTATGCCCACTGCCTCTGGAGTCCCATGAGCCAAAAGGACCCGGTGGCTCTTTCTTCAGCTTGACAGCATCCCTCACTGCTGGTGGATTACCGCCACGACAGGCACCAAACACCTTGCGCCCACAGCTTCAATCAGCTGGCTCAACAAGAGAGGAACGGTCCAGAACATGGTCCACTCAGACTCAATGTCCAGCACCTCCCTCGTGACATGTTCAAAGTTCTTCCGGACATGTTCAAGTTCTTCAGGAGACTCTGCTAGGTGTTCCCAGCAGACCCTTACAATACGTTTGGGCCTGCCAGGTCTGACCGGCATCCTCCCCTACCATCGGAGCCAGCTCACCACCAGGTGGTGGTTGGTGGAAAGCTCTGCCCCTCTCTTCACCGAGTGTCCAAAACATGAGGCCGCAAATCCCATGACACAACTACAAAGTCAATCATGCGGCCGAGGGTGTCCTTGTGCCAAGTGCACATATGGACACCCTTATGTTTGAACATTGTGTTTGTTATGGACAATCCGTGACGAGCACAAAAGTCCAATAATAAAGCACCACTTGGGTTCAGATCCGGGTGGCCATTTTTCCCAATCACGACTCTCCAGGTTTCAAAGTCATTGCCAACATGAGCGTTGAAGTCCACCAGCAGAACAAGGGAATCACCCGCGGGAGCACTCTCCAGTACTCCCTCAAGGGAATCCAAAAAGAGTTGGTACTCTGAGCTGCTGTTTGGTGTGTAAACACAAACAACAGTCAGGACCCGTCACCCAACCCGAAGGCTGAAGGAAGTTACCATCTCGTCTATTGGGTTTAAAGTCCAACGTGCAGGCTTTGAGCCGGCGGGCAACAAGAATTGCCACCCCAGCCTCTCATTAGTTGCAACGCCAGTGTGGAATCTCTTCCACTCTGGCGTTGCAAGTAATGAAAGTTCAGCTCCGTCCAGCCCCTCTGAGAGAACAGGTTCCAGAGCCCTTGCTGTGAGTCCAACTATATCTAGCCGGGAACGTCTCCACCTCATGCACCAGCTCAGGCTCCTTCCCTCCCAGCGAGGTGACGTTCCATGTCCCAAGAGCGAGCTTATGTAGCCGATAATCGGACCACCAAGTGCCCTGCCTTCGGCTGCCGCCCAGCTCACACTGCACCCTCTATGACCCAGCCCATGAGTGGTGAGCCCTGGAGGGGGGATCCACGTTGCCTCTTCGAGCTGAGCACGGCTGGGCCCCATGGGGACTGGCCCGTCAATCGCCATCGTGCCACACTCTGGGCCTGGCTCCACAGGGGAGCCACGGTAACCTGCGTCCGGGCGAGAAAAAATCTAGGTCCTCAATTGTACTTTTAATAAAGGTATTTGAGCTGCTCTTTGTCTGATCCCTCACCTAGGACCTGTTTGTCTTGGGAGACCATAGAAGCCCCCGGACAACATAGTTCCTGGATCAGTGGGACACGCAAACCACAAGGGTGGCGGCTCAGAAAGCAGGTTATATAAATATAACTCCAAAACCAAACATGCAATATGCCTAAACATGCCTGTAATATTGTATCAATGTGAGTTTTCCTAGAATCGGTTGTTTTTGTAAGGTTTGCAAATACAAAAATTAGGTTTTACTCACAATGACAAAATCACACTCAATATGACAGTTATTTAAACATAACTCATAAACCACACAAAAAAATGGCTAATAATGCCTGAAATAATGAATCATTGGGAGTTTTACTGAGTTTTACATTTTGCAAACACAAAAAGTATTTTTTTACTTGACTGTAATGTTCTTAGAACCCTGAGATAAAGGGAAAAAAGCAATACAAATGTATTTAAACCTAACTCCTAAACAACACATGCAAAATGGCTAATAATGCCTAGGGAGACATGTAACGTTGTTAGTTTAAAAAAATGATCTTTTGTAAAGATATCAAAGACACAAGCTAGTTTTTTTAATTCAATATGACAGTATAACAGTCATACTAAATATGAAAGTTCTTTAAACATAACTCCAAAACCAAACATGTGTCATGTCTAAAAATGCCTGTAATAATGTATTTATGTGAGTTTGTAAGGTTTGCAAAAACAAAAAGTAGTTTTTTACTCAATATGAAAGTAATGTTCTTAGAATCCTGAGATAATTCGAAAAAAGCAATACAAATGTATTCAAACACTAATTTTAAACCAAACATGTAAAATGTCTAAAAATGCCTGTAATATTGAATCTATATAAGTTTTACTAGAATCAATTGTTTTTGTAAGGTTTGCAAATACAAAAATTAGGTTTTACACATAATGACATTAAAACTGTAACACTCAATATGACAATTATTTATTTATAACTCCTAACCACACATGAAACATGTCTAATAATGCGTGAAAAAATGTATCTTTGTGAGTGTTACTAGAAACATTTTCTTTTGTAAGGTTTGCAAAGACAGGTTAGTTTTTTTTACTCAATATGACAGTATAACTGCCACACTCAATATGACAGTTATTTAAACATAACTCTTAAACTACACATGAAAAATGATTAACAATGCCTGAAATAATGCATTCTTGTAAGTTTTACTCGAAACATATGCTTTTTTAAGGCTTGCAAACACAAAAATTCTTTTTTTACTCAATATGACAGTAATGTTCTAAAATTCTGAGAAAATACGAACAAATTAATAAAAATGATTCCAACATAATTCCTAAACCAAACATGCAAAATGTCTAAAAATGTCTGTAATATTGAATCCATGTGAGTTTTACTAGATTTAACTGATTTTGTAAGGTTTGCAAATACATAAATTAGGTTTTACTTACCATGTCATAACTGACAGTATATGACAGTTATTTAACCATAACTCAAACCACACATGAAAAATGGCTAATAATGCCTGAAATAATGCATCCTTGGCCGTTTTACTCGAAACACATGCTTTTTTAAATCTTGCAAACACAAAAAGTAGTTTTTTACCTCAATATGACTGTAATGTTCTTAAAATCCTGAGATAATGCGAAAAAAGCGATAAAAATGTATTTAAACATTACTCCTAAACAACATATGCAAAATGGCTAATAATGCCTGGAAACATGTATCTTTGTTAGTTTTACTGGAAAAATGATCTTTTGTAAAGTTTGCAAAGACACAAGCCAGTTTTTTTTTATTCAATATGACAGTATAACAGTCATATTAAATATGAAAGTTATATAAACATAACTCCAAAACCAAACATGTGTCATGTCTAAAAATGCCTGTAATAATGTATTCATGTGAGTTTGTAAGGTTTGCAAAAACAAAAACTAGTTTTTTACTCAATATGAAAGTAATGATCTTAGAATCCTGAGATAATGCGAAAAAAGCAATAAAAAATTATTTCAACATAACTCCTAAACAACCCAGGCAAAATGGGTAATAATGCCTGGAGACATGTATTTTTGTTAGTTTTACTAGAAAATGTATCTTTTGTAAAGTTTGCAAAGACACAAGCTAGTTGTTTTTATTCAATAAGACAGTATAACAGTCATACTAAATATGAAAGTTATATAAACATAACTCCAGAACCAAACGTGTGTCATGTCTAAAATTGCCTATAATAATGTATTTATGTGAGTTTGTAAGGTTTGCAAAAACAAAAAGTAGTTTTTTCCTCAATATGAAAGTAAGGATTTTAGAATCCTGAGATAATGCGAAAAAAGCAATAAAATGTATTTAAACATAATTCCTAAACAACCCAGGCAAAATGGCTAATAATGCCTGGAGACATGTATCTTTGTTAGTTTTACTAGAAAAAAATGATCTTTTGTAAGGATATCAAAGACACAAGCTAGTTTTTTTTATTCAATATGACAGTATAACAGTCCTACTAAATATGAAAGTTATCAAAACATAACTCCAAAACCAAACATGTGTTATGTCTAAAAATGCCTGTAATAATGTATTTATGTGAGTTTGTAAGGTTTGCAAAAACAAAAAGTAGTTTTTTACTCAATATGAAAGTAATGATCTAAGAATCCTGAGATAATGCGAAAAAAGCAATAAAAATGTATTTAAACATAATTCCTAAACAACCCATGCAAAATGGCTAATAATGCCTGGAGACATGTATCTTTGTAGTTTTACTAGAAAAATGATCTTTTGTAAAGTTTGCAAAGACACAAGCTAGTTTTTTTTTAATTTAATATGACAGTATAACAGTCATACTAAATATAAAAGTTATATAAACATAACTCCAAAACCAAACATGTGTCATGTCTAAAAATGTCTGTAATAATGTATTTATGTGCGTTTGTAAGGTTTGCAAAAACAAAAAGTAGTGTTTTACTCAATATGAAAGTAATGATCTTAGAATCCTGAGATAATGCGAAAAAAGCAATAAAAATGTATTCAAACACAACTTTTAAACCAAACATGTAAATTGTCTAAAAATGCCTGTAATATTGAATCTATGTAAGTTTTACTAGAATCAGTTGTTTTTGTAAGGTTTGCAAATACAAAAATTAGGTTTTACACATAATGACATTATAACTTTAACACTCAATATGAAAGTTATTTAATTATAACTCCTAAATACACATGAAACATGTCTAATAGCGTGAAAAAAATTATCTTTGTGAGTGTTGCTAGAAACATTTTCTTTTGTAAGGTTTGCAAAGACACAAGTTAGTTTTTTTTAACTCAATATGACAGTATAACGCCACACTCAATATGACAGTTATTCAAACATAACTCCTAAACCACACCTGAAAAATGGCTAATAATGCCTGAAATAATGCATCTTTGGGAGTTTTACTGGAAACATATGCTTTTTTAAGGCTTGCAAACACAAAAATTATTTTTTTACTCAATATGACAGTAATGTTCTAAAAATCCTGAGATAATGTGAAAAAAGCAATACAAATGTATTACAACATAATTCCTAAACCAAACATGCAAAATGTCTGAAAATGCCTGTAATATTGAATCCATGTGAGTTTTATTTGAATCAGTTGTATGGTTTGCTAATACAAAAATTGGGTTTTATGACAAACACAAGTTAGTTATTTTACTCAATATAACAGTTTAGCTGTCATACTATGTATGAAAGTTATATAAACATAACTCCAAAACCAAACTTGCATTATGTCCAAAACTGCCTGTAATATTGTATATATGTGAGTTTTACTAGAATCAGGGTTGCAAATACAAAAATTGGGTTTTAGACAGTATACTGTCACACTCAATATGACAGTTATTTAAACATAACTCAAACAACACATGCAAAATGGCTAATAATGCCTGGAGCATGTATCTTAGTTAGTTTTACTAGAAAAATGGTATTTTGTAAGGTTTGCAAAGACACAAGTTAGTTGTTTTTTTTATTCAATATGACAGTATAACTTTCTAAATATGAAAGTTATATAAACATAACTCTAAAACCAAACATGCATTATGTCTAAAAAATGCCTGTAATGTTGTATCTGTGTGAGTTTAACTAGATTTAGTTGTTTTTGTAAGGTTTGCAAATACAAAATAAGGGTTTTACTCACTATGACAGTTTACTGTCACACTCAATCTGACAGTTATTTATTTAAATATAACTCCTAAACCACACATGCAAAATGGCTAATAATGCCTGGAGATATGTATCTTTGTGAGTTTTACTAGAAACATTATATTGTGTAAGGTTTAGTTAGTTTTTGTACTCAATCTGACAGTATAACTGTCATTCTCAATCCATCCATTTTCTTCCGCTTATCCGAGGTCGGGTTGCGGGGGCAGCAGCCTGAGCAGAAAATCCCAGACTTCCCTCTCCCCAGCCACTTCGTCCAGCTCTTCTCGGGGTATTCCGAGGCGTTCCCAGGCCAGCCGGGGACATAGTCTTTCTAATGTGTCCTAGGTCTTCCCCGTGGCCTCCAGCCACACCTCCCTAGAGGCGTTCGGGTGGCATCCTGAGCAGATGCCCGAACCACCTCATGGCTCCTCTCAATGTGGAGGAGCAGCGGGTTTACTTTGAGTACCTCCCGGATGACAGAGCTTCTCACCCTGTCTCTAAGGGAGAGACTCACCACCCGGCAGAGGAAACGCATTTCGACCGCTTGTCCTTTCGGTCATAACCCAAAGCTGGGAACGTAGATCGACGGTAAATTGAGAGCTTTTCCTTCTGGCTCAGCTCCTTCTTCACCACAACGGATCGATATAGCGTCCTCAATACTGAAGACGCCGCACCAATCCGCCTGTGGATCTCTTGATCCACTCTATCCTCACTCGTGAACAAGACTCCTAGGTACTTGAACTCCTCCACTTGGGGCAAGATCTCCTCCCCAACCTGGAGATGGCACTCGACCCTTTCCTGCGTGGACTTGGACTTGGAGGTGCTGATTCTCATCCCAGTCGCTTCACACTCAAGGACCCTGCCGAGAGTATAGACCTGGTCTACCGTTCCACGACCAGGACGAAAACCACACTGTTCGTCCTGGATCCGAGTTTCCTCCTCTCCAGTACACATGAATAGACCTTACCGGGAAGGCTGAGGAGTGTGTTTCACGATAGTTGGAACACACCCTCCGGTTCCCCTTCTTAAAGAGAGGAACCACCACCCCGGTCTGCCAATCCAGAGGTACCGCCCCCAATGTTCACGCGATGTTGCAGAGTCTTGTCAACCAAGACAGCCCCACAGTATCCAGAGCCTTAAGGAACTCATCCACCACCGGGGCCTTGCCACAGAGGAGCTTTTTAACTACCTAGGCAACCTAAGCCCCAGAAATAGGAGAGTCCACCACAGACTCCCCAGGCACTGCTTGGCCTGTCGGTATGCCCACTGCCTCTGGAGTCCCATGAGCCAAAAGGACCCGATAGGCTCTTTCTTCAGCTTGACGGCATCCCTCACTGCTGGTGGCCACCAGCGAGTTCTAGGATTACCGCCCTCCCTCGTGACATGTTCAAAGTTCTTCCTTATGTTTGAACATTGTGTTTGTTATGGACAATCCGTGACGAGCACAAAAGTCCAATAACAAAGCACCACTTGGGTTCAGATCCGGGTGGCCATTTTTCCCAATCACGACTCTCCAGGTTTCACTGTCCTTGCCAACATGAGCATTGAAGTCCCCCAACAGAACAAGGGAATCACCCGAGGGAGCACTCTCCAGTACTCCCTCAAGGGAATCCAAAAAGAGTGGGTACTCTGAGCTGCTGTTTGGTGCGTAAACACAAACAACAGTCAGGACCCATCACCCAACCCGAAGGCGGAGGGAAGCTACCATCTCGTCTACTGGGTTAAAGTCCAACGTGCAGGCTTTGAGCAACAACAATTGCCACCCCAGCCTCTCATTGCTTGCAACGCCAGAGTGGAAGAGAGTCCAGCCCCTCTTGAGAGAACAGGTTCCAGAGCCCTTGCTGTGCGTCGAAGTGAGTCCAACTATATCTAGCCGGAACTTCTTCACCTCGCGCACCAGCTCAGGCTCTTTCCCTCCCAGCGAGGTGACGTTCCACGTCCCAAGAGCGAGCTTATGTAGCCGATAATCGGACCGCCAAGTGCCCTGCCTTCGGCTGCCGCCCAGTTCACACTGCATCTGACCTCTATGACCTCAATGGGCCCATGAGTGGTGAGCCCATTGGAGGGTTGACCCACGTTGCCTCTTCGAGCTGAGCCCGGCAGGGCCCCATGGAGACAGGCCCGGCCACCAGTCGCTCGCCATCGTGCCCCAGCTCTGCGCCTGGCTCCACAGGGGAGCCACGGTGACCTGCGCCTGGGCGAGAAAAAATCTAGGTCCTCGATTTGTACTTTTCATAAAGGTCTTTGAGCTGCTCTTTGTCTGATCCCTCACCTAGGACCTTTTCTCAGGGGATCCCGAGGCGTTCCCAGGCCAGCCGGGAGACATAGTGTTCCCAATGTGTCCTGGGTCTTCCCCGTGGCCTCCAGGATGACAGAGCTTCACCTTCACCAGGGGTGTCAAACTCAAATACAGAGTGGGCCAGAGTTTAAAACTGAACAAAGCCGCGGGCCAAGGTTGAACAAATTAACCTTTTAATAGGGACCCAAACAAGTTTTGCATTGAATATTGAACAAGCAAGGCTAATATAACTTTATAGTGACATGCAAAATGGAGTTTCAAATAATAATAATCATTAAAAAATATCAATTGCATATCAAATATAATGTAAATAAAAATTGAATGCCTCTTTTCTATTTGCAGCCTTCTGAGGTAAATATCAACATTAACTTTATCCACAGGCTAATAAATTTGAAAATAAAATAACAATGAATAAAACAACCATTCAGGACTTTAAACTGCTCAGTTTGCAACACACTGATCTAATTTGATGTACCCAAGCCAGATACCTGGCATCTTTTTTTAGATGCTAGTTCTTTAATGTCGGGGCTCAGGCTTTGAGCTGAGGCAACTTTCATTATCAAACAAGATGTTCAACAGTCATATCTCGTACACCCAATTCTAACATCATTCAGACCCAGTCACAAGATATGTGCAGCTACAGCACGCATACACAAATGAATGCAACGCATACTTCATCAACAGCGATACAGGTTACACTGAGGGTGCCAGTATAAAAAACTTTAACACTGTTAGAAATATACGCCACACTGTGAACCCACACCAAACAAAAATAAAAAACACTTTTCGGGAGAACATCCGCACCGTAACACAACATAAACACAAAAGAACAAATACCCAGAATCTTTTGCAGCACTAACTCTTTCGGGACGCTACAAAATACACCCCCGCTACCACCAAACCTCCCCCCCCCACACACACACACCTTGTAGCGTCTCGGAAGATTTAGTGCTACAAAGGGTTCTGGGTATTTGTTGTGTTGTGTTTATGTTGTGTTACGGTGCGGATGTTCTCCCGAAATGTGTTTGTCATTCTTGTTTGGTGTGGATTCACAGTGTGGCGTATATTTCTAAAAGTGTTAAAGTTTTTTATTTGGCTACCGTCAGTGTAACCTGTATCGCTGTTGATGAAGTATGCGTTGCATTCAATTGTGTGTGGGTGCAGAAGCTGCACTGACATGAAACTGGGCTGGCACTCGTTTGACTAGCTGGAAAAAAAAAAAAAATTCGGGAGGAGTGCTGGAGTCACTCCCGGGAGGGTTGGCAAGTATTAGAAGTAGCGGCACTGCCGCAATGTATAATCGAAGGTCCAGCTTTAGTGTTAATTTGATATTGCCTCAAGGGCCAAGTCAAATTACACGTTGGGCCAAATTTGGCCCACGGGCCAGAGTTTGACACCCATGACCTTCACTGTAAAAAATTACTGTAAAAATAAAAAATAAAATTACAGTTATATACTCCATCCATCCATCCATTTTCTACCGCTTATTCCCTTCGGGGTCGCGGGGGGCGCTGGAGCCTATCTCAGCTACAATCAGGCGGAAGGCGGGGTACACCCTGGACAAGTCGCCACCTCATCGCAGGGCCAACACAGATAGACAGACAACATTCACACTCACATTCACACACTAGGGCCAATTTAGTGTTGCCAATCAACCTATCATGTTCTTCTTAAATGCAGTTAAGTACTGTAAATTTTGTTGCATTTTTCTAAAAATATCGACCAGCAGTAAGTTACTGTAAAACCTACAGTGTAATTCAGTATTTTTCAGACTTGTTTCTTGGGTCCGCCCACAATTCGTCCAACCGAGCTTCATTTCACCCTGCTAAATCCATCCTACTGCATCGTGTGTTTTTGATAACAAGGTAAGAGTCACTTGTACCTTGATGTGTCATTTTCTGTTTGAATTACTTTATATATATATTTATAAAGTCCGAAATGACATAGCGTCACAGTCAGCATCACAGACACTATCGTTGACCACGCGCATGTACCGCCGCATGCTAGCTAGCTAAGTTTTCTTCTTTTTTGTCATAGTCATCATAAAAGATGATAACTTGCAACATATGTGCTACGACTTGCAGCAATGTATTTGCGTATGTTAGACACATGCGAAGTCATAGTTGTATGCCTAATGCATCGTTTAAGTGTGCTTTCCCTAAATGCACAAGAGTTTTTTCCAACTTCTCAGCCTTCAAAACTCACAGCCGTCGTCATAAATATGGCAAGAGTAGGACTGATATGTATAGCGCAGAAGGTTTACCTTGTAATATTGTCTCATGTAGCGCGAAGTGCGATGATATACGGGCCTTTCTCCTGCATTTGAAAAGTCATATTACCGAAGGTAGGACAGTTACGTGCCCCTTCAGTCAATGTGAAAAAAGATTTACAGTTAAGTCTACTTTCACATCGCACGTGTCAAGGAAGCACTACGGCTACACTGAACGAAGTTTGACTTGATCAACAGCAAATCCAAGCAGCTCTTGTGTTATTAACACTGATGATGACTATTGTGATATGCAACTTGAGGATTCAGGATATTCCTGTTATGAAGACATGGAGGTCTACTTGCATTAAAAAAATGTTCACAGCACTGAAAAAAGGTTGAGAACCACTGCCTTAGGACAGTGGTTCTCAACCTTTTTTCAGTGATGTACCCCTGTGAACATTTTTTAAATTCAAGTACCCCCTAATCAGAGCAAAGCATTTTTGGTTGAAAAAAAGAGATAAAGAAGTAAAATACAGCACTATGTCATCAGTTTCTGATTTATTAAATTGTATAACAGTGCAAAATATTGCTCATTTGTTGTGGTCTTTCTTAAACTATTTGGAAAAAAAGATATAAAAATAACTAAAAACTTGTTGAAAAATAACCAAGTGATTCAATCATGAATAAAGATTTTTACACATAGAAGTAATCAACTTAAAGTGCCCTCTTTGGGGATTGTAATAGAGATCCATCTGGATTCATGAACTTCATTCTCAACATTTCTTCACAAAAAAAGAAATCTTTAACATCAATATTTATGGAACATGTCCACTACGCTTTAACCAAGCCTCCATTGTTTTCTACATGGATAGTTGATTGACAGTTGGTGCCGTGTGGCACCGCCAGGTAGGGTCAAACCATCATGGCATGGGGGAAACTCTGGCTTTATGGTAATGAATGGAATAGCCTACTTGATTAGTTGTTCAGTTTATGAACTTACATTCATATTTTGTCGAAGTATTATTCAATAAATATATTTATAAAGGATTTTTGAATTGTTGCTATTTTTAGAATATTTAAAAAAAATCTCACGTACCCCTTGGCATACCTTCAAGTACCCCCAGGAGTACGCGTACCCCCATTTGAGAACCACTGCCTTAGGAGACTAGATGTAAACAGAGGAAAGAGAGAGCGAGTGAGGTGGCCATTCCAAATACTTTTAAAATGCTACCCATATTGGATACTGTTTAGGAACATAAACTGCATTTCTTGACTGTACCAGTTGCTGGTGACAAAGTCACAATAAAACGTTGGATGATCAGCATGGAAGGTGATGTCATCTGCAAAGGCGTCCAACCTAGCTTAATCTCAGGGCTTGCTGCCCTTCTTGCCACATACTATGTGTTCAACTTGGAATACCAAGAGGAAGGTCCTCGGACATTGGAATTTGTTCAAAGGTAAATCCTCTTGATACTGTTAAAATACTGTTAGGATATTTTATTTTATATTTCTCACCTCTGTTCAGGAATTTGACTTGTCATTTCCCCAATTGTGTGCCTTAAATCAATGACTCTTCTGTTCCTTTGTGGACCTTCTTATTAGGGACCGAAGCACCAGTTTGACTCTAGGATACAGAGAAGGTAGGTAATGTGCATGTAAAGATATGTTGACTGGGTCAAAGAAGGAAGCACCTGTTTGACCCCAGGATGCAGAAAAAGTAGATAATTTGCAGGTAAAGACATGTTGACTGGATGATGGCAGGAAGCACCAGCTTGACCCGAGAATGCAGAGCAAGTAGGTAATGTGCGGGTGAAGATATGTTGAATGGGTAAAGGCAGGAAGCACCAGTGTGACCCCACTATGCAGGGAAGGTAGGTAATGTGCGGGTGAAGGTATGTTGAATGGGTGAAAGAAGGGAGCGCAGGTGTGGTCGAGGCCATGCAGACAAGGTAGGTATGTGCAGGTGAAGATATGTTGTATGGTGAAAGAAAGAAGCACCAGTGTGACCCAAGGATGCAGGGAAGGTAGGTAATGTGCAGGTAAAGATATGTTGAATGGGTGAAGGCAGGAAACACCAGCTAGACGCCAGGATACAGAGAAGGTAGGTAATGTGCAGGTAAAGATATGTTGAATGAGTAAAGGCAGGAAACACCAGCTTGACTCCAGGATATAGAGAAGGTAGGTAATGTGCAGGTAAAGATATGTTGAATGGGTAAAGGTAGAAAGCACCAGCGTGACCACACTATGCAGAGAAGGTAGGTAATGTGCAGGTAAAGATATGTTGAATGGGTAAAGGCAAGAGGCACCAATGTGACCCCAGGATGCAGAGAAGATAGGTAATGAGCAGGTAACGATATGTTAAATGGGTGAAAGCAGGAAACATCAGCGTAAATACACGGTCCCGTAGATGGAGAGAAAACATGAATAGAGAGAGGGGTTGGGGAGGCTTTAGCATTGTCTTCCTCTCTGAATTTGTCTTAATGGGTTTTAGAGCATTCACTCATCTACAGCTGTGGTTATGGTATAGGCTCACATATATCCTAAAATTGATATTAATATTTGTGCAGTGCATTTTCCTAAATAACAATGTGAGGGGGGTTCTGTATCGACTACAAGTAATCTTCAATCACAACAGAATATCTAATATGCTTTCTCTCTTTCTTAGGCGATTCATTGGCGTTAACCCTGAGAGGGGAACAAAGGCTAGCCAGGGAAAGGTGGTGTCCAAGAAGACCGGGAAGCTGGTCCAGAAAAAGGCAGCAACTGTAAATCCTCACGTAGCCACCCTTATAAAACATCTCACAGACTTTGAGTGGGGCTTTATGTAGCCGACAACTAAACACTGGACTCGTGTTCAGTGTTTTGTCTCCAGTTAGAAATTAAGTGGACATGTTATAAATGTTAAAATGCTTTACTGAAAATAAGAAGAATGCACTAAATGTACATTGAATGTATTTGATGCACTTTAAAATAATTGGTTAATAAAAACATAATCTTGCAAGGCCATTTCTCCAGTCATTTTTATGCCAGCAGATTGCAGGGGTTTTGATTTTGAAAAATTAAAAGTTCAACTCATTAACTTCTAGTGGCATTATACTGTAAAGCTCAGTCTATAGTGCTTACAATTATTTTACTGTAATTAACTGTTAATGGATATTACAGTAGATACACTAAAATAACAGTGTAATGCCGCTAAACAGATGACAGTATTATGCTGTGAAGCGTATATTTGATACAGCACAGTACTGTGATACTTTTTACAGTAATAAACTGTAGTGATAAATCACAATATGTGTGCTGTAGAAAAACAGTTTTATACTGGAACCATTAGCTGCCAATAGGTTACTGTAATTAAACGGTGAAAATTCTTACAGTAAGGGAGAGACCCGCCACCCAGCGGAGAAAACTAATTTCGGCCGCCAGCCTGTGCATCTCACGATCCACTCTTCCCTCACTCATAAACAAGACTCCAGGTACTTGAACTCATCCACCTGGGGCAAGATCTCCTGCCCAACCTCGAAATGGCACTCCACCCTTTCCCGGGCGAGAACCTCGGACTCGGAGGTGCTGATTCTCATCCCAGTCGCTTCACACTCGGCTGCGAACCAATCCAATGAGAGCTGAAGATCCTGGCCAGTTAAAGCCATAAGGACCACATCATCTGCAAAAAGGAGAGACCTAATCCTGCAGCCACCAAACCGGATCCCCTCAACGCCATGACTGCGCCTAGAAATTCTGTCCATAAAATTATGAACACATTTGGTGACTAAGGGCAGCCAACACGAGGGTTGGACTCCGGTCCAACCCTCACTGGAAAGGGGTCCGACTTACTGCTGGCAATGCGGACCAAGCTCTGACACTGATCATACAGGGAGCGACCCGCCACAATCAGACATGCCGATACCCCATACTCTCTGAGCACTCCCCACAGGACTTCCCGGGGTGGCCACGGTCGAATGTCTTCTCCAAGTCCACAAAGCACATGTAGACTGGTTGGACAAACTCCCATGCACACTCAAGGACCCTGCCGAGAGTATAGAGCTGGTCTACCGTTCCACGACCAGGACGAAAACCACACTGGATCCGAGGTTCCTCCTCTCCAGTACACATGAATAGACCTTACCGGGAAGGCTGAGGAGTGTGATCTACGATAGTTGGAACACACCCTCCGGTTCCCCTTCTTAAAGAGAGGAACCACCACCCCGGTCTGCCAATCCAGAGGTACCGCCTCTGATGTCCATGCGATGTTGCAGAGTCTTGTCAACTAAAACAGCCCCACAGCATCCAGAGCCTTAAGGAACTCCGGACGGAGCTCATCCACCCCCGCGGCCTTGCCACCGAGGAGCTTTTTAACTACCTTGGCAACCTCAGCCCCAGAAATAGGAGAGCCCACCACAGATTCCCCAGGCACTGCTTGGCCTGTCGGTATGCCCGCTGCCTCTGGAGTCCCATGAGCCAAAAGGACCAGATAAGCTCTTTCTTCAGCTTGACGGCATCCCGCACTGCTGGTGGCCACCAGCGGGTTCTAGGATTACCGCCACGACAGGCACCAAACACCTTGCGGCCACAGCTCCAATCAGCTGGCTTGACAAGAGAGGCACGGAACATGATCCATTCAGACTCAATGTCCAGCACCTCCTTTGTGACATGTTCAAAGTTCCTCCGGAGGTAGAAAAAGAAACTCTCTCTGACAGGAGACTGCTAGGCATTCCCAAAAGACTCTCACAATGCGTTTGGGCCTGCCAGGTCTGTCCGGGATCCTACCCCACCATCGGAGCCAGCTCACCAGGTGGTGATCGGTAGAAAGCTCGCCCCTCTCTTCACCCGAGTGTCCAAAACATGAGGCCGCAAATCCCATGACACAACTACAAAGTCAATAATGGAACTGCGGCCGAGGGTGTCCTGGTGCCAAGTGCACATATGGACACCCTTATGTTTGAACATTGTGTTTGTTATGGACAATCCGTGACGAGCACAAAAGTCCAATAATAAAGCACCACTTGGGTTCAGATCCGGGTGGCCATTTTTCCCAATCACGACTCTCCAGGTTTCAAAGTCGTTGCCAACATGAGCGTTGAAGACCCCCAGCAGAACAAAGGAATCACCCGAGGGAGCACTCTCAAGGGAATCCAAAAAGAGTGGGTTCTCTGAGCTACTGTTTGGTGCGTAAACACCAACAACAGTCAGGACCCGTCACCCAACCCGAAAGTGGAGGGAGGTTTCCATCTCGTCTTCTGGGTTAAGTCCAACGTGCAGGCTTAGAGCCGGGGGGCAACAAGAATTGCCAACCCAGCCTCTCATTACTTGCAACGCCAGAGTGGAAGAGAGTCCAACCCCTCTTGAGAGAACAGGTTCCAGAGCCCTTGCTGTGCGTCGAAGTGAGTCCAGCTTTATCTAGCCGGGAACTTCTCCACCTCGCGAGGTGACGTTCCACGTCCCAAGAGCGAGCTTATGTAGCCGATAATCGGACCGCCAAGTGCCCTGCCTTCGGCTTCCGCCCAGCTAACACTGCACCCGACCTCTATGACCCAGCCCATGAGTGGTGAGCCTATTGCAGGGGGGACCCACGTTGCCTCTTCGAGCTGGGCCCCATGGGCACCAGTCGCTCGCCATCGTGCCCCACCTCTGGGCCTGGCTCCACAGGGGAGCCACGGTGACCCGCGTCCGGGCGAGAAAATATCTAGGTCCTCGATTTGTACTTTTCATAAAGGTCTTTGAGCTGCTCTTTGTCTGATTCCTCACCTAGGACCTGTTTGTCTTGGGGGACCCTAACAGGGGGCATAGAAGCCCCCGGACAACATAGCTCCTAGGATCAGTGGGACACGCAAACCACAAAGGTGGCGGCTCAGAAAGCAGGTTATATAAACATAACTCCAAAACCAAACATGCAAGATGTCTAAACATGCCTGTAATATTGTATCAATGTGAGTTTTACTAGAATCGGTTGTTTTTTTAAGGCTTGCAAACACAAAAAGTTTTTTTTACTCAATATGACAGTAAGTTCTTAAAATGCTGAGATAATGTGAAAAAAAACAATACAAATGTATTCCAACATAATTCTTAAACCAAACATGCAAAATGTCTAAAAATGCCTGTAATATTGAATCCATGTGAATTTTACTAGAATCATTTGTTTTTGTAAGGTTTGCAAATACAAAAATTGAGTTTTATGACAGACACAAGTTAGTTTTTTTACTCATTATAACAGTATAGATGTCATACTCATACTACATAATCATTAAAGTTATATAAACATAACTCGAAAACCAAACGTGCATTATGTCCAAAATTGCCTGTAATATTGTATAGATGTGAGTTTTACTAGAATCAGGTTTGCAAATACAAAAATTGGGTTTTATGACAGTATACTGTCACACTCAATATGACAGTATAACTGTCATACTAAATCCATCCATTTTCTTCCGCTTATCCGAGGTCGGGTTGCGGGGGCAGCAGCCTAAGCAGAGAGCCCAGACTTCCCTCTCCCCAGCCACTTCGTCCAGCTCTTCTCGGGGGATCCCGAGGCGTTCCCAGGCCATAGTCTTTCCAATGTATCCTAGGTCTTCCCCATGGCCTCCTGCCGTTCGGACCTAAGGAGGCGTTCGGGTGGCATCCTGAGCAGATGCCCGAACCACCTCATCTGGCTCCTCTCAATGTGGAGGAGCAGCGGCTTTACACTGAGTTCCTCCCAGATGACAGAGCTTCTCACCCTATCTCTAAGGGAGAGACCCACCACCCGGCGGAGGAAACTCATTTCGGCCGCTTGTACCCGTGACCTTGTCCTTTCGGTCATAACCCAAAGCTCATGACCATAGGTGAGGATGGGAACGTTGATCGACCGGTAAATTGAAAGCTTTTCCTTCTGGCTCAGCTCCTTCTTCACCACAACGGATCGATATAGCGTCCTCATTACTGAAGACGCCACACCGATCCGCCTGTAGATCTCAAAATCCACTCTATCCTCACTCGTGAACAAGACTCCTAGGTACTTGAACTCCTTCACTTGGGGCAAGATCTCTTTCCCAACCTCGAGATGGCACTCCACCCTTTCCCGGGCGAGAACCATGGACTCGGACTCGGAGGTGCTGATTCTCATCCCAGTCGCTTCACTGCGAACCGATCCAATGAAAGCTGAAGATCTTGGCCAGTTGAAGCCATCAGGACCACATCATCTGCAAAAAGCAGTGACCTAATCCTGCAGCCACCAAACCAGGCGCAGTCATGGCGTTGAGGGGATCCTCAAAGCCATGACTGCGCCTAGATATTCTGTCCATTAAAGTTATGAACAGAATCGGTGACAAAGGGCAGCCTTGGCGGAGTCCAACCCTCACTGGAAAGGGGTCCGACATACTGCCGGCAATGCGGACCAAGCTCTGACACTGATCATACAGGGAGACACCCGCCACAATCAGACATGCCGATACTCCATACTCTCTGAGCACTCCCCACAGGATTTACCGGGGACCAAGGTCGAATGTCTTCTCCAAGTCCACAAAACTTATGTAGACTGGTTGGGCAAACTCCCATGCACACTCAAGGACCCTGCCGAGAGTATAGAGCTGGTCTACCGTTCCACGACCAGGACGAAAACCACACTGTTCGTCCTGGATCCGAGGTTCCTCCTCTCCATTACACATGAATAGACCTTACCGGGAAGGCTGAAGAGTGTGATCTACGATAGTTGGAACACACCCTCCGGTTCCCCTTCTTAAAGAGAGGTACCACCACCCCGGTCTGCCAATCCAGAGGTACCGCCCCCGATGTAGACGCAATGTTGCAGAGTCTTGTCAACCAAGACTGCCCCACAGCATCCAGAGCCTTAAGGAACTCCGGACGGAGCTCATACCCCCGGGGCCTTGCCACCGAGGAGCTTTTTAACTACCTTGGCAACCTCAGCCCCAGAAATAGGAGAGCCCACCACAGACTTCCCAGGCACTGTTTCCTCATAGGAAGACGTGTTGGTGGGACTGAGGAGGTCTCGCTTGGCCTGTCGGTATGCCCACTGCCTCTGGAGTCCCATGAGCCAAAAGGACCCGGTGGCTCTTTCTTCAGCTTGACAGCATCCCTCACTGCTGGTGGATTACCGCCACGACAGGCACCAAACACCTTGCGCCCACAGCTTCAATCAGCTGGCTCAACAAGAGAGGAACGGTCCAGAACATGGTCCACTCAGACTCAATGTCCAGCACCTCCCTCGTGACATGTTCAAAGTTCTTCCGGACATGTTCAAAGTTCTTCAGGAGACTCTGCTAGGTGTTCCCAGCAGACCCTTACAATACGTTTGGGCCTGCCAGGTCTGACCGGCATCCTCCCCTACCATCGGAGCCAGCTCACCACCAGGTGGTGGTTGGTGGAAAGCTCTGCCCCTCTCTTCACCGAGTGTCCAAAACATGAGGCCGCAAATCCCATGACACAACTACAAAGTCAATCATGCGGCCGAGGGTGTCCTTGTGCCAAGTGCACATATGGACACCCTTATGTTTGAACATTGTGTTTGTTATGGACAATCCGTGACGAGCACAAAAGTCCAATAATAAAGCACCACTTGGGTTCAGATCCGGGTGGCCATTTTTCCCAATCACGACTCTCCAGGTTTCAAAGTCATTGCCAACATGAGCGTTGAAGTCCACCAGCAGAACAAGGGAATCACCCGCGGGAGCACTCTCCAGTACTCCCTCAAGGGAATCCAAAAAGAGTTGGTACTCTGAGCTGCTGTTTGGTGTGTAAACACAAACAACAGTCAGGACCCGTCACCCAACCCGAAGGCTGAAGGAAGTTACCATCTCGTCTATTGGGTTTAAAGTCCAACGTGCAGGCTTTGAGCCGGCGGGCAACAAGAATTGCCACCCCAGCCTCTCATTAGTTGCAACGCCAGTGTGGAATCTCTTCCACTCTGGCGTTGCAAGTAATGAAAGTTCAGCTCCGTCCAGCCCCTCTGAGAGAACAGGTTCCAGAGCCCTTGCTGTGAGTCCAACTATATCTAGCCGGGAACGTCTCCACCTCATGCACCAGCTCAGGCTCCTTCCCTCCCAGCGAGGTGACGTTCCATGTCCCAAGAGCGAGCTTATGTAGCCGATAATCGGACCACCAAGTGCCCTGCCTTCGGCTGCCGCCCAGCTCACACTGCACCCTCTATGACCCAGCCCATGAGTGGTGAGCCCTGGAGGGGGGATCCACGTTGCCTCTTCGAGCTGAGCACGGCTGGGCCCCATGGGGACTGGCCCGTCAATCGCCATCGTGCCACACTCTGGGCCTGGCTCCACAGGGGAGCCACGGTAACCTGCGTCCGGGCGAGAAAAAATCTAGGTCCTCAATTGTACTTTTAATAAAGGTATTTGAGCTGCTCTTTGTCTGATCCCTCACCTAGGACCTGTTTGTCTTGGGAGACCATAGAAGCCCCCGGACAACATAGTTCCTGGATCAGTGGGACACGCAAACCACAAGGGTGGCGGCTCAGAAAGCAGGTTATATAAATATAACTCCAAAACCAAACATGCAATATGCCTAAACATGCCTGTAATATTGTATCAATGTGAGTTTTCCTAGAATCGGTTGTTTTTGTAAGGTTTGCAAATACAAAAATTAGGTTTTACTCACAATGACAAAATCACACTCAATATGACAGTTATTTAAACATAACTCATAAACCACACAAAAAAATGGCTAATAATGCCTGAAATAATGAATCATTGGGAGTTTTACTGAGTTTTACATTTTGCAAACACAAAAAGTATTTTTTTACTTGACTGTAATGTTCTTAGAACCCTGAGATAAAGGGAAAAAAGCAATACAAATGTATTTAAACCTAACTCCTAAACAACACATGCAAAATGGCTAATAATGCCTAGGGAGACATGTAACGTTGTTAGTTTAAAAAAATGATCTTTTGTAAAGATATCAAAGACACAAGCTAGTTTTTTTAATTCAATATGACAGTATAACAGTCATACTAAATATGAAAGTTCTTTAAACATAACTCCAAAACCAAACATGTGTCATGTCTAAAAATGCCTGTAATAATGTATTTATGTGAGTTTGTAAGGTTTGCAAAAACAAAAAGTAGTTTTTTACTCAATATGAAAGTAATGTTCTTAGAATCCTGAGATAATTCGAAAAAAGCAATACAAATGTATTCAAACACTAATTTTAAACCAAACATGTAAAATGTCTAAAAATGCCTGTAATATTGAATCTATATAAGTTTTACTAGAATCAATTGTTTTTGTAAGGTTTGCAAATACAAAAATTAGGTTTTACACATAATGACATTAAAACTGTAACACTCAATATGACAATTATTTATTTATAACTCCTAACCACACATGAAACATGTCTAATAATGCGTGAAAAAATGTATCTTTGTGAGTGTTACTAGAAACATTTTCTTTTGTAAGGTTTGCAAAGACAGGTTAGTTTTTTTTACTCAATATGACAGTATAACTGCCACACTCAATATGACAGTTATTTAAACATAACTCTTAAACTACACATGAAAAATGATTAACAATGCCTGAAATAATGCATTCTTGTAAGTTTTACTCGAAACATATGCTTTTTTAAGGCTTGCAAACACAAAAATTATTTTTTTACTCAATATGACAGTAATGTTCTAAAATTCTGAGAAAATACGAACAAATTAATAAAAATGATTCCAACATAATTCCTAAACCAAACATGCAAAATGTCTAAAAATGTCTGTAATATTGAATCCATGTGAGTTTTACTAGATTTAACTGATTTTGTAAGGTTTGCAAATACATAAATTAGGTTTTACTTACCATGTCATAACTGACAGTATATGACAGTTATTTAACCATAACTCAAACCACACATGAAAAATGGCTAATAATGCCTGAAATAATGCATCCTTGGCCGTTTTACTCGAAACACATGCTTTTTTAAATCTTGCAAACACAAAAAGTAGTTTTTTACCTCAATATGACTGTAATGTTCTTAAAATCCTGAGATAATGCGAAAAAAGCGATAAAAATGTATTTAAACATTACTCCTAAACAACATATGCAAAATGGCTAATAATGCCTGGAAACATGTATCTTTGTTAGTTTTACTGGAAAAATGATCTTTTGTAAAGTTTGCAAAGACACAAGCCAGTTTTTTTTATTCAATATGACAGTATAACAGTCATATTAAATATGAAAGTTATATAAACATAACTCCAAAACCAAACATGTGTCATGTCTAAAAATGCCTGTAATAATGTATTCATGTGAGTTTGTAAGGTTTGCAAAAACAAAAACTAGTTTTTTACTCAATATGAAAGTAATGATCTTAGAATCCTGAGATAATGCGAAAAAAGCAATAAAAAATTATTTCAACATAACTCCTAAACAACCCAGGCAAAATGGGTAATAATGCCTGGAGACATGTATTTTTGTTAGTTTTACTAGAAAATGTATCTTTTGTAAAGTTTGCAAAGACACAAGCTAGTTGTTTTTATTCAATAAGACAGTATAACAGTCATACTAAATATGAAAGTTATATAAACATAACTCCAGAACCAAACGTGTGTCATGTCTAAAATTGCCTATAATAATGTATTTATGTGAGTTTGTAAGGTTTGCAAAAACAAAAAGTAGTTTTTTCCTCAATATGAAAGTAAGGATTTTAGAATCCTGAGATAATGCGAAAAAAGCAATAAAATGTATTTAAACATAATTCCTAAACAACCCAGGCAAAATGGCTAATAATGCCTGGAGACATGTATCTTTGTTAGTTTTACTAGAAAAAAATGATCTTTTGTAAGGATATCAAAGACACAAGCTAGTTTTTTTTATTCAATATGACAGTATAACAGTCCTACTAAATATGAAAGTTATCAAAACATAACTCCAAAACCAAACATGTGTTATGTCTAAAAATGCCTGTAATAATGTATTTATGTGAGTTTGTAAGGTTTGCAAAAACAAAAAGTAGTTTTTTACTCAATATGAAAGTAATGATCTAAGAATCCTGAGATAATGCGAAAAAAGCAATAAAAATGTATTTAAACATAATTCCTAAACAACCCATGCAAAATGGCTAATAATGCCTGGAGACATGTATCTTTGTAGTTTTACTAGAAAAATGATCTTTTGTAAAGTTTGCAAAGACACAAGCTAGTTTTTTTTTAATTTAATATGACAGTATAACAGTCATACTAAATATAAAAGTTATATAAACATAACTCCAAAACCAAACATGTGTCATGTCTAAAAATGTCTGTAATAATGTATTTATGTGCGTTTGTAAGGTTTGCAAAAACAAAAAGTAGTGTTTTACTCAATATGAAAGTAATGATCTTAGAATCCTGAGATAATGCGAAAAAAGCAATAAAAATGTATTCAAACACAACTTTTAAACCAAACATGTAAATTGTCTAAAAATGCCTGTAATATTGAATCTATGTAAGTTTTACTAGAATCAGTTGTTTTTGTAAGGTTTGCAAATACAAAAATTAGGTTTTACACATAATGACATTATAACTTTAACACTCAATATGAAAGTTATTTAATTATAACTCCTAAATACACATGAAACATGTCTAATAGCGTGAAAAAAATTATCTTTGTGAGTGTTGCTAGAAACATTTTCTTTTGTAAGGTTTGCAAAGACACAAGTTAGTTTTTTTTAACTCAATATGACAGTATAACGCCACACTCAATATGACAGTTATTCAAACATAACTCCTAAACCACACCTGAAAAATGGCTAATAATGCCTGAAATAATGCATCTTTGGGAGTTTTACTGGAAACATATGCTTTTTTTAAGGCTTGCAAACACAAAAATTATTTTTTTACTCAATATGACAGTAATGTTCTAAAAATCCTGAGATAATGTGAAAAAAGCAATACAAATGTATTACAACATAATTCCTAAACCAAACATGCAAAATGTCTGAAAATGCCTGTAATATTGAATCCATGTGAGTTTTATTTGAATCAGTTGTATGGTTTGCTAATACAAAAATTGGGTTTTATGACAAACACAAGTTAGTTATTTTACTCAATATAACAGTTTAGCTGTCATACTATGTATGAAAGTTATATAAACATAACTCCAAAACCAAACTTGCATTATGTCCAAAACTGCCTGTAATATTGTATATATGTGAGTTTTACTAGAATCAGGGTTGCAAATACAAAAATTGGGTTTTATGACAGTATACTGTCACACTCAATATGACAGTTATTTAAACATAACTCAAACAACACATGCAAAATGGCTAATAATGCCTGGAGCATGTATCTTAGTTAGTTTTACTAGAAAAATGGTATTTTGTAAGGTTTGCAAAGACACAAGTTAGTTGTTTTTTTTATTCAATATGACAGTATAACTTTCTAAATATGAAAGTTATATAAACATAACTCTAAAACCAAACATGCATTATGTCTAAAAATGCCTGTAATGTTGTATCTGTGTGAGTTTAACTAGATTTAGTTGTTTTTGTAAGGTTTGCAAATACAAAATAAGGGTTTTACTCACTATGACAGTTTACTGTCACACTCAATCTGACAGTTATTTATTTAAATATAACTCCTAAACCACACATGCAAAATGGCTAATAATGCCTGGAGATATGTATCTTTGTGAGTTTTACTAGAAACATTATATTGTGTAAGGTTTAGTTAGTTTTTGTACTCAATCTGACAGTATAACTGTCATTCTCAATCCATCCATTTTCTTCCGCTTATCCGAGGTCGGGTTGCGGGGGCAGCAGCCTGAGCAGAAAATCCCAGACTTCCCTCTCCCCAGCCACTTCGTCCAGCTCTTCTCGGGGTATTCCGAGGCGTTCCCAGGCCAGCCGGGGACATAGTCTTTCTAATGTGTCCTAGGTCTTCCCCGTGGCCTCCAGCCACACCTCCCTAGAGGCGTTCGGGTGGCATCCTGAGCAGATGCCCGAACCACCTCATGGCTCCTCTCAATGTGGAGGAGCAGCGGGTTTACTTTGAGTACCTCCCGGATGACAGAGCTTCTCACCCTGTCTCTAAGGGAGAGACTCACCACCCGGCAGAGGAAACGCATTTCGACCGCTTGTCCTTTCGGTCATAACCCAAAGCTGGGAACGTAGATCGACGGTAAATTGAGAGCTTTTCCTTCTGGCTCAGCTCCTTCTTCACCACAACGGATCGATATAGCGTCCTCAATACTGAAGACGCCGCACCAATCCGCCTGTGGATCTCTTGATCCACTCTATCCTCACTCGTGAACAAGACTCCTAGGTACTTGAACTCCTCCACTTGGGGCAAGATCTCCTCCCCAACCTGGAGATGGCACTCGACCCTTTCCTGCGTGGACTTGGACTTGGAGGTGCTGATTCTCATCCCAGTCGCTTCACACTCAAGGACCCTGCCGAGAGTATAGACCTGGTCTACCGTTCCACGACCAGGACGAAAACCACACTGTTCGTCCTGGATCCGAGTTTCCTCCTCTCCAGTACACATGAATAGACCTTACCGGGAAGGCTGAGGAGTGTGTTTCACGATAGTTGGAACACACCCTCCGGTTCCCCTTCTTAAAGAGAGGAACCACCACCCCGGTCTGCCAATCCAGAGGTACCGCCCCCAATGTTCACGCGATGTTGCAGAGTCTTGTCAACCAAGACAGCCCCACAGTATCCAGAGCCTTAAGGAACTCATCCACCACCGGGGCCTTGCCACAGAGGAGCTTTTTAACTACCTAGGCAACCTAAGCCCCAGAAATAGGAGAGTCCACCACAGACTCCCCAGGCACTGCTTGGCCTGTCGGTATGCCCACTGCCTCTGGAGTCCCATGAGCCAAAAGGACCCGATAGGCTCTTTCTTCAGCTTGACGGCATCCCTCACTGCTGGTGGCCACCAGCGAGTTCTAGGATTACCGCCCTCCCTCGTGACATGTTCAAAGTTCTTCCTTATGTTTGAACATTGTGTTTGTTATGGACAATCCGTGACGAGCACAAAAGTCCAATAACAAAGCACCACTTGGGTTCAGATCCGGGTGGCCATTTTTCCCAATCACGACTCTCCAGGTTTCACTGTCCTTGCCAACATGAGCATTGAAGTCCCCCAACAGAACAAGGGAATCACCCGAGGGAGCACTCTCCAGTACTCCCTCAAGGGAATCCAAAAAGAGTGGGTACTCTGAGCTGCTGTTTGGTGCGTAAACACAAACAACAGTCAGGACCCATCACCCAACCCGAAGGCGGAGGGAAGCTACCATCTCGTCTACTGGGTTAAAGTCCAACGTGCAGGCTTTGAGCAACAACAATTGCCACCCCAGCCTCTCATTGCTTGCAACGCCAGAGTGGAAGAGAGTCCAGCCCCTCTTGAGAGAACAGGTTCCAGAGCCCTTGCTGTGCGTCGAAGTGAGTCCAACTATATCTAGCCGGAACTTCTTCACCTCGCGCACCAGCTCAGGCTCTTTCCCTCCCAGCGAGGTGACGTTCCACGTCCCAAGAGCGAGCTTATGTAGCCGATAATCGGACCGCCAAGTGCCCTGCCTTCGGCTGCCGCCCAGTTCACACTGCATCTGACCTCTATGACCTCAATGGGCCCATGAGTGGTGAGCCCATTGGAGGGTTGACCCACGTTGCCTCTTCGAGCTGAGCCCGGCAGGGCCCCATGGAGACAGGCCCGGCCACCAGTCGCTCGCCATCGTGCCCCAGCTCTGCGCCTGGCTCCACAGGGGAGCCACGGTGACCTGCGCCTGGGCGAGAAAAAATCTAGGTCCTCGATTTGTACTTTTCATAAAGGTCTTTGAGCTGCTCTTTGTCTGATCCCTCACCTAGGACCTTTTCTCAGGGGATCCCGAGGCGTTCCCAGGCCAGCCGGGAGACATAGTGTTCCCAATGTGTCCTGGGTCTTCCCCGTGGCCTCCAGGATGACAGAGCTTCACCTTCACCAGGGGTGTCAAACTCAAATACAGAGTGGGCCAGAGTTTAAAACTGAACAAAGCCGCGGGCCAAGGTTGAACAAATTAACCTTTTAATAGGGACCCAAACAAGTTTTGCATTGAATATTGAACAAGCAAGGCTAATATAACTTTATAGTGACATGCAAAATGGAGTTTCAAATAATAATAATCATTAAAAAATATCAATTGCATATCAAATATAATGTAAATAAAAATTGAATGCCTCTTTTCTATTTGCAGCCTTCTGAGGTAAATATCAACATTAACTTTATCCACAGGCTAATAAATTTGAAAATAAAATAACAATGAATAAAACAACCATTCAGGACTTTAAACTGCTCAGTTTGCAACACACTGATCTAATTTGATGTGCCCAAGCCAGATACCTGGCATCTTTTTTTAGATGCTAGTTCTTTAATGTCGGGGCTCAGGCTTTGAGCTGAGGCAACTTTCATTATCGAACAAGGTGTTCAACAGTCATATCTCGTACACCCAATTCTAACATCATTCAGACTGAGGGTGCCAGTATAAAAAACTTTAAGACTGTTAGAAATATACGCCACACTGTGAACCCACACCAAACAAAAATAAAAAACACTTTTCGGGAGAACATCCGCACCGTAACACAACATAAACACAAAAGAACAAATACCCAGAATCTTTTGCAGCACTAACTCTTTGGGGACGCTACAAAATACACCCCCCCCTACCGTCAGTGTAACCTGTATCGCTGTTGATGAAGTATGCGTTGCATTCAATTGTGTGTGGGTGCAGAAGCTGCACTCACATGAAACTGGGCCGGCACTCGTTTGACTAGCTGAAAAAAAAAAAAAAAATTCGGGAGGAGTGCTGGAGTCACTCCCGGGAGGGTTGGCAAGTATTAGAAGTAGCGGCACTGCCGCAATGTATAATCGAAGGTCCAGCTTTAGTGTTAATTTGATATTGCCTCAAGGGCCAAGTCAAATTACACGTTGGGCCAAATTTGGCCCACGGGCCAGAGTTTGACACCCATGACCTTCACTGTAAAAAATTACTGTAAAAATAAAAAATAAAATTACAGTTATATACTCCATCCATCCATCCATGTTCTACCGCTTATTCCCTTCGGGGTCGCTGGAGCCTATCTCAGCTACAATCGGGCGGAAGGCGGTGTACACCCTGGACAAGTCGCCACCTCATCGCAGGGCCAACACAGATAGACAGACAACATTCACACTCACATTCACACACTAGGGCCAATTTAGTGTTGCCAATCAACCTATCATGTTCTTCTTAAATGCAGTTAAGTACTGTAAATTTTGTTGCATTTTTCAAAAAATATCGACCAGCAGTAAGTTACTGTAAAACCTACAGTGTAATTCAGTATTTTTCAGACTTGTTTCTTGGGTCCGCCCACAATTCGTCCAACCGAGCTTCATTTCACCTGGCCGACCCTGCTAAATCCATCCTACTGCATCGTGTGTTTTTGATAACAAGGTAAGAGTCACTTGTACCTTGATGTGTCATTTTCTGTTTGAATTACTTTATATATATATTTATAAAGTCCGAAATGTCAGCATCACAGACACTATGGTTGACCACGCGCATGTACCGCCGCATGCTAGCTAGCTAAGTTTTCTTCTTTTTTGTCATAGTCATCATAAAAGATGATAACTTGCAACATATGTGCTACGACTTGCAGCAATGTATTTGCGTATGTTAGACACATGCGAAGTCATAGTTGTATGCCTAATGCATCGTTTAAGTGTGCTTTCCCTAAATGCACAAGAGTTTTTTCCAACTTCTCAGCCTTCAAAACTCACAGCCGTCGTCATAAATATGGCAAGAGTAGGACTGATATGTATAGCGCAGAAGGTTTACCTTGTAATATTGTCTCATGTAGCGCGAAGTGCGATGATATACGGGCCCTTCTCCTGCATTTGAAAAGTCATATTACCGAAGGTAGGACAGTTACGTGCCCCTTCAGTCAATGTGAAAAAGGATTTACAGTTAAGTCTACTTTCACATCGCACGTGTCAAGGAAGCACTACGGCTACACTGAACGAAGTTTGACTTGCTCAACAGCAAATCCAAGCAGCTCTTGTGTTATTAACACTGATGATGACTATTGTGATATGCAACTTGAGAATTCAGGATATTCCTGTTATGAAGACATGGAGGTCTACTTGCATTAAAAAAATGTTCACAGCACTAAAAAAAAGGTTGAGAACCACTGCCTTAGGACAGTTGTTCTCAACCTTTTTTCAGTGATGTACCCCTGTGAACATTTTTTAAATTCAAGTACCCCCTAATCAGAGCAAAGCATTTTTGGTTGAAAAAAAGAGATAAAGAAGTAAAATACAGCACTATGTCATCAGTTTCTGATTTATTAAATTGTATAACAGTGCAAAATATTGCTCATTTGTTGTGGTCTTTCTTGAACTATTTGGAAAAAAAGATATAAAAATAACTAAAAACTTGTTGAAAAATAAACAAGTGATTCAATTATAAATAAAGATTTTTACACATAGAAGTAATCAACTTAAAGTGCCCTCTTTGGGGATTGCAATAGAGATCCATCTGGATTCATGAACTTCATTCTCAACATTTCTTCACAAAAAAAGAAATCTTTAACATCAATATTTATGGAACATGTCCACTACGCTTTAACCAAGCCTCCATTGTTTTCTACATGGATAGTTGATTGACAGTTGGTGCCGTGTGGCACCGCCAGGTAGAGTCAAACCATCATGGCATGGGGGAAACTCTGGCTTTATGGTAATGAATGGAATAGCCTACTTGATTAGTTGTTAAGTTTATGAACTTACATTCATATTTTGTCGAAGTATTATTCAATAAATATATTTATAAAGGATTTTTGAATTGTTGCTACTTTTAGAATATTTAAAAAAAATCTCACGTACCCCTTGGCATACCTTCAAGTACCCCCAGGAGTACGCGTACCCCCATTTGAGAACCACTGCCTTAGGAGACTAGATGTAAACAGAGGAAAGAGAGAGCGAGTGAGGTGGCCATTCCAAATACTTTTAAAATGCTACCCATATTGGATACTGTTTAGGAACATAAACTGCATTTCTTGACTGTACCAGTTGCTGGTGACAAAGTCACAATAAAACGTTGGATGATCAGCATGGAAGGTGATGTCATCTGCAAAGGCGTCCAACCTAGCTTAATCTCAGGGCTTGCTGCCCTTCTTGCCACCTACTATGTGTTCAACTTGGAATACCAAGAGGAAGGTCCTCGGACATTGGAATTTGTTCAAAGGTAAATCCTCTTGATACTGTTAAAATACTGTTAGGATATTTTATTTTATATTTCTCACCTCTGTTCAGGAATTTGACTTGTCATTTCCCCAATTTGGTGCCTTAAATCAATGACTCTTCTGTTCCTTTGTGGACCTTCTTATTAGGGACCGAAGCACCAGTTTGACTCTAGGATACAGAGAAGGTAGGTAATGTGCATGTAAAGATATGTTGACTGGGTCAAAGAAGGAAGCACCTGTTTGACCCCAGGATGCAGAAAAAGTAGATAATTTGCAGGTAAAGATATGTTGACTGGATGATGGCAGGAAGCACCAGCTTGACCCGAGAATGCAGAGCAAGTAGGTAATGTGCGGGTGAAGATATGTTGAATGGGTAAAGGCAGGAAGCACCAGTGTGACCCCACTATGCAGGGAAGGTAGGTAATGTGCGGGTGAAGGTATGTTGAATGGGTGAAAGAAGGAAGCGCAGGTGTGGTCGAGGCCATGCAGACAAGGTAGGTATGTGCAGGTGAAGATATGTTGTATGGTGAAAGAAAGAAGCACCAGTGTGACCCAAGGATGCAGGGAAGGTAGGTAATGTGCAGGTAAAGATATGTTGAATGGGTGAAGGCAGGAAACACCAGCTAGACGCCAGGATACAGAGAGGGTAGGTAATGTGCAGGTAAAGATATGTTGAATGAGTAAAGGCAGGAAACACCAGCTTGACTCCAGGATATAGAGAAGGTAGGTAATGTGCAGGATAAAGATATGTTGAATGGGTAAAGGTAGAAAGCACCAGCGTGACCACACTATGCAGAGAAGGTAGGTAATGTGCAGGTAAAGATATGTTGAATGGGTAAAGGCAAGAAGCACCAATGTGACCCCAGGATGCAGAGAAGATAGGTAATGAGCAGGTAACGATATGTTAAATTGGTGAAAGCAGGAAACATCAGCGTAAATACACGGTCCCGTAGATGGAGAGAAAACATGAATAGAGAGAGGGGTTGGGGAGGCTTTAGCATTGTCTTCCTCTCTGAATTTGTCTTAATGGGTTTTAGAGCATTCACTCATCTACAGCTGTGGTTATGGTATAGGCTCACATATATCCTAAAATTGATATTAATATTTGTGCAGTGCATATTCCTAAATAACAATGTGAAGGGGGTTCTGTATCAACTACAAGTAATCTTCAATCACAACAGAATATCTAATATGCTTTCTCTCTTTTTTAGGCGATTCATTGGCGTTAACCCTGAGAGGGGAACAAAGGCTAGCCAGGGAAAGGTGGTGTCCAAGAAGACCGGGAAGCTGGTCCAGAAAAAGGCAGCAACTGTAAATCCTCACGTAGCCACCCTTATAAAACATCTCACAGACTTTGAGTGGGGCTTTATGTAGCCGACAACTAAACACTGGACTCGTGTTCAGTGTTTTGTCTCCAGTTAGAAATTAAGTGGACATGTTATAAATGCTTTACTGAAAATAAGAAGAATGCACTAAATGTACATTGAATGTATTTGATGCACTTTAAAAGAATTGGTTAATAAAAACATAATCTTGCAAGGCCATTTCTCCAGTCATTTTTATGCCAGCAGATTGCAGGGGTTTTGATTTTGAAAAATTAAAAGTTCAACTCATTAACTTCTAGTGGCATTATACTGTAAAGCTCAGTCTATAGTGCTTACAATTATTTTACTGTAATTAACTGTTAATGGATATTACAGTAGATACACTAAAATAACAGTGTAATGCCGCTAAACAGATGACAGTATTATGCTGTGAAGCGTATATTTGATACAGCACAGTACTGTGATACTTTTTACAGTAATAAACTGTAGTGATAAATCACAGTATGTGTGCTGTAGAAAAACAGTTTTATACTGGAACCATTAGCTGCCAGTAGGTTACTGTAATTAAACGGTGAAAATTCTTACAGTAAGGGAGAGACCCGCCACCCAGCGGAGAAAACTCATTTCGGCCGCCAGCCTGTGCATCTCACGATCCACTCTTCCCTCACTCATGAACAAGACTCCAGGTACTTGAACTCATCCACTTGGGGCAAGATCTCCTGCCCAACCTTGAAATGGCACTCCACCCTTTCCCGGGCGAGAACCTCGGACTTGGAGGTGCTGATTCTCATCCCAGTCGCTTCACACTCGGCTGCGAACCAATCCAATGAGAGCTGAAGATACTGGCCAGTTAAAGCCATAAGGACCACATCATCTGCAAAAAGGAGAGACCTACTCCTGCAGCCACCAAACCGGATCCCCTCAACGCCATGACTGCGCCTAGAAATTCTGTCCATAAAATTTATGAACACATTTGGTGACAAAGGGCAGCCAACACGAGGGTTGGACTCCGGTCCAACCCTCACTGGAAAGGGGTCCGACTTACTGCTGGCAATGCGGACCAAGCTCTGACACTGATCATACAGGGAGCGACCCGCCACAATCAGACATGCCGATACCCCATACTCTCTAAACACTCCCCACAGGACTTCCCGGGGTGGCCACGGTCGAATGTCTTCTCCAAGTCCACAAAGCACATGTAGACTGATTGGACAAACTCCCATGCACACTCAAGGACCCTGCCGAGAGTATAGAACTGGTCTACCGTTCCACGACCAGGACGAAAACCACACTGTTCGTCCTGGATCCGAGGTTCCTCCTCTCCAGTACACATGAATAGACCTTACTGGGAAGGCTGAGGAGTGTGATCTACGATAGTTGGAACACACCCTCCGGTTCCCCTTCTTAAAGAGAGGAACCACCACCCCGGTCTGCCAATCCAGAGGTACCGCCCCTGATGTCCATGCGATGTTGCAGAGTCTTGTCAACTAAAACAGCCCCACAGCATCCAGAGCCTTAAGGAACTCCGGACGGAGCTCATCCACCCCCGGGGCCTTGCCACCGAGGAGCTTTTTAACTACCTTGGCAACCTCAGCCCCAGAAATAGGAGAGCCCACCACAGATTCCCTAGGCACTGCTTGGCCTGTCGGTATGCCCGCTGCCTCTGGAGTCCCATGAGCCAAAAGGACCAGATAAGCTCTTTCTTCAGCTTGACGGCATCCCGCACTGCTGGTGGCCACCAGCGGGTTCTAGGATTACCGCCACGACAGGCACCAAACACCTTGCGGCCACAGCTCCAATCAGCTGGCTTGACAAGAGAGGCACGGAACATGATCCATTCAGACTCAATGTCCAGCACCTCCTTTGTGACATGTTCAAAGTTCCTCCGGAGGTAGAAAAAGAAACTCTCTCTGACAGGAGACTCTGCTAGGCATTCCCAAAAGACTCTCACAATGCGTTTGGGCCTGCCAGGTCTGTCCGGGATCCTACCCCACCATCGGAGCCAGCTCACCAGGTGGTGATCGGTAGAAAGCTCGCCCCTCTCTTCACCCGAGTGTCCAAAACATGAGGCCGCAAATCCCATGACACAACTACAAAGTCATTAATGGAACTGCAGCCGAGGGTGTCCTGGTGCCAAGTGCACATATGGACACCCTTATGTTTGAATATTGTGTTTGTTATGGACAATCCGTGACGAGCACAAAAGTCCAATAACAAAGCACCACTTGGGTTCAGATCCGGGTGGCCATTTTTCCCAATCACGACTCTCCAGGTTTCAAAGTCGTTGCCAACATGAGCGTTGAAGACCCCCAGCAGAACAAAGGAATCACCCGAGGGAGCACTCTCAAGGGAATCCAAAAAGAGTGGGTACTCTGAGCTGCTGTTTGGTGCGTAAACACCAACAACAGTCAGGACCCGTCACCCAACCCGAAAGCGGAGGGAAGCTACCATCTCGTCTTCTGAGTTAAGTCCAACGTGCAGGCTTTGAGCCGGGGGGCAACAAGAATTGCCAACCCAGCCTCTCATTACTTGCAACGCCAGAGTGGAAGAGAGTCCAACTCCTCTTGAGAGAACAGGTTCCAGAGCCCTTGCTGTGCGTCGAAGTGAGTCCAGCTTTATCTAGCCGGGAACTTCTCCACCTCGCGAGGTGACGTTCCACCTCCCAAGAGCGAGCTTATGTAGCCGATAATCGGACCGCCAAGTGCCCTGCCTTCGGCTTCCGCCCAGCTAACACTGCACCCGACCTCTATGACCCAGCCCATGAGTGGTGAGCCTATTGCAGGGGGGACCCACGTTGCCTCTTCGAGCTGGGCCCCATGGGCACCAGTCGCTCGCCATCGTGCCCCACCTCTGGGCCTGGCTCCACAGGGGAGCCACGGTGACCCGCGTCCGGGCGAGAAAATATCTAGGTCCTCGATTTGTACTTTTCATAAAGGTCTTTGAGCTGCTCTTTGTCTGATTCCTCACCTAGGACCTGTTTGTCTTGGGGGACCCTACCAGGGGGCATAGAAGCCCCCGGACAACATAGCTCCTAGGATCAGTGGGACACGCAAACCACAAAGGTGGCGGCTCAGAAAGCAGGTTATATAAACATAACTCCAAAACCAAACATGCAAGATGTCTAAACATGCCTGTAATATTGTATCAATGTGAGTTTTACTAGAATCGGTTGTTTTTTTAAGGCTTGCAAACACAAAAAGTTTTTTTTACTCAATATGACAGTAAGTTCTTAAAATGCTGAGATAATGTGAAAAAAAGCAATACAAATGTATTCCAACATAATTCCTAAACCAAACATGCAAAATGTCTAAAAATGCCTGTAATATTGAATCCATGTGAGTTTTACTAGAATCATTTGTTTTTGTAAGGTTTGCAAATACAAAAATTGAGTTTTATGACAGACACAAGTTAGTTTTTTTACTCATTATAACAGTATAGATGTCATACTATATATTAAAGTTATATAAACATAACTCGAAAACCAAACGTGCATTATGTCCAAAATTGCCTGTAATATTGTATAGATGTGAGTTTTACTAGAATCAGGTTTGCAAATACAAAAATTGGGTTTTACGACAGTATACTGTCACACTCAATATGACAGTATAACTGTCATACTAAATCCATCCATTTTCTTCCGCTTATCCGAGGTCGGGTTGCGGGGGCAGCAGCCTAAGCAGAGAGCCCAGACTTCCCTCTCCCCAGCCACTTTGTCCAGCTCTTCTCGGGGGATCCCGAGGCGTTCCCAGCTTTCCAATGTATCCTAGGTCTTCCCCATGGCCTCCTGCCGTTCGGACCTAGGGAGGCGTTCGGGTGGCATCCTGAGCAGATGCCCGAACCACCTCATCTCCCGCTGCTCCTCTCAATGTGGAGGAGCAGCGGCTTTACACTGAGTTCCTCCCAGATGACAGAGCTTCTCACCCTATCTCTAAGGGAGAGACCCACCACCCGGCGGAGGAAACTCATTTCGGCCGCTTGTACCCGTGACCTTGTCCTTTCGGTCATAACCCAAAGCTCATGACCATAGGTGAGGATGGGAACGTTGATCGACCGGTAAATTGAAAGCTTTTCCTTCTGGCTCAGCTCCTTCTTCACCACAACGGATCGATATAGCGTCCTCATTACTGAAGACGCCGCACCGATCCGCCTGTAGATCTCAAAATCCACTCTATCCTCACTCGTGAACAAGACTCCTAGGTACTTGAACTCCTTCACTTGGGGCAAGATCTCTTTCCCAACCTCGAGATGGCACTCCACCCTTTCCCGGGCGAGAACCATGGACTCGGACTTGGAGATGCTGATTCTCATCCCAGTCGCTTCACTGCGAACCGATCCAATGAAAGCTGAAGATCTTGGCCAGTTGAAGCCATCAGGACCACATCATCTGCAAAAAGCAGAGACCTAATCCTGCAGCCACCAAACCAGGCGCAGTCATGGCGTTGAGGGGATCCTCAAAGCCATGACTGCGCCTAGATATTCTGTCCATTAAAGTTATGAACAGAATCGGTGACAAAGGGCAGCCTTGGCGGAGTCCAACCCTCACTGGAAAGGGGTCCGACATACTGCCGGCAATGCGGACCAAGCTCTGACACTGATCATACAGGGAGACACCCGCCACAATCAGACATGCCGATACTCCATACTCTCTGAGCACTCCCCACAGGATTTACCGGGGGCCAAGGTCGAATGTCTTCTCCAAGTCCACAAAACTTATGTAGACTGGTTGGGCAAACTCCCATGCACACTCAAGGACCCTGCCGAGAGTATAGAGCTGGTCTACCGTTCCACGACCAGGACGAAAACCACACTGTTCGTCCTGGATCCGAGGTTCCTCCTCTCCATTACACATGAATAGACCTTACCGGGAAGGCTGAGGTGTGTGATCTACGATAGTTGGAACACACCCTCCGGTTCCCCTTCTTAAAGAGAGGAACCACCACCCCGGTCTGCCAATCCAGAGGTACCGCCCCTGATGTAGACGCAATGTTGAAGAGTCTTGTCAACCAAGACTGCCCCACAGCATCCACAGCCTTAAGGAACTCCGGACGGAGCTCATACCCCCGGGGCCTTGCCACCGAGGAGCTTTTTAACTACCTTGGCAACCTCAGCCCCAGAAATAGGAGAGCCCACCACAGACTTCCCAGGCACTGTTTCCTCATAGGAAGACGTGTTGGTGGGACTGAGGAGGTCTCGCTTGGCCTGTCGATATGCCCACTGCCTCTGGAGTCCCATGAGCCAAAAGGACCCGGTGGCTCTTTCTTCAGCTTGACAGCATCCCTCAGTGCTGGTGGATTACCGCCACGACAGGCACCAAACACCTTGCGGCCACAGCTTCAATCAGCTGGCTCAACAAGAGAACATGGTCCACTCAGACTCAATGTCCAGCACCTCCCTCGTGACATGTTCAAAGTTCTTCCGGACATGTTCAAAGTTCTTCAGGAGACTCTGCTAGGTGTTCCCAGCAGACCCTTACAATGTGTTTGGGCCTGCCAGGTCTGACCGGCAACCTCCCCTACCATCGGAGCCAGCTCACCACCAGGTGGTGGTTGGTAGAAAACTCTGCCCCTCTCTTCACCGAGTGTCCAAAACATGAGGCCGCAAATCCCATGACACAACTACAAAGTCAATCATGCGGCCGAGGGTGTCCTTGTGCCAAGTGCACATATGGACACCCTTATGTTTGAACATTGTGTTTGTTATGGACAATCCGTGACAAGCACAAAAGTCCAATAACAAAGCACCACTTGGGTTCAGATCCGGGTGGCCATTTTTCCCAATCACGACTCTCCAGGTTTCACTGTCGTTGCCAACATAGCGTTGAAGTCCACCAGCAGAACAAGGGAATTACCCGAGGGAGCACTCTCCAGTACTCCCTCAAGGGAATCCAAAAAGAGTTGGTACACTGAGCTGCTGTTTGGTGTGTAAACACAAACAACAGTCAGGACCCGTCACCCAACCCGAAGGCTGAAGGAAGCTACCATCTCGTCTATTGGGTTTAAAGTCCAACGTGCAGGCTTTGAGCCGGGGGGCAACAAGAATTGCCACCCCAGCCTCTCATTAGTTGCAACGCCAGTGTGGAATCTCTTCCACTCTGGCGTTGCAAGTAATGAAAGTTCAGCTCAGTCCAGCCCCTCTGAGAGAACAGGTTCCAGAGCCCTTGCTGTGAGTCCAACTATATCTAGCCGGGAACTTCTCCACCTCAAGCACCAGCTCAGGCTCCTTCCCTCCCAGCGAGGTGACGTTCCATGTCCCAAGAGCGAGCTTATGTAGCCGATAATCGGACCACCAAGTGCCCTGCCTTCGGCTGCCGCCCAGCTCACACTGCACCCTCTATGACCCAGCCCATGAGTGGTGAGCCCTGGAGGGGGGATCCACGTTGCCTCTTCGAGCTGAGCACGGCTGGGCCCCATGGGGACAGGCCCGTCAATCGCCATCGTGCCACACCTCTGGGCCTGGCTCCACAGGGGAGCCACGGTGACCTGCGTCCGGGCGAGAAAAAATCTAGGTCCTCAATTGTACTTTTAATAAAGGTCTTTGAGCTGCTCTTTGTCTGATCCCTCACCTAGGACCTGTTTGTCCTGGATCAGTGGGACACGCAAACCACAAAGGTGGCGGCTCAGAAAGCAGGTTATATAAATATAACTCCAAAACCAAACATGCAATATGTCTAAACATGCCTGTAATATTCTATCAATGTGACTTTTCCTAGAATCGGTTGTTTTTGTAAGGTTTGCAAATACAAAAATTAGGTTTTACTCACAATGACAAAATCACACTCAATATGACAGTTATTTAAACATAACTCATAAACCACACAAAAAAATGGCTAATAATGCCTGAAATAATGAATCATTGGGAGTTTTACTGAGTTTTATATTTTGCAAACACAAAAAGTAGTTTTTTACTTGACTGTAATGTTCTTAGAACCCTGAGATAATGGGAAAAAAGCAATAAAAATGTTTTTAAACCTAACTCCTAAACAACACATGCAAAATGGCTAATAATGCCTAGGGAGACATGTAACGTTGTTAGTTTAAAAAAAATGATCTTTTGTAAAGATATCAAAGACACAAGCTAGTTTTTTTTTATTCAATATGACAGTATAACAGTCATACTAAATATGAAAGTTATATAAACATAACTCCAAAACCAAACATGTGTCATGTCTAAAAATTCCTGTAATAATGTATTAATGTGAGTTTGTAAGGTTTGCAAAAACAAAAAGTAGTTTTTTACTCAATATGAAAGTAATGATCTTAGAATCCTGAGATAATGCGAAAAAAGCAATAAAAATGTATTCAAACATAACTCCTAAACAACCCAGGCAAAATGGGTAATAATGTCTGGAGACATGCATCTTTGTTAGTTTTACTAGAAATGTATTTTTTGTAAAGTTTGCAAAGACACAAGCTAGTTGTTTTTATTCAATAAGACAGTATAACTGTCATGCTACATATGAAAGTTATATAAACATAACTCCAGAACCAAACGTGTGTCATGTCTAAAATTGCCTATAATAATGTATTTATGTGAGTTTGTAAGGTTTGCAAAAACAAAAAGTAGTTTTTTCCTCAATATGAAAGTAAGGATTTTAGAATCCTGAGATAATGCGAAAAAAGCAATAAAAATGTATTTAAACATAATTCCTAAACAACCCATGCAAAATGGCTAATAATGCCTGGAGACATGCATCTTTGTTAGTTTTACTAGAAAAATTATCTTTTGTAAAGTTTGCAAAGACACAAGCTAGTTTTTTTTTATTCAATATGACAGTATAACAGTCATACTAAATATAAAAGTTATATAAACATAACTCCAAAACCAAACATGTGTCATGTCTAAAAATGTCTGTGATAATGTATTTATGTGAGTTTGTAAGGTTTGCAAAAACAAAAAGTAGTTTTTTACTCAATATGAAAGTAATGATCTTAGAATCCTGAGATAATGCAAAAAAAGCAATAAAAATGTATTTAAACATAATTCCTAAACAACCCATGCAAAATGGGTAATAATGCCTGGAGACATGTATCTTTGTTAGTTTTACTAGAAAAATGATCTTTTGTAAAGTTTGCAAAGACACAAGCTAGTTTTTTTTAATTCAATATGACAGTATAACAGTCATACTAAATATGAAAGTTATATAAACATAACTCCAAAACCAAACATGTGTCATGTCTAAATATGCCTGTAATAATGTATTAATGTGAGTTTGTAAGGTATGCAAAAACAAAGAGTAGTTTTTTACTCAATATGAAAGTAATGATCTTAAAATCCTGAGATAATGCGAAAAAAGCAATAAAAATGTCTTTAAACATAATTCCTTAACAACCCATGCAAAATGGGTAATAATGCCTGGAGACATGTATCTTGTTAGTTTTACTAGAAAAATTATCTTTTGTAAAGTTTGCAAAGACAAGCTAGTTTTTTTTATGCAATATGACAGTATAACAGTCATACTAAATATGAAAGTTATATAAACATAACTCCAAAACCAAACATGTGTCATGTCTAAAAATGCCTGTAATAATGTATTAATGTGAGTATTAATGTGAGTTTGTAAGGTTTGCAAAAACAAAAAGTAGTTTTTTACTCAATATGAAAGTAATGATCTTAAAATCCTGAGATAATGCGAAAAAAGCAATAAAAATGTATTTAAACATAATTCCTAAACAACCCATGCAAAATGGCTAATAATGCCTGGAGACATGTATCTTTGTTAGTTTTACTAGAAAAATGATCTTTTGTAAAGTTTGCAAAGACACAAGCTAGTTTTTTTTATTCAATACGACAATATAACAGTCATATTAAATATAAAAGTTATATAAACATAACTTCAAAACCACACATGTGTCATGTCTAAAAATGTCTGTAATAATGTATTTATGTGAGTTTGTAAGGTTTGCAAAAACAAAAAGTAGTTTTTTACTCAATATGAAAGTAATGATCTTGGAATCCTGAGATAATGCGAAAAAAGCAATAAAAATGTATTTAAACATAACTCCTAAACAACCCAGGCAAAATGGGTAATAATGCCTGGAGACATGTATCTTTGTTAGTTTTACAAGGAAATGTATATTTTGTAAAGTTTGCAAAGACACAAGCTAGTTGTTTTTATTCAATAAGACAGTATAACAGTCATACTAAATATGAAAGTTATATAAACATAACTCCAGAACCAAACGTGTGTCATGTCTAAAATTGCCTATAATAATGTATTTATGTGAGTTTGTAAGGTTTGCAAAAACAAAAAGTAGTTTTTTACTCAATATGAAAGTAATGATCTAAGAATCCTGAGATAATGCGAAAAAAGCAATAAAAATGTCTTTAAACATAATTCCTAAATAACCCATGCAAAATGGCTAATAATGCCCGGAGACATGTATCTTTGTTAGTTTTACCAGAAAAATGATCTTTTGTAAAGTTTGCAAAGACACAAGCTAGTTTTTTTTTATTCAATATGACAGTATAACAATCATACTAAATATGAAAGTTATATAAACATAACTCCAAAACCAAACATGTGTCATGTCTAAAAATGCCTGTAATAATGTATTAATGTGAGTTTGTAAGGTTTGCAAAAACAAAAAGTAGTTTTTTACTCAATATGAAAGTAATGATCTTAGAATCCTGAGATAATGCAAAAAAAGCAATACAAATGTATTTAAACATAATTCCTAAACAACCCATGCAAAATGGGTAATAATGCCTGGACACATGTATCTTTGTTAGTTTTACTAGTAAAATGATGTTTTGTAAAGTTTGCAAAGACACAAGCTAGTTTTTTAAAATTAAATATGACAGTATAACAGTCCTACTAAATATGAAAGTTATCAAAACATAACTCTAAAACCAAACATGTGTTATGTCTAAAAATGCCTGTAATAATTTATTTATGTGAGTTTGTAAGGTTTGCAAAACAAAAAGTAGTTTTTTCCTCAATATGAAAGTAAGGATTTTAGAATCCTGAGATAATGCGAAAAAAAGCAATAAAAATGTATTAAAACATAATTCCTAAACAACCCATGCAAAATGGGTAATAATGCCTGGAGACATGTATCTTTGTTAGTTTTACTAGAAAAATGATCTTTTGTAAAGTTTGCAAAGACACAAGCTAGTTTTTTCTTATTCAATATGACAGTATAACAGTCATACTAAATATAAAAGTTATATAAACATAACTCCAAAACCAAACATGTGTCATGTCTAAAAAATGTCTGTAATAATGTATTTATTTGAGTTTGTAAGGTTTGCAAAAACAAAAAGTAGTTTTTTACTCAATATGAAAGTAATGATCTAAGAATCCTGAGATAATGCGAAAAAAGCAATAAAAATTTATTTAAACATAACTCCTAAACAACCCAGGCAAAATGGGTAATAATGCCTGGAGACATGTATCTTTGTTAGTTTTACAAGGAAATGTATATTTTGTAAAGTTTGCAAAGACACAAGCTAGTTGTTTTTATTCAATAAGACAGTATAACAGTCATACTAAATATGAAAGTTATATAAACATAACTCCAGAACCAAACGTGTGTCATGTCTAAAATTGCCTATAATAATGTATTTATGTGAGTTTGTAAGGTTTGCAAAAACAAAAAGTAGTTTTTTCCTCAATATGAAAGTAAGGATTTTAGAATCCTAAATAATGCGAAAAAAGCAATAAAAATGTATTTAAACATAATTCCTAAACAACCCATGCAAAATGGGTAATAATAACTGGAGACATGTATCTTTGTTAGTTTTACTAGAAAAATGATCTTTTGTAAAGTTTGCAAAGACACAAGCTAGTTTTTTTTATTCAATATGACAGTATAACAGTCATACTAAATATAAAAGTTATATAAACATAACTCCAGAACCAAACGTGTGTCATGTCTAAAATTGCTTATAATAATGTATTCATGTGGGTTTGTAAGGTTCGCAAAAACAAAAAGTAGTGTTTTCCTCAATATGAAAGTAATGATCTTAGATTCCTGAGATAATGCGAAAAAAGCAATACAAATGTATTCAAACACAATTTTTAAACCAAACATGTAAATTGTCTAAAAATGCCTGTAATATTGAATTTATGTAAGTTTTACTAGAATCAATTGTTTTTGTAAGGTTTGCAAATACAAAAATTAGGTTTTACACATAATGACATTATAACTTTAACACTCAATATGAAAGTTATTTAATTATAACTCCTAAATACACATGAAACATGTCTAATAGCGTGAAAAAAATTATCTTTGTGAGTGTTGCTAGAAACATTTTCTTTTGTAAGGTTTGCAAAGACACAAGTTAGATTTTTTTAACTCAATATGACAGTATAACGCCACACTCAATATGACAGTTATTTAAACATAACTCCTAAACCACACCTGAAAAATGGCTAATAATGCCTGAAATAATGCATCTTTGGGAGTTTTACTGGAAACATATGCTTTTTTTAAGGCTTGCAAACACAAAAATTATTTGTATTGTATTATGTATTACAACATAATTCCTAAACCAAACATGCAAAATGTCTGAAAATGCCTGTAATATTGAATCCATGTGAGTTTTATTTGAATCAGTTGTATGGTTTGCTAATACAAAAATTGGGTTTTATGACAAACACAAGTTCGTTTTTTTACACAATATAACAGTTTAGCTGTCATACTATATATGAAAGTTATATAAACATAACTCCAAAACCAAACCATTATGTCCAAAACTGCCTGTAATATTGTATATATGTGAGTTTTACTAGAATCAGGGTTGCAAATACAAAAATTGGGTTTTATGACAGTATACTGTCACACTCAATATGACAGTTATTTAAACATAACTCAAACAACACATGCAAAATAGCTAATAATGCCTGGAGCATGTATCTTAGTTAGTTTTACTAGAAAAATGGTATTTTGTAAGGTTTGCAAAGACACAAGTTAGTTGTTGTTTTTATTCAATATGACAGTATAACTGTCATACTAAATATGAAAGTTATATAAACATAACTCTAAAACCAAACATGCATTGTGTCTAAAAATGCCTGTAATATTGTATCTGTGTGAGATTAACTAGATTTAGTTGTTTTTGTAAGGTTTGCAAATACAAAATAAGGGTTTTACTCACTATGACAGTTTACTGTCACACTCAATCTGACAGTTATTTATTTAAACATAACTCCTAAACCACACATGCAAAATGGCTAATAATGCCTGGAGATATGTATCTTTGTGAGTTTTACTAGAAACATTATATTGTGTAAGGTTTAGTTAGTTTTTGTACTCAATCTGACAGTATAACTGTCATTCTAAATCCATCCATTTTCTTCCGCTTATCCAAGGTCGGGTTGCGGGGGCAGCAGCCTGAGCAGAAAATCCCAGACTTCCCTCTCCCCAGCCACTTCGTCCAGCTCTTCTCGGGGTATTCCGAGGCGTTCCCAGGCCAGCCGGGGACATAGTCTTTCCAATGTGTCCTAGGTCTTCCCCGTGGCCTCCTGCCACACCTCCCTAAAGGCGTTCGGGTGGCATCCTGAGCAGATGCCCGAACCACCTCATGGCTCCTCTCAATGTGGAGGAGCAGCGGCTTTACTTTGAGTTCCTCCCGGATGACAGAGCTTCTCACCCTGTCTCTAAGGGAGAGACCCACCACCCGGCAGAGGAAACGCATTTCGGCCGCTTGTCCTTTCGGTCATAACCCAAAGCTGGGAACGTAGATCGACGGTAAATTGAGAGCTTTTCCTTCTGGCTCAGCTCCTTCTTCACCACAACGGATCGATATAGCGTCCTCAATACTGAAGACGCCGCACCAAACCGCCTGTGGATCTCTCGATCCACTCTATCCTCACTCGTGAACAAGACTCCTAGGTACTTGAACTCCTCCACTTGGGGCAAGATCTCCTCCCCAACCTGGAGATGGCACTCGACCCTTTCCTGCGCGAGAACCATGGACTTGGACTTGGAGGTGCTGATTCTCATCCCAGTCGCTTCACACTCAAGGACCCTGCCGAGAGTATAGACCTGGTCTACCGTTCCACGACCAGGACGAAAACCACACTGTTCGTCCTGGATCCGAGTTTCCTCCTCTCCAGTACACATGAATAGACCTTACCGGGAAGGCTGAGGAGTGTGTTTCACGATAGTTGGAACACACCCTCCGGTTCCCCTTCTTAAAGAGAGGAACCACCACCCCGGTGTGCCAATCCAGAGGTACCACCCCCAATGTTCACGCGATGTTGCAGAGTCTTGTCAACCAAGACAGCCCCACAGTATCCAGAGCCTTAAGGAACTCATCCACCACCGGGGCCTTGCCACAGAGGAGCTTTTTAACTACCTAGGCAACCTAAGCCCCAGAAATAGGAGAGTCCACCACAGATTCCCCAGGCACTGCTTGGCCTGTCGGTATGCGCGCTGCCTCTGGAGAACCATGGACTTGGACTTGGAGGTGCTGATTCTCATCCCAGTCGCTTCACACTCAAGGACCCTGCCGAGAGTATAGACCTGGTCTACCGTTCCACGACCAGGACGAAAACCACACTGTTCGTCCTGGATCCGAGTTTCCTCCTCTCCATATCACATGAATAGACCTTACCGGGAAGGCTGAGGAGTGTGTTTCACGATAGTTGGAACACACCCTCCGGTTCCCCTTCTTAAAGAGAGGAACCACCACCCCGGTGTGCCAATCCAGAGGTACCACCCCCAATGTTCACGCGATGTTGCAGAGTCTTGTCAACCAAGACAGCCCCACAGTATCCAGAGCCTTAAGGAACTCATCCACCACCGGGGCCTTGCCACAGAGGAGCTTTTTAACTACCTAGGCAACCTAATCCCCAGAAATAGGAGAGTCCACCACAGATTCCCCAGGCACTGCTTGGCCTGTCGGTATGCCCGCTGCCTCTGGAGTCCCATGAGCCAAAAGGACCCGATAGGCTCTTTCTTCAGCTTGACGGCATCCCTCACTGCTGGTGGCCACCAGCGAGTTCTAGGATTACCGCCACGACAGGCACCAAACACCTTGCGGCCACAGCTCCAATCAGCAGGCTCGACAAGAGAGGCACGGAACATGGTCCACTCAGACTCAATGTCCAGCACCTCCCTCGTGACATGTTCAAAGTTCTTCCTTATGTTTGAACATTGTGTTTGTTATGGACAATCCGTGACGAGCACAAAAGTCCAATAACAAAGCACCACTTGGGTTCAGATCCGGGTGGCCATTTTTCCCAATCACGACTCTCCAGGTTTCACTGTCCTTGCCAACATGAGCATTGAAGTCCCCCAACAGAACAAGGGAATCACCCGAGGGAGCACTCTCCAGTACTCCCTCAAGGGAATCCAAAAAGAGTGGGTACTCTGAGCTGCTGTTTGGTGCGTAAACACAAACAACAGTCAGGACCCGTCACCCAACCCGAAGGCGGAGGGAAGCTACCATCTCGTCTACTGGGTTAAAGTCCAACGTGCAGGCTTTGAGCAACAACAATTGCCACCCCAGCCTCTCATTGCTTGCAACGCCAGAGTGGAAGAGAGTCCAGCCCCTCTTGAGAGAACAGGTTCCAGAGCCCTTGCTGTGCGTCGAAGTGAGTCCAACTATATCTACCCGGAACTTCTTCACCTCGCGCACCAGCTCAGGCTCTTTCCCTCCCAGCGAGGTGACGTTCCACGTCCCAAGAGCGAGCTTATGTAGCCGATAATCGGACTGCCAAGTGCCCTGCCTTCGGCTGCCGCCCAGTTCACACTGCATCCGACCTCTATGACCTCAATGGTCCCATGAGTGGTGAACCCATTGGAGGGTTGACCCACGTTGCCTCTTCGAAATGAGCCCGGCAGGGCCCCATGGAGACAGGCCCGGCCACCAGTCGCTCGCCATCGTGCCCCACCTCTGCGCCTGGCTCCACAGGGGAGCCACGGTGACCTGCGCCTGGGCGAGAAAAAATCTAGGTCCTCGATTTGTACTTTTCATAAAAGTCTTTGAGCTGCTCTTTGTCTGATCCCTCACCTAGGACCTTTTCTCAGGGGATCCCGAGGCGTTCCCAGGCCAGCCGGGAGACATAGTGTTCCCAATTTGTCCTGGGTCTTCCCCGTGGCCTCCAGGATGACAGAGCTTCACCTTCACCAGGGGTGTCAAACTCAAATACAGAGTGGGCCAAAGTTTAAAACTGAACAAAGCCGCGGGCCAAGGTTGAACAAATTAACCTTTTAATAGGGACCCAAACACGTTTTGCATTGAATATTGAACAAGCAAGGCTTATATAACTTTATAGTGACATGCAAAATGGAGTTTCAAATAATAATAATAATAATTAAAAAATATCAATTGCATATCAAATATAATTTAAATAAAAATTGAATGCCTCTTTTCTATTTGCAGCCTTCTGAGGTAAATATCAACATTAACTTTATCCACAGGCTAATAAATTTGAAAATAAAATAACAATGAATAAAACAACCATTCAGGACTTTAAACTGCTCAGTTTGCAACACACTGATCTAATTTGATGTGCCCAAGCCAGATACCTGCCATCTTTTTTTAGATGCTAGTTCTTTAATGTCGGGGCTCAGGCTTTGAGCTGAGGCAACTTTCATTATCGAACAAGATGTTCAACGGTCATATCTCGTACACCCAATTCTAACATCATTCAGACCCAGTCACAAGATGTGTGCAGCTACAGCACGCATACACAAATGAATGCAACGCATACTTCATCAACAGCGATACAGGTTACACTGAGGGTGTCAGTATAAAAAACTTTAACACTGTTAGAAATATACGCCACACTGTGAACCCACACCAAACAAAAATAAGAAACACTTTTCGGGAGAACATCCGCACCGTAACGCAACATAAACACAAAAGAACAAATACCCAGAATCTTTTGCAGCACTAACTCTTTCGGGACGCTACAAAATACACCCCCGCTACCACCAAACCTCCCCCCCCCACACACACACACCTTGTAGCGTCTCGGAAGATTTAGTGCTACAAAGGGTTCTGGGTATTTGTTGTGTTGTGTTTATGTTGTGTTACGGTGCGGATGTTCTCCCGAAATGTGTTTGTCATCCTTGTTTGGTGTGGATTCACAGTGTGGCGTATATTTCTAAAAGTGTTAAAGTTTTTTATTTGGCTACCGTCAGTGTAACCTGTATCGCTGTTGATGAAGTATGCGTTGCATTCAATTGTGTGTGGGTGCAGAAGCTGCACTGACATGAAACTGGGCTGGCACTCGTTTGACTAGCTGGAAAAAAAAAAAAAATTCGGGAGGAGTGCTGGAGTCACTCCCGGGAGGGTTGGCAAGTATTAGAAGTAGCGGCACTGCCGCAATGTATAATCGAAGGTCCAGCTTTAGTGTTAATTTGATATTGCCTCAAGGGCCAAGTCAAATTACACGTTGGGCCAAATTTGGCCCACGGGCCAAAGTTTGACACCCATGACCTTCACTGTAAAAAATTACTGTAAAAATAAAAAATTAAATTACAGTTATATACTCCATCCATCCATCCATGTTCTACCGCTTATTCCCTTCGGGGTCGCTGGAGCCTATCTCAGCTACAATCGGGCGGAAGGCGGGGTACACCCTGGACAAGTCGCCACCTCATCGCAGGGCCAACACAGATAGATAGACAACATTCACACTCACATTCACACACTAGGGCCAATTTAGTGTTGCCAATCAACCTATCATGTTCTTCTTAAATGCAGTTAAGTACTGTAAATTTTGTTGCATTTTTCAAAAAATATCGACCAGCAGTAAGTTACTGTAAAACCTACAGTGTAATTCAGTATTTTTCAGACTTGTTTCTTGGGTCCGCCCACAATTCGTCCAACCGAGCTTCATTTCACCTGGCCTGCTAAATCTGCTAAATTTCACCACCTGCTAAATCCATCCTACTGCATCGTGTGTTTTTGATAACAAGGTAAGAGTCACTTGTACCTTGATGTGTCATTTTCTGTTTGAATTACTTTATATATATATTTATAAAGTCCGAAATGTCAGCATCACAGACACTATCGTTGACCACGCGCATGTACCGCCGCATGCTAGCTAGCTAAGTTTTCTTCTTTTTTGTCATAGTCATCATAAAAGATGATAACTTGCAACATATGTGCTACGACTTGCAGCAATGTATTTGCGTATGTTAGACACATGCGAAGTCATAGTTGTATGCCTAATGCATCGTTTAAGTGTGCTTTCCCTAAATGCACAAGAGTTTTTTCCAACTTCTCAGCCTTCAAAACTCACAGCCGTCGTCATAAATATGGCAAGAGTAGGACTGATATGTATAGCGCAGAAGGTTTACCTTGTAATATTGTCTCATGTAGCGCGAAGTGCGATGATATACGGGCCTTTCTCCTGCATTTGAAAAGTCATATTACCGAAGGTAGGACAGTTACGTGCCCCTTCAGTCAATGTAAAAAAAGATTTACAGTTAAGTCTACTTTCACATCGCACGTGTCAAGGAAGCACTACGGCTACACTGAACGAAGTTTGACTTGCTCAACAGCAAATCCAAGCAGCTCTTGTGTTATTAACACTGATGATGACTATTGTGATATGCAACTTGAGAATTCAGGATATTCCTGTTATGAAGACATGGAGGTCTACTTGCATTAAAAAAATGTTCACAGCACTGAAAAAAGGTTGAGAACCACTGCCTTAGGACAGTGGTTCTCAACCTTTTTTCAGTGATGTACCCCTGTGAACATTTTTTAAATTCAAGTACCCCCTAATCAGAGCAAAGCATTTTTGGTTGAAAAAAAGAGATAAAGAAGTAAAATACAGCACTATGTCATCTGTTTCTGATTTATTAAATTGTATAACAGTGCAAAATATTGCTCATTTGTTGTGGTCTTTCTTGAACTATTTGGAAAAAAAGATGTAAAAATAACTAAAAACTTGTTGAAAAATAAACAAGTGATTCAATTATAAATAAAGATTTTTACACATAGAAGTAATCAACTTAAAGTGCCCTCTTTGGGGATTGCAATAGAGATCCATCTGGATTCATGAACTTCATTCTCAACATTTCTTCACAAAAAAAGAAATCTTTAACATCAATATTTATGGAACATGTCCACTACGCTTTAACCAAGCCTCCATTGTATTCTACATGGATAGTTGATTGACAGTTGGTGCCATGTGGCACCGCCAGGTAGGGTCAAACCATCATGGCATGGGGGAAACTCTGGCTTTATGGTAATGAATGGAATAGCCTACTTGATTAGTTGTTCAGTTTATGAACTTACATTCATATTTTGTCGAAGTATTATTCAATAAATATATTTATAAAGGATTTTTGAATTGTTGCTATTTTTAGAATATTAAAATAAAATCTCACGTACCCCTTGGCATACCTTCAAGTACCCCCAGGAGTACGCGTACCCCCATTTGAGAACCACTGCCTTAGGAGACTAGATGTAAACAGAGGAAAGAGAGAGCGAGTGAGGTGGCCATTCCAAATACTTTTAAAATGCTACCCATATTGGATACTGTTTAGGAACATAAACTGCATTTCTTGACTGTACCAGTTGCTGGTGACAAAGTCACAATAAAACGTTGGATGATCAGCATGGAAGGTGATGTCATCTGCAAAGGCGTCCAACCTAGCTTAATCTCAGGGCTTGCTGCCCTTCTTGCCACATACTATGTGTTCAACTTGGAATACCAAGAGGAAGGTCCTCGGACATTGGAATTTGTTCAAAGGTAAATCCTCTTGATACTGTTAAAATACTGTTAGGATATTTTATTTTATATTTCTCACCTCTGTTCAGGAATTTGACTTGTCATTTCCCCAATTGTGTGCCTTAAATCAATGACTCTTCTGTTCCTTTGTGGACCTTCTTATTAGGGACCGAAGCACCAGTTTGACTCTAGGATACAGAGAAGGTAGGTAATGTGCAGGTAAAGATATGTTGACTGGGTCAAAGAAGGAAGCACCTGTTTGACCCCAGGATGCAGAAAAAGTAGATAATTTGCAGGTAAAGACATGTTGACTGGATGATGGCAGGAAGCACCAGCTTGACCCGAGAATGCAGAGCAAGTAGGTAATGTGCGGGTGAAGATATGTTGAATGGGTAAAGGCAGGAAGCACCAGTGTGACCCCACTATGCAGGGAAGGTAGGTAATGTGCGGGTGAAGGTATGTTGAATGGGTGAAAGAAGGAAGCGCAGGTGTGGTCGAGGCCATGCAGACAAGGTAGGTATGTGCAGGTGAAGATATGTTGTATGGTGAAAGAAAGAAGCACCAGTGTGACCCAAGGATGCAGGGAAGGTAGGTAATGTGCAGGAAAAGATATGTTGAATGGGTGAAGGCAGGAAACACCAGCTAGACGCCAGGATACAGAGAAGGTAGGTAATGTGCAGGTAAAGATATGTTGAATGAGTAAAGGCAGGAAACACCAGCTTGACTCCAGGATATAGAGAAGGTAGGTAATGTGCAGGTAAAGATATGTTGAATGGGTAAAGGTAGAAAGCACCAGCGTGACCACACTATGCAGAGAAGGTAGGTAATGTGCAGGTAAAGATATGTTGAATGGGTAAAGGCAAGAAGCACCAGTGTGACCCCAGGATGCAGAGAAGATGGGTAATGAGCAGGTAACGATATGTTAAATGGGTGAAAGCAGGAAACATCAGCGTAAATACACGGTCCCGTAGATGGAGAGAAAACATGAATAGAGAGAGGGGTTGGGGAGGCTTTAGCATTGTCTTCCTCTCTGAATTTGTCTTAATGGGTTTTAGAGCATTCACTCATCTACAGCTGTGGTTATGGTATAGGCTCACATATATCCTAAAATTGATATTAATATTTGTGCAGTGCATATTCCTAAATAACAATGTGAGGGGGGTTCTGTATCGACTACAAGTAATCTTCAATCACAACAGAATATCTAATATGCTTTCTCTCTTTTTTAGGCGATTCATTGGCGTTAACCCTGAGAGGGGAACAAAGGCTAGCCAGGGAAAGGTGGTGTCCAAGAAGACCGGGAAGCTGGTCCAGAAAAAGGCAGCAACTGTAAATACTCACGTAGCCACCCTTATAAAACATCTCACAGACTTTGAGTGGGGCTTTATGTAGCCGACAACTAAACACTGGACTCGTGTTCAGTGTTTTGTCTCCAGTTAGAAATTAAGTGGACATGTTATACATGTTAAAATGCTTTACTGAAAATAAGAAGAATGCACTAAATGTACATTGAATGTATTTGATGCACTTTAAAATAATTGGTTAATAAAAACATAATCTTGCAAGGCCATTTCTCCAGTAATTTTTATGCCAGCAGATTGCAGGGGTTTTGATTTTGAAAAATTAAAAGTTCAACTCATTAACTTCTAGTGGCATTATACTGTAAAGCTCAGTCTATAGTGCTCACAATTATTTTACTGTAATTAACTGTTAATGGATATTACAGTAGATACACTAAAATAACAGTGTAATGCCGCTAAACAGATGACAGTATTATGCTGTGAAGCGTATATTTGATACAGCACAGTACTGTGATACTTTTTACAGTAATAAACTGTAGTGATAAATCACAGTTTGTGTGCTGTAGAAAAACAGTTTTATAATGGAACCATTAGCTGCCAGTAGGTTACTGTAATTAAACGGTGAAAATTCTTACAGTAAGGGAGAGACCCGCCACCCAGCGGAGAAAACTCATTTCGGCCGCCAGCCTGTGCATCTCACGATCCACTCTTCCCTCACTCATGAACAAGACTCCAGGTACTTGAACTCATCCACTTGGGGCAAGATCTCCTGCCCAACCTCGAAATGGCACTCCATCCTTTCCCGGGCGAGAACCTCGGACTTGGAGGTGCTGATTCTCATCCCAGTCGCTTCACACTCGGCTGCGAACCAATCCAATGAGAGCTGAAGATCCTGGCCAGTTAAAGCCATAAGGACCACATCATCTGCAAAAAGGAGAGACCTAATCCTGCAGCCACCAAACCGGATCCCCTCAACGCCATGACTGCGCCTAGAAATTCTGTCCATAAAATTTATGAACACATTTGGTGACAAAGGGCAGCCAACTTATTGCTGGCAATGCGGACCAAGCTCTGACACTGATCATACAGGGAGCGACCCGCCACAATCAGACATGCCGATACCCCATACTATCTGAGCACTCCCCACAGGACTTCCCGGGGTGGCCACGGTCGAATGTCTTCTCCAAGTCCACAAAGCACATGTAGACTGGTTGGACAAACTCCCATGCACACTCAAGGACCCTGCCGAGAGTATAGAGCTGGTCTACCGTTCCACGACCAGGACGAAAACCACACTGTTCGTCCTGGATCCGAGGTTCCTCCTCTCCAGTACACATGAATAGACCTTACCGGGAAGGCTGAGGAGTGTGATCTACGATAGTTGATCCGGTTCCCCTTCTTAAAGAGAGGAACCACCACCCCGGTCTGCCAATCCAGAGGTACCGCCCCTGATGTCCACGCGATGTTGCAGAGTCTTGTCAACTAAAACAGCCCCACAGCATCCAGAGCCTTAAGGAACTCCGGACGGAGCTCTTCCACCCCCGGGGCCTTGCCACCGAGGAGCTTTTTAACTACCTTGGCAACCTCAGCCCCAGAAATAGGAGAGCCCACCACAGATTCCCTAGGCACTGCTTGGCCTGTCGGTATGCCCGCTGCCTCTGGAGTCCCATGAGCCAAAAGGACCAGATAAGCTCTTTCTTCAGCTTGACGGCATCCCGCACTGCTGGTGGCCACCAGCGGGTTCTAGGATTACCGCCACGACAGGCACCAAACACCTTGCGGCCACAGCTCCAATCAGCTGGCTTGACAAGAGAGGCACGGAACATGATCCATTCAGACTCAATGTCCAGCACCTCCTTTGTGACATGTTCAAAGTTCCTCCGGAGGTAGAAAAAGAAACTCTCTCTGACAGGAGACTCTGCTAGGCATTCCCAAAAGACTCTCACAATGCGTTTGGGCCTGCCAGGTCTGTCCGGGATCCTACCCCACCATCGGAGCCAGCTCACCAGGTGGTGATCGGTAGAAAGCTCGCCCCTCTCTTCACCCGAGTGTCCAAAACATGAGGCCGCAAATCCCATGACACAACTACAAAGTCAATAATGGAACTGCGGCCGAGGGTGTCCTGGTGCCAAGTGCACATATGGACACCCTTATGTTTGAACATTGTGTTTGTTATGGACAATCCGTGACGAGCACAAAAGTCCAATAATAAAGCACCACTTGGGTTCAGATCCGGGTGGCCATTTTTCCCAATCACGACTCTCCAGGTTTCAAAGTCGTTGCCAACATGAGCGTTGAAGACCCCCAGCAGAACAAAGGAATCACCCGAGGGAGCACTCTCAAGGGAATCCAAAAAGAGTGGGTAGTCTGAGCTGCTGTTTGGTGCGTAAACACCAACAACAGTCAGGACCCGTCACCCAACCCGAAAGTGGAGGGAAGTTACCATCTCGTCTTCTGGGTTAAGTCCAACGTGCAGGCTTTGAGCCGGGGGGCAACAAGAATTGCCAACCCAGCCTCTCATTACTTGCAACGCCAGAGTGGAAGAGAGTCCAACCCCTCTTGAGAGAACAGGTTCCAGAGCCCTTGCTGTGCGTCGAAGTGAGTCCAGCTTTATCTAGCCGGGAACTTCTCCACCTCGCGAGGTGACGTTCCACCTCCCAAGAGCGAGCTTATGTAGCCGATAATCGGACCGCCAAGTGCCCTGCCTTCGGCTTCCGCCCAGCTAACACTGCACCCGACCTCTATGACCCAGCCCATGAGTGGTGAGCCTATTGCAGGGGGGACCCACGTTGCCTCTTCGAGCTGGGCCCCATGGGCACCAGTCGCTCGCCATTGTGCCCCACCTCTGGGCCTGGCTCCACAGGGGAGCCACGGTGACCCGCGTCCGGGCGAGAAAATATCTAGGTCCTCGATTTGTACTTTTCATAAAGGTCTTTGAGCTGCTCTTTGTCTGATTCCTCACCTAGGACCTGTTTGTCTTGGGGGACCCTACCAGGGGGCATAGAAGCCCCCGGACAACATAGCTCCTAGGATCAGTGGGACACGCAAACCACAAAGGTGGCGGCTCAGAAAGCAGGTTATATAAACATAACTCCAAAACCAAACATGCAAGATGTCTAAACATGCCTGTAATATTGTATCAATGTGAGTTTTACTAGAATCGGTTGTTTTTTTAAGGCTTGCAAACACAAAAAGTTTTTTTTACTCAATATGATAGTAAGTTCTTAAAATGCTGAGATAATGTGAAAAAAAGCAATACAAATGTATTCCAACATAATTCCTAAACCAAACATGCAAAATGTCTAAAAATGCCTGTAATATTGAATCCATGTGAGTTTTACTAGAATCATTTGTTTTTGTAAGGTTTGCAAATACAAAAATTGAGTTTTATGACGGACACAAGTTAGTTTTTTTACTCATTATAACAGTATAGATGTCATACTATATATTAAAGTTATATAAACATAACTCGAAAACCAAACGTGCATTATGTCCAAAATTGCCTGTAATATTGTATAGATGTGAGTTTTACTAGAATCAGGTTTGCAAATACAACAATTGGGTTTTATGACAGTATACTGTCACACTCAATATGACAGTATAACTGTCATACTAAATCCATCCATTTTCTTCCGCTTATCCGAGGTCGGGTTGCGGGGGCAGCAGCCTAAGCAGAGAGCCCAGACTTCCCTCTCCCCAGCCACTTTGTCCAGCTCTTCTCGGGGGATCCCGAGGCGTTCCCAGCTTTCCAATGTATCCTAGGTCTTCCCCATGGCCTCCTGCCGTTCGGACCTAGGGAGGCGTTCGGGTGGCATCCTGAGCAGATGCCCGAACCACCTCATCTGGCTCCTCTCAATGTGGAGGAGCAGCGGCTTTACACTGAGTTCCTCCCAGATGACAGAGCTTCTCACCCTATCTCTAAGGGAGAGACCCACCACCCGGCGGAGGAAACTCATTTCGGCCGCTTGTACCCGTGACCTTGTCCTTTCGGTCATAACCCAAAGCTCATGACCATAGGTGAGGATGGGAACGTTGATCGACCGGTAAATTGAAAGCTTTTCCTTCTGGCTCAGCTCCTTCTTCACCACAACGGATCGATATAGCGTCCTCATTACTGAAGACGCCGCACCGATCCGCCTGTAGATCTCAAAATCCACTCTATCCTCACTCGTGAACAAGACTCCTAGGTACTTGAACTCCTTCACTTGGGGCAAGATCTCTTTCCCAACCTCGAGATGGCACTCCACCCTTTCCCGGGCGAGAACCATGGACTCGGACTTGGAGATGCTGATTCTCATCCCAGTCGCTTCACTGCGAACCGATCCAATGAAAGCTGAAGATCTTGGCCAGTTGAAGCCATCAGGACCACATCATCTGCAAAAAGCAGAGACCTAATCCTGCAGCCACCAAACCAGGCGCAGTCATGGCGTTGAGGGGATCCTCAAAGCCATGACTGCGCCTAGATATTCTGTCCATTAAAGTTATGAACAGAATCGGTGACAAAGGGCAGCCTTGGTGGAGTCCAACCCTCACTGGAAAGGGGTCCGACATACTGCCGGCAATGCGGACCAAGCTCTGACACTGATCATACAGGGAGACACCCGCCACAATCAGACATGCCGATACTCCATACTCTCTGAGCACTCCCCACAGGATTTACCGGGGGCCAAGGTCGAATGTCTTCTCCAAGTCCACAAAACTTATGTAGACTGGTTGGGCAAACTCCCATGCACACTCAAGGACCCTGCCGAGAGTATAGAGCTGGTCTACCGTTCCACGACCAGGACGAAAACCACACTGTTCGTCCTGGATCCGAGGTTCCTCCTCTCCATTACACATGAATAGACCTTACCGGGAAGGCTGAGGTGTGTGATCTACGATAGTTGGAACACACCCTCCGGTTCCCCTTCTTAAAGAGAGGAACCACCACCCCGGTCTGCCAATCCAGAGGTACCGCCCCTGATGTAGACGCAATGTTGAAGAGTCTTGTCAACCAAGACTGCCCCACAGCATCCACAGCCTTAAGGAACTCCGGACGGAGCTCATACCCCCGGGGCCTTGCCACCGAGGAGCTTTTTAACTACCTTGGCAACCTCAGCCCCAGAAATAGGAGAGCCCACCACAGACTTCCCAGGCACTGTTTCCTCATAGGAAGACGTGTTGGTGGGACTGAGGAGGTCTCGCTTGGCCTGTCGATATGCCCACTGCCTCTGGAGTCCCATGAGCCAAAAGGACCCGGTGGCTCTTTCTTCAGCTTGACAGCATCCCTCAGTGCTGGTGGATTACCGCCACGACAGGCACCAAACACCTTGCGGCCACAGCTTCAATCAGCTGGCTCAACAAGAGAACATGGTCCACTCAGACTCAATGTCCAGCACCTCCCTCGTGACATGTTCAAAGTTCTTCCGGACATGTTCAAAGTTCTTCAGGAGACTCTGCTAGGTGTTCCCAGCAGACCCTTACAATGTGTTTGGGCCTGCCAGGTCTGACCGGCAACCTCCCCTACCATCGGAGCCAGCTCACCACCAGGTGGTGGTTGGTAGAAAGCTCTGCCCCTCTCTTCACCGAGTGTCCAAAACATGAGGCCGCAAATCCCATGACACAACTACAAAGTCAATCATGCGGCCGAGGGTGTCCTTGTGCCAAGTGCACATATGGACACCCTTATGTTTGAACATTGTGTTTGTTATGGACAATCCGTGACAAGCACAAAAGTCCAATAACAAAGCACCACTTGGGTTCAGATCCGGGTGGCCATTTTTCCCAATCACGACTCTCCAGGTTTCACTGTCGTTGCCAACATAGCGTTGAAGTCCACCAGCAGAACAAGGGAATTACCCGAGGGAGCACTCTCCAGTACTCCCTCAAGGGAATCCAAAAAGAGTTGGTACACTGAGCTGCTGTTTGGTGTGTAAACACAAACAACAGTCAGGACCCGTCACCCAACCCGAAGGCTGAAGGAAGCTACCATCTCGTCTATTGGGTTTAAAGTCCAACGTGCAGGCTTTGAGCCGGGGGGCAACAAGAATTGCCACCCCAGCCTCTCATTAGTTGCAACGCCAGTGTGGAATCTCTTCCACTCTGGCGTTGCAAGTAATGAAAGTTCAGCTCAGTCCAGCCCCTCTGAGAGAACAGGTTCCAGAGCCCTTGCTGTGAGTCCAACTATATCTAGCCGGGAACTTCTCCACCTCAAGCACCAGCTCAGGCTCCTTCCCTCCCAGCGAGGTGACGTTCCATGTCCCAAGAGCGAGCTTATGTAGCCGATAATCGGACCACCAAGTGCCCTGCCTTCGGCTGCCGCCCAGCTCACACTGCACCCTCTATGACCCAGCCCATGAGTGGTGAGCCCTGGAGGGGGGATCCACGTTGCCTCTTCGAGCTGAGCACGGCTGGGCCCCATGGGGACAGGCCCGTCAATCGCCATCGTGCCACACCTCTGGGCCTGGCTCCACAGGGGAGCCACGGTGACCTGCGTCCGGGTGAGAAAAAATCTAGGTCCTCAATTGTTCTTTTAATAAAGGTCTTTGAGCTGCTCTCTGTCTGATCCCTCACCTAGGACCTGTTTGTCCTGGATCAGTGGGACACGCAAACCACAAAGGTGGCGGCTCAGAAAGCAGGTTATATAAATATAACTCCAAAACCAAACATGCAATATGTCTAAACATGCCTGTAATATTGTATCAATGTGACTTTTCCTAGAATCGGTTGTTTTTGTAAGGTTTGCAAATACAAAAATTAGGTTTTACTCACAATGACAAAATCACACTCAATATGACAGTTATTTAAACATAACTCATAAACCACACAAAAAATGGCTAATAATGCCTGAAATAATGAATCATTGGGAGTTTTACTGAGTTTTATATTTTGCAAACACAAAAAGTAGTTTTTTACTTGACTGTAATGTTCTTAGAACCCTGAGATAATGGGAAAAAAGCAATAAAAATGTTTTTAAACCTAGCTCCTAAACAACACATGCAAAATGGCTAATAATGCCTAGGGAGACATGTAACGTTGTTAGTTTAAAAAAAATGATCTTTTGTAAAGATATCAAAGACACAAGCTAGTTTTTTTTATTCAATATGACAGTATAACAGTCATACTAAATATGAAAGTTATATAAACATAACTCCAAAACCAAACATGTGTCATGTCTAAAAATTCCTGTAATAATGTATTAATGTGAGTTTGTAAGGTTTGCAAAAACAAAAAGTAGTTTTTTACTCAATATGAAAGTAATGATCTTAGAATCCTGAGATAATGCGAAAAAAGCAATAAAAATGTATTCAAACATAACTCCTAAACAACCCAGGCAAAATGGGTAATAATGTCTGGAGACATGTATCTTTGTTAGTTTTACTAGAAATGTATTTTTTGTAAAGTTTGCAAAGACACAAGCTAGTTGTTTTTATTCAATAAGACAGTATAACTGTCATACTACATATGAAAGTTATATAAACATAACTCCAGAACCAAACGTGTGTCATGTCTAAAATTGCCTATAATAATGTATTTATGTGAGTTTGTAAGGTTTGCAAAAACAAAAAGTAGTTTTTTCCTCAATATGAAAGTAAAGATTTTAGAATCCTGAGATAATGCGAAAAAAGCAATAAAAATGTATTTAAACATAATTCCTAAACAACCCATGCAAAATGGCTAATAATGCCTGGAGACATGTATCTTTGTTAGTTTTACTAGAAAAATTATCTTTTGTAAAGTTTGCAAAGACACAAGCTAGTTTTTTTTTATTCAATATGACAGTATAACAGTCATACTAAATATAAAAGTTATATAAACATAACTCCAAAACCAAACATGTGTCATGTCTAAAAATGTCTGTAATAATGTATTTATGTGAGTTTGTAAGGTTTGCAAAAACAAAAAGTAGTTTTTTACTCAATATGAAAGTAATGATCTTAGAATCCTGAGATAATGCGAAAAAAGCAATAAAAATGTATTTAAACATAATTCCTAAACAACCCATGCAAAATGGCTAATAATGCCTGGAGACATGTATCTTTGTTAGTTTTACTAGAAAAATGATCTTTTGTAAAGTTTGCAAAGACACAAGCTAGTTTTTTTTATTCAATATGACAATATAACAGTCATATTAAATATAAAAGTTATATAAACATAACTCCAAAACCAAACATGTGTCATGTCTAAAAATGTCTGTAATAATGTATTTATGTGAGTTTGTAAGGTTTGCAAAAACAAAAAGTAGTTTTTTACTCAATATGAAAGTAATGATCTTAAAATCCTGAGATAATGCGAAAAAAGCAATAAAAATGTCTTTAAACATAATTCCTAAACAACCCATGCAAAATGGGTAATAATGCCTGGAGACATGTATCTTGTTAGTTTTACCAGAAAAATTATCTTTTGTAAAGTTTGCAAAGACAAGCTAGTTTTTTTTTATGCAATATGACAGTATAACAGTCATACTAAATATGAAAGTTATATAAACATAACTCCAAAACCAAACATGTGTCATGTCTAAAAATGCCTGTAATAATGTATTAATGTGAGTATTAATGTGAGTTTGTAAGGTTTGCAAAAACAAAAAGTAGTTTTTTACTCAATATGAAAGTAATGATCTTAAAATCCTGAGATAACGCGAAAAAAGCAATAAAAATGTATTTAAACATAATTCCTAAACAACCCATGCAAAATGGCTAATAATGCCTGGAGACATGTATCTTTGTTAGTTTTACTAGAAAAATGATCTTTTGTAAAGTTTGCAAAGACACAAGCTAGTTTTTTTTATTCAATATGACAATATAACAGTCATATTAAATATAAAAGTTATATAAACATAACTCCAAAACCAAACATGTGTCATGTCTAAAAATGTCTGTAATAATGTATTTATGTGAGTTTGTAAGGTTTGTAAAAACAAAAAGTAGTTTTTTACTCAATATGAAAGTAATGATCTTGGAATCCTGAGATAATGCGAAAAAAGCAATAAAAATGTATTTAAACATAACTCCTAAACAACCCAGGCAAAATGGGTAATAATGCCTGGAGACATGTATCTTTGTTAGTTTTACAAGGAAATGTATATTTTGTAAAGTTTGCAAAGACACAAGCTAGTTGTTTTTATTCAATAAGACAGTATAACAGTCATACTAAATATGAAAGTTATATAAACATAACTCCAGAACCAAACGTGTGTCATGTCTAAAAATGCCTATAATAATGTATTTATGTGAGTTTGTAAGGTTTGCAAAAACAAAAAGTAGTTTTTTACTCAATATGAAAGTAATGATCTAAGAATCCTGAGATAATGCGAAAAAAGCAATAAAAATGTCTTTAAACATAATTCCTAAACAACCCATGCAAAATGGCTAATAATGCCTGGAGACATGTATCTTTGTTAGTTTTACTAGAAAAATGATCTTTTGTAAAGTTTGCAAAGACACAAGCTAGTTCTTTTTTTATTCAATATGACAGTATAACAATCATACTAAATATGAAAGTTATATAAACATAACTCCAAAACCAAACATGTGTCATGTCTAAAAATGCCTGTAATAATGTATTTATGTGAGTTTGTAAGGTTTGCAAAAACAAAAAGTAGTTTTTTACTCAATATGAAAGTAATGATCTTAGAATCCTGAGATAATGCAAAAAAAAGCAATACAAATGTATTTAAACATAATTCCTAAACAACCCATGCAAAATGGGTAATAATGCCTGGACACATGTATCTTTGTTAGTTTTACTAGTAAAATGATGTTTTGTAAAGTTTGCAAAGACACAAGCTAGTTTTTTTAAATTAAATATGACAGTATAACAGTCCTACTAAATATGAAAGTTATCAAAACATAACTCCAAAACCAAACATGTGTTATGTCTAAAAATGCCTGTAATAATGTATTTATGTGAGTTTGTAAGGTTTGCAAAACAAAAAGTAGTTTTTTCCTCAATATGAAAGTAAGGATTTTAGAATCCTGAGATAATGCGGAAAAAAAGCAATAAAAATGTATTAAAACATAATTCCTAAACAACCCATGCAAAATGGGTAATAATGCCTGGAGACATGTATCTTTGTTAGTTTTACTAGCAAAATGATATTTTGTAAAGTTTGCAAAGACACAAGCTAGTTTTTTCTTATTCAATATGACAGTATAACAGTCATACTAAATATAAAAGTTATATAAACATAACTCCAAAACCAAACATGTGTCATGTCTAAAAAATGTCTGTAATAATGTATTTATGTGAGTTTGTAAGGTTTGCAAAAACAAAAAGTAGTTTTTTACTCAATATGAAAGTAATGATCTAAGAATCCTGAGATAATGCGAAAAAAGCAATAAAAATGTATTTAAACATAACTCCTAAACAACCCAGGCAAAATGGGTAATAATGCCTGGAGACATGTATCTTTGTTAGTTTTACTAGGAAATGTATATTTTGTAAAGTTTGCAAAGACACAAGCTAGTTGTTTTTATTCAAATAGACAGTATAACAGTCATACTAAATATGAAAGTTATATAAACATAACTCCAGAACCAAACGTGTGTCATGTCTAAAATTGCCTATAATAATGTAATTATGTGAGTTTGTAAGGTTTGCAAAAACAAAAAGATTTTTTTTCCTCAATATGAAAGTAAGGATTTTAGAATCCTAAATAATGCAAAAAAAGCAATAAAAATGTATTTAAAGATAATTCCTAAACAACCCATGCAACATGGCTAATAATGCCTGGAGACATGTATCTTTGTTAGTTTTACTAGAAAAATGATCTTTTGTAAAGTTTGCAAAGACACAAGCTAGTTTTTTTTATTCAATATGACAGTATAACAGTCATACTAAATATAAAAGTTATATAAACATAACTCCAGAACCAAACGTGTGTCATGTCTAAAATTGCTTATAATAATGTATTCATGTGGGTTTGTAAGGTTTGCAAAAACAAAAAGTAGTGTTTTCCTCAATATGAAAGTAATGATCTTAGATTCCTGAGATAATGCGAAAAAAGCAATACAAATGTATTCAAACACAATTTTTAAACCAAACATGTAAATTGTCTAAAAATGCCTGTAATATTGAATTTATGTAAGTTTTACTAGAATCAATTGTTTTTGTAAGGTTTGCAAATACAAAAATTAGGTTTTACACATAATGACATTATAACTTTAACACTCAATATGAAAGTTATTTAATTATAACTCCTAAATACACATGAAACATGTCTAATAGCGTGAAAAAAATTATCTTTGTGAGTGTTGCTAGAAACATTTTCTTTTGTAAGGTTTGCAAAGACACAAGTTAGATTTTTTTAACTCAATATGACAGTATAACGCCACACTCAATATGACAGTTATTTAAACATAACTCCTAAACCACACCTGAAAAATGGCTAATAATGCCTGAAATAATGCATCTTTGGGAGTTTTACTGGAAACATATGCTTTTTTTAAGGCTTGCAAACACAAAAATTATTTGTATTGTATTATGTATTACAACATAATTCCTAAACCAAACATGCAAAATGTCTGAAAATGCCTGTAATATTGAATCCATGTGAGTTTTATTTGAATCAGTTGTATGGTTTGCTAATACAAAAATTGGGTTTTATGACAAACACAAGTTAGTTTTTTTACTCAATATAACAGTTTAGCTGTCATACTATATATGAAAGTTATATAAACATAACTCCAAAACCAAACCATTATGTCCAAAACTGCCTGTAATATTGTATATATGTGAGTTTTACTAGAATCAGGGTTGCAAATACAAAAATTGGGTTTTATGACAGTATACTGTCACACTCAATATGACAGTTATTTAAACATAACTCAAACAACACATGCAAAATAGCTAATAATGCCTGGAGCATGTATCTTAGTTAGTTTTACTAGAAAAATGGTATTTTGTAAGGTTTGCAAAGACACAAGTTAGTTGTTGGTTTTATTCAATATGACAGTATAACTGTCATACTAAATATGAAAGTTATATAAACATAACTCTAAAACCAAACATGCATTGTGTCTAAAAATGCCTGTAATATTGTATCTGTGTGAGATTAACTAGATTTAGTTGTTTTTGTAAGGTTTGCAAATACAAAATAAGGGTTTTACTCACTATGACAGTTTACTGTCACACTCAATCTGACAGTTATTTATTTAAACATAACTCCTAAACCACACATGCAAAATGGCTAATAATGCCTGGAGATATGTATCTTTGTGAGTTTTACTAGAAACATTATATTGTGTAAGGTTTAGTTAGTTTTTGTACTCAATCTGACAGTATAACTGTCATTCTAAATCCATCCATTTTCTTCCGCTTATCCAAGGTCGGGTTGCGGGGGCAGCAGCCTGAGCAGAAAATCCCAGACTTCCCTCTCCCCAGCCACTTCGTCCAGCTCTTCTCGGGGTATTCCGAGGCGTTCCCAGGCCAGCTGGGGACATAGTCTTTCCAATGTGTCCTAGGTCTTCCCCGTGGCCTCCTGCCACACCTCCCTAGAGGCGTTCGGGTGGCATCCTGAGCAGATGCCCGAACCACCTCATGGCTCCTCTCAATGTGGAGGAGCAGCGGCTTTACTTTGAGTTCCTCCCGGATGACAGAGCTTCTCACCCTGTCTCTAAGGGAGAGACCCACCACCCGGCAGAGGAAACGCATTTCGGCCGCTTGTCCTTTCGGTCATAACCCAAAGCTGGGAACGTAGATCGACGGTAAATTGAGAGCTTTTCCTTCTGGCTCAGCTCCTTCTTCACCACAACGGATCGATATAGCGTCCTCAATACTGAAGACGCCGCACCAAACCGCCTGTGGATCTCTCGATCCACTCTATCCTCACTCGTGAACAAGACTCCTAGGTACTTGAACTCCTCCACTTGGGGCAAGATCTCCTCCCCAACCTGGAGATGGCACTCGACCCTTTCCTGCGCGAGAACCATGGACTTGGACTTGGAGGTGCTGATTCTCATCCCAGTCGCTTCACACTCAAGGACCCTGCCGAGAGTATAGACCTGGTCTACCGTTCCACGACCAGGACGAAAACCACACTGTTCGTCCTGGATCCGAGTTTCCTCCTCTCCAGTACACATGAATAGACCTTACCGGGAAGGCTGAGGAGTGTGTTTCACGATAGTTGGAACACACCCTCCGGTTCCCCTTCTTAAAGAGAGGAACCACCACCCCGGTGTGCCAATCCAGAGGTACCACCCCCAATGTTCACGCGATGTTGCAGAGTCTTGTCAACCAAGACAGCCCCACAGTATCCAGAGCCTTAAGGAACTCATCCACCACCGGGGCCTTGCCACAGAGGAGCTTTTTAACTACCTAGGCAACCTAAGCCCCAGAAATAGGAGAGTCCACCACAGATTCCCCAGGCACTGCTTGGCCTGTCGGTATGCGCGCTGCCTCTGGAGAACCATGGACTTGGACTTGGAGGTGCTGATTCTCATCCCAGTCGCTTCACACTCAAGGACCCTGCCGAGAGTATAGACCTGGTCTACCGTTCCACGACCAGGACGAAAACCACACTGTTCGTCCTGGATCCGAGTTTCCTCCTCTCCAGTACACATGAATAGACCTTACCGGGAAGGCTGAGGAGTGTGTTTCACGATAGTTGGAACACACCCTCCGGTTCCTCTTCTTAAAGAGAGGAACCACCACCCCGGTGTGCCAATCCAGAGGTACCACCCCCAATGTTCACGCGATGTTGCAGAGTCTTGTCAACCAAGACAGCCCCACAGTATCCAGAGCCTTAAGGAACTCATCCACCACCGGGGCCTTGCCACAGAGGAGCTTTTTAACTACCTAGGCAACCTAATCCCCAGAAATAGGAGAGTCCACCACAGATTCCCCAGGCACTGCTTGGCCTGTCGGTATGCCCGCTGCCTCTGGAGTCCCATGAGCCAAAAGGACCCGATAGGCTCTTTCTTCAGCTTGACGGCATCCCTCACTGCTGGTGGCCACCAGCGAGTTCTAGGATTACCGCCACGACAGGCACCAAACACCTTGCGGCCACAGCTCCAATCAGCAGGCTCGACAAGAGAGGCACGGAACATGGTCCACTCAGACTCAATGTCCAGCACCTCCCTCGTGACATGTTCAAAGTTCTTCCTTATGTTTGAACATTGTGTTTGTTATGGACAATCCGTGACGAGCACAAAAGTCCAATAACAAAGCACCACTTGGGTTCAGATCCGGGTGGCCATTTTTCCCAATCACGACTCTCCAGGTTTCACTGTCCTTGCCAACATGAGCATTGAAGTCCCCCAACAGAACAAGGGAATCACCCGAGGGAGCACTCTCCAGTACTCCCTCAAGGGAATCCAAAAAGAGTGGGTACTCTGAGCTGCTGTTTGGTGCGTAAACACAAACAACAGTCAGGACCCGTCACCCAACCCGAAGGCGGAGGGAAGCTACCATCTCGTCTACTGGGTTAAAGTCCAACGTGCAGGCTTTGAGCAACAACAATTGCCACCCCAGCCTCTCATTGCTTGCAACGCCAGAGTGGAAGAGAGTCCAGCCCCTCTTGAGAGAACAGGTTCCAGAGCCCTTGCTGTGCGTCGAAGTGAGTCCAACTATATCCAGCCGGAACTTCTTCACCTCGCGCACCAGCTCAGGCTCTTTCCCTCCCAGCGAGGTGACGTTCCACGTCCCAAGAGCGAGCTTATGTAGCCGATAATCGGACTGCCAAGTGCCCTGCCTTCGGCTGCCGCCCAGTTCACACTGCATCCGACCTCTATGACCTCAATGGTCCCATGAGTGGTGAGCCCATTGGAGGGTTGACCCACGTTGCCTCTTCGAAATGAGCCCGGCAGGGCCCCATGGAGACAGGCCCGGCCACCAGTCGCTCGCCATCGTGCCCCACCTCTGCGCCTGGCTCCACAGGGGAGCCACGGTGACCTGCGCCTGGGCGAGAAAAAATCTAGGTCCTCGATTTGTACTTTTCATAAAAGTCTTTGAGCTGCTCTTTGTCTGATCCCTCACCTAGGACCTTTTCTCAGGGGATCCCGAGGCGTTCCCAGGCCAGCCGGGAGACATAGTGTTCCCAATGTGTCCTGGGTCTTCCCCGTGGCCTCCAGGATGACAGAGCTTCACCTTCACCAGGGGTGTCAAACTCAAATACAGAGTGGGCCAAAGTTTAAAACTGAACAAAGCCGCGGGCCAAGGTTGAACAAATTAACCTTTTAATAGGGACCCAAACACGTTTTGCATTGAATATTGAACAAGCAAGGCTTATATAACTTTATAGTGACATGCAAAATGGAGTTTCAAATAATAATAATAATAATTAAAAAATATCAATTGCATATCAAATATAATTTAAATAAAAATTGAATGCCTCTTTTCTATTTGCAGCCTTCTGAGGTAAATATCAACATTAACTTTATCCACAGGCTAATAAATTTGAAAATAAAATAACAATGAATAAAACAACCATTCAGGACTTTAAACTGCTCAGTTTGCAACACACTGATCTAATTTGATGTGCCCAAGCCAGATACCTGCCATCTTTTTTTAGATGCTAGTTCTTTAATGTCGGGGCTCAGGCTTTGAGCTGAGGCAACTTTCATTATCGAACAAGATGTTCAACGGTCATATCTCGTACATCCAATTCTAACATCATTCAGACCCAGTCACAAGATATGTGCAGCTACAGCACGCATACACAAATGAATGCAACGCATACTTCATCAACAGCGATACAGGTTACACTGAGGGTGTCAGTATAAAAAACTTTAACACTGTTAGAAATATACGCCACACTGTGAACCCACACCAAACAAAAATAAGAAACACTTTTCGGGAGAACATCCGCACCGTAACGCAGTATAAACACAAAAGAACAAATACCCAGAATCTTTTGCAGCACTAACTCTTTCGGGACGCTACAAAATACACCCCCGCTACCACCAAACCTCCCCCCCCCCCCACACACACACACCTTGTAGCGTCTCGGAAGATTTAGTGCTACAAAGGGTTCTGGGTATTTGTTGTGTTGTGTTTATGTTGTGTTACGGTGCGGATGTTCTCCCGAAATGTGTTTGTCATCCTTGTTTGGTGTGGATTCACAGTGTGGCGTATATTTCTAAAAGTGTTAAAGTTTTTTATTTGGCTACCGTCAGTGTAACCTGTATCGCTGTTGATGAAGTATGCGTTGCATTCAATTGTGTGTGGGTGCAGAAGCTGCACTGACATGAAACTGGGCTGGCACTCGTTTGACTAGCTGGAAAAAAAAAAAAAAAATTCGGGAGGAGTGCTGGAGTCACTCCCGGGAGGGTTGGCAAGTATTAGAAGTAGCGGCACTGCCGCAATGTATAATCGAAGGTCCAGCTTTAGTGTTAATTTGATATTGCCTCAAGGGCCAAGTCAAATTACACGTTGGGCCAAATTTGGCCCACGGGCCAGAGTTTGACACCCATGACCTTCACTGTAAAAAATTACTGTAAAAATAAAAAATTAAATTACAGTTATATACTCCATCCATCCATCCATGTTCTACCGCTTATTCCCTTCGGGGTCGCTGGAGCCTATCTCAGCTACAATCGGGCGGAAGGCGGGGTACACCCTGGACAAGTCGCCACCTCATCGCAGGGCCAACACAGATAGATAGACAACATTCACACTCACATTCACACACTAGGGCCAATTTAGTGTTGCCAATCAACCTATCATGTTCTTCTTAAATGCAGTTAAGTACTGTAAATTTTGTTGCATTTTTCAAAAAATATCGACCAGCAGTAAGTTACTGTAAAACCTACAGTGTAATTCAGTATTTTTCAGACTTGTTTCTTGGGTCCGCCCACAATTCGTCCAATCGAGCTTCATTTCACCTGGCCTGCTAAATCTGCTAAATTTCACCACCTGCTAAATCCATCCTACTGCATCGTGTGTTTTTGATAACAAGGTAAGAGTCACTTGTACCTTGATGTGTCATTTTCTGTTTGAATTACTTTATATATATATTTATAAAGTCCGAAATGTCAGCATCACAGACACTATCGTTGACCACGCGCATGTACCGCCGCATGCTAGCTAGCTAAGTTTTCTTCTTTTTTGTCATAGTCATCATAAAAGATGATAACTTGCAACATATGTGCTACGACTTGCAGCAATGTATTTGCGTATGTTAGACACATGCGAAGTCATAGTTGTATGCCTAATGCATCGTTTAAGTGTGCTTTCCCTAAATGCACAAGAGTTTTTTCCAACTTCTCAGCCTTCAAAACTCACAGCCGTCGTCATAAATATGGCAAGAGTAGGACTGATATGTATAGCGCAGAAGGTTTACCTTGTAATATTGTCTCATGTAGCGCGAAGTGCGATGATATACGGGCCTTTCTCCTGCATTTGAAAAGTCATATTACCGAAGGTAGGACAGTTACGTGCCCCTTCAGTCAATGTAAAAAAAGATTTACAGTTAAGTCTACTTTCACATCGCACGTGTCAAGGAAGCACTACGGCTACACTGAACGAAGTTTGACTTGCTCAACAGCAAATCCAAGCAGCTCTTGTGTTATTAACACTGATGATGACTATTGTGATATGCAACTTGAGAATTCAGGATATTCCTGTTATGATGACATGGAGGTCTACTTGCATTAAAAAAATGTTCACAGCACTGAAAAAAGGTTGAGAACCACTGCCTTAGGACAGTGGTTCTCAACCTTTTTTCAGTGATGTACCCCTGTGAACATTTTTTAAATTCAAGTACCCCCTAATCAGAGCAAAGCATTTTTGGTTGAAAAAAAGAGATAAAGAAGTAAAATACAGCACTATGTCATCTGTTTCTGATTTATTAAATTGTATAACAGTGCAAAATATTGCTCATTTGTTGTGGTCTTTCTTGAACTATTTGGAAAAAAAGATGTAAAAATAACTAAAAACTTGTTGAAAAATAAACAAGTGATTCAATTATAAATAAATATTTTTACACATAGAAGTAATCAACTTAAAGTGCCCTCTTTGGGGATTGCAATAGAGATCCATCTGGATTCATGAACTTCATTCTCAACATTTCTTCACAAAAAAAGAAATCTTTAACATCAATATTTATGGAACATGTCCACTACGCTTTAACCAAGCCTCCATTGTTTTCTACATGGATAGTTGATTGACAGTTGGTGCCATGTGGCACCGCCAGGTAGGGTCAAACCATCATGGCATGGGGGAAACTCTGGCTTTATGGTAATGAATGGAATAGCCTACTTGATTAGTTGTTCAGTTTATGAACTTACATTCATATTTTGTCGAAGTATTATTCAATAAATATATTTATAAAGGATTTTTGAATTGTTGCTATTTTTAGAATATTAAAATAAAATCTCACGTACCCCTTGGCATACCTTCAAGTACCCCCAGGAGTACGCGTACCCCCATTTGAGAACCACTGCCTTAGGAGACTAGATGTAAACAGAGGAAAGAGAGAGCGAGTGAGGTGGCCATTCCAAATACTTTTAAAATGCTACCCATATTGGATACTGTTTAGGAACATAAACTGCATTTCTTGACTGTACCAGTTGCTGGTGACAAAGTCACAATAAAACGTTGGATGATCAGCATGGAAGGTGATGTCATCTGCAAAGGCGTCCAACCTAGCTTAATCTCAGGGCTTGCTGCCCTTCTTGCCACATACTATGTGTTCAACTTGGAATACCAAGAGGAAGGTCCTCGGACATTGGAATTTGTTCAAAGGTAAATCCTCTTGATACTGTTAAAATACTGTTAGGATATTTTATTTTATATTTCTCACCTCTGTTCAGGAATTTGACTTGTCATTTCCCCAATTGTGTGCCTTAAATCAATGACTCTTCTGTTCCTTTGTGGACCTTCTTATTAGGGACCGAAGCACCAGTTTGACTCTAGGATACAGAGAAGGTAGGTAATGTGCAGGTAAAGATATGTTGACTGGGTCAAAGAAGGAAGCACCTGTTTGACCCCGGGATGCAGAAAAAGTAGATAATTTGCAGGTAAAGACATGTTGACTGGATGATGGCAGGAAGCACCAGCTTGACCCGAGAATGCAGCGCAAGTAGGTAATGTGCGGGTGAAGATATGTTGAATGGGTAAAGGCAGGAAGCACCAGTGTGACCCCACTATGCAGGGAAGGTAGGTAATGTGCGGGTGAAGGTATGTTGAATGGGTGAAAGAAGGAAGCGCAGGTGTGGTCGAGGCCATGCAGACAAGGTAGGTATGTGCAGGTGAAGATGTGTTGTATGGTGAAAGAAAGAAGCACCAGTGTGACCCAAGGATGCAGGGAAGGTAGGTAATGTGCAGGTAAAGATATGTTGAATGGGTGAAGGCAGGAAACACCAGCTAGACGCCAGGATACAGAGAAGGTAGGTAATGTGCAGGTAAAGATATGTTGAATGAGTAAAGGCAGGAAACACCAGCTTGACTCCAGGATATAGAGAAGGTAGGTAATGTGCAGGTAAAGATATGTTGAATGGGTAAAGGTAGAAAGCACCAGCGTGACCACACTATGCAGAGAAGGTAGGTAATGTGCAGGTAAAGATATGTTGAATGGGTAAAGGCAAGAAGCACCAGTGTGACCCCAGGATGCAGAGAAGATAGGTAATGAGCAGGTAACGATATGTTAAATGGGTGAAAGCAGGAAACATCAGCGTAAATACACGGTCCCGTAGATGGAGAGAAAACATGAATAGAGAGAGGGGTTGGGGAGGCTTTAGCATTGTCTTCCTCTCTGAATTTGTCTTAATGGGTTTTAGAGCATTCACTCATCTACAGCTGTGGTTATGGTATAGGCTCACATATATCCTAAAATTGATATTAATATTTGTGCAGTGCATATTCCTAAATAACAATGTGAGGGGGGTTCTGTATCGACTACAAGTAATCTTCAATCACAACAGAATATCTAATATGCTTTCTCTCTTTTTTAGGCGATTCATTGGCGTTAACCCTGAGAGGGGAACAAAGGCTAGCCAGGGAAAGGTGGTGTCCAAGAAGACCGGGAAGCTGGTCCAGAAAAAGGCAGCAACTGTAAATCCTCACGTAGCCACCCTTATAAAACATCTCACATACTTTGAGTGGGGCTTTATGTAGCCGACAACTAAACACTGGACTCGTGTTCAGTGTTTTGTCTCCAGTTAGAAATTAAGTGGACATGTTATACATGTTAAAATGCTTTACTGAAAATAAGAAGAATGCACTAAATGTACATTGAATGTATTTGATGCACTTTAAAATAATTGGTTAATAAAAACATAATCTTGCAAGGCCATTTCTCCAGTCATTTTTATGCCAGCAGATTGCAGGGGTTTTGATTTTGAAAAATTAAAAGTTCAACTCATTAACTTCTAGTGGCATTATACTGTAAAGCTCAGTCTATAGTGCTCACAATTATTTTACTGTAATTAACTGTTAATGGATATTACAGTAGATACACTAAAATAACAGTGTAATGCCGCTAAACAGATGACAGTATTATGCTGTGAAGCGTATATTTGATACAGCACAGTACTGTGATACTTTTTACAGTAATAAACTGTAGTGATAAATCACAGTATGTGTGCTGTAGAAAAACAGTTTTATACTGGAACCATTAGCTGCCAGTAGGTTACTGTAATTAAACGGTGAAAATTCTTACAGTAAGGGAGAGACCCGCCACCCAGCGGAGAAAACTCATTTCGGCCGCCAGCCTGTGCATCTCACGATCCTCTCTTCCCTCACTCATGAACAAGACTCCAGGTACTTGAACTCATCCACTTGGGGCAAGATCTCCTGCCCAACCTCGAAATGGCACTCCACCCTTTCCCGGGCGAGAACCTCGGACTTGGAGGTGCTGATTCTCATCCCAGTCGCTTCACACTCGGCTGCGAACCAATCCAATGAGAGCTGAAGATCCTGGCCAGTTAAAGCCATAAGGACCACATCATCTGCAAAAAGGAGAGACCTAATCCTGCAGCCACCAAACCGGATCCCCTCAACGCCATGACTGCGCCTAGAAATTCTGTCCATAAAATTTATGAACACATTTGGTGACAAAGGGCAGCCAACTTATTGCTGGCAATGCGGACCAAGCTCTGACACTGATCATACAGGGAGCGACCCGCCACAATCAGACATGCCGATACCCCATACTATCTGAGCACTCCCCACAGGACTTCCCGGGGTGGCCACGGTCGAATGTCTTCTCCAAGTCCACAAAGCACATGTAGACTGGTTGGACAAACTCCCATGCACACTCAAGGACCCTGCCGAGAGTATAGAGCTGGTCTACCGTTCCACGACCAGGACGAAAACCACACTGTTCGTCCTGGATCCGAGGTTCCTCCTCTCCAGTACACATGAATAGACCTTACCGGGAAGGCTGAGGAGTGTGATCTACGATAGTTGGAACACACCCTCCGGTTCCCCTTCTTAAAGAGAGGAACCACCACCCCGGTCTGCCAATCCAGAGGTACCGCCCCTGATGTCCACGCGATGTTGCAGAGTCTTGTCAACTAAAACAGCCCCACAGCATCCAGAGCCTTATCCACCCCCGGGGCCTTGCCACCGAGGAGCTTTTAAAACTACCTTGGCAACCTCAGCCCCAGAAATAGGAGAGCCCACCACAGATTCCCCAGGCACTGCTTGGCCTGTCGGTATGCCCGCTGCCTCTGGAGTCCCATGAGCCAAAAGGACCAGATAAGCTCTTTCTTCAGCTTGACGGCATCCCGCACTGCTGGTGGCCACCAGCGGGTTCTAGGATTACCGCCACGACAGGCACCAAACACCTTGCGGCCACAGCTCCAATCAGCTGGCTTGACAAGAGAGGCACGGAACATGATCCATTCAGACTCAATGTCCAGCACCTCCTTTGTGACATGTTCAAAGTTCCTCCGGAGGTGGAAAAAGAAACTCTCTCTGACAGGAAACTCTTTTAGGCATTCCCAAAAGACTCTCACAATGCGTTTGGGCCTGCCAGGTCTGTCCGGGATCCTACCCCACCATCGGAGCCAGCTCACCAGGTGGTGATCGGTAGAAAGCTCGCCCCTCTCTTCACCCGAGTGTCCAAAACATGAGGCCGCAAATCCCATGACACAACTACAAAGTCAATAATGGAACTGCGGCCGAGGGTGTCCTGGTGCCAAGTGCACATATGGACACCCTTATGTTTGAACATTGTGTTTGTTATGGACAATCCGTGACGAGCACAAAAGTCCAATAATAAAGCACCACTTGGGTTCAGATCCGGGTGGCCATTTTTCCCAATCACGACTCTCCAGGTTTCAAAGTCGTTGCCAACATGAGCGTTGAAGACCCCCAGCAGAACAAAGGAATCACCCGAGGGAGCACTCTCAAGGGAATCCAAAAAGAGTGGGTAGTCTGAGCTGCTGTTTGGTGCGTAAACACCAACAACAGTCAGGACCCGTCACCCAACCCGAAAGTGGAGGGAAGTTACCATCTCGTCTTCTGGGTTAAGTCCAACGTGCAGGCTTTGAGCCGGGGGGCAACAAGAATTGCCAACCCAGCCTCTCATTACTTGCAACGCCAGAGTGGAAGAGAGTCCAACCCCTCTTGAGAGAACAGGTTCCAGAGCCCTTGCTGTGCGTCGAAGTGAGTCCAGCTTTATCTAGCCGGGAACTTCTCCACCTCGCGAGGTGACGTTCCACGTCCCAAGAGCGAGCTTATGTAGCCGATAATCGGACCGCCAAGTGCCCTGCCTTCGGCTTCCGCCCAGCTAACACTGCACCCGACCTCTATGACCCAGCCCATGAGTGGTGAGCCTATTGCAGGAGGGACCCACGTTGCCTCTTCGAGCTGGGCCCCATGGGCACCAGTCGCTCGCCATCGTGCCCCACCTCTGGGCCTGGCTCCACAGGGGAGCCACGGTGACCCGCGTCCGGGCGAGAAAATATCTAGGTCCTCGATTTGTACTTTTCATAAAGGTCTTTGAGCTGCTCTTTGTCTGATTCCTCACCTAGGACCTGTTTGTCTTGGGGGACCCTACCAGGGGGCATAGAAGCCCCCGGACAGCATAGCTCCTAGGATCAGTGGGACACGCAAACCACAAAGGTGGCGGCTCAGAAAGCAGGTTATATAAACATAACTCCAAAACCAAACATGCAAGATGTCTAAACATGCCTGTAATATTGTATCAATGTGAGTTTTACTAGAATCGGTTGTTTTTTTAAGGCTTGCAAACACAAAAAGTTTTTTTTACTCAATATGACAGTAAGTTCTTAAAATGCTGAGATAATGTGAAAAAAAGCAATACAAATGTATTCCAACATAATTCCTAAACCAAACATGCAAAATGTCTAAAAATGCCTGTAATATTGAATCCATGTGAGTTTTACTAGAATGATTTGTTTTTGTAAGGTTTGCAAATACAAAAATTGAGTTTTATGACGGACACAAGTTAGTTTTTTTACTCATTATAACAGTATAGATGTCATACTATATATTAAAGTTATATAAACATAACTCCAAAACCAAACGTGCATTATGTCCAAAATTGCCTGTAATATTGTATAGATGTGAGTTTTACTAGAATCAGGTTTGCAAATACAAAAATTGGGTTTTATGACAGTATACTGTCACACTCAATATGACAGTATAACTGTCATACTAAATCCATCCATTTTCTTCCGCTTATCCGAGGTCGGGTTGCGGGGGCAGCAGCCTAAGCAGAGAGCCCAGACTTCCCTCTCCCCAGCCACTTCGTCCAGCTCTTCTCGGGGGATCCCGAGGCGTTCCCAGGCCATAGTCTTTCCAATGTATCCTAGGTCTTCCCCATGGCCTCCTGCCGTTCGGACCTAGGGAGGCGTTCGGGTGGCATCCTGAGCAGATGCCCGAACCACCTCATCTGGCTCCTCTCAATGTGGAGGAGCAGCGGCTTTACACTGAGTTCCTCCCAGATGACAGAGCTTCTCACCCTATCTCTAAGGGAGAGACCCACCACCCGGCGGAGGAAACTAATTTCGGCCGCTTGTACCCGTGACCTTGTCCTTTCGGTCATAACCCAAAGCTCATGACCATAGGTGAGGATGGGAACGTTGATCGACCGGTAAATTGAAAGCTTTTCCTTCTGGCTCAGCTCCTTCTTCACCACAACGGATCGATATAGCGTCCTCATTACTGAAGACGCCGCACCGATCCGCCTGTAGATCTCAAAATCCACTCTATCCTCACTCGTGAACAAGACTCCTAGGAACTTGAACTCCTTCACTTGGGGCAAGATCTCTTTCCCAACCTCGAGATGGCACTCCACCCTTTCCCGGGCGAGAACCATGGACTCGGACTCGGAGGTGCTGATTCTCATCCCAGTCGCTTCACTGCGAACCGATCCAATGAAAGCTGAAGATCTTGGCCAGTTGAAGCCATCAGGACCACATCATCTGCAAAAAGCAGTGACCTAATCCTGCAGCCACCAAACCAGGCGCAGTCATGGCGTTGAGGGGATCCTCAAAGCCATGACTGCGCCTAGATATTCTGTCCATTAAAGTTATGAACAGAATCGGTGACAAAGGGCAGCCTTGGCGGAGTCCAACCCTCACTGGAAAGGGGTCCGACATACTGCCGGCAATGCGGACCAAGCTCTGACACTGATCATACAGGGAGACACCCGCCACAATCAGACATGCCGATACTCCATACTCTCTGAGCACTCCCCACAGGATTTACCGGGGACCAAGGTCGAATGTCTTCTCCAAGTCCACAAAACTTATGTAGACTGGTTGGGCAAACTCCCATGCACACTCAAGGACCCTGCCGAGAGTATAGAGCTGGTCTACCGTTCCACGACCAGGACGAAAACCACACTGTTCGTCCTGGATCCGAGGTTCCTCCTCTCCATTACACATGAATAGACCTTACCGGGAAGGCTGAAGAGTGTGATCTACGATAGTTGGAACACACCCTCCGGTTCCCCTTCTTAAAGAGAGGTACCACCACCCCGGTCTGCCAATCCAGAGGTATCGCCCCCGATGTAGACGCAATGTTGCAGAGTCTTGTCAACCAAGACTGCCCCACAGCATCCAGAGCCTTAAGGAACTCCGGACGGAGCTCATACCCCCGGGGCCTTGCCACCGAGGAGCTTTTTAACTACCTTGGCAACCTCAGCCCCAGAAATAGGAGAGCCCACCACAGACTTCCCAGGCACTGTTTCCTCATAGGAAGACGTGTTGGTGGGACTGAGGAGGTCTCGCTTGGCCTGTCGGTATGCCCACTGCCTCTGGAGTCCCATGAGCCAAAAGGACCCGGTGGCTCTTTCTTCAGCTTGACAGCATCCCTCACTGCTGGTGGATTACCGCCACGACAGGCACCAAACACCTTGCGGCCACAGCTTCAATCAGCTGGCTCAACAAGAGAGGAACGGTCCAGAACATGGTCCACTCAGACTCAATGTCCAGCACCTCCCTCGTGACATGTTCAAAGTTCTTCCGGACATGTTCAAAGTTCTTCAGGAGACTCTGCTAGGTGTTCCCAGCAGACCCTTACAATACGTTTGGGCCTGCCAGGTCTGACCGGCATCCTCCCCTACCATCGGAGCCAGCTCACCACCAGGTGGTGGTTGGTGGAAAGCTCTGCCCCTCTCTTCACCGAGTGTCCAAAACATGAGGCCGCAAATCCCATGACACAACTACAAAGTCAATCATGCGGCCGAGGGTGTCCTTGTGCCAAGTGCACATATGGACACCCTTATGTTTGAACATTGTGTTTGTTATGGACAATCCGTGACGAGCACAAAAGTCCAATAATAAAGCACCACTTGGGTTCAGATCCGGGTGGCCATTTTTCCCAATCACGACTCTCCAGGTTTCAAAGTCGTTGCCAACATGAGCGTTGAAGTCCACCAGCAGAACAAGGGAATCACCCGCGGGAGCACTCTCCAGTACTCCCTCAAGGGAATCCAAAAAGAGTTGGTACTCTGAGCTGCTGTTTGGTGTGTAAACACAAACAACAGTCAGGACCCGTCACCCCACCCGAAGGCTGAAGGAAGTTACCATCTCGTCTATTGGGTTTAAAGTCCAACGTGCAGGCTTTGAGCCGGCGGGCAACAAGAATTGCCACCCCAGCCTCTCATTAGTTGCAACGCCAGTGTGGAATCTCTTCCACTCTGGCGTTGCAAGTAATGAAAGTTCAGCTCAGTCCAGCCCCTCTGAGAGAACAGGTTCCAGAGCCCTTGCTGTGAGTCCAACTATATCTAGCCGGGAACGTCTCCACCTCATGCACCAGCTCAGGCTCCTTCCCTCCCAGCGAGGTGACGTTCCATGTCCCAAGAGCGAGCTTATGTAGCCGATAATCGGACCACCAAGTGCCCTGCCTTCGGCTGCCGCCCAGCTCACACTGCACCCTCTATGACCCAGCCCATGAGTGGTGAGCCCTGGAGGGGGGATCCACGTTGCCTCTTCGAGCTGAGCACGGCTGGGCCCCATGGGGACTGGCCCGTCAATCGCCATCGTGCCACACCTCTGGGCCTGGCTCCACAGGGGAGCCACGGTAACCTGCGTCCGGGCGAGAAAAAATCTAGGTCCTCAATTGTACTTTTAATAAAGGTCTTTGAGCTGCTCTTTGTCTGATCCCTCACCTAGGACCTGTTTGTCTTGGGAGACCATAGAAGCCCCCGGACAACATAGTTCCTGGATCAGTGGGACACGCAAACCACAAGGGTGGCGGCTCAGAGAGCAGGTTATATAAATATAACTCCAAAACCAAACATGCAATATGCCTAAACATGCCTGTAATATTGTATCAATGTGAGTTTTCCTAGAATCGGTTGTTTTTGTAAGGTTTGCAAATACAAAAATTAGGTTTTACTCACAATGACAAAATCACACTCAATATGACAGTTATTTAAACATAACTCATAAACCACACAAAAAAATGGCTAATAATGCCTGAAATAATGAATCATTGGGAGTTTTACTGAGTTTTACATTTTGCAAACACAAAAAATATTTTTTTACTTGACTGTAATGTTCTTAGAACCCTGAGATAAAGGGAAAAAAGCAATAAAAATGTATTTAAACCTAACTCCTAAACAACACATGCAAAATGGCTAATAATGCCTAGGGAGACATGTAACGTTGTTAGTTAAAAAAAATGATCTTTTGTAAAGATATCAAAGACACAAGCTAGTTTTTTTTTATTCAATATGACAGTATAACAGTCATACTAAATATGAAAGTTCTTTAAACATAACTCCAAAACCAAACGTGTCATGTCTAAAAATGCCTGTAATAATGTATTTATGTGAGTTTGTAAGGTTTGCAAAAACAAAAAGTAGTTTTTTACTCAATATGAAAGTAATGTTCTTAGAATCCTGAGATAATTCGAAAAAAGCAATACAAATGTATTCAAACACAAATTTTAAACCAAACATGTAAAATGTCTAAAAATGCCTGTAATATTGAATCTATATAAGTTTTCCTAGAATCAATTGTTTTTGTAAGGTTTGCAAATACAAAAATTAGGTTTTACACATAATGACATTAAAACTGTAACACTCAATATGACAATTATTTATTTATAACTCCTAACCACACATGAAACATGTCTAATAATGCGTGAAAAAATGTATCTTTGTGAGTGTTACTAGAAACATTTTCTTTTGTAAGGTTTGCAAAGACAGGTTAGTTTTTTTTACTCAATATGACAGTATAACTGCCACACTCAATATGACAGTTATTTAAACATAACTCTTAAACTACACATGAAAAATGATTAACAATGCCTGAAATAATGCATTCTTGTAAGTTTTACTCGAAACATATGCTTTTTTAAGGCTTGCAAACACAAAAATTATTTTTTTACTCAATATGACAGTAATGTTCTAAAATTCTGAGAAAATACGAACAAATTAATAAAAATGATTCCAACATAATTCCTAAACCAAACATGCAAAATGTCTAAAAATGTCTGTAATATTGAATCCATGTGAGTTTTACTAGATTTAAATGATTTTGTAAGGTTTGCAAATACATAAATTAGGTTTTACTTACCATGTCATAACTGACAGTATATGACAGTTATTTAACCATAACTCAAACCACACATGAAAAATGGCTAATAATGCCTGAAATAATGCATCCTTGGCCGTTTTACTCGAAACACATGCTTTTTTAAATCTTGCAAACACAAAAAGTAGTTTTTTACCTCAATATGACTGTAATGTTCTTAAAATCCTGAGATAATGCGAAAAAAGCGATAAAAATGTATTTAAACATTACTCCTAAACAACATATGCAAAATGGCTAATAATGCCTGGAAACATGTATCTTTGTTAGTTTTACTGGAAAAATGATCTTTTGTAAAGTTTGCAAAGACACAAGCCAGTTTTTTTTTATTCAATATGACAGTATAACAGTCATATTAAATATGAAAGTTATATAAACATAACTCCAAAACCAAACATGTGTCATGTCTAAAAATGCCTGTAATAATGTATTAATGTGAGTTTGTAAGGTTTGCAAAAACAAAAACTAGTTTTTTACTCAATATGAAAGTAATGATCTTAGAATCCTGAGATAATGCGAAAAAAGCAATAAAAAATTATTTAAACATAACTCCTAAACAACCCAGGCAAAATGGGTAATAATGCCTGGAGACATGTATTTTTGTTAGTTTTACTAGAAAATGTATCTTTTGTAAAGTTTGCAAAGACACAAGCTAGTTGTTTTTATTCAATAAGACAGTATAACAGTCATACTAAATATGAAAGTTATATAAACATAACTCCAGAACCAAACGTGTGTCATGTCTAAAAATGCCTGTAATAATGTATTAATGTGAGTATTAATGTGAGTTTGTAAGGTTTGCAAAAACAAAAAGTAGTTTTTTACTCAATATGAAAGTAATGATCTTAAAATCCTGAGATAATGCGAAAAAAGCAATAAAAATGTATTTAAACATAATTCCTAAACAACCCATGCAAAATGGCTAATAATGCCTGGAGACATGTATCTTTGTTAGTTTTACTAGAAAAATGATCTTTTGTAAAGTTTGCAAAGACACAAGCTAGTTTTTTTTATTCAATATGACAATATAACAGTCATATTAAATATAAAAGTTATATAAACATAACTTCAAAACCACACATGTGTCATGTCTAAAAATGTCTGTAATAATGTATTTATGTGAGTTTGTAAGGTTTGCAAAAACAAAAAGTAGTTTTTTAATCAATATGAAAGTAATGATCTTGGAATCCTGAGATAATGCGAAAAAAGCAATAAAAATGTATTTAAACATAACTCCTAAACAACCCAGGCAAAATGGGTAATAATGCCTGGAGACATGTATCTTTGTTAGTTTTAAAAGGAAATGTATATTTTGTAAAGTTTGCAAAGACACAAGCTAGTTGTTTTTATTCAATAAGACAGTATAACAGTCATACTAAATATGAAAGTTATATAAACATAACTCCAGAACCAAACGTGTGTCATGTCTAAAATTGCCTATAATAATGTATTTATGTGAGTTTGTAAGGTTTGCAAAAACAAAAAGTAGTTTTTTACTCAATATGAAAGTAATGATCTAAGAATCCTGAGATAATGCGAAAAAAGCAATAAAAATGTCTTTAAACATAATTCCTAAACAACCCATGCAAAATGGCTAATAATGCCTGGAGACATGTATCTTTGTTAGTTTTACTAGAAAAATGATCTTTTGTAAAGTTTGCAAAGACACAAGCTAGTTTTTTTTTATTCAATATGACAGTATAACAATCATACTAAATATGAAAGTTATATAAACATAACTCCAAAACCAAACATGTGTCAGGTCTAAAAATGCCTGTAATAATGTATTTATGTGAGTTTGTAAGGTTTGCAAAAACAAAAAGTAGTTTTTTACTCAATATGAAAGTAATGATCTTAGAATCCTGAGATAATGCAAAAAAAGCAATACAAATGTATTTAAACATAATTCCTAAACAACCCATGCAAAATGGGTAATAATGCCTGGACACATGTATCTTTGTTAGTTTTACTAGTAAAATGATGTTTTGTAAAGTTTGCAAAGACACAAGCTAGTTTTTTTAAATTAAATATGACAGTATAACAGTCCTACTAAATATGAAAGTTATCAAAACATAACTCCAAAACCAAACATGTGTTATGTCTAAAAATGCCTGTAATAATGTATTTATGTGAGTTTGTAAGGTTTGCAAAACAAAAAGTGGTTTTTTCCTCAATATGAAAGTAAGGATTTTAGAATCCTGAGATAATGCAAAAAAAAGCAATAAAAATGTATTAAAACATAATTCCTAAACAACCCATGCAAAATGGGCAATAATGCCTGGAGACATGTATCTTTGTTAGTTTTACTAGGAAATGTATATTTTGTAAAGTTTGCAAAGACACAAGCTAGTTGTTTTTATTCAAATAGACAGTATAACAGTCATACTAAATATGAAAGTTATATAAACATAACTCCAGAACCAAACGTGTGTCATGTCTAAAATTGCCTATAATAATGTATTTATGTGAGTTTGTAAGGTTTGCAAAAACAAAAAGTAGTTTTTTCCTCAATATGAAAGTAAGGATTTTAGAATCCTAAATAATGCGAAAAAAGCAATAAAAATGTATTTAAAGATAATTCCTAAACAACCCATGCAACATGGCTAATAATGCCTGGAGACATGTATCTTTGTTAGTTTTACTAGGAAAATGATATTTTGTAAAGTTTGCAAAGACACAAGCTAGTTTTTTTTAATTCAATATGACAGTATAACAGTCATATTAAATATAAAAGTTATATAAACATAACTCCAAAACCAAACATGTGTCATGTCTAAAAATGCCTGTAATAATGTATTTATGTGAGTTTGTAAGGTTTGCAAAAACAAAAAGTAGTTTTTTACTCAATATGAAAGTAATGATCTAAGAATCCTGAGATAATGCGAAAAAAGCAATAACAATGTATTTAAACATAATTCCTAAACAACCCATGCAAAATGGGTAATAATAACTGGAGACATGTATCTTTGTTAGTTTTACTAGAAAAATGATCTTTTGTAAAGTTTGCAAAGACACAAGCTAGTTTTTTTTATTCAATATGACAGTATAACAGTCATACTAAATATAAAAGTTATATAAACATAACTCCAGAACCAAACGTGTGTCATGTCTAAAATTGCTTATAATAATGTATTCATGTGGGTTTGTAAGGTTTGCAAAAACAAAAAGTAGTGTTTTCCTCAATATGAAAGTAATGATCTTAGATTCCTGAGATAATGCGAAAAAAGCAATACAAATGTATTCAAACACAATTTTTAAACCAAACATGTAAATTGTCTAAAAATGCCTGTAATATTGAATTTATGTAAGTTTTACTAGAATCAATTGTTTTTGTAAGGTTTGCAAATACAAAAATTAGGTTTTACACATAATGACATTATAACTTTAACACTCAATATGAAAGTTATTTAATTATAACTCCTAAATACACATGAAACATGTCTAATAGCGTGAAAAAAATTATCTTTGTGAGTGTTGCTAGAAACATTTTCTTTTGTAAGGTTTGCAAAGACACAAGTTAGATTTTTTTAACTCAATATGACGGTATAACGCCACACTCAATATGACAGTTATTTAAACATAACTCCTAAACCACACCTGAAAAATGGCTAATAATGCCTGAAATAATGCATCTTTGGGAGTTTTACTGGAAACATATGCTTTTTTTAAGGCTTGCAAACACAAAAATTATTTGTATTGTATTATGTATTACAACATAATTCCTAAACCAAACATGCAAAATGTCTGAAAATGCCTGTAATATTGAATCCATGTGAGTTTTATTTGAATCAGTTGTATGGTTTGCTAATACAAAAATTGGGTTTTATGACAAACACAAGTTCGTTTTTTTACTCAATATAACAGTTTAGCTGTCATACTATATATGAAAGTTATATAAACATAACTCCAAAACCAAACCATTATGTCCAAAACTGCCTGTAATATTGTATATATGTGAGTTTTACTAGAATCAGGGTTGCAAATACAAAAATTGGGTTTTATGACAGTATACTGTCACACTCAATATGACAGTTATTTAAACATAACTCAAACAACACATGCAAAATAGCTAATAATTCCTGGAGCATGTATCTTAGTTAGTTTTACTAGAAAAATGGTATTTTGTAAGGTTTGCAAAGACACAAGTTAGTTGTTGGTTTTATTCAATATGACAGTATAACTGTCATACTAAATATGAAAGTTATATAAACATAACTCTAAAACCAAACATGCATTGTGTCTAAAAATGCCTGTAATATTGTATCTGTGTGAGATTAACTAGATTTAGTTGTTTTTGTAAGGTTTGCAAATACAAAATAAGGGTTTTACTCACTATGACAGTTTACTGTCACACTCAATCTGACAGTTATTTATTTAAACATAACTCCTAAACCACACATGCAAAATGGCTAATAATGCCTGGAGATATGTATCTTTGTGAGTTTTACTAGAAACATTATATTGTGTAAGGTTTAGTTAGTTTTTGTACTCAATCTGACAGTATAACTGTCATTCTAAATCCATCCATTTTCTTCCGCTTATCCAAGGTCGGGTTGCGGGGGCAGCAGCCTGAGCAGAAAATCCCAGACTTCCCTCTCCCCAGCCACTTCGTCCAGCTCTTCTCGGGGTATTCCGAGGCGTTCCCAGGCCAGCCGGGGACATAGTCTTTCCAATGTGTCCTAGGTCTTCCCCGTGGCCTCCTGCCACACCTCCCTAGAGGCGTTCGGGTGGCATCCTGAGCAGATGCCCGAACCACCTCATGGCTCCTCTCAATGTGGAGGAGCAGCGGCTTTCCTTTGAGTTCCTCCCGGATGACAGAGCTTCTCACCCTGTCTCTAAGGGAGAGACCCACCACCCGGCAGAGGAAACGCATTTCGGCCGCTTGTCCTTTCGGTCATAACCCAAAGCTGGGAACGTAGATCGACGGTAAATTGAGAGCTTTTCCTTCTGGCTCAGCTCCTTCTTCACCACAACGGATCGATATAGCGTCCTCAATACTGAAGACGCCGCACCAAACCGCCTGTGGATCTCTCGATCCACTCTATCCTCACTCGTGAACAAGACTCCTAGGTACTTGAACTCCTCCACTTGGGGCAAGATCTCCTCCCCAACCTGGAGATGGCACTCGACCCTTTCCTGCGCGAGAACCATGGACTTGGACTTGGAGGTGCTGATTCTCATCCCAGTCGCTTCACACTCAAGGACCCTGCCGAGAGTATAGACCTGGTCTACCGTTCCACGACCAGGACGAAAACCACACTGTTCGTCCTGGATCCGAGTTTCCTCCTCTCCAGTACACATGAATAGACCTTACCGGGAAGGCTGAGGAGTGTGTTTCACGATAGTTGGAACACACCCTCCGGTTCCCCTTCTTAAAGAGAGGAACCACCACTCCGGTGTGCCAATCCAGAGGTACCACCCCCAATGTTCACGCGATGTTGCAGAGTCTTGTCAACCAAGACAGCCCCACAGTATCCAGAGCCTTAAGGAACTCATCCACCACCGGGGCCTTGCCACAGAGGAGCTTTTTAACTACCTAGGCAACCTAAGCCCCAGAAATAGGAGAGTCCACCACAGATTCCCCAGGCACTGCTTGGCCTGTCGGTATGCGCGCTGCCTCTGGAGAACCATGGACTTGGACTTGGAGGTGCTGATTCTCATCCCAGTCGCTTCACACTCAAGGACCCTGCCGAGAGTATAGACCTGGTCTACCGTTCCACGACCAGGACGAAAACCACACTGTTCGTCCTGGATCCGAGTTTCCTCCTCTCCAGTACACATGAATAGACCTTACCGGGAAGGCTGAGGAGTTTGTTTCACGATAGTTGGAACACACCCTCCGGTTCCCCTTCTTAAAGAGAGGAACCACCACCCCGGTGTGCCAATCCAGAGGTACCACCCCCAATGTTCACGCGATGTTGCAGAGTCTTGTCAACCAAGACAGCCCCACAGTATCCAGAGCCTTAAGGAACTCATCCACCACCGGGGCCTTGCCACAGAGGAGCTTTTTAACTACCTAGGCAACCTAATCCCCAGAAATAGGAGAGTCCACCACAGATTCCCCAGGCACTGCTTGGCCTGTCGGTATGCCCGCTGCCTCTGGAGTCCCATGAGCCAAAAGGACCCGATAGGCTCTTTCTTCAGCTTGACGGCATCCCTCACTGCTGGTGGCCACCAGCGAGTTCTAGGATTACCGCCACGACAGGCACCAAACACCTTGCGGCCACAGCTCCAATCAGCAGGCTCGACAAGAGAGGCACGGAACATGGTCCACTCAGACTCAATGTCCAGCACCTCCCTCGTGACATGTTCAAAGTTCTTCCTTATGTTTGAACATTGTGTTTGTTATGGACAATCCGTGACGAGCACAAAAGTCCAATAACAAAGCACCACTTGGGTTCAGATCCGGGTGGCCATTTTTCCCAATCACGACTCTCCAGGTTTCACTGTCCTTGCCAACATGAGCATTGAAGTCCCCCAACAGAACAAGGGAATCACCCGAGGGAGCACTCTCCAGTACTCCCTCAAGGGAATCCAAAAAGAGTGGGTACTCTGAGCTGCTGTTTGGTGCGTAAACACAAACAACAGTCAGGACCCGTCACCCAACCCGAAGGCGGAGGGAAGCTACCATCTCGTCTACTGGGTTAAAGTCCAACGTGCAGGCTTTGAGCAACAACAATTGCCACCCCAGCCTCTCATTGCTTGCAACGCCAGAGTGGAAGAGAGTCCAGCCCCTCTTGAGAGAACAGGTTCCAGAGCCCTTGCTGTGCGTCGAAGTGAGTCCAACTATATCTACCCGGAACTTCTTCACCTCGCGCACCAGCTCAGGCTCTTTCCCTCCCAGCGAGGTGACGTTCCACGTCCCAAGAGCGAGCTTATGTAGCCGATAATCGGACTGCCAAGTGCCCTGCCTTCGGCTGCCGCCCAGTTCACACTGCATCCGACCTCTATGACCTCAATGGTCCCATGAGTGGTGAGCCCATTGGAGGGTTGACCCACGTTGCCTCTTCGAAATGAGCCCGGCAGGGCCCCATGGAGACAGGCCCGGCCACCAGTCGCTCGCCATCGTGCCCCACCTCTGCGCCTGGCTCCACAGGGGAGCCACGGTGACCTGCGCCTGGGCGAGAAAAAATCTAGGTCCTCGATTTGTACTTTTCATAAAAGTCTTTGAGCTGCTCTTTGTCTGATCCCTCACCTAGGACCTTTTCTCAGGGGATCCCGAGGCGTTCCCAGGCCAGCCGGGAGACATAGTGTTCCCAATGTGTCCTGGGTCTTCCCCGTGGCCTCCAGGATGACAGAGCTTCACCTTCACCAGGGGTGTCAAACTCAAATACAGAGTGGGCCAAAGTTTAAAACTGAACAAAGCCGCGGGCCAAGGTTGAACAAATTAACCTTTTAATAGGGACCCAAACACGTTTTGCATTGAATATTGAACAAGCAAGGCTTATATAACTTTATAGTGACATGCAAAATGGAGTTTCAAATAATAATAATAATAATTAAAAAATATCAATTGCATATCAAATATAATTTAAATAAAAATTGAATGCCTCTTTTCTATTTGCAGCCTTCTGAGGTAAATATCAACATTAACTTTATCCACAGGCTAATAAATTTGAAAATAAAATAACAATGAATAAAACAACCATTCAGGACTTTAAACTGCTCAGTTTGCAACACACTGATCTAATTTGATGTGCCCAAGCCAGATACCTGCCATCTTTTTTTAGATGCTAGTTCTTTAATGTCGGGGCTCAGGCTTTGAGCTGAGGCAACTTTCATTATCGAACAAGATGTTCAACGGTCATATCTCGTACACCCAATTCTAACATCATTCAGACCCAGTCACAAGATATGTGCAGCTACAGCACGCATACACAAATGAATGCAACGCATACTTCATCAACAGCGATACAGGTTACACTGAGGGTGTCAGTATAAAAAACTTTAACACTGTTAGAAATATACGCCACACTGTGAACCCACACCAAACAAAAATAAGAAACACTTTTCGGGAGAACATCCGCACCGTAACGCAACATAAACACAAAAGAACAAATACCCAGAATCTTTTGCAGCACTAACTCTTTCGGGACGCTACAAAATACACCCCCGCTACCACCAAACCTCCCCCCCCCACACACACACACCTTGTAGCGTCTCGGAAGATTTAGTGCTACAAAGGGTTCTGGGTATTTGTTGTGTTGTGTTTATGTTGTGTTACGGTGCGGATGTTCTCCCGAAATGTGTTTGTCATCCTTGTTTGGTGTGGATTCACAGTGTGGCGTATATTTCTAAAAGTGTTAAAGTTTTTTATTTGGCTACCGTCAGTGTAACCTGTATCGCTGTTGATGAAGTATGCGTTGCATTCAATTGTGTGTGGGTGCAGAAGCTGCACTGACATGAAACTGGGCTGGCACTCGTTTGACTAGCTGGAAAAAAGAAAAAAAAATTCGGGAGGAGTGCTGGAGTCACTCCCGGGAGGGTTGGCAAGTATTAGAAGTAGCGGCACTGCCGCAATGTATAATCGAAGGTCCAGCTTTAGTGTTAATTTGATATTGCCTCAAGGGCCAAGTCAAATTACACGTTGGGCCAAATTTGGCCCACGGGCCAGAGTTTGACACCCATGACCTTCACTGTAAAAAATTACTGTAAAAATAAAAAATAAAATTACAGTTATATACTCCATCCATCCATCCATGTTCTACCGCTTATTCCCTTCGGGGTCGCTGGAGCCTATCTCAGCTACAATCGGGCGGAAGGCGGGGTACACCCTGGACAAGTCGCCACCTCATCGCAGGGCCAACACAGATAGATAGACAACATTCACACTCACATTCACACACTAGGGCCAATTTAGTGTTGCCAATCAACCTATCATGTTCTTCTTAAATGCAGTTAAGTACTGTAAATTTTGTTGCATTTTTCAAAAAATATCGACCAGCAGTAAGTTACTGTAAAACCTACAGTGTAATTCAGTATTTTTCAGACTTGTTTCTTGGGTCCGCCCACAATTCGTCCAACCGAGCTTCATTTCACCTGGCCTGCTAAATCTGCTAAATTTCACCACCTGCTAAATCCATCCTACTGCATCGTGTGTTTTTGATAACAAGGTAAGAGTCACTTGTACCTTGATGTGTCATTTTCTGTTTGAATTACTTTATATATATATTTATAAAGTCCGAAATGTCAGCATCACAGACACTATCGTTGACCACGCGCATGTACCGCCGCATGCTAGCTAGCTAAGTTTTCTTCTTTTTTGTCATAGTCATCATAAAAGATGATAACTTGCAACATATGTGCTACGACTTGCAGCAATGTATTTGCGTATGTTAGACACATGCGAAGTCATAGTTGTATGCCTAATGCATCGTTTAAGTGTGCTTTCCCTAAATGCACAAGAGTTTTTTCCAACTTCTCAGCCTTCAAAACTCACAGCCGTCGTCATAAATATGGCAAGAGTAGGACTGATATGTATAGCGCAGAAGGTTTACCTTGTAATATTGTCTCATGTAGCGCGAAGTGCGATGATATACGGGCCTTTCTCCTGCATTTGAAAAGTCATATTACCGAAGGTAGGACAGTTACGTGCCCCTTCAGTCAATGTAAAAAAAGATTTACAGTTAAGTCTACTTTCACATCGCACGTGTCAAGGAAGCACTACGGCTACACTGAACGAAGTTTGACTTGCTCAACAGCAAATCCAAGCAGCTCTTGTGTTATTAACACTGATGATGACTATTGTGATATGCAACTTGAGAATTCAGGATATTCCTGTTATGAAGACATTAAGCGTTAACTTGCATTAAAAAAATGTTCACAGCACTGAAAAAAGGTTGAGAACCACTGCCTTAGGACAGTGGTTCTCAACCTTTTTTCAGTGATGTACCCCTGTGAACATTTTTTAAATTCAAGTACCCCCTAATCAGAGCAAAGCATTTTTGGTTGAAAAAAAGAGATAAAGAAGTAAAATACAGCACTATGTCATCTGTTTCTGATTTATTAAATTGTATAACAGTGCAAAATATTGCTCATTTGTTGTGGTCTTTCTTGAACTATTTGGAAAAAAAGATGTAAAAATAACTAAAAACTTGTTGAAAAATAAACAAGTGATTCAATTATAAATAAATATTTTTACACATAGAAGTAATCAACTTAAAGTGCCCTCTTTGGGGATTGCAATAGAGATCCATCTGGATTCATGAACTTCATTCTCAACATTTCTTCACAAAAAAAGAAATCTTTAACATCAATATTTATGGAACATGTCCACTACGCTTTAACCAAGCCTCCATTGTTTTCTACATGGATAGTTGATTGACAGTTGGTGCCATGTGGCACCGCCAGGTAGGGTCAAACCATCATGGCATGGGGGAAACTCTGGCTTTATGGTAATGAATGGAATAGCCTACTTGATTAGTTGTTCAGTTTATGAACTTACATTCATATTTTGTCGAAGTATTATTCAATAAATATATTTATAAAGGATTTTTGAATTGTTGCTATTTTTAGAATATTAAAATAAAATCTCACGTACCCCTTGGCATACCTTCAAGTACCCCCAGGAGTACGCGTACCCCCATTTGAGAACCACTGCCTTAGGAGACTAGATGTAAACAGAGGAAAGAGAGAGCGAGTGAGGTGGCCATTCCAAATGCTACCCATATTGGATACTGTTTAGGAACATAAACTGCATTTCTTGACTGTACCAGTTGCTGGTGACAAAGTCACAATAAAACGTTGGATGATCAGCATGGAAGGTGATGTCATCTGCAAAGGCGTCCAACCTAGCTTAATCTCAGGGCTTGCTGCCCTTCTTGCCACATACTATGTGTTCAACTTGGAATACCAAGAGGAAGGTCCTCGGACATTGGAATTTGTTCAAAGGTAAATCCTCTTGATACTGTTAAAATACTGTTAGGATATTTTATTTTATATTTCTCACCTCTGTTCAGGAATTTGACTTGTCATTTCCCCAATTGTGTGCCTTAAATCAATGACTCTTCTGTTCCTTTGTGGACCTTCTTATTAGGGACCGAAGCACCAGTTTGACTCTAGGATACAGAGAAGGTAGGTAATGTGCAGGTAAAGATATGTTGACTGGGTCAAAGAAGGAAGCACCTGTTTGACCCCAGGATGCAGAAAAAGTAAATAATTTGCAGGTAAAGACATGTTGACTGGATGATGGCAGGAAGCACCAGCTTGACCCGAGAATGCAGAGCAAGTAGGTAATGTGCGGGTGAAGATATGTTGAATGGGTAAAGGCAGGAAGCACCAGTGTGACCCCACTATGCAGGGAAGGTAGGTAATGTGCGGGGGAAGGTATGTTGAATGGGTGAAAGAAGGAAGCGCAGGTGTGGTCGAGGCCATGCAGACAAGGTAGGTATGTGCAGGTGAAGATATGTTGTATGGTGAAAGAAAGAAGCACCAGTGTGACCCAAGGATGCAGGGAAGGTAGGTAATGTGCAGGTAAAGATATGTTGAATGGGTGAAGGCAGGAAACACCAGCTAGACGCCAGGATACAGAGAAGGTAGGTAATGTGCAGGTAAAGATATGTTGAATGAGTAAAGGCAGGAAACACCAGCTTGACTCCAGGATATAGAGAAGGTAGGTAATGTGCAGGTAAAGATATGTTGAATGGGTAAAGGTAGAAAGCACCAGCGTGACCACACTATGCAGAGAAGGTAGGTAATGTGCAGGTAAAGATATGTTGAATGGGTAAAGGCAAGAAGCACCAGTGTGACCCCAGGATGCAGAGAAGATAGGTAATGAGCAGGTAACGATATGTTAAATGGGTGAAAGCAGGAAACATCAGCGTAAATACACGGTCCCGTAGATGGAGAGAAAACATGAATAGAGAGAGGGGTTGGGGAGGCTTTAGCATTGTCTTCCTCTCTGAATTTGTCTTAATGGGTTTTAGAGCATTCACTCATCTACAGCTGTGGTTATGGTATAGGCTCACATATATCCTAAAATTGATATTAATATTTGTGCAGTGCATATTCCTAAATAACAATGTGAGGGGGGTTCTGTATCGACTACAAGTAATCTTCAATCACAACAGAATATCTAATATGCTTTCTCTCTTTTTTAGGCGATTCATTGGCGTTAACCCTGAGAGGGGAACAAAGGCTAGCCAGGGAAAGGTGGTGTCCAAGAAGACCGGGAAGCTGGTCCAGAAAAAGGCAGCAACTGTAAATCCTCACGTAGCCACCCTTATAAAACATCTCACAGACTTTGAGTGGGGCTTTATGTAGCCGACAACTAAACACTGGACTCGTGTTCAGTGCTTTGTCTCCAGTTAGAAATTAAGTGGACATGTTATACATGTTAAAATGCTTTACTGAAAAAAAGAAGAATGCACTAAATGTACATTGAATGTATTTGATGCACTTTAAAATAATTGGTTAATAAAAACATAATCTTGCAAGGCCATTTCTCCAGTAATTTTTATGCCAGCAGATTGCAGGGGTTTTGATTTTGAAAAATTAAAAGTTCAACTCATTAACTTCTAGTGGCATTATACTGTAAAGCTCAGTCTATAGTGCTCACAATTATTTTACTGTAATTAACTGTTAATGGATATTACAGTAGATACACTAAAATAACAGTGTAATGCCGCTAAACAGATGACAGTATTATGCTGTGAAGCGTATATTTGATACAGCACAGTACTGTGATACTTTTTACAGTAATAAACTGTAGTGATAAATCACAGTATGTGTGCTGTAGAAAAACAGTTTTATACTGGAACCATTAGCTGCCAGTAGGTTACTGTAATTAAACGGTGAACATTCTTACAGTAAGGGAGAGACCCGCCACCCAGCGGAGAAAACTCATTTCGGCCGCCAGCCTGTGCATCTCACGATCCACTCTTCCCTCACTCATGAACAAGACTCCAGGTACTTGAACTCATCCACTTGGGGCAAGATCTCCTGCCCAACCTCGAAATGGCACTCCATCCTTTCCCGGGCGAGAACCTCGGACTTGGAGGTGCTGATTCTCATCCCAGTCGCTTCACACTCGGCTGCGAACCAATCCAATGAGAGCTGAAGATCCTGGCCAGTTAAAGCCATAAGGACCACATCATCTGCAAAAAGGAGAGACCTAATCCTGCAGCCACCAAACCGGATCCCCTCAACGCCATGACTGCGCCTAGAAATTCTGTCCATAAAATTTATGAACACATTTGGTGACAAAGGGCAGCCAACTTATTGCTGGCAATGCGGACCAAGCTCTGACACTGATCATACAGGGAGCGACCCGCCACAATCAGACATGCCGACACCCCATACTATCTGAGCACTCCCCACAGGATTTACCGGGGACCAAGGTCGAATGTCTTCTCCAAGTCCACAAAACTTATGTAGACTGGTTGGGCAAACTCCCATGCACACTCAAGGACCCTGCCGAGAGTATAGAGCTGGTCTACCGTTCCACGACCAGGACGAAAACCACACTGTTCGTCCTGGATCCGAGGTTCCTCCTCTCCATTACACATGAATAGACCTTACCGGGAAGGCTGAAGAGTGTGATCTACGATAGTTGGAACACACCCTCCGGTTCCCCTTCTTAAAGAGAGGTACCACCACCCCGGTCTGCCAATCCAGAGGTACCGCCCCCGATGTAGACGCAATGTTGCAGAGTCTTGTCAACCAAGACTGCCCCACAGCATCCAGAGCCTTAAGGAACTCCGGACGGAGCTCATACCCCCGGGGCCTTGCCACCGAGGAGCTTTTTAACTACCTTGGCAACCTCAGCCCCAGAAATAGGAGAGCCCACCACAGACTTCCCAGGCACTGTTTCCTCATAGGAAGACGTGTTGGTGGGACTGAGGAGGTCTCGCTTGGCCTGTCGGTATGCCCACTGCCTCTGGAGTCCCATGAGCCAAAAGGACCCGGTGGCTCTTTCTTCAGCTTGACAGCATCCCTCACTGCTGGTGGATTACCGCCATGACAGGCACCAAACACCTTGCGGCCACAGCTTCAATCAGCTGGCTCAACAAGAGAGGAACGGTCCAGAACATGGTCCACTCAGACTCAATGTCCAGCACCTCCCTCGTGACATGTTCAAAGTTCTTCCGGACATGTTCAAAGTTCTTCAGGAGACTCTGCTAGGTGTTCCCAGCAGACCCTTACAATACGTTTGGGCCTGCCAGGTCTGACCGGCATCCTCCCCTACCATCGGAGCCAGCTCACCACCAGGTGGTGGTTGGTGGAAAGCTCTGCCCCTCTCTTCACCGAGTGTCCAAAACATGAGGCCGCAAATCCCATGACACAACTACAAAGTCAATCATGCGGCCGAGGGTGTCCTTGTGCCAAGTGCACATATGGACACCCTTATGTTTGAACATTGTGTTTGTTATGGACAATCCGTGACGAGCACAAAAGTCCAATAATAAAGCACCACTTGGGTTCAGATCCGGGTGGCCATTTTTCCCAATCACGACTCTCCAGGTTTCAAAGTCGTTGCCAACATGAGCGTTGAAGTCCACCAGCAGAACAAGGGAATCACCCGCGGGAGCACTCTCCAGTACTCCCTCAAGGGAATCCAAAAAGAGTTGGTACTCTGAGCTGCTGTTTGGTGTGTAAACACAAACAACAGTCAGGACCCGTCACCCAACCCGAAGGCTGAAGGAAGTTACCATCTCGTCTATTGGGTTTAAAGTCCAACGTGCAGGCTTTGAGCCGGCGGGCAACAAGAATTGCCACCCCAGCCTCTCATTAGTTGCAACGCCAGTGTGGAATCTCTTCCACTCTGGCGTTGCAAGTAATGAAAGTTCAGCTCAGTCCAGCCCCTCTGAGAGAACAGGTTCCAGAGCCCTTGCTGTGAGTCCAACTATATCTAGCCGGGAACGTCTCCACCTCATGCACCAGCTCAGGCTCCTTCCCTCCCAGCGAGGTGACGTTCCATGTCCCAAGAGCGAGCTTATGTAGCCGATAATCGGACCACCAAGTGCCCTGCCTTCGGCTGCCGCCCAGCTCACACTGCACCCTCTATGACCCAGCCCATGAGTGTTGAGCCCTGGAGGGGGGATCCACGTTGCCTCTTCGAGCTGAGCACGGCTGGGCCCCATGGGGACTGACCCGTCAATCGCCATCGTGCCACACCTCTGGGCCTGGCTCCACAGGGGAGCCACGGTAACCTGCGTCCGGGCGAGAAAAAATCTAGGTCCTCAATTGTACTTTTAATAAAGGTCTTTGAGCTGCTCTTTGTCTGATCCCTCACCTAGGAACTGTTTGTCTTGGGAGACCATAGAAGCCCCCGGACAACATAGTTCCTGGATCAGTGGGACACGCAAACCACAAGGGTGGCGGCTCAGAGAGCAGGTTATATAAATATAACTCCAAAACCAAACATGCAATATGCCTAAACATGCCTGTAATATTGTATCAATGTGAGTTTTCCTAGAATCGGTTGTTTTTGTAAGGTTTGCAAATACAAAAATTAGGTTTTACTCACAATGACAAAATCACACTCAATATGACAGTTATTTAAACATAACTCATAAACCACACAAAAAAATGGCTAATAATGCCTGAAATAATGAATCATTGGGAGTTTTACTGAGTTTTACATTTTGCAAACTATGCTATGCTATGCTATTTTTTTACTTGACTGTAATGTTCTTAGAACCCTGATATAAAGGGAAAAAAGCAATAAAAATGTATTTAAACCTAACTCCTAAACAACACATGCAAAATGGCTAATAATGCCTAGGGAGACATGTAACGTTGTTAGTTTAAAAAAATGATCTTTTGTAAAGATATCAAAGACACAAGCTAGTTTTTTTTTATTCAATATGACAGTATAACAGTCATACTAAATATGAAAGTTCTTTAAACATAACTCCAAAACCAAACATGTGTCATGTCTAAAAATGCCTGTAATAATGTATTTATGTGAGTTTGTAAGGTTTGCAAAAACAAAAAGTAGTTTTTTACTCAATATGAAAGTAATGTTCTTAGAATCCTGAGATAATTCGAGAAAAGCAATACAAATGTATTCAAACACAAATTTTAAACCAAACATGTAAAATGTCTAAAAATGCCTGTAATATTGAATCTATATAAGTTTTACTAGAATCAATTGTTTTTGTAAGGTTTGCAAATACAAAAATTAGGTTTTACACATAATGACATTAAAACTGTAACACTCAATATGACAATTATTTATTTATAACTCCTAACCACACATGAAACATGTCTAATAATGCGTGAAAAAATGTATCTTTGTGAGTGTTACTAGAAACATTTTCTTTTGTAAGGTTTGCAAAGACAGGTTAGTTTTTTTTACTCAATATGACAGTATAACTGCCACACTCAATATGACAGTTATTTAAACATAACTCTTAAACTACACATGAAAAATGATTAACAATGCCTGAAATAATGCATTCTTGTAAGTTTTACTCGAAACATATGCTTTTTTAAGGCTTGCAAACACAAAAATTATTTTTTTACTCAATATGACAGTAATGTTCTAAAATTCTGAGAAAATACGAACAAATTAATAAAAATGATTCCAACATAATTCCTAAACCAAACATGCAAAATGTCTAAAAATGTCTGTAATATTGAATCCATGTGAGTTTTACTAGATTTAAATGATTTTGTAAGGTTTGCAAATACATAAATTAGGTTTTACTTACCATGTCATAACTGACAGTATATGACAGTTATTTAACCATAACTCAAACCACACATGAAAAATGGCTAATAATCTCTGAAATAATGCATCCTTGGCCGTTTTACTCGAAACACATGCTTTTTTAAATCTTGCAAACACAAAAAGTAGTTTGTCCTTGGGGTCAATGTGACCCCAAGGCATTTTGAGAGTCTCTAAAAAGATGGTTGTCATTAGTTTTTCTTCCTAATATTTCATGAATTTTCCTAATCCATCAGGGAGACACAGAAAAATATAAAATCAACTGCATGATTGTTTCTCATTTCTCTGTACACATTTTGACCACGCCATCGTTCCTCAGGGGTCATATAGACCCCAGGATTGGAAAGCACTATAAGTCTTTGTGTGTTAGAGTGAGACACATGATCCAAATGACTTTTTTGTGCTCCCAAGTGATCTGAACACAGAGAATTCAATTGTGAGTTGATCTGACCATCATACACTGAATTATTGTTGGTTTAATATCGTTTGGCAGCCATTTTGACAGTTTTCCATAGATATTTCGGCACATTGCACCCCCCCCCCACCAAATACCCCCCAGTGGGAAATTACTTATGTGTGCTCCTAAGTCCCCTGAACACAAAGAAACAAATAGTGAGTCAATCCAACCATCATAGACCGAGTTATTGCAGTTTGAATACTGTTAGGCTTGGTCTTGAATGTGACCAAAAGTGATTTTCGTAATTTCTGAACGTACAAATACATATAAACTCAGTTTTCCATATAAGTGTCACACAAGAAATGAAATGGAACAATCACTGTGAGTTTATCTGACTATTACATGCTGAACTAGTGTGGTTTGAGTAGCGTTTGGTGGCCATTTTAGCGTTTTTCTACCTCGAACATCCCAGTAGGAAACCATTTATTTGTGCTCCTAAGTCCCCTGAACACAGAAAAAAGCAGTGAGTAGATCTTTATTAGTAATTGATGCAGAAACCACTGAGATAAATGGTCTTGAAAATAAATTTATAATTTATACTCTGTCGGAATGGCGGGATGTCGGAACAGTTCAAACATTCCGTTCCCGCGCCGTGTGAGAACAGGAGGAGGGGAGGGGGGAGGAGCAAACATATAAAAGCACTCGCATAGCAGCCTTCTAAACCATTTCTCTGCTGCTGTCTCTGCTGCTGTTTGTGATATACTCTCTCTCTCTCTCTCTTGTTTCGAGTTTGCCTTCTAAACCATTTCTCTGCTGCTGTTTGTGATATACTCTCTCTCTCTCTCTTGTTTCGAGTTTGCCTTCTAAACCATTTCTCTGCTGCTGTTTGTGATATACTCTCTCTCTCTCTCTCTCTTGTTTTGAGTTTGATGATGCCAAACCACAAGACGTTCTCTGTCCAGGAGGTTTTGGATCAGGTTTTTAGTGAAGAGGTAGACATAGAGGAAAATGTGTCTGAAATCGAAGACAATGTTGTGGAAGACCCTGATTATGGGGCATCGTCCTCTGATGAGGATGAGACCCTTGATGCTGAAGTTCCTGTCAACACTGGAACACCAGCAGACATTTTCCTGTCCAAAAATGGAAAGTTGTCGTGGTCCCCTGCCCCACGTCAACGGCAGGGTAGACTTAGCGCTGGTAATGTCATCAAAATGGTTCCAGGCCCAACCCGATATGCGATTAGCCGTGTCCAAGACATAAAATCTGCATTTGAGCTCCTCATGACACCATCAATTGAGAACCATGTACTCTTGATGACCAATTTAGAGGGGAGTCGTGTGTTTGGGGACAGTTGGAAGCCGATCGATGCAATTGACTTGCAGGCATACATCGGGTTGCTCATTTTGGGGGGCGTGTACAAGTCCAAAGGCGAGGCAGCAGAAAGCCTGTGGAATAAAGAGACTGGAAGGGCCATCTTCCCAGCCACCATGTCTCTGAAGAAATTCCATATTATGTCTCGTGTCCTACGGTTCGATGACAGAGAGAAAAGACAGGGCCGGAGAGAACATGACAAGCTGGCAGCTATCCGGGATGTATGGGACAAGTGGGTTCAGCAACTGCCATTGCTTTACAACCCAGGCCCCCATGTGACTGTGGATGAATGTCTGGTGGCGTTTCGTGGCCGCTGTCCATTTAGACAGTACATCCCGAGTAAACCAGCCAAATACGGCATTAAAATATGGGCAGCATGTGATGCCCAGTCGAGCTATGCCTGGAATATGCAGGTCTACACCGGCAAAGCCCCTGGGGAAGCACCTGAAAAAAATCAGGGCATGAGGGTTGTCCTGGACATGGCTGAGGGACTGGAGGGGCACAATATAACGTGCGACAACTTCTTCACCTCCTATGCCCTTGGTGAAGAACTCGCAAAGCGGAAAGTCACCATGCTGGGGACAGTCCGCAAGAACAAGCCAGAGCTTCCCTCTGAGCTTGTTGCAATCAAGAACAGACAGGCTACATCCTCAGTGTTTGCCTTCACTGAGAACGCCACAGCTGTTTCGTATTGCCCCAAGAAAGGGAAGAACGTTGTGCTCATGAGTACGATGCACAAGGATGCCCAGCTCAGCACCAGGGAGGACAAGAAGCCACAAATGGTGTTGGACTACAATGCCACAAAGGGTGGTGTTGACAACCTGGATAAAGTCACAGGCACGTACAGCTGCCGACGCATGACTGCACGATGGCCCCTTGTTGTATTCTTCAACATCATCGATGTGAGTGCCTACAACGCTTTTGTGCTTTGGAGGGAGATCAGTGAAGGCTGGAACAGCGAAAAGCTGTACCGGAGGAGGCTGTTCCTGGAACAGCTGGGGTACGCGCTGGTGCAACCCCAAATTGCACGAAGAGTTGTCCTACCAAGAGCCTCAGCGGCTGCTGTGGTGATAGTGGAGGATGTTCAGAGGGAGGCACACACCTCCAATCCTCCAGTGGCCAGAGGGCAAAAACGAGGCAGGTGCCAGATCTGTTCCACTAGGAACGATAACAAGACAACTAATACATGTGGGGGATGTGGCAAATACATCTGCAAGGAGCACATCCGTTGTGGATCATGTGCCCAGTAGTGCTTTACCCTTTCTTGGAGAGTGGGGGATGAATATTGCCATTTTTCATCTGTTTTACATTTCTTGAGAGAGGTAGACTCTAGGCTACTTTTTGCAGTCTGTGAAAAAATAGGAGTGGCAGACTTTTACAGTATTTTAGTTTTTTTGAAATAAGACAATATTTTTGGTAAATAGCCTACTGTCTTGTTATTTTTTTCTTCAAATATGGACACTCCAAATGGCCGGCCAATGGTCAGATATTTGTTGTTGTTGAAAAAAAACAAAACAAAACAAAAAAAAATACAAAATATAAAGAGTAATAAAAAAACTTCCCCCATTGAGGATTGCCACCTTATCCTGGTCAGAGGGTTTGTGCTTGACCCTTTCTTGGAGAGTGAGACGAATATTGTTATTTTCAAATGGACACTCCAAATGGCCAACGGTCAGATATTTGTTGTTGTTGAAAAAAAAAAAAAAGAAAAAAAAAAAGAAAAAAAAAAAAAGTTATAAAAAACTTCCCCCTGGAGGATTGCCACCTTATCGTGGTCAGGGGGTTTGCGTGCTTCCATGACCCTAAGAGCTATAGCTGGTCTTAGGGTAGAAGCCTGACTAAGTGCAATCTAAATGGCAAAAAACAACAACAACAACAACACCATACAATTAATACAATTCGGTCACATTCAATGATGGCCGCCTAACAGTATTCAAACTGCGATAACTCGGTCTAAGATGGTTGGATTGACTCACAATTTGTTTCTTTGTGTTCAGGGGACCTAGGAGCACAAATAAGTGGTTTACCACTGGGAGGTTATCTGGGGGGGGGGGGCGTAGTGTGCCAAAAAATCAATAAAAAACGGTCAAATTTGACACCAAACGGTATTCAAACAACAATAATTCAGTGTATGATGGTCAGATCGACTCAGAGTTGACTTCTCTGTGTTCAGAAGACTTGGGAGCACAAAAAAGTCAATTGGATCATGTGTCTTACTCCCACACACAACAACTTATAGAGCTTTACATCTCTGGGGTCTATGTGACCCCTGAGGAACGATGGTGTAGGCAAAAATCGAGGTCAATAGGAGGGTTAAAATCCTGAGATAATGCGAAAAAAGCGATAAAAATGTATTTAAACATTACTCCTAAACAACATATGCAAAATGGCTAATAATGCCTGGAAACATGTATCTTTGTTAGTTTTACTGGAAAAATGATCTTTTGTAAAGTTTGCAAAGACACAAGCCAGTTTTTTTTTATTCAATATGACAGTATAACAGTCATATTAAATATGAAAGTTATATAAACATAACTCCAAAACCAAACATGTGTCATGTCTAAAAATGCCTGTAATAATGTATTAATGTGAGTTTGTAAGGTTTGCAAAAACAAAAACTAGTTTTTTACTCAATATGAAAGTAATGATCTTAGAATCCTGAGATAATGCGAAAAAAGCAATAAAAAAATATTTGAACATAACTCCTAAACAACCCAGGCAAAATGGCTAATAATGCCTGGAGACATGTATTTTTGTTAGTTTTACTAGAAAATGTATCTTTTGTAAAGTTTGCAAAGACACAAGCTAGTTGTTTTTATTCAATAAGACAGTATAACAGTCATACTAAATATGAAAGTTATATAAACATAATTCCAGAACCAAACGTGTGTCATGTCTAAAATTGCCTATAATAATGTATTAATGTGAGTTTGTAAGGTTTGCAAAAACAAAAAGTAGTTTTTTACTCAATATGAAAGTAAGGATTTTAGAATCCTGAGATAATGCGAAAAAAGCAATAAAATGTATTTAAACATAATTCCTAAACAACCCAGGCAAAATGGCTAATAATGCCTGGAGACATGTATCTTTGTTAGTTTTACTAGAAAAATGATCTTTTGTAAGGATATCAAAGACACAAGCTAGTTTTTTTTATTCAATATGACAGTATAACAGTCCTACTAAATATGAAAGTTATCAAAACATAACTCCAAAACCAAACATGTGTTATGTCTAAAAATGCCTGTAATAATGTATTTATGTGAGTTTGTAAGGTTTGCAAAAACAAAAAGTAGTTTTTTACTCAATATGAAAGTAATGATCTAAGAATCCTGAGATAATGCGAAAAAAGCAATAAAAATATATTTAAACATAATTCCTAAACAACCCATGCAAAATGGGTAATAATGCCTGGAGACATGTATCTTTGTTAGTTTTACTAGAAAAATGATCTTTTGTAAAGTTTGCATAGACACAAGCTAGTTTTTTTTAAATTTAATATGACAGTATAACAGTCATACTAAATATAAAAGTTATATAAACATAACTCCAAAACCAAACATGTGTCATGTCTAAAAATGTCTGTAATAATGTATTTATGTGAGTTTGTAAGGTTTGCAAAAACAAAAAGTAGTGTTTTACTCAATATGAAAGTAATGATCTTAGAATCCTGAGATAATGCGAAAAAAGCAATAAAAATGTATTCAAACACAACTTTTAAACCAAACATGTAAATTGTCTAAAAATGCCTGTAATATTGAATCTATGTAAGTTTTACTAGAATCAGTTGTTTTTGTAAGGTTTGCAAATACAAAAATTAGGTTTTACACATAATGACATTATAACTTTAACACTCAATATGAAAGTTATTTAATTATAACTCCTAAATACACATGAAACATGTCTAATAGCGTGAAAAAAATTATCTTTGTGAGTGTTGCTAGAAACATTTTCTTTTGTAAGGTTTGCAAAGACACAAGTTAGTTTTTTTTAACTCAATATGACAGTATAACGCCACACTCAATATGACAGTTATTCAAACATAACTCCTAAACCACACCTGAAAAATGGCTAATAATGCCTGAAATAATGCATCTTTGGGAGTTTTACTGAAAACATATGCTTTTTTTAAGGCTTGCAAACACAAAAATTATTTTTTTACTCAATATGACAGTAATGTTCTAAAAATCCTGAGATAATGTGAAAAAAGCAATACAAATGTATTACAACATAATTCCTAAACCAAACATGCAAAATGTCTGAAAATGCCTGTAATATTGAATCCATGTGAGTTTTATTTGAATCAGTGGTATGGTTTGCTAATACAAAAATTGGGTTTTATGACAAACACAAGTTAGTTATTTTACTCAATATAACAGTTTAGCTGTCATACTATGTATGAAAGTTATATAAACATAACTCCAAAACCAAACTTGCATTATGTCCAAAACTGCCTGTAATATTGTATATATGTGAGTTTTACTAGAATCAGGGTTGCAAATACAAAAATTGGGTTTTATGACAGTATACTGTCACACTCAATATGACAGTTATTTAAACATAACTCAAACAACACATGCAAAATGGCTAATAATGCCTGGAGCATGTATCTTAGTTAGTTTTACTAGAAAAATGGTATTTTGTAAGGTTTGCAAAGACACAAGTTAGTTGTTTTTTTTATTCAATATGACAGTATAACTTTCTAAATATGAAAGTTATATAAACATAACTCTAAAACCAAACATGCATTATGTCTAAAAATGCCTGTAGTGTTGTATCTGTGTGAGTTTAACTAGATTTAGTTGTTTTTGTAAGGTTTGCAAATACAAAATAAGGGTTTTACTCACTATGACAGTTTACTGTCACACTCAATCTGACAGTTATTTATTTAAATATAACTCCTAAACCACACATGCAAAATGGCTAATAATGCCTGGAGATATGTATCTTTGTGAGTTTTACTAGAAACATTATATTGTGTAAGGTTTAGTTAGTTTTTGTACTCAATCTGACAGTATAACTGTCATTCTAAATCCATCCATTTTCTTCCGCTTATCCGAGGTCGGGTTGCGGGGGCAGCAGCCTGAGCAGAAAATCCCAGACTTCCCTCTCCCCAGCCACTTCGTCCAGCTCTTCTCGGGGTATTCCGAGGTGTTCCCAGGCCAGCCGGGGACATAGTCTTTCCAATGTGTCCTAGGTCTTCCCCGTGGCCTCCTGCCACACCTCCCTAAAGGCGTTCGGGTGGCATCCTGAGCAGATGCCCGAACCACCTCATGGCTCCTCTCAATGTGGAGGAGCAGCGGGTTTACTTTGAGTACCTCCCGGATGACAGAGCTTCTCACCCTGTCTCTAAGGGAGAGACTCACCACCCGGCAGAGGAAACGCATTTCGGCCGCTTGTCCTTTCGGTCATAACCCAAAGCTGGGAACGTAGATCGACGGTAAATTGAGAGCTTTTCCTTCTGGCTCAGCTCCTTCTTCACCACAACGGATCGATATAGCGTCCTCAATACTGAAGACGCCGCACCAAACCGCCTGTGGATCTCTCGATCCACTCTATCCTCACTCGTGAACAAGACTCCTAGGTACTTGAACTCCTCCACTTGGGGCAAGATCTCCTCCCCAACCTGGAGATGGCACTCGACCCTTTCCTGCGTGGACTTGGACTTGGAGGTGCTGATTCTCATCCCAGTCGCTTCACACTCAAGGACCCTGCCGAGAGTATAGACCTGGTCTACCGTTCCACGACCAGGACGAAAACCACACTGTTCGTCCTGGATCCGAGTTTCCTCCTCTCCAGTACACATGAATAGACCTTACCGGGAAGGCTGAGGAGTGTGTTTCACGATAGTTGGAACACACCCTCCGGTTCCCCTTCTTAAAGAGAGGAACCACCACCCCGGTCTGCCAATCCAGAGGTACCGCCCCCAATGTTCACGCGATGTTGCAGAGTCTTGTCAACCAAGACAGCCCCACAGTATCCAGAGCCTTAAGGAACTCATCCACCACCGGGGCCTTGCCACAGAGGAGCTTTTTAACTACCTAGGCAACCTAAGCCGCAGAAATAGGAGAGTCCACCACAGACTCCCCAGGCACTGCTTGGCCTGTCGGTATGCCCGCTGCCTCTGGAGTCCCATGAGCCAAAAGGACCCGATAGGCTCTTTCTTCAGCTTGACGGCATCCCTCACTGCTGGTGGCCACCAGCGAGTTCTAGGATTACCGCCTGCTGATTGCGGCCACAGCTCCAATCAGCAGGCTCGACAAGAGAGGCACGGAACATGGTCCACTCAGACTCAATGTCCAGCACCTCCCTCGTGACATGTTCAAAGTTCTTCCTTATGTTTGAACATTGTGTTTGTTATGGACAATCCGTGACAAGCACAAAAGTCCAATAACAAAGCACCACTTGGGTTCAGATCCGGGTGGCCATTTTTCCCAATCACGACTCTCCAGGTTTCACTGTCCTTGCCAACATGAGCATTGAAGTCCCCCAACAGAACAAGGGAATCACCCGAGGGAGCACTCTCCAGTACTCCCTCAAGGGAATCCAAAAAGAGTGGGTACTCTGAGCTGCTGTTTGGTGCGTAAACACAAACAACAGTCAGGACCCGTCACCCAACCCGAAGGCGGAGGGAAGCTACCATCTCGTCTACTGGGTTAAAGTCCAACGTGCAGGCTTTGAGCAACAACAATTGCCACCCCAGCCTCTCATTGCTTGCAACGCCAGAGTGGAAGAGAGTCCAGCCCCTCTTGAGAGAACAGGTTCCAGAACCCTTGCTGTGCGTCGAAGTGAGTCCAACTATATCTAGCCAGAACTTCTTCACCTCGCGCACCAGCTCAGGCTCTTTCCCTCCCAGCGAGGTGACGTTCCACGTCCCAAGAGCGAGCTTATGTAGCCGATAATCGGACCGCCAAGTGCCCTGCCTTCGGCTGCCACCCAGTTCACACTGCATCCGACCTCTATGACCTCAATGGGCCCATGAGTGGTGAGCCCATTGGAGGGTTGACCCACGTTGCCTCTTCGAGGCAGGGCCCCATGGAGACAGGCCCGGCCACCAGTCGCTCGCCATCGTGCCCCACCTCTGCGCCTGGCTCCACAGGGGAGCCCCGGTGACCTGCGCCTGGGCGAGAAAAAATCTAGGTCCTCGATTTGTACTTTTCATAAAGGTCTTTGAGCTGCTCTTTGTCTGATCCCTCACCTAGGACCTTTTCTCAGGGGATCCCGAGGCGTTCCCAGGCCAGCCGGGAGACATAGTGTTCCCAATGTGTCCTGGGTCTTCCCCGTGGCCTCCAGGATGACAGAGATTCACCTTCACCAGGGGTGTCAAACTCAAATACAGAGTGGGCCAAAGTTTAAAACTGAACAAAGCCACGGGCCAAGGTTGAACAAATTAACCTTTTAATAGGGACCCAAACAAGTTTTGCATTGAATATTGAACAAGCAAGGCTTATATAACTTTATAGTGACATGCAAAATGGAGTTTCAAATAATAATAATAATAATTAAAAAATATCAATTGCATATCACATACAATTTAAATAAAAATTGAATGCCTCTTTTCTATTTGCAGCCTTCTGAGGTAAATATCAACATTAACTTTTTCCACAGGCTAATAAATTTGAAAATAAAATAACAATGAATAAAACAACCATTCAGGACTTTAAACTGCTCAGTTTGCAACACACTGATCTAATTTGATGTGCCCAAGCCAGATACCTAGCATCTTTTTTTAGATGCTAGTTCTTTAATGTCGGGGCTCAGGCTTTGAGCTGAGGCAACTTTCATTATCGAACGAAGGTGTTCAACAGTCATATCTCGTACACCCAATTCTAATATCAGTCACACCCAGACACAATATATGTTCAGCTTCAGCACGCATACACAAATGAATGCAACGCATACTTCATCAACAGCGATACAGGTTACACTGAGGGTGCCAGTATAAAAAACTTTAACACTGTTAGAAATATACGCCACACTGTGAACCCACACCAAACAAAAATAAAAAACACTTTTCGGGAGAACATCCGCACCGTAACATAACATAAACACAAAAGAACAAATACCCAGAATCTTTTGCAGCACTAACTCTTTCGGGACGCTACAAAATACACCCCCGCTACCACCAAACCTCCCACCCCCCCACACACACCTTGTAGCGTCCCGGAAGATTTAGTGCTACAAAGGGTTCTGGGTATTTGTTGTGTTGTGTTTATGTTGTGTTACGGTGCGGATGTTCTCCCGAAATGTGTTTGTCATTCTTGTTTGGTGTGGATTCACAGTGTGGCGTATATTTCTAAAAGTGTTAAAGTTTTTTATTTGGCTACCGTCAGTGTAACCTGTATCGCTGTTGATGAAGTATGCGTTGCATTCAATTGTGTGTGTGTGTTGGTGCTTCTGAGTAACCCCTGGCTGCAGCCCGCAGATCGAGGAGGGGCTTATTTTCCCTCAATGTGGGCGGGCTCAACGTTGAGCCCGCGGGCTCCATCTGGTGGCGGAGATCCGAATATGGAAAAAGGTTCATGTATTTGATAGACTTAGACATTCCTACTTTTAACTTGTCAAATGTGTTTTTTTACCATGAAAAAAAAAAAAATAAATATATATATATATATATATATATATATATATATATATATATATATATATATATATATATATATATATATATATATATAAACCATAGCATTTACCATGAAAAAAAAGAATAATAATTATATATAAACCATAGCATTTCCAAAAGAGTATAGACACATATTATTTTGCACACTCAATTATATTAGCTAAGTCAAATAAACCAAAGACAGAATACTTTGCATCATTGGTTTTATTTTTCACCCCAGGTTAAAAATGTTTGATCTGTAAAGAAAAAAAAAATGTTGTAGCCTAGCCAAATACATTCCTTAAGCTTCCATAAATGTTTAACAATGGCAAGTATCAAGGTATTTTTCTGGCCCATAACAAGCAACCCTGTTCCCTGTTTCCAGTTCTGTTCATTTTCCACTGTCTAGAAAGGAAACCGATTGCGGTTCTTATAGGCACAATAACAATGCAAGATGTAAAACTAAGGTAATTGAAATAAGTGGAGGAATTACGCTTTAGTCTAGCAATAGTTGACTACAAGACTAATTAATCACATGACCTCTCACCTGTACCCCTCCTTGCACTCGTCGCCGTTTTCTGTCCTGCAATCGGTCTTCTTCAGACCTTAGTGATTTAATGACAACATACATTCACTATGAAAACATTCATGTTGGTCTGTTGACCGTGAGTAAAACATTTTTTTTGTGATTTGTGATATTCAAAGCACTTACGGCATGGGGAAGTTCTGCAGGAGAGCGAGACACCACCATCTCCTAATTTGCAGCATGTTTTCCTTTGAAGAAGGAAATGCAGGAAGATGTTAATATCCATCCATCCATCCATTTTCTACCGCTTATTCCCTTCGGGGTCGCGAGGGGCGCTGGAGCCTATCTCAGCTACAATTGGGCGGAAGGTGGGGTACACCCTGGACAAGTCGCCACCTCATCGCAGAGATGTTAATATGTTGTAAAAAAAATAACACCTTGTACACTAAGCATAATGTGTCACGATTTACACATACCTCTCTGAAATCACAATTGGCCCCCATTACAATGTTACAGAGTGTACTGTAAGCCAAGAGGTACTGCTTAATATAATGTCAGGCGTATTCCCAAGGATACATTTTTTTCAATACAAATTAATGTGGTTTTAATGTAGCAAGCAAACATTTTGACAGACAACAGCAATGCTGATTTGGTCTTACCATCAAAACAAACACGCCACAGTTGTTGGAGCACCCTTGCTTTGTTAGGCCCTGAGGTGTGAACAACGTATTTTAATAAAAGTATGGCAAGAAAATAGTAAAAAGTTAGCAAGTGCTATTATGTAATGTCTCACCTGGACATCATTCACACCAAGCTCTCTCCAGGGGCCAGAAGAGAGGCTGTGAGCAACGTGTCTGTACAAATAATAAGCGAAATAAAAGTCACTCAACTTCAATCAACTTTTGATTGAAAAGCACGCATAAACGCTTGGAACAAAGCCTGAACTGAATAAGGAAAAGGTTGGAACTTCAAATCAAAAAGTTTTCATAACAGGCTTAAACAGAACTGCCCGTCTCAAAAAAGATAAATAGTTCTGTTTCCATCTGTTTAAGGAATCAAAATAGTTGGAATATGGAATGGAATATTTTAGATCAAATAAAAACAGAACCATTAATTAAAACAAACAAAGGACAAGTGGTTTAAAACAGAACTACCACTGTCCAGGAGGTGCCCTAAAAACCTGAATAGACTGGTTCTACTCTCATCTCTCCAAGACATGTGAAAGTGTCAAAGACTAGTGGAAGAAAACAAAGTCTTAATACGTGTATGATTATATGAGTGACATTCATAGATAACCACAGTGGCACAATAGTTAACTTTACCAGTTGTTCCTGGCTGTCTTGGAGTTTCTGTCCCCAGTATGCAGTGTGTGCTGAAAACTTGTGGAGACTAGGGAAGTCTCCATGAGGTCTCTGCTCACTGTCATCATTTACTAGTGTAGAAAGCAACAACCGAAAAATAAAATCAAGTGTGAAATGTCACATTTCTCATTTGAATGATGTGCAAAATAGAGCCAAAACTTTTTGATTTGAAGTTCCAACCTTTTCCTTATTCAGTTCAGGCTTTGTTCCAAGCGTTTATGCGTGCTTTTCAATCAAAAGTTGATTGAAGTTGAGTGACTTTTATTTCGCTTATTATTTGTACAGACACGTTGCTCACAGCCTCTCTTCTGGCCCCTGGAGAGAGCTTGGTGTGAATGATGTCCAGGTGAGACATTACATAATAGCATTTGCTAACTTTTTACTATTTTCTTGCCATACTTTTATTAAAATACATTGTTCACACCTCAGGGCCTAACAAAGCAAGGGTGCTCCAACAACTGTGGCGTGTTTGTTTTGATGGTAAGACCAAATCAGCATGTTATAGCATTGCTGTTGTCTGTCAAAATGTTAACCACATTAATTTGTATTGAAAAAAATGTATCCTTGGGAATACGCCTGACATTATATTAAGCAGTACCTCTTGGCTTACAGTACACTCTGTACATTGTAATGGGGGCCAATTGTGATTTCAGAGAGGTATGTGTAAATCGTGACACATTATGCTTAGTGTACAAGGTGTTATTTTTTTTACAACATATTAACATCTCTGCGATGAGGTGGCGACTTGTCCAGGGTGTACCCCGCCTTCCGCCCAATTGTAGCTGAGATAGGCTCCAGCGCCCCTCGCGACCCCGAAGGGAATAAGCGGTAGAAAATGGATGGATGGATGGATATTAACATCTTCCTGCATTTCCTTCTTCAAAGGAAAACATGCTGCAAATTAGGAGATGGTGGTGTCTCGCTCTCCTGCAGAACTTCCCCATGCCGTAAGTGCTTTGAATATCACAAATCACAAAAAAAATGTTTTACTCACGGTCAACAGACCAACATGAATGTTTTCATAGTGAATGTATGTTGTCATTAAATCACTAAGGTCTGAAGAAGACCGATTGCAGGACAGAAAACGGCGACGAGTGCAAGGAGGGCTACAGGTGAGAGGTCATGTGATTAATTAGTCTTGTAGTCAACTATTGCTAGACTAAAGCGTAATTCCTCCACTTATTTCAATTACCTTAGTTTTACATCTTGCATTGTTATTGTGCCTATAAGAACCGCAATCTGTTTCCTTTCTAGACAGTGGAAAATGAACAGAACTGGAAACAGGGAACAGGGTTGCTTGTTATGGGCCAGAAAAATACCTTGATACTTGCCATTGTTAAACATTTATGGGAGCTTAAGGAATGTATTTGGCTAGGCTACAACATTTTTTTTTCTTTACAGATCAAACATTTTTAGCCTGGGGTGAAAAATAAAATCAATGATGCAAAGTCTTCTGTCTTTGGTTTATTTGACTTTGCTAATATAATTGAGTGTGCAAAATAATATGTTTCTATACTCTTATGGAAATGCTATGGTTTAGATATATATTTTTTTTAATTGTTTTTTCATGGTAAAAAAAAATACATTTGACAAGTTAAAAGTAGGAATGTCTAAGTCTATCAAATACATGAACCTTTTTCCATACTATGGTTTATATATATTTGTTTTAAATTGTTTTTTCATGGTAAAAAAAAATACATTTGACAAGTTTTTTTTGTGTTTTTTTTTGCAAATATTTGTATTGAATTTTACAGTTAAAATCACATTTAACAGTCATACTTTGGTCACGCAAAACCTTCATACAATCGCACATCCACTCATACCCACTCACATGCACACTTGAGGAGAGAGGTGCACTTAAACTTTAACAATTGAAGGTTTACAGTATAAACAGTATTAGAAAAGATACCCAGATATTGTATATATATATATATCCATCCATCCCACTCTGGCTCAGGATCAGCTACAGGCTATCCAGACCATAGTGGATGAACATTCCTCGGCATCAAGGATCCTCAGGAAGTGATCCCAAGATCACCTCTCGAGGTGAACGGCACACTTAAAAAAGAAAAGGAAAGTCACAGAAGTTGATCAGATGTAAAACAATACAAAATAAAAAGACACAAAAAATAAATAAATAAATAAGCAAATAAACCGTGGCAAGGCCATATCAGAAGTAACAAAAAAAACACAATAATAGTGTAGGATCAATACAGAAAATAATGAAGATAATAAAAAAGGAATAAAACTACAAAAAAGATGGCAGATACATTTGACAAGTTAAAAGTAGGAATGTCTAAGTCTATCAAATACATGAACCTTTTTTCATACTATGGTTTATATATATATATATTTTTTATTGTTTTTTCATGGTAAAAAAAATACATTTGACAAGTTAAAAGTAGCTTTATTGACGTTTGAGAATGTGTGCTGCCGGATCTCCGCCACCAGATGGAGCCCGCGGGCTCAACGTTGAGACCCGCCCACATTGAGGGAAAATAAGCCCCTCCTCGATCTGCGGGCTGCAGCCAGGGGCACTTGGCAGAAGCTGCACTGACATGAAACTGGGCCGGCACTCGTTTGACTAGCTGAAAAAAAAAAAAAAAAAAAAATTCGGGAGGAGTGCTGGAGTCACTCCCGGGAGGGTTGGCAAGTATTAGAAGTAGCGGTGAATGCGGTGTTACCGCGGCACTGCCGCAATGTATAATCGCCGGTCCAGCTTTAGTGTTAATTTGATATTGCCTCAAGGGCCAAGTCAAATTACACGTTGGGCCAAATTTGGCCCACGGGCCAGAGTTTGACACCCATGACCTTCACTGTAAAAAATTACTGTAAAAATAAAAAATAAAATTACAGTTATATACTCCATCCATCCATCCATTTTCTACCGCTTATTCCCTTCGGGGTCGCGGGGGGCGCTGGAGCCTATCTCAGCTACAATCAGGCGGAAGGCGGGGTACACCCTGGACAAGTCGCCACCTCATCGCAGGGCCAACACAGATAGACAGACAACATTCACACTCACATTCACACACTAGGGCCAATTTAGTGTTGCCAATCAACCTATCATGTTCTTCTTAAATGCAGTTAAGTACTGTAAATTTTGTTGCATTTTTCAAAAAATATCGACCAGCAGTAAGTTACTGTAAAACCTACAGTGTAATTCAGTATTTTTCAGACTTGTTTCTTGGGTCCGCCCACAATTCGTCCAACCGAGCTTCATTTCACCTGGCTAAATCCATCCTACTGCATCGTGTGTTTTTGATAACAAGGTAAGAGTCACTTGTACCTTGATGTGTCATTTTCTGTTTGAATTACTTTATATATATATTTATAAAGTCCGAAATGTCAGCATCACAGACACTATCGTTGACCACGCGCATGTACCGCCGTATGCTAGCTAGCTAAGTTTTCTTCTTTTTTGTCATAGTCATCATAAAAGATGATAACTTGCAACATATGTGCTACGACTTGCAGCAATGTATTTGCGTATGTTAGACACATGCGAAGTCATAGTTGTATGCCTAATGCATCGTTTAAGTGTGCTTTCCCTAAATGCACAAGAGTTTTTTCCAACTTCTCAGCCTTCAAAACTCACAGCCGTCGTCATAAATATGGCAAGAGTAGGACTGATATGTATAGCGCAGAAGGTTTACCTTGTAATATTGTCTCATGTAGCGCGAAGTGCGATGATATACGGGCCCTTCTCCTGCATTTGAAAGGTCATATTACCGAAGGTAGGACAGTTACGTGCCCCTTCAGTCAATGTGAAAAAAGATTTACAGTTAAGTCTACTTTCACATCGCACGCGTCAAGGAAGCACTACGGCTACACTGAACGAAGTTTGACTTGATCAACAGCAAATCCAAGCAGCTCTTGTGTTATTAACACTGATGATGACTATTGTGATATGCAACTTGAGAATTCAGGATATTCCTGTTATGAAGACATGGAGGTCTACTTGCATTAAAAAAATGTTCACAGCACTGAAAAAAGGTTGAGAACCACTGCCTTAGGACAGTGGTTCTCAACCTTTTTTCAGTGATGTACCCCTGTGAACATTTTTTAAATTCAAGTACCCCCTAATCAGAGCAAAGCATTTTTGGTTGAAAAAAAGAGATAAAGAAGTAAAATACAACACTATGTCATCAGTTTCTGATTCATTAAATTGTATAACAGTGCAAAATATTGCTCATTTGTTGTGGTCTTTCTTGAACTATTTGGAAAAAAAGATATAAAAATAACTAAAAACTTGTTGAAAAATAAACAAGTGATTCAATTATAAATAAAGATTTTTACACATAGAAGTAATCAACTTAAAGTGCCCTCTTTGGGGATTGCAATAGAGATCCATCTGGATTCATGAACTTCATTCTCAACATTTCTTCACAAAAAAAGAAATCTTTAACATCAATATTTATGGAACATGTCCACTACGCTTTAACCAAGCCTCCATTGTTTTCTACATGGATAGTTGATTGACAGTTGGTGCCATGTGGCACCGCCAGGTAGGGTCAAACCATCATGGCATGGGGGAAACTCTGGCTTTATGGTAATGAATGGAATAGCCTACTTGATTAGTTGTTCAGTTTATGAACTTACATTCATATTTTGTCGAAGTATTATTCAATAAATATATTTATAAAGGATTTTTGAATTGTTGTTATTTTTAGAATATTAAAAAAAAAACTCACGTACCCCTTGGCATACCTTCAAGTACCCCCAGGAGTACGCGTACCCCCATTTGAGAACCACTGCCTTAGGAGACTAGATGTAAACAGAGGAAAGAGAGAGCGAGTGAGGTGGCCATTCCAAATACTTTTAAAATGCTACCCATATTGGATACTGTTTGGGAACATAAACTGCATTTCTTGACTGTACCAGTTGCTGGTGACAAAGTCACAATAAAACGTTGGATGATCAGCATGGAAGGTGATGTCATCTGCAAAGGCGTCCAACCTAGCTTAATCTCAGGGCTTGCTGCCCTTCTTGCCACATACTATGTGTTCAACTTGGAATACCAAGAGGAAGGTCCTCGGACATTGGAATTTGTTCAAAGGTAAATCCTCTTGATACTGTTAAAATACTGTTAGGATATTTTATTTTATATTTCTCACCTCTGTTCAGGAATTTGACTTGTCATTTCCCCAATTGTGTGCCTTAAATCAATGACTCTTCTGTTCCTTTGTGGACCTTCTTATTAGGGACCGAAGCACCAGTTTGACTCTAGGATACAGAGAAGGTAGGTAATGTGCAGGTAAAGATATGTTGACTGGGTAAAGGTAGAAAGCACCAGCGTGACCACACTATGCAGAGAAGGTAGGTAATGTGCAGGTAAAGATATGTTGAATGGGTAAAGGCAAGAAGCACCAGTGTGACCCCAGGATGCAGAGAAGATAGGTAATGAGCAGGTAACGATATGTTAAATTGGTGAAAGCAGGAAACATCAGCGTAAATACACGGTCCCGTAGATGGAGAGAAAACATGAATAGAGAGAGGGGTTGGGGAGGCTTTAGCATTGTCTTCCTCTCTGAATTTGTCTTAATGGGTTTTAGAGCATTCACTCATCTACAGCTGTGGTTATGGTATAGGCTCACATATATCCTAAAATTGATATTAATATTTGTGCAGTGCATATTCCTAAATAACAATGTGAGGGGGGTTCTGTATCGACTACAAGTAATCTTCAATCACAACAGAATATCTAATATGCTTTCTCTCTTTTTTAGGCGATTCATTGGCGTTAACCCTGAGAGGGGAACAAAGGCTAGCCAGGGAAAGGTGGTGTCCAAGAAGACCGGGAAGCTGGTCCAGAAAAAGGCAGCAACTGTAAATCCTCACGTAGCCACCCTTATAAAACATCTCACAGACTTTGAGTGGGGCTTTATGTAGCCGACAACTAAACACTGGACTCGTGTTCAGTGTTTTGTCTCCAGTTAGAAATTAAGTAGACATGTTATACATGTTAAAATGCTTTACTGAAAATAAGAAGAATGCACTAAATGTACATTGAATGTATTTGATGCACTTTAAAATAATTGGTTAATAAAAACATAATCTTGCAAGGCCATTTCTCCAGTCATTTTTATGCCAGCAGATTGCAGGGGTTTTGATTTTGAAAAATTAAAAGTTCAACTCATTAACTTCTAGTGGCATTATACTGTAAAGCTCAGTCTATAGTGCTTACAATTATTTTACTGTAATTAACTGTTAATGGATATTACAGTAGATACACTAAAATAACAGTGTAATGCCGCTAAACAGATGACAGTATTATGCTGTGAAGCTTATATTTGATAGAGCACAGTACTGTGATACTTTTTACAGTAATAAACTGTAGTGATAAATCACAGTATGTGTGCTGTAGAAAAACAGTTTTATACTGGAACCATTAGCTGCCAGTAGGTTACTGTAATTAAACGGTGAAAATTCTTACAGTAAGGGAGAGACCCGCCACCCAGCGGAGAAAACTCATTTCGGCCGCCAGCCTGTGCATCTCACGATCCACTCTTCCCTCACTCATGAACAAGACTCCAGGTACTTGAACTCATCCACTTGGGGCAAGATCTCCTGCCCAACCTCGAAATGGCACTCCACCCTTTCCCGGGCGAGAACCTCGGACTTGGAGGTGCTGATTCTCATCCCAGTCGCTTCACACTCGGCTGCGAACCAATCCAATGAGAGCTGAAGATCCTGGCCAGTTAAAGCCATAAGGACCACATCATCTGCAAAAAGGAGAGACCTAATCCTGCAGCCACCAAACCGGATCCCCTCAACGCCATGACTGCGCCTAGAAATTCTGTCCATAAAATTTATGAACACATTTGGTGACAAAGGGCAGCCAACTTATTGCTGGCAATGCGGACCAAGCTCTGACACTGATCATACAGGGAGCGACCCGCCACAATCAGACATGCCGATACCCCATACTATCTGAGCACTCCCCACAGGACTTCCCGGGGTGGCCACGGTCGAATGTCTTCTCCAAGTCCACAAAGCACATGTAGACTGGTTGGACAAACTCCCATGCACACTCAAGGACCCTGCCGAGAGTATAGAGCTGGTCTACCGTTCCACGACCAGGACGAAAACCACACTGTTCGTCCTGGATCCGAGGTTCCTCCTCTCCAGTACACATGAATAGACCTTACCGGGAAGGCTGAGGAGTGTGATCTACGATAGTTGATCCGGTTCCCCTTCTTAAAGAGAGGAACCACCACCCCGGTCTGCCAATCCAGAGGTACCGCCCCTGATGTCCACGCGATGTTGCAGAGTCTTGTCAACTAAAACAGCCCCACAGCATCCAGAGCCTTAAGGAACTCCGGATGGAGCTCATCCACCACCGGGGCCTTGCCACCGAGGAGCTTTTAAAACTACCGTGGCAACCTCAGCCCCAGAAATAGGAGAGCCCACCACAGATTCCCCAGGCACTGCTTGGCCTGTCGGTATGCCCGCTGCCTCTGGAGTCCCATGAGCCAAAAGGACCAGATAAGCTCTTTCTTCAGCTTGACGGCATCCCGCACTGCTGGTGGCCACCAGCGGGTTCTAGGATTACCGCCACGACAGGCACCAAACACCTTGCGGCCACAGCTCCAATCAGCTGGCTTGACAAGAGAGGCACGGAACATGATCCATTCAGACTCAATGTCCAGCACCTCCTTTGTGACATGTTCAAAGTTCCTCCGGAGGTGGAAAAAGAAACTCTCTCTGACAGGAAACTCTTTTAGGCATTCCCAAAAGACTCTCACAATGCGTTTGGGCCTGCCAGGTCTGTCCGGGATCCTACCCCACCATCGGAGCCAGCTCACCAGGTGGTGATCGGTAGAAAGCTCGCCCCTCTCTTCACCCGAGTGTCCAAAACATGAGGCCGCAAATCCCATGACACAACTACAAAGTCAATAATGGAACTGCGGCCGAGGGTGTCCTGGTGCCAAGTGCACATATGGACACCCTTATGTTGGAACATTGTGTTTGTTATGGACAATCCGTGACGAGCACAAAAGTCCAATAACAAAGCACCACTTGGGTTCAGATCCGGGTGGCCATTTTTCCCAATCACGACTCTCCGGGTTTCAAAGTCGTTGCCAACATGAGCGTTGAAGACCCCCAGCAGAACAAGGGAATCACCCGAGGGAGCACTCTCAAGGGAATCCAAAAAGAGTGGGTACTCTGAGCTGCTGTTTGGTGCGTAAACACCAACAACAGTCAGGACCCCTCACCCAACCCGAAAGCGGAGGGAAGCTACCATCTCGTCTTCTGGGTTAAGTCCAACGTGCAGGCTTTGAGCTGGGGGGCAACAAGAATTGCCAACCCAGCCTCTCATTACTTGCAACGCCAGAGTGGAAGAGAGTCCAACCCCTCTTGAGAGAACAGGTTCCAGAGCCCTTGCTGTGCGTCGAAGTGAGTCCAGCTTTATCTAGCCGGGAACTTCTCCACCTCGCGAGATGACGTTCCATGTCCCAAGAGCGAGCTTATGTAGCCGATAATCGGACCGCCAAGTGCCCTGCCTTCGGCTTCCGCCCAGCTAACACTGCACCCGACCTCTGTGACCCAGCCCATGAGTGGTGAGCCTATTGCAGGGGGGACCCACGTTGCCTCTTCGAGCTGGGCCCCATGGGCACCAGTCGCTCGCCATCGTGCCCCACCTCTGGGCCTGGCTCCACAGGGGAGCCACGGTGACCTGCGTCTGGGCGAGAAAATATCTAGGTCCTCGATTTGTACTTTTCATAAAGGTCTTTGAGCTGCTCTTTGTCTGATTCCTCACCTAGGACCTGTTTGTCTTGGGGGACCCTACCAGGGGGCATAGAAGTCCCCGGACAACATAGCTCCTAGGATCAGTGGGACACGCAAACCACAAAGGTGGCGGCTCAGAAAGCAGGTTATATAAACATAACTCCAAAACCAAACATGCAAGATTTCAAACATGCCTGTAATATTGTATCAATGTGAGTTTTACTAGAATCGGTTGTTTTTTTAAGGCTTGCAAACACAAAAGGTTTTTTTTACTCAATATGACAGTAAGTTCTAAAATGCTGAGATAATGTGAAAAAAACAATACAAATGTATTCCAACATGATTCCTAAACCAAACATGCAAAATGTCTAAAAATGCCTGTAATATTGAATCCATGTGAGTTTTACTAGAATCATTTGTTTTTGTAAGGTTTGCAAATACAAAAATTGAGTTTTATGACAGACACAAGTTAGTTTTTTTACTCATTATAACAGTATAGATGTCATACTATATATTAAAGTTATATGAACATAACTCCAAAACCAAACGTGCATTATGTCCAAAATTGCCTGTAATATTGTATAGATGTGAGTTTTACTAGAATCAGGTTTGCAAATACAAAAATTTGGTTTTATGACAGTATACTGTCACACTCAATATGACAGTATAACTGTCATACTAAATCCATCCATTTTCTTCCGCTTATCCGAGGTCGGGTTGCGGGGGCAGCAGCCTAAGCAGAGAGCCCAGACTTCCCTCTCCCCAGCCACTTCGTCCAGCTCTTCTCGGGGGATCCCGAGGCGTTCCCAGGCCATAGTCTTTCCAATGTATCCTAGGTCTTCCCCATGGCCTCCTGCCGTTCGGACCTAGGGAGGCGTTCGGGTGGCATCCTGAGCAGATGCCCGAACCACCTCATCTGGCTCCTCTCAATGTGGAGGAGCAGCGGCTTTACACTGAGTTCCTCCCAGATGACAGAGCTTCTCACCCTATCTCTAAGGGAGAGACCCACCACCCGGCGGAGGAAACTCATTTCGGCCGCTTGTACCCGTGACCTTGTCCTTTCGGTCATAACCCAAAGCTCATGACCATAGGTGAGGATGGGAACGTTGATCGACCGGTAAATTGAAAGCTTTTCCTTCTGGCTCAGCTCCTTCTTCACCACAACGGATCGCTATAGAGTCCTCATTACTGAAGACGCCGCACCAATCCACCTGTAGATCTCACAATCCACTCTATCCTCACTCGTGAACAAGACTCCTAGGTACTTGAACTCCTTCACTTGGGGCAAGATCTCTTTCCCAACCTCGAGATGGCACTCCACCCTTTCCCGGGCGAGAACCATGGACTCGGACATGGAGGTGCTGATTCTCATCCCAGTCGCTTCACTGCGAACCGATCCAATGAAAGCTGAAGATCTTGGCCAGTTGAAGCCATCAGGACCACATCATCTGCAAAAAGCAGAGACCTAATCCTGCAGCCACCAAACCAGGCGCAGTCATGGCGTTGAGGGGATCCTCAAAGCCATGACTGCGCCTAGATATTCTGTGACAAAGGGCAGCCTTGGCGGAGTCCAACCCTCACTGGAAAGGGGTCCGACATACTGCCGGCAATGCGGACCAAGCTCTGACACTGATCATACAGGGAGACACCCGCCACAATCAGACATGCCGATACTCCATACTCTCTGAGCACTCCCCACAGGATTTACCAAGGTCGAATGTCTTCTCCAAGTCCACAAAACTTATGTAGACTGGTTGGGCAAACTCCCATGCACACTCAAGGACCCTGCCGAGAGTATAGAGCTGGTCTACCGTTCCACGACAAGGACGAAAACCACACTGTTCGTCCTGGATCCGAGGTTCCTCCTCTCCATTACACATGAATAGACCTTACCGGGAAGGCTGAGGAGTGTGATCTACGATAGTTGGAACACACCCTCTGGTTCCCCTTCTTAAAGAGAGGAACCACCACCCCGGTCTGCCAATCCAGAGGTACCGCCCCTGATGTAGACGCAATGTTGCAGAGTCTTGTCAACCAAGACTGCCCCACAGCATCCAGAGCCTTAAGGAACTCCGGACGGAGCTCATACCCCCGGGGCCTTGCCACCGAGGAGCTTTTTAACTACCTTGGCAACCTCAGCCCCAGAAATAGGAGAGCCCACCACAGACTTCCCAGGCACTGTTTCCTCATAGGAAGGCGTGTTGGTGGGACTGAGGAGGTCTCGCTTGGCCTGTCGATATGCCCACTGCCTCTGGAGTCCCATGAGCCAAAAGGACCCGGTGGCTCTTTCTTCAGCTTGACAGCATCCCTCAGTGCTGGTGGATTACCGCCACGACAGGCACCAAACACCTTGCGGCCACAGCTTCAATCAGCTGGCTCAACAAGAGAACATGGTCCACTCAGACTCAATGTCCAGCACCTCCCTCGTGACATGTTCAAAGTTCTTCCGGACATGTTCAAAGTTCTTCAGGAGACTCTGCTAGGTGTTCCCAGCAGACCCTTACAATGCGTTTGGGCCTGCCAGGTCTGACCGGCATCCTCCCCTACCATCGGAGCCAGCTCACCACCAGGTGGTGGTTGGTAGAAAGCTCTGCCCCTCTCTTCACCGAGTGTCCAAAACATGAGGCCGCAAATCCCATGACACAACTACAAAGTCAATCATGCGGCCGAGGGTGTCCTTGTGCCAAGTGCACATATGGACACCATTATGTTTGAACATTGTGTTTGTTATGGACAATCCGTGACAAGCACAAAAGTCCAATAACAAAGCACCACTTGGGTTCAGATCCGGGTGGCCATTTTTCCCAATCACGACTCTCCAGGTTTCACTGTCGTTGCCAACATAGCGTTGAAGTCCACCAGCAGAACAAGGGAATCACCCGAGGGAGCACTCTCCAGTACTCCCTCAAGGGAATCCAAAAAGAGTTGGTACTCTGAGCTGCTGTTTGGTGTGTAAACACAAACAACAGTCAGGACCCGTCACCCAACCCGAAGGCTGAAGGAACCTACCATCTCGTCTATTGGGTTTAAAGTCCAACGTGCAGGCTTTGAGCCGGGGGGCAACAAGAATTGCCAACCCAGCCTCTCATTAGTTGCAACGCCAGTGTGGAATCTCTTCCACTCTGGCGTTGCAAGTAATGAAAGTTCAGCTCAGTCCAGCCCCTCTGAGAGAGCAGGTTCCAGAGCCCTTGCTGTGAGTCCAACTATATCTAGCCGGGAACGTCTCCACCTCAAGCACCAGCTCAGGCTCCTTCCCTCCCAGCGAGGTGACGTTCCATGTCCCAAGAGCGAGCTTATGTAGCCGATAATCGGACCACCAAGTGCCCTGCCTTCGGCTGCCGCCCAGCTCACACTGCACCCTCTATGACCCAGCCCATGAGTGGTGAGCCCTGGAGGGGGGATCCACGTTGCCTCTTCGAGCTGAGCACGGCTGGGCCCCACGGGGACAGAACCGTCAATCGCCATCGTGCCACACCTCTGGGCCTGGCTCCACAGGGGAGCCACGGTGACCTGCGTCCGGGCGAGAAAAAATCTAGGTCCTCAATTGTACTTTTAATAAAGGTCTTTGAGCTGCTCTTTGTCTGATCCCTCACCTAGGACCTGTTTGTCCTGGATCAGTGGGACACGCAAACCACAAAGGTGGCGGCTCAGAAAGCAGGTTATATAAATATAACTCCAAAACCAAACATGCAATATGTCTAAACATGCCTGTAATATTGTATCAATGTGACTTTTCCTAGAATCGGTTGTTTTTGTAAGGTTTGCAAATACAAAAATTAGGTTTTACTCACAATGACAAAATCACACTCAATATGACAGTTATTTAAACATAACTCATAAACCACACAAAAAAATGGCTAATAATGCCTGAAATAATGAATCATTGGGAGTTTTACTGAGTTTTATATTTTGCAAACACAAAAAGTAGTTTTTTACTTTACTGTAATGTTCTTAGAACCCTGAGATAATGGGAAAAAAGCAATAAAAATGTATTTAAACCTAACTCCTAAACAACACATGCAAAATGGCTAATAATGCCTAGGGAGACATGTAACGTTGTTAGTTTAAAAAAATGATCTTTTGTAAAGATATCAAAGACACAAGCTAGTTTTTTTTATTCAATATGACAGTATAACAGTCATACTAAATATGAAAGTTATATAAACATAACTCCAAAACCAAACATGTGTCATGTCTAAAAATGCCTGTAATAATGTATTTATGTGAGTTTGTAAGGTTTGCAAAAACAAAAAGTAGTTTTTTACTCAATATGAAAGTAATGTTCTTAGAATCCTGAGATAATGCGAAAAAAGCAATACAAATGTATTCAAACACAAATTTTAAACCAAACATGTAAAATGTCTAAAAATGCCTGTAATATTGAATCTATATAAGTTTTACTAGAATCAATTGTTTTTGTAAGGTTTGCAAATACAAAAATTAGGTTTTACACATAATGACATTAAAACTGTAACACTCAATATGACAATTATTTATTTATAACTCCTAACACATGAAACATGTCTAATAATGCGTGAAAAAATGTATCTTTGTGAGTGTTACTAGAAACCTTTTTTTGTAAGGTTTGCAAATACAGGTTAGGTTTTTTTACTCAATATGACAGTATAACTGCCACACTCAATATGACAGTTATTTAAACATAACTCTTAAACTACACATGAAAAATGATTAACAATGCCTGAAATAATGCATTCTTGTAAGTTTTACTCGAAACATATGCTTTTTTAAGGCTTGCAAACACAAAAATTATTTCTTTACTCAATATGACAGTAATGTTCTAAAATTCTGAGAAAATACGAACAAATTAATAAAAATGATTCCAACATAATTCCTAAACCAAACATGCAAAATGTCTAAAAATGTCTGTAATATTGAATCCATGTGAGTTTTACTAGATTTAAATGATTTTGTAAGGTTTGCAAATACATAAATTAGGTTTTACTTACTATGTCATAACTGACAGTATATGACAGTTATTTAACCATAACTCAAACCACACATGAAAAATGGCTAATAATGCCTGAATTAATGCATCCTTGGCCGTTTTACTCGAAACACATGCTATTTTAAATCTTGCAAACACAAAAAGTAGTTTTTTCCTCAATATGAAAGTAAGGATTTTAGAATCCTGAGATAATGCAAAAAAAGCAATAAAAATGTATTTAAACATAATTCCTAAACAACCCATGCAAAATGGGTAATAATGCCTGGAGACATGTATCTTTGTTAGTTTTACTAGAAAAATGATCTTTTGTAAAGTTTGCAAAGACACAAGCTAGTTTTTTTTAATTCAATATGACAGTAAAACAGCCATACTAAATATGAAAGTTATATAAACATAACTCAAAAACCAAACATGTGTCATGTCTAAAAATGCCTGTAATAATGTATTAATGTGAGTTTGTAAGGTTTGCAAAAACAAAAAGTAGTTTTTTACTCAATATGAAAGTAATGATCTTAAAATCCTGAGATAATGCGAAAAAAGCAATAAAAATGTATTTAAACATAATTCCTAAAAAACCCATGCAAAATGGGTAATAATGCCTGGAGACATGTATCTTTGTTAGTTTTACTAGAAAAATGATCTTTTGTAAAGTTTGCAAAGACACAAGCTAGTTTTTTTTATTCAATATGACAGTATAACAGTCATACTAAATATGAAAGTTATATAAACATAACTCCAGAACCAAACGTGTGTCATGTCTAAAATTGCCTATAATAATGTATTTATGTGAGTTTGTAAGGTTTGCTAAAACAAAAAGTAGTTTTGTCCTCAATATGAAAGTAAGGATTTTAGAATCCTGAGATAATGCGAAAAAAGCAATAAAAATGTATTTAAAGATAATTCCTAAACAACCCATGCAAAATGGCTAATAATGCCTGGAGACATGTATCTTTGTTAATTTTACTAGAAAAATGATATTTTGTAAAGTTTGCAAAGACACAAGCTAGTTTTTTTAATTCAATATGACAGTATAACAGTCATATTAAATATGAAAGTTATATAAACATAACTCCAAAACCAAACATGTGTCATGTCTAAAAATGTCTGTAATAATGTATTTATGTGAGTTTGTAAGGTTTGCAAAACAAAAAGTAGTTTTTTCCTCAATATGAAAGTAAGGATTTTAGAATCCTGAGATAATGCGAAAAAAGCAATAAAAATGTATTTAAACATAATTCCTAAACAACCCATGCAAAATGGGTAATAATGCCTGGAGACATGTATCTTTGTTAGTTTTACTAGAAAAGTGATCTTTTGTAAAGTTTGCAAAGACACAAGCTAGTTTTTTCTTATTCAATATGACAGTATAACAGTCATACTAAATATAAAAGTTATATAAACATAACTCCAAAACCAAACATGTGTCATGTCTAAAAATGTCTGTAATAATGTATTTATGTGAGTTTGTAAGGTTTGCAAAACAAAAAGTAGTTTTTTCCTCAATATGAAAGTAAGGATTTTAGAATCCTGAGATAATGCGAAAAAAGCAATAAAAATGTATTTAAACATAATTCCTAAACAACCCATGCAAAATGGGTAATAATGCCTGGAGACATGTATCTTTGTTAGTTTTACTAGAAAAATGATCTTTTGTAAAGTTTGCAAAGACATAAGCTAGTTTTTTCTTATTCAATATGACAGTATAACAGTCATACTAAATATAAAAGTTATATAAACATAACTCCAAAACCAAACATGTGTCATTTCTAAAAATTTCTTTAATAATGTATTTATGTGAGTTTGTAAGGTTTGCAAAAACAAAAAGTAGTTTTTTACTCAATATGAAAGTAATGATCTAAGAATCCTGAGATAATGCGAAAAAAGCAATAAAAATGTATTTAAAGGTAATTCCTAAACAACCCATGCAAAATGGCTAATAATGCCTGGAGACATGTATCTTTGTTAATTTTACTAGAAAAATGATATTTTGTAAAGTTTGCAAAGACACAAGCTAGTTTTTTTTAATTCAATATGACAGTATAACAGTCATATTAAATATGAAAGTTATATAAACATAACTCCAAAACCAAACATGTGTCATGTCTAAAAATGCCTGTAATAATGTATTTATGTGAGTTTGTAAGGTTTGCAATAACAAAAAGTAATTTTTTACTCAATATGAAAGAAATGATCTAAGAATCCTGAGATAATGCGAAAAAAGCAATAAAAATGTCTTTAAACATAATTCCTAAACAACCCATGCAAAATGGGTAATAATGCCTGGAGACATGTATCTTTGTTAGTTTTACTAGAAAAATGATCTTTGTAATGTTTGCAAAGACACAAGCTAGTTTTTTTTAATTCAATATGACAGTATAACAGTCATATTAAATATGAAAGTTATATAAACATAACTCCAAAACCAAACATGTGTCATGTCTAAAAATGTCTGTAATAATGTATTTATGTGAGTTTGTAAGGTTTGCAAAACAAAAAGTAGTTTTTTCCTCAATATGAAAGTAAGGATTTTAGAATCCTGAGATAATGCGAAAAAAGCAATAAAAATGTATTTAAACATAATTCCTAAACAACCCATGCAAAATGGGTAATAATGCCTGGAGACATGTATCTTTGTTAGTTTTACTAGAAAAATGATCTTTTATAAAGTTTGCAAAGACACAAGCTAGTTTTTTCTTATTCAATATGACAGTATAACAGTCATACTAAATATAAAAGTTATATAAACATAACTCCAAAACCAAACATGTGTCATTTCTAAAAATGTCTGTAATAATGTATTTATGTGAGTTTGTAAGGTTTGCAAAAACAAAAAGTAGTTTTTTACTCAATATGAAAGTAATGATCTAAGAATCCTGAGATAATGCGAAAAAAGCAATAAAAATGTATTTAAAGGTAATTCCTAAACAACCCATGCAAAATGGCTAATAATGCCTGGAGACATGTATCTTTGTTAATTTTACTAGAAAAAGGATATTTTGTAAAGTTTGCAAAGACACAAGCTAGTTTTTTTTAATTCAATATGACAGTATAACAGTCATACTAAATATAAAAGTTATATAAACATAACTCCAAAACCAAACATGTGTCATTTCTAAAAATGTCTTTAATAATGTATTTATGTGAGTTTGTAAGGTTTGCAAAAACAAAAAGTAGTTTTTTACTCAATATGAAAGTAATGATCTAAGAATCCTGAGATAATGCGAAAAAAGCAATAAAAATGTATTTAAAGATAATTCCTAAACAACCCATGCAAAATGGCTAATAATGCCTGGAGACATGTATCTTTCTTTATTTTACTAGAAAAATGATATTTTGTAAAGTTTGCAAAGACACAAGCTAGTTTTTTTTAATTCAACATGACAGTATAACAGTCATATTAAATATGAAAGTTATATAAACATAACTCCAAAACCAAACATGTGTCATGTCTAAAATTGCCTGTAATAATGTATTTATGTGAGTTTGTAAGGTTTGCAATAACAAAAAGTAGTTTTTTACTCAATATGAAAGTAATGATCTAAGAATCCTGAGATAATGCGAAAAAAGCAATAAAAATGTCTTTAAACATAATTCCTAAACAACCCATGCAAAATGGGTAATAATGCCTGGAGACATGTATCTTTGTTAGTTTTACTAGAAAAATGATCTTTTGTAAAGTTTGCAAAGACACAAGCTATTTTTTTCTTATTCAATATGACAGTATAACAGTCATACTAAATATAAAAGTTATATAAACATAACTCCAAAACCAAACATGTGTCATTTCTAAAAATGTCTGTAATAATGTATTTATGTGAGTTTTTAAGGTTTGCAAAAACAAAAAGTAGTTTTTTACTCAATATGAAAGTAATGATCTAAGAATCCTGAGATAATGCGAAAAAAGCAATAAAAATGTATTTAAACATAATTCCTAAACAACCCATGCAAAATGGGTAATAATGCCTGGAGACATGTATCTTTGTTAGTTTTACTAGAAAAATGACCTTTTGTAAAGTTTGCAAAGACACAAGCCAGTTTTTTTTTATTCAATATGACAGTATAACAGTCATACTAAGTACAAGTTATATAAACATAACTCCAGAAACAAACGTGTGTCATGTCTAAAATTGCTTATAATAATGTATTCATGTGGGTTTGTAAGGTTTGCAAAAACAAAAAGTAGTGTTTTACTCAATATGAAAGTAATGATCTTAGAATCCTGAGATAATGCGAAAAAAGCAATACAAATGTATTCAAACACAATTTTTAAACCAAACATGTGAATTGTCTAAAAATGCCTGTAATATTGAATTTATGTAAGTTTTACTAGAATCAATTGTTTTTGTAAGGTTTGCAAGTACAAAAATTAGGTTTTACACATAATGACATTATAACTTTAACACTCAATATGAAAGTTATTTAATTATAACTCCTAAATACACATGAAACATGTCTAATAGCGTGAAAAAAATTATCTTTGTGAGTGTTGCTAGAAACATTTTCTTTTGTAAGGTTTGCAAAGACACAAGTTAGATTTTTATAACTCAATATGACAGTATAACGCCACACTCAATATGACAGTTATTTAAACATAACTCCTAAACCACACCTGAAAAATGGCTAATAATGCCTGAAATAATACATCTTTGGGAGTTTTACTGGAAACATATGCTTTTTTTAAGGCTTGCAAACACAAAAATTATTTGTATTGTATTATGTATTACAACATAATTCCTAAACCAAACATGCAAAATGTCTGAAAATGCCTGTAATATTGAATCCATGTGAGTTTTATTTGAATCAGTTGTATGGTTTGCTAATACAAAAATTGGGTTTTATGACAAACACAAGTTAGTTTTTTTACTCAATATAACAGTTTAGCTGTCATACTATATATGAAAGTTATATAAACATAACTCCAAAACCAAACCATTATGTCCAAAACTGCCTGTAATATTGTATATATGTGAGTTTTACTAGAATCAGGGTTGCAAATACAAAAATTGGGTTTTATGACAGTATACTGTCACACTCAATATGACAGTTATTTAAACATAACTCAAACAACACATGCAAAATAGCTAATAATGCCTGGAGCATGTATCTTAGTTAGTTTTACTAGAAAAATGGTATTTTGTAAGGTTTGCAAAGACACAAGTTAGTTGTTGTTTTTATTCAATATGACAGTATAACTGTCATACTAAATATGAAAGTTATATAAACATAACTCTAAAACCAAACATGCATTGTGTCTAAAAATGCCTGTAATATTGTATCTGTGTGAGTTTAACTAGATTTAGTTGTTTTTGTAAGGTTTGCAAATACAAAATAAGGGTTTTACTCACTATGACAGTTTACTGTCACACTCAATCTGACAGTTATTTATTTAAACATAACTCCTAAACCACACATGCAAAATGGCTAATAATGCCTGGAGATATGTATCTTTGTGAGTTTTACTAGAAACATTATATTGTGTAAGGTTTAGTTAGTTTTTGTACTCAATCTGACAGTATAACTGTCATTCTAAATCCATCCATTTTCTTCCGCTTATCCGAGGTCGGGTTGCGGGGGCAGCAGCCTGAGCAGAAAATCCCAGACTTCCCTCTCCCCAGCCACTTCGTCCAGCTCTTCTCGGGGTATTCCGAGGCGTTCCCAGGCCAGCCGGGGACATAGTCTTTCCAATGTGTCCTAGGTCTTCCCCGTGGCCTCCTGCCACACCTCCCTAGAGGCGTTCGGGTGGCATCCTGAGCAGATGCCCGAACCACCTCATGGCTCCTCTCAATGTGGAGGAGCAGCGGCTTTACTTTGAGTTCCTCCCGGATGACAGAGCTTCTCACCCTGTCTCTAAGGTAGAGACCCACCACCCGGCAGAGGAAACGCATTTCGGCCGCTCGTCCTTTCGGTCATAACCCAAAGCTGGGAACGTAGATCGACGGTAAATTGAGAGCTTTTCCTTCTGGCTCAGCTCCTTCTTCACCACAACGGATCGATATAGCGTCCTCAATACTGAAGACGCCGCACCAAACCGCCTGTGGATCTCTCGATCCACTCTATCCTCACTCGTGAACAAGACTCCTAGGTACTTGAACTCCTCCACTTGGGGCAAGATCTCCTCCCCAACCTGGAGATGGCACTCGACCCTTTCCTGCGCGAGAACCATGGACTTGGACTTGCAGGTGCTGATTCTCATCCCAGTCGCTTCACACTCAAGGACCCTGCCGAGAGTATAGACCTGGTCTACCGTTCCACGACCAGGACGAAAACCACACTGTTCGTCCTGGATCCGAGTTTCCTCCTCTCCATATCACATGAATAGACCTTACCGGGAAGGCTGAGGAGTGTGTTTCACGATAGTTGGAACACACCCTCCGGTTCCCCTTCTTAAAGAGAGGAACCACCACCCCGGTGTGCCAATCCAGAGGTACCACCCCCAATGTTCACGCAATGTTGCAGAGTCTTGTCAACCAAGACAGCCCCACAGTATCCAGAGCCTTAAGGAACTCATCCACCACCGGGGCCTTGCCACAGAGGAGCTTTTTAACTACCTAGGCAACCTAAGCCCCAGAAATAGGAGAGTCCACCAGAGATTCCCCAGGCACTGCTTGGCCTGTCGGTATGCCCGCTGCCTCTGGAGTCCCATGAGCCAAAAGGACCCGATAGGCTCTTTCTTCAGCTTGACGGCATCCCTCCCTACTGGTGGCCACCAGCGAGTTCTAGGATTACCGCCACGACAGGCACCAAACACCTTGCGGCCACAGCTCCAATCAGCAGGCTCGACAAGAGAGGCACGGAACATGGTCCACTCAGACTCAATGTCCAGCACCTCCCTCGTGACATGTTTAAAGTTCTTCCTTATGTTTGAACATTGTGTTTGTTATGGACAATCCGTGACGAGCACAAAAGTCCAATAACAAAGCACCACTTGGGTTCAGATCCGGGTGGCCATTTTTCCCAATCACGACTCTCCAGGTTTCACTGTCCTTGCCAACATGAGCATTGAAGTCCCCCAACAGAACAAGGGAATCACCCGAGGGAGCACTCTCCAGTACTCCCTCAAGGGAATCCAAAAAGAGTGGGTACTCTGAGCTGCTGTTTGGTGCGTAAACACAAACAACAGTCAGGACCCGTCACCCAACCCGAAGGCGGAGGGAAGCTACCATCTCGTCTACTGGGTTAAAGTCCAACGTGCAGGCTTTGAGCAACAACAATTGCCACCCCAGCCTCTCATTGCTTGCAACGCCAGAGTGGAAGAGAGTCCAGCCCCTCTTGAGAGAACAGGTTCCAGAGCCCTTGCTGTGCGTCGAAGTGAGTCCAACTATATCTACCCGGAACTTCTTCACCTCGCGCACCAGCTCAGGCTCTTTCCCTCCCAGCGAGGTGACGTTCCACGTCCCAAGAGCGAGCTTATGTAGCCGATAATCGGACCGCCAAGTGCCCTGCCTTCGGCTGCCGCCCAGTTCACACTGCATCCGACCTCTATGACCTCAATGGGCCCATGAGTGGTGAGCCCATTGGAGGGTTGACCCACGTTGCCTCTTCGAAATGAGCCCGGCAGGGCCCCATGGAGACAGGCCCGGCCACCAGTCGCTCGCCATCGTGCCCCACCTCTGCGCCTGGCTCCACAGGGGAGCCACGGTGACCTGCGCCTGGGCGAAAAAAAATCTAGGTCCTCGATTTGTACTTTTCATAAAGGTCTTTGAGCTGCTCTTTGTCTGATCCCTCACCTAGGACCTTTTCTCAGGGGATCCCGAGGCGTTCCCAGGCCAGCCGGGAGACATAGTGTTCCCAATGTGTCCTGGGTCTTCCCCGTGGCCTCCAGGATGACAGAGCTTCACCTTCACCAGGGGTGTCAAACTCAAATACAGAGTGGGCCAAAGTTTAAAACTGAACAAAGCCGCGGGCCAAGGTTGAACAAATTAACCTTTTAATAGGGACCCAAACACGTTTTGCATTGAATATTGAACAAGCAAGGCTTATATAACTTTATAGTGACATGCAAAATGGAGTTTCAAATAATAATAATAATAATTAAACAATATCAATTGCATATCAAATATAATTTAAATACAAATTGAATGCCTCTTTTCTATTTGCAGCCTTCTGAGGTAAATATCAACATTAACTTTATCCACAGGCTAATAAATTTGAAAATAAAATAACAATGAATAAAACAACCATTCAGGACTTTAAACTGCTCAGTTTGCAACACACTGATCTAATTTGATGTACCCAAGCCAGATACCTGGCATCTTTTTTTAGATGCTAGTTCTTTAATGTCGGGGCTCAGGCTTTGAGCTGAGGCAACTTTCATTATCAAACAAGATGTTCAACAGTCATATCTCGTACACCCAATTCTAACATCATTCAGACCCAGTCACAAGATATGTGCAGCTACAGCACGCATACACAAATGAATGCAACGCATACTTCATCAACAGCGATACAGGTTACACTGAGGGTGCCAGTATAAAAAACTTTAACACTGTTAGAAATATACGCCACACTGTGAACCCACACCAAACAAAAATAAAAAACACTTTTCGGGAGAACATCCGCACCGTAACACAACATAAACACAAAAGAACAAATACCCAGAATCTTTTGCAGCACTAACTCTTTCGGGACGCTACAAAATACACCCCCGCTACCACCAAACCTCCCCCCCCCACACACACACACCTTGTAGCGTCTCGGAAGATTTAGTGCTACAAAGGGTTCTGGGTATTTGTTGTGTTGTGTTTATGTTGTGTTACGGTGCGGATGTTCTCCCGAAATGTGTTTGTCATTCTTGTTTGGTGTGGATTCACAGTGTGGCGTATATTTCTAAAAGTGTTAAAGTTTTTTATTTGGCTACCGTCAGTGTAACCTGTATCGCTGTTGATGAAGTATGCGTTGCATTCAATTGTGTGTGGGTGCAGAAGCTGCACTGACATGAAACTGGGCTGGCACTCGTTTGACTAGCTGGAAAAAAAAAAAAAATTCGGGAGGAGTGCTGGAGTCACTCCCGGGAGGGTTGGCAAGTATTAGAAGTAGCGGCACTGCCGCAATGTATAATCGAAGGTCCAGCTTTAGTGTTAATTTGATATTGCCTCAAGGGCCAAGTCAAATTACACGTTGGGCCAAATTTGGCCCACGGGCCAGAGTTTGACACCCATGACCTTCACTGTAAAACATTACTGTAAAAATAAAAAATAAAATTACAGTTATATACTCCATCCATCCATCCATTTTCTACCGCTTATTCCCTTCGGGGTCGCGGGGGGCGCTGGAGCCTATCTCAGCTACAATCAGGCGGAAGGCGGGGTACACCCTGGACAAGTCGCCACCTCATCGCAGGGCCAACACAGATAGACAGACAACATTCACACTCACATTCACACACTAGGGCCAATTTAGTGTTGCCAATCAACCTATCATGTTCTTCTTAAATGCAGTTAAGTACTGTAAATTTTGTTGCATTTTTCTAAAAATATCGACCAGCAGTAAGTTACTGTAAAACCTACAGTGTAATTCAGTATTTTTCAGACTTGTTTCTTGGGTCCGCCCACAATTCGTCCAACCGAGCTTCATTTCACCCTGCTAAATCCATCCTACTGCATCGTGTGTTTTTGATAACAAGGTAAGAGTCACTTGTACCTTGATGTGTCATTTTCTGTTTGAATTACTTTATATATATATTTATAAAGTCCGAAATGACATAGCGTCACAGTCAGCATCACAGACACTATCGTTGACCACGCGCATGTACCGCCGCATGCTAGCTAGCTAAGTTTTCTTCTTTTTTGTCATAGTCATCATAAAAGATGATAACTTGCAACATATGTGCTACGACTTGCAGCAATGTATTTGCGTATGTTAGACACATGCGAAGTCATAGTTGTATGCCTAATGCATCGTTTAAGTGTGCTTTCCCTAAATGCACAAGAGTTTTTTCCAACTTCTCAGCCTTCAAAACTCACAGCCGTCGTCATAAATATGGCAAGAATAGGACTGATATGTATAGCGCAGAAGGTTTACCTTGTAATATTGTCTCATGTAGCGCGAAGTGCGATGATATACGGGCCTTTCTCCTGCATTTGAAAAGTCATATTACCGAAGGTAGGACAGTTACGTGCCCCTTCAGTCAATGTGAAAAAAGATTTACAGTTAAGTCTACTTTCACATCGCACGTGTCAAGGAAGCACTACGGCTACACTGAACGAAGTTTGACTTGATCAACAGCAAATCCAAGCAGCTCTTGTGTTATTAACACTGATGATGACTATTGTGATATGCAACTTGAGGATTCAGGATATTCCTGTTATGAAGACATGGAGGTCTACTTGCATTAAAAAAATGTTCACAGCACTGAAAAAAGGTTGAGAACCACTGCCTTAGGACAGTGGTTCTCAACCTTTTTTCAGTGATGTACCCCTGTGAACATTTTTTAAATTCAAGTACCCCCTAATCAGAGCAAAGCATTTTTGGTTGAAAAAAAGAGATAAAGAAGTAAAATACAGCACTATGTCATCAGTTTCTGATTTATTAAATTGTATAACAGTGCAAAATATTGCTCATTTGTTGTGGTCTTTCTTAAACTATTTGGAAAAAAAGATATAAAAATAACTAAAAACTTGTTGAAAAATAACCAAGTGATTCAATTATGAATAAAGATTTTTACACATAGAAGTAATCAACTTAAAGTGCCCTCTTTGGGGATTGTAATAGAGATCCATCTGGATTCATGAACTTCATTCTCAACATTTCTTCACAAAAAAAGAAATCTTTAACATCAATATTTATGGAACATGTCCACTACGCTTTAACCAAGCCTCCATTGTTTTCTACATGGATAGTTGATTGACAGTTGGTGCCGTGTGGCACCGCCAGGTAGGGTCAAACCATCATGGCATGGGGGAAACTCTGGCTTTATGGTAATGAATGGAATAGCCTACTTGATTAGTTGTTCAGTTTATGAACTTACATTCATATTTTGTCGAAGTATTATTCAATAAATATATTTATAAAGGATTTTTGAATTGTTGCTATTTTTAGAATATTTAAAAAAAATCTCACGTACCCCTTGGCATACCTTCAAGTACCCCCAGGAGTACGCGTACCCCCATTTGAGAACCACTGCCTTAGGAGACTAGATGTAAACAGAGGAAAGAGAGAGCGAGTGAGGTGGCCATTCCAAATACTTTTAAAATGCTACCCATATTGGATACTGTTTAGGAACATAAACTGCATTTCTTGACTGTACCAGTTGCTGGTGACAAAGTCACAATAAAACGTTGGATGATCAGCATGGAAGGTGATGTCATCTGCAAAGGCGTCCAACCTAGCTTAATCTCAGGGCTTGCTGCCCTTCTTGCCACATACTATGTGTTCAACTTGGAATACCAAGAGGAAGGTCCTCGGACATTGGAATTTGTTCAAAGGTAAATCCTCTTGATACTGTTAAAATACTGTTAGGATATTTTATTTTATATTTCTCACCTCTGTTCAGGAATTTGACTTGTCATTTCCCCAATTGTGTGCCTTAAATCAATGACTCTTCTGTTCCTTTGTGGACCTTCTTATTAGGGACCGAAGCACCAGTTTGACTCTAGGATACAGAGAAGGTAGGTAATGTGCATGTAAAGATATGTTGACTGGGTCAAAGAAGGAAGCACCTGTTTGACCCCAGGATGCAGAAAAAGTAGATAATTTGCAGGTAAAGACATGTTGACTGGATGATGGCAGGAAGCACCAGCTTGACCCGAGAATGCAGAGCAAGTAGGTAATGTGCGGGTGAAGATATGTTGAATGGGTAAAGGCAGGAAGCACCAGTGTGACCCCACTATGCAGGGAAGGTAGGTAATGTGCGGGTGAAGGTATGTTGAATGGGTGAAAGAAGGGAGCGCAGGTGTGGTCGAGGCCATGCAGACAAGGTAGGTATGTGCAGGTGAAGATATGTTGTATGGTGAAAGAAAGAAGCACCAGTGTGACCCAAGGATGCAGGGAAGGTAGGTAATGTGCAGGTAAAGATATGTTGAATGGGTGAAGGCAGGAAACACCAGCTAGACGCCAGGATACAGAGAAGGTAGGTAATGTGCAGGTAAAGATATGTTGAATGAGTAAAGGCAGGAAACACCAGCTTGACTCCAGGATATAGAGAAGGTAGGTAATGTGCAGGTAAAGATATGTTGAATGGGTAAAGGTAGAAAGCACCAGCGTGACCACACTATGCAGAGAAGGTAGGTAATGTGCAGGTAAAGATATGTTGAATGGGTAAAGGCAAGAGGCACCAATGTGACCCCAGGATGCAGAGAAGATAGGTAATGAGCAGGTAACGATATGTTAAATGGGTGAAAGCAGGAAACATCAGCGTAAATACACGGTCCCGTAGATGGAGAGAAAACATGAATAGAGAGAGGGGTTGGGGAGGCTTTAGCATTGTCTTCCTCTCTGAATTTGTCTTAATGGGTTTTAGAGCATTCACTCATCTACAGCTGTGGTTATGGTATAGGCTCACATATATCCTAAAATTGATATTAATATTTGTGCAGTGCATTTTCCTAAATAACAATGTGAGGGGGGTTCTGTATCGACTACAAGTAATCTTCAATCACAACAGAATATCTAATATGCTTTCTCTCTTTCTTAGGCGATTCATTGGCGTTAACCCTGAGAGGGGAACAAAGGCTAGCCAGGGAAAGGTGGTGTCCAAGAAGACCGGGAAGCTGGTCCAGAAAAAGGCAGCAACTGTAAATCCTCACGTAGCCACCCTTATAAAACATCTCACAGACTTTGAGTGGGGCTTTATGTAGCCGACAACTAAACACTGGACTCGTGTTCAGTGTTTTGTCTCCAGTTAGAAATTAAGTGGACATGTTATAAATGTTAAAATGCTTTACTGAAAATAAGAAGAATGCACTAAATGTACATTGAATGTATTTGATGCACTTTAAAATAATTGGTTAATAAAAACATAATCTTGCAAGGCCATTTCTCCAGTCATTTTTATGCCAGCAGATTGCAGGGGTTTTGATTTTGAAAAATTAAAAGTTAAACTCATTAACTTCTAGTGGCATTATACTGTAAAGCTCAGTCTATAGTGCTTACAATTATTTTACTGTAATTAACTGTTAATGGATATTACAGTAGATACACTAAAATAACAGTGTAATGCCGCTAAACAGATGACAGTATTATGCTGTGAAGCGTATATTTGATACAGCACAGTACTGTGATACTTTTTACAGTAATAAACTGTAGTGATAAATCACAATATGTGTGCTGTAGAAAAACAGTTTTATACTGGAACCATTAGCTGCCAATAGGTTACTGTAATTAAACGGTGAAAATTCTTACAGTAAGGGAGAGACCCGCCACCCAGCGGAGAAAACTAATTTCGGCCGCCAGCCTGTGCATCTCACGATCCACTCTTCCCTCACTCATAAACAAGACTCCAGGTACTTGAACTCATCCACCTGGGGCAAGATCTCCTGCCCAACCTCGAAATGGCACTCCACCCTTTCCCGGGCGAGAACCTCGGACTCGGAGGTGCTGATTCTCATCCCAGTCGCTTCACACTCGGCTGCGAACCAATCCAATGAGAGCTGAAGATCCTGGCCAGTTAAAGCCATAAGGACCACATCATCTGCAAAAAGGAGAGACCTAATCCTGCAGCCACCAAACCGGATCCCCTCAACGCCATGACTGCGCCTAGAAATTCTGTCCATAAAATTATGAACACATTTGGTGACTAAGGGCAGCCAACACGAGGGTTGGACTCCGGTCCAACCCTCACTGGAAAGGGGTCCGACTTACTGCTGGCAATGCGGACCAAGCTCTGACACTGATCATACAGGGAGCGACCCGCCACAATCAGACATGCCGATACCCCATACTCTCTGAGCACTCCCCACAGGACTTCCCGGGGTGGCCACGGTCGAATGTCTTCTCCAAGTCCACAAAGCACATGTAGACTGGTTGGACAAACTCCCATGCACACTCAAGGACCCTGCCGAGAGTATAGAGCTGGTCTACCGTTCCACGACCAGGACGAAAACCACACTGGATCCGAGGTTCCTCCTCTCCAGTACACATGAATAGACCTTACCGGGAAGGCTGAGGAGTGTGATCTACGATAGTTGGAACACACCCTCCGGTTCCCCTTCTTAAAGAGAGGAACCACCACCCCGGTCTGCCAATCCAGAGGTACCGCCTCTGATGTCCATGCGATGTTGCAGAGTCTTGTCAACTAAAACAGACCCACAGCATCCAGAGCCTTAAGGAACTCCGGACGGAGCTCATCCACCCCCGCGGCCTTGCCACCGAGGAGCTTTTTAACTACCTTGGCAACCTCAGCCCCAGAAATAGGAGAGCCCACCACAGATTCCCCAGGCACTGCTTGGCCTGTCGGTATGCCCGCTGCCTCTGGAGTCCCATGAGCCAAAAGGACCAGATAAGCTCTTTCTTCAGCTTGACGGCATCCCGCACTGCTGGTGGCCACCAGCGGGTTCTAGGATTACCGCCACGACAGGCACCAAACACCTTGCGGCCACAGCTCCAATCAGCTGGCTTGACAAGAGAGGCACGGAACATGATCCATTCAGACTCAATGTCCAGCACCTCCTTTGTGACATGTTCAAAGTTCCTCCGGAGGTAGAAAAAGAAACTCTCTCTGACAGGAGACTGCTAGGCATTCCCAAAAGACTCTCACAATGCGTTTGGGCCTGCCAGGTCTGTCCGGGATCCTACCCCACCATCGGAGCCAGCTCACCAGGTGGTGATCGGTAGAAAGCTCGCCCCTCTCTTCACCCGAGTGTCCAAAACATGAGGCCGCAAATCCCATGACACAACTACAAAGTCAATAATGGAACTGCGGCCGAGGGTGTCCTGGTGCCAAGTGCACATATGGACACCCTTATGTTTGAACATTGTGTTTGTTATGGACAATCCGTGACGAGCACAAAAGTCCAATAATAAAGCACCACTTGGGTTCAGATCCGGGTGGCCATTTTTCCCAATCACGACTCTCCAGGTTTCAAAGTCGTTGCCAACATGAGCGTTGAAGACCCCCAGCAGAACAAAGGAATCACCCGAGGGAGCACTCTCAAGGGAATCCAAAAAGAGTGGGTTCTCTGAGCTACTGTTTGGTGCGTAAACACCAACAACAGTCAGGACCCGTCACCCAACCCGAAAGTGGAGGGAGGTTTCCATCTCGTCTTCTGGGTTAAGTCCAACGTGCAGGCTTAGAGCCGGGGGGCAACAAGAATTGCCAACCCAGCCTCTCATTACTTGCAACGCCAGAGTGGAAGAGAGTCCAACCCCTCTTGAGAGAACAGGTTCCAGAGCCCTTGCTGTGCGTCGAAGTGAGTCCAGCTTTATCTAGCCGGGAACTTCTCCACCTCGCGAGGTGACGTTCCACGTCCCAAGAGCGAGCTTATGTACCCGATAATCGGACCGCCAAGTGCCCTGCCTTCGGCTTCCGCCCAGCTAACACTGCACCCGACCTCTATGACCCAGCCCATGAGTGGTGAGCCTATTGCAGGGGGGACCCACGTTGCCTCTTCGAGCTGGGCCCCATGGGCACCAGTCGCTCGCCATCGTGCCCCACCTCTGGGCCTGGCTCCACAGGGGAGCCACGGTGACCCGCGTCCGGGCGAGAAAATATCTAGGTCCTCGATTTGTACTTTTCATAAAGGTCTTTGAGCTGCTCTTTGTCTGATTCCTCACCTAGGACCTGTTTGTCTTGGGGGACCCTAACAGGGGGCATAGAAGCCCCCGGACAACATAGCTCCTAGGATCAGTGGGACACGCAAACCGCAAAGGTGGCGGCTCAGAAAGCAGGTTATATAAACATAACTCCAAAACCAAACATGCAAGATGTCTAAACATGCCTGTAATATTGTATCAATGTGAGTTTTACTAGAATCGGTTGTTTTTTTAAGGCTTGCAAACACAAAAAGTTTTTTTTACTCAATATGACAGTAAGTTCTTAAAATGCTGAGATAATGTGAAAAAAAACAATACAAATGTATTCCAACATAATTCCTAAACCAAACATGCAAAATGTCTAAAAATGCCTGTAATATTGAATCCATGTGAATTTTACTAGAATCATTTGTTTTTGTAAGGTTTGCAAATACAAAAATTGAGTTTTATGACAGACACAAGTTAGTTTTTTTACTCATTATAACAGTATAGATGTCATACTCATACTACATAATCATTAAAGTTATATAAACATAACTCGAAAACCAAACGTGCATTATGTCCAAAATTGCCTGTAATATTGTATAGATGTGAGTTTTACTAGAATCAGGTTTGCAAATACAAAAATTGGGTTTTATGACAGTATACTGTCACACTCAATATGACAGTATAACTGTCATACTAAATCCATCCATTTTCTTCCGCTTATCCGAGGTCGGGTTGCGGGGGCAGCAGCCTAAGCAGAGAGCCCAGACTTCCCTCTCCCCAGCCACTTCGTCCAGCTCTTCTCGGGGGATCCCGAGGCGTTCCCAGGCCATAGTCTTTCCAATGTATCCTAGGTCTTCCCCATGGCCTCCTGCCGTTCGGACCTAAGGAGGCGTTCGGGTGGCATCCTGAGCAGATGCCCGAACCACCTCATCTGGCTCCTCTCAATGTGGAGGAGCAGCGGCTTTACACTGAGTTCCTCCCAGATGACAGAGCTTCTCACCCTATCTCTAAGGGAGAGACCCACCACCCGGCGGAGGAAACTCATTTCGGCCGCTTGTACCCGTGACCTTGTCCTTTCGGTCATAACCCAAAGCTCATGACCATAGGTGAGGATGGGAACGTTGATCGACCGGTAAATTGAAAGCTTTTCCTTCTGGCTCAGCTCCTTCTTCACCACAACGGATCGATATAGCGTCCTCATTACTGAAGACGCCACACCGATCCGCCTGTAGATCTCAAAATCCACTCTATCCTCACTCGTGAACAAGACTCCTAGGTACTTGAACTCCTTCACTTGGGGCAAGATCTCTTTCCCAACCTCGAGATGGCACTCCACCCTTTCCCGGGCGAGAACCATGGACTCGGACTCGGAGGTGCTGATTCTCATCCCAGTCGCTTCACTGCGAACCGATCCAATGAAAGCTGAAGATCTTGGCCAGTTGAAGCCATCAGGACCACATCATCTGCAAAAAGCAGTGACCTAATCCTGCAGCCACCAAACCAGGCGCAGTCATGGCGTTGAGGGGATCCTCAAAGCCATGACTGCGCCTAGATATTCTGTCCATTAAAGTTATGAACAGAATCGGTGACAAAGGGCAGCCTTGGCGGAGTCCAACCCTCACTGGAAAGGGGTCCGACATACTGCCGGCAATGCGGACCAAGCTCTGACACTGATCATACAGGGAGACACCCGCCACAATCAGACATGCCGATACTCCATACTCTCTGAGCACTCCCCACAGGATTTACCGGGGACCAAGGTCGAATGTCTTCTCCAAGTCCACAAAACTTATGTAGACTGGTTGGGCAAACTCCCATGCACACTCAAGGACCCTGCCGAGAGTATAGAGCTGGTCTACCGTTCCACGACCAGGACGAAAACCACACTGTTCGTCCTGGATCCGAGGTTCCTCCTCTCCATTACACATGAATAGACCTTACCGGGAAGGCTGAAGAGTGTGATCTACGATAGTTGGAACACACCCTCCGGTTCCCCTTCTTAAAGAGAGGTACCACCACCCCGGTCTGCCAATCCAGAGGTACCGCCCCCGATGTAGACGCAATGTTGCAGAGTCTTGTCAACCAAGACTGCCCCACAGCATCCACAGCCTTAAGGAACTCCGGACGGAGCTCATACCCCCGGGGCCTTGCCACCGAGGAGCTTTTTAACTACCTTGGCAACCTCAGCCCCAGAAATAGGAGAGCCCACCACAGACTTCCCAGGCACTGTTTCCTCATAGGAAGACGTGTTGGTGGGACTGAGGAGGTCTCGCTTGGCCTGTCGGTATGCCCACTGCCTCTGGAGTCCCATGAGCCAAAAGGACCCGGTGGCTCTTTCTTCAGCTTGACAGCATCCCTCACTGCTGGTGGATTACCGCCACGACAGGCACCAAACACCTTGCGCCCACAGCTTCAATCAGCTGGCTCAACAAGAGAGGAACGGTCCAGAACATGGTCCACTCAGACTCAATGTCCAGCACCTCCCTCGTGACATGTTCAAAGTTCTTCCGGACATGTTCAAAGTTCTTCAGGAGACTCTGCTAGGTGTTCCCAGCAGACCCTTACAATACGTTTGGGCCTGCCAGGTCTGACCGGCATCCTCCCCTACCATCGGAGCCAGCTCACCACCAGGTGGTGGTTGGTGGAAAGCTCTGCCCCTCTCTTCACCGAGTGTCCAAAACATGAGGCCGCAAATCCCATGACACAACTACAAAGTCAATCATGCGGCCGAGGGTGTCCTTGTGCCAAGTGCACATATGGACACCCTTATGTTTGAACATTGTGTTTGTTATGGACAATCCGTGACGAGCACAAAAGTCCAATAATAAAGCACCACTTGGGTTCAGATCCGGGTGGCCATTTTTCCCAATCACGACTCTCCAGGTTTCAAAGTCATTGCCAACATGAGCGTTGAAGTCCACCAGCAGAACAAGGGAATCACCCGCGGGAGCACTCTCCAGTACTCCCTCAAGGGAATCCAAAAAGAGTTGGTACTCTGAGCTGCTGTTTGGTGTGTAAACACAAACAACAGTCAGGACCCGTCACCCAACCCGAAGGCTGAAGGAAGTTACCATCTCGTCTATTGGGTTTAAAGTCCAACGTGCAGGCTTTGAGCCGGCGGGCAACAAGAATTGCCACCCCAGCCTCTCATTAGTTGCAACGCCAGTGTGGAATCTCTTCCACTCTGGCGTTGCAAGTAATGAAAGTTCAGCTCCGTCCAGCCCCTCTGAGAGAACAGGTTCCAGAGCCCTTGCTGTGAGTCCAACTATATCTAGCCGGGAACGTCTCCACCTCATGCACCAGCTCAGGCTCCTTCCCTCCCAGCGAGGTGACGTTCCATGTCCCAAGAGCGAGCTTATGTAGCCGATAATCGGACCACCAAGTGCCCTGCCTTCGGCTGCCGCCCAGCTCACACTGCACCCTCTATGACCCAGCCCATGAGTGGTGAGCCCTGGAGGGGGGATCCACGTTGCCTCTTCGAGCTGAGCACGGCTGGGCCCCATGGGGACTGGCCCGTCAATCGCCATCGTGCCACACTCTGGGCCTGGCTCCACAGGGGAGCCACGGTAACCTGCGTCCGGGCGAGAAAAAATCTAGGTCCTCAATTGTACTTTTAATAAAGGTATTTGAGCTGCTCTTTGTCTGATCCCTCACCTAGGACCTGTTTGTCTTGGGAGACCATAGAAGCCCCCGGACAACATAGTTCCTGGATCAGTGGGACACGCAAACCACAAGGGTGGCGGCTCAGAAAGCAGGTTATATAAATATAACTCCAAAACCAAACATGCAATATGCCTAAACATGCCTGTAATATTGTATCAATGTGAGTTTTCCTAGAATCGGTTGTTTTTGTAAGGTTTGCAAATACAAAAATTAGGTTTTACTCACAATGACAAAATCACACTCAATATGACAGTTATTTAAACATAACTCATAAACCACACAAAAAAATGGCTAATAATGCCTGAAATAATGAATCATTGGGAGTTTTACTGAGTTTTACATTTTGCAAACACAAAAAGTATTTTTTTACTTGACTGTAATGTTCTTAGAACCCTGAGATAAAGGGAAAAAAGCAATACAAATGTATTTAAACCTAACTCCTAAACAACACATGCAAAATGGCTAATAATGCCTAGGGAGACATGTAACGTTGTTAGTTTAAAAAAATGATCTTTTGTAAAGATATCAAAGACACAAGCTAGTTTTTTTAATTCAATATGACAGTATAACAGTCATACTAAATATGAAAGTTCTTTAAACATAACTCCAAAACCAAACATGTGTCATGTCTAAAAATGCCTGTAATAATGTATTTATGTGAGTTTGTAAGGTTTGCAAAAACAAAAAGTAGTTTTTTACTCAATATGAAAGTAATGTTCTTAGAATCCTGAGATAATTCGAAAAAAGCAATACAAATGTATTCAAACACAAATTTTAAACCAAACATGTAAAATGTCTAAAAATGCCTGTAATATTGAATCTATATAAGTTTTACTAGAATCAATTGTTTTTGTAAGGTTTGCAAATACAAAAATTAGGTTTTACACATAATGACATTAAAACTGTAACACTCAATATGACAATTATTTATTTATAACTCCTAACCACACATGAAACATGTCTAATAATGCGTGAAAAAATGTATCTTTGTGAGTGTTACTAGAAACATTTTCTTTTGTAAGGTTTGCAAAGACAGGTTAGTTTTTTTTACTCAATATGACAGTATAACTGCCACACTCAATATGACAGTTATTTAAACATAACTCTTAAACTACACATGAAAAATGATTAACAATGCCTGAAATAATGCATTCTTGTAAGTTTTACTCGAAACATATGCTTTTTTAAGGCTTGCAAACACAAAAATTCTTTTTTTACTCAATATGACAGTAATGTTCTAAAATTCTGAGAAAATACGAACAAATTAATAAAAATGATTCCAACATAATTCCTAAACCAAACATGCAAAATGTCTAAAAATGTCTGTAATATTGAATCCATGTGAGTTTTACTAGATTTAACTGATTTTGTAAGGTTTGCAAATACATAAATTAGGTTTTACTTACCATGTCATAACTGACAGTATATGACAGTTATTTAACCATAACTCAAACCACACATGAAAAATGGCTAATAATGCCTGAAATAATGCATCCTTGGCCGTTTTACTCGAAACACATGCTTTTTTAAATCTTGCAAACACAAAAAGTAGTTTTTTACCTCAATATGACTGTAATGTTCTTAAAATCCTGAGATAATGCGAAAAAAGCGATAAAAATGTATTTAAACATTACTCCTAAACAACATATGCAAAATGGCTAATAATGCCTGGAAACATGTATCTTTGTTAGTTTTACTGGAAAAATGATCTTTTGTAAAGTTTGCAAAGACACAAGCCAGTTTTTTTTTATTCAATATGACAGTATAACAGTCATATTAAATATGAAAGTTATATAAACATAACTCCAAAACCAAACATGTGTCATGTCTAAAAATGCCTGTAATAATGTATTCATGTGAGTTTGTAAGGTTTGCAAAAACAAAAACTAGTTTTTTACTCAATATGAAAGTAATGATCTTAGAATCCTGAGATAATGCGAAAAAAGCAATAAAAAATTATTTCAACATAACTCCTAAACAACCCAGGCAAAATGGGTAATAATGCCTGGAGACATGTATTTTTGTTAGTTTTACTAGAAAATGTATCTTTTGTAAAGTTTGCAAAGACACAAGCTAGTTGTTTTTATTCAATAAGACAGTATAACAGTCATACTAAATATGAAAGTTATATAAACATAACTCCAGAACCAAACGTGTGTCATGTCTAAAATTGCCTATAATAATGTATTTATGTGAGTTTGTAAGGTTTGCAAAAACAAAAAGTAGTTTTTTCCTCAATATGAAAGTAAGGATTTTAGAATCCTGAGATAATGCGAAAAAAGCAATAAAATGTATTTAAACATAATTCCTAAACAACCCAGGCAAAATGGCTAATAATGCCTGGAGACATGTATCTTTGTTAGTTTTACTAGAAAAAATGATCTTTTGTAAGGATATCAAAGACACAAGCTAGTTTTTTTTATTCAATATGACAGTATAACAGTCCTACTAAATATGAAAGTTATCAAAACATAACTCCAAAACCAAACATGTGTTATGTCTAAAAATGCCTGTAATAATGTATTTATGTGAGTTTGTAAGGTTTGCAAAAACAAAAAGTAGTTTTTTACTCAATATGAAAGTAATGATCTAAGAATCCTGAGATAATGCGAAAAAAGCAATAAAAATGTATTTAAACATAATTCCTAAACAACCCATGCAAAATGGCTAATAATGCCTGGAGACATGTATCTTTGTTAGTTTTACTAGAAAAATGATCTTTTGTAAAGTTTGCAAAGACACAAGCTAGTTTTTTTTTAATTTAATATGACAGTATAACAGTCATACTAAATATAAAAGTTATATAAACATAACTCCAAAACCAAACATGTGTCATGTCTAAAAATGTCTGTAATAATGTATTTATGTGAGTTTGTAAGGTTTGCAAAAACAAAAAGTAGTGTTTTACTCAATATGAAAGTAATGATCTTAGAATCCTGAGATAATGCGAAAAAAGCAATAAAAATGTATTCAAACACAACTTTTAAACCAAACATGTAAATTGTCTAAAAATGCCTGTAATATTGAATCTATGTAAGTTTTACTAGAATCAGTTGTTTTTGTAAGGTTTGCAAATACAAAAATTAGGTTTTACACATAATGACATTATAACTTTAACACTCAATATGAAAGTTATTTAATTATAACTCCTAAATACACATGAAACATGTCTAATAGCGTGAAAAAAAATTATCTTTGTGAGTGTTGCTAGAAACATTTTCTTTTGTAAGGTTTGCAAAGACACAAGTTAGTTTTTTTTAACTCAATATGACAGTATAACGCCACACTCAATATGACAGTTATTCAAACATAACTCCTAAACCACACCTGAAAAATGGCTAATAATGCCTGAAATAATGCATCTTTGGGAGTTTTACTGGAAACATATGCTTTTTTTAAGGCTTGCAAACACAAAAATTATTTTTTTACTCAATATGACAGTAATGTTCTAAAAATCCTGAGATAATGTGAAAAAAGCAATACAAATGTATTACAACATAATTCCTAAACCAAACATGCAAAATGTCTGAAAATGCCTGTAATATTGAATCCATGTGAGTTTTATTTGAATCAGTTGTATGGTTTGCTAATACAAAAATTGGGTTTTATGACAAACACAAGTTAGTTATTTTACTCAATATAACAGTTTAGCTGTCATACTATGTATGAAAGTTATATAAACATAACTCCAAAACCAAACTTGCATTATGTCCAAAACTGCCTGTAATATTGTATATATGTGAGTTTTACTAGAATCAGGGTTGCAAATACAAAAATTGGGTTTTATGACAGTATACTGTCACACTCAATATGACAGTTATTTAAACATAACTCAAACAACACATGCAAAATGGCTAATAATGCCTGGAGCATGTATCTTAGTTAGTTTTACTAGAAAAATGGTATTTTGTAAGGTTTGCAAAGACACAAGTTAGTTGTTTTTTTTATTCAATATGACAGTATAACTTTCTAAATATGAAAGTTATATAAACATAACTCTAAAACCAAACATGCATTATGTCTAAAAATGCCTGTAATGTTGTATCTGTGTGAGTTTAACTAGATTTAGTTGTTTTTGTAAGGTTTGCAAATACAAAATAAGGGTTTTACTCACTATGACAGTTTACTGTCACACTCAATCTGACAGTTATTTATTTAAATATAACTCCTAAACCACACATGCAAAATGGCTAATAATGCCTGGAGATATGTATCTTTGTGAGTTTTACTAGAAACATTATATTGTGTAAGGTTTAGTTAGTTTTTGTACTCAATCTGACAGTATAACTGTCATTCTCAATCCATCCATTTTCTTCCGCTTATCCGAGGTCGGGTTGCGGGGGCAGCAGCCTGAGCAGAAAATCCCAGACTTCCCTCTCCCCAGCCACTTCGTCCAGCTCTTCTCGGGGTATTCCGAGGCGTTCCCAGGCCAGCCGGGGACATAGTCTTTCTAATGTGTCCTAGGTCTTCCCCGTGGCCTCCAGCCACACCTCCCTAGAGGCGTTCGGGTGGCATCCTGAGCAGATGCCCGAACCACCTCATGGCTCCTCTCAATGTGGAGGAGCAGCGGGTTTACTTTGAGTACCTCCCGGATGACAGAGCTTCTCACCCTGTCTCTAAGGGAGAGACTCACCACCCGGCAGAGGAAACGCATTTCGACCGCTTGTCCTTTCGGTCATAACCCAAAGCTGGGAACGTAGATCGACGGTAAATTGAGAGCTTTTCCTTCTGGCTCAGCTCCTTCTTCACCACAACGGATCGATATAGCGTCCTCAATACTGAAGACGCCGCACCAATCCGCCTGTGGATCTCTTGATCCACTCTATCCTCACTCGTGAACAAGACTCCTAGGTACTTGAACTCCTCCACTTGGGGCAAGATCTCCTCCCCAACCTGGAGATGGCACTCGACCCTTTCCTGCGTGGACTTGGACTTGGAGGTGCTGATTCTCATCCCAGTCGCTTCACACTCAAGGACCCTGCCGAGAGTATAGACCTGGTCTACCGTTCCACGACCAGGACGAAAACCACACTGTTCGTCCTGGATCCGAGTTTCCTCCTCTCCAGTACACATGAATAGACCTTACCGGGAAGGCTGAGGAGTGTGTTTCACGATAGTTGGAACACACCCTCCGGTTCCCCTTCTTAAAGAGAGGAACCACCACCCCGGTCTGCCAATCCAGAGGTACCGCCCCCAATGTTCACGCGATGTTGCAGAGTCTTGTCAACCAAGACAGCCCCACAGTATCCAGAGCCTTAAGGAACTCATCCACCACCGGGGCCTTGCCACAGAGGAGCTTTTTAACTACCTAGGCAACCTAAGCCCCAGAAATAGGAGAGTCCACCACAGACTCCCCAGGCACTGCTTGGCCTGTCGGTATGCCCACTGCCTCTGGAGTCCCATGAGCCAAAAGGACCCGATAGGCTCTTTCTTCAGCTTGACGGCATCCCTCACTGCTGGTGGCCACCAGCGAGTTCTAGGATTACCGCCCTCCCTCGTGACATGTTCAAAGTTCTTCCTTATGTTTGAACATTGTGTTTGTTATGGACAATCCGTGACGAGCACAAAAGTCCAATAACAAAGCACCACTTGGGTTCAGATCCGGGTGGCCATTTTTCCCAATCACGACTCTCCAGGTTTCACTGTCCTTGCCAACATGAGCATTGAAGTCCCCCAACAGAACAAGGGAATCACCCGAGGGAGCACTCTCCAGTACTCCCTCAAGGGAATCCAAATAGAGTGGGTACTCTGAGCTGCTGTTTGGTGCGTAAACACAAACAACAGTCAGGACCCATCACCCAACCCGAAGGCGGAGGGAAGCTACCATCTCGTCTACTGGGTTAAAGTCCAACGTGCAGGCTTTGAGCAACAACAATTGCCACCCCAGCCTCTCATTGCTTGCAACGCCAGAGTGGAAGAGAGTCCAGCCCCTCTTGAGAGAACAGGTTCCAGAGCCCTTGCTGTGCGTCGAAGTGAGTCCAACTATATCTAGCCGGAACTTCTTCACCTCGCGCACCAGCTCAGGCTCTTTCCCTCCCAGCGAGGTGACGTTCCACGTCCCAAGAGCGAGCTTATGTAGCCGATAATCGGACCGCCAAGTGCCCTGCCTTCGGCTTCCGCCCAGTTCACACTGCATCTGACCTCTATGACCTCAATGGGCCCATGAGTGGTGAGCCCATTGGAGGGTTGACCCACGTTGCCTCTTCGAGCTGAGCCCGGCAGGGCCCCATGGAGACAGGCCCGGCCACCAGTCGCTCGCCATCGTGCCCCAGCTCTGCGCCTGGCTCCACAGGGGAGCCACGGTGACCTGCGCCTGGGCGAGAAAAAATCTAGGTCCTCGATTTGTACTTTTCATAAAGGTCTTTGAGCTGCTCTTTGTCTGATCCCTCACCTAGGACCTTTTCTCAGGGGATCCCGAGGCGTTCCCAGGCCAGCCGGGAGACATAGTGTTCCCAATGTGTCCTGGGTCTTCCCCGTGGCCTCCAGGATGACAGAGCTTCACCTTCACCAGGGGTGTCAAACTCAAATACAGAGTGGGCCAGAGTTTAAAACTGAACAAAGCCGCGGGCCAAGGTTGAACAAATTAACCTTTTAATAGGGACCCAAACAAGTTTTGCATTGAATATTGAACAAGCAAGGCTAATATAACTTTATAGTGACATGCAAAATGGAGTTTCAAATAATAATAATCATTAAAAAATATCAATTGCATATCAAATATAATTTAAATAAAAATTGAATGCCTCTTTTCTATTTGCAGCCTTCTGAGGTAAATATCAACATTAACTTTATCCACAGGCTAATAAATTTGAAAATAAAATAACAATGAATAAAACAACCATTCAGGACTTTAAACTGCTCAGTTTGCAACACACTGATCTAATTTGATGTGCCCAAGCCAGATACCTGGCATCTTTTTTTAGATGCTAGTTCTTTAATGTCGGGGCTCAGGCTTTGAGCTGAGGCAACTTTCATTATCGAACAAGGTGTTCAACAGTCATATCTCGTACACCCAATTCTAACATCATTCAGACTGAGGGTGCCAGTATAAAAAACTTTAAGACTGTTAGAAATATACGCCACACTGTGAACCCACACCAAACAAAAATAAAAAACACTTTTCGGGAGAACATCCGCACCGTAACACAACATAAACACAAAAGAACAAATACCCAGAATCTTTTGCAGCACTAACTCTTTGGGGACGCTACAAAATACACCCCCCCCCTACCGTCAGTGTAACCTGTATCGCTGTTGATGAAGTATGCGTTGCATTCAATTGTGTGTGGGTGCAGAAGCTGCACTCACATGAAACTGGGCCGGCACTCGTTTGACTAGCTGAAAAAAAAAAAAAAAATTCGGGAGGAGTGCTGGAGTCACTCCCGGGAGGGTTGGCAAGTATTAGAAGTAGCGGCACTGCCGCAATGTATAATCGAAGGTCCAGCTTTAGTGTTAATTTGATATTGCCTCAAGGGCCAAGTCAAATTACACGTTGGGCCAAATTTGGCCCACGGGCCAGAGTTTGACACCCATGACCTTCACTGTAAAAAATTACTGTAAAAATAAAAAATAAAATTACAGTTATATACTCCATCCATCCATCCATGTTCTACCGCTTATTCCCTTCGGGGTCGCTGGAGCCTATCTCAGCTACAATCGGGCGGAAGGCGGTGTACACCCTGGACAAGTCGCCACCTCATCGCAGGGCCAACACAGATAGACAGACAACATTCACACTCACATTCACACACTAGGGCCAATTTAGTGTTGCCAATCAACCTATCATGTTCTTCTTAAATGCAGTTAAGTACTGTAAATTTTGTTGCATTTTTCAAAAAATATCGACCAGCAGTAAGTTACTGTAAAACCTACAGTGTAATTCAGTATTTTTCAGACTTGTTTCTTGGGTCCGCCCACAATTCGTCCAACCGAGCTTCATTTCACCTGGCCGACCCTGCTAAATCCATCCTACTGCATCGTGTGTTTTTGATAACAAGGTAAGAGTCACTTGTACCTTGATGTGTCATTTTCTGTTTGAATTACTTTATATATATATTTATAAAGTCCGAAATGTCAGCATCACAGACACTATGGTTGACCACGCGCATGTACCGCCGCATGCTAGCTAGCTAAGTTTTCTTCTTTTTTGTCATAGTCATCATAAAAGATGATAACTTGCAACATATGTGCTACGACTTGCAGCAATGTATTTGCGTATGTTAGACACATGCGAAGTCATAGTTGTATGCCTAATGCATCGTTTAAGTGTGCTTTCCCTAAATGCACAAGAGTTTTTTCCAACTTCTCAGCCTTCAAAACTCACAGCCGTCGTCATAAATATGGCAAGAGTAGGACTGATATGTATAGCGCAGAAGGTTTACCTTGTAATATTGTCTCATGTAGCGCGAAGTGCGATGATATACGGGCCCTTCTCCTGCATTTGAAAAGTCATATTACCGAAGGTAGGACAGTTACGTGCCCCTTCAGTCAATGTGAAAAAGGATTTACAGTTAAGTCTACTTTCACATCGCACGTGTCAAGGAAGCACTACGGCTACACTGAACGAAGTTTGACTTGCTCAACAGCAAATCCAAGCAGCTCTTGTGTTATTAACACTGATGATGACTATTGTGATATGCAACTTGAGAATTCAGGATATTCCTGTTATGAAGACATGGAGGTCTACTTGCATTAAAAAAATGTTCACAGCACTAAAAAAAAGGTTGAGAACCACTGCCTTAGGACAGTTGTTCTCAACCTTTTTTCAGTGATGTACCCCTGTGAACATTTTTTAAATTCAAGTACCCCCTAATCAGAGCAAAGCATTTTTGGTTGAAAAAAAGAGATAAAGAAGTAAAATACAGCACTATGTCATCAGTTTCTGATTTATTAAATTGTATAACAGTGCAAAATATTGCTCATTTGTTGTGGTCTTTCTTGAACTATTTGGAAAAAAAGATATAAAAATAACTAAAAACTTGTTGAAAAATAAACAAGTGATTCAATTATAAATAAAGATTTTTACACATAGAAGTAATCAACTTAAAGTGCCCTCTTTGGGGATTGCAATAGAGATCCATCTGGATTCATGAACTTCATTCTCAACATTTCTTCACAAAAAAAGAAATCTTTAACATCAATATTTATGGAACATGTCCACTACGCTTTAACCAAGCCTCCATTGTTTTCTACATGGATAGTTGATTGACAGTTGGTGCCGTGTGGCACCGCCAGGTAGAGTCAAACCATCATGGCATGGGGGAAACTCTGGCTTTATGGTAATGAATGGAATAGCCTACTTGATTAGTTGTTAAGTTTATGAACTTACATTCATATTTTGTCGAAGTATTATTCAATAAATATATTTATAAAGGATTTTTGAATTGTTGCTACTTTTAGAATATTTTAAAAAAATCTCACGTACCCCTTGGCATACCTTCAAGTACCCCCAGGAGTACGCGTACCCCCATTTGAGAACCACTGCCTTAGGAGACTAGATGTAAACAGAGGAAAGAGAGAGCGAGTGAGGTGGCCATTCCAAATACTTTTAAAATGCTACCCATATTGGATACTGTTTAGGAACATAAACTGCATTTCTTGACTGTACCAGTTGCTGGTGACAAAGTCACAATAAAACGTTGGATGATCAGCATGGAAGGTGATGTCATCTGCAAAGGCGTCCAACCTAGCTTAATCTCAGGGCTTGCTGCCCTTCTTGCCACCTACTATGTGTTCAACTTGGAATACCAAGAGGAAGGTCCTCGGACATTGGAATTTGTTCAAAGGTAAATCCTCTTGATACTGTTAAAATACTGTTAGGATATTTTATTTTATATTTCTCACCTCTGTTCAGGAATTTGACTTGTCATTTCCCCAATTTGGTGCCTTAAATCAATGACTCTTCTGTTCCTTTGTGGACCTTCTTATTAGGGACCGAAGCACCAGTTTGACTCTAGGATACAGAGAAGGTAGGTAATGTGCATGTAAAGATATGTTGACTGGGTCAAAGAAGGAAGCACCTGTTTGACCCCAGGATGCAGAAAAAGTAGATAATTTGCAGGTAAAGATATGTTGACTGGATGATGGCAGGAAGCACCAGCTTGACCCGAGAATGCAGAGCAAGTAGGTAATGTGCGGGTGAAGATATGTTGAATGGGTAAAGGCAGGAAGCACCAGTGTGACCCCACTATGCAGGGAAGGTAGGTAATGTGCGGGTGAAGGTATGTTGAATGGGTGAAAGAAGGAAGCGCAGGTGTGGTCGAGGCCATGCAGACAAGGTAGGTATGTGCAGGTGAAGATATGTTGTATGGTGAAAGAAAGAAGCACCAGTGTGACCCAAGGATGCAGGGAAGGTAGGTAATGTGCAGGTAAAGATATGTTGAATGGGTGAAGGCAGGAAACACCAGCTAGACGCCAGGATACAGAGAGGGTAGGTAATGTGCAGGTAAAGATATGTTGAATGAGTAAAGGCAGGAAACACCAGCTTGACTCCAGGATATAGAGAAGGTAGGTAATGTGCAGGATAAAGATATGTTGAATGGGTAAAGGTAGAAAGCACCAGCGTGACCACACTATGCAGAGAAGGTAGGTAATGTGCAGGTAAAGATATGTTGAATGGGTAAAGGCAAGAAGCACCAATGTGACCCCAGGATGCAGAGAAGATAGGTAATGAGCAGGTAACGATATGTTAAATTGGTGAAAGCAGGAAACATCAGCGTAAATACACGGTCCCGTAGATGGAGAGAAAACATGAATAGAGAGAGGGGTTGGGGAGGCTTTAGCATTGTCTTCCTCTCTGAATTTGTCTTAATGGGTTTTAGAGCATTCACTCATCTACAGCTGTGGTTATGGTATAGGCTCACATATATCCTAAAATTGATATTAATATTTGTGCAGTGCATATTCCTAAATAACAATGTGAAGGGGGTTCTGTATCGACTACAAGTAATCTTCAATCACAACAGAATATCTAATATGCTTTCTCTCTTTTTTAGGCGATTCATTGGCGTTAACCCTGAGAGGGGAACAAAGGCTAGCCAGGGAAAGGTGGTGTCCAAGAAGACCGGGAAGCTGGTCCAGAAAAAGGCAGCAACTGTAAATCCTCACGTAGCCACCCTTATAAAACATCTCACAGACTTTGAGTGGGGCTTTATGTAGCCGACAACTAAACACTGGACTCGTGTTCAGTGTTTTGTCTCCAGTTAGAAATTAAGTGGACATGTTATAAATGTTAAAATGCTTTACTGAAAATAAGAAGAATGCACTAAATGTACATTGAATGTATTTGATGCACTTTAAAAGAATTGGTTAATAAAAACATAATCTTGCAAGGCCATTTCTCCAGTCATTTTTATGCCAGCAGATTGCAGGGGTTTTGATTTTGAAAAATTAAAAGTTAAACTCATTAACTTCTAGTGGCATTATACTGTAAAGCTCAGTCTATAGTGCTTACAATTATTTTACTGTAATTAACTGTTAATGGATATTACAGTAGATACACTAAAATAACAGTGTAATGCCGCTAAACAGATGACAGTATTATGCTGTGAAGCGTATATTTGATACAGCACAGTACTGTGATACTTTTTACAGTAATAAACTGTAGTGATAAATCACAGTATGTGTGCTGTAGAAAAACAGTTTTATACTGGAACCATTAGCTGCCAGTAGGTTACTGTAATTAAACGGTGAAAATTCTTACAGTAAGGGAGAGACCCGCCACCCAGCGGAGAAAACTCATTTCGGCCGCCAGCCTGTGCATCTCACGATCCACTCTTCCCTCACTCATGAACAAGACTCCAGGTACTTGAACTCATCCACTTGGGGCAAGATCTCCTGCCCAACCTCGAAATGGCACTCCACCCTTTCCCGGGCGAGAACCTCGGACTTGGAGGTGCTGATTCTCATCCCAGTCGCTTCACACTCGGCTGCGAACCAATCCAATGAGAGCTGAAGATCCTGGCCAGTTAAAGCCATAAGGACCACATCATCTGCAAAAAGGAGAGACCTACTCCTGCAGCCACCAAACCGGATCCCCTCAACGCCATGACTGCGCCTAGAAATTCTGTCCATAAAATTTATGAACACATTTGGTGACAAAGGGCAGCCAACACGAGGGTTGGACTCCGGTCCAACCCTCACTGGAAAGGGGTCCGACTTACTGCTGGCAATGCGGACCAAGCTCTGACACTGATCATACAGGGAGCGACCCGCCACAATCAGACATGCCGATACCCCATACTCTCTAAACACTCCCCACAGGACTTCCCGGGGTGGCCACGGTCGAATGTCTTCTCCAAGTCCACAAAGCACATGTAGACTGATTGGACAAACTCCCATGCACACTCAAGGACCCTGCCGAGAGTATAGAACTGGTCTACCGTTCCACGACCAGGACGAAAACCACACTGTTCGTCCTGGATCCGAGGTTCCTCCTCTCCAGTACACATGAATAGACCTTACTGGGAAGGCTGAGGAGTGTGATCTACGATAGTTGGAACACACCCTCCGGTTCCCCTTCTTAAAGAGAGGAACCACCACCCCGGTCTGCCAATCCAGAGGTACCGCCCCTGATGTCCATGCGATGTTGCAGAGTCTTGTCAACTAAAACAGCCCCACAGCATCCAGAGCCTTAAGGAACTCCGGACGGAGCTCATCCACCCCCGGGGCCTTGCCACCGAGGAGCTTTTTAACTACCTTGGCAACCTCAGCCCCAGAAATAGGAGAGCCCACCACAGATTCCCTAGGCACTGCTTGGCCTGTCGGTATGCCCGCTGCCTCTGGAGTCCCATGAGCCAAAAGGACCAGATAAGCTCTTTCTTCAGCTTGACGGCATCCCGCACTGCTGGTGGCCACCAGCGGGTTCTAGGATTACCGCCACGACAGGCACCAAACACCTTGCGGCCACAGCTCCAATCAGCTGGCTTGACAAGAGAGGCACGGAACATGATCCATTCAGACTCAATGTCCAGCACCTCCTTTGTGACATGTTCAAAGTTCCTCCGGAGGTAGAAAAAGAAACTCTCTCTGACAGGAGACTCTGCTAGGCATTCCCAAAAGACTCTCACAATGCGTTTGGGCCTGCCAGGTCTGTCCGGGATCCTACCCCACCATCGGAGCCAGCTCACCAGGTGGTGATCGGTAGAAAGCTCGCCCCTCTCTTCACCCGAGTGTCCAAAACATGAGGCCGCAAATCCCATGACACAACTACAAAGTCATTAATGGAACTGCAGCCGAGGGTGTCCTGGTGCCAAGTGCACATATGGACACCCTTATGTTTGAACATTGTGTTTGTTATGGACAATCCGTGACGAGCACAAAAGTCCAATAACAAAGCACCACTTGGGTTCAGATCCGGGTGGCCATTTTTCCCAATCACGACTCTCCAGGTTTCAAAGTCGTTGCCAACATGAGCGTTGAAGACCCCCAGCAGAACAAAGGAATCACCCGAGGGAGCACTCTCAAGGGAATCCAAAAAGAGTGGGTACTCTGAGCTGCTGTTTGGTGCGTAAACACCAACAACAGTCAGGACCCGTCACCCAACCCGAAAGCGGAGGGAAGCTACCATCTCGTCTTCTGAGTTAAGTCCAACGTGCAGGCTTTGAGCCGGGGGGCAACAAGAATTGCCAACCCAGCCTCTCATTACTTGCAACGCCAGAGTGGAAGAGAGTCCAACCCCTCTTGAGAGAACAGGTTCCAGAGCCCTTGCTGTGCGTCGAAGTGAGTCCAGCTTTATCTAGCCGGGAACTTCTCCACCTCGCGAGGTGACGTTCCACCTCCCAAGAGCGAGCTTATGTAGCCGATAATCGGACCGCCAAGTGCCCTGCCTTCGGCTTCCGCCCAGCTAACACTGCACCCGACCTCTATGACCCAGCCCATGAGTGGTGAGCCTATTGCAGGGGGGACCCACGTTGCCTCTTCGAGCTGGGCCCCATGGGCACCAGTCGCTCGCCATCGTGCCCCACCTCTGGGCCTGGCTCCACAGGGGAGCCACGGTGACCCGCGTCCGGGCGAGAAAATATCTAGGTCCTCGATTTGTACTTTTCATAAAGGTCTTTGAGCTGCTCTTTGTCTGATTCCTCACCTAGGACCTGTTTGTCTTGGGGGACCCTACCAGGGGGCATAGAAGCCCCCGGACAACATAGCTCCTAGGATCAGTGGGACACGCAAACCACAAAGGTGGCGGCTCAGAAAGCAGGTTATATAAACATAACTCCAAAACCAAACATGCAAGATGTCTAAACATGCCTGTAATATTGTATCAATGTGAGTTTTACTAGAATCGGTTGTTTTTTTAAGGCTTGCAAACACAAAAAGTTTTTTTTACTCAATATGACAGTAAGTTCTTAAAATGCTGAGATAATGTGAAAAAAAGCAATACAAATGTATTCCAACATAATTCCTAAACCAAACATGCAAAATGTCTAAAAATGCCTGTAATATTGAATCCATGTGAGTTTTACTAGAATCATTTGTTTTTGTAAGGTTTGCAAATACAAAAATTGAGTTTTATGACAGACACAAGTTAGTTTTTTTACTCATTATAACAGTATAGATGTCATACTATATATTAAAGTTATATAAACATAACTCGAAAACCAAACGTGCATTATGTCCAAAATTGCCTGTAATATTGTATAGATGTGAGTTTTACTAGAATCAGGTTTGCAAATACAAAAATTGGGTTTTATGACAGTATACTGTCACACTCAATATGACAGTATAACTGTCATACTAAATCCATCCATTTTCTTCCGCTTATCCGAGGTCGGGTTGCGGGGGCAGCAGCCTAAGCAGAGAGCCCAGACTTCCCTCTCCCCAGCCACTTTGTCCAGCTCTTCTCGGGGGATCCCGAGGCGTTCCCAGCTTTCCAATGTATCCTAGGTCTTCCCCATGGCCTCCTGCCGTTCGGACCTAGGGAGGCGTTCGGGTGGCATCCTGAGCAGATGCCCGAACCACCTCATCTCCCGCTGCTCCTCTCAATGTGGAGGAGCAGCGGCTTTACACTGAGTTCCTCCCAGATGACAGAGCTTCTCACCCTATCTCTAAGGGAGAGACCCACCACCCGGCGGAGGAAACTCATTTCGGCCGCTTGTACCCGTGACCTTGTCCTTTCGGTCATAACCCAAAGCTCATGACCATAGGTGAGGATGGGAACGTTGATCGACCGGTAAATTGAAAGCTTTTCCTTCTGGCTCAGCTCCTTCTTCACCACAACGGATCGATATAGCGTCCTCATTACTGAAGACGCCGCACCGATCCGCCTGTAGATCTCAAAATCCACTCTATCCTCACTCGTGAACAAGACTCCTAGGTACTTGAACTCCTTCACTTGGGGCAAGATCTCTTTCCCAACCTCGAGATGGCACTCCACCCTTTCCCGGGCGAGAACCATGGACTCGGACTTGGAGATGCTGATTCTCATCCCAGTCGCTTCACTGCGAACCGATCCAATGAAAGCTGAAGATCTTGGCCAGTTGAAGCCATCAGGACCACATCATCTGCAAAAAGCAGGGACCTAATCCTGCAGCCACCAAACCAGGCGCAGTCATGGCGTTGAGGGGATCCTCAAAGCCATGACTGCGCCTAGATATTCTGTCCATTAAAGTTATGAACAGAATCGGTGACAAAGGGCAGCCTTGGCGGAGTCCAACCCTCACTGGAAAGGGGTCCGACATACTGCCGGCAATGCGGACCAAGCTCTGACACTGATCATACAGGGAGACACCCGCCACAATCAGACATGCCGATACTCCATACTCTCTGAGCACTCCCCACAGGATTTACCGGGGGCCAAGGTCGAATGTCTTCTCCAAGTCCACAAAACTTATGTAGACTGGTTGGGCAAACTCCCATGCACACTCAAGGACCCTGCCGAGAGTATAGAGCTGGTCTACCGTTCCACGACCAGGACGAAAACCACACTGTTCGTCCTGGATCCGAGGTTCCTCCTCTCCATTACACATGAATAGACCTTACCGGGAAGGCTGAGGTGTGTGATCTACGATAGTTGGAACACACCCTCCGGTTCCCCTTCTTAAAGAGAGGAACCACCACCCCGGTCTGCCAATCCAGAGGTACCGCCCCTGATGTAGACGCAATGTTGAAGAGTCTTGTCAACCAAGACTGCCCCACAGCATCCACAGCCTTAAGGAACTCCGGACGGAGCTCATACCCCCGGGGCCTTGCCACCGAGGAGCTTTTTAACTACCTTGGCAACCTCAGCCCCAGAAATAGGAGAGCCCACCACAGACTTCCCAGGCACTGTTTCCTCATAGGAAGACGTGTTGGTGGGACTGAGGAGGTCTCGCTTGGCCTGTCGATATGCCCACTGCCTCTGGAGTCCCATGAGCCAAAAGGACCCGGTGGCTCTTTCTTCAGCTTGACAGCATCCCTCAGTGCTGGTGGATTACCGCCACGACAGGCACCAAACACCTTGCGGCCACACCTTCAATCAGCTGGCTCAACAAGAGAACATGGTCCACTCAGACTCAATGTCCAGCACCTCCCTCGTGACATGTTCAAAGTTCTTCCGGACATGTTCAAAGTTCTTCAGGAGACTCTGCTAGGTGTTCCCAGCAGACCCTTACAATGTGTTTGGGCCTGCCAGGTCTGACCGGCAACCTCCCCTACCATCGGAGCCAGCTCACCACCAGGTGGTGGTTGGTAGAAAGCTCTGCCCCTCTCTTCACCGAGTGTCCAAAACATGAGGCCGCAAATCCCATGACACAACTACAAAGTCAATCATGCGGCCGAGGGTGTCCTTGTGCCAAGTGCACATATGGACACCCTTATGTTTGAACATTGTGTTTGTTATGGACAATCCGTGACAAGCACAAAAGTCCAATAACAAAGCACCACTTGGGTTCAGATCCGGGTGGCCATTTTTCCCAATCACGACTCTCCAGGTTTCACTGTCGTTGCCAACATAGCGTTGAAGTCCACCAGCAGAACAAGGGAATTACCCGAGGGAGCACTCTCCAGTACTCCCTCAAGGGAATCCAAAAAGAGTTGGTACACTGAGCTGCTGTTTGGTGTGTAAACACAAACAACAGTCAGGACCCGTCACCCAACCCGAAGGCTGAAGGAAGCTACCATCTCGTCTATTGGGTTTAAAGTCCAACGTGCAGGCTTTGAGCCGGGGGGCAACAAGAATTGCCACCCCAGCCTCTCATTAGTTGCAACGCCAGTGTGGAATCTCTTCCACTCTGGCGTTGCAAGTAATGAAAGTTCAGCTCAGTCCAGCCCCTCTGAGAGAACAGGTTCCAGAGCCCTTGCTGTGAGTCCAACTATATCTAGCCGGGAACTTCTCCACCTCAAGCACCAGCTCAGGCTCCTTCCCTCCCAGCGAGGTGACGTTCCATGTCCCAAGAGCGAGCTTATGTAGCCGATAATCGGACCACCAAGTGCCCTGCCTTCGGCTGCCGCCCAGCTCACACTGCACCCTCTATGACCCAGCCCATGAGTGGTGAGCCCTGGAGGGGGGATCCACGTTGCCTCTTCGAGCTGAGCACGGCTGGGCCCCATGGGGACAGAACCGTCAATCGCCATCGTGCCACACCTCTGGGCCTGGCTCCACAGGGGAGCCACGGTGACCTGCGTCCGGGCGAGAAAAAATCTAGGTCCTCAATTGTACTTTTAATAAAGGTCTTTGAGCTGCTCTTTGTCTGATCCCTCACCTAGGACCTGTTTGTCCTGGATCAGTGGGACACGCAAACCACAAAGGTGGCGGCTCAGAAAGCAGGTTATATAAATATAACTCCAAAACCAAACATGCAATATGTCTAAACATGCCTGTAATATTCTATCAATGTGACTTTTCCTAGAATCGGTTGTTTTTGTAAGGTTTGCAAATACAAAAATTAGGTTTTACTCACAATGACAAAATCACACTCAATATGACAGTTATTTAAACATAACTCATAAACCACACAAAAAAATGGCTAATAATGCCTGAAATAATGAATCATTGGGAGTTTTACTGAGTTTTATATTTTGCAAACACAAAAAGTAGTTTTTACTTGACTGTAATGTTCTTAGAACCCTGAGATAATGGGAAAAAAGCAATAAAAATGTTTTTAAACCTAACTCCTAAACAACACATGCAAAATGGCTAATAATGCCTAGGGAGACATGTAACGTTGTTAGTTTAAAAAAAATGATCTTTTGTAAAGATATCAAAGACACAAGCTAGTTTTTTTTTATTCAATATGACAGTATAACAGTCATACTAAATATGAAAGTTATATAAACATAACTCCAAAACCAAACATGTGTCATGTCTAAAAATTCCTGTAATAATGTATTAATGTGAGTTTGTAAGGTTTGCAAAAACAAAAAGTAGTTTTTTACTCAATATGAAAGTAATGATCTTAGAATCCTGAGATAATGCGAAAAAAGCAATAAAAATGTATTCAAACATAACTCCTAAACAACCCAGGCAAAATGGGTAATAATGTCTGGAGACATGCATCTTTGTTAGTTTTACTAGAAATGTATTTTTTGTAAAGTTTGCAAAGACACAAGCTAGTTGTTTTTATTCAATAAGACAGTATAACTGTCATGCTACATATGAAAGTTATATAAACATAACTCCAGAACCAAACGTGTGTCATGTCTAAAATTGCCTATAATAATGTATTTATGTGAGTTTGTAAGGTTTGCAAAAACAAAAAGTAGTTTTTTCCTCAATATGAAAGTAAGGATTTTAGAATCCTGAGATAATGCGAAAAAAGCAATAAAAATGTATTTAAACATAATTCCTAAACAACCCATGCAAAATGGCTAATAATGCCTGGAGACATGCATCTTTGTTAGTTTTACTAGAAAAATTATCTTTTGTAAAGTTTGCAAAGACACAAGCTAGTTTTTTTTTATTCAATATGACAGTATAACAGTCATACTAAATATAAAAGTTATATAAACATAACTCCAAAACCAAACATGTGTCATGTCTAAAAATGTCTGTGATAATGTATTTATGTGAGTTTGTAAGGTTTGCAAAAACAAAAAGTAGTTTTTTACTCAATATGAAAGTAATGATCTTAGAATCCTGAGATAATGCAAAAAAAGCAATAAAAATGTATTTAAACATAATTCCTAAACAACCCATGCAAAATGGGTAATAATGCCTGGAGACATGTATCTTTGTTAGTTTTACTAGAAAAATGATCTTTTGTAAAGTTTGCAAAGACACAAGCTAGTTTTTTTTAATTCAATATGACAGTATAACAGTCATACTAAATATGAAAGTTATATAAACATAACTCCAAAACCAAACATGTGTCATGTCTAAATATGCCTGTAATAATGTATTAATGTGAGTTTGTAAGGTATGCAAAAACAAAGAGTAGTTTTTTACTCAATATGAAAGTAATGATCTTAAAATCCTGAGATAATGCGAAAAAAGCAATAAAAATGTCTTTAAACATAATTCCTTAACAACCCATGCAAAATGGGTAATAATGCCTGGAGACATGTATCTTGTTAGTTTTACTAGAAAAATTATCTTTTGTAAAGTTTGCAAAGACAAGCTAGTTTTTTTTTATGCAATATGACAGTATAACAGTCATACTAAATATGAAAGTTATATAAACATAACTCCAAAACCAAACATGTGTCATGTCTAAAAATGCCTGTAATAATGTATTAATGTGAGTATTAATGTGAGTTTGTAAGGTTTGCAAAAACAAAAAGTAGTTTTTTACTCAATATGAAAGTAATGATCTTAAAATCCTGAGATAATGCGAAAAAAGCAATAAAAATGTATTTAAACATAATTCCTAAACAACCCATGCAAAATGGCTAATAATGCCTGGAGACATGTATCTTTGTTAGTTTTACTAGAAAAATGATCTTTTGTAAAGTTTGCAAAGACACAAGCTAGTTTTTTTTATTCAATATGACAATATAACAGTCATATTAAATATAAAAGTTATATAAACATAACTTCAAAACCACACATGTGTCATGTCTAAAAATGTCTGTAATAATGTATTTATGTGAGTTTGTAAGGTTTGCAAAAACAAAAACTAGTTTTTTACTCAATATGAAAGTAATGATCTTGGAATCCTGAGATAATGCGAAAAAAGCAATAAAAATGTATTTAAACATAACTCCTAAACAACCCAGGCAAAATGGGTAATAATGCCTGGAGACATGTATCTTTGTTAGTTTTACAAGGAAATGTATATTTTGTAAAGTTTGCAAAGACACAAGCTAGTTGTTTTTATTCAATAAGACAGTATAACAGTCATACTAAATATGAAAGTTATATAAACATAACTCCAGAACCAAACGTGTGTCATGTCTAAAATTGCCTATAATAATGTATTTATGTGAGTTTGTAAGGTTTGCAAAAACAAAAAGTAGTTTTTTACTCAATATGAAAGTAATGATCTAAGAATCCTGAGATAATGCGAAAAAAGCAATAAAAATGTCTTTAAACATAATTCCTAAATAACCCATGCAAAATGGCTAATAATGCCTGGAGACATGTATCTTTGTTAGTTTTACCAGAAAAATGATCTTTTGTAAAGTTTGCAAAGACACAAGCTAGTTTTTTTTTATTCAATATGACAGTATAACAATCATACTAAATATGAAAGTTATATAAACATAACTCCAAAACCAAACATGTGTCATGTCTAAAAATGCCTGTAATAATGTATTTATGTGAGTTTGTAAGGTTTGCAAAAACAAAAAGTAGTTTTTTACTCAATATGAAAGTAATGATCTTAGAATCCTGAGATAATGCAAAAAAAGCAATACAAATGTATTTAAACATAATTCCTAAACAACCCATGCAAAATGGGTAATAATGCCTGGACACATGTATCTTTGTTAGTTTTACTAGTAAAATGATGTTTTGTAAAGTTTGCAAAGACACAAGCTAGTTTTTTAAAATTAAATATGACAGTATAACAGTCCTACTAAATATGAAAGTTATCAAAACATAACTCTAAAACCAAACATGTGTTATGTCTAAAAATGCCTGTAATAATTTATTTATGTGAGTTTGTAAGGTTTGCAAAAAAAAAAGTAGTTTTTTCCTCAATATGAAAGTAAGGATTTTAGAATCCTGAGATAATGCGAAAAAAAGCAATAAAAATGTATTAAAACATAATTCCTAAACAACCCATGCAAAATGGGTAATAATGCCTGGAGACATGTATCTTTGTTAGTTTTACTAGAAAAATGATCTTTTGTAAAGTTTGCAAAGACACAAGCTAGTTTTTTCTTATTCAATATGACAGTATAACAGTCATACTAAATATAAAAGTTATATAAACATAACTCCAAAACCAAACATGTGTCATGTCTAAAAAATGTCTGTAATAATGTATTTATGTGAGTTTGTAAGGTTTGCAAAAACAAAAAGTAGTTTTTTACTCAATATGAAAGTAATGATCTAAGAATCCTGAGATAATGCGAAAAAAGCAATAAAAATTTATTTAAACATAACTCCTAAACAACCCAGGCAAAATGGGTAATAATGCCTGGAGACATGTATCTTTGTTAGTTTTACTAGGAAATGTATATTTTGTAAAGTTTGCAAAGACACAAGCTAGTTGTTTTTATTCAAATAGACAGTATAACAGTCATACTAAATATGAAAGTTATATAAACATAACTCCAGAACCAAACGTGTGTCATGTCTAAAATTGCCTATAATAATGTATTTATGTGAGTTTGTAAGGTTTGCAAAAACAAAAAGTAGTTTTTTCCTCAATATGAAAGTAAGGATTTTAGAATCCTAAATAATGCGAAAAAAGCAATAAAAATGTATTTAAACATAATTCCTAAACAACCCATGCAAAATGGGTAATAATAACTGGAGACATGTATCTTTGTTAGTTTTACTAGAAAAATGATCTTTTGTAAAGTTTGCAAAGACACAAGCTAGTTTTTTTTATTCAATATGACAGTATAACAGTCATACTAAATATAAAAGTTATATAAACATAACTCCAGAACCAAACGTGTGTCATGTCTAAAATTGCTTATAATAATGTATTCATGTGGGTTTGTAAGGTTCGCAAAAACAAAAAGTAGTGTTTTCCTCAATATGAAAGTAATGATCTTAGATTCCTGAGATAATGCGAAAAAAGCAATACAAATGTATTCAAACACAATTTTTAAACCAAACATGTAAATTGTCTAAAAATGCCTGTAATATTGAATTTATGTAAGTTTTACTAGAATCAATTGTTTTTGTAAGGTTTGCAAATACAAAAATTAGGTTTTACACATAATGACATTATAACTTTAACACTCAATATGAAAGTTATTTAATTATAACTCCTAAATACACATGAAACATGTCTAATAGCGTGAAAAAAATTATCTTTGTGAGTGTTGCTAGAAACATTTTCTTTTGTAAGGTTTGCAAAGACACAAGTTAGATTTTTTTAACTCAATATGACAGTATAACGCCACACTCAATATGACAGTTATTTAAACATAACTCCTAAACCACACCTGAAAAATGGCTAATAATGCCTGAAATAATGCATCTTTGGGAGTTTTACTGGAAACATATGCTTTTTTTAAGGCTTGCAAACACAAAAATTATTTGTATTGTATTATGTATTACAACATAATTCCTAAACCAAACATGCAAAATGTCTGAAAATGCCTGTAATATTGAATCCATGTGAGTTTTATTTGAATCAGTTGTATGGTTTGCTAATACAAAAATTGGGTTTTATGACGAACACAAGTTCGTTTTTTTACACAATATAACAGTTTAGCTGTCATACTATATATGAAAGTTATATAAACATAACTCCAAAACCAAACCATTATGTCCAAAACTGCCTGTAATATTGTATATATGTGAGTTTTACTAGAATCAGGGTTGCAAATACAAAAATTGGGTTTTATGACAGTATACTGTCACACTCAATATGACAGTTATTTAAACATAACTCAAACAACACATGCAAAATAGCTAATAATGCCTGGAGCATGTATCTTAGTTAGTTTTACTAGAAAAATGGTATTTTGTAAGGTTTGCAAAGACACAAGTTAGTTGTTGTTTTTATTCAATATGACAGTATAACTGTCATACTAAATATGAAAGTTATATAAACATAACTCTAAAACCAAACATGCATTGTGTCTAAAAATGCCTGTAATATTGTATCTGTGTGAGATTAACTAGATTTAGTTGTTTTTGTAAGGTTTGCAAATACAAAATAAGGGTTTTACTCACTATGACAGTTTACTGTCACACTCAATCTGACAGTTATTTATTTAAACATAACTCCTAAACCACACATGCAAAATGGCTAATAATGCCTGGAGATATGTATCTTTGTGAGTTTTACTAGAAACATTATATTGTGTAAGGTTTAGTTAGTTTTTGTACTCAATCTGACAGTATAACTGTCATTCTAAATCCATCCATTTTCTTCCGCTTATCCAAGGTCGGGTTGCGGGGGCAGCAGCCTGAGCAGAAAATCCCAGACTTCCCTCTCCCCAGCCACTTCGTCCAGCTCTTCTCGGGGTATTCCGAGGCGTTCCCAGGCCAGCCGGGGACATAGTCTTTCCAATGTGTCCTAGGTCTTCCCCGTGGCCTCCTGCCACACCTCCCTAGAGGCGTTCGGGTGGCATCCTGAGCAGATGCCCGAACCACCTCATGGCTCCTCTCAATGTGGAGGAGCAGCGGCTTTACTTTGAGTTCCTCCCGGATGACAGAGCTTCTCACCCTGTCTCTAAGGGAGAGACCCACCACCCGGCAGAGGAAACGCATTTCGGCCGCTTGTCCTTTCGGTCATAACCCAAAGCTGGGAACGTAGATCGACGGTAAATTGAGAGCTTTTCCTTCTGGCTCAGCTCCTTCTTCACCACAACGGATCGATATAGCGTCCTCAATACTGAAGACGCCGCACCAAACCGCCTGTGGATCTCTCGATCCACTCTATCCTCACTCGTGAACAAGACTCCTAGGTACTTGAACTCCTCCACTTGGGGCAAGATCTCCTCCCCAACCTGGAGATGGCACTCGACCCTTTCCTGCGCGAGAACCATGGACTTGGACTTGGAGGTGCTGATTCTCATCCCAGTCGCTTCACACTCAAGGACCCTGCCGAGAGTATAGACCTGGTCTACCGTTCCACGACCAGGACGAAAACCACACTGTTCGTCCTGGATCCGAGTTTCCTCCTCTCCAGTACACATGAATAGACCTTACCGGGAAGGCTGAGGAGTGTGTTTCACGATAGTTGGAACACACCCTCCGGTTCCCCTTCTTAAAGAGAGGAACCACCACCCCGGTGTGCCAATCCAGAGGTACCACCCCCAATGTTCACGCGATGTTGCAGAGTCTTGTCAACCAAGACAGCCCCACAGTATCCAGAGCCTTAAGGAACTCATCCACCACCGGGGCCTTGCCACAGAGGAGCTTTTTAACTACCTAGGCAACCTAAGCCCCAGAAATAGGAGAGTCCACCACAGATTCCCCAGGCACTGCTTGGCCTGTCGGTATGCGCGCTGCCTCTGGAGAACCATGGACTTGGACTTGGAGGTGCTGATTCTCATCCCAGTCGCTTCACACTCAAGGACCCTGCCGAGAGTATAGACCTGGTCTACCGTTCCACGACCAGGACGAAAACCACACTGTTCGTCCTGGATCCGAGTTTCCTCCTCTCCATATCACATGAATAGACCTTACCGGGAAGGCTGAGGAGTGTGTTTCACGATAGTTGGAACACACCCTCCGGTTCCCCTTCTTAAAGAGAGGAACCACCACCCCGGTGTGCCAATCCAGAGGTACCACCCCCAATGTTCACGCGATGTTGCAGAGTCTTGTCAACCAAGACAGCCCCACAGTATCCAGAGCCTTAAGGAACTCATCCACCACCGGGGCCTTGCCACAGAGGAGCTTTTTAACTACCTAGGCAACCTAATCCCCAGAAATAGGAGAGTCCACCACAGATTCCCCAGGCACTGCTTGGCCTGTCGGTATGCCCGCTGCCTCTGGAGTCCCATGAGCCAAAAGGACCCGATAGGCTCTTTCTTCAGCTTGACGGCATCCCTCACTGCTGGTGGCCACCAGCGAGTTCTAGGATTACCGCCACGACAGGCACCAAACACCTTGCGGCCACAGCTCCAATCAGCAGGCTCGACAAGAGAGGCACGGAACATGGTCCACTCAGACTCAATGTCCAGCACCTCCCTCGTGACATGTTCAAAGTTCTTCCTTATGTTTGAACATTGTGTTTGTTATGGACAATCCGTGACGAGCACAAAAGTCCAATAACAAAGCACCACTTGGGTTCAGATCCGGGTGGCCATTTTTCCCAATCACGACTCTCCAGGTTTCACTGTCCTTGCCAACATGAGCATTGAAGTCCCCCAACAGAACAAGGGAATCACCCGAGGGAGCACTCTCCAGTACTCCCTCAAGGGAATCCAAAAAGAGTGGGTACTCTGAGCTGCTGTTTGGTGCGTAAACACAAACAACAGTCAGGACCCGTCACCCAACCCGAAGGCGGAGGGAAGCTACCATCTTGTCTACTGGGTTAAAGTCCAACGTGCAGGCTTTGAGCAACAACAATTGCCACCCCAGCCTCTCATTGCTTGCAACGCCAGAGTGGAAGAGAGTCCAGCCCCTCTTGAGAGAACAGGTTCCAGAGCCCTTGCTGTGCGTCGAAGTGAGTCCAACTATATCTACCCGGAACTTCTTCACCTCGCGCACCAGCTCAGGCTCTTTCCCTCCCAGCGAGGTGACGTTCCACGTCCCAAGAGCGAGCTTATGTAGCCGATAATCGGACTGCCAAGTGCCCTGCCTTCGGCTGCCGCCCAGTTCACACTGCATCCGACCTCTATGACCTCAATGGTCCCATGAGTGGTGAGCCCATTGGAGGGTTGACCCACGTTGCCTCTTCGAAATGAGCCCGGCAGGGCCCCATGGAGACAGGCCCGGCCACCAGTCGCTCGCCATCGTGCCCCACCTCTGCGCCTGGCTCCACAGGGGAGCCACGGTGACCTGCGCCTGGGCGAGAAAAAATCTAGGTCCTCGATTTGTACTTTTCATAAAAGTCTTTGAGCTGCTCTTTGTCTGATCCCTCACCTAGGACCTTTTCTCAGGGGATCCCGAGGCGTTCCCAGGCCAGCCGGGAGACATAGTGTTCCCAATTTGTCCTGGGTCTTCCCCGTGGCCTCCAGGATGACAGAGCTTCACCTTCACCAGGGGTGTCAAACTCAAATACAGAGTGGGCCAAAGTTTAAAACTGAACAAAGCCGCGGGCCAAGGTTGAACAAATTAACCTTTTAATAGGGACCCAAACACGTTTTGCATTGAATATTGAACAAGCAAGGCTTATATAACTTTATAGTGACATGCAAAATGGAGTTTCAAATAATAATAATAATAATTAAAAAATATCAATTGCATATCAAATATAATTTAAATAAAAATTGAATGCCTCTTTTCTATTTGCAGCCTTCTGAGGTAAATATCAACATTAACTTTATCCACAGGCTAATAAATTTGAAAATAAAATAACAATGAATAAAACAACCATTCAGGACTTTAAACTGCTCAGTTTGCAACACACTGATCTAATTTGATGTGCCCAAGCCAGATACCTGCCATCTTTTTTTAGATGCTAGTTCTTTAATGTCGGGGCTCAGGCTTTGAGCTGAGGCAACTTTCATTATCGAACAAGATGTTCAACGGTCATATCTCGTACACCCAATTCTAACATCATTCAGACCCAGTCACAAGATATGTGCAGCTACAGCACGCATACACAAATGAATGCAACGCATACTTCATCAACAGCGATACAGGTTACACTGAGGGTGTCAGTATAAAAAACTTTAACACTGTTAGAAATATACGCCACACTGTGAACCCACACCAAACAAAAATAAGAAACACTTTTCGGGAGAACATCCGCACCGTAACGCAACATAAACACAAAAGAACAAATACCCAGAATCTTTTGCAGCACTAACTCTTTCGGGACGCTACAAAATACACCCCCGCTACCACCAAACCTCCCCCCCCCCACACACACACACCTTGTAGCGTCTCGGAAGATTTAGTGCTACAAAGGGTTCTGGATATTTGTTGTGTTGTGTTTATGTTGTGTTACGGTGCGGATGTTCTCCCGAAATGTGTTTGTCATCCTTGTTTGGTGTGGATTCACAGTGTGGCGTATATTTCTAAAAGTGTTAAAGTTTTTTATTTGGCTACCGTCAGTGTAACCTGTATCGCTGTTGATGAAGTATGCGTTGCATTCAATTGTGTGTGGGTGCAGAAGCTGCACTGACATGAAACTGGGCTGGCACTCGTTTGACTAGCTGGAAAAAAAAAAAAAATTCGGGAGGAGTGCTGGAGTCACTCCCGGGAGGGTTGGCAAGTATTAGAAGTAGCGGCACTGCCGCAATGTATAATCGAAGGTCCAGCTTTAGTGTTAATTTGATATTGCCTCAAGGGCCAAGTCAAATTACACGTTGGGCCAAATTTGGCCCACGGGCCAAAGTTTGACACCCATGACCTTCACTGTAAAAAATTACTGTAAAAATAAAAAATTAAATTACAGTTATATACTCCATCCATCCATCCATGTTCTACCGCTTATTCCCTTCGGGGTCGCTGGAGCCTATCTCAGCTACAATCGGGCGGAAGGCGGGGTACACCCTGGACAAGTCGCCACCTCATCGCAGGGCCAACACAGATAGATAGACAACATTCACACTCACATTCACACACTAGGGCCAATTTAGTGTTGCCAATCAACCTATCATGTTCTTCTTAAATGCAGTTAAGTACTGTAAATTTTGTTGCATTTTTCAAAAAATATCGACCAGCAGTAAGTTACTGTAAAACCTACAGTGTAATTCAGTATTTTTCAGACTTGTTTCTTGGGTCCGCCCACAATTCGTCCAACCGAGCTTCATTTCACCTGGCCTGCTAAATCTGCTAAATTTCACCACCTGCTAAATCCATCCTACTGCATCGTGTGTTTTTGATAACAAGGTAAGAGTCACTTGTACCTTGATGTGTCATTTTCTGTTTGAATTACTTTATATATATATTTATAAAGTCCGAAATGTCAGCATCACAGACACTATCGTTGACCACGCGCATGTACCGCCGCATGCTAGCTAGCTAAGTTTTCTTCTTTTTTGTCATAGTCATCATAAAAGATGATAACTTGCAACATATGTGCTACGACTTGCAGCAATGTATTTGCGTATGTTAGACACATGCGAAGTCATAGTTGTATGCCTAATGCATCGTTTAAGTGTGCTTTCCCTAAATGCACAAGAGTTTTTTCCAACTTCTCAGCCTTCAAAACTCACAGCCGTCGTCATAAATATGGCAAGAGTAGGACTGATATGTATAGCGCAGAAGGTTTACCTTGTAATATTGTCTCATGTAGCGCGAAGTGCGATGATATACGGGCCTTTCTCCTGCATTTGAAAAGTCATATTACCGAAGGTAGGACAGTTACGTGCCCCTTCAGTCAATGTAAAAAAAGATTTACAGTTAAGTCTACTTTCACATCGCACGTGTCAAGGAAGCACTACGGCTACACTGAACGAAGTTTGACTTGCTCAACAGCAAATCCAAGCAGCTCTTGTGTTATTAACACTGATGATGACTATTGTGATATGCAACTTGAGAATTCAGGATATTCCTGTTATGAAGACATGGAGGTCTACTTGCATTAAAAAAATGTTCACAGCACTGAAAAAAGGTTGAGAACCACTGCCTTAGGACAGTGGTTCTCAACCTTTTTTCAGTGATGTACCCCTGTGAACATTTTTTAAATTCAAGTACCCCCTAATCAGAGCAAAGCATTTTTGGTTGAAAAAAAGAGATAAAGAAGTAAAATACAGCACTATGTCATCTGTTTCTGATTTATTAAATTGTATAACAGTGCAAAATATTGCTCATTTGTTGTGGTCTTTCTTGAACTATTTGGAAAAAAAGATGTAAAAATAACTAAAAACTTGTTGAAAAATAAACAAGTGATTCAATTATAAATAAATATTTTTACACATAGAAGTAATCAACTTAAAGTGCCCTCTTTGGGGATTGCAATAGAGATCCATCTGGATTCATGAACTTCATTCTCAACATTTCTTCACAAAAAAAGAAATCTTTAACATCAATATTTATGGAACATGTCCACTACGCTTTAACCAAGCCTCCATTGTTTTCTACATGGATAGTTGATTGACAGTTGGTGCCATGTGGCACCGCCAGGTAGGGTCAAACCATCATGGCATGGGGGAAACTCTGGCTTTATGGTAATGAATGGAATAGCCTACTTGATTAGTTGTTCAGTTTATGAACTTACATTCATATTTTGTCGAAGTATTATTCAATAAATATATTTATAAAGGATTTTTGAATTGTTGCTATTTTTAGAATATTAAAATAAAATCTCACGTACCCCTTGGCATACCTTCAAGTACCCCCAGGAGTACGCGTACCCCCATTTGAGAACCACTGCCTTAGGAGACTAGATGTAAACAGAGGAAAGAGAGAGCGAGTGAGGTGGCCATTCCAAATACTTTTAAAATGCTACCCATATTGGATACTGTTTAGGAACATAAACTGCATTTCTTGACTGTACCAGTTGCTGGTGACAAAGTCACAATAAAACGTTGGATGATCAGCATGGAAGGTGATGTCATCTGCAAAGGCGTCCAACCTAGCTTAATCTCAGGGCTTGCTGCCCTTCTTGCCACCTACTATGTGTTCAACTTGGAATACCAAGAGGAAGGTCCTCGGACATTGGAATTTGTTCAAAGGTAAATCCTCTTGATACTGTTAAAATACTGTTAGGATATTTTATTTTATATTTCTCACCTCTGTTCAGGAATTTGACTTGTCATTTCCCCAATTGTGTGCCTTAAATCAATGACTCTTCTGTTCCTTTGTGGACCTTCTTATTAGGGACCGAAGCACCAGTTTGACTCTAGGATACAGAGAAGGTAGGTAATGTGCAGGTAAAGATATGTTGACTGGGTCAAAGAAGGAAGCACCTGTTTGACCCCAGGATGCAGAAAAAGTAGATAATTTGCAGGTAAAGACATGTTGACTGGATGATGGCAGGAAGCACCAGCTTGACCCGAGAATGCAGAGCAAGTAGGTAATGTGCGGGTGAAGATATGTTGAATGGGTAAAGGCAGGAAGCACCAGTGTGACCCCACTATGCAGGGAAGGTAGGTAATGTGCGGGTGAAGGTATGTTGAATGGGTGAAAGAAGGAAGCGCAGGTGTGGTCGAGGCCATGCAGACAAGGTAGGTATGTGCAGGTGAAGATATGTTGTATGGTGAAAGAAAGAAGCACCAGTGTGACCCAAGGATGCAGGGAAGGTAGGTAATGTGCAGGAAAAGATATGTTGAATGGGTGAAGGCAGGAAACACCAGCTAGACGCCAGGATACAGAGAAGGTAGGTAATGTGCAGGTAAAGATATGTTGAATGAGTAAAGGCAGGAAACACCAGCTTGACTCCAGGATATAGAGAAGGTAGGTAATGTGCAGGTAAAGATATGTTGAATGGGTAAAGGTAGAAAGCACCAGCGTGACCACACTATGCAGAGAAGGTAGGTAATGTGCAGGTAAAGATATGTTGAATGGGTAAAGGCAAGAAGCACCAGTGTGACCCCAGGATGCAGAGAAGATAGGTAATGAGCAGGTAACGATATGTTAAATGGGTGAAAGCAGGAAACATCAGCGTAAATACACGGTCCCGTAGATGGAGAGAAAACATGAATAGAGAGAGGGGTTGGGGAGGCTTTAGCATTGTCTTCCTCTCTGAATTTGTCTTAATGGGTTTTAGAGCATTCACTCATCTACAGCTGTGGTTATGGTATAGGCTCACATATATCCTAAAATTGATATTAATATTTGTGCAGTGCATATTCCTAAATAACAATGTGAGGGGGGTTCTGTATCGACTACAAGTAATCTTCAATCACAACAGAATATCTAATATGCTTTCTCTCTTTTTTAGGCGATTCATTGGCGTTAACCCTGAGAGGGGAACAAAGGGTAGCCAGGGAAAGGTGGTGTCCAAGAAGACCGGGAAGCTGGTCCAGAAAAAGGCAGCAACTGTAAATCCTCACGTAGCCACCCTTATAAAACATCTCACAGACTTTGAGTGGGGCTTTATGTAGCCGACAACTAAACACTGGACTCGTGTTCAGTGTTTTGTCTCCAGTTAGAAATTAAGTGGACATGTTATACATGTTAAAATGCTTTACTGAAAATAAGAAGAATGCACTAAATGTACATTGAATGTATTTGATGCACTTTAAAATAATTGGTTAATAAAAACATAATCTTGCAAGGCCATTTCTCCAGTAATTTTTATGCCAGCAGATTGCAGGGGTTTTGATTTTGAAAAATTAAAAGTTCAACTCATTAACTTCTAGTGGCATTATACTGTAAAGCTCAGTCTATAGTGCTCACAATTATTTTACTGTAATTAACTGTTAATGGATATTACAGTAGATACACTAAAATAACAGTGTAATGCCGCTAAACAGATGACAGTATTATGCTGTGAAGCGTATATTTGATACAGCACAGTACTGTGATACTTTTTACAGTAATAAACTGTAGTGATAAATCACAGTATGTGTGCTGTAGAAAAACAGTTTTATAATGGAACCATTAGCTGCCAGTAGGTTACTGTAATTAAACGGTGAAAATTCTTACAGTAAGGGAGAGACCCGCCACCCAGCGGAGAAAACTCATTTCGGCCGCCAGCCTGTGCATCTCACGATCCACTCTTCCCTCACTCATGAACAAGACTCCAGGTACTTGAACTCATCCACTTGGGGCAAGATCTCCTGCCCAACCTCGAAATGGCACTCCATCCTTTCCCGGGCGAGAACCTCGGACTTGGAGGTGCTGATTCTCATCCCAGTCGCTTCACACTCGGCTGCGAACCAATCCAATGAGAGCTGAAGATCCTGGCCAGTTAAAGCCATAAGGACCACATCATCTGCAAAAAGGAGAGACCTAATCCTGCAGCCACCAAACCGGATCCCCTCAACGCCATGACTGCGCCTAGAAATTCTGTCCATAAAATTTATGAACACATTTGGTGACAAAGGGCAGCCAACTTATTGCTGGCAATGCGGACCAAGCTCTGACACTGATCATACAGGGAGCGACCCGCCACAATCAGACATGCCGATACCCCATACTATCTGAGCACTCCCCACAGGACTTCCCGGGGTGGCCACGGTCGAATGTCTTCTCCAAGTCCACAAAGCACATGTAGACTGGTTGGACAAACTCCCATGCACACTCAAGGACCCTGCCGAGAGTATAGAGCTGGTCTACCGTTCCACGACCAGGACGAAAACCACACTGTTCGTCCTGGATCCGAGGTTCCTCCTCTCCAGTACACATGAATAGACCTTACCGGGAAGGCTGAGGAGTGTGATCTACGATAGTTGATCCGGTTCCCCTTCTTAAAGAGAGGAACCACCACCCCGGTCTGCCAATCCAGAGGTACCGCCCCTGATGTCCACGCGATGTTGCAGAGTCTTGTCAACTAAAACAGCCCCACAGCATCCAGAGCCTTAAGGAACTCCGGATGGAGCTCATCCACCACCGGGGCCTTGCCACCGAGGAGCTTTTAAAACTACCGTGGCAACCTCAGCCCCAGAAATAGGAGAGCCCACCACAGATTCCCCAGGCACTGCTTGGCCTGTCGGTATGCCCGCTGCCTCTGGAGTCCCATGAGCCAAAAGGACCAGATAAGCTCTTTCTTCAGCTTGACGGCATCCCGCACTGCTGGTGGCCACCAGCGGGTTCTAGGATTACCGCCACGACAGGCACCAAACACCTTGCGGCCACAGCTCCAATCAGCTGGCTTGACAAGAGAGGCACGGAACATGATCCATTCAGACTCAATGTCCAGCACCTCCTTTGTGACATGTTCAAAGTTCCTCCGGAGGTAGAAAAAGAAACTCTCTCTGACAGGAGACTGCTAGGCATTCCCAAAAGACTCTCACAATGCGTTTGGGCCTGCCAGGTCTGTCCGGGATCCTACCCCACCATCGGAGCCAGCTCACCAGGTGGTGATCGGTAGAAAGCTCGCCCCTCTCTTCACCCGAGTGTCCAAAACATGAGGCCGCAAATCCCATGACACAACTACAAAGTCAATAATGGAACTGCGGCCGAGGGTGTCCTGGTGCCAAGTGCACATATGGACACCCTTATGTTTGAACATTGTGTTTGTTATGGACAATCCGTGACGAGCACAAAAGTCCAATAATAAAGCACCACTTGGGTTCAGATCCGGGTGGCCATTTTTCCCAATCACGACTCTCCAGGTTTCAAAGTCGTTGCCAACATGAGCGTTGAAGACCCCCAGCAGAACAAAGGAATCACCCGAGGGAGCACTCTCAAGGGAATCCAAAAAGAGTGGGTAGTCTGAGCTGCTGTTTGGTGCGTAAACACCAACAACAGTCAGGACCCGTCACCCAACCCGAAAGTGGAGGGAAGTTACCATCTCGTCTTCTGGGTTAAGTCCAACGTGCAGGCTTTGAGCCGGGGGGCAACAAGAATTGCCAACCCAGCCTCTCATTACTTGCAACGCCAGAGTGGAAGAGAGTCCAACCCCTCTTGAGAGAACAGGTTCCAGAGCCCTTGCTGTGCGTCGAAGTGAGTCCAGCTTTATCTAGCCGGGAACTTCTCCACCTCGCGAGGTGACGTTCCACGTCCCAAGAGCGAGCTTATGTAGCCGATAATCGGACCGCCAAGTGCCCTGCCTTCGGCTTCCGCCCAGCTAACACTGCACCCGACCTCTATGACCCAGCCCATGAGTGGTGAGCCTATTGCAGGAGGGACCCACGTTGCCTCTTCGAGCTGGGCCCCATGGGCACCAGTCGCTCGCCATCGTGCCCCACCTCTGGGCCTGGCTCCACAGGGGAGCCACGGTGACCCGCGTCCGGGCGAGAAAATATCTAGGTCCTCGATTTGTACTTTTCATAAAGGTCTTTGAGCTGCTCTTTGTCTGATTCCTCACCTAGGACCTGTTTGTCTTGGGGGACCCTACCAGGGGGCATAGAAGCTCCTAGGATCAGTGGGACACGCAAACCACAAAGGTGGCGGCTCAGAAAGCAGGTTATATAAACATAACTCCAAAACCAAACATGCAAGATGTCTAAACATGCCTGTAATATTGTATCAATGTGAGTTTTACTAGAATCGCTTGTTTTTTTAAGGCTTGCAAACACAAAAAGTTTTTTTTACTCAATATGACAGTAAGTTCTTAAAATGCTGAGATAATGTGAAAAAAAGCAATACAAATGTATTCCAACATAATTCCTAAACCAAACATGCAAAATGTCTAAAAATGCCTGTAATATTGAATCCATGTGAGTTTTACTAGAATGATTTGTTTTTGTAAGGTTTGCAAATACAAAAATTGAGTTTTATGACAGACACAAGTTAGTTTTTTTACTCATTATAACAGTATAGATGTCATACTATATATTAAAGTTATATAAACATAACTCCAAAACCAAACGTGCATTATGTCCAAAATTGCCTGTAATATTGTATAGATGTGAGTTTTACTAGAATCAGGTTTGCAAATACAAAAATTGGGTTTTATGACAGTATACTGTCACACTCAATATGACAGTATAACTGTCATACTAAATCCATCCATTTTCTTCCGCTTATCCGAGGTCGGGTTGCGGGGGCAGCAGCCTAAGCAGAGAGCCCAGACTTCCCTCTCCCCAGCCACTTCGTCCAGCTCTTCTCGGGGGATCCCGAGGCGTTCCCAGGCCATAGTCTTTCCAATGTATCCTAGGTCTTCCCCATGGCCTCCTGCCGTTCGGACCTAGGGAGGCGTTCGGGTGGCATCCTGAGCAGATGCCCGAACCACCTCATCTGGCTCCTCTTAATGTGGAGGAGCAGCGGCTTTACACTGAGTTCCTCCCAGATGACAGAGCTTCTCACCCTATCTCTAAGGGAGAGACCCACCACCCGGCGGAGGAAACTAATTTCGGCCGCTTGTACCCGTGACCTTGTCCTTTCGGTCATAACCCAAAGCTCATGACCATAGGTGAGGATGGGAACGTTGATCGACCGGTAAATTGAAAGCTTTTCCTTCTGGCTCAGCTCCTTCTTCACCACAACGGATCGATATAGCGTCCTCATTACTGAAGACGCCGCACCGATCCGCCTGTAGATCTCAAAATCCACTCTATCCTCACTCGTGAACAAGACTCCTAGGAACTTGAACTCCTTCACTTGGGGCAAGATCTCTTTCCCAACCTCGAGATGGCACTCCACCCTTTCCCGGGCGAGAACCATGGACTCGGACTCGGAGGTGCTGATTCTCATCCCAGTCGCTTCACTGCGAACCGATCCAATGAAAGCTGAAGATCTTGGCCAGTTGAAGCCATCAGGACCACATCATCTGCAAAAAGCAGTGACCTAATCCTGCAGCCACCAAACCAGGCGCAGTCATGGCGTTGAGGGGATCCTCAAAGCCATGACTGCGCCTAGATATTCTGTCCATTAAAGTTATGAACAGAATCGGTGACAAAGGGCAGCCTTGGCGGAGTCCAACCCTCACTGGAAAGGGGTCCGACATACTGCCGGCAATGCGGACCAAGCTCTGACACTGATCATACAGGGAGACATCCGCCACAATCAGACATGCCGATACTCCATACTCTCTGAGCACTCCCCACAGGATTTACCGGGGACCAAGGTCGAATGTCTTCTCCAAGTCCACAAAACTTATGTAGACTGGTTGGGCAAACTCCCATGCACACTCAAGGACCCTGCCGAGAGTATAGAGCTGGTCTACCGTTCCACGACCAGGACGAAAACCACACTGTTCGTCCTGGATCCGAGGTTCCTCCTCTCCATTACACATGAATAGACCTTACCGGGAAGGCTGAAGAGTGTGATCTACGATAGTTGGAACACACCCTCCGGTTCCCCTTCTTAAAGAGAGGTACCACCACCCCGGTCTGCCAATCCAGAGGTACCGCCCCCGATGTAGACGCAATGTTGCAGAGTCTTGTCAACCAAGACTGCCCCACAGCATCCAGAGCCTTAAGGAACTCCGGACGGAGCTCATACCCCCGGGGCCTTGCCACCGAGGAGCTTTTTAACTACCTTGGCAACCTCAGCCCCAGAAATAGGAGAGCCCACCACAGACTTCCCAGGCACTGTTTCCTCATAGGAAGACGTGTTGGTGGGACTGAGGAGGTCTCGCTTGGCCTGTCGGTATGCCCACTGCCTCTGGAGTCCCATGAGCCAAAAGGACCCGGTGGCTCTTTCTTCAGCTTGACAGCATCCCTCACTGCTGGTGGATTACCGCCACGACAGGCACCAAACACCTTGCGGCCACAGCTTCAATCAGCTGGCTCAACAAGAGAGGAACGGTCCAGAACATGGTCCACTCAGACTCAATGTCCAGCACCTCCCTCGTGACATGTTCAAAGTTCTTCCGGACATGTTCAAAGTTCTTCAGGAGACTCTGCTAGGTGTTCCCAGCAGACCCTTACAATACGTTTGGGCCTGCCAGGTCTGACCGGCATCCTCCCCTACCATCGGAGCCAGCTCACCACCAGGTGGTGGTTGGTGGAAAGCTCTGCCCCTCTCTTCACCGAGTGTCCAAAACATGAGGCCGCAAATCCCATGACACAACTACAAAGTCAATCATGCGGCCGAGGGTGCCCTTGTGCCAAGTGCACATATGGACACCCTTATGTTTGAACATTGTGTTTGTTATGGACAATCCGTGACGAGCACAAAAGTCCAATAATAAAGCACCACTTGGGTTCAGATCCGGGTGGCCATTTTTCCCAATCACGACTCTCCAGGTTTCAAAGTCGTTGCCAACATGAGCGTTGAAGTCCACCAGCAGAACAAGGGAATCACCCGCGGGAGCACTCTCCAGTACTCCCTCAAGGGAATCCAAAAAGAGTTGGTACTCTGAGCTGCTGTTTGGTGTGTAAACACAAACAACAGTCAGGACCCGTCACCCAACCCGAAGGCTGAAGGAAGTTACCATCTCGTCTATTGGGTTTAAAGTCCAACGTGCAGGCTTTGAGCCGGCGGGCAACAAGAATTGCCACCCCAGCCTCTCATTAGTTGCAACGCCAGTGTGGAATCTCTTCCACTCTGGCGTTGCAAGTAATGAAAGTTCAGCTCAGTCCAGCCCCTCTGAGAGAACAGGTTCCAGAGCCCTTGCTGTGAGTCCAACTATATCTAGCCGGGAACGTCTCCACCTCATGCACCAGCTCAGGCTCCTTCCCTCCCAGCGAGGTGACGTTCCATGTCCCAAGAGCGAGCTTATGTAGCCGATAATCGGACCACCAAGTGCCCTGCCTTCGGCTGCCGCCCAGCTCACACTGCACCCTCTATGACCCAGCCCATGAGTGGTGAGCCCTGGAGGGGGGATCCACGTTGCCTCTTCGAGCTGAGCACGGCTGGGCCCCATGGGGACTGACCCGTCAATCGCCATCGTGCCACACCTCTGGGCCTGGCTCCACAGGGGAGCCACGGTAACCTGCGTCCGGGCGAGAAAAAATCTAGGTCCTCAATTGTACTTTTAATAAAGGTCTTTGAGCTGCTCTTTGTCTGATCCCTCACCTAGGAACTGTTTGTCTTGGGAGACCATAGAAGCCCCCGGACAACATAGTTCCTGGATCAGTGGGACACGCAAACCACAAGGGTGGCGGCTCAGAGAGCAGGTTATATAAATATAACTCCAAAACCAAACATGCAATATGCCTAAACATGCCTGTAATATTGTATCAATGTGAGTTTTCCTAGAATCGGTTGTTTTTGTAAGGTTTGCAAATACAAAAATTAGGTTTTACTCACAATGACAAAATCACACTCAATATGACAGTTATTTAAACATAACTCATAAACCACACAAAAAAATGGCTAATAATGCCTGAAATAATGAATCATTGGGAGTTTTACTGAGTTTTACATTTTGCAAACTATGCTATGCTATGCTATTTTTTTACTTGACTGTAATGTTCTTAGAACCCTGATATAAAGGGAAAAAAGCAATAAAAATGTATTTAAACCTAACTCCTAAACAACACATGCAAAATGGCTAATAATGCCTAGGGAGACATGTAACGTTGTTAGTTTAAAAAAATGATCTTTTGTAAAGATATCAAAGACACAAGCTAGTTTTTTTTATTCTATATGACAGTATAACAGTCATACTAAATATGAAAGTTCTTTAAACATAACTCCAAAACCAAACATGTGTCATGTCTAAAAATGCCTGTAATAATGTATTTATGTGAGTTTGTAAGGTTTGCAAAAACAAAAAGTAGTTTTTTACTCAATATGAAAGTAATGTTCTTAGAATCCTGAGATAATTCGAGAAAAGCAATACAAATGTATTCAAACACAAATTTTAAACCAAACATGTAAAATGTGTAAAAATGCCTGTAATATTGAATCTATATAAGTTTTACTAGAATCAATTGTTTTTGTAAGGTTTGCAAATACAAAAATTAGGTTTTACACATAATGACATTAAAACTGTAACACTCAATATGACAATTATTTATTTATAACTCCTAACCACACATGAAACATGTCTAATAATGCGTGAAAAAATGTATCTTTGTGAGTGTTACTAGAAACATTTTCTTTTGTAAGGTTTGCAAAGACAGGTTAGTTTTTTTTACTCAATATGACAGTATAACTGCCACACTCAATATGACAGTTATTTAAACATAACTCTTAAACTACACATGAAAAATGATTAACAATGCCTGAAATAATGCATTCTTGTAAGTTTTACTCGAAACATATGCTTTTTTAAGGCTTGCAAACACAAAAATTATTTTTTTACTCAATATGACAGTAATGTTCTAAAATTCTGAGAAAATACGAACAAATTAATAAAAATGATTCCAACATAATTCCTAAACCAAACATGCAAAATGTCTAAAAATGTCTGTAATATTGAATCCATGTGAGTTTTACTAGATTTAAATGATTTTGTAAGGTTTGCAAATACATAAATTAGGTTTTACTTACCATGTCATAACTGACAGTATATGACAGTTATTTAACCATAACTCAAACCACACATGAAAAATGGCTAATAATCTCTGAAATAATGCATCCTTGGCCGTTTTACTCGAAACACATGCTTTTTTAAATCTTGCAAACACAAAAAGTAGTTTTTTACCTCAATATGACTGTAATGTTCTTAAAATCCTGAGATAATGCGAAAAAAGCGATAAAAATGTATTTAAACATTACTCCTAAACAACATATGCAAAATGGCTAATAATGCCTGGAAACATGTATCTTTGTTAGTTTTACTGGAAAAATGATCTTTTGTAAAGTTTGCAAAGACACAAGCCAGTTTTTTTTTATTCAATATGACAGTATAACAGTCATATTAAATATGAAAGTTATATAAACATAACTCCAAAACCAAACATGTGTCATGTCTAAAAATGCCTGTAATAATGTATTAATGTGAGTTTGTAAGGTTTGCAAAAACAAAAACTAGTTTTTTACTCAATATGAAAGTAATGATCTTAGAATCCTGAGATAATGCGAAAAAAGCAATAAAAAAATATTTGAACACAACTCCTAAACAACCCAGGCAAAATGGGTAATAATGCCTGGAGACATGTATTTTTGTTAGTTTTACTAGAAAATGTATCTTTTGTAAAGTTTGCAAAGACACAAGCTAGTTGTTTTTATTCAATAAGACAGTATAACAGTCATACTAAATATGAAAGTTATATAAACATAACTCCAGAACCAAACGTGTGTCATGTCTAAAATTGCCTATAATAATGTATTTATGTGAGTTTGTAAGGTTTGCAAAAACAAAAAGTAGTTTTTTACTCAATATGAAAGTAAGGATTTTAGAATCCTGAGATAATGCGAAAAAAGCAATAAAATGTATTTAAACATAATTCCTAAACAACCCAGGCAAAATGGCTAATAATGCCTGGAGACATGTATCTTTGTTAGTTTTACTAGAAAAATGATCTTTTGTAAGGATATCAAAGACACAAGCTAGTTTTTTTTATTCAATATGACAGTATAACAGTCCTACTAAATATGAAAGTTATCAAAACATAACTCCAAAACCAAACATGTGTTATGTCTAAAAATGCCTGTAATAATGTATTTATGTGAGTTTGTAAGGTTTGCAAAAACAAAAAGTAGTTTTTTACTCAATATGAAAGTAATGATCTAAGAATCCTGAGATAATGCGAAAAAAGCAATAAAAATGTATTTAAACATAATTCCTAAACAACCCATGCAAAATGGGTAATAATGCCTGGAGACATGTATCTTTGTTAGTTTTACTAGAAAAATGATCTTTTGTAAAGTTTGCATAGACACAAGCTAGTTTTTTTATTTATTTAATATGACAGTATAACAGTCATACTAAATATAAAAGTTATATAAACATAACTCCAAAACCAAACATGTGTCATGTCTAAAAATGTCTGTAATAATGTATTTATGTGAGTTTGTAAGGTTTGCAAAAACAAAAAGTAGTGTTTTACTCAATATGAAAGTAATGATCTTAGAATCCTGAGATAATGCGAAAAAAGCAATAAAAATGTATTCAAACACAACTTTTAAACCAAACATGTAAATTGTCTAAAAATGCCTGTAATATTGAATCTATGTAAGTTTTACTAGAATCAGTTGTTTTTGTAAGGTTTGCAAATACACAAATTAGGTTTTACACATAATGACATTATAACTTTAACACTCAATATGAAAGTTATTTAATTATAACTCCTAAATACACATGAAACATGTCTAATAGCGTGAAAAAAATTATCTTTGTGAGTGTTGCTAGAAACATTTTCTTTTGTAAGGTTTGCAAAGACACAAGTTAGTTTTTTTTTAACTCAATATGACAGTATAACGCCACACTCAATATGACAGTTATTCAAACATAACTCCTAAACCACACCTGAAAAATGGCTAATAATGCCTGAAATAATGCATCTTTGGGAGTTTTACTGGAAACATATGCTTTTTTTAAGGCTTGCAAACACAAAAATTATTTTTTTACTCAATATGACAGTAATGTTCTAAAAATCCTGAGATAATGTGAAAAAAGCAATACAAATGTATTACAACATAATTCCTCAACCAAACATGCAAAATGTCTGAAAATGCCTGTAATATTGAATCCATGTGAGTTTTATTTGAATCAGTTGTATGGTTTGCTAATACAAAAATTGGGTTTTATGACAAACACAAGTTAGTTATTTTACTCAATATAACAGTTTAGCTGTCATACTATGTATGAAAGTTATATAAACATAACTCCAAAACCAAACTTGCATTATGTCCAAAACTGCCTGTAATATTGTATATATGTGAGTTTTACTAGAATCAGGGTTGCAAATACAAAAATTGGGTTTTATGACAGTATACTGTCACACTCAATATGACAGTTATTTAAACATAACTCAAACAACACATGCAAAATGGCTAATAATGCCTGGAGCATGTATCTTAGTTAGTTTTACTAGAAAAATGGTATTTTGTAAGGTTTGCAAAGACACAAGTTAGTTGTTTTTTTTATTCAATATGACAGTATAACTTTCTAAATATGAAAGTTATATAAACATAACTCTAAAACCAAACATGCATTATGTCTAAAAATGCCTGTAGTGTTGTATCTGTGTGAGTTTAACTAGATTTAGTTGTTTTTGTAAGGTTTGCAAATACAAAATAAGGGTTTTACTCACTATGACAGTTTACTGTCACACTCAATCTGACAGTTATTTATTTAAATATAACTCCTAAACCACACATGCAAAATGGCTAATAATGCCTGGAGATATGTATCTTTGTGAGTTTTACTAGAAACATTATATTGTGTAAGGTTTAGTTAGTTTTTGTACTCAATCTGACAGTATAACTGTCATTCTAAATCCATCCATTTTCTTCCGCTTATCCGAGGTCGGGTTGCGGGGGCAGCAGCCTGAGCAGAAAATCCCAGACTCCCCTCTCCCCAGCCACTTCGTCCAGCTCTTCTCGGGGTATTCCGAGGTGTTCCCAGGCCAGCCGGGGACATAGTCTTTCCAATGTGTCCTAGGTCTTCCCCGTGGCCTCCTGCCACACCTCCCTAGAGGCGTTCGGGTGGCATCCTGAGCAGATGCCCGAACCACCTCATGGCTCCTCTCAATGTGGAGGAGCAGCGGGTTTACTTTGAGTACCTCCCGGATGACAGAGCTTCTCACCCTGTCTCTAAGGGAGAGACTCACCACCCGGCAGAGGAAACGCATTTCGGCCGCTTGTCCTTTCGGTCATAACCCAAAGCTGGGAACGTAGATCGACGGTAAATTGAGAGCTTTTCCTTCTGGCTCAGCTCCTTCTTCACCACAACGGATCGATATAGCGTCCTCAATACTGAAGACGCCGCACCAAACCGCCTGTGGATCTCTCGATCCACTCTATCCTCACTCGTGAACAAGACTCCTAGGTACTTGAACTCCTCCACTTGGGGCAAGATCTCCTCCCCAACCTGGAGATGGCACTCGACCCTTTCCTGCGTGGACTTGGACTTGGAGGTGCTGATTCTCATCCCAGTCGCTTCACACTCAAGGACCCTGCCGAGAGTATAGACCTGGTCTACCGTTCCACGACCAGGACGAAAACCACACTGTTCGTCCTGGATCCGAGTTTCCTCCTCTCCAGTACACATGAATAGACCTTACCGGGAAGGCTGAGGAGTGTGTTTCACGATAGTTGGAACACACCCTCCGGTTCCCCTTCTTAAAGAGAGGAACCACCACCCCGGTCTGCCAATCCAGAGGTACCGCCCCCAATGTTCACGCGATGTTGCAGAGTCTTGTCAACCAAGACAGCCCCACAGTATCCAGAGCCTTAAGGAACTCATCCACCACCGGGGCCTTGCCACAGAGGAGCTTTTTAACTACCTAGGCAACCTAAGCCGCAGAAATAGGAGAGTCCACCACAGATTCCCCAGGCACTGCTTGGCCTGTCGGTATGCCCGCTGCCTCTGGAGTCCCATGAGCCAAAAGGACCCGATAGGCTCTTTCTTCAGCTTGACGGCATCCCTCACTGCTGGTGGCCACGAGCGAGTTCTAGGATTACCGCCTGCTGATTGCGGCCACAGCTCCAATCAGCAGGCTCGACAAGAGAGGCACGGAACATGGTCCACTCAGACTCAATGTCCAGCACCTCCCTCGTGACATGTTCAAAGTTCTTCCTTATGTTTGAACATTGTGTTTGTTATGGACAATCCGTGACAAGCACAAAAGTCCAATAACAAAGCACCACTTGGGTTCAGATCCGGGTGGCCATTTTTCCCAATCACGACTCTCCAGGTTTCACTGTCCTTGCCAACATGAGCATTGAAGTCCCCCAACAGAACAAGGGAATCACCCGAGGGAGCACTCTCCAGTACTCCCTCAAGGGAATCCAAAAAGAGTGGGTACTCTGAGCTGCTGATTGGTGCGTAAACACAAACAACAGTCAGGACCCGTCACCCAACCCGAAGGCGGAGGGAAGCTACCATCTCGTCTACTGGGTTAAAGTCCAACGTGCAGGCTTTGAGCAACAACAATTGCCACCCCAGCCTCTCATTGCTTGCAACGCCAGAGTGGAAGAGAGTCCAGCCCCTCTTGAGAGAACAGGTTCCAGAACCCTTGCTGTGCGTTGAAGTGAGTCCAACTATATCTAGCCAGAACTTCTTCACCTCGCGCACCAGCTCAGGCTCTTTCCCTCCCAGCGAGGTGACGTTCCACGTCCCAAGAGCGAGCTTATATAGCCGATAATCGGACCGCCAAGTGCCCTGCCTTCGGCTGCCACCCAGTTCACACTGCATCCGACCTCTATGACCTCAATGGGCCCATGAGTGGTGAGCCCATTGGAGGGTTGACCCACGTTGCCTCTTCGAGGCAGGGCCCCATGGAGACAGGCCCGGCCACCAGTCGCTCGCCATCGTGCCCCACCTCTGCGCCTGGCTCCACAGGGGAGCCACGGTGACCTGCGCCTGGGCGAGAAAAAATCTAGGTCCTCGATTTGTACTTTTCATAAAGGTCTTTGAGCTGCTCTTTGTCTGATCCCTCACCTAGGACCTTTTCTCAGGGGATCCCGAGGCGTTCCCAGGCCAGCCGGGAGACATAGTGTTCCCAATGTGTCCTGGGTCTTCCCCGTGGCCTCCAGGATGACAGAGATTCACCTTCACCAGGGGTGTCAAACTCAAATACAGAGTGGGCCAAAGTTTAAAACTGAACAAAGCCACGGGCCAAGGTTGAACAAATTAACCTTTTAATAGGGACCCAAACAAGTTTTGCATTGAATATTGAACAAGCAAGGCTTATATAACTTTATAGTGACATGCAAAATGGAGTTTCAAATAATAATAATAATAATTAAAAAATATCAATTGCATATCACATACAATTTAAATAAAAATTGAATGCCTCTTTTCTATTTGCAGCCTTCTGAGGTAAATATCAACATTAACTTTTTCCACAGGCTAATAAATTTGAAAATAAAATAACAATGAATAAAACAACCATTCAGGACTTTAAACTGCTCAGTTTGCAACACACTGATCTAATTTGATGTGCCCAAGCCAGATACCTAGCATCTTTTTTTAGATGCTAGTTCTTTAATGTCGGGGCTCAGGCTTTGAGCTGAGGCAACTTTCATTATCGAACGAAGGTGTTCAACAGTCATATCTCGTACACCCAATTCTAACATCAGTCACACCCAGACACAATATATGTTCAGCTTCAGCACGCATACACAAATGAATGCAACGCATACTTCATCAACAGCGATACAGGTTACACTGAGGGTGCCAGTATAAAAAACTTTAACACTGTTAGAAATATACTCCACACTGTGAACCCACACCAAACAAAAATAAAAAACACTTTTCGGGAGAACATCCGCACCGTAACATAACATAAACACAAAAGAACAAATACCCAGAATCTTTTGCAGCACTAACTCTTTCGGGACGCTACAAAATACACCCCCGCTACCACCAAACCTCCCACCCCCCCACACACACCTTGTAGCGTCCCGGAAGATTTAGTGCTACAAAGGGTTCTGGGTATTTGTTGTGTTGTGTTTATGTTGTGTTACGGTGCGGATGTTCTCCCGAAATGTGTTTGTCATTCTTGTTTGGTGTGGATTCACAGTGTGGCGTATATTTCTAAAAGTGTTAAAGTTTTTTATTTGGCTACCGTCAGTGTAACCTGTATCGCTGTTGATGAAGTATGCGTTGCATTCAATTGTGTGTGTGTGTTGGTGCTTCTGAGTAACCCCTGGCTGCAGCCCGCAGATCGAGGAGGGGCTTATTTTCCCTCAATGTGGGCGGGCTCAACGTTGAGCCCGCGGGCTCCATCTGGTGGCGGAGATCCGAATATGGAAAAAGGTTCATGTATTTGATAGACTTAGACATTCCTACTTTTAACTTGTCAAATGTGTTTTTTTACCATGAAAAAAAAAAAAAAAAAAAAAAATATATATATATATATATATATATATATATATATATATATATATATATATATATATATATATATATATATATATATATATATATATATATATATATATATATATAAACCATAGCATTTACCATGAAAAAAAAGAATAATAATTATATATAAACCATAGCATTTCCAAAAGAGTATAGACACATATTATTTTGCACACTCAATTATATTAGCTAAGTCAAATAAACCAAAGACAGAATACTTTGCATCATTGGTTTTATTTTTCACCCCAGGTTAAAAATGTTTGATCTGTAAAGAAAAAAAAAATGTTGTAGCCTAGCCAAATACATTCCTTAAGCTTCCATAAATGTTTAACAATGGCAAGTATCAAGGTATTTTTCTGGCCCATAACAAGCAACCCTGTTCCCTGTTTCCAGTTCTGTTCATTTTCCACTGTCTAGAAAGGAAACCGATTGCGGTTCTTATAGGCACAATAACAATGCAAGATGTAAAACTAAGGTAATTGAAATAAGTGGAGGAATTACGCTTTAGTCTAGCAATAGTTGACTACAAGACTAATTAATCACATGACCTCTCACCTGTAGCCCTCCTTGCACTCGTCGCCGTTTTCTGTCCTGCAATCGGTCTTCTTCAGACCTTAGTGATTTAATGACAACATACATTCACTATGAAAACATTCATGTTGGTCTGTTGACCGTGAGTAAAACATTTTTTTTGTGATTTGTGATATTCAAAGCACTTACGGCATGGGGAAGTTCTGCAGGAGAGCGAGACACCACCATCTCCTAATTTGCAGCATGTTTTCCTTTGAAGAAGGAAATGCAGGAAGATGTTAATATCCATCCATCCATCCATTTTCTACCGCTTATTCCCTTCGGGGTCGCGAGGGGCGCTGGAGCCTATCTCAGCTACAATTGGGCGGAAGGTGGGGTACACCCTGGACAAGTCGCCACCTCATCGCAGAGATGTTAATATGTTGTAAAAAAAATAACACCTTGTACACTAAGCATAATGTGTCACGATTTACACATACCTCTCTGAAATCACAATTGGCCCCCATTACAATGTACAGAGTGTACTGTAAGCCAAGAGGTACTGCTTAATATAATGTCAGGCGTATTCCCAAGGATACATTTTTTTCAATACAAATTAATGTGGTTTTAATGTAGCAAGCAAACATTTTGACAGACAACAGCAATGCTGATTTGGTCTTACCATCAAAACAAACACGCCACAGTTGTTGGAGCACCCTTGCTTTGTTAGGCCCTGAGGTGTGAACAACGTATTTTAATAAAAGTATGGCAAGAAAATAGTAAAAAGTTAGCAAGTGCTATTATGTAATGTCTCACCTGGACATCATTCACACCAAGCTCTCTCCAGGGGCCAGAAGAGAGGCTGTGAGCAACGTGTCTGTACAAATAATAAGCGAAATAAAAGTCACTCAACTTCAATCAACTTTTGATTGAAAAGCACGCATAAACGCTTGGAACAAAGCCTGAACTGAATAAGGAAAAGGTTGGAACTTCAAATCAAAAAGTTTTCATAACAGGCTTAAACAGAACTGCCCGTCTCAAAAAAGATAAATAGTTCTGTTTCCATCTGTTTAAGGAATCAAAATAGTTGGAATATGGAATGGAATATTTTAGATCAAATAAAAACAGAACCATTAATTAAAACAAACAAAGGACAAGTGGTTTAAAACAGAACTACCACTGTCCAGGAGGTGCCCTAAAAACCTGAATAGACTGGTTCTACTCTCATCTCTCCAAGACATGTGAAAGTGTCAAAGACTAGTGGAAGAAAACAAAGTCTTAATACGTGTATGATTATATGAGTGACATTCATAGATAACCACAGTGGCACAATAGTTAACTTTACCAGTTGTTCCTGGCTGTCTTGGAGTTTCTGTCCCCAGTATGCAGTGTGTGCTGAAAACTTGTGGAGACTAGGGAAGTCTCCATGAGGTCTCTGCTCACTGTCATCATTTACTAGTGTAGAAAGCAACAACCGAAAAATAAAATCAAGTGTGAAATGTCACATTTCTCATTTGAATGATGTGCAAAATAGAGCCAAAACTTTTTGATTTGAAGTTCCAACCTTTTCCTTATTCAGTTCAGGCTTTGTTCCAAGCGTTTATGCGTGCTTTTCAATCAAAAGTTGATTGAAGTTGAGTGACTTTTATTTCGCTTATTATTTGTACAGACACGTTGCTCACAGCCTCTCTTCTGGCCCCTGGAGAGAGCTTGGTGTGAATGATGTCCAGGTGAGACATTACATAATAGCATTTGCTAACTTTTTACTATTTTCTTGCCATACTTTTATTAAAATACATTGTTCACACCTCAGGGCCTAACAAAGCAAGGGTGCTCCAACAACTGTGGCGTGTTTGTTTTGATGGTAAGACCAAATCAGCATGTTATAGCATTGCTGTTGTCTGTCAAAATGTTAACCACATTCATTTGTATTGAAAAAAATGTATCCTTGGGAATACGCCTGACATTATATTAAGCAGTACCTCTTGGCTTACAGTACACTCTGTACATTGTAATGGGGGCCAATTGTGATTTCAGAGAGGTATGTGTAAATCGTGACACATTATGCTTAGTGTACAAGGTGTTATTTTTTTTACAACATATTAACATCTCTGCGATGAGGTGGCGACTTGTCCAGGGTGTACCCCGCCTTCCGCCCAATTGTAGCTGAGATAGGCTCCAGCGCCCCTCGCGACCCCGAAGGGAATAAGCGGTAGAAAATGGATGGATGGATGGATATTAACATCTTCCTGCATTTCCTTCTTCAAAGGAAAACATGCTGCAAATTAGGAGATGGTGGTGTCTCGCTCTCCTGCAGAACTTCCCCATGCCGTAAGTGCTTTGAATATCACAAATCACAAAAAAAATGTTTTACTCACGGTCAACAGACCAACATGAATGTTTTCATAGTGAATGTATGTTGTCATTAAATCACTAAGGTCTGAAGAAGACCGATTGCAGGACAGAAAACGGCGACGAGTGCAAGGAGGGCTACAGGTGAGAGGTCATGTGATTAATTAGTCTTGTAGTCAACTATTGCTAGACTAAAGCGTAATTCCTCCACTTATTTCAATTACCTTAGTTTTACATCTTGCATTGTTATTGTGCCTATAAGAACCGCAATCTGTTTCCTTTCTAGACAGTGGAAAATGAACAGAACTGGAAACAGGGAACAGGGTTGCTTGTTATGGGCCAGAAAAATACCTTGATACTTGCCATTGTTAAACATTTATGGGAGCTTAAGGAATGTATTTGGCTAGGCTACAACATTTTTTTTTCTTTACAGATCAAACATTTTTAGCCTGGGGTGAAAAATAAAATCAATGATGCAAAGTCTTCTGTCTTTGGTTTATTTGACTTTGCTAATATAATTGAGTGTGCAAAATAATATGTGTCTATACTCTTATGGAAATGCTATGGTTTAGATATATATTTTTTTAAATTGTTTTTTCATGGTAAAAAAAAATACATTTGACAAGTTAAAAGTAGGAATGTCTAAGTCTATCAAATACATGAACCTTTTTCCATACTATGGTTTATATATATTTGTTTTAAATTGTTTTTTCATGGTAAAAAAAAATACATTTGACAAGTTTTTTTTGTGTTTTTTTTTGCAAATATTTGTATTGAATTTTACAGTTAAAATCACATTTAACAGTCATACTTTGGTCACGCAAAACCTTCATACAATCGCACATCCACTCATACCCACTCACATGCACACTTGAGGAGAGAGGTGCACTTAAACTTTAACAATTGAAGGTTTACAGTATAAACAGTATTAGAAAAGATACCCAGATATTGTATATATATATATATCCATCCATCCCACTCTGGCTCAGGATCAGCTACAGGCTATCCAGACCATAGTGGATGAACATTCCTCGGCATCAAGGATCCTCAGGAAGTGATCCCAAGATCACCTCTCGAGGTGAACGGCACACTTAAAAAAGAAAAGGAAAGTCACAGAAGTTGATCAGATGTAAAACAATACAAAATAAAAAGACACAAAAAATAAATAAATAAATAAGCAAATAAACCGTGGCAAGGCCATATCAGAAGTAACAAAAAAAAACACAATAATAGTGTAGGATCAATACAGAAAATAATGAAGATAATAAAAAAGGAATAAAACTACAAAAAAGATGGCAGATACATTTGACAAGTTAAAAGTAGGAATGTCTAAGTCTATCAAATACATGAACCTTTTTTCATACTATGGTTTATATATATATATATTTTTTATTGTTTTTTCATGGTAAAAAAAATACATTTGACAAGTTAAAAGTAGCTTTATTGACGTTTGAGAATGTGTGCTGCCGGATCTCCGCCACCAGATGGAGCCCGCGGGCTCAACGTTGAGACCCGCCCACATTGAGGGAAAATAAGCCCCTCCTCGATCTGCGGGCTGCAGCCAGGGGCACTTGGCAGAAGCTGCACTGACATGAAACTGGGCCGGCACTCGTTTGACTAGCTGAAAAAAAAAAAAAAAAAAAAATTCGGGAGGAGTGCTGGAGTCACTCCCGGGAGGGTTGGCAAGTATTAGAAGTAGCGGTGAATGCGGTGTTACCGCGGCACTGCCGCAATGTATAATCGCCGGTCCAGCTTTAGTGTTAATTTGATATTGCCTCAAGGGCCAAGTCAAATTACACGTTGGGCCAAATTTGGCCCACGGGCCAGAGTTTGACACCCATGACCTTCACTGTAAAAAATTACTGTAAAAATAAAAAATAAAATTACAGTTATATACTCCATCCATCCATCCATTTTCTACCGCTTATTCCCTTCGGGGTCGCGGGGGGCGCTGGAGCCTATCTCAGCTACAATCAGGCGGAAGGCGGGGTACACCCTGGACAAGTCGCCACCTCATCGCAGGGCCAACACAGATAGACAGACAACATTCACACTCACATTCACACACTAGGGCCAATTTAGTGTTGCCAATCAACCTATCATGTTCTTCTTAAATGCAGTTAAGTACTGTAAATTTTGTTGCATTTTTCAAAAAATATCGACCAGCAGTAAGTTACTGTAAAACCTACAGTGTAATTCAGTATTTTTCAGACTTGTTTCTTGGGTCCGCCCACAATTCGTCCAACCGAGCTTCATTTCACCTGGCTAAATCCATCCTACTGCATCGTGTGTTTTTGATAACAAGGTAAGAGTCACTTGTACCTTGATGTGTCATTTTCTGTTTGAATTACTTTATATATATATTTATAAAGTCCGAAATGTCAGCATCACAGACACTATCGTTGACCACGCGCATGTACCGCCGCATGCTAGCTAGCTAAGTTTTCTTCTTTTTTGTCATAGTCATCATAAAAGATGATAACTTGCAACATATGTGCTACGACTTGCAGCAATGTATTTGCGTATGTTAGACACATGCGAAGTCATAGTTGTATGCCTAATGCATCGTTTAAGTGTGCTTTCCCTAAATGCACAAGAGTTTTTTCCAACTTCTCAGCCTTCAAAACTCACAGCCGTCGTCATAAATATGGCAAGAGTAGGACTGATATGTATAGCGCAGAAGGTTTACCTTGTAATATTGTCTCATGTAGCGCGAAGTGCGATGATATACGGGCCCTTCTCCTGCATTTGAAAGGTCATATTACCGAAGGTAGGACAGTTACGTGCCCCTTCAGTCAATGTGAAAAAAGATTTACAGTTAAGTCTACTTTCACATCGCACGCGTCAAGGAAGCACTACGGCTACACTGAACGAAGTTTGACTTGATCAACAGCAAATCCAAGCAGCTCTTGTGTTATTAACACTGATGATGACTATTGTGATATGCAACTTGAGAATTCAGGATATTCCTGTTATGAAGACATGGAGGTCTACTTGCATTAAAAAAATGTTCACAGCACTGAAAAAAGGTTGAGAACCACTGCCTTAGGACAGTGGTTCTCAACCTTTTTTCAGTGATGTACCCCTGTGAACATTTTTTAAATTCAAGTACCCCCTAATCAGAGCAAAGCATTTTTGGTTGAAAAAAAGAGATAAAGAAGTAAAATACAACACTATGTCATCAGTTTCTGATTCATTAAATTGTATAACAGTGCAAAATATTGCTCATTTGTTGTGGTCTTTCTTGAACTATTTGGAAAAAAAGATATAAAAATAACTAAAAACTTGTTGAAAAATAAACAAGTGATTCAATTATAAATAAAGATTTTTACACATAGAAGTAATCAACTTAAAGTGCCCTCTTTGGGGATTGCAATAGAGATCCATCTGGATTCATGAACTTCATTCTCAACATTTCTTCACAAAAAAAGAAATCTTTAACATCAATATTTATGGAACATGTCCACTACGCTTTAACCAAGCCTCCATTGTTTTCTACATGGATAGTTGATTGACAGTTGGTGCCATGTGGCACCGCCAGGTAGGGTCAAACCATCATGGCATGGGGGAAACTCTGGCTTTATGGTAATGAATGGAATAGCCTACTTGATTAGTTGTTCAGTTTATGAACTTACATTCATATTTTGTCGAAGTATTATTCAATAAATATATTTATAAAGGATTTTTGAATTGTTGTTATTTTTAGAATTTTAAAAAAAAAACTCACGTACCCCTTGGCATACCTTCAAGTACCCCCAGGAGTACGCGTACCCCCATTTGAGAACCACTGCCTTAGGAGACTAGATGTAAACAGAGGAAAGAGAGAGCGAGTGAGGTGGCCATTCCAAATACTTTTAAAATGCTACCCATATTGGATACTGTTTGGGAACATAAACTGCATTTCTTGACTGTACCAGTTGCTGGTGACAAAGTCACAATAAAACGTTGGATGATCAGCATGGAAGGTGATGTCATCTGCAAAGGCGTCCAACCTAGCTTAATCTCAGGGCTTGCTGCCCTTCTTGCCACATACTATGTGTTCAACTTGGAATACCAAGAGGAAGGTCCTCGGACATTGGAATTTGTTCAAAGGTAAATCCTCTTGATACTGTTAAAATACTGTTAGGATATTTTATTTTATATTTCTCACCTCTGTTCAGGAATTTGACTTGTCATTTCCCCAATTGTGTGCCTTAAATCAATGACTCTTCTGTTCCTTTGTGGACCTTCTTATTAGGGACCGAAGCACCAGTTTGACTCTAGGATACAGAGAAGGTAGGTAATGTGCAGGTAAAGATATGTTGACTGGGTAAAGGTAGAAAGCACCAGCGTGACCACACTATGCAGAGAAGGTAGGTAATGTGCAGGTAAAGATATGTTGAATGGGTAAAGGCAAGAAGCACCAGTGTGACCCCAGGATGCAGAGAAGATAGGTAATGAGCAGGTAACGATATGTTAAATGGGTGAAAGCAGGAAACATCAGCGTAAATACACGGTCCCGTAGATGGAGAGAAAACATGAATAGAGAGAGGGGTTGGGGAGGCTTTAGCATTGTCTTCCTCTCTGAATTTGTCTTAATGGGTTTTAGAGCATTCACTCATCTACAGCTGTGGTTATGGTATAGGCTCACATATATCCTAAAATTGATATTAATATTTGTGCAGTGCATATTCCTAAATAACAATGTGAGGGGGGTTCTGTATCGACTACAAGTAATCTTCAATCACAACAGAATATCTAATATGCTTTCTCTCTTTTTTAGGCGATTCATTGGCGTTAACCCTGAGAGGGGAACAAAGGCTAGCCAGGGAAAGGTGGTGTCCAAGAAGACCGGGAAGCTGGTCCAGAAAAAGGCAGCAACTGTAAATCCTCACGTAGCCACCCTTATAAAACATCTCACAGACTTTGAGTGGGGCTTTATGTAGCCGACAACTAAACACTGGACTCGTGTTCAGTGTTTTGTCTCCAGTTAGAAATTAAGTGGACATGTTATACATGTTAAAATGCTTTACTGAAAATAAGAAGAATGCACTAAATGTACATTGAATGTATTTGATGCACTTTAAAATAATTGGTTAATAAAAACATAATCTTGCAAGGCCATTTCTCCAGTCATTTTTATGCCAGCAGATTGCAGGGGTTTTGATTTTGAAAAATTAAAAGTTCAACTCATTAACTTCTAGTGGCATTATACTGTAAAGCTCAGTCTATAGTGCTTACAATTATTTTACTGTAATTAACTGTTAATGGATATTACAGTAGATACACTAAAATAACAGTGTAATGCCGCTAAACAGATGACAGTATTATGCTGTGAAGCTTATATTTGATAGAGCACAGTACTGTGATACTTTTTACAGTAATAAACTGTAGTGATAAATCACAGTATGTGTGCTGTAGAAAAACAGTTTTATACTGGAACCATTAGCTGCCAGTAGGTTACTGTAATTAAACGGTGAAAATTCTTACAGTAAGGGAGAGACCCGCCACCCAGCGGAGAAAACTCATTTCGGCCGCCAGCCTGTGCATCTCACGATCCACTCTTCCCTCACTCATGAACAAGACTCCAGGTACTTGAACTCATCCACTTGGGGCAAGATCTCCTGCCCAACCTCGAAATGGCACTCCACCCTTTCCCGGGCGAGAACCTCGGACTTGGAGGTGCTGATTCTCATCCCAGTCGCTTCACACTCGGCTGCGAACCAATCCAATGAGAGCTGAAGATCCTGGCCAGTTAAAGCCATAAGGACCACATCATCTGCAAAAAGGAGAGACCTAATCCTGCAGCCACCAAACCGGATCCCCTCAACGCCATGACTGCGCCTAGAAATTCTGTCCATAAAATTTATGAACACATTTGGTGACAAAGGGCAGCCAACTTATTGCTGGCAATGCGGACCAAGCTCTGACACTGATCATACAGGGAGCGACCCGCCACAATCAGACATGCCGATACCCCATACTATCTGAGCACTCCCCACAGGACTTCCCGGGGTGGCCACGGTCGAATGTCTTCTCCAAGTCCACAAAGCACATGTAGACTGGTTGGACAAACTCCCATGCACACTCAAGGACCCTGCCGAGAGTATAGAGCTGGTCTACCGTTCCACGACCAGGACGAAAACCACACTGTTCGTCCTGGATCCGAGGTTCCTCCTCTCCAGTACACATGAATAGACCTTACCGGGAAGGCTGAGGAGTGTGATCTACGATAGTTGATCCGGTTCCCCTTCTTAAAGAGAGGAACCACCACCCCGGTCTGCCAATCCAGAGGTACCGCCCCTGATGTCCACGCGATGTTGCAGAGTCTTGTCAACTAAAACAGCCCCACAGCATCCAGAGCCTTAAGGAACTCCGGATGGAGCTCATCCACCACCGGGGCCTTGCCACCGAGGAGCTTTTAAAACTACCGTGGCAACCTCAGCCCCAGAAATAGGAGAGCCCACCACAGATTCCCCAGGCACTGCTTGGCCTGTCGGTATGCCCGCTGCCTCTGGAGTCCCATGAGCCAAAAGGACCAGATAAGCTCTTTCTTCAGCTTGACGGCATCCCGCACTGCTGGTGGCCACCAGCGGGTTCTAGGATTACCGCCACGACAGGCACCAAACACCTTGCGGCCACAGCTCCAATCAGCTGGCTTGACAAGAGAGGCACGGAACATGATCCATTCAGACTCAATGTCCAGCACCTCCTTTGTGACATGTTCAAAGTTCCTCCGGAGGTGGAAAAAGAAACTCTCTCTGACAGGAAACTCTTTTAGGCATTCCCAAAAGACTCTCACAATGCGTTTGGGCCTGCCAGGTCTGTCCGGGATCCTACCCCACCATCGGAGCCAGCTCACCAGGTGGTGATCGGTAGAAAGCTCGCCCCTCTCTTCACCCGAGTGTCCAAAACATGAGGCCGCAAATCCCATGACACAACTACAAAGTCAATAATGGAACTGCGGCCGAGGGTGTCCTGGTGCCAAGTGCACATATGGACACCCTTATGTTGGAACATTGTGTTTGTTATGGACAATCCGTGACGAGCACAAAAGTCCAATAACAAAGCACCACTTGGGTTCAGATCCGGGTGGCCATTTTTCCCAATCACGACTCTCCGGGTTTCAAAGTCGTTGCCAACATGAGCGTTGAAGACCCCCAGCAGAACAAGGGAATCACCCGAGGGAGCACTCTCAAGGGAATCCAAAAAGAGTGGGTACTCTGAGCTGCTGTTTGGTGCGTAAACACCAACAACAGTCAGGACCCCTCACCCAACCCGAAAGCGGAGGGAAGCTACCATCTCGTCTTCTGGGTTAAGTCCAACGTGCAGGCTTTGAGCTGGGGGGCAACAAGAATTGCCAACCCAGCCTCTCATTACTTGCAACGCCAGAGTGGAAGAGAGTCCAACCCCTCTTGAGAGAACAGGTTCCAGAGCCCTTGCTGTGCGTCGAAGTGAGTCCAGCTTTATCTAGCCGGGAACTTCTCCACCTCGCGAGATGACGTTCCATGTCCCAAGAGCGAGCTTATGTAGCCGATAATCGGACCGCCAAGTGCCCTGCCTTCGGCTTCCGCCCAGCTAACACTGCACCCGACCTCTGTGACCCAGCCCATGAGTGGTGAGCCTATTGCAGGGGGGACCCACGTTGCCTCTTCGAGCTGGGCCCCATGGGCACCAGTCGCTCGCCATCGTGCCCCACCTCTGGGCCTGGCTCCACAGGGGAGCCACGGTGACCTGCGTCCGGGCGAGAAAATATCTAGGTCCTCGATTTGTACTTTTCATAAAGGTCTTTGAGCTGCTCTTTGTCTGATTCCTCACCTAGGACCTGTTTGTCTTGGGGGACCCTACCAGGGGGCATAGAAGCCCCCGGACAACATAGCTCCTAGGATCAGTGGGACACGCAAACCACAAAGGTGGCGGCTCAGAAAGCAGGTTATATAAACATAACTCCAAAACCAAACATGCAAGATTTCTAAACATGCCTGTAATATTGTATCAATGTGAGTTTTACTAGAATCGGTTGTTTTTTTAAGGCTTGCAAACACAAAAGGTTTTTTTTACTCAATATGACAGTAAGTTCTAAAATGCTGAGATAATGTGAAAAAAACAATACAAATGTATTCCAACATGATTCCTAAACCAAACATGCAAAATGTCTAAAAATGCCTGTAATATTGAATCCATGTGAGTTTTACTAGAATCATTTGTTTTTGTAAGGTTTGCAAATACAAAAATTGAGTTTTATGACAGACACAAGTTAGTTTTTTTACTCATTATAACAGTATAGATGTCATACTATATATTAAAGTTATATGAACATAACTCCAAAACCAAACGTGCATTATGTCCAAAATTGCCTGTAATATTGTATAGATGTGAGTTTTACTAGAATCAGGTTTGCAAATACAAAAATTTGGTTTTATGACAGTATACTGTCACACTCAATATGACAGTATAACTGTCATACTAAATCCATCCATTTTCTTCCGCTTATCCGAGGTCGGGTTGCGGGGGCAGCAGCCTAAGCAGAGAGCCCAGACTTCCCTCTCCCCAGCCACTTCGTCCAGCTCTTCTCGGGGGATCCCGAGGCGTTCCCAGGCCATAGTCTTTCCAATGTATCCTAGGTCTTCCCCATGGCCTCCTGCCGTTCGGACCTAGGGAGGCGTTCGGGTGGCATCCTGAGCAGATGCCCGAACCACCTCATCTGGCTCCTCTCAATGTGGAGGAGCAGCGGCTTTACACTGAGTTCCTCCCAGATGACAGAGCTTCTCACCCTATCTCTAAGGGAGAGACCCACCACCCGGCGGAGGAAACTCATTTCGGCCGCTTGTACCCGTGACCTTGTCCTTTCGGTCATAACCCAAAGCTCATGACCATAGGTGAGGATGGGAACGTTGATCGACCGGTAAATTGAAAGCTTTTCCTTCTGGCTCAGCTCCTTCTTCACCACAACGGATCGCTATAGAGTCCTCATTACTGAAGACGCCGCACCAATCCACCTGTAGATCTCACAATCCACTCTATCCTCACTCGTGAACAAGACTCCTAGGTACTTGAACTCCTTCACTTGGGGCAAGATCTCTTTCCCAACCTCGAGATGGCACTCCACCCTTTCCCGGGCGAGAACCATGGACTCGGACATGGAGGTGCTGATTCTCATCCCAGTCGCTTCACTGCGAACCGATCCAATGAAAGCTGAAGATCTTGGCCAGTTGAAGCCATCAGGACCACATCATCTGCAAAAAGCAGAGACCTAATCCTGCAGCCACCAAACCAGGCGCAGTCATGGCGTTGAGGGGATCCTCAAAGCCATGACTGCGCCTAGATATTCTGTGACAAAGGGCAGCCTTGGCGGAGTCCAACCCTCACTGGAAAGGGGTCCGACATACTGCCGGCAATGCGGACCAAGCTCTGACACTGATCATACAGGGAGACACCCGCCACAATCAGACATGCCGATACTCCATACTCTCTGAGCACTCCCCACAGGATTTACCAAGGTCGAATGTCTTCTCCAAGTCCACAAAACTTATGTAGACTGGTTGGGCAAACTCCCCTGCACACTCAAGGACCCTGCCGAGAGTATAGAGCTGGTCTACCGTTCCACGACAAGGACGAAAACCACACTGTTCGTCCTGGATCCGAGGTTCCTCCTCTCCATTACACATGAATAGACCTTACCGGGAAGGCTGAGGAGTGTGATCTACGATAGTTGGAACACACCCTCTGGTTCCCCTTCTTAAAGAGAGGAACCACCACCCCGGTCTGCCAATCCAGAGGTACCGCCCCTGATGTAGACGCAATGTTGCAGAGTCTTGTCAACCAAGACTGCCCCACAGCATCCAGAGCCTTAAGGAACTCCGGACGGAGCTCATACCCCCGGGGCCTTGCCACCGAGGAGCTTTTTAACTACCTTGGCAACCTCAGCCCCAGAAATAGGAGAGCCCACCACAGACTTCCCAGGCACTGTTTCCTCATAGGAAGGCGTGTTGGTGGGACTGAGGAGGTCTCGCTTGGCCTGTCGATATGCCCACTGCCTCTGGAGTCCCATGAGCCAAAAGGACCCGGTGGCTCTTTCTTCAGCTTGACAGCATCCCTCAGTGCTGGTGGATTACCGCCACGACAGGCACCAAACACCTTGCGGCCACAGCTTCAATCAGCTGGCTCAACAAGAGAACATGGTCCACTCAGACTCAATGTCCAGCACCTCCCTCGTGACATGTTCAAAGTTCTTCCGGACATGTTCAAAGTTCTTCAGGAGACTCTGCTAGGTGTTCCCAGCAGACCCTTACAATGCGTTTGGGCCTGCCAGGTCTGACCGGCATCCTCCCCTACCATCGGAGCCAGCTCACCACCAGGTGGTGGTTGGTAGAAAGCTCTGCCCCTCTCTTCACCGAGTGTCCAAAACATGAGGCCGCAAATCCCATGACACAACTACAAAGTCAATCATGCGGCCGAGGGTGTCCTTGTGCCAAGTGCACATATGGACACCATTATGTTTGAACATTGTGTTTGTTATGGACAATCCGTGACAAGCACAAAAGTCCAATAACAAAGCACCACTTGGGTTCAGATCCGGGTGGCCATTTTTCCCAATCACGACTCTCCAGGTTTCACTGTCGTTGCCAACATAGCGTTGAAGTCCACCAGCAGAACAAGGGAATCACCCGAGGGAGCACTCTCCAGTACTCCCTCAAGGGAATCCAAAAAGAGTTGGTACTCTGAGCTGCTGTTTGGTGTGTAAACACAAACAACAGTCAGGACCCGTCACCCAACCCGAAGGCTGAAGGAACCTACCATCTCGTCTATTGGGTTTAAAGTCCAACGTGCAGGCTTTGAGCCGGGGGGCAACAAGAATTGCCAACCCAGCCTCTCATTAGTTGCAACGCCAGTGTGGAATCTCTTCCACTCTGGCGTTGCAAGTAATGAAAGTTCAGCTCAGTCCAGCCCCTCTGAGAGAGCAGGTTCCAGAGCCCTTGCTGTGAGTCCAACTATATCTAGCCGGGAACGTCTCCACCTCAAGCACCAGCTCAGGCTCCTTCCCTCCCAGCGAGGTGACGTTCCATGTCCCAAGAGCGAGCTTATGTAGCCGATAATCGGACCACCAAGTGCCCTGCCTTCGGCTGCCGCCCAGCTCACACTGCACCCTCTATGACCCAGCCCATGAGTGGTGAGCCCTGGAGGGGGGATCCACGTTGCCTCTTCGAGCTGAGCACGGCTGGGCCCCACGGGGACAGAACCGTCAATCGCCATCGTGCCACACCTCTGGGCCTGGCTCCACAGGGGAGCCACGGTGACCTGCGTCCGGGTGAGAAAAAATCTAGGTCCTCAATTGTACTTTTAATAAAGGTCTTTGAGCTGCTCTTTGTCTGATCCCTCACCTAGGACCTGTTTGTCCTGGATCAGTGGGACACGCAAACCACAAAGGTGGCGGCTCAGAAAGCAGGTTATATAAATATAACTCCAAAACCAAACATGCAATATGTCTAAACATGCCTGTAATATTGTATCAATGTGACTTTTCCTAGAATCGGTTGTTTTTGTAAGGTTTGCAAATACAAAAATTAGGTTTTACTCACAATGACAAAATCACACTCAATATGACAGTTATTTAAACATAACTCATAAACCACACAAAAAAATGGCTAATAATGGCTGAAATAATGAATCATTGGGAGTTTTACTGAGTTTTATATTTTGCAAACACAAAAAGTAGTTTTTTACTTTACTGTAATGTTCTTAGAACCCTGAGATAATGGGAAAAAAGCAATAAAAATGTATTTAAACCTAACTCCTAAACAACACATGCAAAATGGCTAATAATGCCTAGGGAGACATGTAACGTTGTTAGTTTAAAAAAATGATCTTTTGTAAAGATATCAAAGACACAAGCTAGTTTTTTTTATTCAATATGACAGTATAACAGTCATACTAAATATGAAAGTTATATAAACATAACTCCAAAACCAAACATGTGTCATGTCTAAAAATGCCTGTAATAATGTATTTATGTGAGTTTGTAAGGTTTGCAAAAACAAAAAGTAGTTTTTTACTCAATATGAAAGTAATGTTCTTAGAATCCTGAGATAATGCGAAAAAAGCAATACAAATGTATTCAAACACAAATTTTAAACCAAACATGTAAAATGTCTAAAAATGCCTGTAATATTGAATCTATATAAGTTTTACTAGAATCAATTGTTTTTGTAAGGTTTGCAAATACAAAAATTAGGTTTTACACATAATGACATTAAAACTGTAACACTCAATATGACAATTATTTATTTATAATTCCTAACACATGAAACATGTCTAATAATGCGTGAAAAAATGTATCTTTGTGAGTGTTACTAGAAACCTTTTTTTGTAAGGTTTGCAAATACAGTATAACTGCCACACTCAATATGACAGTTATTTAAACATAACTCTTAAACTACACATGAAAAATGATTAACAATGCCTGAAATAATGCATTCTTGTAAGTTTTACTCGAAACATATGCTTTTTTAAGGCTTGCAAACACAAAAATTATTTCTTTACTCAATATGACAGTAATGTTCTAAAATTCTGAGAAAATACGAACAAATTAATAAAAATGATTCCAACATAATTCCTAAACCAAACATGCAAAATGTCTAAAAATGTCTGTAATATTGAATCCATGTGAGTTTTACTAGATTTAAATGATTTTGTAAGGTTTGCAAATACATAAATTAGGTTTTACTTACTATGTCATAACTGACAGTATATGACAGTTATTTAACCATAACTCAAACCACACATGAAAAATGGCTAATAATGCCTGAATTAATGCATCCTTGGCCGTTTTACTCGAAACACATGCTATTTTAAATCTTGCAAACACAAAAAGTTGTTTTTTCCTCAATATGAAAGTAAGGATTTTAGAATCCTGAGATAATGCAAAAAAAGCAATAAAAATGTATTTAAACATAATTCCTAAACAACCCATGCAAAATGGGTAATAATGCCTGGAGACATGTATCTTTGTTAGTTTTACTAGAAAAATGATCTTTTGTAAAGTTTGCAAAGACACAAGCTAGTTTTTTTTAATTCAATATGACAGTAAAACAGTCATACTAAATATGAAAGTTATATAAACATAACTCAAAAACCAAACATGCGTCATGTCTAAAAATGCCTGTAATAATGTATTAATGTGAGTTTGTAAGGTTTGCAAAAACAAAAAGTAGTTTTTTACTCAATATGAAAGTAATGATCTTAAAATCCTGAGATAATGCGAAAAAAGCAATAAAAATGTATTTAAACATAATTCCTAAACAACCCATGCAAAATGGGTAATAATGCCTGGAGACATGTATCTTTGTTAGTTTTACTAGAAAAATGATCTTTTGTAAAGTTTGCAAAGACACAAGCTAGTTTTTTTTATTCAATATGACAGTATAACAGTCATACTAAATATGAAAGTTATATAAACATAACTCCAGAACCAAACGTGTGTCATGTCTAAAATTGCCTATAATAATGTATTTATGTGAGTTTGTAAGGTTTGCTAAAACAAAAAGTATTTTTTTCCTCAATATGAAAGTAAGGATTTTAGAATCCTGAGATAATGCGAAAAAAGCAATAAAAATGTATTTAAAGATAATTCCTAAACAACCCATGCAAAATGGCTAATAATGCCTGGAGACATGTATCTTTGTTAATTTTACTAGAAAAATGATATTTTGTAAAGTTTGCAAAGACACAAGCTAGTTTTTTTAATTCAATATGACAGTATAACAGTCATATTAAATATGAAAGTTATATAAAAATAACTCCAAAACCAAACATGTGTCATGTCTAAAAATGTCTGTAATAATGTATTTATGTGAGTTTGTAAGGTTTGCAAAACAAAAAGTAGTTTTTTCCTCAATATGAAAGTAAGGATTTTAGAATCCTGAGATAATGCGAAAAAAGCAATAAAAATGTATTTAAACATAATTCCTAAACAACCCATGCAAAATGGGTAATAATGCCTGGAGACATGTATCTTTGTTAGTTTTACTAGAAAAATGATCTTTTGTAAAGTTTGCAAAGACACAAGCTAGTTTTTTCTTATTCAATATGACAGTATAACAGTCATACTAAATATAAAAGTTATATAAACATAACTCCAAAACCAAACATGTGTCATGTCTAAAAATGTCTGTAATAATGTATTTATGTGAGTTTGTAAGGTTTGCAAAACAAAAAGTAGTTTTTTCCTCAATATGAAAGTAAGGATTTTAGAATCCTGAGATAATGCGAAAAAAGCAATACAAATGTATTTAAACATAATTCCTAAACAACCCATGCAAAATGGGTAATAATGCCTGGAGACATGTATCTTTGTTAGTTTTACTAGAAAAATGATCTTTTGTAAAGTTTGCAAAGACATAAGCTAGTTTTTTCTTATTCAATATGACAGTATAACAGTCATACTAAATATAAAAGTTATATAAACATAACTCCAAAACCAAACATGTGTCATTTCTAAAAATGTCTTTAATAATGTATTTATGTGAGTTTGTAAGGTTTGCAAAAACAAAAAGTAGTTTTTTACTCAATATGAAAGTAATGATCTAAGAATCCTGAGATAATGCGAAAAAAGCAATAAAAATGTATTTAAAGGTAATTCCTAAACAACCCATGCAAAATGGCTAATAATGCCTGGAGACATGTATCTTTGTTAATTTTACTAGAAAAATGATATTTTGTAAAGTTTGCAAAGACACAAGCTAGTTTTTTTTAATTCAATATGACAGTATAACAGTCATATTAAATATGAAAGTTATATAAACATAACTCCAAAACCAAACATGTGTCATGTCTAAAAATGCCTGTAATAATGTATTTATGTGAGTTTGTAAGGTTTGCAATAACAAAAAGTAGTTTTTTACTCAATATGAAAGTAATGATCTAAGAATCCTGAGATAATGCGAAAAAAGCAATAAAAATGTCTTTAAACATAATTCCTAAACAACCCATGCAAAATGGGTAATAATGCCTGGAGACATGTATCTTTGTTAGTTTTACTAGAAAAATGATCTTTTGTAAAGTTTGCAAAGACACAAGCTAGTTTTTTCTTATTCAATATGACAGTATAACAGTCATACTAAATATAAAAGTTATATAAACATAACTCCAAAACCAAACATGTGTCATGTCTAAAAATGTCTGTAATAATGTATTTATGTGAGTTTGTAAGGTTTGCAAAACAAAAAGTAGTTTTTTCCTCAATATGAAAGTAAGGATTTTAGAATCCTGAGATAATGCGAAAAAAGCAATAAAAATGTATTTAAACATAATTCCTAAACAACCCATGCAAAATGGGTAATAATGCCTGGAGACATGTATCTTTGTTAGTTTTACTAGAAAAATTATCTTTTGTAAAGTTTGCAAAGACATAAGCTAGTTTTTTCTTATTCAATATGACAGTATAACAGTCATACTAAATATAAAAGTTATATAAACATAACTCCAAAACCAAACATGTGTCATTTCTAAAAATTTCTTTAATAATGTATTTATGTGAGTTTGTAAGGTTTGCAAAAACAAAAAGTAGTTTTTTACTCAATATGAAAGTAATGATCTAAGAATCCTGAGATAATGCGAAAAAAGCAATAAAAATGTATTTAAAGGTAATTCCTAAACAACCCATGCAAAATGGCTAATAATGCCTGGAGACATGTATGTTTGTTAATTTTACTAGAAAAATGATATTTTGTAAAGTTTGCAAAGACACAAGCTAGTTTTTTTTAATTCAATATGACAGTATAACAGTCATATTAAATATGAAAGTTATATAAACATAACTCCAAAACCAAACATGTGTCATGTCTAAAAATGTCTGTAATAATGTATTTATGTGAGTTTGTAAGGTTTGCAAAACAAAAAGTAGTTTTTTCCTCAATATGAAAGTAATGATCTTAAAATCCTGAGATAATGCGAAAAAAGCAATAAAAATGTATTTAAACATAATTCCTAAACAACCCATGCAAAATGGGTAATAATGCCTGGAGACATGTATCTTTGTTAGTTTTACTAGAAAAATGATCTTTTGTAAAGTTTGCAAAGACATAAGCTAGTTTTTTCTTATTCAATATGACAGTATAACAGTCATACTAAATATAAAAGTTATATAAACATAACTCCAAAACCAAACATGTGTCATTTCTAAAAATGTCTTTAATAATGTATTTATGTGAGTTTGTAAGGTTTGCAAAAACAAAAAGTAGTTTTTTACTCAATATGAAAGTAATGATCTAAGAATCCTGAGATAATGCGAAAAAAGCAATAAAAATGTATTTAAAGGTAATTCCTAAACAACCCATGCAAAATGGCTAATAATGCCTGGAGACATGTATCTTTGTTAATTTTACTAGAAAAATGATATTTTGTAAAGTTTGCAAAGACACAAGCTAGTTTTTTTTTAATTCAATATGACAGTATAACAGTCATATTAAATATGAAAGTTATATAAACATAACTCCAAAACCAAACATGTGTCATGTCTAAAAATGCCTGTAATAATGTATTTATGTGAGTTTGTAAGGTTTGCAATAACAAAAAGTAGTTTTTTACTCAATATGAAAGTAATGATCTAAGAATCCTGAGATAATGCGAAAAAAGCAATAAAAATGTCTTTAAACATAATTCCTAAACAACCCATGCAAAATGGGTAATAATGCCTGGAGACATGTATCTTTGTTAGTTTTACTAGAAAAATGATCTTTTGTAAAGTTTGCAAAGACACAAGCTAGTTTTTTCTTATTCAATATGACAGTATAACAGTCATACTAAATATAAAAGTTATATAAACATAACTCCAAAACCAAACATGTGTCATGTCTAAAAATGTCTGTAATAATGTATTTATGTGAGTTTGTAAGGTTTGCAAAACAAAAAGTAGTTTTTTCCTCAATATGAAAGTAAGGATTTTAGAATCCTGAGATAATGCGAAAAAAGCAATAAAAATGTATTTAAACATAATTCCTAAACAACCCATGCAAAATGGGTAATAATGCCTGGAGACATGTATCTTTGTTAGTTTTACTAGAAAAATTATCTTTTGTAAAGTTTGCAAAGACATAAGCTAGTTTTTTCTTATTCAATATGACAGTATAACAGTCATACTAAATATAAAAGTTATATAAACATAACTCCAAAACCAAACGTGTCATTTCTAAAAATTTCTTTAATAATGTATTTATGTGAGTTTGTAAGGTTTGCAAAAACAAAAAGTAGTTTTTTACTCAATATGAAAGTAATGATCTAAGAATCCTGAGATAATGCGAAAAAAGCAATAAAAATGTATTTAAAGGTAATTCCTAAACAACCCATGCAAAATGGCTAATAATGCCTGGAGACATGTATCTTTGTTAATTTTACTAGAAAAATGATATTTTGTAAAGTTTGCAAAGACACAAGCTAGTTTTTTTTAATTCAATATGACAGTATAACAGTCATATTAAATATGAAAGTTATATAAACATAACTCCAAAACCAAACATGTGTCATGTCTAAAAATGCCTGTAATAATGTATTTATGTGAGTTTGTAAGGTTTGCAATAACAAAAAGTAATTTTTTACTCAATATGAAAGAAATGATCTAAGAATCCTGAGATTATGCGAAAAAAGCAATAAAAATGTCTTTAAACATAATTCCTAAACAACCCATGCAAAATGGGTAATAATGCCTGGACACATGTATCTTTGTTAGTTTTACTAGAAAAATGATCTTTTGTAATGTTTGCAAAGACACAAGCTAGTTTTTTTTAATTCAATATGACAGTATAACAGTCATATTAAATATGAAAGTTATATAAACATAACTCCAAAACCAAACATGTGTCATGTCTAAAAATGTCTGTAATAATGTATTTATGTGAGTTTGTAAGGTTTGCAAAACAAAAAGTAGTTTTTTCCTCAATATGAAAGTAATGATTTTAGAATCCTGAGATAATGCGAAAAAAGCAATAGAAATGTATTTAAACATAATTCCTAAACAACCCATGCAAAATGGGTAATAATGCCTGGAGACATGTATCTTTGTTAGTTTTACTAGAAAAATGATCTTTTATAAAGTTTGCAAAGACACAAGCTAGTTTTTTTTAATTCAATATGACAGTATAACAGTCATACTAAATATAAAAGAAAGCAATAAAAATGTATTTAAAGATAATTCCTAAACAACCCATGCAAAATGGCTAATAATGCCTGGAGACATGTATCTTTGTTTATTTTACTAGAAAAATGATATTTTGTAAAGTTTGCAAAGACACAAGCTAGTTTTTTTTAATTCAACATGACAGTATAACAGTCATATTAAATATGAAAGTAATATAAACATAACTCCAAAACCAAACATGTGTCATGTCTAAAATTGCCTGTAATAATGTATTTATGTGAGTTTGTAAGGTTTGCAATAACAAAAAGTAGTTTTTTACTCAATATGAAAGTAATGATCTAAGAATCCTGAGATAATGCGAAAAAAGCAATAAAAATGTCTTTAAACATAATTCCTAAACAACACATGCAAAATGGGTAATAATGCCTGGAGACATGTATCTTTGTTAGTTTTACTAGAAAAATAATCTTTTGTAAAGTTTGCAAAGACACAAGCTAGTTTTTTCTTATTCAATATGACAGTATAACAGTCATACTAAATATAAAAGTTATATAAACATAACTCCAAAACCAAACATGTGTCATTTCTAAAAATGTCTTTAATAATGTATTTATGTGAGTTTGTAAGGTTTGCAAAAACAAAAAGTAGTTTTTTACTCAATATGAAAGTAATGATCTAAGAATCCTGAGATAATGCGAAAAAAGCAATAAAAATGTATTTAAAGATAATTCCTAAACAACCCATGCAAAATGGCTAATAATGCCTGGAGACATGTATCTTTGTTTATTTTACTAGAAAAATGATATTTTGTAAAGTTTGCAAAGACACAAGCTAGTTTTTTTTAATTCAACATGACAGTATAACAGTCATATTAAATATGAAAGTAATATAAACATAACTCCAAAACCAAACATGTGTCATGTCTAAAATTGCCTGTAATAATGTATTTATGTGAGTTTGTAAGGTTTGCAATAACAAAAAGTAGTTTTTTACTCAATATGAAAGTAATGATCTAAGAATCCTGAGATAATGCGAAAAAAGCAATAAAAATGTCTTTAAACATAATTCCTAAACAACCCATGCAAAATGGGTAATAATGCCTGGAGACATGTATCTTTGTTAGTTTTACTAGAAAAATGATCTTTTGTAAAGTTTGCAAAGACACAAGCTAGTTTTTTCTTATTCAATATGACAGTATAACAGTCATACTAAATATAAAAGTTATATAAACATAACTCCAAAACCAAACATGTGTCATTTCTAAAAATGTCTGTAATAATGTATTTATGTGAGTTTGTAAGGTTTGCAAAAACAAAAAGTAGTTTTTTACTCAATATGAAAGTAATGATCTAAGAATCCTGAGATAATGCGAAAAAAGCAATAAAAATGTATTTAAACATAATTCCTAAACAACCCATGCAAAATGGCTAATAATGCCTGGAGACATGTATCTTTGTTAGTTTTACTAGAAAAATGATGCTTTGTAAAGTTTGCAAGACACAAGCTAGTTTTTTTTAATTCAATATGACAGTATAACAGTCATATTAAATATAAAAGTTATATAAACATAACTCCAAAACCAAACATGTGTCATGTCTAAAAATGCCTGTAATAATGTATTTATGTGAGTTTGTAAGGTTTGCAAAAACAAAAAGTAGTTTTTTACTCAATATGAAAGTAATGATCTAAGAATCCTGAGATAATGCGAAAAAAGCAATAAAAATGTATTTAAACATAATTCCTAAACAACCCATGCAAAATGGGTAATAATGCCTGGAGACATGTATCTTTGTTAGTTTTACTAGAAAAATGACCTTTTGTAAAGTTTGCAAAGACACAAGCTAGTTTTTTTTTATTCAATATGACAGTATAACAGTCATACTAAATATACAAGTTATATAAACATAACTCCAGAAACAAACGTGTGTCATGTCTAAAATTGCTTATAATAATGTATTCATGTGGGTTTGTAAGGTTTGCAAAAACAAAAAGTAGTGTTTTACTCAATATGAAAGTAATGATCTTAGAATCCTGAGATAATGCGAAAAAAGCAATACAAATGTATTCAAACACAATTTTTAAACCAAACATGTGAATTGTCTAAAAATGCCTGTAATATTGAATTTATGTAAGTTTTACTAGAATCAATTGTTTTTGTAAGGTTTGCAAATACAAAAATTAGGTTTTACACATAATGACATTATAACTTTAACACTCAATATGAAAGTTATTTAATTATAGCTCCTAAATACACATGAAACATGTCTAATAGCGTGAAAAAAATTATCTTTGTGAGTGTTGCTAGAAACATTTTCTTTTGTAAGGTTTGCAAAGACACAAGTTAGATTTTTATAACTCAATATGACAGTATAACGCCACACTCAATATGACAGTTATTTAAACATAACTCCTAAACCACACCTGAAAAATGGCTAATAATGCCTGAAATAATACATCTTTGGGAGTTTTACTGGAAACATATGCTTTTTTTAAGGCTTGCAAACACAAAAATTATTTGTATTGTATTATGTATTACAACATAATTCCTAAACCAAACATGCAAAATGTCTGAAAATGCCTGTAATATTGAATCCATGTGAGTTTTATTTGAATCAGTTGTATGGTTTGCTAATACAAAAATTGGGTTTTATGACAAACACAAGTTAGTTTTTTTACTCAATATAACAGTTTAGCTGTCATACTATATATGAAAGTTATATAAACATAACTCCAAAACCAAACCATTATGTCCAAAACTGCCTGTAATATTGTATATATGTGAGTTTTACTAGAATCAGGGTTGCAAATACAAAAATTGGGTTTTATGACAGTATACTGTCACACTCAATATGACAGTTATTTAAACATAACTCAAACAACACATGCAAAATAGCTAATAATGCCTGGAGCATGTATCTTAGTTAGTTTTACTAGAAAAATGGTATTTTGTAAGGTTTGCAAAGACACAAGTTAGTTGTTGTTTTTATTCAATATGACAGTATAACTGTCATACTAAATATGAAAGTTATATAAACATAACTCTAAAACCAAACATGCATTGTGTCTAAAAATGCCTGTAATATTGTATCTGTGTGAGTTTAACTAGATTTAGTTGTTTTTGTAAGGTTTGCAAATACAAAATAAGGGTTTTACTCACTATGACAGTTTACTGTCACACTCAATCTGACAGTTATTTATTTAAACATAACTCCTAAACCACACATGCAAAATGGCTAATAATGCCTGGAGATATGTATCTTTGTGAGTTTTACTAGAAACATTATATTGTGTAAGGTTTAGTTAGTTTTTGTACTCAATCTGACAGTATAACTGTCATTCTAAATCCATCCATTTACTTCCGCTTATCCGAGGTCGGGTTGCGGGGGCAGCAGCCTGAGCAGAAAATCCCAGACTTCCCTCTCCCCAGCCACTTCGTCCAGCTCTTTTCGGGGTATTCCGAGGCGTTCCCAGGCCAGCCGGGGACATAGTCTTTCCAATGTGTCCTAGGTCTTCCCCGTGGCCTCCTGCCACACCTCCCTAGAGGCGTTCGGGTGGCATCCTGAGCAGATGCCCGAACCACCTCATGGCTCCTCTCAATGTGGAGGAGCAGCGGCTTTACTTTGAGTTCCTCCCGGATGACAGAGCTTCTCACCCTGTCTCTAAGGTAGAGACCCACCACCCGGCAGAGGAAACGCATTCCGGCCGCTCGTCCTTTCGGTCATAACCCAAAGCTGGGAACGTAGATCGACGGTAAATTGAGAGCTTTTCCTTCTGGCTCAGCTCCTTCTTCACCACAACGGATCGATATAGCGTCCTCAATACTGAAGACGCCGCACCAAACCGCCTGTGGATCTCTCGATCCACTCTATCCTCACTCGTGAACAAGACTCCTAGGTACTTGAACTCCTTCACTTGGGGCAAGATCTCCTCCCCAACCTGGAGATGGCACTCGACCCTTTCCTGCGCGAGAACCATGGACTTGGACTTGCAGGTGCTGATTCTCATCCCAGTCGCTTCACACTCAAGGACCCTGCCGAGAGTATAGACCTGGTCTACCGTTCCACGACCAGGACGAAAACCACACTGTTCGTCCTGGATCCGAGTTTCCTCCTCTCCATATCACATGAATAGACCTTACCGGGAAGGCTGAGGAGTGTGTTTCACGATAGTTGGAACACACCCTCCGGTTCCCCTTCTTAAAGAGAGGAACCACCACCCCGGTGTGCCAATCCAGAGGTACCACCCCCAATGTTCACGCAATGTTGCAGAGTCTTGTCAACCAAGACAGCCCCACAGTATCCAGAGCCTTAAGGAACTCATCCACCACCGGGGCCTTGCCACAGAGGAGCTTTTAAACTACCTAGGCAACCTAAGCCCCAGAAATAGGAGAGTCCACCAGAGATTCCCCAGGCACTGCTTGGCCTGTCGGTATGCCCGCTGCCTCTGGAGTCCCATGAGCCAAAAGGACCCGATAGGCTCTTTCTTCAGCTTGACGGCATCCCTCCCTACTGGTGGCCACCAGCGAGTTCTAGGATTACCGCCACGACAGGCACCAAACACCTTGCGGCCACAGCTCCAATCAGCAGGCTCGACAAGAGAGGCACGAAACATGGTCCACTCAGACTCAATGTCCAGCACCTCCCTCGTGACATGTTTAAAGTTCTTCCTTATGTTTGAACATTGTGTTTGTTATGGACAATCCGTGACGAGCACAAAAGTCCAATAACAAAGCACCAGTTGGGTTCAGATCCGGGTGGCCATTTTTCCCAATCACGACTCTCCAGGTTTCACTGTCCTTGCCAACATGAGCATTGAAGTCCCCCAACAGAACAAGGGAATCACCCGAGGGAGCACTCTCCAGTACTCCCTCAAGGGAATCCAAAAAGAGTGGGTACTCTGAGCTGCTGTTTGGTGCGTAAACACAAACAACAGTCAGGACCCGTCACCCAACCCGAAGGCGGAGGGAAGCTACCATCTCGTCTACTGGGTTAAAGTCCAACGTGCAGGCTTTGAGCAACAACAATTGCCACCCCAGCCTCTCATTGCTTGCAACGCCAGAGTGGAAGAGAGTCCAGCCCCTCTTGAGAGAACAGGTTCCAGAGCCCTTGCTGTGCGTCGAAGTGAGTCCAACTATATCTACCCGGAACTTCTTCACCTCGCGCACCAGCTCAGGCTCTTTCCCTCCCAGCGAGGTGACGTTCCACGTCCCAAGAGCGAGCTTATGTAGCCGATAATCGGACCGCCAAGTGCCCTGCCTTCGGCTGCCGCCCAGTTCACACTGCATCCGACCTCTATGACCTCAATGGGCCCATGAGTGGTGAGCCCATTGGAGGGTTGACCCACGTTGCCTCTTCGAAATGAGCCCGGCAGGGCCCCATGGAGACAGGCCCGGCCACCAGTCGCTCGCCATCGTGCCCCACCTCTGCGCCTGGCTCCACAGGGGAGCCACGGTGACCTGCGCCTGGGCGAGAAAAAATCTAGGTCCTCGATTTGTACTTTTCATAAAGGTCTTTGAGCTGCTCTTTGTCTGATCCCTCACCTAGGACCTTTTCTCAGGGGATCCCGAGGCGTTCCCAGGCCAGCCGGGAGACATAGTGTTCCCAATGTGTCCTGGGTCTTCCCCGTGGCCTCCAGGATGACAGAGCTTCACCTTCACCAGGGGTGTCAAACTCAAATACAGAGTGGGCCAAAGTTTAAAACTGAACAAAGCCGCGGGCCAAGGTTGAACAAATTAACCTTTTAATAGGGACCCAAACACGTTTTGCATTGAATATTGAACAAGCAAGGCTTATATAACTTTATAGTGACATGCAAAATGGAGTTTCAAATAATAATAATAATAATTAAACAATATCAATTGCATATCAAATATAATTTAAATACAAATTGAATGCCTCTTTTCTATTTGCAGCCTTCTGAGGTAAATATCAACATTAACTTTATCCACAGGCTAATACATTTGAAAATAAAATAACAATGAATAAAACAACCATTCAGGACTTTAAACTGCTCAGTTTGCAACACACTGATCTAATTTGATGTACCCAAGCCAGATACCTGGCATCTTTTTTTAGATGCTAGTTCTTTAATGTCGGGGCTCAGGCTTTGAGCTGAGGCAACTTTCATTATCAAACAAGATGTTCAACAGTCATATCTCGTACACCCAATTCTAACATCATTCAGACCCAGTCACAAGATATGTGCAGCTACAGCACGCATACACAAATGAATGCAACGCATACTTCATCAACAGCGATACAGGTTACACTGAGGGTGCCAGTATAAAAAACTTTAACACTGTTAGAAATATACGCCACACTGTGAACCCACACCAAACAAAAATAAAAAACACTTTTCGGGAGAACATCCGCACCGTAACACAACATAAACACAAAAGAACAAATACCCAGAATCTTTTGCAGCACTAACTCTTTCGGGACGCTACAAAATACACCCCCGCTACCACCAAACCTCCCCCCCCCCACACACACACACCTTGTAGCGTCTCGGAAGATTTAGTGCTACAAAGGGTTCTGGGTATTTGTTGTGTTGTGTTTATGTTGTGTTACGGTGCGGATGTTCTCCCGAAATGTGTTTGTCATTCTTGTTTGGTGTGGATTCACAGTGTGGCGTATATTTCTAAAAGTGTTAAAGTTTTTTATTTGGCTACCGTCAGTGTAACCTGTATCGCTGTTGATGAAGTATGCGTTGCATTCAATTGTGTGTGGGTGCAGAAGCTGCACTGACATGAAACTGGGCTGGCACTCGTTTGACTAGCTGGAAAAAAAAAAAAAAATTCGGGAGGAGTGCTGGAGTCACTCCCGGGAGGGTTGGCAAGTATTAGAAGTAGCGGCACTGCCGCAATGTATAATCGAAGGTCCAGCTTTAGTGTTAATTTGATATTGCCTCAAGGGCCAAGTCAAATTACACGTTGGGCCAAATTTGGCCCACGGGCCAGAGTTTGACACCCATGACCTTCACTGTAAAAAATTACTGTAAAAATAAAAAATAAAATTACAGTTATATACTCCATCCATCCATCCATTTTCTACCGCTTATTCCCTTCGGGGTCGCGGGGGGCGCTGGAGCCTATCTCAGCTACAATCAGGCGGAAGGCGGGGTACACCCTGGACAAGTCGCCACCTCATCGCAGGGCCAACACAGATAGACAGACAACATTCACACTCACATTCACACACTAGGGCCAATTTAGTGTTGCCAATCAACCTATCATGTTCTTCTTAAATGCAGTTAAGTACTGTAAATTTTGTTGCATTTTTCTAAAAATATCGACCAGCAATAAGTTACTGTAAAACCTACAGTGTAATTCAGTATTTTTCAGACTTGTTTCTTGGGTCCGCCCACAATTCGTCCAACCGAGCTTCATTTCACCCTGCTAAATCCATCCTACTGCATCGTGTGTTTTTGATAACAAGGTAAGAGTCACTTGTACCTTGATGGGTCATTTTCTGTTTGAATTACTTTATATATATATTTATAAAGTCCGAAATGACATAGCGTCACAGTCAGCATCACAGACACTATCGTTGACCACGCGCATGTACCGCCGCATGCTAGCTAGCTAAGTTTTCTTCTTTTTTGTCATAGTCATCATAAAAGATGATAACTTGCAACATATGTGCTACGACTTGCAGCAATGTATTTGCGTATGTTAGACACATGCGAAGTCATAGTTGTATGCCTAATGCATCGTTTAAGTGTGCTTTCCCTAAATGCACAAGAGTTTTTTCCAACTTCTCAGCCTTCAAAACTCACAGCCGTCGTCATAAATATGGCAAGAGTAGGACTGATATGTATAGCGCAGAAGGTTTACCTTGTAATATTGTCTCATGTAGCGCGAAGTGCGATGATATACGGGCCTTTCTCCTGCATTTGAAAAGTCATATTACCGAAGGTAGGACAGTTACGTGCCCCTTCAGTCAATGTGAAAAAAGATTTACAGTTAAGTCTACTTTCACATCGCACGTGTCAAGGAAGCACTACGGCTACACTGAACGAAGTTTGACTTGATCAACAGCAAATCCAAGCAGCTCTTGTGTTATTAACACTGATGATGACTATTGTGATATGCAACTTGAGGATTCAGGATATTCCTGTTATGAAGACATGGAGGTCTACTTGCATTAAAAAAATGTTCACAGCACTGAAAAAAGGTTGAGAACCACTGCCTTAGGACAGTGGTTCTCAACCTTTTTTCAGTGATGTACCCCTGTGAACATTTTTTAAATTCAAGTACCCCCTAATCAGAGCAAAGCATTTTTGGTTGAAAAAAAGAGATAAAGAAGTAAAATACAGCACTATGTCATCAGTTTCTGATTTATTAAATTGTATAACAGTGCAAAATATTGCTCATTTGTTGTGGTCTTTCTTAAACTATTTGGAAAAAAAGATATAAAAATAACTAAAAACTTGTTGAAAAATAACCAAGTGATTCAATTATGAATAAAGATTTTTACACATAGAAGTAATCAACTTAAAGTGCCCTCTTTGGGGATTGTAATAGAGATCCATCTGGATTCATGAACTTCATTCTCAACATTTCTTCACAAAAAAAGAAATCTTTAACATCAATATTTATGGAACATGTCCACTACGCTTTAACCAAGCCTCCATTGTTTTCTACATGGATAGTTGATTGACAGTTGGTGCCGTGTGGCACCGCCAGGTAGGGTCAAACCATCATGGCATGGGGGAAACTCTGGCTTTATGGTAATGAATGGAATAGCCTACTTGATTAGTTGTTCAGTTTATGAACTTACATTCATATTTTGTCGAAGTATTATTCAATAAATATGTTTATAAAGGATTTTTGAATTGTTGCTATTTTTAGAATATTTAAAAAAAATCTCACGTACCCCTTGGCATACCTTCAAGTACCCCCAGGAGTACGCGTACCCCCATTTGAGAACCACTGCCTTAGGAGACTAGATGTAAACAGAGGAAAGAGAGAGCGAGTGAGGTGGCCATTCCAAATACTTTTAAAATGCTACCCATATTGGATACTGTTTAGGAACATAAACTGCATTTCTTGACTGTACCAGTTGCTGGTGACAAAGTCACAATAAAACGTTGGATGATCAGCATGGAAGGTGATGTCATCTGCAAAGGCGTCCAACCTAGCTTAATCTCAGGGCTTGCTGCCCTTCTTGCCACATACTATGTGTTCAACTTGGAATACCAAGAGGAAGGTCCTCGGACATTGGAATTTGTTCAAAGGTAAATCCTCTTGATACTGTTAAAATACTGTTAGGATATTTTATTTTATATTTCTCACCTCTGTTCAGGAATTTGACTTGTCATTTCCCCAATTGTGTGCCTTAAATCAATGACTCTTCTGTTCCTTTGTGGACCTTCTTATTAGGGACCGAAGCACCAGTTTGACTCTAGGATACAGAGAAGGTAGGTAATGTGCATGTAAAGATATGTTGACTGGGTCAAAGAAGGAAGCACCTGTTTGACCCCAGGATGCAGAAAAAGTAGATAATTTGCAGGTAAAGACATGTTGACTGGATGATGGCAGGAAGCACCAGCTTGACCCGAGAATGCAGAGCAAGTAGGTAATGTGCGGGTGAAGATATGTTGAATGGGTAAAGGCAGGAAGCACCAGTGTGACCCCACTATGCAGGGAAGGTAGGTAATGTGCGGGTGAAGGTATGTTGAATGGGTGAAAGAAGGGAGCGCAGGTGTGGTCGAGGCCATGCAGACAAGGTAGGTATGTGCAGGTGAAGATATGTTGTATGGTGAAAGAAAGAAGCACCAGTGTGACCCAAGGATGCAGGGAAGGTAGGTAATGTGCAGGTAAAGATATGTTGAATGGGTGAAGGCAGGAAACACCAGCTAGACGCCAGGATACAGAGAAGGTAGGTAATGTGCAGGTAAAGATATGTTGAATGAGTAAAGGCAGGAAACACCAGCTTGACTCCAGGATATAGAGAAGGTAGGTAATGTGCAGGTAAAGATATGTTGAATGGGTAAAGGTAGAAAGCACCAGCGTGACCACACTATGCAGAGAAGGTAGGTAATGTGCAGGTAAAGATATGTTGAATGGGTAAAGGCAAGAGGCACCAATGTGACCCCAGGATGCAGAGAAGATAGGTAATGAGCAGGTAACGATATGTTAAATGGGTGAAAGCAGGAAACATCAGCGTAAATACACGGTCCCGTAGATGGAGAGAAAACATGAATAGAGAGAGGGGTTGGGGAGGCTTTAGCATTGTCTTCCTCTCTGAATTTGTCTTAATGGGTTTTAGAGCATTCACTCATCTACAGCTGTGGTTATGGTATAGGCTCACATATATCCTAAAATTGATATTAATATTTGTGCAGTGCATTTTCCTAAATAACAATGTGAGGGGGGTTCTGTATCGACTACAAGTAATCTTCAATCACAACAGAATATCTAATATGCTTTCTCTCTTTCTTAGGCGATTCATTGGCGTTAACCCTGAGAGGGGAACAAAGGCTAGCCAGGGAAAGGTGGTGTCCAAGAAGACCGGGAAGCTGGTCCAGAAAAAGGCAGCAACTGTAAATCCTCACGTAGCCACCCTTATAAAACATCTCACAGACTTTGAGTGGGGCTTTATGTAGCCGACAACTAAACACTGGACTCGTGTTCAGTGTTTTGTCTCCAGTTAGAAATTAAGTGGACATGTTATAAATGTTAAAATGCTTTACTGAAAATAAGAAGAATGCACTAAATGTACATTGAATGTATTTGATGCACTTTAAAATAATTGGTTAATAAAAACATAATCTTGCAAGGCCATTTCTCCAGTCATTTTTATGCCAGCAGATTGCAGGGGTTTTGATTTTGAAAAATTAAAAGTTCAACTCATTAACTTCTAGTGGCATTATACTGTAAAGCTCAGTCTATAGTGCTTACAATTATTTTACTGTAATTAACTGTTAATGGATATTACAGTAGATACACTAAAATAACAGTGTAATGCCGCTAAACAGATGACAGTATTATGCTGTGAAGCGTATATTTGATACAGCACAGTACTGTGATACTTTTTACAGTAATAAACTGTAGTGATAAATCACAATATGTGTGCTGTAGAAAAACAGTTTTATACTGGAACCATTAGCTGCCAATAGGTTACTGTAATTAAACGGTGAAAATTCTTACAGTAAGGGAGAGACCCGCCACCCAGCGGAGAAAACTAATTTCGGCCGCCAGCCTGTGCATCTCACGATCCACTCTTCCCTCACTCATAAACAAGACTCCAGGTACTTGAACTCATCCACCTGGGGCAAGATCTCCTGCCCAACCTCGAAATGGCACTCCACCCTTTCCCGGGCGAGAACCTCGGACTCGGAGGTGCTGATTCTCATCCCAGTCGCTTCACACTCGGCTGCGAACCAATCCAATGAGAGCTGAAGATCCTGGCCAGTTAAAGCCATAAGGACCACATCATCTGCAAAAAGGAGAGACCTAATCCTGCAGCCACCAAACCGGATCCCCTCAACGCCATGACTGCGCCTAGAAATTCTGTCCATAAAATTATGAACACATTTGGTGACTAAGGGCAGCCAACACGAGGGTTGGACTCCGGTCCAACCCTCACTGGAAAGGGGTCCGACTTACTGCTGGCAATGCGGACCAAGCTCTGACACTGATCATACAGGGAGCGACCCGCCACAATCAGACATGCCGATACCCCATACTCTCTGAGCACTCCCCACAGGACTTCCCGGGGTGGCCACGGTCGAATGTCTTCTCCAAGTCCACAAAGCACATGTAGACTGGTTGGACAAACTCCCATGCACACTCAAGGACCCTGCCGAGAGTATAGAGCTGGTCTACCGTTCCACGACCAGGACGAAAACCACACTGGATCCGAGGTTCCTCCTCTCCAGTACACATGAATAGACCTTACCGGGAAGGCTGAGGAGTGTGATCTACGATAGTTGGAACACACCCTCCGGTTCCCCTTCTTAAAGAGAGGAACCACCACCCCGGTCTGCCAATCCAGAGGTACCGCCTCTGATGTCCATGCGATGTTGCAGAGTCTTGTCAACTAAAACAGCCCCACAGCATCCAGAGCCTTAAGGAACTCCGGACGGAGCTCATCCACCCCCGCGGCCTTGCCACCGAGGAGCTTTTTAACTACCTTGGCAACCTCAGCCCCAGAAATAGGAGAGCCCACCACAGATTCCCCAGGCACTGCTTGGCCTGTCGGTATGCCCGCTGCCTCTGGAGTCCCATGAGCCAAAAGGACCAGATAAGCTCTTTCTTCAGCTTGACGGCATCCCGCACTGCTGGTGGCCACCAGCGGGTTCTAGGATTACCGCCACGACAGGCACCAAACACCTTGCGGCCACAGCTCCAATCAGCTGGCTTGACAAGAGAGGCACGGAACATGATCCATTCAGACTCAATGTCCAGCACCTCCTTTGTGACATGTTCAAAGTTCCTCCGGAGGTAGAAAAAGAAACTCTCTCTGACAGGAGACTGCTAGGCATTCCCAAAAGACTCTCACAATGCGTTTGGGCCTGCCAGGTCTGTCCGGGATCCTACCCCACCATCGGAGCCAGCTCACCAGGTGGTGATCGGTAGAAAGCTCGCCCCTCTCTTCACCCGAGTGTCCAAAACATGAGGCCGCAAATCCCATGACACAACTACAAAGTCAATAATGGAACTGCGGCCGAGGGTGTCCTGGTGCCAAGTGCACATATGGACACCCTTATGTTTGAACATTGTGTTTGTTATGGACAATCCGTGACGAGCACAAAAGTCCAATAATAAAGCACCACTTGGGTTCAGATCCGGGTGGCCATTTTTCCCAATCACGACTCTCCAGGTTTCAAAGTCGTTGCCAACATGAGCGTTGAAGACCCCCAGCAGAACAAAGGAATCACCAGAGGGAGCACTCTCAAGGGAATCCAAAAAGAGTGGGTTCTCTGAGCTACTGTTTGGTGCGTAAACACCAACAACAGTCAGGACCCGTCACCCAACCCGAAAGTGGAGGGAGGTTACCATCTCGTCTTCTGGGTTAAGTCCAACGTGCAGGCTTAGAGCCGGGGGGCAACAAGAATTGCCAACCCAGCCTCTCATTACTTGCAACGCCAGAGTGGAAGAGAGTCCAACCCCTCTTGAGAGAACAGGTTCCAGAGCCCTTGCTGTGCGTCGAAGTGAGTCCAGCTTTATCTAGCCGGGAACTTCTCCACCTCGCGAGGTGACGTTCCACGTCCCAAGAGCGAGCTTATGTAGCCGATAATCGGACCGCCAAGTGCCCTGCCTTCGGCTTCCGCCCAGCTAACACTGCACCCGACCTCTATGACCCAGCCCATGAGTGGTGAGCCTATTGCAGGGGGGACCCACGTTGCCTCTTCGAGCTGGGCCCCATGGGCACCAGTCGCTCGCCATCGTGCCCCACCTCTGGGCCTGGCTCCACAGGGGAGCCACGGTGACCCGCGTCCGGGCGAGAAAATATCTAGGTCCTCGATTTGTACTTTTCATAAAGGTCTTTGAGCTGCTCTTTGTCTGATTCCTCACCTAGGACCTGTTTGTCTTGGGGGACCCTAACAGGGGGCATAGAAGCCCCCGGACAACATAGCTCCTAGGATCAGTGGGACACGCAAACCACAAAGGTGGCGGCTCAGAAAGCAGGTTATATAAACATAACTCCAAAACCAAACATGCAAGATGTCTAAACATGCCTGTAATATTGTATCAATGTGAGTTTTACTAGAATCGGTTGTTTTTTTAAGGCTTGCAAACACAAAAAGTTTTTTTTACTCAATATGACAGTAAGTTCTTAAAATGCTGAGATAATGTGAAAAAAAACAATACAAATGTATTCCAACATAATTCCTAAACCAAACATGCAAAATGTCTAAAAATGCCTGTAATATTGAATCCATGTGAATTTTACTAGAATCATTTGTTTTTGTAAGGTTTGCAAATACAAAAATTGAGTTTTATGACAGACACAAGTTAGTTTTTTTACTCATTATAACAGTATAGATGTCATACTCATACTACATAATCATTAAAGTTATATAAACATAACTCGAAAACCAAACGTGCATTATGTCCAAAATTGCCTGTAATATTGTATAGATGTGAGTTTTACTAGAATCAGGTTTGCAAATACAAAAATTGGGTTTTATGACAGTATACTGTCACACTCAATATGACAGTATAACTGTCATACTAAATCCATCCATTTTCTTCCGCTTATCCGAGGTCGGGTTGCGGGGGCAGCAGCCTAAGCAGAGAGCCCAGACTTCCCTCTCCCCAGCCACTTCGTCCAGCTCTTCTCGGGGGATCCCGAGGCGTTCCCAGGCCATAGTCTTTCCAATGTATCCTAGGTCTTCCCCATGGCCTCCTGCCGTTCGGACCTAAGGAGGCGTTCGGGTGGCATCCTGAGCAGATGCCCGAACCACCTCATCTGGCTCCTCTCAATGTGGAGGAGCAGCGGCTTTACACTGAGTTCCTCCCAGATGACAGAGCTTCTCACCCTATCTCTAAGGGAGAGACCCACCACCCGGCGGAGGAAACTCATTTCGGCCGCTTGTACCCGTGACCTTGTCCTTTCGGTCATAACCCAAAGCTCATGACCATAGGTGAGGATGGGAACGTTGATCGATCGGTAAATTGAAAGCTTTTCCTTCTGGCTCAGCTCCTTCTTCACCACAACGGATCGATATAGCGTCCTCATTACTGAAGACGCCGCACCGATCCGCCTGTAGATCTCAAAATCCACTCTATCCTCACTCGTGAACAAGACTCCTAGGTACTTGAACTCCTTCACTTGGGGCAAGATCTCTTTCCCAACCTCGAGATGGCACTCCACCCTTTCCCGGGCGAGAACCATGGACTCGGACTCGGAGGTGCTGATTCTCATCCCAGTCGCTTCACTGCGAACCGATCCAATGAAAGCTGAAGATCTTGGCCAGTTGAAGCCATCAGGACCACATCATCTGCAAAAAGCAGTGACCTAATCCTGCAGCCACCAAACCAGGCGCAGTCATGGCGTTGAGGGGATCCTCAAAGCCATGACTGCGCCTAGATATTCTGTCCATTAAAGTTATGAACAGAATCGGTGACAAAGGGCAGCCTTGGCGGAGTCCAACCCTCACTGGAAAGGGGTCCGACATACTGCCGGCAATGCGGACCAAGCTCTGACACTGATCATACAGGGAGACACCCGCCACAATCAGACATGCCGATACTCCATACTCTCTGAGCACTCCCCACAGGATTTACCGGGGACCAAGGTCGAATGTCTTCTCCAAGTCCACAAAACTTATGTAGACTGGTTGGGCAAACTCCCATGCACACTCAAGGACCCTGCCGAGAGTATAGAGCTGGTCTACCGTTCCACGACCAGGACGAAAACCACACTGTTCGTCCTGGATCCGAGGTTCCTCCTCTCCATTACACATGAATAGACCTTACCGGGAAGGCTGAAGAGTGTGATCTACGATAGTTGGAACACACCCTCCGGTTCCCCTTCTTAAAGAGAGGTACCACCACCCCGGTCTGCCAATCCAGAGGTACCGCCCCCGATGTAGACGCAATGTTGCAGAGTCTTGTCAACCAAGACTGCCCCACAGCATCCAGAGCCTTAAGGAACTCCGGACGGAGCTCATACCCCCGGGGCCTTGCCACCGAGGAGCTTTTTAACTACCTTGGCAACCTCAGCCCCAGAAATAGGAGAGCCCACCACAGACTTCCCAGGCACTGTTTCCTCATAGGAAGACGTGTTGGTGGGACTGAGGAGGTCTCGCTTGGCCTGTCGGTATGCCCACTGCCTCTGGAGTCCCATGAGCCAAAAGGACCCGGTGGCTCTTTCTTCAGCTTGACAGCATCCCTCACTGCTGGTGGATTACCGCCACGACAGGCACCAAACACCTTGCGGCCACAGCTTCAATCAGCTGGCTCAACAAGAGAGGAACGGTCCAGAACATGGTCCACTCAGACTCAATGTCCAGCACCTCCCTCGTGACATGTTCAAAGTTCTTCCGGACATGTTCAAAGTTCTTCAGGAGACTCTGCTAGGTGTTCCCAGCAGACCCTTACAATACGTTTGGGCCTGCCAGGTCTGACCGGCATCCTCCCCTACCATCGGAGCCAGCTCACCACCAGGTGGTGGTTGGTGGAAAGCTCTGCCCCTCTCTTCACCGAGTGTCCAAAACATGAGGCCGCAAATCCCATGACACAACTACAAAGTCAATCATGCGGCCGAGGGTGTCCTTGTGCCAAGTGCACATATGGACACCCTTATGTTTGAACATTGTGTTTGTTATGGACAATCCGTGACGAGCACAAAAGTCCAATAATAAAGCACCACTTGGGTTCAGATCCGGGTGGCCATTTTTCCCAATCACGACTCTCCAGGTTTCAAAGTCATTGCCAACATGAGCGTTGAAGTCCACCAGCAGAACAAGGGAATCACCCGCGGGAGCACTCTCCAGTACTCCCTCAAGGGAATCCAAAAAGAGTTGGTACTCTGAGCTGCTGTTTGGTGTGTAAACACAAACAACAGTCAGGACCCGTCACCCAACCCGAAGGCTGAAGGAAGTTACCATCTCGTCTATTGGGTTTAAAGTCCAACGTGCAGGCTTTGAGCCGGCGGGCAACAAGAATTGCCACCCCAGCCTCTCATTAGTTGCAACGCCAGTGTGGAATCTCTTCCACTCTGGCGTTGCAAGTAATGAAAGTTCAGCTCCGTCCAGCCCCTCTGAGAGAACAGGTTCCAGAGCCCTTGCTGTGAGTCCAACTATATCTAGCCGGGAACGTCTCCACCTCATGCACCAGCTCAGGCTCCTTCCCTCCCAGCGAGGTGACGTTCCATGTCCCAAGAGCGAGCTTATGTAGCCGATAATCGGACCACCAAGTGCCCTGCCTTCGGCTGCCGCCCAGCTCACACTGCACCCTCTATGACCCAGCCCATGAGTGGTGAGCCCTGGAGGGGGGATCCACGTTGCCTCTTCGAGCTGAGCACGGCTGGGCCCCATGGGGACTGGCCCGTCAATCGCCATCGTGCCACACTCTGGGCCTGGCTCCACAGGGGAGCCACGGTAACCTGCGTCCGGGCGAGAAAAAATCTAGGTCCTCAATTGTACTTTTAATAAAGGTATTTGAGCTGCTCTTTGTCTGATCCCTCACCTAGGACCTGTTTGTCTTGGGAGACCATAGAAGCCCCCGGACAACATAGTTCCTGGATCAGTGGGACACGCAAACCACAAGGGTGGCGGCTCAGAAAGCAGGTTATATAAATATAACTCCAAAACCAAACATGCAATATGCCTAAACATGCCTGTAATATTGTATCAATGTGAGTTTTCCTAGAATCGGTTGTTTTTGTAAGGTTTGCAAATACAAAAATTAGGTTTTACTCACAATGACAAAATCACACTCAATATGACAGTTATTTAAACATAACTCATAAACCACACAAAAAAATGGCTAATAATGCCTGAAATAATGAATCATTGGGAGTTTTACTGAGTTTTACATTTTGCAAACACAAAAAGTATTTTTTTACTTGACTGTAATGTTCTTAGAACCCTGAGATAAAGGGAAAAAAGCAATACAAATGTATTTAAACCTAACTCCTAAACAACACATGCAAAATGGCTAATAATGCCTAGGGAGACATGTAACGTTGTTAGTTTAAAAAAATGATCTTTTGTAAAGATATCAAAGACACAAGCTAGTTTTTTTTATTCAATATGACAGTATAACAGTCATACTAAATATGAAAGTTCTTTAAACATAACTCCAAAACCAAACATGTGTCATGTCTAAAAATGCCTGTAATAATGTATTTATGTGAGTTTGTAAGGTTTGCAAAAACAAAAAGTAGTTTTTTACTCAATATGAAAGTAATGTTCTTAGAATCCTGAGATAATTCGAAAAAAGCAATACAAATGTATTCAAACACAAATTTTAAACCAAACATGTAAAATGTCTAAAAATGCCTGTAATATTGAATCTATATAAGTTTTACTAGAATCAATTGTTTTTGTAAGGTTTGCAAATACAAAAATTAGGTTTTACACATAATGACATTAAAACTGTAACACTCAATATGACAATTATTTATTTATAACTCCTAACCACACATGAAACATGTCTAGTAATGCGTGAAAAAATGTATCTTTGTGAGTGTTACTAGAAACATTTTCTTTTGTAAGGTTTGCAAAGACAGGTTAGTTTTTTTTACTCAATATGACAGTATAACTGCCACACTCAATATGACAGTTATTTAAACATAACTCTTAAACTACACATGAAAAATGATTAACAATGCCTGAAATAATGCATTCTTGTAAGTTTTACTCGAAACATATGCTTTTTTAAGGCTTGCAAACACAAAAATTCTTTTTTTACTCAATATGACAGTAATGTTCTAAAATTCTGAGAAAATACGAACAAATTAATAAAAATGATTCCAACATAATTCCTAAACCAAACATGCAAAATGTCTAAAAATGTCTGTAATATTGAATCCATGTGAGTTTTACTAGATTTAACTGATTTTGTAAGGTTTGCAAATACATAAATTAGGTTTTACTTACCATGTCATAACTGACAGTATATGACAGTTATTTAACCATAACTCAAACCACACATGAAAAATGGCTAATAATGCCTGAAATAATGCATCCTTGGCCGTTTTACTCGAAACACATGCTTTTTTAAATCTTGCAAACACAAAAAGTAGTTTTTTACCTCAATATGACTGTAATGTTCTTAAAATCCTGAGATAATGCGAAAAAAGCGATAAAAATGTATTTAAACATTACTCCTAAACAACATATGCAAAATGGCTAATAATGCCTGGAAACATGTATCTTTGTTAGTTTTACTGGAAAAATGATCTTTTGTAAAGTTTGCAAAGACACAAGCCAGTTTTTTTTTATTCAATATGACAGTATAACAGTCATATTAAATATGAAAGTTATATAAACATAACTCCAAAACCAAACATGTGTCATGTCTAAAAATGCCTGTAATAATGTATTCATGTGAGTTTGTAAGGTTTGCAAAAACAAAAACTAGTTTTTTACTCAATATGAAAGTAATGATCTTAGAATCCTGAGATAATGCGAAAAAAGCAATAAAAAATTATTTAAACATAACTCCTAAACAACCCAGGCAAAATGGGTAATAATGCCTGGAGACATGTATTTTTGTTAGTTTTACTAGAAAATGTATCTTTTGTAAAGTTTGCAAAGACACAAGCTAGTTGTTTTTATTCAATAAGACAGTATAACAGTCATACTAAATATGAAAGTTATATAAACATAACTCCAGAACCAAACGTGTGTCATGTCTAAAATTGCCTATAATAATGTATTTATGTGAGTTTGTAAGGTTTGCAAAAACAAAAAGTCGTTTTTTCCTCAATATGAAAGTAAGGATTTTAGAATCCTGAGATAATGCGAAAAAAGCAATAAAATGTATTTAAACATAATTCCTAAACAACCCAGGCAAAATGGCTAATAATGCCTGGAGACATGTATCTTTGTTAGTTTTACTAGAAAAAATGATCTTTTGTAAGGATATCAAAGACACAAGCTAGTTTTTTTTATTCAATATGACAGTATAACAGTCCTACTAAATATGAAAGTTATCAAAACATAACTCCAAAACCAAACATGTGTTATGTCTAAAAATGCCTGTAATAATGTATTTATGTGAGTTTGTAAGGTTTGCAAAAACAAAAAGTAGTTTTTTACTCAATATGAAAGTAATGATCTAAGAATCCTGAGATAATGCGAAAAAAGCAATAAAAATGTATTTAAACATAATTCCTAAACAACCCATGCAAAATGGCTAATAATGCCTGGAGACATGTATCTTTGTTAGTTTTACTAGAAAAATGATCTTTTGTAAAGTTTGCAAAGACTCAAGCTAGTTTTTTATTTATTTAATATGACAGTATAACAGTCATACTAAATATAAAAGTTATATAAACATAACTCCAAAACCAAACATGTGTCATGTCTAAAAATGTCTGTAATAATGTATTTATGTGAGTTTGTAAGGTTTGCAAAAACAAAAAGTAGTGTTTTACTCAATATGAAAGTAATGATCTTAGAATCCTGAGATAATGCGAAAAAAGCAATAAAAATGTATTCAAACACAACTTTTAAACCAAACATGTAAATTGTCTAAAAATGCCTGTAATATTGAATCTATGTAAGTTTTACTAGAATCAGTTGTTTTTGTAAGGTTTGCAAATACAAAAATTAGGTTTTACACATAATGACATTATAACTTTAACACTCAATATGAAAGTTATTTAATTATAACTCCTAAATACACATGAAACATGTCTAATAGCGTGAAAAAAATTATCTTTGTGAGTGTTGCTAGAAACATTTTCTTTTGTAAGGTTTGCAAAGACACAAGTTAGTTTTTTTTAACTCAATATGACAGTATAACGCCACACTCAATATGACAGTTATTCAAACATAACTCCTAAACCACACCTGAAAAATGGCTAATAATGCCTGAAATAATGCATCTTTGGGAGTTTTACTGGAAACATATGCTTTTTTTAAGGCTTGCAAACACAAAAATTATTTTTTTACTCAATATGACAGTAATGTTCTAAAAATCCTGAGATAATGTGAAAAAAGCAATACAAATGTATTACAACATAATTCCTAAACCAAACATGCAAAATGTCTGAAAATGCCTGTAATATTGAATCCATGTGAGTTTTATTTGAATCAGTTGTATGGTTTGCTAATACAAAAATTGGGTTTTATGACAAACACAAGTTAGTTATTTTACTCAATATAACAGTTTAGCTGTCATACTATGTATGAAAGTTATATAAACATAACTCCAAAACCAAACTTGCATTATGTCCAAAACTGCCTGTAATATTGTATATATGTGAGTTTTACTAGAATCAGGGTTGCAAATACAAAAATTGGGTTTTATGACAGTATACTGTCACACTCAATATGACAGTTATTTAAACATAACTCAAACAACACATGCAAAATGGCTAATAATGCCTGGAGCATGTATCTTAGTTAGTTTTACTAGAAAAATGGTATTTTGTAAGGTTTGCAAAGACACAAGTTAGTTGTTTTTTTTATTCAATATGACAGTATAACTTTCTAAATATGAAAGTTATATAAACATAACTCTAAAACCAAACATGCATTATGTCTAAAAATGCCTGTAATGTTGTATCTGTGTGAGTTTAACTAGATTTAGTTGTTTTTGTAAGGTTTGCAAATACAAAATAAGGGTTTTACTCACTATGACAGTTTACTGTCACACTCAATCTGACAGTTATTTATTTAAATATAACTCCTAAACCACACATGCAAAATGGCTAATAATGCCTGGAGATATGTATCTTTGTGAGTTTTACTAGAAACATTATATTGTGTAAGGTTTAGTTAGTTTTTGTACTCAATCTGACAGTATAACTGTCATTCTAAATCCATCCATTTTCTTCCGCTTATCCGAGGTCGGGTTGCGGGGGCAGCAGCCTGAGCAGAAAATCCCAGACTTCCCTCTCCCCAGCCACTTCGTCCAGCTCTTCTCGGGGTATTCTGAGGCGTTCCCAGGCCAGCCGGGGACATAGTCTTTCTAATGTGTCCTAGGTCTTCCCCGTGGCCTCCTGCCACACCTCCCTAGAGGCGTTCGGGTGGCATCCTGAGCAGATGCCCGAACCACCTCATGGCTCCTCTCAATGTGGAGGAGCAGCGGGTTTACTTTGAGTACCTCCCGGATGACAGAGCTTCTCACCCTGTCTCTAAGGGAGAGACTCACCACCCGGCAGAGGAAACGCATTTCGACCGCTTGTCCTTTCGGTCATAACCCAAAGCTGGGAACGTAGATCGACGGTAAATTGAGAGCTTTTCCTTCTGGCTCAGCTCCTTCTTCACCACAACGGATCGATATAGCGTCCTCAATACTGAAGACGCCGCACCAATCCGCCTGTGGATCTCTTGATCCACTCTATCCTCACTCGTGAACAAGACTCCTAGGTACTTGAACTCCTCCACTTGGGGCAAGATCTCCTCCCCAACCTGGAGATGGCACTCGACCCTTTCCTGCGTGGACTTGGACTTGGAGGTGCTGATTCTCATCCCAGTCGCTTCACACTCAAGGACCCTGCCGAGAGTATAGACCTGGTCTACCGTTCCACGACCAGGACGAAAACCACACTGTTCGTCCTGGATCCGAGGTTCCTCCTCTCCAGTACACATGAATAGACCTTACCGGGAAGGCTGAGGAGTGTGTTTCACGATAGTTGGAACACACCCTCCGGTTCCCCTTCTTAAAGAGAGGAACCACCACCCCGGTCTGCCAATCCAGAGGTACCGCCCCCAATGTTCACGCGATGTTGCAGAGTCTTGTCAACCAAGACAGCCCCACAGTATCCAGAGCCTTAAGGAACTCATCCACCACCGGGGCCTTGCCACAGAGGAGCTTTTTAACTACCTAGGCAACCTAAGCCCCAGAAATAGGAGAGTCCACCACAGACTCCCCAGGCACTGCTTGGCCTGTCGGTATGCCCACTGCCTCTGGAGTCCCATGAGCCAAAAGGACCCGATAGGCTCTTTCTTCAGCTTGACGGCATCCCTCACTGCTGGTGGCCACCAGCGAGTTCTAGGATTACCGCCCTCCCTCGTGACATGTTCAAAGTTCTTCCTTATGTTTGAACATTGTGTTTGTTATGGACAATCCGTGACGAGCACAAAAGTCCAATAACAAAGCACCACTTGGGTTCAGATCCGGGTGGCCATTTTTCCCAATCACGACTCTCCAGGTTTCACTGTCCTTGCCAACATGAGCATTGAAGTCCCCCAACAGAACAAGGGAATCACCCGAGGGAGCACTCTCCAGTACTCCCTCAAGGGAATCCAAAAAGAGTGGGTACTCTGAGCTGCTGTTTGGTGCGTAAACACAAACAACAGTCAGGACCCATCACCCAACCCGAAGGCGGAGGGAAGCTACCATCTCGTCTACTGGGTTAAAGTCCAACGTGCAGGCTTTGAGCAACAACAATTCCCACCCCAGCCTCTCATTGCTTGCAACGCCAGAGTGGAAGAGAGTCCAGCCCCTCTTGAGAGAACAGGTTCCAGAGCCCTTGCTGTGCGTCGAAGTGAGTCCAACTATATCTAGCCGGAACTTCTTCACCTCGCGCACCAGCTCAGGCTCTTTCCCTCCCAGCGAGGTGACGTTCCACGTCCCAAGAGCGAGCTTATGTAGCCGATAATCGGACCGCCAAGTGCCCTGCCTTCGGCTGCCGCCCAGTTCACACTGCATCTGACCTCTATGACCTCAATGGGCCCATGAGTGGTGAGCCCATTGGAGGGTTGACCCACGTTGCCTCTTCGAGCTGAGCCCGGCAGGGCCCCATGGAGACAGGCCCGGCCACCAGTCGCTCGCCATCGTGCCCCAGCTCTGCGCCTGGCTCCACAGGGGAGCCACGGTGACCTGCGCCTGGGCGAGAAAAAATCTAGGTCCTCGATTTGTACTTTTCATAAAGGTCTTTGAGCTGCTCTTTGTCTGATCCCTCACCTAGGACCTTTTCTCAGGGGATCCCGAGGCGTTCCCAGGCCAGCCGGGAGACATAGTGTTCCCAATGTGTCCTGGGTCTTCCCCGTGGCCTCCAGGATGACAGAGCTTCACCTTCACCAGGGGTGTCAAACTCAAATACAGAGTGGGCCAGAGTTTAAAACTGAACAAAGCCGCGGGCCAAGGTTGAACAAATTAACCTTTTAATAGGGACCCAAACAAGTTTTGCATTGAATATTGAACAAGCAAGGCTAATATAACTTTATAGTGACATGCAAAATGGAGTTTCAAATAATAATAATCATTAAAAAATATCAATTGCATATCAAATATAATTTAAATAAAAATTGAATGCCTCTTTTCTATTTGCAGCCTTCTGAGGTAAATATCAACATTAACTTTATCCACAGGCTAATAAATTTGAAAATAAAATAACAATGAATAAAACAACCATTCAGGACTTTAAACTGCTCAGTTTGCAACACACTGATCTAATTTGATGTGCCCAAGCCAGATACCTGGCATCTTTTTTTAGATGCTAGTTCTTTAATGTCGGGGCTCAGGCTTTGAGCTGAGGCAACTTTCATTATCGAACAAGGTGTTCAACAGTCATATCTCGTACACCCAATTCTAACATCATTCAGACTGAGGGTGCCAGTATAAAAAACTTTAAGACTGTTAGAAATATACGCCACACTGTGAACCCACACCAAACAAAAATAAAAAACACTTTTCGGGAGAACATCCGCACCGTAACACAACATAAACACAAAAGAACAAATACCCAGAATCTTTTGCAGCACTAACTCTTTGGGGACGCTACAAAATACTCCCCCCCCCCTACCGTCAGTGTAACCTGTATCGCTGTTGATGAAGTATGCGTTGCATTCAATTGTGTGTGGGTGCAGAAGCTGCACTCACATGAAACTGGGCCGGCACTCGTTTGACTAGCTGAAAAAAAAAAAAAAAATTCGGGAGGAGTGCTGGAGTCACTCCCGGGAGGGTTGGCAAGTATTAGAAGTAGCGGCACTGCCGCAATGTATAATCGAAGGTCCAGCTTTAGTGTTAATTTGATATTGCCTCAAGGGCCAAGTCAAATTACACGTTGGGCCAAATTTGGCCCACGGGCCAGAGTTTGACACCCATGACCTTCACTGTAAAAAATTACTGTAAAAATAAAAAATAAAATTACAGTTATATACTCCATCCATCCATCCATGTTCTACCGCTTATTCCCTTCGGGGTCGCTGGAGCCTATCTCAGCTACAATCGGGCGGAAGGCGGGGTACACCCTGGACAAGTCGCCACCTCATCGCAGGGCCAACACAGATAGACAGACAACATTCACACTCACATTCACACACTAGGGCCAATTTAGTGTTGCCAATCAACCTATCATGTTCTTCTTAAATGCAGTTAAGTACTGTAAATTTTGATGCATTTTTCAAAAAATATCGACCAGCAGTAAGTTACTGTAAAACCTACAGTGTAATTCAGTATTTTTCAGACTTGTTTCTTGGGTCCGCCCACAATTCGTCCAACCGAGCTTCATTTCACCTGGCCGACCCTGCTAAATCCATCCTACTGCATCGTGTGTTTTTGATAACAAGGTAAGAGTCACTTGTACCTTGATGTGTCATTTTCTGTTTGAATTACTTTATATATATATTTATAAAGTCCGAAATGTCAGCATCACAGACACTATGGTTGACCACGCGCATGTACCGCCGCATGCTAGCTAGCTAAGTTTTCTTCTTTTTTGTCATAGTCATCATAAAAGATGATAACTTGCAACATATGTGCTACGACTTGCAGCAATGTATTTGCGTATGTTAGACACATGCGAAGTCATAGTTGTATGCCTAATGCATCGTTTAAGTGTGCTTTCCCTAAATGCACAAGAGTTTTTTCCAACTTCTCAGCCTTCAAAACTCACAGCCGTCGTCATAAATATGGCAAGAGTAGGACTGATATGTATAGCGCAGAAGGTTTACCTTGTAATATTGTCTCATGTAGCGCGAAGTGCGATGATATACGGGCCCTTCTCCTGCATTTGAAAAGTCATATTACCGAAGGTAGGACAGTTACGTGCCCCTTCAGTCAATGTGAAAAAGGATTTACAGTTAAGTCTACTTTCACATCGCACGTGTCAAGGAAGCACTACGGCTACACTGAACGAAGTTTGACTTGCTCAACAGCAAATCCAAGCAGCTCTTGTGTTATTAACACTGATGATGACTATTGTGATATGCAACTTGAGAATTCAGGATATTCCTGTTATGAAGACATGGAGGTCTACTTGCATTAAAAAAATGTTCACAGCACTAAAAAAAAGGTTGAGAACCACTGCCTTAGGACAGTTGTTCTCAACCTTTTTTCAGTGATGTACCCCTGTGAACATTTTTTAAATTCAAGTACCCCCTAATCAGAGCAAAGCATTTTTGGTTGAAAAAAAGAGATAAAGAAGTAAAATACAGCACTATGTCATCAGTTTCTGATTTATTAAATTGTATAACAGTGCAAAATATTGCTCATTTGCTGTGGTCTTTCTTGAACTATTTGGGAAAAAAGATATAAAAATAACTAAAAACTTGTTGAAAAATAAACAAGTGATTCAATTATAAATAAAGATTTTTACACATAGAAGTAATCAACTTAAAGTGCCCTCTTTGGGGATTGCAATAGAGATCCATCTGGATTCATGAACTTCATTCTCAACATTTCTTCACAAAAAAAGAAATCTTTAACATCAATATTTATGGAACATGTCCACTACGCTTTAACCAAGCCTCCATTGTTTTCTACATGGATAGTTGATTGACAGTTGGTGCCGTGTGGCACCGCCAGGTAGAGTCAAACCATCATGGCATGGGGGAAACTCTGGCTTTATGGTAATGAATGGAATAGCCTACTTGATTAGTTGTTAAGTTTATGAACTTACATTCATATTTTGTCGAAGTATTATTCAATAAATATATTTATAAAGGATTTTTGAATTGTTGCTATTTTTAGAATATTTAAAAAAAATCTCACGTACCCCTTGGCATACCTTCAAGTACCCCCAGGAGTACGCGTACCCCCATTTGAGAACCACTGCCTTAGGAGACTAGATGTAAACAGAGGAAAGAGAGAGCGAGTGAGGTGGCCATTCCAAATACTTTTAAAATGCTACCCATATTGGATACTGTTTAGGAACATAAACTGCATTTCTTGACTGTACCAGTTGCTGGTGACAAAGTCACAATAAAACGTTGGATGATCAGCATGGAAGGTGATGTCATCTGCAAAGGCGTCCAACCTAGCTTAATCTCAGGGCTTGCTGCCCTTCTTGCCACCTACTATGTGTTCAACTTGGAATACCAAGAGGAAGGTCCTCGGACATTGGAATTTGTTCAAAGGTAAATCCTCTTGATACTGTTAAAATACTGTTAGGATATTTTATTTTATATTTCTCACCTCTGTTCAGGAATTTGACTTGTCATTTCCCCAATTTGGTGCCTTAAATCAATGACTCTTCTGTTCCTTTGTGGACCTTCTTATTAGGGACCGAAGCACCAGTTTGACTCTAGGATACAGAGAAGGTAGGTAATGTGCATGTAAAGATATGTTGACTGGGTCAAAGAAGGAAGCACCTGTTTGACCCCAGGATGCAGAAAAAGTAGATAATTTGCAGGTAAAGATATGTTGACTGGATGATGGCAGGAAGCACCAGCTTGACCCGAGAATGCAGAGCAAGTAGGTAATGTGCGGGTGAAGATATGTTGAATGGGTAAAGGCAGGAAGCACCAGTGTGACCCCACTATGCAGGGAAGGTAGGTAATGTGCGGGTGAAGGTATGTTGAATGGGTGAAAGAAGGAATCGAAGGTGTGGTCGAGGCCATGCAGACAAGGTAGGTATGTGCAGGTGAAGATATGTTGTATGGTGAAAGAAAGAAGCACCAGTGTGACCCAAGGATGCAGGGAAGGTAGGTAATGTGCAGGTAAAGATATGTTGAATGGGTGAAGGCAGGAAACACCAGCTAGACGCCAGGATACAGAGAGGGTAGGTAATGTGCAGGTAAAGATATGTTGAATGAGTAAAGGCAGGAAACACCAGCTTGACTCCAGGATATAGAGAAGGTAGGTAATGTGCAGGATAAAGATATGTTGAATGGGTAAAGGTAGAAAGCACCAGCGTGACCACACTATGCAGAGAAGGTAGGTAATGTGCAGGTAAAGATATGTTGAATGGGTAAAGGCAAGAAGCACCAATGTGACCCCAGGATGCAGAGAAGATAGGTAATGAGCAGGTAACGATATGTTAAATTGGTGAAAGCAGGAAACATCAGCGTAAATACACGGTCCCGTAGATGGAGAGAAAACATGAATAGAGAGAGGGGTTGGGGAGGCTTTAGCATTGTCTTCCTCTCTGAATTTGTCTTAATGGGTTTTAGAGCATTCACTCATCTACAGCTGTGGTTATGGTATAGGCTCACATATATCCTAAAATTGATATTAATATTTGTGCAGTGCATATTCCTAAATAACAATGTGAAGGGGGTTCTGTATCGACTACAAGTAATCTTCAATCACAACAGAATATCTAATATGCTTTCTCTCTTTTTTAGGCGATTCATTGGCGTTAACCCTGAGAGGGGAACAAAGGCTAGCCAGGGAAAGGTGGTGTCCAAGAAGACCGGGAAGCTGGTCCAGAAAAAGGCAGCAACTGTAAATCCTCACGTAGCCACCCTTATAAAACATCTCACAGACTTTGAGTGGGGCTTTATGTAGCCGACAACTAAACACTGGACTCGTGTTCAGTGTTTTGTCTCCAGTTAGAAATTAAGTGGACATGTTATAAATGTTAAAATGCTTTACTGAAAATAAGAAGAATGCACTAAATGTACATTGAATGTATTTGATGCACTTTAAAATAATTGGTTAATAAAAACATAATCTTGCAAGGCCATTTCTCCAGTCATTTTTATGCCAGCAGATTGCAGGGGTTTTGATTTTGAAAAATTAAAAGTTCAACTCATTAACTTCTAGTGGCATTATACTGTAAAGCTCAGTCTATAGTGCTTACAATTATTTTACTGTAATTAACTGTTAATGGATATTACAGTAGATACACTAAAATAACAGTGTAATGCCGCTAAACAGATGACAGTATTATGCTGTGAAGCGTATATTTGATACAGCACAGTACTGTGATACTTTTTACAGTAATAAACTGTAGTGATAAATCACAGTATGTGTGCTGTAGAAAAACAGTTTTATACTGGAACCATTAGCTGCCAGTAGGTTACTGTAATTAAACGGTGAAAATTCTTACAGTAAGGGAGAGACCCGCCACCCAGCGGAGAAAACTCATTTCGGCCGCCAGCCTGTGCATCTCACGATCCACTCTTCCCTCACTCATGAACAAGACTCCAGGTACTTGAACTCATCCACTTGGGGCAAGATCTCCTGCCCAACCTCGAAATGGCACTCCACCCTTTCCCGGGCGAGAACCTCGGACTTGGAGGTGCTGATTCTCATCCCAGTCGCTTCACACTCGGCTGCGAACCAATCCAATGAGAGCTGAAGATCCTGGCCAGTTAAAGCCATAAGGACCACATCATCTGCAAAAAGGAGAGACCTAATCCTGCAGCCACCAAACCGGATCCCCTCAACGCCATGACTGCGCCTAGAAATTCTGTCCATAAAATTTATGAACACATTTGGTGACAAAGGGCAGCCAACACGAGGGTTGGACTCCGGTCCAACCCTCACTGGAAAGGGGTCCGACTTACTGCTGGCAATGCGGACCAAGCTCTGACACTGATCATACAGGGAGCGACCCGCCACAATCAGACATGCCGATACCCCATACTCTCTAAACACTCCCCACAGGACTTCCCGGGGTGGCCACGGTCGAATGTCTTCTCCAAGTCCACAAAGCACATGTAGACTGATTGGACAAACTCCCATGCACACTCAAGGACCCTGCCGAGAGTATAGAACTGGTCTACCGTTCCACAACCAGGACGAAAACCACACTGTTCGTCCTGGATCCGAGGTTCCTCCTCTCCAGTACACATGAATAAACCTTACTGGGAAGGCTGAGGAGTGTGATCTACGATAGTTGGAACACACCCTCCGGTTCCCCTTCTTAAAGAGAGGAACCACCACCCCGGTCTGCCAATCCAGAGGTACCGCCCCTGATGTCCATGCGATGTTGCAGAGTCTTGTCAACTAAAACAGCCCCACAGCATCCAGAGCCTTAAGGAACTCCGGACGGAGCTCATCCACCCCCGGGGCCTTGCCACCGAGGAGCTTTTTAACTACCTTGGCAACCTCAGCCCCAGAAATAGGAGAGCCCACCACAGATTCCCTAGGCACTGCTTGGCCTGTCGGTATGCCCGCTGCCTCTGGAGTCCCATGAGCCAAAAGGACCAGATAAGCTCTTTCTTCAGCTTGACGGCATCCCGCACTGCTGGTGGCCACCAGCGGGTTCTAGGATTACCGCCACGACAGGCACCAAACACCTTGCGGCCACAGCTCCAATCAGCTGGCTTGACAAGAGAGGCACGGAACATGATCCATTCAGACTCAATGTCCAGCACCTCCTTTGTGACATGTTCAAAGTTCCTCCGGAGGTAGAAAAAGAAACTCTCTCTGACAGGAGACTCTGCTAGGCATTCCCAAAAGACTCTCACAATGCGTTTGGGCCTGCCAGGTCTGTCCGGGATCCTACCCCACCATCGGAGCCAGCTCACCAGGTGGTGATCGGTAGAAAGCTCGCCCCTCTCTTCACCCGAGTGTCCAAAACATGAGGCCGCAAATCCCATGACACAACTACAAAGTCATTAATGGAACTGCAGCCGAGGGTGTCCTGGTGCCAAGTGCACATATGGACACCCTTATGTTTGAACATTGTGTTTGTTATGGACAATCCGTGACGAGCACAAAAGTCCAATAACAAAGCACCACTTGGGTTCAGATCCGGGTGGCCATTTTTCCCAATCACGACTCTCCAGGTTTCAAAGTCGTTGCCAACATGAGCGTTGAAGACCCCCAGCAGAACAAAGGAATCACCCGAGGGAGCACTCTCAAGGGAATCCAAAAAGAGTGGGTACTCTGAGCTGCTGTTTGGTGCGTAAACACCAACAACAGTCAGGACCCGTCACCCAACCCGAAAGCGGAGGGAAGCTACCATCTCGTCTTCTGAGTTAAGTCCAACGTGCAGGCTTTGAGCCGGGGGGCAACAAGAATTGCCAACCCAGCCTCTCATTACTTGCAACGCCAGAGTGGAAGAGAGTCCAACCCCTCTTGAGAGAACAGGTTCCAGAGCCCTTGCTGTGCGTCGAAGTGAGTCCAGCTTTATCTAGCCGGGAACTTCTCCACCTCGCGAGGTGACGTTCCACCTCCCAAGAGCGAGCTTATGTAGCCGATAATCGGACCGCCAAGTGCCCTGCCTTCGGCTTCCGCCCAGCTAACACTGCACCCGACCTCTATGACCCAGCCCATGAGTGGTGAGCCTATTGCAGGGGGGACCCACGTTGCCTCTTCGAGCTGGGCCCCATGGGCACCAGTCGCTCGCCATCGTGCCCCACCTCTGGGCCTGGCTCCACAGGGGAGCCACGGTGACCCGCGTCCGGGCGAGAAAATATCTAGGTCCTCGATTTGTACTTTTCATAAAGGTCTTTGAGCTGCTCTTTGTCTGATTCCTCACCTAGGACCTGTTTGTCTTGGGGGACCCTACCAGGGGGCATAGAAGCCCCCGGACAACATAGCTCCTAGGATCAGTGGGACACGCAAACCACAAAGGTGGCGGCTCAGAAAGCAGGTTATATAAACATAACTCCAAAACCAAACATGCAAGATGTCTAAACATGCCTGTAATATTGTATCAATGTGAGTTTTACTAGAATCGGTTGTTTTTTTAAGGCTTGCAAAAACAAAAAAGTTTTTTTTACTCAATATGACAGTAAGTTCTTAAAATGCTGAGATAATGTGAAAAAAAGCAATACAAATGTATTCCAACATAATTCCTAAACCAAACATGCAAAATGTCTAAAAATGCCTGTAATATTGAATCCATGTGAGTTTTACTAGAATCATTTGTTTTTGTAAGGTTTGCAAATACAAAAATTGAGTTTTATGACAGACACAAGTTAGTTTTTTTACTCATTATAACAGTATAGATGTCATACTATATATTAAAGTTATATAAACATAACTCGAAAACCAAACGTGCATTATGTCCAAAATTGCCTGTAATATTGTATAGATGTGAGTTTTACTAGAATCAGGTTTGCAAATACAAAAATTGGGTTTTATGACAGCATACTGTCACACTCAATATGACAGTATAACTGTCATACTAAATCCATCCATTTTCTTCCGCTTATCCGAGGTCGGGTTGCGGGGGCAGCAGCCTAAGCAGAGAGCCCAGACTTCCCTCTCCCCAGCCACTTTGTCCAGCTCTTCTCGGGGGATCCCGAGGCGTTCCCAGTTTTCCAATGTATCCTAGGTCTTCCCCATGGCCTCCTGCCGTTCGGACCTAGGGAGGCGTTCGGGTGGCATCCTGAGCAGATGCCCGAACCACCTCATCTCCCGCTGCTCCTCTCAATGTGGAGGAGCAGCGGCTTTACACTGAGTTCCTCCCAGATGACAGAGCTTCTCACCCTATCTCTAAGGGAGAGACCCACCACCCGGCGGAGGAAACTCATTTCGGCCGCTTGTACCCGTGACCTTGTCCTTTCGGTCATAACCCAAAGCTCATGACCATAGGTGAGGATGGGAACGTTGATCGACCGGTAAATTGAAAGCTTTTCCTTCTGGCTCAGCTCCTTCTTCACCACAACGGATCGATATAGCGTCCTCATTACTGAAGACGCCGCACCGATCCGCCTGTAGATCTCAAAATCCACTCTATCCTCACTCGTGAACAAGACTCCTAGGTACTTGAACTCCTTCACTTGGGGCAAGATCTCTTTCCCAACCTCGAGATAGCACTCCACCCTTTCCCGGGCGAGAACCATGGACTCGGACTTGGAGATGCTGATTCTCATCCCAGTCGCTTCACTGCGAACCGATCCAATGAAAGCTGAAGATCTTGGCCAGTTGAAGCCATCAGGACCACATCATCTGCAAAAAGCAGAGACCTAATCCTGCAGCCACCAAACCAGGCGCAGTCATGGCGTTGAGGGGATCCTCAAAGCCATGACTGCGCCTAGATATTCTGTCCATTAAAGTTATGAACAGAATCGGTGACAAAGGGCAGCCTTGGCGGAGTCCAACCCTCACTGGAAAGGGGTCCGACATACTGCCGGCAATGCGGACCAAGCTCTGACACTGATCATACAGGGAGACACCCGCCACAATCAGACATGCCGATACTCCATACTCTCTGAGCACTCCCCACAGGATTTACCGGGGGCCAAGGTCGAATGTCTTCTCCAAGTCCACAAAACTTATGTAGACTGGTTGGGCAAACTCCCATGCACACTCAAGGACCCTGCCGAGAGTATAGAGCTGGTCTACCGTTCCACGACCAGGACGAAAACCACACTGTTCGTCCTGGATCCGAGGTTCCTCCTCTCCATTACACATGAATAGACCTTACCGGGAAGGCTGAGGTGTGTGATCTACGATAGTTGGAACACACCCTCCGGTTCCCCTTCTTAAAGAGAGGAACCACCACCCCGGTCTGCCAATCCAGAGGTACCGCCCCTGATGTAGACGCAATGTTGAAGAGTCTTGTCAACCAAGACTGCCCCACAGCATCCACAGCCTTAAGGAACTCCGGACGGAGCTCATACCCCCGGGGCCTTGCCACCGAGGAGCTTTTTAACTACCTTGGCAACCTCAGCCCCAGAAATAGGAGAGCCCACCACAGACTTCCCAGGCACTGTTTCCTCATAGGAAGACGTGTTGGTGGGACTGAGGAGGTCTCGCTTGGCCTGTCGATATGCCCACTGCCTCTGGAGTCCCATGAGCCAAAAGGACCCGGTGGCTCTTTCTTCAGCTTGACAGCATCCCTCAGTGCTGGTGGATTACCGCCACGACAGGCACCAAACACCTTGCGGCCACAGCTTCAATCAGCTGGCTCAACAAGAGAACATGGTCCACTCAGACTCAATGTCCAGCACCTCCCTCGTGACATGTTCAAAGTTCTTCCGGACATGTTCAAAGTTCTTCAGGAGACTCTGCTAGGTGTTCCCAGCAGACCCTTACAATGTGTTTGGGCCTGCCAGGTCTGACCGGCAACCTCCCCTACCATCGGAGCCAGCTCACCACCAGGTGGTGGTTGGTAGAAAGCTCTGCCCCTCTCTTCACCGAGTGTCCAAAACATGAGGCCGCAAATCCCATGACACAACTACAAAGTCAATCATGCGGCCGAGGGTGTCCTTGTGCCAAGTGCACATATGGACACCCTTATGTTTGAACATTGTGTTTGTTATGGACAATCCGTGACAAGCACAAAAGTCCAATAACAAAGCACCACTTGGGTTCAGATCCGGGTGGCCATTTTTCCCAATCACGACTCTCCAGGTTTCACTGTCGTTGCCAACATAGCGTTGAAGTCCACCAGCAGAACAAGGGAATTACCCGAGGGAGCACTCTCCAGTACTCCCTCAAGGGAATCCAAAAAGAGTTGGTACACTGAGCTGCTGTTTGGTGTGTAAACACAAACAACAGTCAGGACCCGTCACCCAACCCGAAGGCTGAAGGAAGCTACCATCTCGTCTATTGGGTTTAAAGTCCAACGTGCAGGCTTTGAGCCGGGGGGCAACAAGAATTGCCACCCCAGCCTCTCATTAGTTGCAACGCCAGTGTGGAATCTCTTCCACTCTGGTGTTGCAAGTAATGAAAGTTCAGCTCAGTCCAGCCCCTCTGAGAGAACAGGTTCCAGAGCCCTTGCTGTGAGTCCAACTATATCTAGCCGGGAACTTCTCCACCTCAAGCACCAGCTCAGGCTCCTTCCCTCCCAGCGAGGTGACGTTCCATGTCCCAAGAGCGAGCTTATGTAGCCGATAATCGGACCACCAAGTGCCCTGCCTTCGGCTGCTGCCCAGCTCACACTGCACCCTCTATGACCCAGCCCATGAGTGGTGAGCCCTGGAGGGGGGATCCACGTTGCCTCTTCGAGCTGAGCACGGCTGGGCCCCATGGGGACAGGCCCGTCAATCGCCATCGTGCCACACCTCTGGGCCTGGCTCCACAGGGGAGCCACGGTGACCTGCGTCCGGGCGAGAAAAAATCTAGGTCCTCAATTGTACTTTTAATAAAGGTCTTTGAGCTGCTCTTTGTCTGATCCCTCACCTAGGACCTGTTTGTCCTGGATCAGTGGGACACGCAAACCACAAAGGTGGCGGCTCAGAAAGCAGGTTATATAAATATAACTCCAAAACCAAACATGCAATATGCCTAAACATGCCTGTAATATTGTATCAATGTGACTTTTCCTAGAATCGGTTGTTTTTGTAAGGTTTGCAAATACAAAAATTAGGTTTTACTCACAATGACAAAATCACACTCAATATGACAGTTATTTAAACATAACTCATAAACCACACAAAAAAATGGCTAATAATGCCTGAAATAATGAATCATTGGGAGTTTTACTGAGTTGTATATTTTGCAAACACAAAAAGTAGTTTTTTACTTGACTGTAATGTTCTTAGAACCCTGAGATAATGGGAAAAAAGCAATAAAAATGTTTTTAAACCTAGCTCCTAAACAACACATGCAAAATGGCTAATAATGCCTAGGGAGACATGTAACGTTGTTAGTTTAAAAAAAATGATCTTTTGTAAAGATATCAAAGACACAAGCTAGTTTTTTTTTATTCAATATGACAGTATAACAGTCATACTAAATATGAAAGTTATATAAACATAACTCCAAAACCAAACATGTGTCATGTCTAAAAATTCCTGTAATAATGTATTAATGTGAGTTTGTAAGGTTTGCAAAAACAAAAAGTAGTTTTTTACTCAATATGAAAGTAATGATCTTAGAATCCTGAGATAATGCGAAAAAAGCAATAAAAATGTATTCAAACATAACTCCTAAACAACCCAGGCAAAATGGGTAATAATGTCTGGAGACATGCATCTTTGTTAGTTTTACTAGAAATGTATTTTTTGTAAAGTTTGCAAAGACACAAGCTAGTTGTTTTTATTCAATAAGACAGTATAACTGTCATACTACATATGAAAGTTATATAAACATAACTCCAGAACCAAACGTGTGTCATGTCTAAAATTGCCTATAATAATGTATTTATGTGAGTTTGTAAGGTTTGCAAAAACAAAAAGTAGTTTTTTCCTCAATATGAAAGTAAGGATTTTAGAATCCTGAGATAATGCGAAAAAAGCAATAAAAATGTATTTAAACATAATTCCTAAACAACCCATGCAAAATGGCTAATAATGCCTGGAGACATGCATCTTTGTTAGTTTTACTAGAAAAATTATCTTTTGTAAAGTTTGCAAAGACACAAGCTAGTTTTTTTTTATTCAATATGACAGCATAACAGTTATACTAAATATAAAAGTTATATAAACATAACTCCAAAACCAAACATGTGTCATGTCTAAAAATGTCTGTGATAATGTATTTATGTGAGTTTGTAAGGTTTGCAAAAACAAAAAGTAGTTTTTTACTCAATATGAAAGTAATGATCTTAGAATCCTGAGATAATGCGAAAAAAGCAATAAAAATGTATTTAAACATAATTCCTAAACAACCCATGCAAAATGGGTAATAATGCCTGGAGACATGTATCTTTGTTAGTTTTACTAGAAAAATGATCTTTTGTAAAGTTTGCAAAGACACAAGCTAGTTTTTTTTAATTCAATATGACAGTATAACAGTCATACTAAATATGAAAGTTATATAAACATAACTCCAAAACCAAACATGTGTCATGTCTAAATATGCCTGTAATAATGTATTAATGTGAGTTTGTAAGGTATGCAAAAACAAAGAGTAGTTTTTTACTCAATATGAAAGTAATGATCTTAAAATCCTGAGATAATGCGAAAAAAGCAATAAAAATGTCTTTAAACATAATTCCTTAACAACCCATGCAAACTGGGTAATAATGCCTGGAGACATGTATCTTGTTAGTTTTACTAGAAAAATTATCTTTTGTAAAGTTTGCAAAGACAAGCTAGTTTTTTTTAATGCAATATGACAGTATAACAGTCATACTAAATATGAAAGTTATATAAACATAACTCCAAAACCAAACATGTGTCATGTCTAAAAATGCCTGTAATAATGTATTAATGTGAGTATTAATGTGAGTTTGTAAGGTTTGCAAAAACAAAAAGTAGTTTTTTACTCAATATGAAAAAAATGATCTTAAAATCCTGAGATAATGCGAAAAAAGCAATAAAAATGTATTTAAACATAATTCCTAAACAACCCATGCAAAATGGCTAATAATGCCTGGAGACATGTATCTTTGTTAGTTTTACTAGAAAAATGATCTTTTGTAAAGTTTGCAAAGACACAAGCTAGTTTTTTTTATTCAATATGACAATATAACAGTCATATTAAATATAAAAGTTATATAAACATAACTTCAAAACCACACATGTGTCATTTCTAAAAATGTCTGTAATAATGTATTTATGTGAGTTTGTAAGGTTTGCAAAAACAAAAAGTAGTTTTTTATTCAATATGAAAGTAATGATCTTGGAATCCTGAGATAATGCGAAAAAAGCAATAAAAATGTATTTAAACATAACTCCTAAACAACCCAGGCAAAATGGGTAATAATGCCTGGAGACATGTATCTTTGTTAGTTTTACAAGGAAATGTATATTTTGTAAAGTTTGCAAAGACACAAGCTAGTTGTTTTTATTCAATAAGACAGTATAACAGTCATACTAAATATGAAAGTTATATAAACATAACTCCAGAACCAAACGTGTGTCATGTCTAAAATTGCCTATAATAATGTATTTATGTGAGTTTGTAAGGTTTGCAAAAACAAAAAGTAGTTTTTTACTCAATATGAAAGTAATGATCTAAGAATCCTGAGATAATGCGAAAAAAGCAATAAAAATGTCTTTAAACATAATTCCTAAACAACCCATGCAAAATGGCTAATAATGCCTGGAGACATGTATCTTTGTTAGTTTTACCAGAAAAATGATCTTTTGTAAAGTTTGCAAAGACACAAGCTAGTTTTTTTTTATTCAATATGACAGTATAACAATCATACTAAATATGAAAGTTATATAAACATAACTCCAAAACCAAACATGTGTCATGTCTAAAAATGCCTGTAATAATGTATTTATGTGAGTTTGTAAGGTTTGCAAAAACAAAAAGTAGTTTTTTACTCAATATGAAAGTAATGATCTTAGAATCCTGAGATAATGCAAAAAAAGCAATACAAATGTATTTAAACATAATTCCTAAACAACCCATGCAAAATGGGTAATAATGCCTGGACACATGTATCTTTGTTAGTTTTACTAGTAAAATTATGTTTTGTAAAGTTTGCAAAGACACAAGCTAGTTTTTTAAAATTAAATATGACAGTATAACAGTCCTACTAAATATGAAAGTTATCAAAACATAACTCCAAAACCAAACATGTGTTATGTCTAAAAATGCCTGTAATAATTTATTTATGTGAGTTTGTAAGGTTTGCAAAACAAAAAGTAGTTTTTTCCTCAATATGAAAGTAAGGATTTTAGAATCCTGAGATAATGCGAAAAAAAGCAATAAAAATGTATTAAAACATAATTACTAAACAACCCATGCAAAATGGGTAATAATGCCTGGAGACATGTATCTTTGTTAGTTTTACTAGAAAAATGATCTTTTGTAAAGTTTGCAAAGACACAAGCTAGTTTTTTCTTATTCAATATGACAGTATAACAGTCATACTAAATATAAAAGTTATATAAACATAACTCCAAAACCAAACATGTGTCATGTCTAAAAAATGTCTGTAATAATGTATTTATGTGAGTTTGTAAGGTTTGCAAAAACAAAAAGTAGTTTTTTACTCAATATGAAAGTAATGATCTAAGAATCCTGAGATAATGCGAAAAAAGCAATAAAAATTTATTTAAACATAACTCCTAAACAACCCAGGCAAAATAGGTAATAATGCCTGGAGACATGTATCTTTGTTAGTTTTACTAGGAAATGTATATTTTGTAAAGTTTGCAAAGACACAAGCTAGTTGTTTTTATTCAAATAGACAGTATAACAGTCATACTAAATATGAAAGTTATATAAACATAACTCCAGAACCAAACGTGTGTCATGTCTAAAATTGCCTATAATAATGTATTTATGTGAGTTTGTAAGGTTTGCAAAAACAAAAAGTAGTTTTTTCCTCAATATGAAAGTAAGGATTTTAGAATCCTAAATAATGCAAAAAAGCAATAAAAATGTATTTAAACATAATTCCTAAACAACCCATGCAAAATGGGTAATAATAACTGGAGACATGTATCTTTGTTAGTTTAACTAGAAAAATGATCTTTTGTAAAGTTTGCAAAGACACAAGCTAGTTTTTTTTATTCAATATGACAGTATAACAGTCATACTAAATATAAAAGTTATATAAACATAACTCCAGAACCAAACGTGTGTCATGTCTAAAATTGCTTATAATAATGTATTCATGTGGGTTTGTAAGGTTCGCAAAAACAAAAAGTAGTGTTTTCCTCAATATGAAAGTAATGATCTTAGATTCCTGAGATAATGCGAAAAAAGCAATACAAATGTATTCAAACACAATTTTTAAACCAAACATGTAAATTGTCTAAAAATGCCTGTAATATTGAATTTATGTAAGTTTTACTAGAATCAATTGTTTTTGTAAGGTTTGCAAATACAAAAATTAGGTTTTACACATAATGACATTATAACTTTAACACTCAATATGAAAGTTATTTAATTATAACTCCTAAATACACATGAAACATGTCTAATAGCGTGAAAAAAATTATCTTTGTGAGTGTTGCTAGAAACATTTTCTTTTGTAAGGTTTGCAAAGACACAAGTTAGATTTTTTTAACTCAATATGACAGTATAACGCCACACTCAATATGACAGTTATTTAAACATAACTCCTAAACCACACCTGAAAAATGGCTAATAATGCCTGAAATAATGCATTTTTGGGAGTTTTACTGGAAACATATGCTTTTTTTAAGGCTTGCAAACACAAAAATTATTTGTATTGTATTATGTATTACAACATAATTCCTAAACCAAACATGCAAAATGTCTGAAAATGCCTGTAATATTGAATCCATGTGAGTTTTATTTGAATCAGTTGTATGGTTTGCTAATACAAAAATTGGGTTTTATGACAAACACAAGTTCGTTTTTTTACACAATATAACAGTTTAGCTGTCATACTATATATGAAAGTTATATAAACATAACTCCAAAACCAAACCATTATGTCCAAAACTGCCTGTAATATTGTATATATGTGAGTTTTACTAGAATCAGGGTTGCAAATACAAAAATTGGGTTTTATGACAGTATACTGTCACACTCAATATGACAGTTATTTAAACATAACTCAAACAACACATGCAAAATAGCTAATAATGCCTGGAGCATGTATCTTAGTTAGTTTTACTAGAAAAATTGTATTTTGTAAGGTTTGCAAAGACACAAGTTAGTTGTTGTTTTTATTCAATATGACAGTATAACTGTCATACTAAATATGAAAGTTATATAAACATAACTCTAAAACCAAACATGCATTGTGTCTAAAAATGCCTGTAATATTGTATCTGTGTGAGATTAACTAGATTTAGTTGTTTTTGTAAGGTTTGCAAATACAAAATAAGGGTTTTACTCACTATGACAGTTTACTGTCACACTCAATCTGACAGTTATTTATTTAAACATAACTCCTAAACCACACATGCAAAATGGCTAATAATGCCTGGAGATATGTATCTTTGTGAGTTTTACTAGAAACATTATATTGTGTAAGGTTTAGTTAGTTTTTGTACTCAATCTGACAGTATAACTGTCATTCTAAATCCATCCATTTTCTTCCGCTTATCCAAGGTCGGGTTGCGGGGGCAGCAGCCTGAGCAGAAAATCCCAGACTTCCCTCTCCCCAGCCACTTCGTCCAGCTCTTCTCGGGGTATTCCGAGGCGTTCCCAGGCCAGCCGGGGACATAGTCTTTCCAATGTGTCCTAGGTCTTCCCCGTGGCCTCCTGCCACACCTCCCTAGAGGCGTTCGGGTGGCATCCTGAGCAGATGCCCGAACCACCTCATGGCTCCTCTCAATGTGGAGGAGCAGCGGCTTTACTTTGAGTTCCTCCCGGATGACAGAGCTTCTCACCCTGTCTCTAAGGGAGAGACCCACCACCCGGCAGAGGAAACGCATTTCGGCCGCTTGTCCTTTCGGTCATAACCCAAAGCTGGGAACGTAGATCGACGGTAAATTGAGAGCTTTTCCTTCTGGCTCAGCTCCTTCTTCACCACAACGGATCGATATAGCGTCCTCAATACTGAAGACGCCGCACCAAACCGCCTGTGGATCTCTCGATCCACTCTATCCTCACTCGTGAACAAGACTCCTAGGTACTTGAACTCCTCCACTTGGGGCAAGATCTCCTCCCCAACCTGGAGATGGCACTCGACCCTTTCCTGCGCGAGAACCATGGACTTGGACTTGGAGGTGCTGATTCTCATCCCAGTCGCTTCACACTCAAGGACCCTGCCGAGAGTATAGACCTGGTCTACCGTTCCACGACCAGGACGAAAACCACACTGTTCGTCCTGGATCCGAGTTTCCTCCTCTCCAGTACACATGAATAGACCTTACCGGGAAGGCTGAGGAGTGTGTTTCACGATAGTTGGAACACACCCTCCGGTTCCCCTTCTTAAAGAGAGGAACCACCACCCCGGTGTGCCAATCCAGAGGTACCACCCCCAATGTTCACGCGATGTTGCAGAGTCTTGTCAACCAAGACAGCCCCACAGTATCCAGAGCCTTAAGGAACTCATCCACCACCGGGGCCTTGCCACAGAGGAGCTTTTTAACTACCTAGGCAACCTAAGCCCCAGAAATAGGAGAGTCCACCACAGATTCCCCAGGTACTGCTTGGCCTGTCGGTATGCGCGCTGCCTCTGGAGAACCATGGACTTGGACTTGGAGGTGCTGATTCTCATCCCAGTCGCTTCACACTCAAGGACCCTGCCGAGAGTATAGACCTGGTCTACCGTTCCACGACCAGGACGAAAACCACACTGTTCGTCCTGGATCCGAGTTTCCTCCTCTCCAGTACACATGAATAGACCTTACCGGGAAGGCTGAGGAGTGTGTTTCACGATAGTTGGAACACACCCTCCGGTTCCCCTTCTTAAAGAGAGGAACCACCACCCCGGTGTGCCAATCCAGAGGTACCACCCCCAATGTTCACGCGATGTTGCAGAGTCTTGTCAACCAAGACAGCCCCACAGTATCCAGAGCCTTAAGGAACTCATCCACCACCGGGGCCTTGCCACAGAGGAGCTTTTTAACTACCTAGGCAACCTAATCCCCAGAAATAGGAGAGTCCACCACAGATTCCCCAGGCACTGCTTGGCCTGTCGGTATGCCCGCTGCCTCTGGAGTCCCATGAGCCAAAAGGACCCGATAGGCTCTTTCTTCAGCTTGACGGCATCCCTCACTGCTGGTGGCCACCAGCGAGTTCTAGGATTACCGCCACGACAGGCACCAAACACCTTGCGGCCACAGCTCCAATCAGCAGGCTCGACAAGAGAGGCACGGAACATGGTCCACTCAGACTCAATGTCCAGCACCTCCCTCGTGACATGTTCAAAGTTCTTCCTTATGTTTGAACATTGTGTTTGTTATGGACAATCCGTGACGAGCACAAAAGTCCAATAACAAAGCACCACTTGGGTTCAGATCCGGGTGGCCATTTTTCCCAATCACGACTCTCCAGGTTTCACTGTCCTTGCCAACATGAGCATTGAAGTCCCCCAACAGAACAAGGGAATCACCCGAGGGAGCACTCTCCAGTACTCCCTCAAGGGAATCCAAAAAGAGTGGGTACTCTGAGCTGCTGTTTGGTGCGTAAACACAAACAACAGTCAGGACCCGTCACCCAACCCGAAGGCGGAGGGAAGCTACCATCTCGTCTACTGGGTTAAAGTCCAACGTGCAGGCTTTGAGCAACAACAATTGCCACCCCAGCCTCTCATTGCTTGCAACGCCAGAGTGGAAGAGAGTCCAGCCCCTCTTGAGAGAACAGGTTCCAGAGCCCTTGCTGTGCGTCGAAGTGAGTCCAACTATATCTACCCGGAACTTCTTCACCTCGCGCACCAGCTCAGGCTCTTTCCCTCCCAGCGAGGTGACGTTCCACGTCCCAAGAGCGAGCTTATGTAGCCGATAATCGGACTGCCAAGTGCCCTGCCTTCGGCTGCCGCCCAGTTCACACTGCATCCGACCTCTATGACCTCAATGGTCCCATGAGTGGTGAGCCCATTGGAGGGTTGACCCACGTTGCCTCTTCGAAATGAGCCCGGCAGGGCCCCATGGAGACAGGCCCGGCCACCAGTCGCTCGCCATCGTGCCCCACCTCTGCGCCTGGCTCCACAGGGGAGCCACGGTGACCTGCGCCTGGGCGAGAAAAAATCTAGGTCCTCAATTTGTACTTTTCATAAAAGTCTTTGAGCTGCTCTTTGTCTGATCCCTCACCTAGGACCTTTTCTCAGGGGATCCCGAGGCGTTCCCAGGCCAGCCGGGAGACATAGTGTTCCCAATTTGTCCTGGGTCTTCCCCGTGGCCTCCAGGATGACAGAGCTTCACCTTCACCAGGGGTGTCAAACTCAAATACAGAGTGGGCCAAAGTTTAAAACTGAACAAAGCCGCGGGCCAAGGTTGAACAAATTAACCTTTTAATAGGGACCCAAACACGTTTTGCATTGAATATTGAACAAGCAAGGCTTATATAACTTTATAGTGACATGCAAAATGGAGTTTCAAATAATAATAATAATAATTAAAAAATATCAATTGCATATCAAATATAATTTAAATAAAAATTGAATGCCTCTTTTCTATTTGCAGCCTTCTGAGGTAAATATCAACATTAACTTTATCCACAGGCTAATAAATTTGAAAATAAAATAACAATGAATAAAACAACCATTCAGGACTTTAAACTGCTCAGTTTGCAACACACTGATCTAATTTGATGTGCCCAAGCCAGATACCTGCCATCTTTTTTTAGATGCTAGTTCTTTAATGTCGGGGCTCAGGCTTTGAGCTGAGGCAACTTTCATTATCGAACAAGATGTTCAACGGTCATATCTCGTACACCCAATTCTAACATCATTCAGACCCAGTCACAAGATATGTGCAGCTACAGCACGCATACACAAATGAATGCAACGCATACTTCATCAACAGCGATACAGGTTACACTGAGGGTGTCAGTATAAAAAACTTTAACACTGTTAGAAATATACGCCACACTGTGAACCCACACCAAACAAAAATAAGAAACACTTTTCGGGAGAACATCCGCACCGTAACGCAACATAAACACAAAAGAACAAATACCCAGAATCTTTTGCAGCACTAACTCTTTCGGGACGCTACAAAATACACCCCCGCTACCACCAAACCTCCCCCCCCCACACACACACACCTTGTAGCGTCTCGGAAGATTTAGTGCTACAAAGGGTTCTGGGTATTTGTTGTGTTGTGTTTATGTTGTGTTACGGTGCGGATGTTCTCCCGAAATGTGTTTGTCATCCTTGTTTGGTGTGGATTCACAGTGTGGCGTATATTTCTAAAAGTGTTAAAGTTTTTTATTTGGCTACCGTCAGTGTAACCTGTATCGCTGTTGATGAAGTATGCGTTGCATTCAATTGTGTGTGGGTGCAGAAGCTGCACTGACATGAAACTGGGCTGGCACTCGTTTGACTAGCTGGAAAAAAAAAAAAAAATCGGGAGGAGTGCTGGAGTCACTCCCGGGAGGGTTGGCAAGTATTAGAAGTAGCGGCACTGCCGCAATGTATAATCGAAGGTCCAGCTTTAGTGTTAAATTGATATTGCCTCAAGGGCCAAGTCAAATTACACGTTGGGCCAAATTTGGCCCACGGGCCAGAGTTTGACACCCATGACCTTCACTGTAAAAAATTACTGTAAAAATAAAAAATTAAATTACAGTTATATACTCCATCCATCCATCCATGTTCTACCGCTTATTCCCTTCGGGGTCGCTGGAGCCTATCTCAGCTACAATCGGGCGGAAGGCGGGGTACACCCTGGACAAGTCGCCACCTCATCGCAGGGCCAACACAGATAGATAGACAACATTCACACTCACATTCACACACTAGGGCCAATTTAGTGTTGCCAATCAACCTATCATGTTCTTCTTAAATGCAGTTAAGTTTTGTAAATTTTGTTGCATTTTTCAAAAAATATCGACCAGCAGTAAGTTACTGTAAAACCTACAGTGTAATTCAGTATTTTTCAGACTTGTTTCTTGGGTCCGCCCACAATTCGTCCAACCGAGCTTCATTTCACCTGGCCTGCTAAATCTGCTAAATTTCACCACCTGCTAAATCCATCCTACTGCATCGTGTGTTTTTGATAACAAGGTAAGAGTCACTTGTACCTTGATGTGTCATTTTCTGTTTGAATTACTTTATATATATATTTATAAAGTCCGAAATGTCAGCATCACAGACACTATCGTTGACCACGCGCATGTACCGCCGCATGCTAGCTAGCTAAGTTTTCTTCTTTTTTGTCATAGTCATCATAAAAGATGATAACTTGCAACATATGTGCTACGACTTGCAGCAATGTATTTGCGTATGTTAGACACATGCGAAGTCATAGTTGTATGCCTAATGCATCGTTTAAGTGTGCTTTCCCTAAATGCACAAGAGTTTTTTCCAACTTCTCAGCCTTCAAAACTCACAGCCGTCGTCATAAATATGGCAAGAGTAGGACTGATATGTATAGCGCAGAAGGTTTACCTTGTAATATTGTCTCATGTAGCGCGAAGTGCGATGATATACGGGCCTTTCTCCTGCATTTGAAAAGTCATATTACCGAAGGTAGGACAGTTACGTGCCCCTTCAGTCAATGTAAAAAAAGATTTACAGTTAAGTCTACTTTCACATCGCACGTGTCAAGGAAGCACTACGGCTACACTGAACGAAGTTTGACTTGCTCAACAGCAAATCCAAGCAGCTCTTGTGTTATTAACACTGATGATGACTATTGTGATATGCAACTTGAGAATTCAGGATATTCCTGTTATGAAGAAATGGAGGTCTACTTGCATTAAAAAAATGTTCACAGCACTGAAAAAAGGTTGAGAACCACTGCCTTAGGACAGTGGTTCTCAACCTTTTTTCAGTGATGTACCCCTGTGAACATTTTTTAAATTCAAGTACCCCCTAATCAGAGCAAAGCATTTTTGGTTGAAAAAAAGAGATAAAGAAGTAAAATACAGCACTATGTCATCTGTTTCTGATTTATTAAATTGTATAACAGTGCAAAATATTGCTCATTTGTTGTGGTCTTTCTTGAACTATTTGGAAAAAAAGATGTAAAAATAACTAAAAACTTGTTGAAAAATAAACAAGTGATTCAATTATAAATAAATATTTTTACACATAGAAGTAATCAACTTAAAGTGCCCTCTTTGGGGATTGCAATAGAGATCCATCTGGATTCATGAACTTCATTCTCAACATTTCTTCACAAAAAAAGAAATCTTTAACATCAATATTTATGGAACATGTCCACTACGCTTTAACCAAGCCTCCATTGTTTTCTACATGGATAGTTGATTGACAGTTGGTGCAATGTGGCACCGCCAGGTAGGGTCAAACCATCATGGCATGGGGGAAACTCTGGCTTTATGGTAATGAATGGAATAGCCTACTTGATTAGTTGTTCAGTTTATGAACTTACATTCATATTTTGTCGAAGTATTATTCAATAAATATATTTATAAAGGATTTTTGAATTGTTGCTATTTTTAGAATATTAAAATAAAATCTCACGTACCCCTTGGCATACCTTCAAGTACCCCCAGGAGTACGCGTACCCCCATTTGAGAACCACTGCCTTAGGAGACTAGATGTAAACAGAGGAAAGAGAGAGCGAGTGAGGTGGCCATTCCAAATACTTTTAAAATGCTACCCATATTGGATACTGTTTAGGAACATAAACTGCATTTCTTGACTGTACCAGTTGCTGGTGACAAAGTCACAATAAAACGTTGGATGATCAGCATGGAAGGTGATGTCATCTGCAAAGGCGTCCAACCTAACTTAATCTCAGGGCTTGCTGCCCTTCTTGCCACATACTATGTGTTCAACTTGGAATACCAAGAGGAAGGTCCTCGGACATTGGAATTTGTTCAAAGGTAAATCCTCTTGATACTGTTAAAATACTGTTAGGATATTTTATTTTATATTTCTCACCTCTGTTCAGGAATTTGACTTGTCATTTCCCCAATTGTGTGCCTTAAATCAATGACTCTTCTGTTCCTTTGTGGACCTTCTTATTAGGGACCGAAGCACCAGTTTGACTCTAGGATACAGAGAAGGTAGGTAATGTGCAGGTAAAGATATGTTGACTGGGTCAAAGAAGGAAGCACCTGTTTGACCCCAGGATGCAGAAAAAGTAGATAATTTGCAGGTAAAGACATGTTGACTGGATGATGGCAGGAAGCACCAGCTTGACTCGAGAATGCAGAGCAAGTAGGTAATGTGCGGGTGAAGATATGTTGAATGGGTAAAGGCAGGAAGCACCAGTGTGACCCCACTATGCAGGGAAGGTAGGTAATGTGCGGGTGAAGGTATGTTGAATGGGTGAAAGAAGGAAGCGCAGGTGTGGTCGAGGCCATGCAGACAAGGTAGGTATGTGCAGGTGAAGATATGTTGTATGGTGAAAGAAAGAAGCACCAGTGTGACCCAAGGATGCAGGGAAGGTAGGTAATGTGCAGGTAAAGATATGTTGAATGGGTGAAGGCAGGAAACACCAGCTAGACGCCAGGATACAGAGAAGGTAGGTAATGTGCAGGTAAAGATATGTTGAATGAGTAAAGGCAGGAAACACCAGCTTGACTCCAGGATATAGAGAAGGTAGGTAATGTGCAGGTAAAGATATGTTGAATGGGTAAAGGTAGAAAGCACCAGCGTGACCACACTATGCAGAGAAGGTAGGTAATGTGCAGGTAAAGATATGTTGAATGGGTAAAGGCAAGAAGCACCAGTGTGACCCCAGGATGCAGAGAAGATAGGTAATGAGCAGGTAACGATATGTTAAATGGGTGAAAGCAGGAAACATCAGCGTAAATACACGGTCCCGTAGATGGAGAGAAAACATGAATAGAGAGAGGGGTTGGGGAGGCTTTAGCATTGTCTTCCTCTCTGAATTTGTCTTAATGGGTTTTAGAGCATTCACTCATCTACAGCTGTGGTTATGGTATAGGCTCACATATATCCTAAAATTGATATTAATATTTGTGCAGTGCATATTCCTAAATAACAATGTGAGGGGGGTTCTGTATCGACTACAAGTAATCTTCAATCACAACAGAATATCTAATATGCTTTCTCTCTTTTTTAGGCGATTCATTGGCGTTAACCCTGAGAGGGGAACAAAGGCTAGCCAGGGAAAGGTGGTGTCCAAGAAGACCGGGAAGCTGGTCCAGAAAAAGGCAGCAACTGTAAATCCTCACGTAGCCACCCTTATAAAACATCTCACAGACTTTGAGTGGGGCTTTATGTAGCCGACAACTAAACACTGGACTCGTGTTCAGTGTTTTGTCTCCAGTTAGAAATTAAGTGGACATGTTATACATGTTAAAATGCTTTACTGAAAATAAGAAGAATGCACTAAATGTACATTGAATGTATTTGATGCACTTTAAAATAATTGGTTAATAAAAACATAATCTTGCAAGGCCATTTCTCCAGTCATTTTTATGCCAGCAGATTGCAGGGGTTTTGATTTTGAAAAATTAAAAGTTCAACTCATTAACTTCTAGTGGCATTATACTGTAAAGCTCAGTCTATAGTGCTCACAATTATTTTACTGTAATTAACTGTTAATGGATATTACAGTAGATACACTAAAATAACAGTGTAATGCCGCTAAACAGATGACAGTATTATGCTGTGAAGCGTATATTTGATACAGCACAGTACTGTGATACTTTTTACAGTAATAAACTGTAGTGATAAATCACAGTATGTGTGCTGTAGAAAAACAGTTTTATAATGGAACCATTAGCTGCCAATAGGTTACTGTAATTAAACGGTGAAAATTCTTACAGTAAGGGAGAGACCCGCCACCCAGCGGAGAAAACTCATTTCGGCCGCCAGCCTGTGCATCTCACGATCCACTCTTCCCTCACTCATGAACAAGACTCCAGGTACTTGAACTCATCCACTTGGGGCAAGATCTCCTGCCCAACCTCGAAATGGCACTCCATCCTTTCCCGGGCGAGAACCTCGGACTTGGAGGTGCTGATTCTCATCCCAGTCGCTTCACACTCGGCTGCGAACCAATCCAATGAGAGCTGAAGATCCTGGCCAGTTAAAGCCATAAGGACCACATCATCTGCAAAAAGGAGAGACCTAATCCTGCAGCCACCAAACCGGATCCCCTCAACGCCATGACTGCGCCTAGAAATTCTGTCCATAAAATTTATGAACACATTTGGTGACAAAGGGCAGCCAACTTATTGCTGGCAATGCGGACCAAGCTCTGACACTGATCATACAGGGAGCGACCCGCCACAATCAGACATGCCGATACCCCATACTATCTGAGCACTCCCCACAGGACTTCCCGGGGTGGCCACGGTCGAATGTCTTCTCCAAGTCCACAAAGCACATGTAGACTGGTTGGACAAACTCCCATGCACACTCAAGGACCCTGCCGAGAGTATAGAGCTGGTCTACCGTTCCACGACCAGGACGAAAACCACACTGTTCGTCCTGGATCCGAGGTTCCTCCTCTCCAGTACACATGAATAGACCTTACCGGGAAGGCTGAGGAGTGTGATCTACGATAGTTGGAACACACCCTCCGGTTCCCCTTCTTAAAGAGAGGAACCACCACCCCGGTCTGCCAATCCAGAGGTACCGCCCCTGATGTCCACGCGATGTTGCAGAGTCTTGTCAACTAAAACAGCCCCACAGCATCCAGAGCCTTAAGGAACTCCGGATGGAGCTCATCCACCCCCGGGGCCTTGCCACCGAGGAGCTTTTAAAACTACCTTGGCAACCTCAGCCCCAGAAATAGGAGAGCCCACCACAGATTCCCCAGGCACTGCTTGGCCTGTCGGTATGCCGGCTGCCTCTGGAGTCCCATGAGCCAAACGGACCAGATAAGCTCTTTCTTCAGCTTGACGGCATCCCGCACTGCTGGTGGCCACCAGCGGGTTCTAGGATTACCGCCACGACAGGCACCAAACACCTTGCGGCCACAGCTCCAATCAGCTGGCTTGACAAGAGAGGCACGGAACATGATCCATTCAGACTCAATGTCCAGCACCTCCTTTGTGACATGTTCAAAGTTCCTCCGGAGGTAGAAAAAGAAACTCTCTCTGACAGGAGACTGCTAGGCATTCCCAAAAGACTCTCACAATGCGTTTGGGCCTGCCAGGTCTGTCCGGGATCCTACCCCACCATCGGAGCCAGCTCACCAGGTGGTGATCGGTAGAAAGCTCGCCCCTCTCTTCACCCGAGTGTCCAAAACATGAGGCCGCAAATCCCATGACACAACTACAAAGTCAATAATGGAACTGCGGCCGAGGGTGTCCTGGTGCCAAGTGCACATATGGACACCCTTATGTTTGAACATTGTGTTTGTTATGGACAATCCGTGACGAGCACAAAAGTCCAATAATAAAGCACCACTTGGGTTCAGATCCGGGTGGCCATTTTTCCCAATCACGACTCTCCAGGTTTCAAAGTCGTTGCCAACATGAGCGTTGAAGACCCCCAGCAGAACAAAGGAATCACCCGAGGGAGCACTCTCAAGGGAATCCAAAAAGAGTGGGTAGTCTGAGCTGCTGTTTGGTGCGTAAACACCAACAACAGTCAGGACCCGTCACCCAACCCGAAAGTGGAGGGAAGTTACCATCTCGTCTTCTGGGTTAAGTCCAACGTGCAGGCTTTGAGCCGGGGGGCAACAAGAATTGCCAACCCAGCCTCTCATTACTTGCAACGCCAGAGTGGAAGAGAGTCCAACCCCTCTTGAGAGAACAGGTTCCAGAGCCCTTGCTGTGCGTCGAAGTGAGTCCAGCTTTATCTAGCCGGGAACTTCTCCACCTCGCGAGGTGACGTTCCACGTCCCAAGAGCGAGCTTATGTAGCCGATAATCGGACCGCCAAGTGCCCTGCCTTCGGCTTCCGCCCAGCTAACACTGCACCCGACCTCTATGACCCAGCCCATGAGTGGTGAGCCTATTGCAGGAGGGACCCACGTTGCCTCTTCGAGCTGGGCCCTATGGGCACCAGTCGCTCGCCATCGTGCCCCACCTCTGGGCCTGGCTCCACAGGGGAGCCACGGTGACCCGCGTCCGGGCGAGAAAATATCTAGGTCCTCGATTTGTACTTTTCATAAAGGTCTTTGAGCTGCTCTTTGTCTGATTCCTCACCTAGGACCTGTTTGTCTTGGGGGACCCTACCAGGGGGCATAGAAGCTCCTAGGATCAGTGGGACACGCAAACCACAAAGGTGGCGGCTCAGAAAGCAGGTTATATAAACATAACTCCAAAACCAAACATGCAAGATGTCTAAACATGCCTGTAATATTGTATCAATGTGAGTTTTACTAGAATCGGTTGTTTTTTTAAGGCTTGCAAACACAAAAAGTTTTTTTTACTCAATATGACAGTAAGTTCTTAAAATGCTGAGATAATGTGAAAAAAAGCAATACAAATGTATTCCAACATAATTCCTAAACCAAACATGCAAAATGTCTAAAAATGCCTGTAATATTGAATCCATGTGAGTTTTACTAGAATGATTTGTTTTTGTAAGGTTTGCAAATACAAAAATTGAGTTTTATGACAGACACAAGTTAGTTTTTTTACTCATTATAACAGTATAGATGTCATACTATATATTAAAGTTATATAAACATAACTCCAAAACCAAACGTGCATTATGTCCAAAATTGCCTGTAATATTGTATAGATGTGAGTTTTACTAGAATCAGGTTTGCAAATACAAAAATTGGGTTTTATGACAGTATACTGTCACACTCAATATGACAGTATAACTGTCATACTAAATCCATCCATTTTCTTCCGCTTATCCGAGGTCGGGTTGCGGGGGCAGCAGCCTAAGCAGAGAGCCCAGACTTCCCTCTCCCCAGCCACTTCGTCCAGCTCTTCTCGGGGGATCCCGAGGCGTTCCCAGGCCATAGTCTTTCCAATGTATCCTAGGTCTTCCCCATGGCCTCCTGCCGTTCGGACCTAGGGAGGCGTTCGGGTGGCATCCTGAGCAGATGCCCGAACCACCTCATCTGGCTCCTCTCAATGTGGAGGAGCAGCGGCTTTACACTGAGTTCCTCCCAGATGACAGAGCTTCTCACCCTATCTCTAAGGGAGAGACCCACCACCCGGCGGAGGAAACTAATTTCGGCCGCTTGTACCCGTGACCTTGTCCTTTCGGTCATAACCCAAAGCTCATGACCATAGGTGAGGATGGGAACGTTGATCGACCGGTAAATTGAAAGCTTTTCCTTCTGGCTCAGCTCCTTCTTCACCACAACGGATCGATATAGCGTCCTCATTACTGAAGACGCCGCACCGATCCGCCTGTAGATCTCAAAATCCACTCTATCCTCACTCGTGAACAAGACTCCTAGGAACTTGAACTCCTTCACTTGGGGCAAGATCTCTTTCCCAACCTCGAGATGGCACTCCACCCTTTCCCGGGCGAGAACCATGGACTCGGACTCGGAGGTGCTGATTCTCATCCCAGTCGCTTCACTGCGAACCGATCCAATGAAAGCTGAAGATCTTGGCCAGTTGAAGCCATCAGGACCACATCATCTGCAAAAAGCAGTGACCTAATCCTGCAGCCACCAAACCAGGCGCAGTCATGGCGTTGAGGGGATCCTCAAAGCCATGACTGCGCCTAGATATTCTGTCCATTAAAGTTATGAACAGAATCGGTGACAAAGGGCAGCCTTGGCGGAGTCCAACCCTCACTGGAAAGGGGTCCGACATACTGCCGGCAATGCGGACCAAGCTCTGACACTGATCATACAGGGAGACACCCGCCACAATCAGACATGCCGATACTCCATACTCTCTGAGCACTCCCCACAGGATTTACCGGGGACCAAGGTCGAATGTCTTCTCCAAGTCCACAAAACTTATGTAGACTGGTTGGGCAAACTCCCATGCACACTCAAGGACCCTGCCGAGAGTATAGAGCTGGTCTACCGTTCCACGACCAGGACGAAAACCACACTGTTCGTCCTGGATCCGAGGTTCCTCCTCTCCATTACACATGAATAGACCTTACCGGGAAGGCTGAAGAGTGTGATCTACGATAGTTGGAACACACCCTCCGGTTCCCCTTCTTAAAGAGAGGTACCACCACCCCGGTCTGCCAATCCAGAGGTACCGCCCCCGATGTAGACGCAATGTTGCAGAGTCTTGTCAACCAAGACTGCCCCACAGCATCCAGAGCCTTAAGGAACTCCGGACGGAGCTCATACCCCCGGGGCCTTGCCACCGAGGAGCTTTTTAACTACCTTGGCAACCTCAGCCCCAGAAATAGGAGAGCCCACCACAGACTTCCCAGGCACTGTTTCCTCATAGGAAGACGTGTTGGTGGGACTGAGGAGGTCTCGCTTGGCCTGTCGGTATGCCCACTGCCTCTGGAGTCCCATGAGCCAAAAGGACCCGGTGGCTCTTTCTTCAGCTTGACAGCATCCCTCACTGCTGGTGGATTACCGCCACGACAGGCACCAAACACCTTGCGGCCACAGCTTCAATCAGCTGGCTCAACAAGAGAGGAACGGTCCAGAACATGGTCCACTCAGACTCAATGTCCAGCACCTCCCTCGTGACATGTTCAAAGTTCTTCCGGACATGTTCAAAGTTCTTCAGGAGACTCTGCTAGGTGTTCCCAGCAGACCCTTACAATACGTTTGGGCCTGCCAGGTCTGACCGGCATCCTCCCCTACCATCGGAGCCAGTTCACCACCAGGTGGTGGTTGGTGGAAAGCTCTGCCCCTCTCTTCACCGAGTGTCCAAAACATGAGGCCGCAAATCCCATGACACAACTACAAAGTCAATCATGCGGCCGAGGGTGTCCTTGTGCCAAGTGCACATATGGACACCCTTATGTTTGAACATTGTGTTTGTTATGGACAATCCGTGACGAGCACAAAAGTCCAATAATAAAGCACCACTTGGGTTCAGATCCGGGTGGCCATTTTTCCCAATCACGACTCTCCAGGTTTCAAAGTCGTTGCCAACATGAGCGTTGAAGTCCACCAGCAGAACAAGGGAATCACCCGCGGGAGCACTCTCCAGTACTCCCTCAAGGGAATCCAAAAAGAGTTGGTACTCTGAGCTGCTGTTTGGTGTGTAAACACAAACAACAGTCAGGACCCGTCACCCAACCCGAAGGCTGAAGGAAGTTACCATCTCGTCTATTGGGTTTAAAGTCCAACGTGCAGGCTTTGAGCCGGCGGGCAACAAGAATTGCCACCCCAGCCTCTCATTAGTTGCAACGCCAGTGTGGAATCTCTTCCACTCTGGCGTTGCAAGTAATGAAAGTTCAGCTCAGTCCAGCCCCTCTGAGAGAACAGGTTCCAGAGCCCTTGCTGTGAGTCCAACTATATCTAGCCGGGAACGTCTCCACCTCATGCACCAGCTCAGGCTCCTTCCCTCCCAGCGAGGTGACGTTCCATGTCCCAAGAGCGAGCTTATGTAGCCGATAATCGGACCACCAAGTGCCCTGCCTTCGGCTGCCGCCCAGCTCACACTGCACCCTCTATGACCCAGCCCATGAGTGGTGAGCCCTGGAGGGGGGATCCACGTTGCCTCTTCGAGCTGAGCACGGCTGGGCCCCATGGGGACTGACCCGTCAATCGCCATCGTGCCACACCTCTGGGCCTGGCTCCACAGGGGAGCCACGGTAACCTGCGTCCGGGCGAGAAAAAATCTAGGTCCTCAATTGTACTTTTAATAAAGGTCTTTGAGCTGCTCTTTGTCTGATCCCTCACCTAGGAACTGTTTGTCTTGGGAGACCATAGAAGCCCCCGGACAACATAGTTCCTGGATCAGTGGGACACGCAAACCACAAGGGTGGCGGCTCAGAGAGCAGGTTATATAAATATAACTCCAAAACCAAACATGCAATATGCCTAAACATGCCTGTAATATTGTATCAATGTGAGTTTTCCTAGAATCGGTTGTTTTTGTAAGGTTTGCAAATACAAAAATTAGGTTTTACTCACAATGACAAAATCACACTCAATATGACAGTTATTTAAACATAACTCATAAACCACACAAAAAAATGGCTAATAATGCCTGAAATAATGAATCATTGGGAGTTTTACTGAGTTTTACATTTTGCAAACTATGCTATGCTATGCTATTTTTTTACTTGACTGTAATGTTCTTAGAACCCTGATATAAAGGGAAAAAAGCAATAAAAATGTATTTAAACCTAACTCCTAAACAACACATGCAAAATGGCTAATAATGCCTAGGGAGACATGTAACGTTGTTAGTTTAAAAAAATGATCTTTTGTAAAGATATCAAAGACACAAGCTAGTTTTTTTTATTCAATATGACAGTATAACAGTCATACTAAATATGAAAGTTCTTTAAACATAACTCCAAAACCAAACATGTGTCATGTCTAAAAATGCCTGTAATAATGTATTTATGTGAGTTTGTAAGGTTTGCAAAAACAAAAAGTAGTTTTTTACTCAATATGAAAGTAATGTTCTTAGAATCCTGAGATAATTCGAGAAAAGCAATACAAATGTATTCAAACACAAATTTTAAACCAAACATGTAAAATGTCTAAAAATGCCTGTAATATTGAATCTATATAAGTTTTACTAGAATCAATTGTTTTTGTAAGGTTTGCAAATACAAAAATTAGGTTTTACACATGATGACATTAAAACTGTAACACTCAATATGACAATTATTTATTTATAACTCCTAACCACACATGAAACATGTCTAATAATGCGTGAAAAAATGTATCTTTGTGAGTGTTACTAGAAACATTTTCTTTTGTAAGGTTTGCAAAGACAGGTTAGTTTTTTTTACTCAATATGACAGTATAACTGCCACACTCAATATGACAGTTATTTAAACATAACTCTTAAACTACACATGAAAAATGATTAACAATGCCTGAAATAATGCATTCTTGTAAGTTTTACTCGAAACATATGCTTTTTTAAGGCTTGCAAACACAAAAATTATTTTTTTACTCAATATGACAGTAATGTTCTAAAATTCTGAGAAAATACGAACAAATTAATAAAAATGATTCCAACATAATTCCTAAACCAAACATGCAAAATGTCTAAAAATGTCTGTAATATTGAATCCATGTGAGTTTTACTAGATTTAAATGATTTTGTAAGGTTTGCAAATACATAAATTAGGTTTTACTTACCATGTCATAACTGACAGTATATGACAGTTATTTAACCATAACTCAAACCACACATGAAAAATGGCTAATAATCTCTGAAATAATGCATCCTTGGCCGTTTTACTCGAAACACATGCTTTTTTAAATCTTGCAAACACAAAAAGTAGTTTTTTACCTCAATATGACTGTAATGTTCTTAAAATCCTGAGATAATGCGAAAAAAGCGATAAAAATGTATTTAAACATTACTCCTAAACAACATATGCAAAATGGCTAATAATGCCTGGAAACATGTATCTTTGTTAGTTTTACTGGAAAAATGATCTTTTGTAAAGTTTGCAAAGACACAAGCCAGTTTTTTTTTATTCAATATGACAGTATAACAGTCATATTAAATTTGAAAGTTATATAAACATAACTCCAAAACCAAACATGTGTCATGTCTAAAAATGCCTGTAATAATGTATTAATGTGAGTTTGTAAGGTTTGCAAAAACAAAAACTAGTTTTTTACTCAATATGAAAGTAATGATCTTAGAATCCTGAGATAATGCGAAAAAAGCAATAAAAAAATATTTGAACATAACTCCTAAACAACCCAGGCAAAATGGGTAATAATGCCTGGAGACATGTATTTTTGTTAGTTTTACTAGAAAATGTATCTTTTGTAAAGTTTGCAAAGACACAAGCTAGTTGTTTTTATTCAATAAGACAGTATAACAGTCATACTAAATATGAAAGTTATATAAACATAACTCCAGAACCAAACGTGTGTCATGTCTAAAATTGCCTATAATAATGTATTTATGTGAGTTTGTAAGGTTTGCAAAAACAAAAAGTAGTTTTTTCCTCAATATGAAAGTAAGGATTTTAGAATCCTGAAATAATGCGAAAAAAGCAATAAAATGTATTTAAACATAATTCCTAAACAACCCAGGCAAAATGGCTAATAATGCCTGGAGACATGTATCTTTGTTAGTTTTACTAGAAAAATGATCTTTTGTAAGGATATCAAAGACACAAGCTAGTTTTTTTTATTCAATATGACAGTATAACAGTCCTACTAAATATGAAAGTTATCAAAACATAACTCCAAAACCAAACATGTGTTATGTCTAAAAATGCCTGTAATAATGTATTTATGTGAGTTTGTAAGGTTTGCAAAAACAAAAAGTAGTTTTTTACTCAATATGAAAGTAATGATCTAAGAATCCTGAGATAATGCGAAAAAAGCAATAAAAATGTATTTAAACATAATTCCTAAACAACCCATGCAAAATGGGTAATAATGCCTGGAGACATGTATCTTTGTTAGTTTTACTAGAAAAATGATCTTTTGTAAAGTTTGCATAGACACAAGCTAGTTTTTTTTTTAATTTAATATGACAGTATAACAGTCATACTAAATATAAAAGTTATATAAACATAACTCAAAAACCAAACATGTGTCATGTCTAAAAATGTCTGTAATAATGAATTTATGTGAGTTTGTAAGGTTTGCAAAAACAAAAAGTAGTGTTTTACTCAATATGAAAGTAATGATCTTAGAATCCTGAGATAATGCGAAAAAAGCAATAAAAATGTATTCAAACACAACTTTTAAACCAAACATGTAAATTGTCTAAAAATGCCTGTAATATTGAATCTATGTAAGTTTTACTAGAATCAGTTGTTTTTGTAAGGTTTGCAAATACAAAAATTAGGTTTTACACATAATGACATTATAACTTTAACACTCAATACGAAAGTTATTTAATTATAACTCCTAAATACACATGAAACATGTCTAATAGCGTGAAAAAAATTATCTTTGTGAGTGTTGCTAGAAACATTTTCTTTTGTAAGGTTTGCAAAGACACAAGTTAGTTTTTTTTAACTCAATATGACAGTATAACGCCACACTCAATATGACAGTTATTCAAACATAACTCCTAAACCACACCTGAAAAATGGCTAATAATGCCTGAAATAATGCATCTTTGGGAGTTTTACTGGAAACATATGCTTTTTTTAAGGCTTGCAAACACAAAAATTATTTTTTTACTCAATATGACAGTAATGTTCTAAAAATCCTGAGATAATGTGAAAAAAGCAATACAAATGTATTACAACATAATTCCTAAACCAAACATGCAAAATGTCTGAAAATGCCTGTAATATTGAATCCATGTGAGTTTTATTTGAATCAGTTGTATGGTTTGCTAATACAAAAATTGGGTTTTATGACAAACACAAGTTAGTTATTTTACTCAATATAACAGTTTAGCTGTCATACTATGTATGAAAGTTATATAAACATAACTCCAAAACCAAACTTGCATTATGTCCAAAACTGCCTGTAATATTGTATATATGTGAGTTTTACTAGAATCAGGGTTGCAAATACAAAAATTGGGTTTTATGACAGTATACTGTCACACTCAGTATGACAGTTATTTAAACATAACTCAAACAACACATGCAAAATGGCTAATAATGCCTGGAGCAATTATCTTAGTTAGTTTTACTACAAAAATTGTATTTTGTAAGGTTTGCAAAGACACAAGTTAGTTGTTTTTTTTATTCAATATGACAGTATAACTTTCTAAATATGAAAGTTATATAAACATAACTCTAAAACCAAACATGCATTATGTCTAAAAATGCCTGTAGTGTTGTATCTGTGTGAGTTTAACTAGATTTAGTTGTTTTTGTAAGGTTTGCAAATACAAAATAAGGGTTTTACTCACTATGACAGTTTACTGTCACACTCAATCTGACAGTTATTTATTTAAATATAACTCCTAAACCACACATGCAAAATGGCTAATAATGCCTGGAGATATGTATCTTTGTGAGTTTTACTAGAAACATTATATTGTGTAAGGTTTAGTTAGTTTTTGTACTCAATTCTAAATCCATCCATTTTCTTCCGCTTATCCGAGGTCGGGTTGCGGGGGCAGCAGCCTGAGCAGAAAATCCCAGACTTCCCTCTCTCCAGCCACTTCGTCCAGCTCTTCTCGGGGTATTCCGAGGTGTTCCCAGGCCAGCCGGGGACATAGTCTTTCCAATGTGTCCTAGGTCTTCCCCGTGGCCTCCTGCCACACCTCCCTAGAGGCGTTCGGGTGGCATCCTGAGCAGATGCCCAAACCACCTCATGGCTCCTCTCAATGTGGAGGAGCAGCGGGTTTACTTTGAGTACCTCCCGGATGACAGAGCTTCTCACCCTGTCTCTAAGGGAGAGACTCACCACCCGGCAGAGGAAACGCATTTCGGCCGCTTGTCCTTTCGGTCATAACCCAAAAATGGGAACGTAGATCGACGGTAAATTGAGAGCTTTTCCTTCTGGCTCAGCTCCTTTTTCACCACAACGGATCGATATAGCGTCCTCAATACTGAAGACGCCGCACCAAACCGCCTGTGGATCTCTCGATCCACTCTATCCTCACTCGTGAACAAGACTCCTAGGTACTTGAACTCCTCCACTTGGGGCAAGATCTCCTCCCCAACCTGGAGATGGCACTCGACCCTTTCCTGCGTGGACTTGGACTTGGAGGTGCTGATTCTCATCCCAGTCGCTTCACACTCAAGGACCCTGCCGAGAGTATAGACCTGGTCTACCGTTCCACGACCAGGACGAAAACCACACTGTTCGTCCTGGATCCGAGTTTCCTCCTCTCCAGTACACATGAATAGACCTTACCGGGAAGGCTGAGGAGTGTGTTTCACGATAGTTGGAACACACCCTCCGGTTCCCCTTCTTAAAGAGAGGAACCACCACCCCGGTCTGCCAATCCAGAGGTACCGCCCCCAATGTTCACGCGATGTTGCAGAGTCTTGTCAACCAAGACAGCCCCACAGTATCCAGAGCCTTAAGGAACTCATCCACCACCGGGGCCTTGCCACAGAGGAGCTTTTTAACTACCTAGGCAACCTAAGCCGCAGAAATAGGAGAGTCCACCACAGACTCCCCAGGCACTGCTTGGCCTGTCGGTATGCCCGCTGCCTCTGGAGTCCCATGAGCCAAAAGGACCCGATAGGCTCTTTCTTCAGCTTGACGGCATCCCTCACTGCTGGTGGCCACCAGCGAGTTCTAGGATTACCGCCTGCTGATTGCGGCCACAGCTCCAATCAGCAGGCTCGACAAGAGAGGCACGGAACATGGTCCACTCAGACTCAATGTCCAGCACCTCCCTCGTGACATGTTCAAAGTTCTTCCTTATGTTTGAACATTGTGTTTGTTATGGACAATCCGTGACAAGCACAAAAGTCCAATAACAAAGCACCACTTGGGTTCAGATCCGGGTGGCCATTTTTCCCAATCACGACTCTCCAGGTTTCACTGTCCTTGCCAACATGAGCATTGAAGTCCCCCAACAGAACAAGGGAATCACCCGAGGGAGCACTCTCCAGTACTCCCTCAAGGGAATCCAAAAAGAGTGGGTACTCTGAGCTGCTGTTTGGTGCGTAAACACAAACAACAGTCAGGACCCGTCACCCAACCCGAAGGCGGAGGGAAGCTACCATCTCGTCTACTGGGTTAAAGTCCAACGTGCAGGCTTTGAGCAACAACAATTGCCACCCCAGCCTCTCATTGCTTGCAACGCCAGAGTGGAAGAGAGTCCAGCCCCTCTTGAGAGAACAGGTTCCAGAACCCTTGCTGTGCGTCGAAGTGAGTCCAACTATATCTAGCCAGAACTTCTTCACCTCGCGCACCAGCTCAGGCTCTTTCCTTCCCAGCGAGGTGACGTTCCACGTCCCAAGAGCGAGCTTATGTAGCCGATAATCGGACCGCCAAGTGCCCTGCCTTCGGCTGCCACCCAGTTCACACTGCATCCGACCTCTATGACCTCAATGGGCCCATGAGTGGTGAGCCCATTGGAGGGTTGACCCACGTTGCCTCTTCGAGGCAGGGCCCCATGGAGACAGGCCCGGCCACCAGTCGCTCGCCATCGTGCCCCACCTCTGCGCCTGGCTCCACAGGGGAGCCACGGTGACCTGCGCCTGGGCGAGAAAAAATCTAGGTCCTCGATTTGTACTTTTCATAAAGGTCTTTGAGCTGCTCTTTGTCTGATCCCTCACCTAGGACCTTTTCTCAGGGGATCCCGAGGCGTTCCCAGGCCAGCCGGGAGACATAGTGTTCCCAATGTGTCCTGGGTCTTCCCCGTGGCCTCCAGGATGACAGAGATTCACCTTCACCAGGGGTGTCAAACTCAAATACAGAGTGGGCCAAAGTTTAAAACTGAACAAAGCCACGGGCCAAGGTTGAACAAATTAACCTTTTAATAGGGACCCAAACAAGTTTTGCATTGAATATTGAACAAGCAAGGCTTATATAACTTTATAGTGACATGCAAAATGGAGTTTCAAATAATAATAATAATAATTAAAAAATATCAATTGCATATCACATACAATTTAAATAAAAATTGAATGCCTCTTTTCTATTTGCAGCCTTCTGAGGTAAATATCAACATTAACTTTTTCCACAGGCTAATAAATTTGAAAATAAAATAACAATGAATAAAACAACCATTCAGGACTTTAAACTGCTCAGTTTGCAACACACTGATCTAATTTGATGTGCCCAAGCCAGATACCTAGCATCTTTTTTTAGATGCTAGTTCTTTAATGTCGGGGCTCAGGCTTTGAGCTGAGGCAACTTTCATTATCGAACGAAGGTGTTCAACAGTCATATCTCGTACACCCAATTCTAACATCAGTCACACCCAGACACAATATATGTTCAGCTTCAGCACGCATACACAAATGAATGCAACGCATACTTCATCAACAGCGATACAGGTTACACTGAGGGTGCCAGTATAAAAAACTTTAACACTGTTAGAAATATACGCCACACTGTGAACCCACACCAAACAAAAATAAAAAACACTTTTCGGGAGAACATCCGCACCGTAACATAACATAAACACAAAAGAACAAATACCCAGAATCTTTTGCAGCACTAACTCTTTCGGGACGCTACAAAATACACCCCCGCTACCACCAAACCTCCCACCCCCCCACACACACCTTGTAGCGTCCCGGAAGATTTAGTGCTACAAAGGGTTCTGGGTATTTGTTGTGTTGTGTTTATGTTGTGTTACGGTGCGGATGTTCTCCCGAAATGTGTTTGTCATTCTTGTTTGGTGTGGATTCACAGTGTGGCATATATTTCTAAAAGTGTTAAAGTTTTTTATTTGGCTACCGTCAGTGTAACCTGTATCGCTGTTGATGAAGTATGCGTTGCATTCAATTGTGTGTGTGTGTTGGTGCTTCTGAGTAACCCCTGGCTGCAGCCCGCAGATCGAGGAGGGGCTTATTTTCCCTCAATGTGGGCGGGCTCAACGTTGAGCCCGCGGGCTCCATCTGGTGGCGGAGATCCGAATATGGAAAAAGGTTCATGTATTTGATAGACTTAGACATTCCTACTTTTAACTTGTCAAATGTGTTTTTTTACCATGAAAAAAAAAAAAAAAAAATATATATATATATATATATATATATATATATATATATATATATATATATATATATATATATATATATATATATATATATATATATATATATATATATATAAACCATAGCATTTACCATGAAAAAAAAGAATAATAATTATATATAAACCATAGCATTTCCAAAAGAGTATAGACACATATTATTTTGCACACTCAATTATATTAGCTAAGTCAAATAAACCAAAGACAGAATACTTTGCATCACCTGTAGCCCTCCTTGCACTCGTCGCCGTTTTCTGTCCTGCAATCGGTCTTCTTCAGACCTTAGTGATTTAATGACAACATACATTCACTATGAAAACATTCATGTTGGTCTGTTGACCGTGAGTAAAACATTTTTTTTGTGATTTGTGATATTCAAAGCACTTACGGCATGGGGAAGTTCTGCAGGAGAGCGAGACACCACCATCTCCTAATTTGCAGCATGTTTTCCTTTGAAGAAGGAAATGCAGGAAGATGTTAATATCCATCCATCCATCCATTTTCTACCGCTTATTCCCTTCGGGGTCGCGAGGGGCGCTGGAGCCTATCTCAGCTACAATTGGGCGGAAGGTGGGGTACACCCTGGACAAGTCGCCACCTCATCGCAGAGATGTTAATATGTTGTAAAAAAAATAACACCTTGTACACTAAGCATAATGTGTCACGATTTACACATACCTCTCTGAAATCACAATTGGCCCCCATTACAATGTACAGAGTGTACTGTAAGCCAAGAGGTACTGCTTAATATAATGTCAGGCGTATTCCCAAGGATACATTTTTTTCAATACAAATTAATGTGGTTTTAATGTAGCAAGCAAACATTTTGACAGACAACAGCAATGCTGATTTGGTCTTACCATCAAAACAAACACGCCACAGTTGTTGGAGCACCCTTGCTTTGTTAGGCCCTGAGGTGTGAGCAACGTATTTTAATAAAAGTATGGCAAGAAAATAGTAAAAAGTTAGCAAGTGCTATTATGTAATGTCTCACCTGGACATCATTCACACCAAGCTCTCTCCAGGGGCCAGAAGAGAGGCTGTGAGCAACGTGTCTGTACAAATAATAAGCGAAATAAAAGTCACTCAACTTCAATCAACTTTTGATTGAAAAGCACGCATAAACGCTTGGAACAAAGCCTGAACTGAATAAGGAAAAGGTTGGAACTTCAAATCAAAAAGTTTTCATAACAGGCTTAAACAGAACTGCCCGTCTCAAAAAAGATAAATAGTTCTGTTTCCATCTGTTTAAGGAATCAAAATAGTTGGAATATGGAATGGAATATTTTAGATCAAATAAAAACAGAACCATTAATTAAAACAAACAAAGGACAAGTGGTTTAAAACAGAACTACCACTGTCCAGGAGGTGCCCTAAAAACCTGAATAGACTGGTTCTACTCTCATCTCTCCAAGACATGAGACAGCTAGTGGAAGAAAACAAAGTCTTAATACGTGTATGATTATATGAGTGACATTCATAGATAACCACAGTGGCACAATAGTTAACTTTACCAGTTGTTCCTGGCTGTCTTGGAGTTTCTGTCCCCAGTATGCAGTGTGTGCTGAAAACTTGTGGAGACTAGGGAAGTCTCCATGAGGTCTCTGCTCACTGTCATCATTTACTAGTGTAGAAAGCAACAACCGAAAAATAAAATCAAGTGTGAAATGTCACATTTCTCATTTGAATGATGTGCAAAATAGAGCCAAAACTTTTTGATTTGAAGTTCCAACCTTTTCCTTATTCAGTTCAGGCTTTGTTCCAAGCGTTTATGCGTGCTTTTCAATCAAAAGTTGATTGAAGTTGAGTGACTTTTATTTCGCTTATTATTTGTACAGACACGTTGCTCACAGCCTCTCTTCTGGCCCCTGGAGAGAGCTTGGTGTGAATGATGTCCAGGTGAGACATTACATAATAGCATTTGCTAACTTTTTACTATTTTCTTGCCATACTTTTATTAAAATACATTGTTCACACCTCAGGGCCTAACAAAGCAAGGGTGCTCCAACAACTGTGGCGTGTTTGTTTTGATGGTAAGACCAAATCAGCATGTTATAGCATTGCTGTTGTCTGTCAAAATGTTAACCACATTAATTTGTATTGAAAAAAATGTATCCTTGGGAATACGCCTGACATTATATTAAGCAGTACCTCTTGGCTTACAGTACACTCTGTACATTGTAATGGGGGCCAATTGTGATTTCAGAGAGGTATGTGTAAATCGTGACACATTATGCTTAGTGTACAAGGTGTTATTTTTTTTACAACATATTAACATCTCTGCGATGAGGTGGCGACTTGTCCAGGGTGTACCCCGCCTTCCGCCCAATTGTAGCTGAGATAGGCTCCAGCGCCCCTCGCGACCCCGAAGGGAATAAGCGGTAGAAAATGGATGGATGGATGGATATTAACATCTTCCTGCATTTCCTTCTTCAAAGGAAAACATGCTGCAAATTAGGAGATGGTGGTGTCTCGCTCTCCTGCAGAACTTCCCCATACCGTAAGTGCTTTGAATATCACAAATCACAAAAAAAATGTTTTACTCACGGTCAACAGACCAACATGAATGTTTTCATAGTGAATGTATGTTGTCATTAAATCACTAAGGTCTGAAGAAGACCGATTGCAGGACAGAAAACGGCGACGAGTGCAAGGAGGGCTACAGGTGAGAGGTCATGTGATTAATTAGTCTTGTAGTCAACTATTGCTAGACTAAAGCGTAATTCCTCCACTTATTTCAATTACCTTAGTTTTACATCTTGCATTGTTATTGTGCCTATAAGAACCGCAATCTGTTTCCTTTCTAGACAGTGGGAAATTAACAGAACTGGAAACAGGGAACAGGGTTGCTTGTTATGGGCCAGAAAAATACCTTGATACTTGCCATTGTTAAACATTTATGGGAGCTTAAGGAATGTATTTGGCTAGGCTACAACATTTTTTTTTCTTTACAGATCAAACATTTTTAGCCTGGGGTGAAAAATAAAATCAATGATGCAAAGTCTTCTGTCTTTGGTTTATTTGACTTTGCTAATATAATTGAGTGTGCAAAATAATATGTGTCTATACTCTTATGGAAATGCTATGGTTTAGATATATTTTTTTTTTAATTGTTTTTTCATGGTAAAAAAAAATACATTTGACAAGTTAAAAGTAGGAATGTCTAAGTCTATCAAATACATGAACCTTTTTCCATACTATGGTTTATATATATTTGTTTTAAATTGTTTTTTCATGGTAAAAAAAAATACATTTGACAAGTTTTTTTTGTGTTTTTTTTTGCAAATATTTGTATTGAATTTTACAGTTAAAATCACATTTAACAGTCATACTTTGGTCACGCAAAACCTTCATACAATCGCACATCCACTCATACCCACTCACATGCACACTTGAGGAGAGAGGTGCACTTAAACTTTAACAATTCAAGGTTTACAGTATAAACAGTATTAGAAAAGATACCCAGATATTGTATATATGTATATATCCATCCATCCCGCTCTGGCTCAGGATCAGCTACAGGCTATCCAGACCATAGTGGATGAACATTCCTCGGCATCAAGGATCCTCAGGAAGTGATCCCAAGATCACCTCTCGAGGACCTCTCCACCGTTCACACTTAAAAAAGAAAAGGAAAGTCACAGAAGTTGATCAGATGTAAAACAATACAAAATAAAAAGACACAAAAAATAAATAAATAAATAAGCAAATAAACCGTGGCAAGGCCATATCAGAAGTAACAAAAAAAACACAATAATAGTGTAGGATCAATACAGAAAATAATGAAGATAATAAAAAAGGAATAAAACTACAAAAAAGATGGCAGATACATTTGACAAGTTAAAAGTAGGAATGTCTAAGTCTATCAAATACATGAACCTTTTTTCATACTATGGTTTATATATATATATATATTTTTTATTGTTTTTTCATGGTAAAAAAAATACATTTGACAAGTTAAAAGTAGCTTTATTGACGTTTGAGAATGTGTGCTGCCGGATCTCCGCCACCAGATGAAGCCCGCGGGCTCAACGTTGAGACCCGCCCACATTGAGGGAAAATAAGCCCCTCCTCGATCTGCGGGCTGCAGCCAGGGGCACTTGGCAGAAGCTGCACTGACATGAAACTGGGCCGGCACTCGTTTGACTAGCTGAAAAAAAAAAAAAAAATTCGGGAGGAGTGCTGGAGTCACTCCCGGGAGGGTTGGCAAGTATTAGAAGTAGCGGCACTGCCGCAATGTATAATCGAAGGTCCAGCTTTAGTGTTAATTTGATATTGCCTCAAGGGCCAAGTCAAATTACACGTTGGGCCAAATTTGGCCCACGGGCCAGAGTTTGACACCCATGACCTTCACTGTAAAAAATTACTGTAAAAATAAAAAATAAAATTACAGTTATATACTCCATCCATCCATCCATGTTCTACCGCTTATTCCCTTCGGGGTCGCTGGAGCCTATCTCAGCTACAATCGGGCGGAAGGCGGGGTACACCCTGGACAAGTCGCCACCTCATCGCAGGGCCAACACAGATAGACAGACAACATTCACACTCACATTCACACACTAGGGCCAATTTAGTGTTGCCAATCAACCTATCATGTTCTTCTTAAATGCAGTTAAGTACTGTAAATTTTGTTGCATTTTTCAAAAAATATCGACCAGCAGTAAGTTACTGTAAAACCTACAGTGTAATTCAGTATTTTTCAGACTTGTTTCTTGGGTCCGCCCACAATTCGTCCAACCGAGCTTCATTTCACCTGGCCGACCCTGCTAAATCCATCCTACTGCATCGTGTGTTTTTGATAACAAGGTAAGAGTCACTTGTACCTTGATGTGTCATTTTCTGTTTGAATTACTTTATATATATATTTATAAAGTCCGAAATGTCAGCATCACAGACACTATGGTTGACCACGCACATGTACCGCCGCATGCTAGCTAGCTAAGTTTTCTTCTTTTTTGTCATAGTCATCATAAAAGATGATAACTTGCAACATATGTGCTACGACTTGCAGCAATGTATTTGCGTATGTTAGACACATGCAAAGTCATAGTTGTATGCCTAATGCATCGTTTAAGTGTGCTTTCCCTAAATGCACAAGAGTTTTTTCCAACTTCTCAGCCTTCAAAACTCACAGCCGTCGTCATAAATATGGCAAGAGTAGGACTGATATGTATAGCGCAGAAGGTTTACCTTGTAATATTGTCTCATGTAGCGCGAAGTGCGATGATATACGGGCCCTTCTCCTGCATTTGAAAAGTCATATTACCGAAGGTAGGACAGTTACGTGCCCCTTCAGTCAATGTGAAAAAAGATTTACAGTTAAGTCTACTTTCACATCGCACGTGTCAAGGAAGCACTACGGCTACACTGAACGAAGTTTGACTTGCTCAACAGCAAATCCAAGCAGCTCTTGTGTTATTAACACTGATGATGACTATTGTGATATGCAACTTGAGAATTCAGGATATTCCTGTTATGAAGACATGGAGGTCTACTTGCATTAAAAAAATGTTCACAGCACTAAAAAAAAGGTTGAGAACCACTGCCTTAGGACAGTGGTTCTCAACCTTTTTTCAGTGATGTACCCCTGTGAACATTTTTTAAATTCAAGTACCCCCTAATCAGAGCAAAGCATTTTTGGTTGAAAAAAAGAGATAAAGAAGTAAAATACAGCACTATGTCATCAGTTTCTGATTCATTAAATTGTATAACAGTGCAAAATATTGCTCATTTGTTGTGGTCTTTCTTGAACTATTTGGAAAAAAAGATATAAAAATAACTAAAAACTTGTTGAAAAATAAACAAGTGATTCAATTATAAATAAAGATTTTTACACATAGAAGTAATCAACTTAAAGTGCCCTCTTTGGGGATTGCAATAGAGATCCATCTGGATTCATGAACTTCATTCTCAACATTTCTTCACAAAAAAAGAAATCTTTAACATCAATATTTATGGAACATGTCCACTACGCTTTAACCAAGCCTCCATTGTTTTCTACATGGATAGTTGATTGACAGTTGGTGCCGTGTGGCACCGCCAGGTAGAGTCAAACCATCATGGCATGGGGGAAACTCTGGCTTTATGGTAATGAATGGAATAGCCTACTTGATTAGTTGTTAAGTTTATGAACTTACATTCATATTTTGTCGAAGTATTATTCAATAAATATATTTATAAAGGATTTTTGAATTGTTGCTATTTTTAGAATATTTAAAAAAAATCTCACGTACCCCTTGGCATACCTTCAAGTACCCCCAGGAGTACGCGTACCCCCATTTGAGAACCACTGCCTTAGGAGACTAGATGTAAACAGAGGAAAGAGAGAGCGAGTGAGGTGGCCATTCCAAATACTTTTAAAATGCTACCCATATTGGATACTGTTTAGGAACATAAACTGCATTTCTTGACTGTACCAGTTGCTGGTGACAAAGTCACAATAAAACGTTGGATGATCAGCATGGAAGGTGATGTCATCTGCAAAGGCGTCCAACCTAGCTTAATCTCAGGGCTTGCTGCCCTTCTTGCCACCTACTATGTGTTCAACTTGGAATACCAAGAGGAAGGTCCTCGGACATTGGAATTTGTTCAAAGGTAAATCCTCTTGATACTGTTAAAATACTGTTAGGATATTTTATTTTATATTTCTCACCTCTGTTCAGGAATTTGACTTGTCATTTCCCCAATTTGGTGCCTTAAATCAATGACTCTTCTGTTCCTTTGTGGACCTTCTTATTAGGGACCGAAGCACCAGTTTGACTCTAGGATACAGAGAAGGTAGGTAATGTGCAGGTAAAGATATGTTGACTGGGTCAAAGAAGGAAGCACCTGTTTGACCCCAGGATGCATAAAAAGTAGATAATTTGCAGGTAAAGATATGTTGACTGGATGATGGCAGGAAGCACCAGCTTGACCCGAGAATGCAGAGCAAGTAGGTAATGTGCGGGTGAAGATATGTTGAATGGGTAAAGGCAGGAAGCACCAGTGTGACCCCACTATGCAGGGAAGGTAGGTAATGTGCGGGTGAAGGTATGTTGAATGGGTGAAAGAAGGAAGCGCAGGTGTGGTCGAGGCCATGCAGACAAGGTAGGTATGTGCAGGTGAAGATATGTTGTATGGTGAAAGAAAGAAGCACCAGTGTGACCCGAGGATGCAGGGAAGGTAGGTAATGTGCAGGTAAAGATATGTTGAATGGGTGAAGGCAGGAAACACCAGCTAGACGCCAGGATACAGAGAGGGTAGGTAATGTGCAGGTAAAGATATGTTGAATGAGTAAAGGCAGGAAACACCAGCTTGACTCCAGGATATAGAGAAGGTAGGTAATGTGCAGGATAAAGATATGTTGAATGGGTAAAGGTAGAAAGCACCAGCGTGACCACACTATGCAGAGAAGGTAGGTAATGTGCAGGTAAAGATATGTTGAATGGGTAAAGGCAAGAAGCACCAATGTGACCCCAGGATGCAGAGAAGATAGGTAATGAGCAGGTAACGATATGTTAAATTGGTGAAAGCAGGAAACATCAGCGTAAATACACGGTCCCGTAGATGGAGATAAAACATGAATAGAGAGAGGGGTTGGGGAGGCTTTAGCATTGTCTTCCTCTCTGAATATGTCTTAATGGGTTTTAGAGCATTCACTCATCTACAGCTGTGGTTATGGTATAGGCTCACATATATCCTAAAATTGATATTAATATTTGTGCAGTGCATATTCCTAAATAACAATGTGAAGGGGGTTCTGTATCGACTACAAGTAATCTTCAATCACAACAGAATATCTAATATGCTTTCTCTCTTTTTTAGGCGATTCATTGGCGTTAACCCTGAGAGGGGAACAAAGGCTAGCCAGGGAAAGGTGGTGTCCAAGAAGACCGGGAAGGTGGTCCAGAAAAAGGCAGCAACTGTAAATCCTCACGTAGCCACCCTTATAAAACATCTCACAGACTTTGAGTGGGGCTTTATGTAGCCGACAACTAAACACTGGACTCGTGTTCAGTGTTTTGTCTCCAGTTAGAAATTAAGTGGACATGTTATAAATGTTAAAATGCTTTACTGAAAATAAGAAGAATGCACTAAATGTACATTGAATGTATTTGATGCACTTTAAAATAATTGGTTAATAAAAACATAATCTTGCAAGGCCATTTCTCCAGTCATTTTTATGCCAGCAGATTGCAGGGGTTTTGATTTTGAAAAATTAAAAGTTCAACTCATTAACTTCTAGTGGCATTATACTGTAAAGCTCAGTCTATAGTGCTTACAATTATTTTACTGTAATTAACTGTTAATGGATATTACAGTAGATACACTAAAATAACAGTGTAATGCCGCTAAACAGATGACAGTATTATGCTGTGAAGCGTATATTTGATACAGCACAGTACTGTGATACTTTTTACAGTAATAAACTGTAGTGATAAATCACAGTATGTGTGCTGTAGAAAAACAGTTTTATACTGGAACCATTAGCTGCCAGTAGGTTACTGTAATTAAACGGTGAAAATTCTTACAGTAAGGGAGAGACCCGCCACCCAGCGGAGAAAACTCATTTCGGCCGCCAGCCTGTGCATCTCACGATCCACTCTTCCCTCACTCATGAACAAGACTCCAGGTACTTGAACTCATCCACTTGGGGCAAGATCTCCTGCCCAACCTCGAAATGGCACTCCACCCTTTCCCGGGCGAGAACCTTGGACTTGGAGGTGCTGATTCTCATCCCAGTCGCTTCACACTCGGCTGCGAACCAATCCAATGAGAGCTGAAGATCCTGGCCAGTTAAAGCCATAAGGACCACATCATCTGCAAAAAGGAGAGACCTAATCCTGCAGCCACCAAACCGGATCCCCTCAACGCCATGACTGCGCCTAGAAATTCTGTCCATAAAATTTATGAACACATTTGGTGACAAAGGGCAGCCAACACGAGGGTTGGACTCCGGTCCAACCCTCACTGGAAAGGGGTCCGACTTACTGCTGGCAATGCGGACCAAGCTCTGACACTGATCATACAGGGAGCGACCCGCCACAATCAGACATGCCGATACCCCATACTCTCTAAACACTCCCCACAGGACTTCCCGGGGTGGCCACGGTCGAATGTCTTCTCCAAGTCCACAAAGCACATGTAGACTGGTTGGACAAACTCCCATGCACACTCAAGGACCCTGCCGAGAGTATAGAGCTGGTCTACCGTTCCACGACCAGGACGAAAACCACACTGTTCGTCCTGGATCCGAGGTTCCTCCTCTCCAGTACACATGAATAGACCTTACTGGGAAGGCTGAGGAGTGTGATCTACGATAGTTGGAACACACCCTCCGGTTCCCCTTATTAAAGAGAGGAACCACCACCTCGGTCTGCCAATCCAGAGGTACCGCCCCTGATGTCCATGCGATGTTGCAGAGTCTTGTCAACTAAAACAGCCCCACAGCATCCAGAGCCTTAAGGAACTCCGGACGGAGCTCTTCCACCCCCGGGGCCTTGCCACCGAGGAGCTTTTTAACTACCTTGGCAACCTCAGCCCCAGAAATAGGAGAGCCCACCACAGATTCCCTAGGCACTGCTTGGCCTGTCGGTATGCCCGCTGCCTCTGGAGTCCCATGAGCCAAAAGGACCAGATAAGCTCTTTCTTCAGCTTGACGGCATCCCGCACTGCTGGTGGCCACCAGCGGGTTCTAGGATTACCGCCACGACAGGCACCAAACACCTTGCGGCCACAGCTCCAATCAGCTGGCTTGACAAGAGAGGCACGGAACATGATCCATTCAGACTCAATGTCCAGCACCTCCTTTGTGACATGTTCAAAGTTCCTCCGGAGGTAGAAAAAGAAACTCTCTCTGACAGGAGACTCTGCTAGGCATTCCCAAAAGACTCTCACAATGCGTTTGGGCCTGCCAGGTCTGTCCGGGATCCTACCCCACCATCGGAGCCAGCTCACCAGGTGGTGATCGGTAGAAAGCTCGCCCCTCTCTTCACCCGAGTGTCCAAAACATGAGGCCGCAAATCCCATGACACAACTACAAAGTCATTAATGGAACTGCGGCCGAGGGTGTCCTGGTGCCAAGTGCACATATGGACACCCTTATGTTTGAACATTGTGTTTGTTATGGACAATCCGTGACGAGCACAAAAGTCCAATAACAAAGCACCACTTGGGTTCAGATCCGGGTGGCCCAATCACGACTCTCCAGGTTTCAAAGTCGTTGCCAACATGAGCGTTGAAGACCCCCAGCAGAACAAAGGAATCACCCGAGGGAGCACTCTCAAGGGAATCCAAAAAGAGTGGGTACTCTGAGCTGCTGTTTGGTGCGTAAACACCAACAACAGTCAGGACCCGTCACCCAACCCGAAAGTGGAGGGAAGCTACCATCTCGTCTTCTGAGTTAAGTCCAACGTGCAGGCTTTGAGCCGGGGGGCAACAAGAATTGCCAACCCAGCCTCTCATTACTTGCAACGCCAGAGTGGAAGAGAGTCCAACCCCTCTTGAGAGAACAGGTTCCAGAGCCCTTGCTGTGCGTCGAAGTGAGTCCAGCTTTATCTAGCCGGGAACTTCTCCACCTCGCGAGGTGACGTTCCACCTCCCAAGAGCGAGCTTATGTAGCCGATAATCGGACCGCCAAGTGCCCTGCCTTCGGCTTCCGCCCAGCTAACACTGCACCCGACCTCTATGACCCAGCCCATGAGTGGTGAGCCTATTGCAGGGGGGACCCACGTTGCCTCTTCGAGCTGGGCCCCATGGGCACCAGTCGCTCGCCATTGTGCCCCACCTCTGGGCCTGGCTCCACAGGGGAGCCACGGTGACCCGCGTCCGGGCGAGAAAATATCTAGGTCCTCGATTTGTACTTTTCATAAAGGTCTTTGAGCTGCTCTTTGTCTGATTCCTCACCTAGGACCTGTTTGTCTTGGGGGACCCTACCAGGGGGCATAGAAGCCCCCGGACAACATAGCTCCTAGGATCAGTGGGACACGCAAACCACAAAGGTGGCGGCTCAGAAAGCAGGTTATATAAACATAACTCCAAAACCAAACATGCAAGATGTCTAAACATGCCTGTAATATTGTATCAATGTGAGTTTTACTAGAATCGGTTGTTTTTTTAAGGCTTGCAAACACAAAAAGTTTTTTTTACTCAATATGACAGTAAGTTCTTAAAATGCTGAGATAATGTGAAAAAAAGCAATACAAATGTATTCCAACATAATTCCTAAACCAAACATGCAAAATGTCTAAAAATGCCTGTAATATTGAATCCATGTGAGTTTTACTAGAATCATTTGTTTTTGTAAGGTTTGCAAATACAAAAATTGAGTTTTATGACGGACACAAGTTAGTTTTTTTACTCATTATAACAGTATAGATGTCATACTATATATTAAAGTTATATAAACATAACTCGAAAACCAAACGTGCATTATGTCCAAAATTGCCTGTAATATTGTATAGATGTGAGTTTTACTAGAATCAGGTTTGCAAATACAACAATTGGGTTTTATGACAGTATACTGTCACACTCAATATGACAGTATAACTGTCATACTAAATCCATCCATTTTCTTCCGCTTATCCGAGGTCGGGTTGCGGGGGCAGCAGCCTAAGCAGAGAGCCCAGACTTCCCTCTCCCCAGCCACTTTGTCCAGCTCTTCTCGGGGGATCCCGAGGCGTTCCCAGCTTTCCAATGTATCCTAGGTCTTCCCCATGGCCTCCTGCCGTTCGGACCTAGGGAGGCGTTCGGGTGGCATCCTGAGCAGATGCCCGAACCACCTCATCTGGCTCCTCTCAATGTGGAGGAGCAGCGGCTTTACACTGAGTTCCTCCCAGATGACAGAGCTTCTCACCCTATCTCTAAGGGAGAGACCCACCACCCGGCGGAGGAAACTCATTTCGGCCGCTTGTACCCGTGACCTTGTCCTTTCGGTCATAACCCAAAGCTCATGACCATAGGTGAGGATGGGAACGTTGATCGACCGGTAAATTGAAAGCTTTTCCTTCTGGCTCAGCTCCTTCTTCACCACAACGGATCGATATAGCGTCCTCATTACTGAAGACGCCGCACCGATCCGCCTGTAGATCTCAAAATCCACTCTATCCTCACTCGTGAACAAGACTCCTAGGTACTTGAACTCCTTCACTTGGGGCAAGATCTCTTTCCCAACCTCGAGATGGCACTCCACCCTTTCCCGGGCGAGAACCATGGACTCGGACTTGGAGATGCTGATTCTCATCCCAGTCGCTTCACTGCGAACCGATCCAATGAAAGCTGAAGATCTTGGCCAGTTGAAGCCATCAGGACCACATCATCTGCAAAAAGCAGAGACCTAATCCTGCAGCCACCAAACCAGGCGCAGTCATGGCGTTGAGGGGATCCTCAAAGCCATGACTGCGCCTAGATATTCTGTCCATTAAAGTTATGAACAGAATCGGTGACAAAGGGCAGCCTTGGTGGAGTCCAACCCTCACTGGAAAGGGGTCCGACATACTGCCGGCAATGCGGACCAAGCTCTGACACTGATCATACAGGGAGACACCCGCCACAATCAGACATGCCGATACTCCATACTCTCTGAGCACTCCCCACAGGATTTACCGGGGGCCAAGGTCGAATGTCTTCTCCAAGTCCACAAAACTTATGTAGACTGGTTGGGCAAACTCCCATGCACACTCAAGGACCCTGCCGAGAGTATAGAGCTGGTCTACCGTTCCACGACCAGGACGAAAACCACACTGTTCGTCCTGGATCCGAGGTTCCTCCTCTCCATTACACATGAATAGACCTTACCGGGAAGGCTGAGGTGTGTGATCTACGATAGTTGGAACACACCCTCCGGTTCCCCTTCTTAAAGAGAGGAACCACCACCCCGGTCTGCCAATCCAGAGGTACCGCCCCTGATGTAGACGCAATGTTGAAGAGTCTTGTCAACCAAGACTGCCCCACAGCATCCACAGCCTTAAGGAACTCCGGACGGAGCTCATACCCCCGGGGCCTTGCCACCGAGGAGCTTTTTAACTACCTTGGCAACCTCAGCCCCAGAAATAGGAGAGCCCACCACAGACTTCCCAGGCACTGTTTCCTCATAGGAAGACGTGTTGGTGGGACTGAGGAGGTCTCGCTTGGCCTGTCGATATGCCCACTGCCTCTGGAGTCCCATGAGCCAAAAGGACCCGGTGGCTCTTTCTTCAGCTTGACAGCATCCCTCAGTGCTGGTGGATTACCGCCACGACAGGCACCAAACACCTTGCGGCCACAGCTTCAATCAGCTGGCTCAACAAGAGAACATGGTCCACTCAGACTCAATGTCCAGCACCTCCCTCGTGACATGTTCAAAGTTCTTCCGGACATGTTCAAAGTTCTTCAGGAGACTCTGCTAGGTGTTCCCAGCAGACCCTTACAATGTGTTTGGGCCTGCCAGGTCTGACCGGCAACCTCCCCTACCATCGGAGCCAGCTCACCACCAGGTGGTGGTTGGTAGAAAGCTCTGCCCCTCTCTTCACCGAGTGTCCAAAACATGAGGCCGCAAATCCCATGACACAACTACAAAGTCAATCATGCGGCCGAGGGTGTCCTTGTGCCAAGTGCACATATGGACACCCTTATGTTTGAACATTGTGTTTGTTATGGACAATCCGTGACAAGCACAAAAGTCCAATAACAAAGCACCACTTGGGTTCAGATCCGGGTGGCCATTTTTCCCAATCACGACTCTCCAGGTTTCACTGTCGTTGCCAACATAGCGTTGAAGTCCACCAGCAGAACAAGGGAATTACCCGAGGGAGCACTCTCCAGTACTCCCTCAAGGGAATCCAAAAAGAGTTGGTACACTGAGCTGCTGTTTGGTGTGTAAACACAAACAACAGTCAGGACCCGTCACCCAACCCGAAGGCTGAAGGAAGCTACCATCTCGTCTATTGGGTTTAAAGTCCAACGTGCAGGCTTTGAGCCGGGGGGCAACAAGAATTGCCACCCCAGCCTCTCATTAGTTGCAACGCCAGTGTGGAATCTCTTCCACTCTGGCGTTGCAAGTAATGAAAGTTCAGCTCAGTCCAGCCCCTCTGAGAGAACAGGTTCCAGAGCCCTTGCTGTGAGTCCAACTATATCTAGCCGGGAACTTCTCCACCTCAAGCACCAGCTCAGGCTCCTTCCCTCCCAGCGAGGTGACGTTCCATGTCCCAAGAGCGAGCTTATGTAGCCGATAATCGGACCACCAAGTGCCCTGCCTTCGGCTGCCGCCCAGCTCACACTGCACCCTCTATGACCCAGCCCATGAGTGGTGAGCCCTGGAGGGGGGATCCACGTTGCCTCTTCGAGCTGAGCACGGCTGGGCCCCATGGGGACAGGCCCGTCAATCGCCATCGTGCCACACCTCTGGGCCTGGCTCCACAGGGGAGCCACGGTGACCTGCGTCCGGGTGAGAAAAAATCTAGGTCCTCAATTGTTCTTTTAATAAAGGTCTTTGAGCTGCTCTCTGTCTGATCCCTCACCTAGGACCTGTTTGTCCTGGATCAGTGGGACACGCAAACCACAAAGGTGGCGGCTCAGAAAGCAGGTTATATAAATATAACTCCAAAACCAAACATGCAATATGTCTAAACATGCCTGTAATATTGTATCAATGTGACTTTTCCTAGAATCGGTTGTTTTTGTAAGGTTTGCAAATACAAAAATTAGGTTTTACTCACAATGACAAAATCACACTCAATATGACAGTTATTTAAACATAACTCATAAACCACACAAAAAATGGCTAATAATGCCTGAAATAATGAATCATTGGGAGTTTTACTGAGTTTTATATTTTGCAAACACAAAAAGTAGTTTTTTACTTGACTGTAATGTTCTTAGAACCCTGAGATAATGGGAAAAAAGCAATAAAAATGTTTTTAAACCTAGCTCCTAAACAACACATGCAAAATGGCTAATAATGCCTAGGGAGACATGTAACGTTGTTAGTTTAAAAAAAATGATCTTTTGTAAAGATATCAAAGACACAAGCTAGTTTTTTTTATTCAATATGACAGTATAACAGTCATACTAAATATGAAAGTTATATAAACATAACTCCAAAACCAAACATGTGTCATGTCTAAAAATTCCTGTAATAATGTATTAATGTGAGTTTGTAAGGTTTGCAAAAACAAAAAGTAGTTTTTTACTCAATATGAAAGTAATGATCTTAGAATCCTGAGATAATGCGAAAAAAGCAATAAAAATGTATTCAAACATAACTCCTAAACAACCCAGGCAAAATGGGTAATAATGTCTGGAGACATGTATCTTTGTTAGTTTTACTAGAAATGTATTTTTTGTAAAGTTTGCAAAGACACAAGCTAGTTGTTTTTATTCAATAAGACAGTATAACTGTCATACTACATATGAAAGTTATATAAACATAACTCCAGAACCAAACGTGTGTCATGTCTAAAATTGCCTATAATAATGTATTTATGTGAGTTTGTAAGGTTTGCAAAAACAAAAAGTAGTTTTTTCCTCAATATGAAAGTAAAGATTTTAGAATCCTGAGATAATGCGAAAAAAGCAATAAAAATGTATTTAAACATAATTCCTAAACAACCCATGCAAAATGGCTAATAATGCCTGGAGACATGTATCTTTGTTAGTTTTACTAGAAAAATTATCTTTTGTAAAGTTTGCAAAGACACAAGCTAGTTTTTTTTTATTCAATATGACAGTATAACAGTCATACTAAATATAAAAGTTATATAAACATAACTCCAAAACCAAACATGTGTCATGTCTAAAAATGTCTGTAATAATGTATTTATGTGAGTTTGTAAGGTTTGCAAAAACAAAAAGTAGTTTTTTACTCAATATGAAAGTAATGATCTTAGAATCCTGAGATAATGCGAAAAAAGCAATAAAAATGTATTTAAACATAATTCCTAAACAACCCATGCAAAATGGCTAATAATGCCTGGAGACATGTATCTTTGTTAGTTTTACTAGAAAAATGATCTTTTGTAAAGTTTGCAAAGACACAAGCTAGTTTTTTTTATTCAATATGACAATATAACAGTCATATTAAATATAAAAGTTATATAAACATAACTCCAAAACCAAACATGTGTCATGTCTAAAAATGTCTGTAATAATGTATTTATGTGAGTTTGTAAGGTTTGCAAAAACAAAAAGTAGTTTTTTACTCAATATGAAAGTAATGATCTTAAAATCCTGAGATAATGCGAAAAAAGCAATAAAAATGTCTTTAAACATAATTCCTAAACAACCCATGCAAAATGGGTAATAATGCCTGGAGACATGTATCTTGTTAGTTTTACCAGAAAAATTATCTTTTGTAAAGTTTGCAAAGACAAGCTAGTTTTTTTTTATGCAATATGACAGTATAACAGTCATACTAAATATGAAAGTTATATAAACATAACTCCAAAACCAAACATGTGTCATGTCTAAAAATGCCTGTAATAATGTATTAATGTGAGTATTAATGTGAGTTTGTAAGGTTTGCAAAAACAAAAAGTAGTTTTTTACTCAATATGAAAGTAATGATCTTAAAATCCTGAGATAACGCGAAAAAAGCAATAAAAATGTATTTAAACATAATTCCTAAACAACCCATGCAAAATGGCTAATAATGCCTGGAGACATGTATCTTTGTTAGTTTTACTAGAAAAATGATCTTTTGTAAAGTTTGCAAAGACACAAGCTAGTTTTTTTTATTCAATATGACAATATAACAGTCATATTAAATATAAAAGTTATATAAACATAACTCCAAAACCAAACATGTGTCATGTCTAAAAATGTCTGTAATAATGTATTTATGTGAGTTTGTAAGGTTTGCAAAAACAAAAAGTAGTTTTTTACTCAATATGAAAGTAATGATCTTGGAATCCTGAGATAATGCGAAAAAAGCAATAAAAATGTATTTAAACATAACTCCTAAACAACCCAGGCAAAATGGGTAATAATGCCTGGAGACATGTATATTTGTTAGTTTTACAAGGAAATGTATATTTTGTAAAGTTTGCAAAGACACAAGCTAGTTGTTTTTATTCAATAAGACAGTATAACAGTCATACTAAATATGAAAGTTATATAAACATAACTCCAGAACCAAACGTGTGTCATGTCTAAAAATGCCTATAATAATGTATTTATGTGAGTTTGTAAGGTTTGCAAAAACAAAAAGTAGTTTTTTACTCAATATGAAAGTAATGATCTAAGAATCCTGAGATAATGCGAAAAAAGCAATAAAAATGTCTTTAAACATAATTCCTAAACAACCCATGCAAAATGGCTAATAATGCCTGGAGACATGTATCTTTGTTAGTTTTACTAGAAAAATGATCTTTTGTAAAGTTTGCAAAGACACAAGCTAGTTTTTTTTTATTCAATATGACAGTATAACAATCATACTAAATATGAAAGTTATATAAACATAACTCCCAAACCAAACATGTGTCATGTCTAAAAATGCCTGTAATAATGTATTTATGTGAGTTTGTAAGGTTTGCAAAAACAAAAAGTAGTTTTTTACTCAATATGAAAGTAATGATCTTAGAATCCTGAGATAATGCAAAAAAAAGCAATACAAATGTATTTAAACATAATTCCTAAACAACCCATGCAAAATGGGTAATAATGCCTGGACACATGTATCTTTGTTAGTTTTACTAGTAAAATGATGTTTTGTAAAGTTTGCAAAGACACAAGCTAGTTTTTTTAAATTAAATATGACAGTATAACAGTCCTACTAAATATGAAAGTTATCAAAACATAACTCCAAAACCAAACATGTGTTATGTCTAAAAATGCCTGTAATAATGTATTTATGTGAGTTTGTAAGGTTTGCAAAACAAAAAGTAGTTTTTTCCTCAATATGAAAGTAAGGATTTTAGAATCCTGAGATAATGCGGAAAAAAAGCAATAAAAATGTATTAAAACATAATTCCTAAACAACCCATGCAAAATGGGTAATAATGCCTGGAGACATGTATCTTTGTTAGTTTTACTAGCAAAATGATATTTTGTAAAGTTTGCAAAGACACAAGCTAGTTTTTTCTTATTCAATATGACAGTATAACAGTCATACTAAATATAAAAGTTATATAAACATAACTCCAAAACCAAACATGTGTCATGTCTAAAAAATGTCTGTAATAATGTATTTATGTGAGTTTGTAAGGTTTGCAAAAACAAAAAGTAGTTTTTTACTCAATATGAAAGTAATGATCTAAGAATCCTGAGATAATGCGAAAAAAGCAATAAAAATGTATTTAAACATAACTCCTAAACAACCCAGGCAAAATGGGTAATAATGCCTGGAGACATGTATCTTTGTTAGTTTTACTAGGAAATGTATATTTTGTAAAGTTTGCAAAGACACAAGCTAGTTGTTTTTATTCAAATAGACAGTATAACAGTCATACTAAATATGAAAGTTATATAAACATAACTCCAGAACCAAACGTGTGTCATGTCTAAAATTGCCTATAATAATGTAATTATGTGAGTTTGTAAGGTTTGCAAAAACAAAAAGATTTTTTTTCCTCAATATGAAAGTAAGGATTTTAGAATCCTAAATAATGCAAAAAAAGCAATAAAAATGTATTTAAAGATAATTCCTAAACAACCCATGCAACATGGCTAATAATGCCTGGAGACATGTATCTTTGTTAGTTTTACTAGAAAAATGATCTTTTGTAAAGTTTGCAAAGACACAAGCTAGTTTTTTTTATTCAATATGACAGTATAACAGTCATACTAAATATAAAAGTTATATAAACATAACTCCAGAACCAAACGTGTGTCATGTCTAAAATTGCTTATAATAATGTATTCATGTGGGTTTGTAAGGTTTGCAAAAACAAAAAGTAGTGTTTTCCTCAATATGAAAGTAATGATCTTAGATTCCTGAGATAATGCGAAAAAAGCAATACAAATGTATTCAAACACAATTTTTAAACCAAACATGTAAATTGTCTAAAAATGCCTGTAATATTGAATTTATGTAAGTTTTACTAGAATCAATTGTTTTTGTAAGGTTTGCAAATACAAAAATTAGGTTTTACACATAATGACATTATAACTTTAACACTCAATATGAAAGTTATTTAATTATAACTCCTAAATACACATGAAACATGTCTAATAGCGTGAAAAAAATTATCTTTGTGAGTGTTGCTAGAAACATTTTCTTTTGTAAGGTTTGCAAAGACACAAGTTAGATTTTTTTAACTCAATATGACAGTATAACGCCACACTCAATATGACAGTTATTTAAACATAACTCCTAAACCACACCTGAAAAATGGCTAATAATGCCTGAAATAATGCATCTTTGGGAGTTTTACTGGAAACATATGCTTTTTTTAAGGCTTGCAAACACAAAAATTATTTGTATTGTATTATGTATTACAACATAATTCCTAAACCAAACATGCAAAATGTCTGAAAATGCCTGTAATATTGAATCCATGTGAGTTTTATTTGAATCAGTTGTATGGTTTGCTAATACAAAAATTGGGTTTTATGACAAACACAAGTTAGTTTTTTTACTCAATATAACAGTTTAGCTGTCATACTATATATGAAAGTTATATAAACATAACTCCAAAACCAAACCATTATGTCCAAAACTGCCTGTAATATTGTATATATGTGAGTTTTACTAGAATCAGGGTTGCAAATACAAAAATTGGGTTTTATGACAGTATACTGTCACACTCAATATGACAGTTATTTAAACATAACTCAAACAACACATGCAAAATAGCTAATAATGCCTGGAGCATGTATCTTAGTTAGTTTTACTAGAAAAATGGTATTTTGTAAGGTTTGCAAAGACACAAGTTAGTTGTTGGTTTTATTCAATATGACAGTATAACTGTCATACTAAATATGAAAGTTATATAAACATAACTCTAAAACCAAACATGCATTGTGTCTAAAAATGCCTGTAATATTGTATCTGTGTGAGATTAACTAGATTTAGTTGTTTTTGTAAGGTTTGCAAATACAAAATAAGGGTTTTACTCACTATGACAGTTTACTGTCACACTCAATCTGACAGTTATTTATTTAAACATAACTCCTAAACCACACATGCAAAATGGCTAATAATGCCTGGAGATATGTATCTTTGTGAGTTTTACTAGAAACATTATATTGTGTAAGGTTTAGTTAGTTTTTGTACTCAATCTGACAGTATAACTGTCATTCTAAATCCATCCATTTTCTTCCGCTTATCCAAGGTCGGGTTGCGGGGGCAGCAGCCTGAGCAGAAAATCCCAGACTTCCCTCTCCCCAGCCACTTCGTCCAGCTCTTCTCGGGGTATTCCGAGGCGTTCCCAGGCCAGCCGGGGACATAGTCTTTCCAATGTGTCCTAGGTCTTCCCCGTGGCCTCCTGCCACACCTCCCTAGAGGCGTTCGGGTGGCATCCTGAGCAGATGCCCGAACCACCTCATGGCTCCTCTCAATGTGGAGGAGCAGCGGCTTTACTTTGAGTTCCTCCCGGATGACAGAGCTTCTCACCCTGTCTCTAAGGGAGAGACCCACCACCCGGCAGAGGAAACGCATTTCGGCCGCTTGTCCTTTCGGTCATAACCCAAAGCTGGGAACGTAGATCGACGGTAAATTGAGAGCTTTTCCTTCTGGCTCAGCTCCTTCTTCACCACAACGGATCGATATAGCGTCCTCAATACTGAAGACGCCGCACCAAACCGCCTGTGGATCTCTCGATCCACTCTATCCTCACTCGTGAACAAGACTCCTAGGTACTTGAACTCCTCCACTTGGGGCAAGATCTCCTCCCCAACCTGGAGATGGCACTCGACCCTTTCCTGCGCGAGAACCATGGACTTGGACTTGGAGGTGCTGATTCTCATCCCAGTCGCTTCACACTCAAGGACCCTGCCGAGAGTATAGACCTGGTCTACCGTTCCACGACCAGGACGAAAACCACACTGTTCGTCCTGGATCCGAGTTTCCTCCTCTCCAGTACACATGAATAGACCTTACCGGGAAGGCTGAGGAGTGTGTTTCACGATAGTTGGAACACACCCTCCGGTTCCCCTTCTTAAAGAGAGGAACCACCACCCCGGTGTGCCAATCCAGAGGTACCACCCCCAATGTTCACGCGATGTTGCAGAGTCTTGTCAACCAAGACAGCCCCACAGTATCCAGAGCCTTAAGGAACTCATCCACCACCGGGGCCTTGCCACAGAGGAGCTTTTTAACTACCTAGGCAACCTAAGCCCCAGAAATAGGAGAGTCCACCACAGATTCCCCAGGCACTGCTTGGCCTGTCGGTATGCGCGCTGCCTCTGGAGAACCATGGACTTGGACTTGGAGGTGCTGATTCTCATCCCAGTCGCTTCACACTCAAGGACCCTGCCGAGAGTATAGACCTGGTCTACCGTTCCACGACCAGGACGAAAACCACACTGTTCGTCCTGGATCCGAGTTTCCTCCTCTCCAGTACACATGAATAGACCTTACCGGGAAGGCTGAGGAGTGTGTTTCACGATAGTTGGAACACACCCTCCGGTTCCTCTTCTTAAAGAGAGGAACCACCACCCCGGTGTGCCAATCCAGAGGTACCACCCCCAATGTTCACGCGATGTTGCAGAGTCTTGTCAACCAAGACAGCCCCACAGTATCCAGAGCCTTAAGGAACTCATCCACCACCGGGGCCTTGCCACAGAGGAGCTTTTTAACTACCTAGGCAACCTAATCCCCAGAAATAGGAGAGTCCACCACAGATTCCCCAGGGACTGCTTGGCCTGTCGGTATGCCCGCTGCCTCTGGAGTCCCATGAGCCAAAAGGACCCGATAGGCTCTTTCTTCAGCTTGACGGCATCCCTCACTGCTGGTGGCCACCAGCGAGTTCTAGGATTACCGCCACGACAGGCACCAAACACCTTGCGGCCACAGCTCCAATCAGCAGGCTCGACAAGAGAGGCACGGAACATGGTCCACTCAGACTCAATGTCCAGCACCTCCCTCGTGACATGTTCAAAGTTCTTCCTTATGTTTGAACATTGTGTTTGTTATGGACAATCCGTGACGAGCACAAAAGTCCAATAACAAAGCACCACTTGGGTTCAGATCCGGGTGGCCATTTTTCCCAATCACGACTCTCCAGGTTTCACTGTCCTTGCCAACATGAGCATTGAAGTCCCCCAACAGAACAAGGGAATCACCCGAGGGAGCACTCTCCAGTACTCCCTCAAGGGAATCCAAAAAGAGTGGGTACTCTGAGCTGCTGTTTGGTGCGTAAACACAAACAACAGTCAGGACCCGTCACCCAACCCGAAGGCGGAGGGAAGCTACCATCTCGTCTACTGGGTTAAAGTCCAACGTGCAGGCTTTGAGCAACAACAATTGCCACCCCAGCCTCTCATTGCTTGCAACGCCAGAGTGGAAGAGAGTCCAGCCCCTCTTGAGAGAACAGGTTCCAGAGCCCTTGCTGTGCGTCGAAGTGAGTCCAACTATATCCAGCCGGAACTTCTTCACCTCGCGCACCAGCTCAGGCTCTTTCCCTCCCAGCGAGGTGACGTTCCACGTCCCAAGAGCGAGCTTATGTAGCCGATAATCGGACTGCCAAGTGCCCTGCCTTCGGCTGCCGCCCAGTTCACACTGCATCCGACCTCTATGACCTCAATGGTCCCATGAGTGGTGAGCCCATTGGAGGGTTGACCCACGTTGCCTCTTCGAAATGAGCCCGGCAGGGCCCCATGGAGACAGGCCCGGCCACCAGTCGCTCGCCATCGTGCCCCACCTCTGCGCCTGGCTCCACAGGGGAGCCACGGTGACCTGCGCCTGGGCGAGAAAAAATCTAGGTCCTCGATTTGTACTTTTCATAAAAGTCTTTGAGCTGCTCTTTGTCTGATCCCTCACCTAGGACCTTTTCTCAGGGGATCCCGAGGCGTTCCCAGGCCAGCCGGGAGACATAGTGTTCCCAATGTGTCCTGGGTCTTCCCCGTGGCCTCCAGGATGACAGAGCTTCACCTTCACCAGGGGTGTCAAACTCAAATACAGAGTGGGCCAAAGTTTAAAACTGAACAAAGCCGCGGGCCAAGGTTGAACAAATTAACCTTTTAATAGGGACCCAAACACGTTTTGCATTGAATATTGAACAAGCAAGGCTTATATAACTTTATAGTGACATGCAAAATGGAGTTTCAAATAATAATAATAATAATTAAAAAATATCAATTGCATATCAAATATAATTTAAATAAAAATTGAATGCCTCTTTTCTATTTGCAGCCTTCTGAGGTAAATATCAACATTAACTTTATCCACAGGCTAATAAATTTGAAAATAAAATAACAATGAATAAAACAACCATTCAGGACTTTAAACTGCTCAGTTTGCAACACACTGATCTAATTTGATGTGCCCAAGCCAGATACCTGCCATCTTTTTTTAGATGCTAGTTCTTTAATGTCGGGGCTCAGGCTTTGAGCTGAGGCAACTTTCATTATCGAACAAGATGTTCAACGGTCATATCTCGTACACCCAATTCTAACATCATTCAGACCCAGTCACAAGATATGTGCAGCTACAGCACGCATACACAAATGAATGCAACGCATACTTCATCAACAGCGATACAGGTTACACTGAGGGTGTCAGTATAAAAAACTTTAACACTGTTAGAAATATACGCCACACTGTGAACCCACACCAAACAAAAATAAGAAACACTTTTCGGGAGAACATCCGCACCGTAACGCAGTACAAACACAAAAGAACAAATACCCAGAATCTTTTGCAGCACTAACTCTTTCGGGACGCTACAAAATACACCCCCGCTACCACCAAACCTCCCCCCCCCCCACACACACACACCTTGTAGCGTCTCGGAAGATTTAGTGCTACAAAGGGTTCTGGGTATTTGTTGTGTTGTGTTTATGTTGTGTTACGGTGCGGATGTTCTCCCGAAATGTGTTTGTCATCCTTGTTTGGTGTGGATTCACAGTGTGGCGTATATTTCTAAAAGTGTTAAAGTTTTTTATTTGGCTACCGTCAGTGTAACCTGTATCGCTGTTGATGAAGTATGCGTTGCATTCAATTGTGTGTGGGTGCAGAAGCTGCACTGACATGAAACTGGGCTGGCACTCGTTTGACTAGCTGGAAAAAAAAAAAAAAAATTCGGGAGGAGTGCTGGAGTCACTCCCGGGAGGGTTGGCAAGTATTAGAAGTAGCGGCACTGCCGCAATGTATAATCGAAGGTCCAGCTTTAGTGTTAATTTGATATTGCCTCAAGGGCCAAGTCAAATTACACGTTGGGCCAAATTTGGCCCACGGGCCAGAGTTTGACACCCATGACCTTCACTGTAAAAAATGACTGTAAAAATAAAAAATTAAATTACAGTTATATACTCCATCCATCCATCCATGTTCTACCGCTTATTCCCTTCGGGGTCGCTGGAGCCTATCTCAGCTACAATCGGGCGGAAGGCGGGGTACACCCTGGACAAGTCGCCACCTCATCGCAGGGCCAACACAGATAGATAGACAACATTCACACTCACATTCACACACTAGGGCCAATTTAGTGTTGCCAATCAACCTATCATGTTCTTCTTAAATGCAGTTAAGTACTGTAAATTTTGTTGCATTTTTCAAAAAATATCGACCAGCAGTAAGTTACTGTAAAACCTACAGTGTAATTCAGTATTTTTCAGACTTGTTTCTTGGGTCCGCCCACAATTCGTCCAATCGAGCTTCATTTCACCTGGCCTGCTAAATCTGCTAAATTTCACCACCTGCTAAATCCATCCTACTGCATCGTGTGTTTTTGATAACAAGGTAAGAGTCACTTGTACCTTGATGTGTCATTTTCTGTTTGAATTACTTTATATATATATTTATAAAGTCCGAAATGTCAGCATCACAGACACTATCGTTGACCACGCGCATGTACCGCCGCATGCTAGCTAGCTAAGTTTTCTTCTTTTTTGTCATAGTCATCATAAAAGATGATAACTTGCAACATATGTGCTACGACTTGCAGCAATGTATTTGCGTATGTTAGACACATGCGAAGTCATAGTTGTATGCCTAATGCATCGTTTAAGTGTGCTTTCCCTAAATGCACAAGAGTTTTTTCCAACTTCTCAGCCTTCAAAACTCACAGCCGTCGTCATAAATATGGCAAGAGTAGGACTGATATGTATAGCGCAGAAGGTTTACCTTGTAATATTGTCTCATGTAGCGCGAAGTGCGATGATATACGGGCCTTTCTCCTGCATTTGAAAAGTCATATTACCGAAGGTAGGACAGTTACGTGCCCCTTCAGTCAATGTAAAAAAAGATTTACAGTTAAGTCTACTTTCACATCGCACGTGTCAAGGAAGCACTACGGCTACACTGAACGAAGTTTGACTTGCTCAACAGCAAATCCAAGCAGCTCTTGTGTTATTAACACTGATGATGACTATTGTGATATGCAACTTGAGAATTCAGGATATTCCTGTTATGAAGACATGGAGGTCTACTTGCATTAAAAAAATGTTCACAGCACTGAAAAAAGGTTGAGAACCACTGCCTTAGGACAGTGGTTCTCAACCTTTTTTCAGTGATGTACCCCTGTGAACATTTTTTAAATTCAAGTACCCCCTAATCAGAGCAAAGCATTTTTGGTTGAAAAAAAGAGATAAAGAAGTAAAATACAGCACTATGTCATCTGTTTCTGATTTATTAAATTGTATAACAGTGCAAAATATTGCTCATTTGTTGTGGTCTTTCTTGAACTATTTGGAAAAAAAGATGTAAAAATAACTAAAAACTTGTTGAAAAATAAACAAGTGATTCAATTATAAATAAATATTTTTACACATAGAAGTAATCAACTTAAAGTGCCCTCTTTGGGGATTGCAATAGAGATCCATCTGGATTCATGAACTTCATTCTCAACATTTCTTCACAAAAAAAGAAATCTTTAACATCAATATTTATGGAACATGTCCACTACGCTTTAACCAAGCCTCCATTGTTTTCTACATGGATAGTTGATTGACAGTTGGTGCCATGTGGCACCGCCAGGTAGGGTCAAACCATCATGGCATGGGGGAAACTCTGGCTTTATGGTAATGAATGGAATAGCCTACTTGATTAGTTGTTCAGTTTATGAACTTACATTCATATTTTGTCGAAGTATTATTCAATAAATATATTTATAAAGGATTTTTGAATTGTTGCTATTTTTAGAATATTAAAATAAAATCTCACGTACCCCTTGGCATACCTTCAAGTACCCCCAGGAGTACGCGTACCCCCATTTGAGAACCACTGCCTTAGGAGACTAGATGTAAACAGAGGAAAGAGAGAGCGAGTGAGGTGGCCATTCCAAATACTTTTAAAATGCTACCCATATTGGATACTGTTTAGGAACATAAACTGCATTTCTTGACTGTACCAGTTGCTGGTGACAAAGTCACAATAAAACGTTGGATGATCAGCATGGAAGGTGATGTCATCTGCAAAGGCGTCCAACCTAGCTTAATCTCAGGGCTTGCTGCCCTTCTTGCCACATACTATGTGTTCAACTTGGAATACCAAGAGGAAGGTCCTCGGACATTGGAATTTGTTCAAAGGTAAATCCTCTTGATACTGTTAAAATACTGTTAGGATATTTTATTTTATATTTCTCACCTCTGTTCAGGAATTTGACTTGTCATTTCCCCAATTGTGTGCCTTAAATCAATGACTCTTCTGTTCCTTTGTGGACCTTCTTATTAGGGACCGAAGCACCAGTTTGACTCTAGGATACAGAGAAGGTAGGTAATGTGCAGGTAAAGATATGTTGACTGGGTCAAAGAAGGAAGCACCTGTTTGACCCCGGGATGCAGAAAAAGTAGATAATTTGCAGGTAAAGACATGTTGACTGGATGATGGCAGGAAGCACCAGCTTGACCCGAGAATGCAGCGCAAGTAGGTAATGTGCGGGTGAAGATATGTTGAATGGGTAAAGGCAGGAAGCACCAGTGTGACCCCACTATGCAGGGAAGGTAGGTAATGTGCGGGTGAAGGTATGTTGAATGGGTGAAAGAAGGAAGCGCAGGTGTGGTCGAGGCCATGCAGACAAGGTAGGTATGTGCAGGTGAAGATGTGTTGTATGGTGAAAGAAAGAAGCACCAGTGTGACCCAAGGATGCAGGGAAGGTAGGTAATGTGCAGGTAAAGATATGTTGAATGGGTGAAGGCAGGAAACACCAGCTAGACGCCAGGATACAGAGAAGGTAGGTAATGTGCAGGTAAAGATATGTTGAATGAGTAAAGGCAGGAAACACCAGCTTGACTCCAGGATATAGAGAAGGTAGGTAATGTGCAGGTAAAGATATGTTGAATGGGTAAAGGTAGAAAGCACCAGCGTGACCACACTATGCAGAGAAGGTAGGTAATGTGCAGGTAAAGATATGTTGAATGGGTAAAGGCAAGAAGCACCAGTGTGACCCCAGGATGCAGAGAAGATAGGTAATGAGCAGGTAACGATATGTTAAATGGGTGAAAGCAGGAAACATCAGCGTAAATACACGGTCCCGTAGATGGAGAGAAAACATGAATAGAGAGAGGGGTTGGGGAGGCTTTAGCATTGTCTTCCTCTCTGAATTTGTCTTAATGGGTTTTAGAGCATTCACTCATCTACAGCTGTGGTTATGGTATAGGCTCACATATATCCTAAAATTGATATTAATATTTGTGCAGTGCATATTCCTAAATAACAATGTGAGGGGGGTTCTGTATCGACTACAAGTAATCTTCAATCACAACAGAATATCTAATATGCTTTCTCTCTTTTTTAGGCGATTCATTGGCGTTAACCCTGAGAGGGGAACAAAGGCTAGCCAGGGAAAGGTGGTGTCCAAGAAGACCGGGAAGCTGGTCCAGAAAAAGGCAGCAACTGTAAATCCTCACGTAGCCACCCTTATAAAACATCTCACATACTTTGAGTGGGGCTTTATGTAGCCGACAACTAAACACTGGACTCGTGTTCAGTGTTTTGTCTCCAGTTAGAAATTAAGTGGACATGTTATACATGTTAAAATGCTTTACTGAAAATAAGAAGAATGCACTAAATGTACATTGAATGTATTTGATGCACTTTAAAATAATTGGTTAATAAAAACATAATCTTGCAAGGCCATTTCTCCAGTCATTTTTATGCCAGCAGATTGCAGGGGTTTTGATTTTGAAAAATTAAAAGTTCAACTCATTAACTTCTAGTGGCATTATACTGTAAAGCTCAGTCTATAGTGCTCACAATTATTTTACTGTAATTAACTGTTAATGGATATTACAGTAGATACACTAAAATAACAGTGTAATGCCGCTAAACAGATGACAGTATTATGCTGTGAAGCGTATATTTGATACAGCACAGTACTGTGATACTTTTTACAGTAATAAACTGTAGTGATAAATCACAGTATGTGTGCTGTAGAAAAACAGTTTTATACTGGAACCATTAGCTGCCAGTAGGTTACTGTAATTAAACGGTGAAAATTCTTACAGTAAGGGAGAGACCCGCCACCCAGCGGAGAAAACTCATTTCGGCCGCCAGCCTGTGCATCTCACGATCCTCTCTTCCCTCACTCATGAACAAGACTCCAGGTACTTGAACTCATCCACTTGGGGCAAGATCTCCTGCCCAACCTCGAAATGGCACTCCACCCTTTCCCGGGCGAGAACCTCGGACTTGGAGGTGCTGATTCTCATCCCAGTCGCTTCACACTCGGCTGCGAACCAATCCAATGAGAGCTGAAGATCCTGGCCAGTTAAAGCCATAAGGACCACATCATCTGCAAAAAGGAGAGACCTAATCCTGCAGCCACCAAACCGGATCCCCTCAACGCCATGACTGCGCCTAGAAATTCTGTCCATAAAATTTATGAACACATTTGGTGACAAAGGGCAGCCAACTTATTGCTGGCAATGCGGACCAAGCTCTGACACTGATCATACAGGGAGCGACCCGCCACAATCAGACATGCCGATACCCCATACTATCTGAGCACTCCCCACAGGACTTCCCGGGGTGGCCACGGTCGAATGTCTTCTCCAAGTCCACAAAGCACATGTAGACTGGTTGGACAAACTCCCATGCACACTCAAGGACCCTGCCGAGAGTATAGAGCTGGTCTACCGTTCCACGACCAGGACGAAAACCACACTGTTCGTCCTGGATCCGAGGTTCCTCCTCTCCAGTACACATGAATAGACCTTACCGGGAAGGCTGAGGAGTGTGATCTACGATAGTTGGAACACACCCTCCGGTTCCCCTTCTTAAAGAGAGGAACCACCACCCCGGTCTGCCAATCCAGAGGTACCGCCCCTGATGTCCACGCGATGTTGCAGAGTCTTGTCAACTAAAACAGCCCCACAGCATCCAGAGCCTTATCCACCCCCGGGGCCTTGCCACCGAGGAGCTTTTAAAACTACCTTGGCAACCTCAGCCCCAGAAATAGGAGAGCCCACCACAGATTCCCCAGGCACTGCTTGGCCTGTCGGTATGCCCGCTGCCTCTGGAGTCCCATGAGCCAAAAGGACCAGATAAGCTCTTTCTTCAGCTTGACGGCATCCCGCACTGCTGGTGGCCACCAGCGGGTTCTAGGATTACCGCCACGACAGGCACCAAACACCTTGCGGCCACAGCTCCAATCAGCTGGCTTGACAAGAGAGGCACGGAACATGATCCATTCAGACTCAATGTCCAGCACCTCCTTTGTGACATGTTCAAAGTTCCTCCGGAGGTGGAAAAAGAAACTCTCTCTGACAGGAAACTCTTTTAGGCATTCCCAAAAGACTCTCACAATGCGTTTGGGCCTGCCAGGTCTGTCCGGGATCCTACCCCACCATCGGAGCCAGCTCACCAGGTGGTGATCGGTAGAAAGCTCGCCCCTCTCTTCACCCGAGTGTCCAAAACATGAGGCCGCAAATCCCATGACACAACTACAAAGTCAATAATGGAACTGCGGCCGAGGGTGTCCTGGTGCCAAGTGCACATATGGACACCCTTATGTTTGAACATTGTGTTTGTTATGGACAATCCGTGACGAGCACAAAAGTCCAATAATGAAGCACCACTTGGGTTCAGATCCGGGTGGCCATTTTTCCCAATCACGACTCTCCAGGTTTCAAAGTCGTTGCCAACATGAGCGTTGAAGACCCCCAGCAGAACAAAGGAATCACCCGAGGGAGCACTCTCAAGGGAATCCAAAAAGAGTGGGTAGTCTGAGCTGCTGTTTGGTGCGTAAACACCAACAACAGTCAGGACCCGTCACCCAACCCGAAAGTGGAGGGAAGTTACCATCTCGTCTTCTGGGTTAAGTCCAACGTGCAGGCTTTGAGCCGGGGGGCAACAAGAATTGCCAACCCAGCCTCTCATTACTTGCAACGCCAGAGTGGAAGAGAGTCCAACCCCTCTTGAGAGAACAGGTTCCAGAGCCCTTGCTGTGCGTCGAAGTGAGTCCAGCTTTATCTAGCCGGGAACTTCTCCACCTCGCGAGGTGACGTTCCACGTCCCAAGAGCGAGCTTATGTAGCGATAATCGGACCGCCAAGTGCCCTGCCTTCGGCTTCCGCCCAGCTAACACTGCACCCGACCTCTATGACCCAGCCCATGAGTGGTGAGCCTATTGCAGGAGGGACCCACGTTGCCTCTTCGAGCTGGGCCCCATGGGCACCAGTCGCTCGCCATCGTGCCCCACCTCTGGGCCTGGCTCCACAGGGGAGCCACGGTGACCCGCGTCCGGGCGAGAAAATATCTAGGTCCTCGATTTGTACTTTTCATAAAGGTCTTTGAGCTGCTCTTTGTCTGATTCCTCACCTAGGACCTGTTTGTCTTGGGGGACCCTACCAGGGGGCATAGAAGCCCCCGGACAGCATAGCTCCTAGGATCAGTGGGACACGCAAACCACAAAGGTGGCGGCTCAGAAAGCAGGTTATATAAACATAACTCCAAAACCAAACATGCAAGATGTCTAAACATGCCTGTAATATTGTATCAATGTGAGTTTTACTAGAATCGGTTGTTTTTTTAAGGCTTGCAAACACAAAAAGTTTTTTTTACTCAATATGACAGTAAGTTCTTAAAATGCTGAGATAATGTGAAAAAAAGCAATACAAATGTATTCCAACATAATTCCTAAACCAAACATGCAAAATGTCTAAAAATGCCTGTAATATTGAATCCATGTGAGTTTTACTAGAATGATTTGTTTTTGTAAGGTTTGCAAATACAAAAATTGAGTTTTATGACGGACACAAGTTAGTTTTTTTACTCATTATAACAGTATAGATGTCATACTATATATTAAAGTTATATAAACATAACTCCAAAACCAAACGTGCATTATGTCCAAAATTGCCTGTAATATTGTATAGATGTGAGTTTTACTAGAATCAGGTTTGCAAATACAAAAATTGGGTTTTATGACAGTATACTGTCACACTCAATATGACAGTATAACTGTCATACTGAATCCATCCATTTTCTTCCGCTTATCCGAGGTCGGGTTGCGGGGGCAGCAGCCTAAGCAGAGAGCCCAGACTTCCCTCTCCCCAGCCACTTCGTCCAGCTCTTCTCGGGGGATCCCGAGGCGTTCCCAGGCCATAGTCTTTCCAATGTATCCTAGGTCTTCCCCATGGCCTCCTGCCGTTCGGACCTAGGGAGGCGTTCGGGTGGCATCCTGAGCAGATGCCCGAACCACCTCATCTGGCTCCTCTCAATGTGGAGGAGCAGCGGCTTTACACTGAGTTCCTCCCAGATGACAGAGCTTCTCACCCTATCTCTAAGGGAGAGACCCACCACCCGGCGGAGGAAACTAATTTCGGCCGCTTGTACCCGTGACCTTGTCCTTTCGGTCATAACCCAAAGCTCATGACCATAGGTGAGGATGGGAACGTTGATCGACCGGTAAATTGAAAGCTTTTCCTTCTGGCTCAGCTCCTTCTTCACCACAACGGATCGATATAGCGTCCTCATTACTGAAGACGCCGCACCGATCCGCCTGTAGATCTCAAAATCCACTCTATCCTCACTCGTGAACAAGACTCCTAGGAACTTGAACTCCTTCACTTGGGGCAAGATCTCTTTCCCAACCTCGAGATGGCACTCCACCCTTTCCCGGGCGAGAACCATGGACTCGGACTCGGAGGTGCTGATTCTCATCCCAGTCGCTTCACTGCGAACCGATCCAATGAAAGCTGAAGATCTTGGCCAGTTGAAGCCATCAGGACCACATCATCTGCAAAAAGCAGTGACCTAATCCTGCAGCCACCAAACCAGGCGCAGTCATGGCGTTGAGGGGATCCTCAAAGCCATGACTGCGCCTAGATATTCTGTCCATTAAAGTTATGAACAGAATCGGTGACAAAGGGCAGCCTTGGCGGAGTCCAACCCTCACTGGAAAGGGGTCCGACATACTGCCGGCAATGCGGACCAAGCTCTGACACTGATCATACAGGGAGACACCCGCCACAATCAGACATGCCGATACTCCATACTCTCTGAGCACTCCCCACAGGATTTACCGGGGACCAAGGTCGAATGTCTTCTCCAAGTCCACAAAACTTATGTAGACTGGTTGGGCAAACTCCCATGCACACTCAAGGACCCTGCCGAGAGTATAGAGCTGGTCTACCGTTCCACGACCAGGACGAAAACCACACTGTTCGTCCTGGATCCGAGGTTCCTCCTCTCCATTACACATGAATAGACCTTACCGGGAAGGCTGAAGAGTGTGATCTACGATAGTTGGAACACACCCTCCGGTTCCCCTTCTTAAAGAGAGGTACCACCACCCCGGTCTGCCAATCCAGAGGTATCGCCCCCGATGTAGACGCAATGTTGCAGAGTCTTGTCAACCAAGACTGCCCCACAGCATCCAGAGCCTTAAGGAACTCCGGACGGAGCTCATACCCCCGGGGCCTTGCCACCGAGGAGCTTTTTAACTACCTTGGCAACCTCAGCCCCAGAAATAGGAGAGCCCACCACAGACTTCCCAGGCACTGTTTCCTCATAGGAAGACGTGTTGGTGGGACTGAGGAGGTCTCGCTTGGCCTGTCGGTATGCCCACTGCCTCTGGAGTCCCATGAGCCAAAAGGACCCGGTGGCTCTTTCTTCAGCTTGACAGCATCCCTCACTGCTGGTGGATTACCGCCACGACAGGCACCAAACACCTTGCGGCCACAGCTTCAATCAGCTGGCTCAACAAGAGAGGAACGGTCCAGAACATGGTCCACTCAGACTCAATGTCCAGCACCTCCCTCGTGACATGTTCAAAGTTCTTCCGGACATGTTCAAAGTTCTTCAGGAGACTCTGCTAGGTGTTCCCAGCAGACCCTTACAATACGTTTGGGCCTGCCAGGTCTGACCGGCATCCTCCCCTACCATCGGAGCCAGCTCACCACCAGGTGGTGGTTGGTGGAAAGCTCTGCCCCTCTCTTCACCGAGTGTCCAAAACATGAGGCCGCAAATCCCATGACACAACTACAAAGTCAATCATGCGGCCGAGGGTGTCCTTGTGCCAAGTGCACATATGGACACCCTTATGTTTGAACATTGTGTTTGTTATGGACAATCCGTGACGAGCACAAAAGTCCAATAATAAAGCACCACTTGGGTTCAGATCCGGGTGGCCATTTTTCCCAATCACGACTCTCCAGGTTTCAAAGTCGTTGCCAACATGAGCGTTGAAGTCCACCAGCAGAACAAGGGAATCACCCGCGGGAGCACTCTCCAGTACTCCCTCAAGGGAATCCAAAAAGAGTTGGTACTCTGAGCTGCTGTTTGGTGTGTAAACACAAACAACAGTCAGGACCCGTCACCCCACCCGAAGGCTGAAGGAAGTTACCATCTCGTCTATTGGGTTTAAAGTCCAACGTGCAGGCTTTGAGCCGGCGGGCAACAAGAATTGCCACCCCAGCCTCTCATTAGTTGCAACGCCAGTGTGGAATCTCTTCCACTCTGGCGTTGCAAGTAATGAAAGTTCAGCTCAGTCCAGCCCCTCTGAGAGAACAGGTTCCAGAGCCCTTGCTGTGAGTCCAACTATATCTAGCCGGGAACGTCTCCACCTCATGCACCAGCTCAGGCTCCTTCCCTCCCAGCGAGGTGACGTTCCATGTCCCAAGAGCGAGCTTATGTAGCCGATAATCGGACCACCAAGTGCCCTGCCTTCGGCTGCCGCCCAGCTCACACTGCACCCTCTATGACCCAGCCCATGAGTGGTGAGCCCTGGAGGGGGGATCCACGTTGCCTCTTCGAGCTGAGCACGGCTGGGCCCCATGGGGACTGGCCCGTCAATCGCCATCGTGCCACACCTCTGGGCCTGGCTCCACAGGGGAGCCACGGTAACCTGCGTCCGGGCGAGAAAAAATCTAGGTCCTCAATTGTACTTTTAATAAAGGTCTTTGAGCTGCTCTTTGTCTGATCCCTCACCTAGGACCTGTTTGTCTTGGGAGACCATAGAAGCCCCCGGACAACATAGTTCCTGGATCAGTGGGACACGCAAACCACAAGGGTGGCGGCTCAGAGAGCAGGTTATATAAATATAACTCCAAAACCAAACATGCAATATGCCTAAACATGCCTGTAATATTGTATCAATGTGAGTTTTCCTAGAATCGGTTGTTTTTGTAAGGTTTGCAAATACAAAAATTAGGTTTTACTCACAATGACAAAATCACACTCAATATGACAGTTATTTAAACATAACTCATAAACCACACAAAAAAATGGCTAATAATGCCTGAAATAATGAATCATTGGGAGTTTTACTGAGTTCTACATTTTGCAAACACAAAAAATATTTTTTTACTTGACTGTAATGTTCTTAGAACCCTGAGATAAAGGGAAAAAAGCAATAAAAATGTATTTAAACCTAACTCCTAAACAACACATGCAAAATGGCTAATAATGCCTAGGGAGACATGTAACGTTGTTAGTTAAAAAAAATGATCTTTTGTAAAGATATCAAAGACACAAGCTAGTTTTTTTTTATTCAATATGACAGTATAACAGTCATACTAAATATGAAAGTTCTTTAAACATAACTCCAAAACCAAACGTGTCATGTCTAAAAATGCCTGTAATAATGTATTTATGTGAGTTTGTAAGGTTTGCAAAAACAAAAAGTAGTTTTTTACTCAATATGAAAGTAATGTTCTTAGAATCCTGAGATAATTCGAAAAAAGCAATACAAATGTATTCAAACACAAATTTTAAACCAAACATGTAAAATGTCTAAAAATGCCTGTAATATTGAATCTATATAAGTTTTCCTAGAATCAATTGTTTTTGTAAGGTTTGCAAATACAAAAATTAGGTTTTACACATAATGACATTAAAACTGTAACACTCAATATGACAATTATTTATTTATAACTCCTAACCACACATGAAACATGTCTAATAATGCGTGAAAAAATGTATCTTTGTGAGTGTTACTAGAAACATTTTCTTTTGTAAGGTTTGCAAAGACAGGTTAGTTTTTTTTACTCAATATGACAGTATAACTGCCACACTCAATATGACAGTTATTTAAACATAACTCTTAAACTACACATGAAAAATGATTAACAATGCCTGAAATAATGCATTCTTGTAAGTTTTACTCGAAACATATGCTTTTTTAAGGCTTGCAAACACAAAAATTATTTTTTTACTCAATATGACAGTAATGTTCTAAAATTCTGAGAAAATACGAACAAATTAATAAAAATGATTCCAACATAATTCCTAAACCAAACATGCAAAATGTCTAAAAATGTCTGTAATATTGAATCCATGTGAGTTTTACTAGATTTAAATGATTTTGTAAGGTTTGCAAATACATAAATTAGGTTTTACTTACCATGTCATAACTGACAGTATATGACAGTTATTTAACCATAACTCAAACCACACATGAAAAATGGCTAATAATGCCTGAAATAATGCATCCTTGGCCGTTTTACTCGAAACACATGCTTTTTTAAATCTTGCAAACACAAAAAGTAGTTTTTTACCTCAATATGACTGTAATGTTCTTAAAATCCTGAGATAATGCGAAAAAAGCGATAAAAATGTATTTAAACATTACTCCTAAACAACATATGCAAAATGGCTAATAATGCCTGGAAACATGTATCTTTGTTAGTTTTACTGGAAAAATGATCTTTTGTAAAGTTTGCAAAGACACAAGCCAGTTTTTTTTTATTCAATATGACAGTATAACAGTCATATTAAATATGAAAGTTATATAAACATAACTCCAAAACCAAACATGTGTCATGTCTAAAAATGCCTGTAATAATGTATTAATGTGAGTTTGTAAGGTTTGCAAAAACAAAAACTAGTTTTTTACTCAATATGAAAGTAATGATCTTAGAATCCTGAGATAATGCGAAAAAAGCAATAAAAAATTATTTAAACATAACTCCTAAACAACCCAGGCAAAATGGGTAATAATGCCTGGAGACATGTATTTTTGTTAGTTTTACTAGAAAATGTATCTTTTGTAAAGTTTGCAAAGACACAAGCTAGTTGTTTTTATTCAATAAGACAGTATAACAGTCATACTAAATATGAAAGTTATATAAACATAACTCCAGAACCAAACGTGTGTCATGTCTAAAAATGCCTGTAATAATGTATTAATGTGAGTATTAATGTGAGTTTGTAAGGTTTGCAAAAACAAAAAGTAGTTTTTTACTCAATATGAAAGTAATGATCTTAAAATCCTGAGATAATGCGAAAAAAGCAATAAAAATGTATTTAAACATAATTCCTAAACAACCCATGCAAAATGGCTAATAATGCCTGGAGACATGTATCTTTGTTAGTTTTACTAGAAAAATGATCTTTTGTAAAGTTTGCAAAGACACAAGCTAGTTTTTTTTATTCAATATGACAATATAACAGTCATATTAAATATAAAAGTTATATAAACATAACTTCAAAACCACACATGTGTCATGTCTAAAAATGTCTGTAATAATGTATTTATGTGAGTTTGTAAGGTTTGCAAAAACAAAAAGTAGTTTTTTAATCAATATGAAAGTAATGATCTTGGAATCCTGAGATAATGCGAAAAAAGCAATAAAAATGTATTTAAACATAACTCCTAAACAACCCAGGCAAAATGGGTAATAATGCCTGGAGACATGTATCTTTGTTAGTTTTAAAAGGAAATGTATATTTTGTAAAGTTTGCAAAGACACAAGCTAGTTGTTTTTATTCAATAAGACAGTATAACAGTCATACTAAATATGAAAGTTATATAAACATAACTCCAGAACCAAACGTGTGTCATGTCTAAAATTGCCTATAATAATGTATTTATGTGAGTTTGTAAGGTTTGCAAAAACAAAAAGTAGTTTTTTACTCAATATGAAAGTAATGATCTAAGAATCCTGAGATAATGCGAAAAAAGCAATAAAAATGTCTTTAAACATAATTCCTAAACAACCCATGCAAAATGGCTAATAATGCCTGGAGACATGTATCTTTGTTAGTTTTACTAGAAAAATGATCTTTTGTAAAGTTTGCAAAGACACAAGCTAGTTTTTTTTTATTCAATATGACAGTATAACAATCATACTAAATATGAAAGTTATATAAACATAACTCCAAAACCAAACATGTGTCATGTCTAAAAATGCCTGTAATAATGTATTTATGTGAGTTTGTAAGGTTTGCAAAAACAAAAAGTAGTTTTTTACTCAATATGAAAGTAATGATCTTAGAATCCTGAGATAATGCAAAAAAAGCAATACAAATGTATTTAAACATAATTCCTAAACAACCCATGCAAAATGGGTAATAATGCCTGGACACATGTATCTTTGTTAGTTTTACTAGTAAAATGATGTTTTGTAAAGTTTGCAAAGACACAAGCTAGTTTTTTTAAATTAAATATGACAGTATAACAGTCCTACTAAATATGAAAGTTATCAAAACATAACTCCAAAACCAAACATGTGTTATGTCTAAAAATGCCTGTAATAATGTATTTATGTGAGTTTGTAAGGTTTGCAAAACAAAAAGTGGTTTTTTCCTCAATATGAAAGTAAGGATTTTAGAATCCTGAGATAATGCAAAAAAAAGCAATAAAAATGTATTAAAACATAATTCCTAAACAACCCATGCAAAATGGGTAATAATGCCTGGAGACATGTATCTTTGTTAGTTTTACTAGGAAATGTATATTTTGTAAAGTTTGCAAAGACACAAGCTAGTTGTTTTTATTCAAATAGACAGTATAACAGTCATACTAAATATGAAAGTTATATAAACATAACTCCAGAACCAAACGTGTGTCATGTCTAAAATTGCCTATAATAATGTATTTATGTGAGTTTGTAAGGTTTGCAAAAACAAAAAGTAGTTTTTTCCTCAATATGAAAGTAAGGATTTTAGAATCCTAAATAATGCGAAAAAAGCAATAAAAATGTATTTAAAGATAATTCCTAAACAACCCATGCAACATGGCTAATAATGCCTGGAGACATGTATCTTTGTTAGTTTTACTAGGAAAATGATATTTTGTAAAGTTTGCAAAGACACAAGCTAGTTTTTTTTAATTCAATATGACAGTATAACAGTCATATTAAATATAAAAGTTATATAAACATAACTCCAAAACCAAACATGTGTCATGTCTAAAAATGCCTGTAATAATGTATTTATGTGAGTTTGTAAGGTTTGCAAAAACAAAAAGTAGTTTTTTACTCAATATGAAAGTAATGATCTAAGAATCCTGAGATAATGCGAAAAAAGCAATAAAAATGTATTTAAACATAATTCCTAAACAACCCATGCAAAATGGGTAATAATAACTGGAGACATGTATCTTTGTTAGTTTTACTAGAAAAATGATCTTTTGTAAAGTTTGCAAAGACACAAGCTAGTTTTTTTTATTCAATATGACAGTATAACAGTCATACTAAATATAAAAGTTATATAAACATAACTCCAGAACCAAACGTGTGTCATGTCTAAAATTGCTTATAATAATGTATTCATGTGGGTTTGTAAGGTTTGCAAAAACAAAAAGTAGTGTTTTCCTCAATATGAAAGTAATGATCTTAGATTCCTGAGATAATGCGAAAAAAGCAATACAAATGTATTCAAACACAATTTTTAAACCAAACATGTAAATTGTCTAAAAATGCCTGTAATATTGAATTTATGTAAGTTTTACTAGAATCAATTGTTTTTGTAAGGTTTGCAAATACAAAAATTAGGTTTTACACATAATGACATTATAACTTTAACACTCAATATGAAAGTTATTTAATTATAACTCCTAAATACACATGAAACATGTCTAATAGCGTGAAAAAAATTATCTTTGTGAGTGTTGCTAGAAACATTTTCTTTTGTAAGGTTTGCAAAGACACAAGTTAGATTTTTTTAACTCAATATGACAGTATAACGCCACACTCAATATGACAGTTATTTAAACATAACTCCTAAACCACACCTGAAAAATGGCTAATAATGCCTGAAATAATGCATCTTTGGGAGTTTTACTGGAAACATATGCTTTTTTTAAGGCTTGCAAACACAAAAATTATTTGTATTGTATTATGTATTACAACATAATTCCTAAACCAAACATGCAAAATGTCTGAAAATGCCTGTAATATTGAATCCATGTGAGTTTTATTTGAATCAGTTGTATGGTTTGCTAATACAAAAATTGGGTTTTATGACAAACACAAGTTCGTTTTTTTACTCAATATAACAGTTTAGCTGTCATACTATATATGAAAGTTATATAAACATAACTCCAAAACCAAACCATTATGTCCAAAACTGCCTGTAATATTGTATATATGTGAGTTTTACTAGAATCAGGGTTGCAAATACAAAAATTGGGTTTTATGACAGTATACTGTCACACTCAATATGACAGTTATTTAAACATAACTCAAACAACACATGCAAAATAGCTAATAATTCCTGGAGCATGTATCTTAGTTAGTTTTACTAGAAAAATGGTATTTTGTAAGGTTTGCAAAGACACAAGTTAGTTGTTGTTTTTATTCAATATGACAGTATAACTGTCATACTAAATATGAAAGTTATATAAACATAACTCTAAAACCAAACATGCATTGTGTCTAAAAATGCCTGTAATATTGTATCTGTGTGAGATTAACTAGATTTAGTTGTTTTTGTAAGGTTTGCAAATACAAAATAAGGGTTTTACTCACTATGACAGTTTACTGTCACACTCAATCTGACAGTTATTTATTTAAACATAACTCCTAAACCACACATGCAAAATGGCTAATAATGCCTGGAGATATGTATCTTTGTGAGTTTTACTAGAAACATTATATTGTGTAAGGTTTAGTTAGTTTTTGTACTCAATCTGACAGTATAACTGTCATTCTAAATCCATCCATTTTCTTCCGCTTATCCAAGGTCGGGTTGCGGGGGCAGCAGCCTGAGCAGAAAATCCCAGACTTCCCTCTCCCCAGCCACTTCGTCCAGCTCTTCTCGGGGTATTCCGAGGCGTTCCCAGGCCAGCCGGGGACATAGTCTTTCCAATGTGTCCTAGGTCTTCCCCGTGGCCTCCTGCCACACCTCCCTAGAGGCGTTCGGGTGGCATCCTGAGCAGATGCCCGAACCACCTCATGGCTCCTCTCAATGTGGAGGAGCAGCGGCTTTACTTTGAGTTCCTCCCGGATGACAGAGCTTCTCACCCTGTCTCTAAGGGAGAGACCCACCACCCGGCAGAGGAAACGCATTTCGGCCGCTTGTCCTTTCGGTCATAACCCAAAGCTGGGAACGTAGATCGACGGTAAATTGAGAGCTTTTCCTTCTGGCTCAGCTCCTTCTTCACCACAACGGATCGATATAGCGTCCTCAATACTGAAGACGCCGCACCAAACCGCCTGTGGATCTCTCGATCCACTCTATCCTCACTCGTGAACAAGACTCCTAGGTACTTGAACTCCTCCACTTGGGGCAAGATCTCCTCCCCAACCTGGAGATGGCACTCGACCCTTTCCTGCGCGAGAACCATGGACTTGGACTTGGAGGTGCTGATTCTCATCCCAGTCGCTTCACACTCAAGGACCCTGCCGAGAGTATAGACCTGGTCTACCGTTCCACGACCAGGACGAAAACCACACTGTTCGTCCTGGATCCGAGTTTCCTCCTCTCCAGTACACATGAATAGACCTTACCGGGAAGGCTGAGGAGTGTGTTTCACGATAGTTGGAACACACCCTCCGGTTCCCCTTCTTAAAGAGAGGAACCACCACTCCGGTGTGCCAATCCAGAGGTACCACCCCCAATGTTCACGCGATGTTGCAGAGTCTTGTCAACCAAGACAGCCCCACAGTATCCAGAGCCTTAAGGAACTCATCCACCACCGGGGCCTTGCCACAGAGGAGCTTTTTAACTACCTAGGCAACCTAAGCCCCAGAAATAGGAGAGTCCACCACAGATTCCCCAGGCACTGCTTGGCCTGTCGGTATGCGCGCTGCCTCTGGAGAACCATGGACTTGGACTTGGAGGTGCTGATTCTCATCCCAGTCGCTTCACACTCAAGGACCCTGCCGAGAGTATAGACCTGGTCTACCGTTCCACGACCAGGACGAAAACCACACTGTTCGTCCTGGATCCGAGTTTCCTCCTCTCCAGTACACATGAATAGACCTTACCGGGAAGGCTGAGGAGTTTGTTTCACGATAGTTGGAACACACCCTCCGGTTCCCCTTCTTAAAGAGAGGAACCACCACCCCGGTGTGCCAATCCAGAGGTACCACCCCCAATGTTCACGCGATGTTGCAGAGTCTTGTCAACCAAGACAGCCCCACAGTATCCAGAGCCTTAAGGAACTCATCCACCACCGGGGCCTTGCCACAGAGGAGCTTTTTAACTACCTAGGCAACCTAATCCCCAGAAATAGGAGAGTCCACCACAGATTCCCCAGGCACTGCTTGGCCTGTCGGTATGCCCGCTGCCTCTGGAGTCCCATGAGCCAAAAGGACCCGATAGGCTCTTTCTTCAGCTTGACGGCATCCCTCACTGCTGGTGGCCACCAGCGAGTTCTAGGATTACCGCCACGACAGGCACCAAACACCTTGCGGCCACAGCTCCAATCAGCAGGCTCGACAAGAGAGGCACGGAACATGGTCCACTCAGACTCAATGTCCAGCACCTCCCTCGTGACATGTTCAAAGTTCTTCCTTATGTTTGAACATTGTGTTTGTTATGGACAATCCGTGACGAGCACAAAAGTCCAATAACAAAGCACCACTTGGGTTCAGATCCGGGTGGCCATTTTTCCCAATCACGACTCTCCAGGTTTCACTGTCCTTGCCAACATGAGCATTGAAGTCCCCCAACAGAACAAGGGAATCACCCGAGGGAGCACTCTCCAGTACTCCCTCAAGGGAATCCAAAAAGAGTGGGTACTCTGAGCTGCTGTTTGGTGCGTAAACACAAACAACAGTCAGGACCCGTCACCCAACCCGAAGGCGGAGGGAAGCTACCATCTCGTCTACTGGGTTAAAGTCCAACGTGCAGGCTTTGAGCAACAACAATTGCCACCCCAGCCTCTCATTGCTTGCAACGCCAGAGTGGAAGAGAGTCCAGCCCCTCTTGAGAGAACAGGTTCCAGAGCCCTTGCTGTGCGTCGAAGTGAGTCCAACTATATCTACCCGGAACTTCTTCACCTCGCGCACCAGTTCAGGCTCTTTCCCTCCCAGCGAGGTGACGTTCCACGTCCCAAGAGCGAGCTTATGTAGCCGATAATCGGACTGCCAAGTGCCCTGCCTTCGGCTGCCGCCCAGTTCACACTGCATCCGACCTCTATGACCTCAATGGTCCCATGAGTGGTGAGCCCATTGGAGGGTTGACCCACGTTGCCTCTTCGAAATGAGCCCGGCAGGGCCCCATGGAGACAGGCCCGGCCACCAGTCGCTCGCCATCGTGCCCCACCTCTGCGCCTGGCTCCACAGGGGAGCCACGGTGACCTGCGCCTGGGCGAGAAAAAATCTAGGTCCTCGATTTGTACTTTTCATAAAAGTCTTTGAGCTGCTCTTTGTCTGATCCCTCACCTAGGACCTTTTCTCAGGGGATCCCGAGGCGTTCCCAGGCCAGCCGGGAGACATAGTGTTCCCAATGTGTCCTGGGTCTTCCCCGTGGCCTCCAGGATGACAGAGCTTCACCTTCACCAGGGGTGTCAAACTCAAATACAGAGTGGGCCAAAGTTTAAAACTGAACAAAGCCGCGGGCCAAGGTTGAACAAATTAACCTTTTAATAGGGACCCAAACACGTTTTGCATTGAATATTGAACAAGCAAGGCTTATATAACTTTATAGTGACATGCAAAATGGAGTTTCAAATAATAATAATAATAATTAAAAAATATCAATTGCATATCAAATATAATTTAAATAAAAATTGAATGCCTCTTTTCTATTTGCAGCCTTCTGAGGTAAATATCAACATTAACTTTATCCACAGGCTAATAAATTTGAAAATAAAATAACAATGAATAAAACAACCATTCAGGACTTTAAACTGCTCAGTTTGCAACACACTGATCTAATTTGATGTGCCCAAGCCAGATACCTGCCATCTTTTTTTAGATGCTAGTTCTTTAATGTCGGGGCTCAGGCTTTGAGCTGAGGCAACTTTCATTATCGAACAAGATGTTCAACGGTCATATCTCGTACACCCAATTCTAACATCATTCAGACCCAGTCACAAGATATGTGCAGCTACAGCACGCATACACAAATGAATGCAACGCATACTTCATCAACAGCGATACAGGTTACACTGAGGGTGTCAGTATAAAAAACTTTAACACTGTTAGAAATATACGCCACACTGTGAACCCACACCAAACAAAAATAAGAAACACTTTTCGGGAGAACATCCGCACCGTAACGCAACATAAACACAAAAGAACAAATACCCAGAATCTTTTGCAGCACTAACTCTTTCGGGACGCTACAAAATACACCCCCGCTACCACCAAACCTCCCCCGCCCACACACACACACCTTGTAGCGTCTCGGAAGATTTAGTGCTACAAAGGGTTCTGGGTATTTGTTGTGTTGTGTTTATGTTGTGTTACGGTGCGGATGTTCTCCCGAAATGTGTTTGTCATCCTTGTTTGGTGTGGATTCACAGTGTGGCGTATATTTCTAAAAGTGTTAAAGTTTTTTATTTGGCTACCGTCAGTGTAACCTGTATCGCTGTTGATGAAGTATGCGTTGCATTCAATTGTGTGTGGGTGCAGAAGCTGCACTGACATGAAACTGGGCTGGCACTCGTTTGACTAGCTGGAAAAAAGAAAAAAAAATTCGGGAGGAGTGCTGGAGTCACTCCCGGGAGGGTTGGCAAGTATTAGAAGTAGCGGCACTGCCGCAATGTATAATCGAAGGTCCAGCTTTAGTGTTAATTTGATATTGCCTCAAGGGCCAAGTCAAATTACACGTTGGGCCAAATTTGGCCCACGGGCCAGAGTTTGACACCCATGACCTTCACTGTAAAAAATTACTGTAAAAATAAAAAATAAAATTACAGTTATATACTCCATCCATCCATCCATGTTCTACCGCTTATTCCCTTCGGGGTCGCTGGAGCCTATCTCAGCTACAATCGGGCGGAAGGCGGGGTACACCCTGGACAAGTCGCCACCTCATCGCAGGGCCAACACAGATAGATAGACAACATTCACACTCACATTCACACACTAGGGCCAATTTAGTGTTGCCAATCAACCTATCATGTTCTTCTTAAATGCAGTTAAGTACTGTAAATTTTGTTGCATTTTTCAAAAAATATCGACCAGCAGTAAGTTACTGTAAAACCTACAGTGTAATTCAGTATTTTTCAGACTTGTTTCTTGGGTCCGCCCACAATTCGTCCAACCGAGCTTCATTTCACCTGGCCTGCTAAATCTGCTAAATTTCACCACCTGCTAAATCCATCCTACTGCATCGTGTGTTTTTGATAACAAGGTAAGAGTCACTTGTACCTTGATGTGTCATTTTCTGTTTGAATTACTTTATATATATATTTATAAAGTCCGAAATGTCAGCATCACAGACACTATCGTTGACCACGCGCATGTACCGCCGCATGCTAGCTAGCTAAGTTTTCTTCTTTTTTGTCATAGTCATCATAAAAGATGATAACTTGCAACATATGTGCTACGACTTGCAGCAATGTATTTGCGTATGTTAGACACATGCGAAGTCATAGTTGTATGCCTAATGCATCGTTTAAGTGTGCTTTCCCTAAATGCACAAGAGTTTTTTCCAACTTCTCAGCCTTCAAAACTCACAGCCGTCGTCATAAATATGGCAAGAGTAGGACTGATATGTATAGCGCAGAAGGTTTACCTTGTAATATTGTCTCATGTAGCGCGAAGTGCGATGATATACGGGCCTTTCTCCTGCATTTGAAAAGTCATATTACCGAAGGTAGGACAGTTACGTGCCCCTTCAGTCAATGTAAAAAAAGATTTACAGTTAAGTCTACTTTCACATCGCACGTGTCAAGGAAGCACTACGGCTACACTGAACGAAGTTTGACTTGCTCAACAGCAAATCCAAGCAGCTCTTGTGTTATTAACACTGATGATGACTATTGTGATATGCAACTTGAGAATTCAGGATATTCCTGTTATGAAGACATTAAGCGTTAACTTGCATTAAAAAAATGTTCACAGCACTGAAAAAAGGTTGAGAACCACTGCCTTAGGACAGTGGTTCTCAACCTTTTTTCAGTGATGTACCCCTGTGAACATTTTTTAAATTCAAGTACCCCCTAATCAGAGCAAAGCATTTTTGGTTGAAAAAAAGAGATAAAGAATAAAATACAGCACTATGTCATCTGTTTCTGATTTATTAAATTGTATAACAGTGCAAAATATTGCTCATTTGTTGTGGTCTTTCTTGAACTATTTGGAAAAAAAGATGTAAAAATAACTAAAAACTTGTTGAAAAATAAACAAGTGATTCAATTATAAATAAATATTTTTACACATAGAAGTAATCAACTTAAAGTGCCCTCTTTGGGGATTGCAATAGAGATCCATCTGGATTCATGAACTTCATTCTCAACATTTCTTCACAAAAAAAGAAATCTTTAACATCAATATTTATGGAACATGTCCACTACGCTTTAACCAAGCCTCCATTGTTTTCTACATGGATAGTTGATTGACAGTTGGTGCCATGTGGCACCGCCAGGTAGGGTCAAACCATCATGGCATGGGGGAAACTCTGGCTTTATGGTAATGAATGGAATAGCCTACTTGATTAGTTGTTCAGTTTATGAACTTACATTCATATTTTGTCGAAGTATTATTCAATAAATATATTTATAAAGGATTTTTGAATTGTTGCTATTTTTAGAATATTAAAATAAAATCTCACGTACCCCTTGGCATACCTTCAAGTACCCCCAGGAGTACGCGTACCCCCATTTGAGAACCACTGCCTTAGGAGACTAGATGTAAACAGAGGAAAGAGAGAGCGAGTGAGGTGGCCATTCCAAATACTTTTAAAATGCTACCCATATTGGATACTGTTTAGGAACATAAACTGCATTTCTTGACTGTACCAGTTGCTGGTGACAAAGTCACAATAAAACGTTGGATGATCAGCATGGAAGGTGATGTCATCTGCAAAGGCGTCCAACCTAGCTTAATCTCAGGGCTTGCTGCCCTTCTTGCCACATACTATGTGTTCAACTTGGAATACCAAGAGGAAGGTCCTCGGACATTGGAATTTGTTCAAAGGTAAATCCTCTTGATACTGTTAAAATACTGTTAGGATATTTTATTTTATATTTCTCACCTCTGTTCAGGAATTTGACTTGTCATTTCCCCAATTGTGTGCCTTAAATCAATGACTCTTCTGTTCCTTTGTGGACCTTCTTATTAGGGACCGAAGCACCAGTTTGACTCTAGGATACAGAGAAGGTAGGTAATGTGCAGGTAAAGATATGTTGACTGGGTAAAGGTAGAAAGCACCAGCGTGACCACACTATGCAGAGAAGGTAGGTAATGTGCAGGTAAAGATATGTTGAATGGGTAAAGGCAAGAAGCACCAGTGTGACCCCAGGATGCAGAGAAGATAGGTAATGAGCAGGTAACGATATGTTAAATGGGTGAAAGCAGGAAACATCAGCGTAAATACACGGTCCCGTAGATGGAGAGAAAACATGAATAGAGAGAGGGGTTGGGGAGGCTTTAGCATTGTCTTCCTCTCTGAATTTGTCTTAATGGGTTTTAGAGCATTCACTCATCTACAGCTGTGGTTATGGTATAGGCTCACATATATCCTAAAATTGATATTAATATTTGTGCAGTGCATATTCCTAAATAACAATGTGAGGGGGGTTCTGTATCGACTACAAGTAATCTTCAATCACAACAGAATATCTAATATGCTTTCTCTCTTTTTTAGGCGATTCATTGGCGTTAACCCTGAGAGGGGAACAAAGGCTAGCCAGGGAAAGGTGGTGTCCAAGAAGACCGGGAAGCTGGTCCAGAAAAAGGCAGCAACTGTAAATCCTCACGTAGCCACCCTTATAAAACATCTCACAGACTTTGAGTGGGGCTTTATGTAGCCGACAACTAAACACTGGACTCGTGTTCAGTGTTTTGTCTCCAGTTAGAAATTAAGTAGACATGTTATACATGTTAAAATGCTTTACTGAAAATAAGAAGAATGCACTAAATGTACATTGAATGTATTTGATGCACTTTAAAATAATTGGTTAATAAAAACATAATCTTGCAAGGCCATTTCTCCAGTCATTTTTATGCCAGCAGATTGCAGGGGTTTTGATTTTGAAAAATTAAAAGTTCAACTCATTAACTTCTAGTGGCATTATACTGTAAAGCTCAGTCTATAGTGCTTACAATTATTTTACTGTAATTAACTGTTAATGGATATTACAGTAGATACACTAAAATAACAGTGTAATGCCGCTAAACAGATGACAGTATTATGCTGTGAAGCTTATATTTGATAGAGCACAGTACTGTGATACTTTTTACAGTAATAAACTGTAGTGATAAATCACAGTATGTGTGCTGTAGAAAAACAGTTTTATACTGGAACCATTAGCTGCCAGTAGGTTACTGTAATTAAACGGTGAAAATTCTTACAGTAAGGGAGAGACCCGCCACCCAGCGGAGAAAACTCATTTCGGCCGCCAGCCTGTGCATCTCACGATCCACTCTTCCCTCACTCATGAACAAGACTCCAGGTACTTGAACTCATCCACTTGGGGCAAGATCTCCTGCCCAACCTCGAAATGGCACTCCACCCTTTCCCGGGCGAGAACCTCGGACTTGGAGGTGCTGATTCTCATCCCAGTCGCTTCACACTCGGCTGCGAACCAATCCAATGAGAGCTGAAGATCCTGGCCAGTTAAAGCCATAAGGACCACATCATCTGCAAAAAGGAGAGACCTAATCCTGCAGCCACCAAACCGGATCCCCTCAACGCCATGACTGCGCCTAGAAATTCTGTCCATAAAATTTATGAACACATTTGGTGACAAAGGGCAGCCAACTTATTGCTGGCAATGCGGACCAAGCTCTGACACTGATCATACAGGGAGCGACCCGCCACAATCAGACATGCCGATACCCCATACTATCTGAGCACTCCCCACAGGACTTCCCGGGGTGGCCACGGTCGAATGTCTTCTCCAAGTCCACAAAGCACATGTAGACTGGTTGGACAAACTCCCATGCACACTCAAGGACCCTGCCGAGAGTATAGAGCTGGTCTACCGTTCCACGACCAGGACGAAAACCACACTGTTCGTCCTGGATCCGAGGTTCCTCCTCTCCAGTACACATGAATAGACCTTACCGGGAAGGCTGAGGAGTGTGATCTACGATAGTTGATCCGGTTCCCCTTCTTAAAGAGAGGAACCACCACCCCGGTCTGCCAATCCAGAGGTACCGCCCCTGATGTCCACGCGATGTTGCAGAGTCTTGTCAACTAAAACAGCCCCACAGCATCCAGAGCCTTAAGGAACTCCGGATGGAGCTCATCCACCACCGGGGCCTTGCCACCGAGGAGCTTTTAAAACTACCGTGGCAACCTCAGCCCCAGAAATAGGAGAGCCCACCACAGATTCCCCAGGCACTGCTTGGCCTGTCGGTATGCCCGCTGCCTCTGGAGTCCCATGAGCCAAAAGGACCAGATAAGCTCTTTCTTCAGCTTGACGGCATCCCGCACTGCTGGTGGCCACCAGCGGGTTCTAGGATTACCGCCACGACAGGCACCAAACACCTTGCGGCCACAGCTCCAATCAGCTGGCTTGACAAGAGAGGCACGGAACATGATCCATTCAGACTCAATGTCCAGCACCTCCTTTGTGACATGTTCAAAGTTCCTCCGGAGGTGGAAAAAGAAACTCTCTCTGACAGGAAACTCTTTTAGGCATTCCCAAAAGACTCTCACAATGCGTTTGGGCCTGCCAGGTCTGTCCGGGATCCTACCCCACCATCGGAGCCAGCTCACCAGGTGGTGATCGGTAGAAAGCTCGCCCCTCTCTTCACCCGAGTGTCCAAAACATGAGGCCGCAAATCCCATGACACAACTACAAAGTCAATAATGGAACTGCGGCCGAGGGTGTCCTGGTGCCAAGTGCACATATGGACACCCTTATGTTGGAACATTGTGTTTGTTATGGACAATCCGTGACGAGCACAAAAGTCCAATAACAAAGCACCACTTGGGTTCAGATCCGGGTGGCCATTTTTCCCAATCACGACTCTCCGGGTTTCAAAGTCGTTGCCAACATGAGCGTTGAAGACCCCCAGCAGAACAAGGGAATCACCCGAGGGAGCACTCTCAAGGGAATCCAAAAAGAGTGGGTACTCTGAGCTGCTGTTTGGTGCGTAAACACCAACAACAGTCAGGACCCCTCACCCAACCCGAAAGCGGAGGGAAGCTACCATCTCGTCTTCTGGGTTAAGTCCAACGTGCAGGCTTTGAGCTGGGGGGCAACAAGAATTGCCAACCCAGCCTCTCATTACTTGCAACGCCAGAGTGGAAGAGAGTCCAACCCCTCTTGAGAGAACAGGTTCCAGAGCCCTTGCTGTGCGTCGAAGTGAGTCCAGCTTTATCTAGCCGGGAACTTCTCCACCTCGCGAGATGACGTTCCATGTCCCAAGAGCGAGCTTATGTAGCCGATAATCGGACCGCCAAGTGCCCTGCCTTCGGCTTCCGCCCAGCTAACACTGCACCCGACCTCTGTGACCCAGCCCATGAGTGGTGAGCCTATTGCAGGGGGGACCCACGTTGCCTCTTCGAGCTGGGCCCCATGGGCACCAGTCGCTCGCCATCGTGCCCCACCTCTGGGCCTGGCTCCACAGGGGAGCCACGGTGACCTGCGTCTGGGCGAGAAAATATCTAGGTCCTCGATTTGTACTTTTCATAAAGGTCTTTGAGCTGCTCTTTGTCTGATTCCTCACCTAGGACCTGTTTGTCTTGGGGGACCCTACCAGGGGGCATAGAAGTCCCCGGACAACATAGCTCCTAGGATCAGTGGGACACGCAAACCACAAAGGTGGCGGCTCAGAAAGCAGGTTATATAAACATAACTCCAAAACCAAACATGCAAGATTTCAAACATGCCTGTAATATTGTATCAATGTGAGTTTTACTAGAATCGGTTGTTTTTTTAAGGCTTGCAAACACAAAAGGTTTTTTTTACTCAATATGACAGTAAGTTCTAAAATGCTGAGATAATGTGAAAAAAACAATACAAATGTATTCCAACATGATTCCTAAACCAAACATGCAAAATGTCTAAAAATGCCTGTAATATTGAATCCATGTGAGTTTTACTAGAATCATTTGTTTTTGTAAGGTTTGCAAATACAAAAATTGAGTTTTATGACAGACACAAGTTAGTTTTTTTACTCATTATAACAGTATAGATGTCATACTATATATTAAAGTTATATGAACATAACTCCAAAACCAAACGTGCATTATGTCCAAAATTGCCTGTAATATTGTATAGATGTGAGTTTTACTAGAATCAGGTTTGCAAATACAAAAATTTGGTTTTATGACAGTATACTGTCACACTCAATATGACAGTATAACTGTCATACTAAATCCATCCATTTTCTTCCGCTTATCCGAGGTCGGGTTGCGGGGGCAGCAGCCTAAGCAGAGAGCCCAGACTTCCCTCTCCCCAGCCACTTCGTCCAGCTCTTCTCGGGGGATCCCGAGGCGTTCCCAGGCCATAGTCTTTCCAATGTATCCTAGGTCTTCCCCATGGCCTCCTGCCGTTCGGACCTAGGGAGGCGTTCGGGTGGCATCCTGAGCAGATGCCCGAACCACCTCATCTGGCTCCTCTCAATGTGGAGGAGCAGCGGCTTTACACTGAGTTCCTCCCAGATGACAGAGCTTCTCACCCTATCTCTAAGGGAGAGACCCACCACCCGGCGGAGGAAACTCATTTCGGCCGCTTGTACCCGTGACCTTGTCCTTTCGGTCATAACCCAAAGCTCATGACCATAGGTGAGGATGGGAACGTTGATCGACCGGTAAATTGAAAGCTTTTCCTTCTGGCTCAGCTCCTTCTTCACCACAACGGATCGCTATAGAGTCCTCATTACTGAAGACGCCGCACCAATCCACCTGTAGATCTCACAATCCACTCTATCCTCACTCGTGAACAAGACTCCTAGGTACTTGAACTCCTTCACTTGGGGCAAGATCTCTTTCCCAACCTCGAGATGGCACTCCACCCTTTCCCGGGCGAGAACCATGGACTCGGACATGGAGGTGCTGATTCTCATCCCAGTCGCTTCACTGCGAACCGATCCAATGAAAGCTGAAGATCTTGGCCAGTTGAAGCCATCAGGACCACATCATCTGCAAAAAGCAGAGACCTAATCCTGCAGCCACCAAACCAGGCGCAGTCATGGCGTTGAGGGGATCCTCAAAGCCATGACTGCGCCTAGATATTCTGTGACAAAGGGCAGCCTTGGCGGAGTCCAACCCTCACTGGAAAGGGGTCCGACATACTGCCGGCAATGCGGACCAAGCTCTGACACTGATCATACAGGGAGACACCCGCCACAATCAGACATGCCGATACTCCATACTCTCTGAGCACTCCCCACAGGATTTACCAAGGTCGAATGTCTTCTCCAAGTCCACAAAACTTATGTAGACTGGTTGGGCAAACTCCCATGCACACTCAAGGACCCTGCCGAGAGTATAGAGCTGGTCTACCGTTCCACGACAAGGACGAAAACCACACTGTTCGTCCTGGATCCGAGGTTCCTCCTCTCCATTACACATGAATAGACCTTACCGGGAAGGCTGAGGAGTGTGATCTACGATAGTTGGAACACACCCTCTGGTTCCCCTTCTTAAAGAGAGGAACCACCACCCCGGTCTGCCAATCCAGAGGTACCGCCCCTGATGTAGACGCAATGTTGCAGAGTCTTGTCAACCAAGACTGCCCCACAGCATCCAGAGCCTTAAGGAACTCCGGACGGAGCTCATACCCCCGGGGCCTTGCCACCGAGGAGCTTTTTAACTACCTTGGCAACCTCAGCCCCAGAAATAGGAGAGCCCACCACAGACTTCCCAGGCACTGTTTCCTCATAGGAAGGCGTGTTGGTGGGACTGAGGAGGTCTCGCTTGGCCTGTCGATATGCCCACTGCCTCTGGAGTCCCATGAGCCAAAAGGACCCGGTGGCTCTTTCTTCAGCTTGACAGCATCCCTCAGTGCTGGTGGATTACCGCCACGACAGGCACCAAACACCTTGCGGCCACAGCTTCAATCAGCTGGCTCAACAAGAGAACATGGTCCACTCAGACTCAATGTCCAGCACCTCCCTCGTGACATGTTCAAAGTTCTTCCGGACATGTTCAAAGTTCTTCAGGAGACTCTGCTAGGTGTTCCCAGCAGACCCTTACAATGCGTTTGGGCCTGCCAGGTCTGACCGGCATCCTCCCCTACCATCGGAGCCAGCTCACCACCAGGTGGTGGTTGGTAGAAAGCTCTGCCCCTCTCTTCACCGAGTGTCCAAAACATGAGGCCGCAAATCCCATGACACAACTACAAAGTCAATCATGCGGCCGAGGGTGTCCTTGTGCCAAGTGCACATATGGACACCATTATGTTTGAACATTGTGTTTGTTATGGACAATCCGTGACAAGCACAAAAGTCCAATAACAAAGCACCACTTGGGTTCAGATCCGGGTGGCCATTTTTCCCAATCACGACTCTCCAGGTTTCACTGTCGTTGCCAACATAGCGTTGAAGTCCACCAATAGAACAAGGGAATCACCCGAGGGAGCACTCTCCAGTACTCCCTCAAGGGAATCCAAAAAGAGTTGGTACTCTGAGCTGCTGTTTGGTGTGTAAACACAAACAACAGTCAGGACCCGTCACCCAACCCGAAGGCTGAAGGAACCTACCATCTCGTCTATTGGGTTTAAAGTCCAACGTGCAGGCTTTGAGCCGGGGGGCAACAAGAATTGCCAACCCAGCCTCTCATTAGTTGCAACGCCAGTGTGGAATCTCTTCCACTCTGGCGTTGCAAGTAATGAAAGTTCAGCTCAGTCCAGCCCCTCTGAGAGAGCAGGTTCCAGAGCCCTTGCTGTGAGTCCAACTATATCTAGCCGGGAACGTCTCCACCTCAAGCACCAGCTCAGGCTCCTTCCCTCCCAGCGAGGTGACGTTCCATGTCCCAAGAGCGAGCTTATGTAGCCGATAATCGGACCACCAAGTGCCCTGCCTTCGGCTGCCGCCCAGCTCACACTGCACCCTCTATGACCCAGCCCATGAGTGGTGAGCCCTGGAGGGGGGATCCACGTTGCCTCTTCGAGCTGAGCACGGCTGGGCCCCACGGGGACAGAACCGTCAATCGCCATCGTGCCACACCTCTGGGCCTGGCTCCACAGGGGAGCCACGGTGACCTGCGTCCGGGCGAGAAAAAATCTAGGTCCTCAATTGTACTTTTAATAAAGGTCTTTGAGCTGCTCTTTGTCTGATCCCTCACCTAGGACCTGTTTGTCCTGGATCAGTGGGACACGCAAACCACAAAGGTGGCGGCTCAGAAAGCAGGTTATATAAATATAACTCCAAAACCAAACATGCAATATGTCTAAACATGCCTGTAATATTGTATCAATGTGACTTTTCCTAGAATCGGTTGTTTTTGTAAGGTTTGCAAATACAAAAATTAGGTTTTACTCACAATGACAAAATCACACTCAATATGACAGTTATTTAAACATAACTCATAAACCACACAAAAAAATGGCTAATAATGCCTGAAATAATGAATCATTGGGAGTTTTACTGAGTTTTATATTTTGCAAACACAAAAAGTAGTTTTTTACTTTACTGTAATGTTCTTAGAACCCTGAGATAATGGGAAAAAAGCAATAAAAATGTATTTAAACCTAACTCCTAAACAACACATGCAAAATGGCTAATAATGCCTAGGGAGACATGTAACGTTGTTAGTTTAAAAAAATGATCTTTTGTAAAGATATCAAAGACACAAGCTAGTTTTTTTTATTCAATATGACAGTATAACAGTCATACTAAATATGAAAGTTATATAAACATAACTCCAAAACCAAACATGTGTCATGTCTAAAAATGTCTGTAATAATGTATTTATGTGAGTTTGTAAGGTTTGCAAAACAAAAAGTAGTTTTTTCCTCAATATGAAAGTAAGGATTTTAGAATCCTGAGATAATGCGAAAAAAGCAATAAAAATGTATTTAAACATAATTCCTAAACAACCCATGCAAAATGGGTAATAATGCCTGGAGACATGTATCTTTGTTAGTTTTACTAGAAAAATGATCTTTTGTAAAGTTTGCAAAGACATAAGCTAGTTTTTTCTTATTCAATATGACAGTATAACAGTCATACTAAATATAAAAGTTATATAAACATAACTCCAAAACCAAACATGTGTCATGTCTAAAAATGTCTGTAATAATGTATTTATGTGAGTTTGTAAGGTTTGCAAAACAAAAAGTAGTTTTTTCCTCAATATGAAAGTAAGGATTTTAGAATCCTGAGATAATGCGAAAAAAGCAATAAAAATGTATTTAAACATAATTCCTAAACAACCCATGCAAAATGGGTAATAATGCCTGGAGACATGTATCTTTGTTAGTTTTACTAGAAAAATGATCTTTTGTAAAGTTTGCAAAGACATAAGCTAGTTTTTTCTTATTCAATATGACAGTATAACAGTCATACTAAATATAAAAGTTATATAAACATAACTCCAAAACCAAACATGTGTCATTTCTAAAAATTTCTTTAATAATGTATTTATGTGAGTTTGTAAGGTTTGCAAAAACAAAAAGTAGTTTTTTACTCAATATGAAAGTAATGATCTAAGAATCCTGAGATAATGCGAAAAAAGCAATAAAAATGTATTTAAAGGTAATTCCTAAACAACCCATGCAAAATGGCTAATAATGCCTGGAGACATGTATCTTTGTTAATTTTACTAGAAAAATGATATTTTGTAAAGTTTGCAAAGACACAAGCTAGTTTTTTTTAATTCAATATGACAGTATAACAGTCATATTAAATATGAAAGTTATATAAACATAACTCCAAAACCAAACATGTGTCATGTCTAAAAATGCCTGTAATAATGTATTTATGTGAGTTTGTAAGGTTTGCAATAACAAAAAGTAATTTTTTACTCAATATGAAAGAAATGATCTAAGAATCCTGAGATAATGCGAAAAAAGCAATAAAAATGTCTTTAAACATAATTCCTAAACAACCCATGCAAAATGGGTAATAATGCCTGGAGACATGTATCTTTGTTAGTTTTACTAGAAAAATGATCTTTGTAATGTTTGCAAAGACACAAGCTAGTTTTTTTTAATTCAATATGACAGTATAACAGTCATATTAAATATGAAAGTTATATAAACATAACTCCAAAACCAAACATGTGTCATGTCTAAAAATGTCTGTAATAATGTATTTATGTGAGTTTGTAAGGTTTGCAAAACAAAAAGTAGTTTTTTCCTCAATATGAAAGTAAGGATTTTAGAATCCTGAGATAATGCGAAAAAAGCAATAAAAATGTATTTAAACATAATTCCTAAACAACCCATGCAAAATGGGTAATAATGCCTGGAGACATGTATCTTTGTTAGTTTTACTAGAAAAATGATCTTTTATAAAGTTTGCAAAGACACAAGCTAGTTTTTTCTTATTCAATATGACAGTATAACAGTCATACTAAATATAAAAGTTATATAAACATAACTCCAAAACCAAACATGTGTCATTTCTAAAAATGTCTGTAATAATGTATTTATGTGAGTTTGTAAGGTTTGCAAAAACAAAAAGTAGTTTTTTACTCAATATGAAAGTAATGATCTAAGAATCCTGAGATAATGCGAAAAAAGCAATAAAAATGTATTTAAAGGTAATTCCTAAACAACCCATGCAAAATGGCTAATAATGCCTGGAGACATGTATCTTTGTTAATTTTACTAGAAAAAGGATATTTTGTAAAGTTTGCAAAGACACAAGCTAGTTTTTTTTAATTCAATATGACAGTATAACAGTCATACTAAATATAAAAGTTATATAAACATAACTCCAAAACCAAACATGTGTCATTTCTAAAAATGTCTTTAATAATGTATTTATGTGAGTTTGTAAGGTTTGCAAAAACAAAAAGTAGTTTTTTACTCAATATGAAAGTAATGATCTAAGAATCCTGAGATAATGCGAAAAAAGCAATAAAAATGTATTTAAAGATAATTCCTAAACAACCCATGCAAAATGGCTAATAATGCCTGGAGACATGTATCTTTCTTTATTTTACTAGAAAAATGATATTTTGTAAAGTTTGCAAAGACACAAGCTAGTTTTTTTTAATTCAACATGACAGTATAACAGTCATATTAAATATGAAAGTTATATAAACATAACTCCAAAACCAAACATGTGTCATGTCTAAAATTGCCTGTAATAATGTATTTATGTGAGTTTGTAAGGTTTGCAATAACAAAAAGTAGTTTTTTACTCAATATGAAAGTAATGATCTAAGAATCCTGAGATAATGCGAAAAAAGCAATAAAAATGTCTTTAAACATAATTCCTAAACAACCCATGCAAAATGGGTAATAATGCCTGGAGACATGTATCTTTGTTAGTTTTACTAGAAAAATGATCTTTTGTAAAGTTTGCAAAGACACAAGCTAGTTTTTTCTTATTCAATATGACAGTATAACAGTCATACTAAATATAAAAGTTATATAAACATAACTCCAAAACCAAACATGTGTCATTTCTAAAAATGTCTGTAATAATGTATTTATGTGAGTTTTTAAGGTTTGCAAAAACAAAAAGTAGTTTTTTACTCAATATGAAAGTAATGATCTAAGAATCCTGAGATAATGCGAAAAAAGCAATAAAAATGTATTTAAACATAATTCCTAAACAACCCATGCAAAATGGCTAATAATGCCTGGAGACATGTATCTTTGTTAGTTTTACTAGAAAAATGATGCTTTGTAAAGTTTGCAAGACACAAGCTAGTTTTTTTTAATTCAATATGACAGTATAACAGTCATATTAAATATAAAAGTTATATAAACATAACTCCAAAACCAAACATGTGTCATGTCTAAAAATGCCTGTAATAATGTATTTATGTGAGTTTGTAAGGTTTGCAAAAACAAAAAGTAGTTTTTTACTCAATATGAAAGTAATGATCTAAGAATCCTGAGATAATGCGAAAAAAGCAATAAAAATGTATTTAAACATAATTCCTAAACAACCCATGCAAAATGGGTAATAATGCCTGGAGACATGTATCTTTGTTAGTTTTACTAGAAAAATGACCTTTTGTAAAGTTTGCAAAGACACAAGCCAGTTTTTTTTTATTCAATATGACAGTATAACAGTCATACTAAATATACAAGTTATATAAACATAACTCCAGAAACAAACGTGTGTCATGTCTAAAATTGCTTATAATAATGTATTCATGTGGGTTTGTAAGGTTTGCAAAAACAAAAAGTAGTGTTTTACTCAATATGAAAGTAATGATCTTAGAATCCTGAGATAATGCGAAAAAAGCAATACAAATGTATTCAAACACAATTTTTAAACCAAACATGTGAATTGTCTAAAAATGCCTGTAATATTGAATTTATGTAAGTTTTACTAGAATCAATTGTTTTTGTAAGGTTTGCAAGTACAAAAATTAGGTTTTACACATAATGACATTATAACTTTAACACTCAATATGAAAGTTATTTAATTATAACTCCTAAATACACATGAAACATGTCTAATAGCGTGAAAAAAATTATCTTTGTGAGTGTTGCTAGAAACATTTTCTTTTGTAAGGTTTGCAAAGACACAAGTTAGATTTTTATAACTCAATATGACAGTATAACGCCACACTCAATATGACAGTTATTTAAACATAACTCCTAAACCACACCTGAAAAATGGCTAATAATGCCTGAAATAATACATCTTTGGGAGTTTTACTGGAAACATATGCTTTTTTTAAGGCTTGCAAACACAAAAATTATTTGTATTGTATTATGTATTACAACATAATTCCTAAACCAAACATGCAAAATGTCTGAAAATGCCTGTAATATTGAATCCATGTGAGTTTTATTTGAATCAGTTGTATGGTTTGCTAATACAAAAATTGGGTTTTATGACAAACACAAGTTAGTTTTTTTACTCAATATAACAGTTTAGCTGTCATACTATATATGAAAGTTATATAAACATAACTCCAAAACCAAACCATTATGTCCAAAACTGCCTGTAATATTGTATATATGTGAGTTTTACTAGAATCAGGGTTGCAAATACAAAAATTGGGTTTTATGACAGTATACTGTCACACTCAATATGACAGTTATTTAAACATAACTCAAACAACACATGCAAAATAGCTAATAATGCCTGGAGCATGTATCTTAGTTAGTTTTACTAGAAAAATGGTATTTTGTAAGGTTTGCAAAGACACAAGTTAGTTGTTGTTTTTATTCAATATGACAGTATAACTGTCATACTAAATATGAAAGTTATATAAACATAACTCTAAAACCAAACATGCATTGTGTCTAAAAATGCCTGTAATATTGTATCTGTGTGAGTTTAACTAGATTTAGTTGTTTTTGTAAGGTTTGCAAATACAAAATAAGGGTTTTACTCACTATGACAGTTTACTGTCACACTCAATCTGACAGTTATTTATTTAAACATAACTCCTAAACCACACATGCAAAATGGCTAATAATGCCTGGAGATATGTATCTTTGTGAGTTTTACTAGAAACATTATATTGTGTAAGGTTTAGTTAGTTTTTGTACTCAATCTGACAGTATAACTGTCATTCTAAATCCATCCATTTTCTTCCGCTTATCCGAGGTCGGGTTGCGGGGGCAGCAGCCTGAGCAGAAAATCCCAGACTTCCCTCTCCCCAGCCACTTCGTCCAGCTCTTCTCGGGGTATTCCGAGGCGTTCCCAGGCCAGCCGGGGACATAGTCTTTCCAATGTGTCCTAGGTCTTCCCCGTGGCCTCCTGCCACACCTCCCTAGAGGCGTTCGGGTGGCATCCTGAGCAGATGCCCGAACCACCTCATGGCTCCTCTCAATGTGGAGGAGCAGCGGCTTTACTTTGAGTTCCTCCCGGATGACAGAGCTTCTCACCCTGTCTCTAAGGTAGAGACCCACCACCCGGCAGAGGAAACGCATTTCGGCCGCTCGTCCTTTCGGTCATAACCCAAAGCTGGGAACGTAGATCGACGGTAAATTGAGAGCTTTTCCTTCTGGCTCAGCTCCTTCTTCACCACAACGGATCGATATAGCGTCCTCAATACTGAAGACGCCGCACCAAACCGCCTGTGGATCTCTCGATCCACTCTATCCTCACTCGTGAACAAGACTCCTAGGTACTTGAACTCCTCCACTTGGGGCAAGATCTCCTCCCCAACCTGGAGATGGCACTCGACCCTTTCCTGCGCGAGAACCATGGACTTGGACTTGCAGGTGCTGATTCTCATCCCAGTCGCTTCACACTCAAGGACCCTGCCGAGAGTATAGACCTGGTCTACCGTTCCACGACCAGGACGAAAACCACACTGTTCGTCCTGGATCCGAGTTTCCTCCTCTCCATATCACATGAATAGACCTTACCGGGAAGGCTGAGGAGTGTGTTTCACGATAGTTGGAACACACCCTCCGGTTCCCCTTCTTAAAGAGAGGAACCACCACCCCGGTGTGCCAATCCAGAGGTACCACCCCCAATGTTCACGCAATGTTGCAGAGTCTTGTCAACCAAGACAGCCCCACAGTATCCAGAGCCTTAAGGAACTCATCCACCACCGGGGCCTTGCCACAGAGGAGCTTTTTAACTACCTAGGCAACCTAAGCCCCAGAAATAGGAGAGTCCACCAGAGATTCCCCAGGCACTGCTTGGCCTGTCGGTATGCCCGCTGCCTCTGGAGTCCCATGAGCCAAAAGGACCCGATAGGCTCTTTCTTCAGCTTGACGGCATCCCTCCCTACTGGTGGCCACCAGCGAGTTCTAGGATTACCGCCACGACAGGCACCAAACACCTTGCGGCCACAGCTCCAATCAGCAGGCTCGACAAGAGAGGCACGGAACATGGTCCACTCAGACTCAATGTCCAGCACCTCCCTCGTGACATGTTTAAAGTTCTTCCTTATGTTTGAACATTGTGTTTGTTATGGACAATCCGTGATGAGCACAAAAGTCCAATAACAAAGCACCACTTGGGTTCAGATCCGGGTGGCCATTTTTCCCAATCACGACTCTCCAGGTTTCACTGTCCTTGCCAACATGAGCATTGAAGTCCCCCAACAGAACAAGGGAATCACCCGAGGGAGCACTCTCCAGTACTCCCTCAAGGGAATCCAAAAAGAGTGGGTACTCTGAGCTGCTGTTTGGTGCGTAAACACAAACAACAGTCAGGACCCGTCACCCAACCCGAAGGCGGAGGGAAGCTACCATCTCGTCTACTGGGTTAAAGTCCAACGTGCAGGCTTTGAGCAACAACAATTGCCACCCCAGCCTCTCATTGCTTGCAACGCCAGAGTGGAAGAGAGTCCAGCCCCTCTTGAGAGAACAGGTTCCAGAGCCCTTGCTGTGCGTCGAAGTGAGTCCAACTATATCTACCCGGAACTTCTTCACCTCGCGCACCAGCTCAGGCTCTTTCCCTCCCAGCGAGGTGACGTTCCACGTCCCAAGAGCGAGCTTATGTAGCCGATAATCGGACCGCCAAGTGCCCTGCCTTCGGCTGCCGCCCAGTTCACACTGCATCCGACCTCTATGACCTCAATGGGCCCATGAGTGGTGAGCCCATTGGAGGGTTGACCCACGTTGCCTCTTCGAAATGAGCCCGGCAGGGCCCCATGGAGACAGGCCCGGCCACCAGTCGCTCGCCATCGTGCCCCACCTCTGCGCCTGGCTCCACAGGGGAGCCACGGTGACCTGCGCCTGGGCGAAAAAAAATCTAGGTCCTCGATTTGTACTTTTCATAAAGGTCTTTGAGCTGCTCTTTGTCTGATCCCTCACCTAGGACCTTTTCTCAGGGGATCCCGAGGCGTTCCCAGGCCAGCCGGGAGACATAGTGTTCCCAATGTGTCCTGGGTCTTCCCCGTGGCCTCCAGGATGACAGAGCTTCACCTTCACCAGGGGTGTCAAACTCAAATACAGAGTGGGCCAAAGTTTAAAACTGAACAAAGCCGCGGGCCAAGGTTGAACAAATTAACCTTTTAATAGGGACCCAAACACGTTTTGCATTGAATATTGAACAAGCAAGGCTTATATAACTTTATAGTGACATGCAAAATGGAGTTTCAAATAATAATAATAATAATTAAACAATATCAATTGCATATCAAATATAATTTAAATACAAATTGAATGCCTCTTTTCTATTTGCAGCCTTCTGAGGTAAATATCAACATTAACTTTATCCACAGGCTAATAAATTTGAAAATAAAATAACAATGAATAAAACAACCATTCAGGACTTTAAACTGCTCAGTTTGCAACACACTGATCTAATTTGATGTACCCAAGCCAGATACCTGGCATCTTTTTTTAGATGCTAGTTCTTTAATGTCGGGGCTCAGGCTTTGAGCTGAGGCAACTTTCATTATCAAACAAGATGTTCAACAGTCATATCTCGTACACCCAATTCTAACATCATTCAGACCCAGTCACAAGATATGTGCAGCTACAGCACGCATACACAAATGAATGCAACGCATACTTCATCAACAGCGATACAGGTTACACTGAGGGTGCCAGTATAAAAAACTTTAACACTGTTAGAAATATACGCCACACTGTGAACCCACACCAAACAAAAATAAAAAACACTTTTCGGGAGAACATCCGCACCGTAACACAACATAAACACAAAAGAACAAATACCCAGAATCTTTTGCAGCACTAACTCTTTCGGGACGCTACAAAATACACCCCCGCTACCACCAAACCTCCCCCCCCCACACACACACACCTTGTAGCGTCTCGGAAGATTTAGTGCTACAAAGGGTTCTGGGTATTTGTTGTGTTGTGTTTATGTTGTGTTACGGTGCGGATGTTCTCCCGAAATGTGTTTGTCATTCTTGTTTGGTGTGGATTCACAGTGTGGCGTATATTTCTAAAAGTGTTAAAGTTTTTTATTTGGCTACCGTCAGTGTAACCTGTATCGCTGTTGATGAAGTATGCGTTGCATTCAATTGTGTGTGGGTGCAGAAGCTGCACTGACATGAAACTGGGCTGGCACTCGTTTGACTAGCTGGAAAAAAAAAAAAAATTCGGGAGGAGTGCTGGAGTCACTCCCGGGAGGGTTGGCAAGTATTAGAAGTAGCGGCACTGCCGCAATGTATAATCGAAGGTCCAGCTTTAGTGTTAATTTGATATTGCCTCAAGGGCCAAGTCAAATTACACGTTGGGCCAAATTTGGCCCACGGGCCAGAGTTTGACACCCATGACCTTCACTGTAAAACATTACTGTAAAAATAAAAAATAAAATTACAGTTATATACTCCATCCATCCATCCATTTTCTACCGCTTATTCCCTTCGGGGTCGCGGGGGGCGCTGGAGCCTATCTCAGCTACAATCAGGCGGAAGGCGGGGTACACCCTGGACAAGTCGCCACCTCATCGCAGGGCCAACACAGATAGACAGACAACATTCACACTCACATTCACACACTAGGGCCAATTTAGTGTTGCCAATCAACCTATCATGTTCTTCTTAAATGCAGTTAAGTACTGTAAATTTTGTTGCATTTTTCTAAAAATATCGACCAGCAGTAAGTTACTGTAAAACCTACAGTGTAATTCAGTATTTTTCAGACTTGTTTCTTGGGTCCGCCCACAATTCGTCCAACCGAGCTTCATTTCACCCTGCTAAATCCATCCTACTGCATCGTGTGTTTTTGATAACAAGGTAAGAGTCACTTGTACCTTGATGTGTCATTTTCTGTTTGAATTACTTTATATATATATTTATAAAGTCCGAAATGACATAGCGTCACAGTCAGCATCACAGACACTATCGTTGACCACGCGCATGTACCGCCGCATGCTAGCTAGCTAAGTTTTCTTCTTTTTTGTCATAGTCATCATAAAAGATGATAACTTGCAACATATGTGCTACGACTTGCAGCAATGTATTTGCGTATGTTAGACACATGCGAAGTCATAGTTGTATGCCTAATGCATCGTTTAAGTGTGCTTTCCCTAAATGCACAAGAGTTTTTTCCAACTTCTCAGCCTTCAAAACTCACAGCCGTCGTCATAAATATGGCAAGAATAGGACTGATATGTATAGCGCAGAAGGTTTACCTTGTAATATTGTCTCATGTAGCGCGAAGTGCGATGATATACGGGCCTTTCTCCTGCATTTGAAAAGTCATATTACCGAAGGTAGGACAGTTACGTGCCCCTTCAGTCAATGTGAAAAAAGATTTACAGTTAAGTCTACTTTCACATCGCACATGTCAAGGAAGCACTACGGCTACACTGAACGAAGTTTGACTTGATCAACAGCAAATCCAAGCAGCTCTTGTGTTATTAACACTGATGATGACTATTGTGATATGCAACTTGAGGATTCAGGATATTCCTGTTATGAAGACATGGAGGTCTACTTGCATTAAAAAAATGTTCACAGCACTGAAAAAAGGTTGAGAACCACTGCCTTAGGACAGTGGTTCTCAACCTTTTTTCAGTGATGTACCCCTGTGAACATTTTTTAAATTCAAGTACCCCCTAATCAGAGCAAAGCATTTTTGGTTGAAAAAAAGAGATAAAGAAGTAAAATACAGCACTATGTCATCAGTTTCTGATTTATTAAATTGTATAACAGTGCAAAATATTGCTCATTTGTTGTGGTCTTTCTTAAACTATTTGGAAAAAAAGATATAAAAATAACTAAAAACTTGTTGAAAAATAACCAAGTGATTCAATTATGAATAAAGATTTTTACACATAGAAGTAATCAACTTAAAGTGCCCTCTTTGGGGATTGTAATAGAGATCCATCTGGATTCATGAACTTCATTCTCAACATTTCTTCACAAAAAAAGAAATCTTTAACATCAATATTTATGGAACATGTCCACTACGCTTTAACCAAGCCTCCATTGTTTTCTACATGGATAGTTGATTGACAGTTGGTGCCGTGTGGCACCGCCAGGTAGGGTCAAACCATCATGGCATGGGGGAAACTCTGGCTTTATGGTAATGAATGGAATAGCCTACTTGATTAGTTGTTCAGTTTATGAACTTACATTCATATTTTGTCGAAGTATTATTCAATAAATATATTTATAAAGGATTTTTGAATTGTTGCTATTTTTAGAATATTTAAAAAAAATCTCACGTACCCCTTGGCATACCTTCAAGTACCCCCAGGAGTACGCGTACCCCCATTTGAGAACCACTGCCTTAGGAGACTAGATGTAAACAGAGGAAAGAGAGAGCGAGTGAGGTGGCCATTCCAAATACTTTTAAAATGCTACCCATATTGGATACTGTTTAGGAACATAAACTGCATTTCTTGACTGTACCAGTTGCTGGTGACAAAGTCACAATAAAACGTTGGATGATCAGCATGGAAGGTGATGTCATCTGCAAAGGCGTCCAACCTAGCTTAATCTCAGGGCTTGCTGCCCTTCTTGCCACATACTATGTGTTCAACTTGGAATACCAAGAGGAAGGTCCTCGGACATTGGAATTTGTTCAAAGGTAAATCCTCTTGATACTGTTAAAATACTGTTAGGATATTTTATTTTATATTTCTCACCTCTGTTCAGGAATTTGACTTGTCATTTCCCCAATTGTGTGCCTTAAATCAATGACTCTTCTGTTCCTTTGTGGACCTTCTTATTAGGGACCGAAGCACCAGTTTGACTCTAGGATACAGAGAAGGTAGGTAATGTGCATGTAAAGATATGTTGACTGGGTCAAAGAAGGAAGCACCTGTTTGACCCCAGGATGCAGAAAAAGTAGATAATTTGCAGGTAAAGACATGTTGACTGGATGATGGCAGGAAGCACCAGCTTGACCCGAGAATGCAGAGCAAGTAGGTAATGTGCGGGTGAAGATATGTTGAATGGGTAAAGGCAGGAAGCACCAGTGTGACCCCACTATGCAGGGAAGGTAGGTAATGTGCGGGTGAAGGTATGTTGAATGGGTGAAAGAAGGGAGCGCAGGTGTGGTCGAGGCCATGCAGACAAGGTAGGTATGTGCAGGTGAAGATATGTTGTATGGTGAAAGAAAGAAGCACCAGTGTGACCCAAGGATGCAGGGAAGGTAGGTAATGTGCAGGTAAAGATATGTTGAATGGGTGAAGGCAGGAAACACCAGCTAGACGCCAGGATACAGAGAAGGTAGGTAATGTGCAGGTAAAGATATGTTGAATGAGTAAAGGCAGGAAACACCAGCTTGACTCCAGGATATAGAGAAGGTAGGTAATGTGCAGGTAAAGATATGTTGAATGGGTAAAGGTAGAAAGCACCAGCGTGACCACACTATGCAGAGAAGGTAGGTAATGTGCAGGTAAAGATATGTTGAATGGGTAAAGGCAAGAGGCACCAATGTGACCCCAGGATGCAGAGAAGATAGGTAATGAGCAGGTAACGATATGTTAAATGGGTGAAAGCAGGAAACATCAGCGTAAATACACGGTCCCGTAGATGGAGAGAAAACATGAATAGAGAGAGGGGTTGGGGAGGCTTTAGCATTGTCTTCCTCTCTGAATTTGTCTTAATGGGTTTTAGAGCATTCACTCATCTACAGCTGTGGTTATGGTATAGGCTCACATATATCCTAAAATTGATATTAATATTTGTGCAGTGCATTTTCCTAAATAACAATGTGAGGGGGGTTCTGTATCGACTACAAGTAATCTTCAATCACAACAGAATATCTAATATGCTTTCTCTCTTTCTTAGGCGATTCATTGGCGTTAACCCTGAGAGGGGAACAAAGGCTAGCCAGGGAAAGGTGGTGTCCAAGAAGACCGGGAAGCTGGTCCAGAAAAAGGCAGCAACTGTAAATCCTCACGTAGCCACCCTTATAAAACATCTCACAGACTTTGAGTGGGGCTTTATGTAGCCGACAACTAAACACTGGACTCGTGTTCAGTGTTTTGTCTCCAGTTAGAAATTAAGTGGACATGTTATAAATGTTAAAATGCTTTACTGAAAATAAGAAGAATGCACTAAATGTACATTGAATGTATTTGATGCACTTTAAAATAATTGGTTAATAAAAACATAATCTTGCAAGGCCATTTCTCCAGTCATTTTTATGCCAGCAGATTGCAGGGGTTTTGATTTTGACAAATTAAAAGTTCAACTCATTAACTTCTAGTGGCATTATACTGTAAAGCTCAGTCTATAGTGCTTACAATTATTTTACTGTAATTAACTGTTAATGGATATTACAGTAGATACACTAAAATAACAGTGTAATGCCGCTAAACAGATGACAGTATTATGCTGTGAAGCGTATATTTGATACAGCACAGTACTGTGATACTTTTTACAGTAATAAACTGTAGTGATAAATCACAATATGTGTGCTGTAGAAAAACAGTTTTATACTGGAACCATTAGCTGCCAATAGGTTACTGTAATTAAACGGTGAAAATTCTTACAGTAAGGGAGAGACCCGCCACCCAGCGGAGAAAACTAATTTCGGCCGCCAGCCTGTGCATCTCACGATCCACTCTTCCCTCACTCATAAACAAGACTCCAGGTACTTGAACTCATCCACCTGGGGCAAGATCTCCTGCCCAACCTCGAAATGGCACTCCACCCTTTCCCGGGCGAGAACCTCGGACTCGGAGGTGCTGATTCTCATCCCAGTCGCTTCACACTCGGCTGCGAACCAATCCAATGAGAGCTGAAGATCCTGGCCAGTTAAAGCCATAAGGACCACATCATCTGCAAAAAGGAGAGACCTAATCCTGCAGCCACCAAACCGGATCCCCTCAACGCCATGACTGCGCCTAGAAATTCTGTCCATAAAATTATGAACACATTTGGTGACTAAGGGCAGCCAACACGAGGGTTGGACTCCGGTCCAACCCTCACTGGAAAGGGGTCCGACTTACTGCTGGCAATGCGGACCAAGCTCTGACACTGATCATACAGGGAGCGACCCGCCACAATCAGACATGCCGATACCCCATACTCTCTGAGCACTCCCCACAGGACTTCCCGGGGTGGCCACGGTCGAATGTCTTCTCCAAGTCCACAAAGCACATGTAGACTGGTTGGACAAACTCCCATGCACACTCAAGGACCCTGCCGAGAGTATAGAGCTGGTCTACCGTTCCACGACCAGGACGAAAACCACACTGGATCCGAGGTTCCTCCTCTCCAGTACACATGAATAGACCTTACCGGGAAGGCTGAGGAGTGTGATCTACGATAGTTGGAACACACCCTCCGGTTCCCCTTCTTAAAGAGAGGAACCACCACCCCGGTCTGCCAATCCAGAGGTACCGCCTCTGATGTCCATGCGATGTTGCAGAGTCTTGTCAACTAAAACAGACCCACAGCATCCAGAGCCTTAAGGAACTCCGGACGGAGCTCATCCACCCCCGCGGCCTTGCCACCGAGGAGCTTTTTAACTACCTTGGCAACCTCAGCCCCAGAAATAGGAGAGCCCACCACAGATTCCCCAGGCACTGCTTGGCCTGTCGGTATGCCCGCTGCCTCTGGAGTCCCATGAGCCAAAAGGACCAGATAAGCTCTTTCTTCAGCTTGACGGCATCCCGCACTGCTGGTGGCCACCAGCGGGTTCTAGGATTACCGCCACGACAGGCACCAAACACCTTGCGGCCACAGCTCCAATCAGCTGGCTTGACAAGAGAGGCACGGAACATGATCCATTCAGACTCAATGTCCAGCACCTCCTTTGTGACATGTTCAAAGTTCCTCCGGAGGTAGAAAAAGAAACTCTCTCTGACAGGAGACTGCTAGGCATTCCCAAAAGACTCTCACAATGCGTTTGGGCCTGCCAGGTCTGTCCGGGATCCTACCCCACCATCGGAGCCAGCTCACCAGGTGGTGATCGGTAGAAAGCTCGCCCCTCTCTTCACCCGAGTGTCCAAAACATGAGGCCGCAAATCCCATGACACAACTACAAAGTCAATAATGGAACTGCGGCCGAGGGTGTCCTGGTGCCAAGTGCACATATGGACACCCTTATGTTTGAACATTGTGTTTGTTATGGACAATCCGTGACGAGCACAAAAGTCCAATAATAAAGCACCACTTGGGTTCAGATCCGGGTGGCCATTTTTCCCAATCACGACTCTCCAGGTTTCAAAGTCGTTGCCAACATGAGCGTTGAAGACCCCCAGCAGAACAAAGGAATCACCCGAGGGAGCACTCTCAAGGGAATCCAAAAAGAGTGGGTTCTCTGAGCTACTGTTTGGTGCGTAAACACCAACAACAGTCAGGACCCGTCACCCAACCCGAAAGTGGAGGGAGGTTTCCATCTCGTCTTCTGGGTTAAGTCCAACGTGCAGGCTTAGAGCCGGGGGGCAACAAGAATTGCCAACCCAGCCTCTCATTACTTGCAACGCCAGAGTGGAAGAGAGTCCAACCCCTCTTGAGAGAACAGGTTCCAGAGCCCTTGCTGTGCGTCGAAGTGAGTCCAGCTTTATCTAGCCGGGAACTTCTCCACCTCGCGAGGTGACGTTCCACGTCCCAAGAGCGAGCTTATGTACCCGATAATCGGACCGCCAAGTGCCCTGCCTTCGGCTTCCGCCCAGCTAACACTGCACCCGACCTCTATGACCCAGCCCATGAGTGGTGAGCCTATTGCAGGGGGGACCCACGTTGCCTCTTCGAGCTGGGCCCCATGGGCACCAGTCGCTCGCCATCGTGCCCCACCTCTGGGCCTGGCTCCACAGGGGAGCCACGGTGACCCGCGTCCGGGCGAGAAAATATCTAGGTCCTCGATTTGTACTTTTCATAAAGGTCTTTGAGCTGCTCTTTGTCTGATTCCTCACCTAGGACCTGTTTGTCTTGGGGGACCCTAACAGGGGGCATAGAAGCCCCCGGACAACATAGCTCCTAGGATCAGTGGGACACGCAAACCGCAAAGGTGGCGGCTCAGAAAGCAGGTTATATAAACATAACTCCAAAACCAAACATGCAAGATGTCTAAACATGCCTGTAATATTGTATCAATGTGAGTTTTACTAGAATCGGTTGTTTTTTTAAGGCTTGCAAACACAAAAAGTTTTTTTTACTCAATATGACAGTAAGTTCTTAAAATGCTGAGATAATGTGAAAAAAAACAATACAAATGTATTCCAACATAATTCCTAAACCAAACATGCAAAATGTCTAAAAATGCCTGTAATATTGAATCCATGTGAATTTTACTAGAATCATTTGTTTTTGTAAGGTTTGCAAATACAAAAATTGAGTTTTATGACAGACACAAGTTAGTTTTTTTACTCATTATAACAGTATAGATGTCATACTCATACTACATAATCATTAAAGTTATATAAACATAACTCGAAAACCAAACGTGCATTATGTCCAAAATTGCCTGTAATATTGTATAGATGTGAGTTTTACTAGAATCAGGTTTGCAAATACAAAAATTGGGTTTTATGACAGTATACTGTCACACTCAATATGACAGTATAACTGTCATACTAAATCCATCCATTTTCTTCCGCTTATCCGAGGTCGGGTTGCGGGGGCAGCAGCCTAAGCAGAGAGCCCAGACTTCCCTCTCCCCAGCCACTTCGTCCAGCTCTTCTCGGGGGATCCCGAGGCGTTCCCAGGCCATAGTCTTTCCAATGTATCCTAGGTCTTCCCCATGGCCTCCTGCCGTTCGGACCTAAGGAGGCGTTCGGGTGGCATCCTGAGCAGATGCCCGAACCACCTCATCTGGCTCCTCTCAATGTGGAGGAGCAGCGGCTTTACACTGAGTTCCTCCCAGATGACAGAGCTTCTCACCCTATCTCTAAGGGAGAGACCCACCACCCGGCGGAGGAAACTCATTTCGGCCGCTTGTACCCGTGACCTTGTCCTTTCGGTCATAACCCAAAGCTCATGACCATAGGTGAGGATGGGAACGTTGATCGACCGGTAAATTGAAAGCTTTTCCTTCTGGCTCAGCTCCTTCTTCACCACAACGGATCGATATAGCGTCCTCATTACTGAAGACGCCGCACCGATCCGCCTGTAGATCTCAAAATCCACTCTATCCTCACTCGTGAACAAGACTCCTAGGTACTTGAACTCCTTCACTTGGGGCAAGATCTCTTTCCCAACCTCGAGATGGCACTCCACCCTTTCCCGGGCGAGAACCATGGACTCGGACTCGGAGGTGCTGATTCTCATCCCAGTCGCTTCACTGCGAACCGATCCAATGAAAGCTGAAGATCTTGGCCAGTTGAAGCCATCAGGACCACATCATCTGCAAAAAGCAGTGACCTAATCCTGCAGCCACCAAACCAGGCGCAGTCATGGCGTTGAGGGGATCCTCAAAGCCATGACTGCGCCTAGATATTCTGTCCATTAAAGTTATGAACAGAATCGGTGACAAAGGGCAGCCTTGGTGGAGTCCAACCCTCACTGGAAAGGGGTCCGACATACTGCCGGCAATGCGGACCAAGCTCTGACACTGATCATACAGGGAGACACCCGCCACAATCAGACATGCCGATACTCCATACTCTCTGAGCACTCCCCACAGGATTTACCGGGGACCAAGGTCGAATGTCTTCTCCAAGTCCACAAAACTTATGTAGACTGGTTGGGCAAACTCCCATGCACACTCAAGGACCCTGCCGAGAGTATAGAGCTGGTCTACCGTTCCACGACCAGGACGAAAACCACACTGTTCGTCCTGGATCCGAGGTTCCTCCTCTCCATTACACATGAATAGACCTTACCGGGAAGGCTGAAGAGTGTGATCTACGATAGTTGGAACACACCCTCCGGTTCCCCTTCTTAAAGAGAGGTACCACCACCCCGGTCTGCCAATCCAGAGGTACCGCCCCCGATGTAGACGCAATGTTGCAGAGTCTTGTCAACCAAGACTGCCCCACAGCATCCACAGCCTTAAGGAACTCCGGACGGAGCTCATACCCCCGGGGCCTTGCCACCGAGGAGCTTTTTAACTACCTTGGCAACCTCAGCCCCAGAAATAGGAGAGCCCACCACAGACTTCCCAGGCACTGTTTCCTCATAGGAAGACGTGTTGGTGGGACTGAGGAGGTCTCGCTTGGCCTGTCGGTATGCCCACTGCCTCTGGAGTCCCATGAGCCAAAAGGACCCGGTGGCTCTTTCTTCAGCTTGACAGCATCCCTCACTGCTGGTGGATTACCGCCACGACAGGCACCAAACACCTTGCGCCCACAGCTTCAATCAGCTGGCTCAACAAGAGAGGAACGGTCCAGAACATGGTCCACTCAGACTCAATGTCCAGCACCTCCCTCGTGACATGTTCAAAGTTCTTCCGGACATGTTCAAAGTTCTTCAGGAGACTCTGCTAGGTGTTCCCAGCAGACCCTTACAATACGTTTGGGCCTGCCAGGTCTGACCGGCATCCTCCCCTACCATCGGAGCCAGCTCACCACCAGGTGGTGGTTGGTGGAAAGCTCTGCCCCTCTCTTCACCGAGTGTCCAAAACATGAGGCCGCAAATCCCATGACACAACTACAAAGTCAATCATGCGGCCGAGGGTGTCCTTGTGCCAAGTGCACATATGGACACCCTTATGTTTGAACATTGTGTTTGTTATGGACAATCCGTGACGAGCACAAAAGTCCAATAATAAAGCACCACTTGGGTTCAGATCCGGGTGGCCATTTTTCCCAATCACGACTCTCCAGGTTTCAAAGTCATTGCCAACATGAGCGTTGAAGTCCACCAGCAGAACAAGGGAATCACCCGCGGGAGCACTCTCCAGTACTCCCTCAAGGGAATCCAAAAAGAGTTGGTACTCTGAGCTGCTGTTTGGTGTGTAAACACAAACAACAGTCAGGACCCGTCACCCAACCCGAAGGCTGAAGGAAGTTACCATCTCGTCTATTGGGTTTAAAGTCCAACGTGCAGGCTTTGAGCCGGCGGGCAACAAGAATTGCCACCCCAGCCTCTCATTAGTTGCAACGCCAGTGTGGAATCTCTTCCACTCTGGCGTTGCAAGTAATGAAAGTTCAGCTCCGTCCAGCCCCTCTGAGAGAACAGGTTCCAGAGCCCTTGCTGTGAGTCCAACTATATCTAGCCGGGAACGTCTCCACCTCATGCACCAGCTCAGGCTCCTTCCCTCCCAGCGAGGTGACGTTCCATGTCCCAAGAGCGAGCTTATGTAGCCGATAATCGGACCACCAAGTGCCCTGCCTTCGGCTGCCGCCCAGCTCACACTGCACCCTCTATGACCCAGCCCATGAGTGGTGAGCCCTGGAGGGGGGATCCACGTTGCCTCTTCGAGCTGAGCACGGCTGGGCCCCATGGGGACTGGCCCGTCAATCGCCATCGTGCCACACTCTGGGCCTGGCTCCACAGGGGAGCCACGGTAACCTGCGTCCGGGCGAGAAAAAATCTAGGTCCTCAATTGTACTTTTAATAAAGGTATTTGAGCTGCTCTTTGTCTGATCCCTCACCTAGGACCTGTTTGTCTTGGGAGACCATAGAAGCCCCCGGACAACATAGTTCCTGGATCAGTGGGACACGCAAACCACAAGGGTGGCGGCTCAGAAAGCAGGTTATATAAATATAACTCCAAAACCAAACATGCAATATGCCTAAACATGCCTGTAATATTGTATCAATGTGAGTTTTCCTAGAATCGGTTGTTTTTGTAAGGTTTGCAAATACAAAAATTAGGTTTTACTCACAATGACAAAATCACACTCAATATGACAGTTATTTAAACATAACTCATAAACCACACAAAAAAATGGCTAATAATGCCTGAAATAATGAATCATTGGGAGTTTTACTGAGTTTTACATTTTGCAAACACAAAAAGTATTTTTTTACTTGACTGTAATGTTCTTAGAACCCTGAGATAAAGGGAAAAAAGCAATACAAATGTATTTAAACCTAACTCCTAAACAACACATGCAAAATGGCTAATAATGCCTAGGGAGACATGTAACGTTGTTAGTTTAAAAAAATGATCTTTTGTAAAGATATCAAAGACACAAGCTAGTTTTTTTAATTCAATATGACAGTATAACAGTCATACTAAATATGAAAGTTCTTTAAACATAACTCCAAAACCAAACATGTGTCATGTCTAAAAATGCCTGTAATAATGTATTTATGTGAGTTTGTAAGGTTTGCAAAAACAAAAAGTAGTTTTTTACTCAATATGAAAGTAATGTTCTTAGAATCCTGAGATAATTCGAAAAAAGCAATACAAATGTATTCAAACACAAATTTTAAACCAAACATGTAAAATGTCTAAAAATGCCTGTAATATTGAATCTATATAAGTTTTACTAGAATCAATTGTTTTTGTAAGGTTTGCAAATACAAAAATTAGGTTTTACACATAATGACATTAAAACTGTAACACTCAATATGACAATTATTTATTTATAACTCCTAACCACACATGAAACATGTCTAATAATGCGTGAAAAAATGTATCTTTGTGAGTGTTACTAGAAACATTTTCTTTTGTAAGGTTTGCAAAGACAGGTTAGTTTTTTTTACTCAATATGACAGTATAACTGCCACACTCAATATGACAGTTATTTAAACATAACTCTTAAACTACACATGAAAAATGATTAACAATGCCTGAAATAATGCATTCTTGTAAGTTTTACTCGAAACATATGCTTTTTTAAGGCTTGCAAACACAAAAATTCTTTTTTTACTCAATATGACAGTAATGTTCTAAAATTCTGAGAAAATACGAACAAATTAATAAAAATGATTCCAACATAATTCCTAAACCAAACATGCAAAATGTCTAAAAATGTCTGTAATATTGAATCCATGTGAGTTTTACTAGATTTAACTGATTTTGTAAGGTTTGCAAATACATAAATTAGGTTTTACTTACCATGTCATAACTGACAGTATATGACAGTTATTTAACCATAACTCAAACCACACATGAAAAATGGCTAATAATGCCTGAAATAATGCATCCTTGGCCGTTTTACTCGAAACACATGCTTTTTTAAATCTTGCAAACACAAAAAGTAGTTTTTTACCTCAATATGACTGTAATGTTCTTAAAATCCTGAGATAATGCGAAAAAAGCGATAAAAATGTATTTAAACATTACTCCTAAACAACATATGCAAAATGGCTAATAATGCCTGGAAACATGTATCTTTGTTAGTTTTACTGGAAAAATGATCTTTTGTAAAGTTTGCAAAGACACAAGCCAGTTTTTTTTTATTCAATATGACAGTATAACAGTCATATTAAATATGAAAGTTATATAAACATAACTCCAAAACCAAACATGTGTCATGTCTAAAAATGCCTGTAATAATGTATTCATGTGAGTTTGTAAGGTTTGCAAAAACAAAAACTAGTTTTTTACTCAATATGAAAGTAATGATCTTAGAATCCTGAGATAATGCGAAAAAAGCAATAAAAAATTATTTCAACATAACTCCTAAACAACCCAGGCAAAATGGGTAATAATGCCTGGAGACATGTATTTTTGTTAGTTTTACTAGAAAATGTATCTTTTGTAAAGTTTGCAAAGACACAAGCTAGTTGTTTTTATTCAATAAGACAGTATAACAGTCATACTAAATATGAAAGTTATATAAACATAACTCCAGAACCAAACGTGTGTCATGTCTAAAATTGCCTATAATAATGTATTTATGTGAGTTTGTAAGGTTTGCAAAAACAAAAAGTAGTTTTTTCCTCAATATGAAAGTAAGGATTTTAGAATCCTGAGATAATGCGAAAAAAGCAATAAAATGTATTTAAACATAATTCCTAAACAACCCAGGCAAAATGGCTAATAATGCCTGGAGACATGTATCTTTGTTAGTTTTACTAGAAAAAATGATCTTTTGTAAGGATATCAAAGACACAAGCTAGTTTTTTTTATTCAATATGACAGTATAACAGTCCTACTAAATATGAAAGTTATCAAAACATAACTCCAAAACCAAACATGTGTTATGTCTAAAAATGCCTGTAATAATGTATTTATGTGAGTTTGTAAGGTTTGCAAAAACAAAAAGTAGTTTTTTACTCAATATGAAAGTAATGATCTAAGAATCCTGAGATAATGCGAAAAAAGCAATAAAAATGTATTTAAACATAATTCCTAAACAACCCATGCAAAATGGCTAATAATGCCTGGAGACATGTATCTTTGTTAGTTTTACTAGAAAAATGATCTTTTGTAAAGTTTGCAAAGACACAAGCTAGTTTTTTTTTAATTTAATATGACAGTATAACAGTCATACTAAATATAAAAGTTATATAAACATAACTCCAAAACCAAACATGTGTCATGTCTAAAAATGTCTGTAATAATGTATTTATGTGAGTTTGTAAGGTTTGCAAAAACAAAAAGTAGTGTTTTACTCAATATGAAAGTAATGATCTTAGAATCCTGAGATAATGCGAAAAAAGCAATAAAAATGTATTCAAACACAACTTTTAAACCAAACATGTAAATTGTCTAAAAATGCCTGTAATATTGAATCTATGTAAGTTTTACTAGAATCAGTTGTTTTTGTAAGGTTTGCAAATACAAAAATTAGGTTTTACACATAATGACATTATAACTTTAACACTCAATATGAAAGTTATTTAATTATAACTCCTAAATACACATGAAACATGTCTAATAGCGTGAAAAAAATTATCTTTGTGAGTGTTGCTAGAAACATTTTCTTTTGTAAGGTTTGCAAAGACACAAGTTAGTTTTTTTTAACTCAATATGACAGTATAACGCCACACTCAATATGACAGTTATTCAAACATAACTCCTAAACCACACCTGAAAAATGGCTAATAATGCCTGAAATAATGCATCTTTGGGAGTTTTACTGGAAACATATGCTTTTTTTAAGGCTTGCAAACACAAAAATTATTTTTTTACTCAATATGACAGTAATGTTCTAAAAATCCTGAGATAATGTGAAAAAAGCAATACAAATGTATTACAACATAATTCCTAAACCAAACATGCAAAATGTCTGAAAATGCCTGTAATATTGAATCCATGTGAGTTTTATTTGAATCAGTTGTATGGTTTGCTAATACAAAAATTGGGTTTTATGACAAACACAAGTTAGTTATTTTACTCAATATAACAGTTTAGCTGTCATACTATGTATGAAAGTTATATAAACATAACTCCAAAACCAAACTTGCATTATGTCCAAAACTGCCTGTAATATTGTATATATGTGAGTTTTACTAGAATCAGGGTTGCAAATACAAAAATTGGGTTTTATGACAGTATACTGTCACACTCAATATGACAGTTATTTAAACATAACTCAAACAACACATGCAAAATGGCTAATAATGCCTGGAGCATGTATCTTAGTTAGTTTTACTAGAAAAATTGTATTTTGTAAGGTTTGCAAAGACACAAGTTAGTTGTTTTTTTTATTCAATATGACAGTATAACTTTCTAAATATGAAAGTTATATAAACATAACTCTAAAACCAAACATGCATTATGTCTAAAAATGCCTGTAATGTTGTATCTGTGTGAGTTTAACTAGATTTAGTTGTTTTTGTAAGGTTTGCAAATACAAAATAAGGGTTTTACTCACTATGACAGTTTACTGTCACACTCAATCTGACAGTTATTTATTTAAATATAACTCCTAAACCACACATGCAAAATGGCTAATAATGCCTGGAGATATGTATCTTTGTGAGTTTTACTAGAAACATTATATTGTGTAAGGTTTAGTTAGTTTTTGTACTCAATCTGACAGTATAACTGTCATTCTCAATCCATCCATTTTCTTCCGCTTATCCGAGGTCGGGTTGCGGGGGCAGCAGCCTGAGCAGAAAATCCCAGACTTCCCTCTCCCCAGCCACTTCGTCCAGCTCTTCTCGGGGTATTCCGAGGCGTTCCCAGGCCAGCCGGGGACATAGTCTTTCTAATGTGTCCTAGGTCTTCCCCGTGGCCTCCAGCCACACCTCCCTAGAGGCGTTCGGGTGGCATCCTGAGCAGATGCCCGAACCACCTCATGGCTCCTCTCAATGTGGAGGAGCAGCGGGTTTACTTTGAGTACCTCCCGGATGACAGAGCTTCTCACCCTGTCTCTAAGGGAGAGACTCACCACCCGGCAGAGGAAACGCATTTCGACCGCTTGTCCTTTCGGTCATAACCCAAAGCTGGGAACGTAGATCGACGGTAAATTGAGAGCTTTTCCTTCTGGCTCAGCTCCTTCTTCACCACAACGGATCGATATAGCGTCCTCAATACTGAAGACGCCGCACCAATCCGCCTGTGGATCTCTTGATCCACTCTATCCTCACTCGTGAACAAGACTCCTAGGTACTTGAACTCCTCCACTTGGGGCAAGATCTCCTCCCCAACCTGGAGATGGCACTCGACCCTTTCCTGCGTGGACTTGGACTTGGAGGTGCTGATTCTCATCCCAGTCGCTTCACACTCAAGGACCCTGCCGAGAGTATAGACCTGGTCTACCGTTCCACGACCAGGACGAAAACCACACTGTTCGTCCTGGATCCGAGTTTCCTCCTCTCCAGTACACATGAATAGACCTTACCGGGAAGGCTGAGGAGTGTGTTTCACGATAGTTGGAACACACCCTCCGGTTCCCCTTCTTAAAGAGAGGAACCACCACCCCGGTCTGCCAATCCAGAGGTACCGCCCCCAATGTTCACGCGATGTTGCAGAGTCTTGTCAACCAAGACAGCCCCACAGTATCCAGAGCCTTAAGGAACTCATCCACCACCGGGGCCTTGCCACAGAGGAACTTTTTAACTACCTAGGCAACCTAAGCCCCAGAAATAGGAGAGTCCACCACAGACTCCCCAGGCACTGCTTGGCCTGTCGGTATGCCCACTGCCTCTGGAGTCCCATGAGCCAAAAGGACCCGATAGGCTCTTTCTTCAGCTTGACGGCATCCCTCACTGCTGGTGGCCACCAGCGAGTTCTAGGATTACCGCCCTCCCTCGTGACATGTTCAAAGTTCTTCCTTATGTTTGAACATTGTGTTTGTTATGGACAATCCGTGACGAGCACAAAAGTCCAATAACAAAGCACCACTTGGGTTCAGATCCGGGTGGCCATTTTTCCCAATCCCGACTCTCCAGGTTTCACTGTCCTTGCCAACATGAGCATTGAAGTCCCCCAACAGAACAAGGGAATCACCCGAGGGAGCACTCTCCAGTACTCCCTCAAGGGAATCCAAATAGAGTGGGTACTCTGAGCTGCTGTTTGGTGCGTAAACACAAACAACAGTCAGGACCCATCACCCAACCCGAAGGCGGAGGGAAGCTACCATCTCGTCTACTGGGTTAAAGTCCAACGTGCAGGCTTTGAGCAACAACAATTGCCACCCCAGCCTCTCATTGCTTGCAACGCCAGAGTGGAAGAGAGTCCAGCCCCTCTTGAGAGAACAGGTTCCAGAGCCCTTGCTGTGCGTCGAAGTGAGTCCAACTATATCTAGCCGGAACTTCTTCACCTCGCGCACCAGCTCAGGCTCTTTCCCTCCCAGCGAGGTGACGTTCCACGTCCCAAGAGCGAGCTTATGTAGCCGATAATCGGACCGCCAAGTGCCCTGCCTTCGGCTTCCGCCCAGTTCACACTGCATCTGACCTCTATGACCTCAATGGGCCCATGAGTGGTGAGCCCATTGGAGGGTTGACCCACGTTGCCTCTTCGAGCTGAGCCCGGCAGGGCCCCATGGAGACAGGCCCGGCCACCAGTCGCTCGCCATCGTGCCCCAGCTCTGCGCCTGGCTCCACAGGGGAGCCACGGTGACCTGCGCCTGGGCGAGAAAAAATCTAGGTCCTCGATTTGTACTTTTCATAAAGGTCTTTGAGCTGCTCTTTGTCTGATCCCTCACCTAGGACCTTTTCTCAGGGGATCCCGAGGCGTTCCCAGGCCAGCCGGGAGACATAGTGTTCCCAATGTGTCCTGGGTCTTCCCCGTGGCCTCCAGGATGACAGAGCTTCACCTTCACCAGGGGTGTCAAACTCAAATACAGAGTGGGCCAGAGTTTAAAACTGAACAAAGCCGCGGGCCAAGGTTGAACAAATTAACCTTTTAATAGGGACCCAAACAAGTTTTGCATTGAATATTGAACAAGCAAGGCTAATATAACTTTATAGTGACATGCAAAATGGAGTTTCAAATAATAATAATCATTAAAAAATATCAATTGCATATCAAATATAATTTAAATAAAAATTGAATGCCTCTTTTCTATTTGCAGCCTTCTGAGGTAAATATCAACATTAACTTTATCCACAGGCTAATAAATTTGAAAATAAAATAACAATGAATAAAACAACCATTCAGGACTTTAAACTGCTCAGTTTGCAACACACTGATCTAATTTGATGTGCCCAAGCCAGATACCTGGCATCTTTTTTTAGATGCTAGTTCTTTAATGTCGGGGCTCAGGCTTTGAGCTGAGGCAACTTTCATTATCGAACAAGGTGTTCAACAGTCATATCTCGTACACCCAATTCTAACATCATTCAGACTGAGGGTGCCAGTATAAAAAACTTTAAGACTGTTAGAAATATACGCCACACTGTGAACCCACACCAAACAAAAATAAAAAACACTTTTCGGGAGAACATCCGCACCGTAACACAACATAAACACAAAAGAACAAATACCCAGAAGCTTTTGCAGCACTAACTCTTTGGGGACGCTACAAAATACACCCCCCCCTACCGTCAGTGTAACCTGTATCGCTGTTGATGAAGTATGCGTTGCATTCAATTGTGTGTGGGTGCAGAAGCTGCACTCACATGAAACTGGGCCGGCACTCGTTTGACTAGCTGAAAAAAAAAAAAAAAATTCGGGAGGAGTGCTGGAGTCACTCCCGGGAGGGTTGGCAAGTATTAGAAGTAGCGGCACTGCCGCAATGTATAATCGAAGGTCCAGCTTTAGTGTTAATTTGATATTGCCTCAAGGGCCAAGTCAAATTACACGTTGGGCCAAATTTGGCCCACGGGCCAGAGTTTGACACCCATGACCTTCACTGTAAAAAATTACTGTAAAAATAAAAAATAAAATTACAGTTATATACTCCATCCATCCATCCATGTTCTACCGCTTATTCCCTTCGGGGTCGCTGGAGCCTATCTCAGCTACAATCGGGCGGAAGGCGGTGTACACCCTGGACAAGTCGCCACCTCATCGCAGGGCCAACACAGATAGACAGACAACATTCACACTCACATTCACACACTAGGGCCAATTTAGTGTTGCCAATCAACCTATCATGTTCTTCTTAAATGCAGTTAAGTACTGTAAATTTTGTTGCATTTTTCAAAAAATATCGACCAGCAGTAAGTTACTGTAAAACCTACAGTGTAATTCAGTATTTTTCAGACTTGTTTCTTGGGTCCGCCCACAATTCGTCCAACCGAGCTTCATTTCACCTGGCCGACCCTGCTAAATCCATCCTACTGCATCGTGTGTTTTTGATAACAAGGTAAGAGTCACTTGTACCTTGATGTGTCATTTTCTGTTTGAATTACTTTATATATATATTTATAAAGTCCGAAATGTCAGCATCACAGACACTATGGTTGACCACGCGCATGTACCGCCGCATGCTAGCTAGCTAAGTTTTCTTCTTTTTTGTCATAGTCATCATAAAAGATGATAACTTGCAACATATGTGCTACGACTTGCAGCAATGTATTTGCGTATGTTAGACACATGCGAAGTCATAGTTGTATGCCTAATGCATCGTTTAAGTGTGCTTTCCCTAAATGCACAAGAGTTTTTTCCAACTTCTCAGCCTTCAAAACTCACAGCCGTCGTCATAAATATGGCAAGAGTAGGACTGATATGTATAGCGCAGAAGGTTTACCTTGTAATATTGTCTCATGTAGCGCGAAGTGCGATGATATACGGGCCCTTCTCCTGCATTTGAAAAGTCATATTACCGAAGGTAGGACAGTTACGTGCCCCTTCAGTCAATGTGAAAAAGGATTTACAGTTAAGTCTACTTTCACATCGCACGTGTCAAGGAAGCACTACGGCTACACTGAACGAAGTTTGACTTGCTCAACAGCAAATCCAAGCAGCTCTTGTGTTATTAACACTGATGATGACTATTGTGATATGCAACTTGAGAATTCAGGATATTCCTGTTATGAAGACATGGAGGTCTACTTGCATTAAAAAAATGTTCACAGCACTAAAAAAAAGGTTGAGAACCACTGCCTTAGGACAGTTGTTCTCAACCTTTTTTCAGTGATGTACCCCTGTGAACATTTTTTAAATTCAAGTACCCCCTAATCAGAGCAAAGCATTTTTGGTTGAAAAAAAGAGATAAAGAAGTAAAATACAGCACTATGTCATCAGTTTCTGATTTATTAAATTGTATAACAGTGCAAAATATTGCTCATTTGTTGTGGTCTTTCTTGAACTATTTGGAAAAAAAGATATAAAAATAACTAAAAACTTGTTGAAAAATAAACAAGTGATTCAATTATAAATAAAGATTTTTACACATAGAAGTAATCAACTTAAAGTGCCCTCTTTGGGGATTGCAATAGAGATCCATCTGGATTCATGAACTTCATTCTCAACATTTCTTCACAAAAAAAGAAATCTTTAACATCAATATTTATGGAACATGTCCACTACGCTTTAACCAAGCCTCCATTGTTTTCTACATGGATAGTTGATTGACAGTTGGTGCCGTGTGGCACCGCCAGGTAGAGTCAAACCATCATGGCATGGGGGAAACTCTGGCTTTATGGTAATGAATGGAATAGCCTACTTGATTAGTTGTTAAGTTTATGAACTTACATTCATATTTTGTCGAAGTATTATTCAATAAATATATTTATAAAGGATTTTTGAATTGTTGCTACTTTTAGAATATTTTAAAAAAATCTCACGTACCCCTTGGCATACCTTCAAGTACCCCCAGGAGTACGCGTACCCCCATTTGAGAACCACTGCCTTAGGAGACTAGATGTAAACAGAGGAAAGAGAGAGCGAGTGAGGTGGCCATTCCAAATACTTTTAAAATGCTACCCATATTGGATACTGTTTAGGAACATAAACTGCATTTCTTGACTGTACCAGTTGCTGGTGACAAAGTCACAATAAAACGTTGGATGATCAGCATGGAAGGTGATGTCATCTGCAAAGGCGTCCAACCTAGCTTAATCTCAGGGCTTGCTGCCCTTCTTGCCACCTACTATGTGTTCAACTTGGAATACCAAGAGGAAGGTCCTCGGACATTGGAATTTGTTCAAAGGTAAATCCTCTTGATACTGTTAAAATACTGTTAGGATATTTTATTTTATATTTCTCACCTCTGTTCAGGAATTTGACTTGTCATTTCCCCAATTTGGTGCCTTAAATCAATGACTCTTCTGTTCCTTTGTGGACCTTCTTATTAGGGACCGAAGCACCAGTTTGACTCTAGGATACAGAGAAGGTAGGTAATGTGCATGTAAAGATATGTTGACTGGGTCAAAGAAGGAAGCACCTGTTTGACCCCAGGATGCAGAAAAAGTAGATAATTTGCAGGTAAAGATATGTTGACTGGATGATGGCAGGAAGCACCAGCTTGACCCGAGAATGCAGAGCAAGTAGGTAATGTGCGGGTGAAGATATGTTGAATGGGTAAAGGCAGGAAGCACCAGTGTGACCCCACTATGCAGGGAAGGTAGGTAATGTGCGGGTGAAGGTATGTTGAATGGGTGAAAGAAGGAAGCGCAGGTGTGGTCGAGGCCATGCAGACAAGGTAGGTATGTGCAGGTGAAGATATGTTGTATGGTGAAAGAAAGAAGCACCAGTGTGACCCAAGGATGCAGGGAAGGTAGGTAATGTGCAGGTAAAGATATGTTGAATGGGTGAAGGCAGGAAACACCAGCTAGACGCCAGGATACAGAGAGGGTAGGTAATGTGCAGGTAAAGATATGTTGAATGAGTAAAGGCAGGAAACACCAGCTTGACTCCAGGATATAGAGAAGGTAGGTAATGTGCAGGATAAAGATATGTTGAATGGGTAAAGGTAGAAAGCACCAGCGTGACCACACTATGCAGAGAAGGTAGGTAATGTGCAGGTAAAGATATGTTGAATGGGTAAAGGCAAGAAGCACCAATGTGACCCCAGGATGCAGAGAAGATAGGTAATGAGCAGGTAACGATATGTTAAATTGGTGAAAGCAGGAAACATCAGCGTAAATACACGGTCCCGTAGATGGAGAGAAAACATGAATAGAGAGAGGGGTTGGGGAGGCTTTAGCATTGTCTTCCTCTCTGAATTTGTCTTAATGGGTTTTAGAGCATTCACTCATCTACAGCTGTGGTTATGGTATAGGCTCACATATATCCTAAAATTGATATTAATATTTGTGCAGTGCATATTCCTAAATAACAATGTGAAGGGGGTTCTGTATCGACTACAAGTAATCTTCAATCACAACAGAATATCTAATATGCTTTCTCTCTTTTTTAGGCGATTCATTGGCGTTAACCCTGAGAGGGGAACAAAGGCTAGCCAGGGAAAGGTGGTGTCCAAGAAGACCGGGAAGCTGGTCCAGAAAAAGGCAGCAACTGTAAATCCTCACGTAGCCACCCTTATAAAACATCTCACAGACTTTGAGTGGGGCTTTATGTAGCCGACAACTAAACACTGGACTCGTGTTCAGTGTTTTGTCTCCAGTTAGAAATTAAGTGGACATGTTATAAATGTTAAAATGCTTTACTGAAAATAAGAAGAATGCACTAAATGTACATTGAATGTATTTGATGCACTTTAAAAGAATTGGTTAATAAAAACATAATCTTGCAAGGCCATTTCTCCAGTCATTTTTATGCCAGCAGATTGCAGGGGTTTTGATTTTGAAAAATTAAAAGTTAAACTCATTAACTTCTAGTGGCATTATACTGTAAAGCTCAGTCTATAGTGCTTACAATTATTTTACTGTAATTAACTGTTAATGGATATTACAGTAGATACACTAAAATAACAGTGTAATGCCGCTAAACAGATGACAGTATTATGCTGTGAAGCGTATATTTGATACAGCACAGTACTGTGATACTTTTTACAGTAATAAACTGTAGTGATAAATCACAGTATGTGTGCTGTAGAAAAACAGTTTTATACTGGAACCATTAGCTGCCAGTAGGTTACTGTAATTAAACGGTGAAAATTCTTACAGTAAGGGAGAGACCCGCCACCCAGCGGAGAAAACTAATTTCGGCCGCCAGCCTGTGCATCTCACGATCCACTCTTCCCTCACTCATGAACAAGACTCCAGGTACTTGAACTCATCCACTTGGGGCAAGATCTCCTGCCCAACCTCGAAATGGCACTCCACCCTTTCCCGGGCGAGAACCTCGGACTTGGAGGTGCTGATTCTCATCCCAGTCGCTTCACACTCGGCTGCGAACCAATCCAATGAGAGCTGAAGATCCTGGCCAGTTAAAGCCATAAGGACCACATCATCTGCAAAAAGGAGAGACCTACTCCTGCAGCCACCAAACCGGATCCCCTCAACGCCATGACTGCGCCTAGAAATTCTGTCCATAAAATTTATGAACACATTTGGTGACAAAGGGCAGCCAACACGAGGGTTGGACTCCGGTCCAACCCTCACTGGAAAGGGGTCCGACTTACTGCTGGCAATGCGGACCAAGCTCTGACACTGATCATACAGGGAGCGACCCGCCACAATCAGACATGCCGATACCCCATACTCTCTAAACACTCCCCACAGGACTTCCCGGGGTGGCCACGGTCGAATGTCTTCTCCAAGTCCACAAAGCACATGTAGACTGATTGGACAAACTCCCATGCACACTCAAGGACCCTGCCGAGAGTATAGAACTGGTCTACCGTTCCACGACCAGGACGAAAACCACACTGTTCGTCCTGGATCCGAGGTTCCTCCTCTCCAGTACACATGAATAGACCTTACTGGGAAGGCTGAGGAGTGTGATCTACGATAGTTGGAACACACCCTCCGGTTCCCCTTCTTAAAGAGAGGAACCACCACCCCGGTCTGCCAATCCAGAGGTACCGCCCCTGATGTCCATGCGATGTTGCAGAGTCTTGTCAACTAAAACAGCCCCACAGCATCCAGAGCCTTAAGGAACTCCGGACGGAGCTCATCCACCCCCGGGGCCTTGCCACCGAGGAGCTTTTTAACTACCTTGGCAACCTCAGCCCCAGAAATAGGAGAGCCCACCACAGATTCCCTAGGCACTGCTTGGCCTGTCGGTATGCCCGCTGCCTCTGGAGTCCCATGAGCCAAAAGGACCAGATAAGCTCTTTCTTCAGCTTGACGGCATCCCGCACTGCTGGTGGCCACCAGCGGGTTCTAGGATTACCGCCACGACAGGCACCAAACACCTTGCGGCCACAGCTCCAATCAGCTGGCTTGACAAGAGAGGCACGGAACATGATCCATTCAGACTCAATGTCCAGCACCTCCTTTGTGACATGTTCAAAGTTCCTCCGGAGGTAGAAAAAGAAACTCTCTCTGACAGGAGACTCTGCTAGGCATTCCCAAAAGACTCTCACAATGCGTTTGGGCCTGCCAGGTCTGTCCGGGATCCTACCCCACCATCGGAGCCAGCTCACCAGGTGGTGATCGGTAGAAAGCTCGCCCCTCTCTTCACCCGAGTGTCCAAAACATGAGGCCGCAAATCCCATGACACAACTACAAAGTCATTAATGGAACTGCAGCCGAGGGTGTCCTGGTGCCAAGTGCACATATGGACACCCTTATGTTTGAACATTGTGTTTGTTATGGACAATCCGTGACGAGCACAAAAGTCCAATAACAAAGCACCACTTGGGTTCAGATCCGGGTGGCCATTTTTCCCAATCACGACTCTCCAGGTTTCAAAGTCGTTGCCAACATGAGCGTTGAAGACCCCCAGCAGAACAAAGGAATCACCCGAGGGAGCACTCTCAAGGGAATCCAAAAAGAGTGGGTACTCTGAGCTGCTGTTTGGTGCGTAAACACCAACAACAGTCAGGACCCGTCACCCAACCCGAAAGCGGAGGGAAGCTACCATCTCGTCTTCTGAGTTAAGTCCAACGTGCAGGCTTTGAGCCGGGGGGCAACAAGAATTGCCAACCCAGCCTCTCATTACTTGCAACGCCAGAGTGGAAGAGAGTCCAACCCCTCTTGAGAGAACAGGTTCCAGAGCCCTTGCTGTGCGTCGAAGTGAGTCCAGCTTTATCTAGCCGGGAACTTCTCCACCTCGCGAGGTGACGTTCCACCTCCCAAGAGCGAGCTTATGTAGCCGATAATCGGACCGCCAAGTGCCCTGCCTTCGGCTTCCGCCCAGCTAACACTGCACCCGACCTCTATGACCCAGCCCATGAGTGGTGAGCCTATTGCAGGGGGGACCCACGTTGCCTCTTCGAGCTGGGCCCCATGGGCACCAGTCGCTCGCCATCGTGCCCCACCTCTGGGCCTGGCTCCACAGGGGAGCCACGGTGACCCGCGTCCGGGCGAGAAAATATCTAGGTCCTCGATTTGTACTTTTCATAAAGGTCTTTGAGCTGCTCTTTGTCTGATTCCTCACCTAGGACCTGTTTGTCTTGGGGGACCCTACCAGGGGGCATAGAAGCCCCCGGACAACATAGCTCCTAGGATCAGTGGGACACGCAAACCACAAAGGTGGCGGCTCAGAAAGCAGGTTATATAAACATAACTCCAAAACCAAACATGCAAGATGTCTAAACATGCCTGTAATATTGTATCAATGTGAGTTTTACTAGAATCGGTTGTTTTTTTAAGGCTTGCAAACACAAAAAGTTTTTTTTACTCAATATGACAGTAAGTTCTTAAAATGCTGAGATAATGTGAAAAAAAGCAATACAAATGTATTCCAACATAATTCCTAAACCAAACATGCAAAATGTCTAAAAATGCCTGTAATATTGAATCCATGTGAGTTTTACTAGAATCATTTGTTTTTGTAAGGTTTGCAAATACAAAAATTGAGTTTTATGACAGACACAAGTTAGTTTTTTTACTCATTATAACAGTATAGATGTCATACTATATATTAAAGTTATATAAACATAACTCGAAAACCAAACGTGCATTATGTCCAAAATTGCCTGTAATATTGTATAGATGTGAGTTTTACTAGAATCAGGTTTGCAAATACAAAAATTGGGTTTTATGACAGTATACTGTCACACTCAATATGACAGTATAACTGTCATACTAAATCCATCCATTTTCTTCCGCTTATCCGAGGTCGGGTTGCGGGGGCAGCAGCCTAAGCAGAGAGCCCAGACTTCCCTCTCCCCAGCCACTTTGTCCAGCTCTTCTCGGGGGATCCCGAGGCGTTCCCAGCTTTCCAATGTATCCTAGGTCTTCCCCATGGCCTCCTGCCGTTCGGACCTAGGGAGGCGTTCGGGTGGCATCCTGAGCAGATGCCCGAACCACCTCATCTCCCGCTGCTCCTCTCAATGTGGAGGAGCAGCGGCTTTACACTGAGTTCCTCCCAGATGACAGAGCTTCTCACCCTATCTCTAAGGGAGAGACCCACCACCCGGCGGAGGAAACTCATTTCGGCCGCTTGTACCCGTGACCTTGTCCTTTCGGTCATAACCCAAAGCTCATGACCATAGGTGAGGATGGGAACGTTGATCGACCGGTAAATTGAAAGCTTTTCCTTCTGGCTCAGCTCCTTCTTCACCACAACGGATCGATATAGCGTCCTCATTACTGAAGACGCCGCACCGATCCGCCTGTAGATCTCAAAATCCACTCTATCCTCACTCGTGAACAAGACTCCTAGGTACTTGAACTCCTTCACTTGGGGCAAGATCTCTTTCCCAACCTCGAGATGGCACTCCACCCTTTCCCGGGCGAGAACCATGGACTCGGACTTGGAGATGCTGATTCTCATCCCAGTCGCTTCACTGCGAACCGATCCAATGAAAGCTGAAGATCTTGGCCAGTTGAAGCCATCAGGACCACATCATCTGCAAAAAGCAGGGACCTAATCCTGCAGCCACCAAACCAGGCGCAGTCATGGCGTTGAGGGGATCCTCAAAGCCATGACTGCGCCTAGATATTCTGTCCATTAAAGTTATGAACAGAATCGGTGACAAAGGGCAGCCTTGGCGGAGTCCAACCCTCACTGGAAAGGGGTCCGACATACTGCCGGCAATGCGGACCAAGCTCTGACACTGATCATACAGGGAGACACCCGCCACAATCAGACATGCCGATACTCCATACTCTCTGAGCACTCCCCACAGGATTTACCGGGGGCCAAGGTCGAATGTCTTCTCCAAGTCCACAAAACTTATGTAGACTGGTTGGGCAAACTCCCATGCACACTCAAGGACCCTGCCGAGAGTATAGAGCTGGTCTACCGTTCCACGACCAGGACGAAAACCACACTGTTCGTCCTGGATCCGAGGTTCCTCCTCTCCATTACACATGAATAGACCTTACCGGGAAGGCTGAGGTGTGTGATCTACGATAGTTGGAACACACCCTCCGGTTCCCCTTCTTAAAGAGAGGAACCACCACCCCGGTCTGCCAATCCAGAGGTACCGCCCCTGATGTAGACGCAATGTTGAAGAGTCTTGTCAACCAAGACTGCCCCACAGCATCCACAGCCTTAAGGAACTCCGGACGGAGCTCATACCCCCGGGGCCTTGCCACCGAGGAGCTTTTTAACTACCTTGGCAACCTCAGCCCCAGAAATAGGAGAGCCCACCACAGACTTCCCAGGCACTGTTTCCTCATAGGAAGACGTGTTGGTGGGACTGAGGAGGTCTCGCTTGGCCTGTCGATATGCCCACTGCCTCTGGAGTCCCATGAGCCAAAAGGACCCGGTGGCTCTTTCTTCAGCTTGACAGCATCCCTCAGTGCTGGTGGATTACCGCCACGACAGGCACCAAACACCTTGCGGCCACACCTTCAATCAGCTGGCTCAACAAGAGAACATGGTCCACTCAGACTCAATGTCCAGCACCTCCCTCGTGACATGTTCAAAGTTCTTCCGGACATGTTCAAAGTTCTTCAGGAGACTCTGCTAGGTGTTCCCAGCAGACCCTTACAATGTGTTTGGGCCTGCCAGGTCTGACCGGCAACCTCCCCTACCATCGGAGCCAGCTCACCACCAGGTGGTGGTTGGTAGAAAGCTCTGCCCCTCTCTTCACCGAGTGTCCAAAACATGAGGCCGCAAATCCCATGACACAACTACAAAGTCAATCATGCGGCCGAGGGTGTCCTTGTGCCAAGTGCACATATGGACACCCTTATGTTTGAACATTGTGTTTGTTATGGACAATCCGTGACAAGCACAAAAGTCCAATAACAAAGCACCACTTGGGTTCAGATCCGGGTGGCCATTTTTCCCAATCACGACTCTCCAGGTTTCACTGTCGTTGCCAACATAGCGTTGAAGTCCACCAGCAGAACAAGGGAATTACCCGAGGGAGCACTCTCCAGTACTCCCTCAAGGGAATCCAAAAAGAGTTGGTACACTGAGCTGCTGTTTGGTGTGTAAACACAAACAACAGTCAGGACCCGTCACCCAACCCGAAGGCTGAAGGAAGCTACCATCTCGTCTATTGGGTTTAAAGTCCAACGTGCAGGCTTTGAGCCGGGGGGCAACAAGAATTGCCACCCCAGCCTCTCATTAGTTGCAACGCCAGTGTGGAATCTCTTCCACTCTGGCGTTGCAAGTAATGAAAGTTCAGCTCAGTCCAGCCCCTCTGAGAGAACAGGTTCCAGAGCCCTTGCTGTGAGTCCAACTATATCTAGCCGGGAACTTCTCCACCTCAAGCACCAGCTCAGGCTCCTTCCCTCCCAGCGAGGTGACGTTCCATGTCCCAAGAGCGAGCTTATGTAGCCGATAATCGGACCACCAAGTGCCCTGCCTTCGGCTGCCGCCCAGCTCACACTGCACCCTCTATGACCCAGCCCATGAGTGGTGAGCCCTGGAGGGGGGATCCACGTTGCCTCTTCGAGCTGAGCACGGCTGGGCCCCATGGGGACAGGCCCGTCAATCGCCATCGTGCCACACCTCTGGGCCTGGCTCCACAGGGGAGCCACGGTGACCTGCGTCCGGGCGAGAAAAAATCTAGGTCCTCAATTGTACTTTTAATAAAGGTCTTTGAGCTGCTCTTTGTCTGATCCCTCACCTAGGACCTGTTTGTCCTGGATCAGTGGGACACGCAAACCACAAAGGTGGCGGCTCAGAAAGCAGGTTATATAAATATAACTCCAAAACCAAACATGCAATATGTCTAAACATGCCTGTAATATTCTATCAATGTGACTTTTCCTAGAATCGGTTGTTTTTGTAAGGTTTGCAAATACAAAAATTAGGTTTTACTCACAATGACAAAATCACACTCAATATGACAGTTATTTAAACATAACTCATAAACCACACAAAAAAATGGCTAATAATGCCTGAAATAATGAATCATTGGGAGTTTTACTGAGTTTTATATTTTGCAAACACAAAAAGTAGTTTTTACTTGACTGTAATGTTCTTAGAACCCTGAGATAATGGGAAAAAAGCAATAAAAATGTTTTTAAACCTAACTCCTAAACAACACATGCAAAATGGCTAATAATGCCTAGGGAGACATGTAACGTTGTTAGTTTAAAAAAAATGATCTTTTGTAAAGATATCAAAGACACAAGCTAGTTTTTTTTTATTCAATATGACAGTATAACAGTCATACTAAATATGAAAGTTATATAAACATAACTCCAAAACCAAACATGTGTCATGTCTAAAAATTCCTGTAATAATGTATTAATGTGAGTTTGTAAGGTTTGCAAAAACAAAAAGTAGTTTTTTACTCAATATGAAAGTAATGATCTTAGAATCCTGAGATAATGCGAAAAAAGCAATAAAAATGTATTCAAACATAACTCCTAAACAACCCAGGCAAAATGGGTAATAATGTCTGGAGACATGCATCTTTGTTAGTTTTACTAGAAATGTATTTTTTGTAAAGTTTGCAAAGACACAAGCTAGTTGTTTTTATTCAATAAGACAGTATAACTGTCATGCTACATATGAAAGTTATATAAACATAACTCCAGAACCAAACGTGTGTCATGTCTAAAATTGCCTATAATAATGTATTTATGTGAGTTTGTAAGGTTTGCAAAAACAAAAAGTAGTTTTTTCCTCAATATGAAAGTAAGGATTTTAGAATCCTGAGATAATGCGAAAAAAGCAATAAAAATGTATTTAAACATAATTCCTAAACAACCCATGCAAAATGGCTAATAATGCCTGGAGACATGCATCTTTGTTAGTTTTACTAGAAAAATTATCTTTTGTAAAGTTTGCAAAGACACAAGCTAGTTTTTTTTTATTCAATATGACAGTATAACAGTCATACTAAATATAAAAGTTATATAAACATAACTCCAAAACCAAACATGTGTCATGTCTAAAAATGTCTGTGATAATGTATTTATGTGAGTTTGTAAGGTTTGCAAAAACAAAAAGTAGTTTTTTACTCAATATGAAAGTAATGATCTTAGAATCCTGAGATAATGCAAAAAAAGCAATAAAAATGTATTTAAACATAATTCCTAAACAACCCATGCAAAATGGGTAATAATGCCTGGAGACATGTATCTTTGTTAGTTTTACTAGAAAAATGATCTTTTGTAAAGTTTGCAAAGACACAAGCTAGTTTTTTTTAATTCAATATGACAGTATAACAGTCATACTAAATATGAAAGTTATATAAACATAACTCCAAAACCAAACATGTGTCATGTCTAAATATGCCTGTAATAATGTATTAATGTGAGTTTGTAAGGTATGCAAAAACAAAGAGTAGTTTTTTACTCAATATGAAAGTAATGATCTTAAAATCCTGAGATAATGCGAAAAAAGCAATAAAAATGTCTTTAAACATAATTCCTTAACAACCCATGCAAAATGGGTAATAATGCCTGGAGACATGTATCTTGTTAGTTTTACTAGAAAAATTATCTTTTGTAAAGTTTGCAAAGACAAGCTAGTTTTTTTTTATGCAATATGACAGTATAACAGTCATACTAAATATGAAAGTTATATAAACATAACTCCAAAACCAAACATGTGTCATGTCTAAAAATGCCTGTAATAATGTATTAATGTGAGTATTAATGTGAGTTTGTAAGGTTTGCAAAAACAAAAAGTAGTTTTTTACTCAATATGAAAGTAATGATCTTAAAATCCTGAGATAATGCGAAAAAAGCAATAAAAATGTATTTAAACATAATTCCTAAACAACCCATGCAAAATGGCTAATAATGCCTGGAGACATGTATCTTTGTTAGTTTTACTAGAAAAATGATCTTTTGTAAAGTTTGCAAAGACACAAGCTAGTTTTTTTTATTCAATATGACAATATAACAGTCATATTAAATATAAAAGTTATATAAACATAACTTCAAAACCACACATGTGTCATGTCTAAAAATGTCTGTAATAATGTATTTATGTGAGTTTGTAAGGTTTGCAAAAACAAAAAGTAGTTTTTTACTCAATATGAAAGTAATGATCTTGGAATCCTGAGATAATGCGAAAAAAGCAATAAAAATGTATTTAAACATAACTCCTAAACAACCCAGGCAAAATGGGTAATAATGCCTGGAGACATGTATCTTTGTTAGTTTTACAAGGAAATGTATATTTTGTAAAGTTTGCAAAGACACAAGCTAGTTGTTTTTATTCAATAAGACAGTATAACAGTCATACTAAATATGAAAGTTATATAAACATAACTCCAGAACCAAACGTGTGTCATGTCTAAAATTGCCTATAATAATGTATTTATGTGAGTTTGTAAGGTTTGCAAAAACAAAAAGTAGTTTTTTACTCAATATGAAAGTAATGATCTAAGAATCCTGAGATAATGCGAAAAAAGCAATAAAAATGTCTTTAAACATAATTCCTAAATAACCCATGCAAAATGGCTAATAATGCCTGGAGACATGTATCTTTGTTAGTTTTACCAGAAAAATGATCTTTTGTAAAGTTTGCAAAGACACAAGCTAGTTTTTTTTTATTCAATATGACAGTATAACAATCATACTAAATATGAAAGTTATATAAACATAACTCCAAAACCAAACATGTGTCATGTCTAAAAATGCCTGTAATAATGTATTTATGTGAGTTTGTAAGGTTTGCAAAAACAAAAAGTAGTTTTTTACTCAATATGAAAGTAATGATCTTAGAATCCTGAGATAATGCAAAAAAAGCAATACAAATGTATTTAAACATAATTCCTAAACAACCCATGCAAAATGGGTAATAATGCCTGGACACATGTATCTTTGTTAGTTTTACTAGTAAAATGATGTTTTGTAAAGTTTGCAAAGACACAAGCTAGTTTTTTAAAATTAAATATGACAGTATAACAGTCCTACTAAATATGAAAGTTATCAAAACATAACTCTAAAACCAAACATGTGTTATGTCTAAAAATGCCTGTAATAATTTATTTATGTGAGTTTGTAAGGTTTGCAAAAAAAAAAGTAGTTTTTTCCTCAATATGAAAGTAAGGATTTTAGAATCCTGAGATAATGCGAAAAAAAGCAATAAAAATGTATTAAAACATAATTCCTAAACAACCCATGCAAAATGGGTAATAATGCCTGGAGACATGTATCTTTGTTAGTTTTACTAGAAAAATGATCTTTTGTAAAGTTTGCAAAGACACAAGCTAGTTTTTTCTTATTCAATATGACAGTATAACAGTCATACTAAATATAAAAGTTATATAAACATAACTCCAAAACCAAACATGTGTCATGTCTAAAAAATGTCTGTAATAATGTATTTATGTGAGTTTGTAAGGTTTGCAAAAACAAAAAGTAGTTTTTTACTCAATATGAAAGTAATGATCTAAGAATCCTGAGATAATGCGAAAAAAGCAATAAAAATTTATTTAAACATAACTCCTAAACAACCCAGGCAAAATGGGTAATAATGCCTGGAGACATGTATCTTTGTTAGTTTTACTAGGAAATGTATATTTTGTAAAGTTTGCAAAGACACAAGCTAGTTGTTTTTATTCAAATAGACAGTATAACAGTCATACTAAATATGAAAGTTATATAAACATAACTCCAGAACCAAACGTGTGTCATGTCTAAAATTGCCTATAATAATGTATTTATGTGAGTTTGTAAGGTTTGCAAAAACAAAAAGTAGTTTTTTCCTCAATATGAAAGTAAGGATTTTAGAATCCTAAATAATGCGAAAAAAGCAATAAAAATGTATTTAAACATAATTCCTAAACAACCCATGCAAAATGGGTAATAATAACTGGAGACATGTATCTTTGTTAGTTTTACTAGAAAAATGATCTTTTGTAAAGTTTGCAAAGACACAAGCTAGTTTTTTTTATTCAATATGACAGTATAACAGTCATACTAAATATAAAAGTTATATAAACATAACTCCAGAACCAAACGTGTGTCATGTCTAAAATTGCTTATAATAATGTATTCATGTGGGTTTGTAAGGTTCGCAAAAACAAAAAGTAGTGTTTTCCTCAATATGAAAGTAATGATCTTAGATTCCTGAGATAATGCGAAAAAAGCAATACAAATGTATTCAAACACAATTTTTAAACCAAACATGTAAATTGTCTAAAAATGCCTGTAATATTGAATTTATGTAAGTTTTACTAGAATCAATTGTTTTTGTAAGGTTTGCAAATACAAAAATTAGGTTTTACACATAATGACATTATAACTTTAACACTCAATATGAAAGTTATTTAATTATAACTCCTAAATACACATGAAACATGTCTAATAGCGTGAAAAAAATTATCTTTGTGAGTGTTGCTAGAAACATTTTCTTTTGTAAGGTTTGCAAAGACACAAGTTAGATTTTTTTAACTCAATATGACAGTATAACGCCACACTCAATATGACAGTTATTTAAACATAACTCCTAAACCACACCTGAAAAATGGCTAATAATGCCTGAAATAATGCATCTTTGGGAGTTTTACTGGAAACATATGCTTTTTTTAAGGCTTGCAAACACAAAAATTATTTGTATTGTATTATGTATTACAACATAATTCCTAAACCAAACATGCAAAATGTCTGAAAATGCCTGTAATATTGAATCCATGTGAGTTTTATTTGAATCAGTTGTATGGTTTGCTAATACAAAAATTGGGTTTTATGACGAACACAAGTTCGTTTTTTTACACAATATAACAGTTTAGCTGTCATACTATATATGAAAGTTATATAAACATAACTCCAAAACCAAACCATTATGTCCAAAACTGCCTGTAATATTGTATATATGTGAGTTTTACTAGAATCAGGGTTGCAAATACAAAAATTGGGTTTTATGACAGTATACTGTCACACTCAATATGACAGTTATTTAAACATAACTCAAACAACACATGCAAAATAGCTAATAATGCCTGGAGCATGTATCTTAGTTAGTTTTACTAGAAAAATGGTATTTTGTAAGGTTTGCAAAGACACAAGTTAGTTGTTGTTTTTATTCAATATGACAGTATAACTGTCATACTAAATATGAAAGTTATATAAACATAACTCTAAAACCAAACATGCATTGTGTCTAAAAATGCCTGTAATATTGTATCTGTGTGAGATTAACTAGATTTAGTTGTTTTTGTAAGGTTTGCAAATACAAAATAAGGGTTTTACTCACTATGACAGTTTACTGTCACACTCAATCTGACAGTTATTTATTTAAACATAACTCCTAAACCACACATGCAAAATGGCTAATAATGCCTGGAGATATGTATCTTTGTGAGTTTTACTAGAAACATTATATTGTGTAAGGTTTAGTTAGTTTTTGTACTCAATCTGACAGTATAACTGTCATTCTAAATCCATCCATTTTCTTCCGCTTATCCAAGGTCGGGTTGCGGGGGCAGCAGCCTGAGCAGAAAATCCCAGACTTCCCTCTCCCCAGCCACTTCGTCCAGCTCTTCTCGGGGTATTCCGAGGCGTTCCCAGGCCAGCCGGGGACATAGTCTTTCCAATGTGTCCTAGGTCTTCCCCGTGGCCTCCTGCCACACCTCCCTAGAGGCGTTCGGGTGGCATCCTGAGCAGATGCCCGAACCACCTCATGGCTCCTCTCAATGTGGAGGAGCAGCGGCTTTACTTTGAGTTCCTCCCGGATGACAGAGCTTCTCACCCTGTCTCTAAGGGAGAGACCCACCACCCGGCAGAGGAAACGCATTTCGGCCGCTTGTCCTTTCGGTCATAACCCAAAGCTGGGAACGTAGATCGACGGTAAATTGAGAGCTTTTCCTTCTGGCTCAGCTCCTTCTTCACCACAACGGATCGATATAGCGTCCTCAATACTGAAGACGCCGCACCAAACCGCCTGTGGATCTCTCGATCCACTCTATCCTCACTCGTGAACAAGACTCCTAGGTACTTGAACTCCTCCACTTGGGGCAAGATCTCCTCCCCAACCTGGAGATGGCACTCGACCCTTTCCTGCGCGAGAACCATGGACTTGGACTTGGAGGTGCTGATTCTCATCCCAGTCGCTTCACACTCAAGGACCCTGCCGAGAGTATAGACCTGGTCTACCGTTCCACGACCAGGACGAAAACCACACTGTTCGTCCTGGATCCGAGTTTCCTCCTCTCCAGTACACATGAATAGACCTTACCGGGAAGGCTGAGGAGTGTGTTTCACGATAGTTGGAACACACCCTCCGGTTCCCCTTCTTAAAGAGAGGAACCACCACCCCGGTGTGCCAATCCAGAGGTACCACCCCCAATGTTCACGCGATGTTGCAGAGTCTTGTCAACCAAGACAGCCCCACAGTATCCAGAGCCTTAAGGAACTCATCCACCACCGGGGCCTTGCCACAGAGGAGCTTTTTAACTACCTAGGCAACCTAAGCCCCAGAAATAGGAGAGTCCACCACAGATTCCCCAGGCACTGCTTGGCCTGTCGGTATGCGCGCTGCCTCTGGAGAACCATGGACTTGGACTTGGAGGTGCTGATTCTCATCCCAGTCGCTTCACACTCAAGGACCCTGCCGAGAGTATAGACCTGGTCTACCGTTCCACGACCAGGACGAAAACCACACTGTTCGTCCTGGATCCGAGTTTCCTCCTCTCCATATCACATGAATAGACCTTACCGGGAAGGCTGAGGAGTGTGTTTCACGATAGTTGGAACACACCCTCCGGTTCCCCTTCTTAAAGAGAGGAACCACCACCCCGGTGTGCCAATCCAGAGGTACCACCCCCAATGTTCACGCGATGTTGCAGAGTCTTGTCAACCAAGACAGCCCCACAGTATCCAGAGCCTTAAGGAACTCATCCACCACCGGGGCCTTGCCACAGAGGAGCTTTTTAACTACCTAGGCAACCTAATCCCCAGAAATAGGAGAGTCCACCACAGATTCCCCAGGCACTGCTTGGCCTGTCGGTATGCCCGCTGCCTCTGGAGTCCCATGAGCCAAAAGGACCCGATAGGCTCTTTCTTCAGCTTGACGGCATCCCTCACTGCTGGTGGCCACCAGCGAGTTCTAGGATTACCGCCACGACAGGCACCAAACACCTTGCGGCCACAGCTCCAATCAGCAGGCTCGACAAGAGAGGCACGGAACATGGTCCACTCAGACTCAATGTCCAGCACCTCCCTCGTGACATGTTCAAAGTTCTTCCTTATGTTTGAACATTGTGTTTGTTATGGACAATCCGTGACGAGCACAAAAGTCCAATAACAAAGCACCACTTGGGTTCAGATCCGGGTGGCCATTTTTCCCAATCACGACTCTCCAGGTTTCACTGTCCTTGCCAACATGAGCATTGAAGTCCCCCAACAGAACAAGGGAATCACCCGAGGGAGCACTCTCCAGTACTCCCTCAAGGGAATCCAAAAAGAGTGGGTACTCTGAGCTGCTGTTTGGTGCGTAAACACAAACAACAGTCAGGACCCGTCACCCAACCCGAAGGCGGAGGGAAGCTACCATCTCGTCTACTGGGTTAAAGTCCAACGTGCAGGCTTTGAGCAACAACAATTGCCACCCCAGCCTCTCATTGCTTGCAACGCCAGAGTGGAAGAGAGTCCAGCCCCTCTTGAGAGAACAGGTTCCAGAGCCCTTGCTGTGCGTCGAAGTGAGTCCAACTATATCTACCCGGAACTTCTTCACCTCGCGCACCAGCTCAGGCTCTTTCCCTCCCAGCGAGGTGACGTTCCACGTCCCAAGAGCGAGCTTATGTAGCCGATAATCGGACTGCCAAGTGCCCTGCCTTCGGCTGCCGCCCAGTTCACACTGCATCCGACCTCTATGACCTCAATGGTCCCATGAGTGGTGAGCCCATTGGAGGGTTGACCCACGTTGCCTCTTCGAAATGAGCCCGGCAGGGCCCCATGGAGACAGGCCCGGCCACCAGTCGCTCGCCATCGTGCCCCACCTCTGCGCCTGGCTCCACAGGGGAGCCACGGTGACCTGCGCCTGGGCGAGAAAAAATCTAGGTCCTCGATTTGTACTTTTCATAAAAGTCTTTGAGCTGCTCTTTGTCTGATCCCTCACCTAGGACCTTTTCTCAGGGGATCCCGAGGCGTTCCCAGGCCAGCCGGGAGACATAGTGTTCCCAATTTGTCCTGGGTCTTCCCCGTGGCCTCCAGGATGACAGAGCTTCACCTTCACCAGGGGTGTCAAACTCAAATACAGAGTGGGCCAAAGTTTAAAACTGAACAAAGCCGCGGGCCAAGGTTGAACAAATTAACCTTTTAATAGGGACCCAAACACGTTTTGCATTGAATATTGAACAAGCAAGGCTTATATAACTTTATAGTGACATGCAAAATGGAGTTTCAAATAATAATAATAATAATTAAAAAATATCAATTGCATATCAAATATAATTTAAATAAAAATTGAATGCCTCTTTTCTATTTGCAGCCTTCTGAGGTAAATATCAACATTAACTTTATCCACAGGCTAATAAATTTGAAAATAAAATAACAATGAATAAAACAACCATTCAGGACTTTAAACTGCTCAGTTTGCAACACACTGATCTAATTTGATGTGCCCAAGCCAGATACCTGCCATCTTTTTTTAGATGCTAGTTCTTTAATGTCGGGGCTCAGGCTTTGAGCTGAGGCAACTTTCATTATCGAACAAGATGTTCAACGGTCATATCTCGTACACCCAATTCTAACATCATTCAGACCCAGTCACAAGATATGTGCAGCTACAGCACGCATACACAAATGAATGCAACGCATACTTCATCAACAGCGATACAGGTTACACTGAGGGTGTCAGTATAAAAAACTTTAACACTGTTAGAAATATACGCCACACTGTGAACCCACACCAAACAAAAATAAGAAACACTTTTCGGGAGAACATCCGCACCGTAACGCAACATAAACACAAAAGAACAAATACCCAGAATCTTTTGCAGCACTAACTCTTTCGGGACGCTACAAAATACACCCCCGCTACCACCAAACCTCCCCCCCCCCACACACACACACCTTGTAGCGTCTCGGAAGATTTAGTGCTACAAAGGGTTCTGGGTATTTGTTGTGTTGTGTTTATGTTGTGTTACGGTGCGGATGTTCTCCCGAAATGTGTTTGTCATCCTTGTTTGGTGTGGATTCACAGTGTGGCGTATATTTCTAAAAGTGTTAAAGTTTTTTATTTGGCTACCGTCAGTGTAACCTGTATCGCTGTTGATGAAGTATGCGTTGCATTCAATTGTGTGTGGGTGCAGAAGCTGCACTGACATGAAACTGGGCTGGCACTCGTTTGACTAGCTGGAAAAAAAAAAAAAATTCGGGAGGAGTGCTGGAGTCACTCCCGGGAGGGTTGGCAAGTATTAGAAGTAGCGGCACTGCCGCAATGTATAATCGAAGGTCCAGCTTTAGTGTTAATTTGATATTGCCTCAAGGGCCAAGTCAAATTACACGTTGGGCCAAATTTGGCCCACGGGCCAAAGTTTGACACCCATGACCTTCACTGTAAAAAATTACTGTAAAAATAAAAAATTAAATTACAGTTATATACTCCATCCATCCATCCATGTTCTACCGCTTATTCCCTTCGGGGTCGCTGGAGCCTATCTCAGCTACAATCGGGCGGAAGGCGGGGTACACCCTGGACAAGTCGCCACCTCATCGCAGGGCCAACACAGATAGATAGACAACATTCACACTCACATTCACACACTAGGGCCAATTTAGTGTTGCCAATCAACCTATCATGTTCTTCTTAAATGCAGTTAAGTACTGTAAATTTTGTTGCATTTTTCAAAAAATATCGACCAGCAGTAAGTTACTGTAAAACCTACAGTGTAATTCAGTATTTTTCAGACTTGTTTCTTGGGTCCGCCCACAATTCGTCCAACCGAGCTTCATTTCACCTGGCCTGCTAAATCTGCTAAATTTCACCACCTGCTAAATCCATCCTACTGCATCGTGTGTTTTTGATAACAAGGTAAGAGTCACTTGTACCTTGATGTGTCATTTTCTGTTTGAATTACTTTATATATATATTTATAAAGTCCGAAATGTCAGCATCACAGACACTATCGTTGACCACGCGCATGTACCGCCGCATGCTAGCTAGCTAAGTTTTCTTCTTTTTTGTCATAGTCATCATAAAAGATGATAACTTGCAACATATGTGCTACGACTTGCAGCAATGTATTTGCGTATGTTAGACACATGCGAAGTCATAGTTGTATGCCTAATGCATCGTTTAAGTGTGCTTTCCCTAAATGCACAAGAGTTTTTTCCAACTTCTCAGCCTTCAAAACTCACAGCCGTCGTCATAAATATGGCAAGAGTAGGACTGATATGTATAGCGCAGAAGGTTTACCTTGTAATATTGTCTCATGTAGCGCGAAGTGCGATGATATACGGGCCTTTCTCCTGCATTTGAAAAGTCATATTACCGAAGGTAGGACAGTTACGTGCCCCTTCAGTCAATGTAAAAAAAGATTTACAGTTAAGTCTACTTTCACATCGCACGTGTCAAGGAAGCACTACGGCTACACTGAACGAAGTTTGACTTGCTCAACAGCAAATCCAAGCAGCTCTTGTGTTATTAACACTGATGATGACTATTGTGATATGCAACTTGAGAATTCAGGATATTCCTGTTATGAAGACATGGAGGTCTACTTGCATTAAAAAAATGTTCACAGCACTGAAAAAAGGTTGAGAACCACTGCCTTAGGACAGTGGTTCTCAACCTTTTTTCAGTGATGTACCCCTGTGAACATTTTTTAAATTCAAGTACCCCCTAATCAGAGCAAAGCATTTTTGGTTGAAAAAAAGAGATAAAGAAGTAAAATACAGCACTATGTCATCTGTTTCTGATTTATTAAATTGTATAACAGTGCAAAATATTGCTCATTTGTTGTGGTCTTTCTTGAACTATTTGGAAAAAAAGATGTAAAAATAACTAAAAACTTGTTGAAAAATAAACAAGTGATTCAATTATAAATAAATATTTTTACACATAGAAGTAATCAACTTAAAGTGCCCTCTTTGGGGATTGCAATAGAGATCCATCTGGATTCATGAACTTCATTCTCAACATTTCTTCACAAAAAAAGAAATCTTTAACATCAATATTTATGGAACATGTCCACTACGCTTTAACCAAGCCTCCATTGTTTTCTACATGGATAGTTGATTGACAGTTGGTGCCATGTGGCACCGCCAGGTAGGGTCAAACCATCATGGCATGGGGGAAACTCTGGCTTTATGGTAATGAATGGAATAGCCTACTTGATTAGTTGTTCAGTTTATGAACTTACATTCATATTTTGTCGAAGTATTATTCAATAAATATATTTATAAAGGATTTTTGAATTGTTGCTATTTTTAGAATATTAAAATAAAATCTCACGTACCCCTTGGCATACCTTCAAGTACCCCCAGGAGTACGCGTACCCCCATTTGAGAACCACTGCCTTAGGAGACTAGATGTAAACAGAGGAAAGAGAGAGCGAGTGAGGTGGCCATTCCAAATACTTTTAAAATGCTACCCATATTGGATACTGTTTAGGAACATAAACTGCATTTCTTGACTGTACCAGTTGCTGGTGACAAAGTCACAATAAAACGTTGGATGATCAGCATGGAAGGTGATGTCATCTGCAAAGGCGTCCAACCTAGCTTAATCTCAGGGCTTGCTGCCCTTCTTGCCACCTACTATGTGTTCAACTTGGAATACCAAGAGGAAGGTCCTCGGACATTGGAATTTGTTCAAAGGTAAATCCTCTTGATACTGTTAAAATACTGTTAGGATATTTTATTTTATATTTCTCACCTCTGTTCAGGAATTTGACTTGTCATTTCCCCAATTGTGTGCCTTAAATCAATGACTCTTCTGTTCCTTTGTGGACCTTCTTATTAGGGACCGAAGCACCAGTTTGACTCTAGGATACAGAGAAGGTAGGTAATGTGCAGGTAAAGATATGTTGACTGGGTCAAAGAAGGAAGCACCTGTTTGACCCCAGGATGCAGAAAAAGTAGATAATTTGCAGGTAAAGACATGTTGACTGGATGATGGCAGGAAGCACCAGCTTGACCCGAGAATGCAGAGCAAGTAGGTAATGTGCGGGTGAAGATATGTTGAATGGGTAAAGGCAGGAAGCACCAGTGTGACCCCACTATGCAGGGAAGGTAGGTAATGTGCGGGTGAAGGTATGTTGAATGGGTGAAAGAAGGAAGCGCAGGTGTGGTCGAGGCCATGCAGACAAGGTAGGTATGTGCAGGTGAAGATATGTTGTATGGTGAAAGAAAGAAGCACCAGTGTGACCCAAGGATGCAGGGAAGGTAGGTAATGTGCAGGAAAAGATATGTTGAATGGGTGAAGGCAGGAAACACCAGCTAGACGCCAGGATACAGAGAAGGTAGGTAATGTGCAGGTAAAGATATGTTGAATGAGTAAAGGCAGGAAACACCAGCTTGACTCCAGGATATAGAGAAGGTAGGTAATGTGCAGGTAAAGATATGTTGAATGGGTAAAGGTAGAAAGCACCAGCGTGACCACACTATGCAGAGAAGGTAGGTAATGTGCAGGTAAAGATATGTTGAATGGGTAAAGGCAAGAAGCACCAGTGTGACCCCAGGATGCAGAGAAGATAGGTAATGAGCAGGTAACGATATGTTAAATGGGTGAAAGCAGGAAACATCAGCGTAAATACACGGTCCCGTAGATGGAGAGAAAACATGAATAGAGAGAGGGGTTGGGGAGGCTTTAGCATTGTCTTCCTCTCTGAATTTGTCTTAATGGGTTTTAGAGCATTCACTCATCTACAGCTGTGGTTATGGTATAGGCTCACATATATCCTAAAATTGATATTAATATTTGTGCAGTGCATATTCCTAAATAACAATGTGAGGGGGGTTCTGTATCGACTACAAGTAATCTTCAATCACAACAGAATATCTAATATGCTTTCTCTCTTTTTTAGGCGATTCATTGGCGTTAACCCTGAGAGGGGAACAAAGGCTAGCCAGGGAAAGGTGGTGTCCAAGAAGACCGGGAAGCTGGTCCAGAAAAAGGCAGCAACTGTAAATCCTCACGTAGCCACCCTTATAAAACATCTCACAGACTTTGAGTGGGGCTTTATGTAGCCGACAACTAAACACTGGACTCGTGTTCAGTGTTTTGTCTCCAGTTAGAAATTAAGTGGACATGTTATACATGTTAAAATGCTTTACTGAAAATAAGAAGAATGCACTAAATGTACATTGAATGTATTTGATGCACTTTAAAATAATTGGTTAATAAAAACATAATCTTGCAAGGCCATTTCTCCAGTAATTTTTATGCCAGCAGATTGCAGGGGTTTTGATTTTGAAAAATTAAAAGTTCAACTCATTAACTTCTAGTGGCATTATACTGTAAAGCTCAGTCTATAGTGCTCACAATTATTTTACTGTAATTAACTGTTAATGGATATTACAGTAGATACACTAAAATAACAGTGTAATGCCGCTAAACAGATGACAGTATTATGCTGTGAAGCGTATATTTGATACAGCACAGTACTGTGATACTTTTTACAGTAATAAACTGTAGTGATAAATCACAGTATGTGTGCTGTAGAAAAACAGTTTTATAATGGAACCATTAGCTGCCAGTAGGTTACTGTAATTAAACGGTGAAAATTCTTACAGTAAGGGAGAGACCCGCCACCCAGCGGAGAAAACTCATTTCGGCCGCCAGCCTGTGCATCTCACGATCCACTCTTCCCTCACTCATGAACAAGACTCCAGGTACTTGAACTCATCCACTTGGGGCAAGATCTCCTGCCCAACCTCGAAATGGCACTCCATCCTTTCCCGGGCGAGAACCTCGGACTTGGAGGTGCTGATTCTCATCCCAGTCGCTTCACACTCGGCTGCGAACCAATCCAATGAGAGCTGAAGATCCTGGCCAGTTAAAGCCATAAGGACCACATCATCTGCAAAAAGGAGAGACCTAATCCTGCAGCCACCAAACCGGATCCCCTCAACGCCATGACTGCGCCTAGAAATTCTGTCCATAAAATTTATGAACACATTTGGTGACAAAGGGCAGCCAACTTATTGCTGGCAATGCGGACCAAGCTCTGACACTGATCATACAGGGAGCGACCCGCCACAATCAGACATGCCGATACCCCATACTATCTGAGCACTCCCCACAGGACTTCCCGGGGTGGCCACGGTCGAATGTCTTCTCCAAGTCCACAAAGCACATGTAGACTGGTTGGACAAACTCCCATGCACACTCAAGGACCCTGCCGAGAGTATAGAGCTGGTCTACCGTTCCACGACCAGGACGAAAACCACACTGTTCGTCCTGGATCCGAGGTTCCTCCTCTCCAGTACACATGAATAGACCTTACCGGGAAGGCTGAGGAGTGTGATCTACGATAGTTGATCCGGTTCCCCTTCTTAAAGAGAGGAACCACCACCCCGGTCTGCCAATCCAGAGGTACCGCCCCTGATGTCCACGCGATGTTGCAGAGTCTTGTCAACTAAAACAGCCCCACAGCATCCAGAGCCTTAAGGAACTCCGGATGGAGCTCATCCACCACCGGGGCCTTGCCACCGAGGAGCTTTTAAAACTACCGTGGCAACCTCAGCCCCAGAAATAGGAGAGCCCACCACAGATTCCCCAGGCACTGCTTGGCCTGTCGGTATGCCCGCTGCCTCTGGAGTCCCATGAGCCAAAAGGACCAGATAAGCTCTTTCTTCAGCTTGACGGCATCCCGCACTGCTGGTGGCCACCAGCGGGTTCTAGGATTACCGCCACGACAGGCACCAAACACCTTGCGGCCACAGCTCCAATCAGCTGGCTTGACAAGAGAGGCACGGAACATGATCCATTCAGACTCAATGTCCAGCACCTCCTTTGTGACATGTTCAAAGTTCCTCCGGAGGTAGAAAAAGAAACTCTCTCTGACAGGAGACTGCTAGGCATTCCCAAAAGACTCTCACAATGCGTTTGGGCCTGCCAGGTCTGTCCGGGATCCTACCCCACCATCGGAGCCAGCTCACCAGGTGGTGATCGGTAGAAAGCTCGCCCCTCTCTTCACCCGAGTGTCCAAAACATGAGGCCGCAAATCCCATGACACAACTACAAAGTCAATAATGGAACTGCGGCCGAGGGTGTCCTGGTGCCAAGTGCACATATGGACACCCTTATGTTTGAACATTGTGTTTGTTATGGACAATCCGTGACGAGCACAAAAGTCCAATAATAAAGCACCACTTGGGTTCAGATCCGGGTGGCCATTTTTCCCAATCACGACTCTCCAGGTTTCAAAGTCGTTGCCAACATGAGCGTTGAAGACCCCCAGCAGAACAAAGGAATCACCCGAGGGAGCACTCTCAAGGGAATCCAAAAAGAGTGGGTAGTCTGAGCTGCTGTTTGGTGCGTAAACACCAACAACAGTCAGGACCCGTCACCCAACCCGAAAGTGGAGGGAAGTTACCATCTCGTCTTCTGGGTTAAGTCCAACGTGCAGGCTTTGAGCCGGGGGGCAACAAGAATTGCCAACCCAGCCTCTCATTACTTGCAACGCCAGAGTGGAAGAGAGTCCAACCCCTCTTGAGAGAACAGGTTCCAGAGCCCTTGCTGTGCGTCGAAGTGAGTCCAGCTTTATCTAGCCGGGAACTTCTCCACCTCGCGAGGTGACGTTCCACGTCCCAAGAGCGAGCTTATGTAGCCGATAATCGGACCGCCAAGTGCCCTGCCTTCGGCTTCCGCCCAGCTAACACTGCACCCGACCTCTATGACCCAGCCCATGAGTGGTGAGCCTATTGCAGGAGGGACCCACGTTGCCTCTTCGAGCTGGGCCCCATGGGCACCAGTCGCTCGCCATCGTGCCCCACCTCTGGGCCTGGCTCCACAGGGGAGCCACGGTGACCCGCGTCCGGGCGAGAAAATATCTAGGTCCTCGATTTGTACTTTTCATAAAGGTCTTTGAGCTGCTCTTTGTCTGATTCCTCACCTAGGACCTGTTTGTCTTGGGGGACCCTACCAGGGGGCATAGAAGCTCCTAGGATCAGTGGGACACGCAAACCACAAAGGTGGCGGCTCAGAAAGCAGGTTATATAAACATAACTCCAAAACCAAACATGCAAGATGTCTAAACATGCCTGTAATATTGTATCAATGTGAGTTTTACTAGAATCGCTTGTTTTTTTAAGGCTTGCAAACACAAAAAGTTTTTTTTACTCAATATGACAGTAAGTTCTTAAAATGCTGAGATAATGTGAAAAAAAGCAATACAAATGTATTCCAACATAATTCCTAAACCAAACATGCAAAATGTCTAAAAATGCCTGTAATATTGAATCCATGTGAGTTTTACTAGAATGATTTGTTTTTGTAAGGTTTGCAAATACAAAAATTGAGTTTTATGACAGACACAAGTTAGTTTTTTTACTCATTATAACAGTATAGATGTCATACTATATATTAAAGTTATATAAACATAACTCCAAAACCAAACGTGCATTATGTCCAAAATTGCCTGTAATATTGTATAGATGTGAGTTTTACTAGAATCAGGTTTGCAAATACAAAAATTGGGTTTTATGACAGTATACTGTCACACTCAATATGACAGTATAACTGTCATACTAAATCCATCCATTTTCTTCCGCTTATCCGAGGTCGGGTTGCGGGGGCAGCAGCCTAAGCAGAGAGCCCAGACTTCCCTCTCCCCAGCCACTTCGTCCAGCTCTTCTCGGGGGATCCCGAGGCGTTCCCAGGCCATAGTCTTTCCAATGTATCCTAGGTCTTCCCCATGGCCTCCTGCCGTTCGGACCTAGGGAGGCGTTCGGGTGGCATCCTGAGCAGATGCCCGAACCACCTCATCTGGCTCCTCTTAATGTGGAGGAGCAGCGGCTTTACACTGAGTTCCTCCCAGATGACAGAGCTTCTCACCCTATCTCTAAGGGAGAGACCCACCACCCGGCGGAGGAAACTAATTTCGGCCGCTTGTACCCGTGACCTTGTCCTTTCGGTCATAACCCAAAGCTCATGACCATAGGTGAGGATGGGAACGTTGATCGACCGGTAAATTGAAAGCTTTTCCTTCTGGCTCAGCTCCTTCTTCACCACAACGGATCGATATAGCGTCCTCATTACTGAAGACGCCGCACCGATCCGCCTGTAGATCTCAAAATCCACTCTATCCTCACTCGTGAACAAGACTCCTAGGAACTTGAACTCCTTCACTTGGGGCAAGATCTCTTTCCCAACCTCGAGATGGCACTCCACCCTTTCCCGGGCGAGAACCATGGACTCGGACTCGGAGGTGCTGATTCTCATCCCAGTCGCTTCACTGCGAACCGATCCAATGAAAGCTGAAGATCTTGGCCAGTTGAAGCCATCAGGACCACATCATCTGCAAAAAGCAGTGACCTAATCCTGCAGCCACCAAACCAGGCGCAGTCATGGCGTTGAGGGGATCCTCAAAGCCATGACTGCGCCTAGATATTCTGTCCATTAAAGTTATGAACAGAATCGGTGACAAAGGGCAGCCTTGGCGGAGTCCAACCCTCACTGGAAAGGGGTCCGACATACTGCCGGCAATGCGGACCAAGCTCTGACACTGATCATACAGGGAGACATCCGCCACAATCAGACATGCCGATACTCCATACTCTCTGAGCACTCCCCACAGGATTTACCGGGGACCAAGGTCGAATGTCTTCTCCAAGTCCACAAAACTTATGTAGACTGGTTGGGCAAACTCCCATGCACACTCAAGGACCCTGCCGAGAGTATAGAGCTGGTCTACCGTTCCACGACCAGGACGAAAACCACACTGTTCGTCCTGGATCCGAGGTTCCTCCTCTCCATTACACATGAATAGACCTTACCGGGAAGGCTGAAGAGTGTGATCTACGATAGTTGGAACACACCCTCCGGTTCCCCTTCTTAAAGAGAGGTACCACCACCCCGGTCTGCCAATCCAGAGGTACCGCCCCCGATGTAGACGCAATGTTGCAGAGTCTTGTCAACCAAGACTGCCCCACAGCATCCAGAGCCTTAAGGAACTCCGGACGGAGCTCATACCCCCGGGGCCTTGCCACCGAGGAGCTTTTTAACTACCTTGGCAACCTCAGCCCCAGAAATAGGAGAGCCCACCACAGACTTCCCAGGCACTGTTTCCTCATAGGAAGACGTGTTGGTGGGACTGAGGAGGTCTCGCTTGGCCTGTCGGTATGCCCACTGCCTCTGGAGTCCCATGAGCCAAAAGGACCCGGTGGCTCTTTCTTCAGCTTGACAGCATCCCTCACTGCTGGTGGATTACCGCCACGACAGGCACCAAACACCTTGCGGCCACAGCTTCAATCAGCTGGCTCAACAAGAGAGGAACGGTCCAGAACATGGTCCACTCAGACTCAATGTCCAGCACCTCCCTCGTGACATGTTCAAAGTTCTTCCGGACATGTTCAAAGTTCTTCAGGAGACTCTGCTAGGTGTTCCCAGCAGACCCTTACAATACGTTTGGGCCTGCCAGGTCTGACCGGCATCCTCCCCTACCATCGGAGCCAGCTCACCACCAGGTGGTGGTTGGTGGAAAGCTCTGCCCCTCTCTTCACCGAGTGTCCAAAACATGAGGCCGCAAATCCCATGACACAACTACAAAGTCAATCATGCGGCCGAGGGTGTCCTTGTGCCAAGTGCACATATGGACACCCTTATGTTTGAACATTGTGTTTGTTATGGACAATCCGTGACGAGCACAAAAGTCCAATAATAAAGCACCACTTGGGTTCAGATCCGGGTGGCCATTTTTCCCAATCACGACTCTCCAGGTTTCAAAGTCGTTGCCAACATGAGCGTTGAAGTCCACCAGCAGAACAAGGGAATCACCCGCGGGAGCACTCTCCAGTACTCCCTCAAGGGAATCCAAAAAGAGTTGGTACTCTGAGCTGCTGTTTGGTGTGTAAACACAAACAACAGTCAGGACCCGTCACCCAACCCGAAGGCTGAAGGAAGTTACCATCTCGTCTATTGGGTTTAAAGTCCAACGTGCAGGCTTTGAGCCGGCGGGCAACAAGAATTGCCACCCCAGCCTCTCATTAGTTGCAACGCCAGTGTGGAATCTCTTCCACTCTGGCGTTGCAAGTAATGAAAGTTCAGCTCAGTCCAGCCCCTCTGAGAGAACAGGTTCCAGAGCCCTTGCTGTGAGTCCAACTATATCTAGCCGGGAACGTCTCCACCTCATGCACCAGCTCAGGCTCCTTCCCTCCCAGCGAGGTGACGTTCCATGTCCCAAGAGCGAGCTTATGTAGCCGATAATCGGACCACCAAGTGCCCTGCCTTCGGCTGCCGCCCAGCTCACACTGCACCCTCTATGACCCAGCCCATGAGTGGTGAGCCCTGGAGGGGGGATCCACGTTGCCTCTTCGAGCTGAGCACGGCTGGGCCCCATGGGGACTGACCCGTCAATCGCCATCGTGCCACACCTCTGGGCCTGGCTCCACAGGGGAGCCACGGTAACCTGCGTCCGGGCGAGAAAAAATCTAGGTCCTCAATTGTACTTTTAATAAAGGTCTTTGAGCTGCTCTTTGTCTGATCCCTCACCTAGGAACTGTTTGTCTTGGGAGACCATAGAAGCCCCCGGACAACATAGTTCCTGGATCAGTGGGACACGCAAACCACAAGGGTGGCGGCTCAGAGAGCAGGTTATATAAATATAACTCCAAAACCAAACATGCAATATGCCTAAACATGCCTGTAATATTGTATCAATGTGAGTTTTCCTAGAATCGGTTGTTTTTGTAAGGTTTGCAAATACAAAAATTAGGTTTTACTCACAATGACAAAATCACACTCAATATGACAGTTATTTAAACATAACTCATAAACCACACAAAAAAATGGCTAATAATGCCTGAAATAATGAATCATTGGGAGTTTTACTGAGTTTTACATTTTGCAAACTATGCTATGCTATGCTATTTTTTTACTTGACTGTAATGTTCTTAGAACCCTGATATAAAGGGAAAAAAGCAATAAAAATGTATTTAAACCTAACTCCTAAACAACACATGCAAAATGGCTAATAATGCCTAGGGAGACATGTAACGTTGTTAGTTTAAAAAAATGATCTTTTGTAAAGATATCAAAGACACAAGCTAGTTTTTTTTATTCAATATGACAGTATAACAGTCATACTAAATATGAAAGTTCTTTAAACATAACTCCAAAACCAAACATGTGTCATGTCTAAAAATGCCTGTAATAATGTATTTATGTGAGTTTGTAAGGTTTGCAAAAACAAAAAGTAGTTTTTTACTCAATATGAAAGTAATGTTCTTAGAATCCTGAGATAATTCGAGAAAAGCAATACAAATGTATTCAAACACAAATTTTAAACCAAACATGTAAAATGTGTAAAAATGCCTGTAATATTGAATCTATATAAGTTTTACTAGAATCAATTGTTTTTGTAAGGTTTGCAAATACAAAAATTAGGTTTTACACATAATGACATTAAAACTGTAACACTCAATATGACAATTATTTATTTATAACTCCTAACCACACATGAAACATGTCTAATAATGCGTGAAAAAATGTATCTTTGTGAGTGTTACTAGAAACATTTTCTTTTGTAAGGTTTGCAAAGACAGGTTAGTTTTTTTTACTCAATATGACAGTATAACTGCCACACTCAATATGACAGTTATTTAAACATAACTCTTAAACTACACATGAAAAATGATTAACAATGCCTGAAATAATGCATTCTTGTAAGTTTTACTCGAAACATATGCTTTTTTAAGGCTTGCAAACACAAAAATTATTTTTTTACTCAATATGACAGTAATGTTCTAAAATTCTGAGAAAATACGAACAAATTAATAAAAATGATTCCAACATAATTCCTAAACCAAACATGCAAAATGTCTAAAAATGTCTGTAATATTGAATCCATGTGAGTTTTACTAGATTTAAATGATTTTGTAAGGTTTGCAAATACATAAATTAGGTTTTACTTACCATGTCATAACTGACAGTATATGACAGTTATTTAACCATAACTCAAACCACACATGAAAAATGGCTAATAATCTCTGAAATAATGCATCCTTGGCCGTTTTACTCGAAACACATGCTTTTTTAAATCTTGCAAACACAAAAAGTAGTTTTTTACCTCAATATGACTGTAATGTTCTTAAAATCCTGAGATAATGCGAAAAAAGCGATAAAAATGTATTTAAACATTACTCCTAAACAACATATGCAAAATGGCTAATAATGCCTGGAAACATGTATCTTTGTTAGTTTTACTGGAAAAATGATCTTTTGTAAAGTTTGCAAAGACACAAGCCAGTTTTTTTTTATTCAATATGACAGTATAACAGTCATATTAAATATGAAAGTTATATAAACATAACTCCAAAACCAAACATGTGTCATGTCTAAAAATGCCTGTAATAATGTATTAATGTGAGTTTGTAAGGTTTGCAAAAACAAAAACTAGTTTTTTACTCAATATGAAAGTAATGATCTTAGAATCCTGAGATAATGCGAAAAAAGCAATAAAAAAATATTTGAACATAACTCCTAAACAACCCAGGCAAAATGGGTAATAATGCCTGGAGACATGTATTTTTGTTAGTTTTACTAGAAAATGTATCTTTTGTAAAGTTTGCAAAGACACAAGCTAGTTGTTTTTATTCAATAAGACAGTATAACAGTCATACTAAATATGAAAGTTATATAAACATAACTCCAGAACCAAACGTGTGTCATGTCTAAAATTGCCTATAATAATGTATTAATGTGAGTTTGTAAGGTTTGCAAAAACAAAAAGTAGTTTTTTACTCAATATGAAAGTAAGGATTTTAGAATCCTGAGATAATGCGAAAAAAGCAATAAAATGTATTTAAACATAATTCCTAAACAACCCAGGCAAAATGGCTAATAATGCCTGGAGACATGTATCTTTGTTAGTTTTACTAGAAAAATGATCTTTTGTAAGGATATCAAAGACACAAGCTAGTTTTTTTTATTCAATATGACAGTATAACAGTCCTACTAAATATGAAAGTTATCAAAACATAACTCCAAAACCAAACATGTGTTATGTCTAAAAATGCCTGTAATAATGTATTTATGTGAGTTTGTAAGGTTTGCAAAAACAAAAAGTAGTTTTTTACTCAATATGAAAGTAATGATCTAAGAATCCTGAGATAATGCGAAAAAAGCAATAAAAATGTATTTAAACATAATTCCTAAACAACCCATGCAAAATGGGTAATAATGCCTGGAGACATGTATCTTTGTTAGTTTTACTAGAAAAATGATCTTTTGTAAAGTTTGCATAGACACAAGCTAGTTTTTTTATTTATTTAATATGACAGTATAACAGTCATACTAAATATAAAAGTTATATAAACATAACTCCAAAACCAAACATGTGTCATGTCTAAAAATGTCTGTAATAATGTATTTATGTGAGTTTGTAAGGTTTGCAAAAACAAAAAGTAGTGTTTTACTCAATATGAAAGTAATGATCTTAGAATCCTGAGATAATGCGAAAAAAGCAATAAAAATGTATTCAAACACAACTTTTAAACCAAACATGTAAATTGTCTAAAAATGCCTGTAATATTGAATCTATGTAAGTTTTACTAGAATCAGTTGTTTTTGTAAGGTTTGCAAATACACAAATTAGGTTTTACACATAATGACATTATAACTTTAACACTCAATATGAAAGTTATTTAATTATAACTCCTAAATACACATGAAACATGTCTAATAGCGTGAAAAAAATTATCTTTGTGAGTGTTGCTAGAAACATTTTCTTTTGTAAGGTTTGCAAAGACACAAGTTAGTTTTTTTTTAACTCAATATGACAGTATAACGCCACACTCAATATGACAGTTATTCAAACATAACTCCTAAACCACACCTGAAAAATGGCTAATAATGCCTGAAATAATGCATCTTTGGGAGTTTTACTGGAAACATATGCTTTTTTTAAGGCTTGCAAACACAAAAATTATTTTTTTACTCAATATGACAGTAATGTTCTAAAAATCCTGAGATAATGTGAAAAAAGCAATACAAATGTATTACAACATAATTCCTCAACCAAACATGCAAAATGTCTGAAAATGCCTGTAATATTGAATCCATGTGAGTTTTATTTGAATCAGTTGTATGGTTTGCTAATACAAAAATTGGGTTTTATGACAAACACAAGTTAGTTATTTTACTCAATATAACAGTTTAGCTGTCATACTATGTATGAAAGTTATATAAACATAACTCCAAAACCAAACTTGCATTATGTCCAAAACTGCCTGTAATATTGTATATATGTGAGTTTTACTAGAATCAGGGTTGCAAATACAAAAATTGGGTTTTATGACAGTATACTGTCACACTCAATATGACAGTTATTTAAACATAACTCAAACAACACATGCAAAATGGCTAATAATGCCTGGAGCATGTATCTTAGTTAGTTTTACTAGAAAAATGGTATTTTGTAAGGTTTGCAAAGACACAAGTTAGTTGTTTTTTTTATTCAATATGACAGTATAACTTTCTAAATATGAAAGTTATATAAACATAACTCTAAAACCAAACATGCATTATGTCTAAAAATGCCTGTAGTGTTGTATCTGTGTGAGTTTAACTAGATTTAGTTGTTTTTGTAAGGTTTGCAAATACAAAATAAGGGTTTTACTCACTATGACAGTTTACTGTCACACTCAATCTGACAGTTATTTATTTAAATATAACTCCTAAACCACACATGCAAAATGGCTAATAATGCCTGGAGATATGTATCTTTGTGAGTTTTACTAGAAACATTATATTGTGTAAGGTTTAGTTAGTTTTTGTACTCAATCTGACAGTATAACTGTCATTCTAAATCCATCCATTTTCTTCCGCTTATCCGAGGTCGGGTTGCGGGGGCAGCAGCCTGAGCAGAAAATCCCAGACTTCCCTCTCCCCAGCCACTTCGTCCAGCTCTTCTCGGGGTATTCCGAGGTGTTCCCAGGCCAGCCGGGGACATAGTCTTTCCAATGTGTCCTAGGTCTTCCCCGTGGCCTCCTGCCACACCTCCCTAGAGGCGTTCGGGTGGCATCCTGAGCAGATGCCCGAACCACCTCATGGCTCCTCTCAATGTGGAGGAGCAGCGGGTTTACTTTGAGTACCTCCCGGATGACAGAGCTTCTCACCCTGTCTCTAAGGGAGAGACTCACCACCCGGCAGAGGAAACGCATTTCGGCCGCTTGTCCTTTCGGTCATAACCCAAAGCTGGGAACGTAGATCGACGGTAAATTGAGAGCTTTTCCTTCTGGCTCAGCTCCTTCTTCACCACAACGGATCGATATAGCGTCCTCAATACTGAAGACGCCGCACCAAACCGCCTGTGGATCTCTCGATCCACTCTATCCTCACTCGTGAACAAGACTCCTAGGTACTTGAACTCCTCCACTTGGGGCAAGATCTCCTCCCCAACCTGGAGATGGCACTCGACCCTTTCCTGCGTGGACTTGGACTTGGAGGTGCTGATTCTCATCCCAGTCGCTTCACACTCAAGGACCCTGCCGAGAGTATAGACCTGGTCTACCGTTCCACGACCAGGACGAAAACCACACTGTTCGTCCTGGATCCGAGTTTCCTCCTCTCCAGTACACATGAATAGACCTTACCGGGAAGGCTGAGGAGTGTGTTTCACGATAGTTGGAACACACCCTCCGGTTCCCCTTCTTAAAGAGAGGAACCACCACCCCGGTCTGCCAATCCAGAGGTACCGCCCCCAATGTTCACGCGATGTTGCAGAGTCTTGTCAACCAAGACAGCCCCACAGTATCCAGAGCCTTAAGGAACTCATCCACCACCGGGGCCTTGCCACAGAGGAGCTTTTTAACTACCTAGGCAACCTAAGCCGCAGAAATAGGAGAGTCCACCACAGATTCCCCAGGCACTGCTTGGCCTGTCGGTATGCCCGCTGCCTCTGGAGTCCCATGAGCCAAAAGGACCCGATAGGCTCTTTCTTCAGCTTGACGGCATCCCTCACTGCTGGTGGCCACGAGCGAGTTCTAGGATTACCGCCTGCTGATTGCGGCCACAGCTCCAATCAGCAGGCTCGACAAGAGAGGCACGGAACATGGTCCACTCAGACTCAATGTCCAGCACCTCCCTCGTGACATGTTCAAAGTTCTTCCTTATGTTTGAACATTGTGTTTGTTATGGACAATCCGTGACAAGCACAAAAGTCCAATAACAAAGCACCACTTGGGTTCAGATCCGGGTGGCCATTTTTCCCAATCACGACTCTCCAGGTTTCACTGTCCTTGCCAACATGAGCATTGAAGTCCCCCAACAGAACAAGGGAATCACCCGAGGGAGCACTCTCCAGTACTCCCTCAAGGGAATCCAAAAAGAGTGGGTACTCTGAGCTGCTGATTGGTGCGTAAACACAAACAACAGTCAGGACCCGTCACCCAACCCGAAGGCGGAGGGAAGCTACCATCTCGTCTACTGGGTTAAAGTCCAACGTGCAGGCTTTGAGCAACAACAATTGCCACCCCAGCCTCTCATTGCTTGCAACGCCAGAGTGGAAGAGAGTCCAGCCCCTCTTGAGAGAACAGGTTCCAGAACCCTTGCTGTGCGTTGAAGTGAGTCCAACTATATCTAGCCAGAACTTCTTCACCTCGCGCACCAGCTCAGGCTCTTTCCCTCCCAGCGAGGTGACGTTCCACGTCCCAAGAGCGAGCTTATATAGCCGATAATCGGACCGCCAAGTGCCCTGCCTTCGGCTGCCACCCAGTTCACACTGCATCCGACCTCTATGACCTCAATGGGCCCATGAGTGGTGAGCCCATTGGAGGGTTGACCCACGTTGCCTCTTCGAGGCAGGGCCCCATGGAGACAGGCCCGGCCACCAGTCGCTCGCCATCGTGCCCCACCTCTGCGCCTGGCTCCACAGGGGAGCCACGGTGACCTGCGCCTGGGCGAGAAAAAATCTAGGTCCTCGATTTGTACTTTTCATAAAGGTCTTTGAGCTGCTCTTTGTCTGATCCCTCACCTAGGACCTTTTCTCAGGGGATCCCGAGGCGTTCCCAGGCCAGCCGGGAGACATAGTGTTCCCAATGTGTCCTGGGTCTTCCCCGTGGCCTCCAGGATGACAGAGATTCACCTTCACCAGGGGTGTCAAACTCAAATACAGAGTGGGCCAAAGTTTAAAACTGAACAAAGCCACGGGCCAAGGTTGAACAAATTAACCTTTTAATAGGGACCCAAACAAGTTTTGCATTGAATATTGAACAAGCAAGGCTTATATAACTTTATAGTGACATGCAAAATGGAGTTTCAAATAATAATAATAATAATTAAAAAATATCAATTGCATATCACATACAATTTAAATAAAAATTGAATGCCTCTTTTCTATTTGCAGCCTTCTGAGGTAAATATCAACATTAACTTTTTCCACAGGCTAATAAATTTGAAAATAAAATAACAATGAATAAAACAACCATTCAGGACTTTAAACTGCTCAGTTTGCAACACACTGATCTAATTTGATGTGCCCAAGCCAGATACCTAGCATCTTTTTTTAGATGCTAGTTCTTTAATGTCGGGGCTCAGGCTTTGAGCTGAGGCAACTTTCATTATCGAACGAAGGTGTTCAACAGTCATATCTCGTACACCCAATTCTAACATCAGTCACACCCAGACACAATATATGTTCAGCTTCAGCACGCATACACAAATGAATGCAACGCATACTTCATCAACAGCGATACAGGTTACACTGAGGGTGCCAGTATAAAAAACTTTAACACTGTTAGAAATATACTCCACACTGTGAACCCACACCAAACAAAAATAAAAAACACTTTTCGGGAGAACATCCGCACCGTAACATAACATAAACACAAAAGAACAAATACCCAGAATCTTTTGCAGCACTAACTCTTTCGGGACGCTACAAAATACACCCCCGCTACCACCAAACCTCCCACCCCCCCACACACACCTTGTAGCGTCCCGGAAGATTTAGTGCTACAAAGGGTTCTGGGTATTTGTTGTGTTGTGTTTATGTTGTGTTACGGTGCGGATGTTCTCCCGAAATGTGTTTGTCATTCTTGTTTGGTGTGGATTCACAGTGTGGCGTATATTTCTAAAAGTGTTAAAGTTTTTTATTTGGCTACCGTCAGTGTAACCTGTATCGCTGTTGATGAAGTATGCGTTGCATTCAATTGTGTGTGTGTGTTGGTGCTTCTGAGTAACCCCTGGCTGCAGCCCGCAGATCGAGGAGGGGCTTATTTTCCCTCAATGTGGGCGGGCTCAACGTTGAGCCCGCGGGCTCCATCTGGTGGCGGAGATCCGAATATGGAAAAAGGTTCATGTATTTGATAGACTTAGACATTCCTACTTTTAACTTGTCAAATGTGTTTTTTTACCATGAAAAAAAAAAAAAAAAAAAAAAAAAAAAAATATATATATATATATATATATACATATATATATATATATATATATATATATATATATATATATATATTATATATATATATATATATATATATATATATATATATATATATATATAAACCATAGCATTTACCATGAAAAAAAAGAATAATAATTATATATAAACCATAGCATTTCCAAAAGAGTATAGACACATATTATTTTGCACACTCAATTATATTAGCTAAGTCAAATAAACCAAAGACAGAATACTTTGCATCATTGGTTTTATTTTTCACCCCAGGTTAAAAATGTTTGATCTGTAAAGAAAAAAAAAATGTTGTAGCCTAGCCAAATACATTCCTTAAGCTTCCATAAATGTTTAACAATGGCAAGTATCAAGGTATTTTTCTGGCCCATAACAAGCAACCCTGTTCCCTGTTTCCAGTTCTGTTCATTTTCCACTGTCTAGAAAGGAAACCGATTGCGGTTCTTATAGGCACAATAACAATGCAAGATGTAAAACTAAGGTAATTGAAATAAGTGGAGGAATTACGCTTTAGTCTAGCAATAGTTGACTACAAGACTAATTAATCACATGACCTCTCACCTGTAGCCCTCCTTGCACTCGTCGCCGTTTTCTGTCCTGCAATCGGTCTTCTTCAGACCTTAGTGATTTAATGACAACATACATTCACTATGAAAACATTCATGTTGGTCTGTTGACCGTGAGTAAAACATTTTTTTTGTGATTTGTGATATTCAAAGCACTTACGGCATGGGGAAGTTCTGCAGGAGAGCGAGACACCACCATCTCCTAATTTGCAGCATGTTTTCCTTTGAAGAAGGAAATGCAGGAAGATGTTAATATCCATCCATCCATCCATTTTCTACCGCTTATTCCCTTCGGGGTCGCGAGGGGCGCTGGAGCCTATCTCAGCTACAATTGGGCGGAAGGTGGGGTACACCCTGGACAAGTCGCCACCTCATCGCAGAGATGTTAATATGTTGTAAAAAAAATAACACCTTGTACACTAAGCATAATGTGTCACGATTTACACATACCTCTCTGAAATCACAATTGGCCCCCATTACAATGTACAGAGTGTACTGTAAGCCAAGAGGTACTGCTTAATATAATGTCAGGCGTATTCCCAAGGATACATTTTTTTCAATACAAATTAATGTGGTTTTAATGTAGCAAGCAAACATTTTGACAGACAACAGCAATGCTGATTTGGTCTTACCATCAAAACAAACACGCCACAGTTGTTGGAGCACCCTTGCTTTGTTAGGCCCTGAGGTGTGAACAACGTATTTTAATAAAAGTATGGCAAGAAAATAGTAAAAAGTTAGCAAGTGCTATTATGTAATGTCTCACCTGGACATCATTCACACCAAGCTCTCTCCAGGGGCCAGAAGAGAGGCTGTGAGCAACGTGTCTGTACAAATAATAAGCGAAATAAAAGTCACTCAACTTCAATCAACTTTTGATTGAAAAGCACGCATAAACGCTTGGAACAAAGCCTGAACTGAATAAGGAAAAGGTTGGAACTTCAAATCAAAAAGTTTTCATAACAGGCTTAAACAGAACTGCCCGTCTCAAAAAAGATAAATAGTTCTGTTTCCATCTGTTTAAGGAATCAAAATAGTTGGAATATGGAATGGAATATTTTAGATCAAATAAAAACAGAACCATTAATTAAAACAAACAAAGGACAAGTGGTTTAAAACAGAACTACCACTGTCCAGGAGGTGCCCTAAAAACCTGAATAGACTGGTTCTACTCTCATCTCTCCAAGACATGTGAAAGTGTCAAAGACTAGTGGAAGAAAACAAAGTCTTAATACGTGTATGATTATATGAGTGACATTCATAGATAACCACAGTGGCACAATAGTTAACTTTACCAGTTGTTCCTGGCTGTCTTGGAGTTTCTGTCCCCAGTATGCAGTGTGTGCTGAAAACTTGTGGAGACTAGGGAAGTCTCCATGAGGTCTCTGCTCACTGTCATCATTTACTAGTGTAGAAAGCAACAACCGAAAAATAAAATCAAGTGTGAAATGTCACATTTCTCATTTGAATGATGTGCAAAATAGAGCCAAAACTTTTTGATTTGAAGTTCCAACCTTTTCCTTATTCAGTTCAGGCTTTGTTCCAAGCGTTTATGCGTGCTTTTCAATCAAAAGTTGATTGAAGTTGAGTGACTTTTATTTCGCTTATTATTTCTACAGACACGTTGCTCACAGCCTCTCTTCTGGCCCCTGGAGAGAGCTTGGTGTGAATGATGTCCAGGTGAGACATTACATAATAGCATTTGCTAACTTTTTACTATTTTCTTGCCATACTTTTATTAAAATACATTGTTCACACCTCAGGGCCTAACAAAGCAAGGGTGCTCCAACAACTGTGGCGTGTTTGTTTTGATGGTAAGACCAAATCAGCATGTTATAGCATTGCTGTTGTCTGTCAAAATGTTAACCACATTAATTTGTATTGAAAAAAATGTATCCTTGGGAATACGCCTGACATTATATTAAGCAGTACCTCTTGGCTTACAGTACACTCTGTACATTGTAATGGGGGCCAATTGTGATTTCAGAGAGGTATGTGTAAATCGTGACACATTATGCTTAGTGTACAAGGTGTTATTTTTTTTACAACATATTAACATCTCTGCGATGAGGTGGCGACTTGTCCAGGGTGTACCCCGCCTTCCGCCCAATTGTAGCTGAGATAGGCTCCAGCGCCCCTCGCGACCCCGAAGGGAATAAGCGGTAGAAAATGGATGGATGGATGGATATTAACATCTTCCTGCATTTCCTTCTTCAAAGGAAAACATGCTGCAAATTAGGAGATGGTGGTGTCTCGCTCTCCTGCAGAACTTCCCCATGCCGTAAGTGCTTTGAATATCACAAATCACAAAAAAAATGTTTTACTCACGGTCAACAGACCAACATGAATGTTTTCATAGTGAATGTATGTTGTCATTAAATCACTAAGGTCTGAAGAAGACCGATTGCAGGACAGAAAACGGCGACGAGTGCAAGGAGGGCTACAGGTGAGAGGTCATGTGATTAATTAGTCTTGTAGTCAACTATTGCTAGACTAAAGCGTAATTCCTCCACTTATTTCAATTACCTTAGTTTTACATCTTGCATTGTTATTGTGCCTATAAGAACCGCAATCTGTTTCCTTTCTAGACAGTGGAAAATGAACAGAACTGGAAACAGGGAACAGGGTTGCTTGTTATGGGCCAGAAAAATACCTTGATACTTGCCATTGTTAAACATTTATGGGAGCTTAAGGAATGTATTTGGCTAGGCTACAACATTTTTTTTTCTTTACAGATCAAACATTTTTAGCCTGGGGTGAAAAATAAAATCAATGATGCAAAGTCTTCTGTCTTTGGTTTATTTGACTTTGCTAATATAATTGAGTGTGCAAAATAATATGTGTCTATACTCTTATGGAAATGCTATGGTTTAGATATATATTTTTTTAAATTGTTTTTTCATGGTAAAAAAAAATACATTTGACAAGTTAAAAGTAGGAATGTCTAAGTCTATCAAATACATGAACCTTTTTCCATACTATGGTTTATATATATTTGTTTTAAATTGTTTTTTCATGGTAAAAAAAAATACATTTGACAAGTTTTTTTTGTGTTTTTTTTTGCAAATATTTGTATTGAATTTTACAGTTAAAATCACATTTAACAGTCATACTTTGGTCACGCAAAACCTTCATACAATCGCACATCCACTCATACCCACTCACATGCACACTTGAGGAGAGAGGTGCACTTAAACTTTAACAATTGAAGGTTTACAGTATAAACAGTATTAGAAAAGATACCCAGATATTGTATATATATATATATCCATCCATCCCACTCTGGCTCAGGATCAGCTACAGGCTATCCAGACCATAGTGGATGAACATTCCTCGGCATCAAGGATCCTCAGGAAGTGATCCCAAGATCACCTCTCGAGGTGAACGGCACACTTAAAAAAGAAAAGGAAAGTCACAGAAGTTGATCAGATGTAAAACAATACAAAATAAAAAGACACAAAAAATAAATAAATAAATAAGCAAATAAACCGTGGCAAGGCCATATCAGAAGTAACAAAAAAAACACAATAATAGTGTAGGATCAATACAGAAAATAATGAAGATAATAAAAAAGGAATAAAACTACAAAAAAGATGGCAGATACATTTGACAAGTTAAAAGTAGGAATGTCTAAGTCTATCAAATACATGAACCTTTTTTCATACTATGGTTTATATATATATATATTTTTTATTGTTTTTTCATGGTAAAAAAAATACATTTGACAAGTTAAAAGTAGCTTTATTGACGTTTGAGAATGTGTGCTGCCGGATCTCCGCCACCAGATGGAGCCCGCGGGCTCAACGTTGAGACCCGCCCACATTGAGGGAAAATAAGCCCCTCCTCGATCTGCGGGCTGCAGCCAGGGGCACTTGGCAGAAGCTGCACTGACATGAAACTGGGCCGGCACTCGTTTGACTAGCTGAAAAAAAAAAAAAAAAAAAAATTCGGGAGGAGTGCTGGAGTCACTCCCGGGAGGGTTGGCAAGTATTAGAAGTAGCGGTGAATGCGGTGTTACCGCGGCACTGCCGCAATGTATAATCGCCGGTCCAGCTTTAGTGTTAATTTGATATTGCCTCAAGGGCCAAGTCAAATTACACGTTGGGCCAAATTTGGCCCACGGGCCAGAGTTTGACACCCATGACCTTCACTGTAAAAAATTACTGTAAAAATAAAAAATAAAATTACAGTTATATACTCCATCCATCCATCCATTTTCTACCGCTTATTCCCTTCGGGGTCGCGGGGGGCGCTGGAGCCTATCTCAGCTACAATCAGGCGGAAGGCGGGGTACACCCTGGACAAGTCGCCACCTCATCGCAGGGCCAACACAGATAGACAGACAACATTCACACTCACATTCACACACTAGGGCCAATTTAGTGTTGCCAATCAACCTATCATGTTCTTCTTAAATGCAGTTAAGTACTGTAAATTTTGTTGCATTTTTCAAAAAATATCGACCAGCAGTAAGTTACTGTAAAACCTACAGTGTAATTCAGTATTTTTCAGACTTGTTTCTTGGGTCCGCCCACAATTCGTCCAACCGAGCTTCATTTCACCTGGCTAAATCCATCCTACTGCATCGTGTGTTTTTGATAACAAGGTAAGAGTCACTTGTACCTTGATGTGTCATTTTCTGTTTGAATTACTTTATATATATATTTATAAAGTCCGAAATGTCAGCATCACAGACACTATCGTTGACCACGCGCATGTACCGCCGCATGCTAGCTAGCTAAGTTTTCTTCTTTTTTGTCATAGTCATCATAAAAGATGATAACTTGCAACATATGTGCTACGACTTGCAGCAATGTATTTGCGTATGTTAGACACATGCGAAGTCATAGTTGTATGCCTAATGCATCGTTTAAGTGTGCTTTCCCTAAATGCACAAGAGTTTTTTCCAACTTCTCAGCCTTCAAAACTCACAGCCGTCGTCATAAATATGGCAAGAGTAGGACTGATATGTATAGCGCAGAAGGTTTACCTTGTAATATTGTCTCATGTAGCGCGAAGTGCGATGATATACGGGCCCTTCTCCTGCATTTGAAAGGTCATATTACCGAAGGTAGGACAGTTACGTGCCCCTTCAGTCAATGTGAAAAAAGATTTACAGTTAAGTCTACTTTCACATCGCACGCGTCAAGGAAGCACTACGGCTACACTGAACGAAGTTTGACTTGATCAACAGCAAATCCAAGCAGCTCTTGTGTTATTAACACTGATGATGACTATTGTGATATGCAACTTGAGAATTCAGGATATTCCTGTTATGAAGACATGGAGGTCTACTTGCATTAAAAAAATGTTCACAGCACTGAAAAAAGGTTGAGAACCACTGCCTTAGGACAGTGGTTCTCAACCTTTTTTCAGTGATGTACCCCTGTGAACATTTTTTAAATTCAAGTACCCCCTAATCAGAGCAAAGCATTTTTGGTTGAAAAAAAGAGATAAAGAAGTAAAATACAACACTATGTCATCAGTTTCTGATTCATTAAATTGTATAACAGTGCAAAATATTGCTCATTTGTTGTGGTCTTTCTTGAACTATTTGGAAAAAAAGATATAAAAATAACTAAAAACTTGTTGAAAAATAAACAAGTGATTCAATTATAAATAAAGATTTTTACACATAGAAGTAATCAACTTAAAGTGCCCTCTTTGGGGATTGCAATAGAGATCCATCTGGATTCATGAACTTCATTCTCAACATTTCTTCACAAAAAAAGAAATCTTTAACATCAATATTTATGGAACATGTCCACTACGCTTTAACCAAGCCTCCATTGTTTTCTACATGGATAGTTGATTGACAGTTGGTGCCATGTGGCACCGCCAGGTAGGGTCAAACCATCATGGCATGGGGGAAACTCTGGCTTTATGGTAATGAATGGAATAGCCTACTTGATTAGTTGTTCAGTTTATGAACTTACATTCATATTTTGTCGAAGTATTATTCAATAAATATATTTATAAAGGATTTTTGAATTGTTGTTATTTTTAGAATATTAAAAAAAAAACTCACGTACCCCTTGGCATACCTTCAAGTACCCCCAGGAGTACGCGTACCCCCATTTGAGAACCACTGCCTTAGGAGACTAGATGTAAACAGAGGAAAGAGAGAGCGAGTGAGGTGGCCATTCCAAATACTTTTAAAATGCTACCCATATTGGATACTGTTTGGGAACATAAACTGCATTTCTTGACTGTACCAGTTGCTGGTGACAAAGTCAAAATAAAACGTTGGATGATCAGCATGGAAGGTGATGTCATCTGCAAAGGCGTCCAACCTAGCTTAATCTCAGGGCTTGCTGCCCTTCTTGCCACATACTATGTGTTCAACTTGGAATACCAAGAGGAAGGTCCTCGGACATTGGAATTTGTTCAAAGGTAAATCCTCTTGATACTGTTAAAATACTGTTAGGATATTTTATTTTATATTTCTCACCTCTGTTCAGGAATTTGACTTGTCATTTCCCCAATTGTGTGCCTTAAATCAATGACTCTTCTGTTCCTTTGTGGACCTTCTTATTAGGGACCGAAGCACCAGTTTGACTCTAGGATACAGAGAAGGTAGGTAATGTGCAGGTAAAGATATGTTGACTGGGTAAAGGTAGAAAGCACCAGCGTGACCACACTATGCAGAGAAGGTAGGTAATGTGCAGGTAAAGATATGTTGAATGGGTAAAGGCAAGAAGCACCAGTGTGACCCCAGGATGCAGAGAAGATAGGTAATGAGCAGGTAACGATATGTTAAATGGGTGAAAGCAGGAAACATCAGCGTAAATACACGGTCCCGTAGATGGAGAGAAAACATGAATAGAGAGAGGGGTTGGGGAGGCTTTAGCATTGTCTTCCTCTCTGAATTTGTCTTAATGGGTTTTAGAGCATTCACTCATCTACAGCTGTGGTTATGGTATAGGCTCACATATATCCTAAAATTGATATTAATATTTGTGCAGTGCATATTCCTAAATAACAATGTGAGGGGGGTTCTGTATCGACTACAAGTAATCTTCAATCACAACAGAATATCTAATATGCTTTCTCTCTTTTTTAGGCGATTCATTGGCGTTAACCCTGAGAGGGGAACAAAGGCTAGCCAGGGAAAGGTGGTGTCCAAGAAGACCGGGAAGCTGGTCCAGAAAAAGGCAGCAACTGTAAATCCTCACGTAGCCACCCTTATAAAACATCTCACAGACTTTGAGTGGGGCTTTATGTAGCCGACAACTAAACACTGGACTCGTGTTCAGTGTTTTGTCTCCAGTTAGAAATTAAGTGGACATGTTATACATGTTAAAATGCTTTACTGAAAATAAGAAGAATGCACTAAATGTACATTGAATGTATTTGATGCACTTTAAAATAATTGGTTAATAAAAACATAATCTTGCAAGGCCATTTCTCCAGTCATTTTTATGCCAGCAGATTGCAGGGGTTTTGATTTTGAAAAATTAAAAGTTCAACTCATTAACTTCTAGTGGCATTATACTGTAAAGCTCAGTCTATAGTGCTTACAATTATTTTACTGTAATTAACTGTTAATGGATATTACAGTAGATACACTAAAATAACAGTGTAATGCCGCTAAACAGATGACAGTATTATGCTGTGAAGCTTATATTTGATAGAGCACAGTACTGTGATACTTTTTACAGTAATAAACTGTAGTGATAAATCACAGTATGTGTGCTGTAGAAAAACAGTTTTATACTGGAACCATTAGCTGCCAGTAGGTTACTGTAATTAAACGGTGAAAATTCTTACAGTAAGGGAGAGACCCGCCACCCAGCGGAGAAAACTCATTTCGGCCGCCAGCCTGTGCATCTCACGATCCACTCTTCCCTCACTCATGAACAAGACTCCAGGTACTTGAACTCATCCACTTGGGGCAAGATCTCCTGCCCAACCTCGAAATGGCACTCCACCCTTTCCCGGGCGAGAACCTCGGACTTGGAGGTGCTGATTCTCATCCCAGTCGCTTCACACTCGGCTGCGAACCAATCCAATGAGAGCTGAAGATCCTGGCCAGTTAAAGCCATAAGGACCACATCATCTGCAAAAAGGAGAGACCTAATCCTGCAGCCACCAAACCGGATCCCCTCAACGCCATGACTGCGCCTAGAAATTCTGTCCATAAAATTTATGAACACATTTGGTGACAAAGGGCAGCCAACTTATTGCTGGCAATGCGGACCAAGCTCTGACACTGATCATACAGGGAGCGACCCGCCACAATCAGACATGCCGATACCCCATACTATCTGAGCACTCCCCACAGGACTTCCCGGGGTGGCCACGGTCGAATGTCTTCTCCAAGTCCACAAAGCACATGTAGACTGGTTGGACAAACTCCCATGCACACTCAAGGACCCTGCCGAGAGTATAGAGCTGGTCTACCGTTCCACGACCAGGACGAAAACCACACTGTTCGTCCTGGATCCGAGGTTCCTCCTCTCCAGTACACATGAATAGACCTTACCGGGAAGGCTGAGGAGTGTGATCTACGATAGTTGATCCGGTTCCCCTTCTTAAAGAGAGGAACCACCACCCCGATCTGCCAATCCAGAGGTACCGCCCCTGATGTCCACGCGATGTTGCAGAGTCTTGTCAACTAAAACAGCCCCACAGCATCCAGAGCCTTAAGGAACTCCGGATGGAGCTCATCCACCACCGGGGCCTTGCCACCGAGGAGCTTTTAAAACTACCGTGGCAACCTCAGCCCCAGAAATAGGAGAGCCCACCACAGATTCCCCAGGCACTGCTTGGCCTGTCGGTATGCCCGCTGCCTCTGGAGTCCCATGAGCCAAAAGGACCAGATAAGCTCTTTCTTCAGCTTGACGGCATCCCGCACTGCTGGTGGCCACCAGCGGGTTCTAGGATTACCGCCACGACAGGCACCAAACACCTTGCGGCCACAGCTCCAATCAGCTGGCTTGACAAGAGAGGCACGGAACATGATCCATTCAGACTCAATGTCCAGCACCTCCTTTGTGACATGTTCAAAGTTCCTCCGGAGGTGGAAAAAGAAACTCTCTCTGACAGGAAACTCTTTTAGGCATTCCCAAAAGACTCTCACAATGCGTTTGGGCCTGCCAGGTCTGTCCGGGATCCTACCCCACCATCGGAGCCAGCTCACCAGGTGGTGATCGGTAGAAAGCTCGCCCCTCTCTTCACCCGAGTGTCCAAAACATGAGGCCGCAAATCCCATGACACAACTACAAAGTCAATAATGGAACTGCGGCCGAGGGTGTCCTGGTGCCAAGTGCACATATGGACACCCTTATGTTGGAACATTGTGTTTGTTATGGACAATCCGTGACGAGCACAAAAGTCCAATAACAAAGCACCACTTGGGTTCAGATCCGGGTGGCCATTTTTCCCAATCACGACTCTCCGGGTTTCAAAGTCGTTGCCAACATGAGCGTTGAAGACCCCCAGCAGAACAAGGGAATCACCCGAGGGAGCACTCTCAAGGGAATCCAAAAAGAGTGGGTACTCTGAGCTGCTGTTTGGTGCGTAAACACCAACAACAGTCAGGACCCCTCACCCAACCCGAAAGCGGAGGGAAGCTACCATCTCGTCTTCTGGGTTAAGTCCAACGTGCAGGCTTTGAGCTGGGGGGCAACAAGAATTGCCAACCCAGCCTCTCATTACTTGCAACGCCAGAGTGGAAGAGAGTCCAACCCCTCTTGAGAGAACAGGTTCCAGAGCCCTTGCTGTGCGTCGAAGTGAGTCCAGCTTTATCTAGCCGGGAACTTCTCCACCTCGCGAGATGACGTTCCATGTCCCAAGAGCGAGCTTATGTAGCCGATAATCGGACCGCCAAGTGCCCTGCCTTCGGCTTCCGCCCAGCTAACACTGCACCCGACCTCTGTGACCCAGCCCATGAGTGGTGAGCCTATTGCAGGGGGGACCCACGTTGCCTCTTCGAGCTGGGCCCCATGGGCACCAGTCGCTCGCCATCGTGCCCCACCTCTGGGCCTGGCTCCACAGGGGAGCCACGGTGACCTGCGTCCGGGCGAGAAAATATCTAGGTCCTCGATTTGTACTTTTCATAAAGGTCTTTGAGCTGCTCTTTGTCTGATTCCTCACCTAGGACCTGTTTGTCTTGGGGGACCCTACCAGGGGGCATAGAAGCCCCCGGACAACATAGCTCCTAGGATCAGTGGGACACGCAAACCACAAAGGTGGCGGCTCAGAAAGCAGGTTATATAAACATAACTCCAAAACCAAACATGCAAGATTTCTAAACATGCCTGTAATATTGTATCAATGTGAGTTTTACTAGAATCGGTTGTTTTTTTAAGGCTTGCAAACACAAAAGGTTTTTTTTACTCAATATGACAGTAAGTTCTAAAATGCTGAGATAATGTGAAAAAAACAATACAAATGTATTCCAACATGATTCCTAAACCAAACATGCAAAATGTCTAAAAATGCCTGTATTATTGAATCCATGTGAGTTTTACTAGAATCATTTGTTTTTGTAAGGTTTGCAAATACAAAAATTGAGTTTTATGACTGACACAAGTTAGTTTTTTTACTCATTATAACAGTATAGATGTCATACTATATATTAAAGTTATATGAACATAACTCCAAAACCAAACGTGCATTATGTCCAAAATTGCCTGTAATATTGTATAGATGTGAGTTTTACTAGAATCAGGTTTGCAAATACAAAAATTAGGTTTTATGACAGTATACTGTCACACTCAATATGACAGTATAACTGTCATACTAAATCCATCCATTTTCTTCCGCTTATCCGAGGTCGGGTTGCGGGGGCAGCAGCCTAAGCAGAGAGCCCAGACTTCCCTCTCCCCAGCCACTTCGTCCAGCTCTTCTCGGGGGATCCCGAGGCGTTCCCAGGCCATAGTCTTTCCAATGTATCCTAGGTCTTCCCCATGGCCTCCTGCCGTTCGGACCTAGGGAGGCGTTCGGGTGGCATCCTGAGCAGATGCCCGAACCACCTCATCTGGCTCCTCTCAATGTGGAGGAGCAGCGGCTTTACACTGAGTTCCTCCCAGATGACAGAGCTTCTCACCCTATCTCTAAGGGAGAGACCCACCACCCGGCGGAGGAAACTCATTTCGGCCGCTTGTACCCGTGACCTTGTCCTTTCGGTCATAACCCAAAGCTCATGACCATAGGTGAGGATGGGAACGTTGATCGACCGGTAAATTGAAAGCTTTTCCTTCTGGCTCAGCTCCTTCTTCACCACAACGGATCGCTATAGAGTCCTCATTACTGAAGACGCCGCACCAATCCACCTGTAGATCTCACAATCCACTCTATCCTCACTCGTGAACAAGACTCCTAGGTACTTGAACTCCTTCACTTGGGGCAAGATCTCTTTCCCAACCTCGAGATGGCACTCCACCCTTTCCCGGGCGAGAACCATGGACTCGGACATGGAGGTGCTGATTCTCATCCCAGTCGCTTCACTGCGAACCGATCCAATGAAAGCTGAAGATCTTGGCCAGTTGAAGCCATCAGGACCACATCATCTGCAAAAAGCAGAGACCTAATCCTGCAGCCACCAAACCAGGCGCAGTCATGGCGTTGAGGGGATCCTCAAAGCCATGACTGCGCCTAGATATTCTGTGACAAAGGGCAGCCTTGGCGGAGTCCAACCCTCACTGGAAAGGGGTCCGACATACTGCCGGCAATGCGGACCAAGCTCTGACACTGATCATACAGGGGGACACCCGCCACAATCAGACATGCCGATACTCCATACTCTCTGAGCACTCCCCACAGGATTTACCAAGGTCGAATGTCTTCTCCAAGTCCACAAAACTTATGTAGACTGGTTGGGCAAACTCCCCTGCACACTCAAGGACCCTGCCGAGAGTATAGAGCTGGTCTACCGTTCCACGACAAGGACGAAAACCACACTGTTCGTCCTGGATCCGAGGTTCCTCCTCTCCATTACACATGAATAGACCTTACCGGGAAGGCTGAGGAGTGTGATCTACGATAGTTGGAACACACCCTCTGGTTCCCCTTCTTAAAGAGAGGAACCACCACCCCGGTCTGCCAATCCAGAGGTACCGCCCCTGATGTAGACGCAATGTTGCAGAGTCTTGTCAACCAAGACTGCCCCACAGCATCCAGAGCCTTAAGGAACTCCGGACGGAGCTCATACCCCCAGGGCCTTGCCACCGAGGAGCTTTGTAACTACCTTGGCAACCTCAGCCCCAGAAATAGGAGAGCCCACCACAGACTTCCCAGGCACTGTTTCCTCATAGGAAGGCGTGTTGGTGGGACTGAGGAGGTCTCGCTTGGCCTGTCGATATGCCCACTGCCTCTGGAGTCCCATGAGCCAAAAGGACCCGGTGGCTCTTTCTTCAGCTTGACAGCATCCCTCAGTGCTGGTGGATTACCGCCACGACAGGCACCAAACACCTTGCGGCCACAGCTTCAATCAGCTGGCTCAACAAGAGAACATGGTCCACTCAGACTCAATGTCCAGCACCTCCCTCGTGACATGTTCAAAGTTCTTCCGGACATGTTCAAAGTTCTTCAGGAGACTCTGCTAGGTGTTCCCAGCAGACCCTTACAATGCGTTTGGGCCTGCCAGGTCTGACCGGCATCCTCCCCTACCATCGGAGCCAGCTCACCACCAGGTGGTGGTTGGTAGAAAGCTCTGCCCCTCTCTTCACCGAGTGTCCAAAACATGAGGCCGCAAATCCCATGACACAACTACAAAGTCAATCATGCGGCCGAGGGTGTCCTTGTGCCAAGTGCACATATGGACACCATTATGTTTGAACATTGTGTTTGTTATGGACAATCCGTGACAAGCACAAAAGTCCAATAACAAAGCACCACTTGGGTTCAGATCCGGGTGGCCATTTTTCCCAATCACGACTCTCCAGGTTTCACTGTCGTTGCCAACATAGCGTTGAAGTCCACCAGCAGAACAAGGGAATCACCCGAGGGAGCACTCTCCAGTACTCCCTCAAGGGAATCCAAAAAGAGTTGGTACTCTGAGCTGCTGTTTGGTGTGTAAACACAAACAACAGTCCGGACCCGTCACCCAACCCGAAGGCTGAAGGAACCTACCATCTCGTCTATTGGGTTTAAAGTCCAACGTGCAGGCTTTGAGCCGGCGGGCAACAAGAATTGCCAACCCAGCCTCTCATTAGTTGCAACGCCAGTGTGGAATCTCTTCCACTCTGGCGTTGCAAGTAATGAAAGTTCAGCTCAGTCCAGCCCCTCTGAGAGAGCAGGTTCCAGAGCCCTTGCTGTGAGTCCAACTATATCTAGCCGGGAACGTCTCCACCTCAAGCACCAGCTCAGGCTCCTTCCCTCCCAGCGAGGTGACGTTCCATGTCCCAAGAGCGAGCTTATGTAGCCGATAATCGGACCACCAAGTGCCCTGCCTTCGGCTGCCGCCCAGCTCACACTGCACCCTCTATGACCCAGCCCATGAGTGGTGAGCCCTGGAGGGGGGATCCACGTTGCCTCTTCGAGCTGAGCACGGCTGGGCCCCACGGGGACAGAACCGTCAATCGCCATCGTGCCACACCTCTGGGCCTGGCTCCACAGGGGAGCCACGGTGACCTGCGTCCGGGCGAGAAAAAATCTAGGTCCTCAATTGTACTTTTAATAAAGGTCTTTGAGCTGCTCTTTGTCTGATCCCTCACCTAGGACCTGTTTGTCCTGGATCAGTGGGACACGCAAACCACAAAGGTGGCGGCTCAGAAAGCAGGTTATATAAATATAACTCCAAAACCAAACATGCAATATGTCTAAACATGCCTGTAATATTGTATCAATGTGACTTTTCCTAGAATCGGTTGTTTTTGTAAGGTTTGCAAATACAAAAATTAGGTTTTACTCACAATGACAAAATCACACTCAATATGACAGTTATTTAAACATAACTCATAAACCACACAAAAAAATGGCTAATAATGCCTGAAATAATGAATCATTGGGAGTTTTACTGAGTTTTATATTTTGCAAACACAAAAAGTAGTTTTTTACTTTACTGTAATGTTCTTAGAACCCTGAGATAATGGGAAAAAAGCAATAAAAATGTATTTAAACCTAACTCCTAAACAACACATGCAAAATGGCTAATAATGCCTAGGGAGACATGTAACGTTGTTAGTTTAAAAAAATGATCTTTTGTAAAGATATCAAAGACACAAGCTAGTTTTTTTTATTCAATATGACAGTATAACAGTCATACTAAATATGAAAGTTATATAAACATAACTCCAAAACCAAACATGTGTCATGTCTAAAAATGCCTGTAATAATGTATTTATGTGAGTTTGTAAGGTTTGCAAAAACAAAAAGTAGTTTTTTACTCAATATGAAAGTAATGTTCTTAGAATCCTGAGATAATGCGAAAAAAGCAATACAAATTTATTCAAACACAAATTTTAAACCAAACATGTAAAATGTCTAAAAATGCCTGTAATATTGAATCTATATAAGTTTTACTAGAATCAATTGTTTTTGTAAGGTTTGCAAATACAAAAATTAGGTTTTACACATAATGACATTAAAACTGTAACACTCAATATGACAATTATTTATTTATAACTCCTAACACATGAAACATGTCTAATAATGCGTGAAAAAATGTATCTTTGTGAGTGTTACTAGAAACCTTTTTTTGTAAGGTTTGCAAATACAGTATAACTGCCACACTCAATATGACAGTTATTTAAACATAACTCTTAAACTACACATGAAAAATGATTAACAATGCCTGAAATAATGCATTCTTGTAAGTTTTACTCGAAACATATGCTTTTTTAAGGCTTGCAAACACAAAAATTATTTCTTTACTCAATATGACAGTAATGTTCTAAAATTCTGAGAAAATACGAACAAATTAATAAAAATGATTCCAACATAATTCCTAAACCAAACATGCAAAATGTCTAAAAATGTCTGTAATATTGAATCCATGTGAGTTTTACTAGATTTAAATGATTTTGTAAGGTTTGCAAATACATAAATTAGGTTTTACTTACTATGTCATAACTGACAGTATATGACAGTTATTTAACCATAACTCAAACCACACATGAAAAATGGCTAATAATGCCTGAATTAATGCATCCTTGGCCGTTTTACTCGAAACACATGCTATTTTAAATCTTGCAAACACAAAAAGTAGTTTTTTCCTCAATATGAAAGTAAGGATTTTAGAATCCTGAGATAATGCAAAAAAAGCAATAAAAATGTATTTAAACATAATTCCTAAACAACCCATGCAAAATGGGTAATAATGCCTGGAGACATGTATCTTTGTTAGTTTTACTAGAAAAATGATCTTTTGTAAAGTTTGCAAAGACACAAGCTAGTTTTTTTTAATTCAATATGACAGTAAAACAGTCATACTAAAGATGAAAGTTATATAAACATAACTCAAAAACCAAACATGTGTCATGTCTAAAAATGCCTGTAATAATGTATTAATGTGAGTTTGTAAGGTTTGCAAAAACAAAAAGTAGTTTTTTACTCAATATGAAAGTAATGATCTTAAAATCCTGAGATAATGCGAAAAAAGCAATAAAAATGTATTTAAACATAATTCCTAAACAACCCATGCAAAATGGGTAATAATGCCTGGAGACATGTATCTTTGTTAGTTTTACTAGAAAAATGATCTTTTGTAAAGTTTGCAAAGACACAAGCAAGTTTTTTTTATTCAATATGACAGTATAACAGTCATACTAAATATGAAAGTTATATAAACATAACTCCAGAACCAAACGTGTGTCATGTCTAAAATTGCCTATAATAATGTATTTATGTGAGTTTGTAAGGTTTGCTAAAACAAAAAGTAGTTTTTTCCTCAATATGAAAGTAAGGATTTTAGAATCCTGAGATAATGCGAAAAAAGCAATAAAAATGTATTTAAAGATAATTCCTAAACAACCCATGCAAAATGGCTAATAATGCCTGGAGACATGTATCTTTGTTAATATTACTAGAAAAATGATATTTTGTAAAGTTTGCAAAGACACAAGCTAGTTTTTTTAATTCAATATGACAGTATAACAGTCATATTAAATATGAAAGTTATATAAACAAAACTCCAAAACCAAACATGTGTCATGTCTAAAAATGTCTGTAATAATGTATTTATGTGAGTTTGTAAGGTTTGCAAAACAAAAAGTAGTTTTTTCCTCAATATGAAAGTAAGGATTTTAGAATCCTGAGATAATGCGAAAAAAGCAATAAAAATGTATTTAAACATAATTCCTAAACAACCCATGCAAAATGGGTAATAATGCCTGGAGACATGTATCTTTGTTAGTTTTACTAGAAAAATGATCTTTTGTAAAGTTTGCAAAGACACAAGCTAGTTTTTTCTTATTCAATATGACAGTATAACAGTCATACTAAATATAAAAGTTATATAAACATAACTCCAAAACCAAACATGTGTCATGTCTAAAAATGTCTGTAATAATGTATTTATGTGAGTTTGTAAGGTTTGCAAAACAAAAAGTAGTTTTTTCCTCAATATGAAAGTAAGGATTTTAGAATCCTGAGATAATGCGAAAAAAGCAATAAAAATGTATTTAAACATAATTCCTAAACAACCCATGCAAAATGGGTAATAATGCCTGGAGACATGTATCTTTGTTAGTTTTACTAGAAAAATGATCTTTTGTAAAGTTTGCAAAGACATAAGCTAGTTTTTTCTTATTCAATATGACAGTATAACAGTCATACTAAATATAAAAGTTATATAAACATAACTCCAAAACCAAACATGTGTCATTTCTAAAAATGTCTTTAATAATGTATTTATGTGAGTTTGTAAGGTTTGCAAAAACAAAAAGTAGTTTTTTACTCAATATGAAAGTAATGATCTAAGAATCCTGAGATAATGCGAAAAAAGCAATAAAAATGTATTTAAAGGTAATTCCTAAACAACCCATGCAAAATGGCTAATAATGCCTGGAGACATGTATCTTTGTTAATTTTACTAGAAAAATGATATTTTGTAAAGTTTGCAAAGACACAAGCTAGTTTTTTTTAATTCAATATGACAGTATAACAGTCATATTAAATATGAAAGTTATATAAACATAACTCCAAAACCAAACATGTGTCATGTCTAAAAATGCCTGTAATAATGTATTTATGTGAGTTTGTAAGGTTTGCAATAACAAAAAGTAGTTTTTTACTCAATATGAAAGTAATGATCTAAGAATCCTGAGATAATGCGAAAAAAGCAATAAAAATGTCTTTAAACATAATTCCTAAACAACCCATGCAAAATGGGTAATAATGCCTGGAGACATGTATCTTTGTTAGTTTTACTAGAAAAATGATCTTTTGTAAAGTTTGCAAAGACACAAGCTAGTTTTTTCTTATTCAATATGACAGTATAACAGTCATACTAAATATAAAAGTTATATAAACATAACTCCAAAACCAAACATGTGTCATGTCTAAAAATGTCTGTAATAATGTATTTATGTGAGTTTGTAAGGTTTGCAAAACAAAAAGTAGTTTTTTCCTCAATATGAAAGTAAGGATTTTAGAATCCTGAGATAATGCGAAAAAAGCAATAAAAATGTATTTAAACATAATTCCTAAACAACCCATGCAAAATGGGTAATAATGCCTGGAGACATGTATCTTTGTTAGTTTTACTAGAAAAATGATCTTTTATAAAGTTTGCAAAGACACAAGCTAGTTTTTTCTTATTCAATATGACAGTATAACAGTCATACTAAATATAAAAGTTATATAAACATAACTCCAAAACCAAACATGTGTCATTTCTAAAAATGTCTGTAATAATGTATTTATGTGAGTTTGTAAGGTTTGCAAAAACAAAAAGTAGTTTTTTACTCAATATGAAAGTAATGATCTAAGAATCCTGAGATAATGCGAAAAAAGCAATAAAAATGTATTTAAAGGTAATTCCTAAACAACCCATGCAAAATGGCTAATAATGCCTGGAGACATGTATCTTTGTTAATTTTACTAGAAAAATGATATTTTGTAAAGTTTGCAAAGACACAAGCTAGTTTTTTTTTATTCAATATGACAGTATAACAGTCATACTAAATATAAATGTTATATAAACATAACTCCAAAACCAAACATGTGTCATTTCTAAAAATGTCTTTAATAATGTATTTATGTGAGTTTGTAAGGTTTGCAAAACCAAAAAGTAGTTTTTTACTCAATATGAAAGTAATGATCTAAGAATCCTGAGATAATGCGAAAAAAGCAATGAAAATGTATTTAAAGATAATTCCTAAACAACCCATGCAAAATGGCTAATAATGCCTGGAGACATGTATCTTTGTTTATTTTACTAGAAAAATGATATTTTGTAAAGTTTGCAAAGACACAAGCTAGTTTTTTTTAATTCAACATGACAGTATAACAGTCATATTAAATATGAAAGTAATATAAACATAACTCCAAAACCAAACATGTGTCATGTCTAAAATTGCCTGTAATAATGTATTTATGTGAGTTTGTAAGGTTTGCAATAGCAAAAAGTAGTTTTTTACTCAATATGAAAGTAATGATCTAAGAATCCTGAGATAATGCGAAAAAAGCAATAAAAATGTCTTTAAACATAATTCCTAAACAACCCATGCAAAATGGGTAATAATGCCTGGAGACATGTATCTTTGTTAGTTTTACTAGAAAAATGATCTTTTGTAAAGTTTGCAAAGACACAAGCTAGTTTTTTCTTATTCAATATGACAGTATAACAGTCATACTAAATATAAAAGTTATATAAACATAACTCCAAAACCAAACATGTGTCATTTCTAAAAATGTCTGTAATAATGTATTTATGTGAGTTTGTAAGGTTTGCAAAAACAAAAAGTAGTTTTTTACTCAATATGAAAGTAATGATCTAAGAATCCTGAGATAATGCGAAAAAAGCAATAAAAATGTATTTAAACATAATTCCTAAACAACCCATGCAAAATGGCTAATAATGCCTGGAGACATGTATCTTTGTTAGTTTTACTAGAAAAATGATGCTTTGTAAAGTTTGCAAGACACAAGCTAGTTTTTTTTAATTCAATATGACAGTATAACAGTCATATTAAATATAAAAGTTATATAAACATAACTCCAAAACCAAACATGTGTCATGTCTAAAAATGCCTGTAATAATGTATTTATGTGAGTTTGTAAGGTTTGCAAAAACAAAAAGTAGTTTTTTACTCAATATGAAAGTAATGATCTAAGAATCCTGAGATAATGCGAAAAAAGCAATAAAAATGTATTTAAACATAATTCCTAAACAACCCATGCAAAATGGGTAATAATGCCTGGAGACATGTATCTTTGTTAGTTTTACTAGAAAAATTACCTTTTGTAAAGTTTGCAAAGACACAAGCTAGTTTTTTTTTATTCAATATGACAGTATAACAGTCATACTAAATATACAAGTTATATAAACATAACTCCAGAAACAAACGTGTGTCATGTCTAAAATTGCTTATAATAATGTATTCATGTGGGTTTGTAAGGTTTGCAAAAAAAAAAAGTAGTGTTTTACTCAATATGAAAGTAATGATCTTAGAATCCTGAGATAATGCGAAAAAAGCAATACAAATGTATTCAAACACAATTTTTAAACCAAACATGTGAATTGTCTAAAAATGCCTGTAATATTGAATTTATGTAAGTTTTACTAGAATCAATTGTTTTTGTAAGGTTTGCAAATACAAAAATTAGGTTTTACACATAATGACATTATAACTTTAACACTCAATATGAAAGTTATTTAATTATAACTCCTAAATACACATGAAACATGTCTAATAGCGTGAAAAAAATTATCTTTGTGAGTGTTGCTAGAAACATTTTCTTTTGTAAAGTTTGCAAAGACACAAGTTAGATTTTTATAACTCAATATGACAGTATAACGCCACACTCAATATGACAGTTATTTAAACATAACTCCTAAACCACACCTGAAAAATGGCTAATAATGCCTGAAATAATACATCTTTGGGAGTTTTACTGGAAACATATGCTTTTTTTAAGGCTTGCAAACACAAAAATTACTTGTATTGTATTATGTATTACAACATAATTCCTAAACCAAACATGCAAAATGTCTGAAAATGCCTGTAATATTGAATCCATGTGAGTTTTATTTGAATCAGTTGTATGGTTTGCTAATACAAAAATTGGGTTTTATGACAAACACAAGTTAGTTTTTTTACTCAATATAACAGTTTAGCTGTCATACTATATATGAAAGTTATATAAACATAACTCCAAAACCAAACCATTATGTCCAAAACTGCCTGTAATATTGTATATATGTGAGTTTTACTAGAATCAGGGTTGCAAATACAAAAATTGGGTTTTATGACAGTATACTGTCACACTCAATATGACAGTTATTTAAACATAACTCAAACAACACATGCAAAATAGCTAATAATGCCTGGAGCATGTATCTTAGTTAGTTTTACTAGAAAAATGGTATTTTGTAAGGTTTGCAAAGACACAAGTTAGTTGTTGTTTTTATTCAATATGACAGTATAACTGTCATACTAAATATGAAAGTTATATAAACATAACTCTAAAACCAAACATGCATTGTGTCTAAAAATGCCTGTAATATTGTATCTGTGTGAGTTTAACTAGATTTAGTTGTTTTTGTAAGGTTTGCAAATACAAAATAAGGGTTTTACTCACTATGACAGTTTACTGTCACACTCAATCTGACAGTTATTTATTTAAACATAACTCCTAAACCACACATGCAAAATGGCTAATAATGCCTGGAGATATGTATCTTTGTGAGTTTTACTAGAAACATTATATTGTGTAAGGTTTAGTTAGTTTTTGTACTCAATCTGACAGTATAACTGTCATTCTAAATCCATCCATTTTCTTCCGCTTATCCGAGGTCGGGTTGCGGGGGCAGCAGCCTGAGCAGAAAATCCCAGACTTCCCTCTCCCCAGCCACTTCGTCCAGCTCTTCTCGGGGTATTCCGAGGCGTTCCCAGGCCAGCCGGGGACATAGTCTTTCCAATGTGTCCTAGGTCTTCCCCGTGGCCTCCTGCCACACCTCCCTAGAGGCGTTCGGGTGGCATCCTGAGCAGATGCCCGAACCACCTCATGGCTCCTCTCAATGTGGAGGAGCAGCGGCTTTACTTTGAGTTCCTCCCGGATGACAGAGCTTCTCACCCTGTCTCTAAGGTAGAGACCCACCACCCGGCAGAGGAAACGCATTTCGGCCGCTCGTCCTTTCGGTCATAACCCAAAGCTGGGAACGTAGATCGACGGTAAATTGAGAGCTTTTCCTTCTGGCTCAGCTCCTTCTTCACCACAACGGATCGATATAGCGTCCTCAATACTGAAGACGCCGCACCAAACCGCCTGTGGATCTCTCGATCCACTCTATCCTCACTCGTGAACAAGACTCCTAGGTACTTGAACTCCTCCACTTGGGGCAAGATCTCCTCCCCAACCTGGAGATGGCACTCGACCCTTTCCTGCGCGAGAACCATGGACTTGGACTTGCAGGTGCTGATTCTCATCCCAGTCGCTTCACACTCAAGGACCCTGCCGAGAGTATAGACCTGGTCTACCGTTCCACGACCAGGACGAAAACCACACTGTTCGTCCTGGATCCGAGTTTCCTCCTCTCCATATCACATGAATAGACCTTACCGGGAAGGCTGAGGAGTGTGTTTCACGATAGTTGGAACACACCCTCCGGTTCCCCTTCTTAAAGAGAGGAACCACCACCCCGGTGTGCCAATCCAGAGGTACCACCCCCAATGTTCACGCAATGTTGCAGAGTCTTGTCAACCAAGACAGCCCCACAGTATCCAGAGCCTTAAGGAACTCATCCACCACCGGGGCCTTGCCACAGAGGAGCTTTTTAACTACCTAGGCAACCTAAGCCCCAGAAATAGGAGAGTCCACCACAGATTCCCCAGGCACTGCTTGGCCTGTCGGTATGCCCGCTGCCTCTGGAGTCCCATGAGCCAAAAGGACCCGATAGGCTCTTTCTTCAGCTTGACGGCATCCCTCCCTACTGGTGGCCACCAGCGAGTTCTAGGATTACCGCCACGACAGGCACCAAACACCTTGCGGCCACAGCTCCAATCAGCAGGCTCGACAAGAGAGGCACGGAACATGGTCCACTCAGACTCAATGTCCAGCACCTCCCTCGTGACATGTTTAAAGTTCTTCCTTATGTTTGAACATTGTGTTTGTTATGGACAATCCGTGACGAGCACAAAAGTCCAATAACAAAGCACCACTTGGGTTCAGATCCGGGTGGCCATTTTTCCCAATCACGACTCTCCAGGTTTCACTGTCCTTGCCAACATGAGCATTGAAGTCCCCCAACAGAACAAGGGAATCACCCGAGGGAGCACTCTCCAGTACTCCCTCAAGGGAATCCAAAAAGAGTGGGTACTCTGAGCTGCTGTTTGGTGCGTAAACACAAACAACAGTCAGGACCCGTCACCCAACCCGAAGGCGGAGGGAAGCTACCATCTCGTCTACTGGGTTAAAGTCCAACGTGCAGGCTTTGAGCAACAACAATTGCCACCCCAGCCTCTCATTGCTTGCAACGCCAGAGTGGAAGAGAGTCCAGCCCCTCTTGAGAGAACAGGTTCCAGAGCCCTTGCTGTGCGTCGAAGTGAGTCCAACTATATCTACCCGGAACTTCTTCACCTCGCGCACCAGCTCAGGCTCTTTCCCTCCCAGCGAGGTGACGTTCCACGTCCCAAGAGCGAGCTTATGTAGCCGATAATCGGACCGCCAAGTGCCCTGCCTTCGGCTGCCGCCCAGTTCACACTGCATCCGACCTCTATGACCTCAATGGGCCCATGAGTGGTGAGCCCATTGGAGGGTTGACCCACGTTGCCTCTTCGAAATGAGCCCGGCAGGGCCCCATGGAGACAGGCCCGGCCACCAGTCGCTCGCCATCGTGCCCCACCTCTGCGCCTGGCTCCACAGGGGAGCCACGGTGACCTGCGCCTGGGCGAGAAAAAATCTAGGTCCTCGATTTGTACTTTTCATAAAGGTCTTTGAGCTGCTCTTTGTCTGATCCCTCACCTAGGACCTTTTCTCAGGGGATCCCGAGGCGTTCCCAGGCCAGCCGGGAGACATAGTGTTCCCAATGTGTCCTGGGTCTTCCCCGTGGCCTCCAGGATGACAGAGCTTCACCTTCACCAGGGGTGTCAAACTCAAATACAGAGTGGGCCAAAGTTTAAAACTGAACAAAGCCGCGGGCCAAGGTTGAACAAATTAACCTTTTAATAGGGACCCAAACACGTTTTGCATTGAATATTGAACAAGCAAGGCTTATATAACTTTATAGTGACATGCAAAATGGAGTTTCAAATAATAATAATAATAATTAAACAATATCAATTGCATATCAAATATAATTTAAATACAAATTGAATGCCTCTTTTCTATTTGCAGCCTTCTGAGGTAAATATCAACATTAACTTTATCCACAGGCTAATAAATTTGAAAATAAAATAACAATGAATAAAACAACCATTCAGGACTTTAAACTGCTCAGTTTGCAACACACTGATCTAATTTGATGTACCCAAGCCAGATACCTGGCATCTTTTTTTAGATGCTAGTTCTTTAATGTCGGGGCTCAGGCTTTGAGCTGAGGCAACTTTCATTATCAAACAAGATGTTCAACAGTCATATCTCGTACACCCAATTCTAACATCATTCAGACCCAGTCACAAGATATGTGCAGCTACAGCACGCATACACAAATGAATGCAACGCATACTTCATCAACAGCGATACAGGTTACACTGAGGGTGCCAGTATAAAAAACTTTAACACTGTTAGAAATATACGCCACACTGTGAACCCACACCAAACAAAAATAAAAAACACTTTTCGGGAGAACATCCGCACCGTAACACAACATAAACACAAAAGAACAAATACCCAGAATCTTTTGCAGCACTAACTCTTTCGGGACGCTACAAAATACACCCCCGCTACCACCAAACCTCCCCCCCACACACACACACACCTTGTAGCGTCTCGGAAGATTTAGTGCTACAAAGGGTTCTGGGTATTTGTTGTGTTGTGTTTATGTTGTGTTACGGTGCGGATGTTCTCCCGAAATGTGTTTGTCATTCTTGTTTGGTGTGGATTCACAGTGTGGCGTATATTTCTAAAAGTGTTAAAGTTTTTTATTTGGCTACCGTCAGTGTAACCTGTATCGCTGTTGATGAAGTATGCGTTGCATTCAATTGTGTGTGGGTGCAGAAGCTGCACTGACATGAAACTGGGCTGGCACTCGTTTGACTAGCTGGAAAAAAAAAAATAATTCGGGAGGAGTGCTGGAGTCACTCCCGGGAGGGTTGGCAAGTATTAGAAGTAGCGGCACTGCCGCAATGTATAATCGAAGGTCCAGCTTTAGTGTTAATTTGATATTGCCTCAAGGGCCAAGTCAAATTACACGTTGGGCCAAATTTGGCCCACGGGCCAGAGTTTGACACCCATGACCTTCACTGTAAAAAATTACTGTAAAAATAAAAAATAAAATTACAGTTATATACTCCATCCATCCATCCATTTTCTACCGCTTATTCCCTTCGGGGTCGCGGGGGGCGCTGGAGCCTATCTCAGCTACAATCAGGCGGAAGGCGGGGTACACCCTGGACAAGTCGTCACCTCATCGCAGGGCCAACACAGATAGACAGACAACATTCACACTCACATTCACACACTAGGGCCAATTTAGTGTTGCCAATCAACCTATCATGTTCTTCTTAAATGCAGTTAAGTACTGTAAATTTTGTTGCATTTTTCTAAAAATATCGACCAGCAGTAAGTTACTGTAAAACCTACAGTGTAATTCAGTATTTTTCAGACTTGTTTCTTGGGTCCGCCCACAATTCGTCCAACCGAGCTTCATTTCACCCTGCTAAATCCATCCTACTGCATCGTGTGTTTTTGATAACAAGGTAAGAGTCACTTGTACCTTGATGGGTCATTTTCTGTTTGAATTACTTTATATATATATTTATAAAGTCCGAAATGACATAGCGTCACAGTCAGCATCACAGACACTATCGTTGACCACGCGCATGTACCGCCGCATGCTAGCTAGCTAAGTTTTCTTCTTTTTTGTCATAGTCATCATAAAAGATGATAACTTGCAACATATGTGCTACGACTTGCAGCAATGTATTTGCGTATGTTAGACACATGCGAAGTCATAGTTGTATGCCTAATGCATCGTTTAAGTGTGCTTTCCCTAAATGCACAAGAGTTTTTTCCAACTTCTCAGCCTTCAAAACTCACAGCCGTCGTCATAAATATGGCAAGAGTAGGACTGATATGTATAGCGCAGAAGGTTTACCTTGTAATATTGTCTCATGTAGCGCGAAGTGCGATGATATACGGGCCTTTCTCCTGCATTTGAAAAGTCATATTACCGAAGGTAGGACAGTTACGTGCCCCTTCAGTCAATGTGAAAAAAGATTTACAGTTAAGTCTACTTTCACATCGCACGTGTCAAGGAAGCACTACGGCTACACTGAACGAAGTTTGACTTGATCAACAGCAAATCCAAGCAGCTCTTGTGTTATTAACACTGATGATGACTATTGTGATATGCAACTTGAGGATTCAGGATATTCCTGTTATGAAGACATGGAGGTCTACTTGCATTAAAAAAATGTTCACAGCACTGAAAAAAGGTTGAGAACCACTGCCTTAGGACAGTGGTTCTCAACCTTTTTTCAGTGATGTACCCCTGTGAACATTTTTTAAATTCAAGTACCCCCTAATCAGAGCAAAGCATTTTTGGTTGAAAAAAAGAGATAAAGAAGTAAAATACAGCACTATGTCATCAGTTTCTGATTTATTAAATTGTATAACAGTGCAAAATATTGCTCATTTGTTGTGGTCTTTCTTAAACTATTTGGAAAAAAAGATATAAAAATAACTAAAAACTTGTTGAAAAATAACCAAGTGATTCAATTATGAATAAAGATTTTTACACATAGAAGTAATCAACTTAAAGTGCCCTCTTTGGGGATTGTAATAGAGATCCATCTGGATTCATGAACTTCATTCTCAACATTTCTTCACAAAAAAAGAAATCTTTAACATCAATATTTATGGAACATGTCCACTACGCTTTAACCAAGCCTCCATTGTTTTCTACATGGATAGTTGATTGACAGTTGGTGCCGTGTGGCACCGCCAGGTAGGGTCAAACCATCATGGCATGGGGGAAACTCTGGCTTTATGGTAATGAATGGAATAGCCTACTTGATTAGTTGTTCAGTTTATGAACTTACATTCATATTTTGTCGAAGTATTATTCAATAAATATATTTATAAAGGATTTTTGAATTGTTGCTATTTTTAGAATATTTAAAAAAAATCTCACGTACCCCTTGGCATACCTTCAAGTACCCCCAGGAGTACGCGTACCCCCATTTGAGAACCACTGCCTTAGGAGACTAGATGTAAACAGAGGAAAGAGAGAGCGAGTGAGGTGGCCATTCCAAATACTTTTAAAATGCTACCCATATTGGATACTGTTTAGGAACATAAACTGCATTTCTTGACTGTACCAGTTGCTGGTGACAAAGTCACAATAAAACGTTGGATGATCAGCATGGAAGGTGATGTCATCTGCAAAGGCGTCCAACCTAGCTTAATCTCAGGGCTTGCTGCCCTTCTTGCCACATACTATGTGTTCAACTTGGAATACCAAGAGGAAGGTCCTCGGACATTGGAATTTGTTCAAAGGTAAATCCTCTTGATACTGTTAAAATACTGTTAGGATATTTTATTTTATATTTCTCACCTCTGTTCAGGAATTTGACTTGTCATTTCCCCAATTGTGTGCCTTAAATCAATGACTCTTCTGTTCCTTTGTGGACCTTCTTATTAGGGACCGAAGCACCAGTTTGACTCTAGGATACAGAGAAGGTAGGTAATGTGCATGTAAAGATATGTTGACTGGGTCAAAGAAGGAAGCACCTGTTTGACCCCAGGATGCAGAAAAAGTAGATAATTTGCAGGTAAAGACATGTTGACTGGATGATGGCAGGAAGCACCAGCTTGACCCGAGAATGCAGAGCAAGTAGGTAATGTGCGGGTGAAGATATGTTGAATGGGTAAAGGCAGGAAGCACCAGTGTGACCCCACTATGCAGGGAAGGTAGGTAATGTGCGGGTGAAGGTATGTTGAATGGGTGAAAGAAGGGAGCGCAGGTGTGGTCGAGGCCATGCAGACAAGGTAGGTATGTGCAGGTGAAGATATGTTGTATGGTGAAAGAAAGAAGCACCAATGTGACCCAAGGATGCAGGGAAGGTAGGTAATGTGCAGGTAAAGATATGTTGAATGGGTGAAGGCAGGAAACACCAGCTAGACGCCAGGATACAGAGAAGGTAGGTAATGTGCAGGTAAAGATATGTTGAATGAGTAAAGGCAGGAAACACCAGCTTGACTCCAGGATATAGAGAAGGTAGGTAATGTGCAGGTAAAGATATGTTGAATGGGTAAAGGTAGAAAGCACCAGCGTGACCACACTATGCAGAGAAGGTAGGTAATGTGCAGGTAAAGATATGTTGAATGGGTAAAGGCAAGAGGCACCAATGTGACCCCAGGATGCAGAGAAGATAGGTAATGAGCAGGTAACGATATGTTAAATGGGTGAAAGCAGGAAACATCAGCGTAAATACACGGTCCCGTAGATGGAGAGAAAACATGAATAGAGAGAGGGGTTGGGGAGGCTTTAGCATTGTCTTCCTCTCTGAATTTGTCTTAATGGGTTTTAGAGCATTCACTCATCTACAGCTGTGGTTATGGTATAGGCTCACATATATCCTAAAATTGATATTAATATTTGTGCAGTGCATTTTCCTAAATAACAATGTGAGGGGGGTTCTGTATCGACTACAAGTAATCTTCAATCACAACAGAATATCTAATATGCTTTCTCTCTTTCTTAGGCGATTCATTGGCGTTAACCCTGAGAGGGGAACAAAGGCTAGCCAGGGAAAGGTGGTGTCCAAGAAGACCGGGAAGCTGGTCCAGAAAAAGGCAGCAACTGTAAATCCTCACGTAGCCACCCTTATAAAACATCTCACAGACTTTGAGTGGGGCTTTATGTAGCCGACAACTAAACACTGGACTCGTGTTCAGTGTTTTGTCTCCAGTTAGAAATTAAGTGGACATGTTATAAATGTTAAAATGCTTTACTGAAAATAAGAAGAATGCACTAAATGTACATTGAATGTATTTGATGCACTTTAAAATAATTGGTTAATAAAAACATAATCTTGCAAGGCCATTTCTCCAGTCATTTTTATGCCAGCAGATTGCAGGGGTTTTGATTTTGAAAAATTAAAAGTTCAACTCATTAACTTCTAGTGGCATTATACTGTAAAGCTCAGTCTATAGTGCTTACAATTATTTTACTGTAATTAACTGTTAATGGATATTACAGTAGATACACTAAAATAACAGTGTAATGCCGCTAAACAGATGACAGTATTATGCTGTGAAGCGTATATTTGATACAGCACAGTACTGTGATACTTTTTACAGTAATAAACTGTAGTGATAAATCACAATATGTGTGCTGTAGAAAAACAGTTTTATACTGGAACCATTAGCTGCCAATAGGTTACTGTAATTAAACGGTGAAAATTCTTACAGTAAGGGAGAGACCCGCCACCCAGCGGAGAAAACTAATTTCGGCCGCCAGCCTGTGCATCTCACGATCCACTCTTCCCTCACTCATAAACAAGACTCCAGGTACTTGAACTCATCCACCTGGGGCAAGATCTCCTGCCCAACCTCGAAATGGCACTCCACCCTTTCCCGGGCGAGAACCTCGGACTCGGAGGTGCTGATTCTCATCCCAGTCGCTTCACACTCGGCTGCGAACCAATCCAATGAGAGCTGAAGATCCTGGCCAGTTAAAGCCATAAGGACCACATCATCTGCAAAAAGGAGAGACCTAATCCTGCAGCCACCAAACCGGATCCCCTCAACGCCATGACTGCGCCTAGAAATTCTGTCCATAAAATTATGAACACATTTGGTGACTAAGGGCAGCCAACACGAGGGTTGGACTCCGGTCCAACCCTCACTGGAAAGGGGTCCGACTTACTGCTGGCAATGCGGACCAAGCTCTGACACTGATCATACAGGGAGCGACCCGCCACAATCAGACATGCCGATACCCCATACTCTCTGAGCACTCCCCACAGGACTTCCCGGGGTGGCCACGGTCGAATGTCTTCTCCAAGTCCACAAAGCACATGTAGACTGGTTGGACAAACTCCCATGCACACTCAAGGACCCTGCCGAGAGTATAGAGCTGGTCTACCGTTCCACGACCAGGACGAAAACCACACTGGATCCGAGGTTCCTCCTCTCCAGTACACATGAATAGACCTTACCGGGAAGGCTGAGGAGTGTGATCTACGATAGTTGGAACACACCCTCCGGTTCCCCTTCTTAAAGAGAGGAACCACCACCCCGGTCTGCCAATCCAGAGGTACCGCCTCTGATGTCCATGCGATGTTGCAGAGTCTTGTCAACTAAAACAGCCCCACAGCATCCAGAGCCTTAAGGAACTCCGGACGGAGCTCATCCACCCCCGCGGCCTTGCCACCGAGGAGCTTTTTAACTACCTTGGCAACCTCAGCCCCAGAAATAGGAGAGCCCACCACAGATTCCCCAGGCACTGCTTGGCCTGTCGGTATGCCCGCTGCCTCTGGAGTCCCATGAGCCAAAAGGACCAGATAAGCTCTTTCTTCAGCTTGACGGCATCCCGCACTGCTGGTGGCCACCAGCGGGTTCTAGGATTACCGCCACGACAGGCACCAAACACCTTGCGGCCACAGCTCCAATCAGCTGGCTTGACAAGAGAGGCACGGAACATGATCCATTCAGACTCAATGTCCAGCACCTCCTTTGTGACATGTTCAAAGTTCCTCCGGAGTTAGAAAAAGAAACTCTCTCTGACAGGAGACTGCTAGGCATTCCCAAAAGACTCTCACAATGCGTTTGGGCCTGCCAGGTCTGTCCGGGATCCTACCCCACCATCGGAGCCAGCTCACCAGGTGGTGATCGGTAGAAAGCTCGCCCCTCTCTTCACCCGAGTGTCCAAAACATGAGGCCGCAAATCCCATGACACAACTACAAAGTCAATAATGGAACTGCGGCCGAGGGTGTCCTGGTGCCAAGTGCACATATGGACACCCTTATGTTTGAACATTGTGTTTGTTATGGACAATCCGTGACGAGCACAAAAGTCCAATAATAAAGCACCACTTGGGTTCAGATCCGGGTGGCCATTTTTCCCAATCACGACTCTCCAGGTTTCAAAGTCGTTGCCAACATGAGCGTTGAAGACCCCCAGCAGAACAAAGGAATCACCCGAGGGAGCACTCTCAAGGGAATCCAAAAAGAGTGGGTTCTCTGAGCTACTGTTTGGTGCGTAAACACCAACAACAGTCAGGACCCGTCACCCAACCCGAAAGTGGAGGGAGGTTACCATCTCGTCTTCTGGGTTAAGTCCAACGTGCAGGCTTAGAGCCGGGGGGCAACAAGAATTGCCAACCCAGCCTCTCATTACTTGCAACGCCAGAGTGGAAGAGAGTCCAACCCCTCTTGAGAGAACAGGTTCCAGAGCCCTTGCTGTGCGTCGAAGTGAGTCCAGCTTTATCTAGCCGGGAACTTCTCCACCTCGCGAGGTGACGTTCCACGTCCCAAGAGCGAGCTTATGTAGCCGATAATCGGACCGCCAAGTGCCCTGCCTTCGGCTTCCGCCCAGCTAACACTGCACCCGACCTCTATGACCCAGCCCATGAGTGGTGAGCCTATTGCAGGGGGGACCCACGTTGCCTCTTCGAGCTGGGCCCCATGGGCACCAGTCGCTCGCCATCGTGCCCCACCTCTGGGCCTGGCTCCACAGGGGAGCCACGGTGACCCGCGTCCGGGCGAGAAAATATCTAGGTCCTCGATTTGTACTTTTCATAAAGGTCTTTGAGCTGCTCTTTGTCTGATTCCTCACCTAGGACCTGTTTGTCTTGGGGGACCCTAACAGGGGGCATAGAAGCCCCCGGACAACATAGCTCCTAGGATCAGTGGGACACGCAAACCACAAAGGTGGCGGCTCAGAAAGCAGGTTATATAAACATAACTCCAAAACCAAACATGCAAGATGTCTAAACATGCCTGTAATATTGTATCAATGTGAGTTTTACTAGAATCGGTTGTTTTTTTAAGGCTTGCAAACACAAAAAGTTTTTTTTACTCAATATGACAGTAAGTTCTTAAAATGCTGAGATAATGTGAAAAAAAACAATACAAATGTATTCCAACATAATTCCTAAACCAAACATGCAAAATGTCTAAAAATGCCTGTAATATTGAATCCATGTGAATTTTACTAGAATCATTTGTTTTTGTAAGGTTTGCAAATACAAAAATTGAGTTTTATGACAGACACAAGTTAGTTTTTTTACTCATTATAACAGTATAGATGTCATACTCATACTACATAATCATTAAAGTTATATAAACATAACTCGAAAACCAAACGTGCATTATGTCCAAAATTGCCTGTAATATTGTATAGATGTGAGTTTTACTAGAATCAGGTTTGCAAATACAAAAATTGGGTTTTATGACAGTATACTGTCACACTCAATATGACAGTATAACTGTCATACTAAATCCATCCATTTTCTTCCGCTTATCCGAGGTCGGGTTGCGGGGGCAGCAGCCTAAGCAGAGAGCCCAGACTTCCCTCTCCCCAGCCACTTCGTCCAGCTCTTCTCGGGGGATCCCGAGGCGTTCCCAGGCCATAGTCTTTCCAATGTATCCTAGGTCTTCCCCATGGCCTCCTGCCGTTCGGACCTAAGGAGGCGTTCGGGTGGCATCCTGAGCAGATGCCCGAACCACCTCATCTGGCTCCTCTCAATGTGGAGGAGCAGCGGCTTTACACTGAGTTCCTCCCAGATGACAGAGCTTCTCACCCTATCTCTAAGGGAGAGACCCACCACCCGGCGGAGGAAACTCATTTCGGCCGCTTGTACCCGTGACCTTGTCCTTTCGGTCATAACCCAAAGCTCATGACCATAGGTGAGGATGGGAACGTTGATCGACCGGTAAATTGAAAGCTTTTCCTTCTGGCTCAGCTCCTTCTTCACCACAACGGATCGATATAGCGTCCTCATTACTGAAGACGCCGCACCGATCCGCCTGTAGATCTCAAAATCCACTCTATCCTCACTCGTGAACAAGACTCCTAGGTACTTGAACTCCTTCACTTGGGGCAAGATCTCTTTCCCAACCTCGAGATGGCACTCCACCCTTTCCCGGGCGAGAACCATGGACTCGGACTCGGAGGTGCTGATTCTCATCCCAGTCGCTTCACTGCGAACCGATCCAATGAAAGCTGAAGATCTTGGCCAGTTGAAGCCATCAGGACCACATCATCTGCAAAAAGCAGTGACCTAATCCTGCAGCCACCAAACCAGGCGCAGTCATGGCGTTGAGGGGATCCTCAAAGCCATGACTGCGCCTAGATATTCTGTCCATTAAAGTTATGAACAGAATCGGTGACAAAGGGCAGCCTTGGCGGAGTCCAACCCTCACTGGAAAGGGGTCCGACATACTGCCGGCAATGCGGACCAAGCTCTGACACTGATCATACAGGGAGACACCCGCCACAATCAGACATGCCGATACTCCATACTCTCTGAGCACTCCCCACAGGATTTACCGGGGACCAAGGTCGAATGTCTTCTCCAAGTCCACAAAACTTATGTAGACTGGTTGGGCAAACTCCCATGCACACTCAAGGACCCTGCCGAGAGTATAGAGCTGGTCTACCGTTCCACGACCAGGACGAAAACCACACTGTTCGTCCTGGATCCGAGGTTCCTCCTCTCCATTACACATGAATAGACCTTACCGGGAAGGCTGAAGAGTGTGATCTACGATAGTTGGAACACACCCTCCGGTTCCCCTTCTTAAAGAGAGGTACCACCACCCCGGTCTGCCAATCCAGAGGTACCGCCCCCGATGTAGACGCAATGTTGCAGAGTCTTGTCAACCAAGACTGCCCCACAGCATCCAGAGCCTTAAGGAACTCCGGACGGAGCTCATACCCCCGGGGCCTTGCCACCGAGGAGCTTTTTAACTACCTTGGCAACCTCAGCCCCAGAAATAGGAGAGCCCACCACAGACTTCCCAGGCACTGTTTCCTCATAGGAAGACGTGTTGGTGGGACTGAGGAGGTCTCGCTTGGCCTGTCGGTATGCCCACTGCCTCTGGAGTCCCATGAGCCAAAAGGACCCGGTGGCTCTTTCTTCAGCTTGACAGCATCCCTCACTGCTGGTGGATTACCGCCACGACAGGCACCAAACACCTTGCGGCCACAGCTTCAATCAGCTGGCTCAACAAGAGAACATGGTCCACTCAGACTCAATGTCCAGCACCTCCCTCGTGACATGTTCAAAGTTCTTCCGGACATGTTCAAAGTTCTTCAGGAGACTCTGCTAGGTGTTCCCAGCAGACCCTTACAATGTGTTTGGGCCTGCCAGGTCTGACCGGCAACCTCCCCTACCATCGGAGCCAGCTCACCACCAGGTGGTGGTTGGTAGAAAGCTCTGCCCCTCTCTTCACCGAGTGTCCAAAACATGAGGCCGCAAATCCCATGACACAACTACAAAGTCAATCATGCGGCCGAGGGTGTCCTTGTGCCAAGTGCACATATGGACACCCTTATGTTTGAACATTGTGTTTGTTATGGACAATCCGTGACAAGCACAAAAGTCCAATAACAAAGCACCACTTGGGTTCAGATCCGGGTGGCCATTTTTCCCAATCACGACTCTCCAGGTTTCACTGTCGTTGCCAACATAGCGTTGAAGTCCACCAGCAGAACAAGGGAATTACCCGAGGGAGCACTCTCCAGTACTCCCTCAAGGGAATCCAAAAAGAGTTGGTACACTGAGCTGCTGTTTGGTGTGTAAACACAAACAACAGTCAGGACCCGTCACCCAACCCGAAGGCTGAAGGAAGCTACCATCTCGTCTATTGGGTTTAAAGTCCAACGTGCAGGCTTTGAGCCGGGGGGCAACAAGAATTGCCACCCCAGCCTCTCATTAGTTGCAACGCCAGTGTGGAATCTCTTCCACTCTGGCGTTGCAAGTAATGAAAGTTCAGCTCAGTCCAGCCCCTCTGAGAGAACAGGTTCCAGAGCCCTTGCTGTGAGTCCAACTATATCTAGCCGGGAACTTCTCCACCTCAAGCACCAGCTCAGGCTCCTTCCCTCCCAGCGAGGTGACGTTCCATGTCCCAAGAGCGAGCTTATGTAGCCGATAATCGGACCACCAAGTGCCCTGCCTTCGGCTGCCGCCCAGCTCACACTGCACCCTCTATGACCCAGCCCATGAGTGGTGAGCCCTGGAGGGGGGATCCACGTTGCCTCTTCGAGCTGAGCACGGCTGGGCCCCATGGGGACAGGCCCGTCAATCGCCATCGTGCCACACCTCTGGGCCTGGCTCCACAGGGGAGCCACGGTGACCTGCGTCCGGGCGAGAAAAAATCTAGGTCCTCAATTGTACTTTTAATAAAGGTCTTTGAGCTGCTCTTTGTCTGATCCCTCACCTAGGACCTGTTTGTCCTGGATCAGTGGGACACGCAAACCACAAAGGTGGCGGCTCAGAAAGCAGGTTATATAAATATAACTCCAAAACCAAACATGCAATATGTCTAAACATGCCTGTAATATTGTATCAATGTGACTTTTCCTAGAATCGGTTGTTTTTGTAAGGTTTGCAAATACAAAAATTAGGTTTGACTCACAATGACAAAATCACACTCAATATGACAGTTATTTAAACATAACTCATAAACCACACAAAAAAATGGCTAATAATGCCTGAAATAATGAATCATTGGGAGTTTTACTGAGTTTTATATTTTGCAAACACAAAAAGTAGTTTTTTACTTGACTGTAATGTTCTTAGAACCCTGAGATAATGGGAAAAAAGCAATAAAAATGTTTTTAAACCTAGCTCCTAAACAACACATGCAAAATGGCTAATAATGCCTAGGGAGACATGTAACGTTGTTAGTTTAAAAAAAATGATCTTTTGTAAAGATATCAAAGACACAAGCTAGTTTTTTTTTATTCAATATGACAGTATAACAGTCATACTAAATATGAAAGTTATATAAACATAACTCCAAAACCAAACATGTGTCATGTCTAAAAATTCCTGTAATAATGTATTAATGTGAGTTTGTAAGGTTTGCAAAAACAAAAAGTAGTTTTTTACTCAATATGAAAGTAATGATCTTAGAATCCTGAGATAATGCGAAAAAAGCAATAAAAATGTATTCAAACATAACTCCTAAACAACCCAGGCAAAATGGGTAATAATGTCTGGAGACATGCATCTTTGTTAGTTTTACTAGAAATGTATTTTTTGTAAAGTTTGCAAAGACACAAGCTAGTTGTTTTTATTCAATAAGACAGTATAACTGTCATACTACATATGAAAGTTATATAAACATAACTCCAGAACCAAACGTGTGTCATGTCTAAAATTGCCTATAATAATGTATTTATGTGAGTTTGTAAGGTTTGCAAAAACAAAAAGTAGTTTTTTCCTCAATATGAAAGTAAGGATTTTAGAATCCTGAGATAATGCGAAAAAAGCAATAAAAATGTATTTAAACATAATTCCTAAACAACCCATGCAAAATGGCTAATAATGCCTGGAGACATGCATCTTTGTTAATTTTACTAGAAAAATTATCTTTTGTAAAGTTTGCAAAGACACAAGCTAGTTTTTTTTTATTCAATATGACAGTATAACAGTCATACTAAATATAAAAGTTATATAAACATAACTCCAAAACCAAACATGTGTCATGTCTAAATATGCCTGTAATAATGTATTAATGTGAGTTTGTAAGGTATGCAAAAACAAAGAGTAGTTTTTTACTCAATATGAAAGTAAAGATCTTAAAATCCTGAGATATTGCGAAAAAAGCAATAAAAATGTCTTTAAACATAATTCCTTAACAACCCATGCAAAATGGGTAATAATGCCTGGAGACATGTATCTTGTTAGTTTTACTAGAAAAATTATCTTTTGTAAAGTTTGCAAAGACAAGCTAGTTTTTTTTTATGCAATATGACAGTATAACAGTCATACTAAATATGAAAGTTATATAAACATAACTCCAAAACCAAACATGTGTCATGTCTAAAAATGCCTGTAATAATGTATTAATGTGAGTATTAATGTGAGTTTGTAAGGTTTGCAAAAACAAAAAGTAGTTTTTTACTCAATATGAAAGTAATGATCTTAAAATCCTGAGATAATGCGAAAAAAGCAATAAAAATGTATTTAAACATAATTCCTAAACAACCCATGCAAAATGGCTAATAATGCCTGGAGACATGTATCTTTGTTAGTTTTACTAGAAAAATGATCTTTTGTAAAGTTTGCAAAGACACAAGCTAGTTTTTCTTATTCAATATGACAATATAACAGTCATATTAAATATAAAAGTTATATAAACATAACTTCAAAACCACACATGTGTCATGTCTAAAAATGTCTGTAATAATGTATTTATGTGAGTTTGTAAGGTTTGCAAAAACAAAAAGTAGTTTTTTACTCAATATGAAAGTAATGATCTTGGAATCCTGAGATAATGCGAAAAAAGCAATAAAAATGTATTTAAACATAACTCCTAAACAACCCAGGCAAAATGGGTAATAATGCCTGGAGACATGTATCTTTGTTAGTTTTACAAGGAAATGTATATTTTGTAAAGTTTGCAAAGACACAAGCTAGTTGTTTTTATTCAATAAGACAGTATAACAGTCATACTAAATATGAAAGTTATATAAACATAACTCCAGAACCAAACGTGTGTCATGTCTAAAATTGCCTATAATAATGTATTTATGTGAGTTTGTAAGGTTTGCAAAAACAAAAAGTAGTTTTTTACTCAATATGAAAGTAATGATCTAAGAATCCTGAGATAATGCGAAAAAAGCAATAAAAATGTCTTTAAACATAATTCCTAAACAACCCATGCAAAATGGCTAATAATGCCTGGAGACATGTATCTTTGTTAGTTTTACCAGAAAAATGATCTTTTGTAAAGTTTGCAAAGACACAAGCTAGTTTTTTTTTATTCAATATGACAGTATAACAATCATACTAAATATGAAAGTTATATAAACATAACTCCAAAACCAAACATGTGTCATGTCTAAAAATGCCTGTAATAATGTATTTATGTGAGTTTGTAAGGTTTGCAAAAACAAAAAGTAGTTTTTTACTCAATATGAAAGTAATGATCTTAGAATCCTGAGATAATGCAAAAAAAGCAATACAAATGTATTTAAACATAATTCCTAAACAACCCATGCAAAATGGGTAATAATGCCTGGACACATGTATCTTTGTTAGTTTTACTAGTAAAATGATGTTTTGTAAAGTTTGCAAAGACACAAGCTAGTTTTTTAAAATTAAATATGACAGTATAACAGTCCTACTAAATATGAAAGTTATCAAAACATAACTCCAAAACCAAACATGTGTTATGTCTAAAAATGCCTGTAATAATTTATTAATGTGAGTTTGTAAGGTTTGCAAAAACAAAAAGTAGTTTTTTCCTCAATATGAAAGTAAGGATTTTAGAATCCTGAGATAATGCGAAAAAAAGCAATAAAAATGTATTAAAACATAATTACTAAACAACCCATGCAAAATGGGTAATAATGCCTGGAGACATGTATCTTTGTTAGTTTTACTAGAAAAATGATCTTTTGTAAAGTTTGCAAAGACACAAGCTAGTTTTTTCTTATTCAATATGACAGTATAACAGTCATACTAAATATAAAAGTTATATAAACATAACTCCAAAACCAAACATGTGTCATGTCTAAAAAATGTCTGTAATAATGTATTTATGTGAGTTTGTAAGGTTTGCAAAAACAAAAAGTAGTTTTTTACTCAATATGAAAGTAATGATCTAAGAATCCTGAGATAATGCGAAAAAAGCAATAAAAATTTATTTAAACATAACTCCTAAACAACCCAGGCAAAATGGGTAATAATGCCTGGAGACATGTATCTTTGTTAGTTTTACTAGGAAATGTATATTTTGTAAAGTTTGCAAAGACACAAGCTAGTTGTTTTTATTCAAATAGACAGTATAACAGTCATACTAAATATGAAAGTTATATAAACATAACTCCAGAACCAAACGTGTGTCATGTCTAAAATTGCCTATAATAATGTATTTATGTGAGTTTGTAAGGTTTGCAAAAACAAAAAGTAGTTTTTTCCTCAATATGAAAGTAAGGATTTTAGAATCCTAAATAATGCAAAAAAGCAATAAAAATGTATTTAAACATAATTCCTAAACAACCCATGCAAAATGGGTAATAATAACTGGAGACATGTATCTTTGTTAGTTTAACTAGAAAAATGATCTTTTGTAAAGTTTGCAAAGACACAAGCTAGTTTTTTTTATTCAATATGACAGTATAACAGTCATACTAAATATAAAAGTTATATAAACATAACTCCAGAACCAAACGTGTGTCATGTCTAAAATTGCTTATAATAATGTATTCATGTGGGTTTGTAAGGTTCGCAAAAACAAAAAGTAGTGTTTTCCTCAATATGAAAGTAATGATCTTAGATTCCTGAGATAATGCGAAAAAAGCAATACAAATGTATTCAAACACAATTTTTAAACCAAACATGTAAATTGTCTAAAAATGCCTGTAATATTGAATTTATGTAAGTTTTACTAGAATCAATTGTTTTTGTAAGGTTTGCAAATACAAAAATTAGGTTTTACACATAATGACATTATAACTTTAACACTCAATATGAAAGTTATTTAATTATAACTCCTAAATACACATGAAACATGTCTAATAGCGTGAAAAAAATTATCTTTGTGAGTGTTGCTAGAAACATTTTCTTTTGTAAGGTTTGCAAAGACACAAGTTAGATTTTTTTAACTCAATATGACAGTATAACGCCACACTCAATATGACAGTTATTTAAACATAACTCCTAAACCACACCTGAAAAATGGCTAATAATGCCTGAAATAATGCATCTTTGGGAGTTTTACTGGAAACATATGCTTTTTTTAAGGCTTGCAAACACAAAAATTATTTGTATTGTATTATGTATTACAACATAATTCCTAAACCAAACATGCAACATGTCTGAAAATGCCTGTAATATTGAATCCATGTGAGTTTTATTTGAATCAGTTGTATGGTTTGCTAATACAAAAATTGGGTTTTATGACAATCACAAGTTCGTTTTTTTACACAATATAACAGTTTAGCTGTCATACTATATATGAAAGTTATATAAACATAACTCCAAAACCAAACCCTTATGTCCAAAACTGCCTGTAATATTGTATACATGTGAGTTTTACTAGAATCAGGGTTGCAAATACAAAAATTGGGTTTTATGACAGTATACTGTCACACTCAATATGACAGTTATTTAAACATAACTCAAACAACACATGCAAAATAGCTAATAATGCCTGGAGCATGTATCTTAGTTAGTTTTACTAGAAAAATGGTATTTTGTAAGGTTTGCAAAGACACAAGTTAGTTGTTGTTTTTATTCAATATGACAGTATAACTGTCATACTAAATATGAAAGTTATATAAACATAACTCTAAAACCAAACATGCATTGTGTCTAAAAATGCCTGTAATATTGTATCTGTGTGAGATTAACTAGATTTAGTTGTTTTTGTAAGGTTTGCAAATACAAAATAAGGGTTTTACTCACTATGACAGTTTACTGTCACACTCAATCTGACAGTTATTTATTTAAACATAACTCCTAAACCACACATGCAAAATGGCTAATAATGCCTGGAGATATGTATCTTTGTGAGTTTTACTAGAAACATTATATTGTGTAAGGTTTAGTTAGTTTTTGTACTCAATCTGACAGTATAACTGTCATTCTAAATCCATCCATTTTCTTCCGCTTATCCAAGGTCGGGTTGCGGGGGCAGCAGCCTGAGCAGAAAATCCCAGACTTCCCTCTCCCCAGCCACTTCGTCCAGCTCTTCTCGGGGTATTCCGAGGCGTTCCCAGGCCAGCCGGGGACATAGTCTTTCCAATGTGTCCTAGGTCTTCCCCGTGGCCTCCTGCCACACCTCCCTAGAGGCGTTCGGGTGGCATCCTGAGCAGATGCCCGAACCACCTCATGGCTCCTCTCAATGTGGAGGAGCAGCGGCTTTACTTTGAGTTCCTCCCGGATGACAGAGCTTCTCACCCTGTCTCTAAGGGAGAGACCCACCACCCGGCAGAGGAAACGCATTTCGGCCGCTTGTCCTTTCGGTCATAACCCAAAGCTGGGAACGTAGATCGACGGTAAATTGAGAGCTTTTCCTTCTGGCTCAGCTCCTTCTTCACCACAACGGATCGATATAGCGTCCTCAATACTGAAGACGCCGCACCAAACCGCCTGTGGATCTCTCGATCCACTCTATCCTCACTCGTGAACAAGACTCCTAGGTACTTGAACTCCTCCACTTGGGGCAAGATCTCCTCCCCAACCTGGAGATGGCACTCGACCCTTTCCTGCGCGAGAACCATGGACTTGGACTTGGAGGTGCTGATTCTCATCCCAGTCGCTTCACACTCAAGGACCCTGCCGAGAGTATAGACCTGGTCTACCGTTCCACGACCAGGACGAAAACCACACTGTTCGTCCTGGATCCGAGTTTCCTCCTCTCCAGTACACATGAATAGACCTTACCGGGAAGGCTGAGGAGTGTGTTTCACGATAGTTGGAACACACCCTCCGGTTCCCCTTCTTAAAGAGAGGAACCACCACCCCGGTGTGCCAATCCAGAGGTACCACCCCCAATGTTCACGCGATGTTGCAGAGTCTTGTCAACCAAGACAGCCCCACAGTATCCAGAGCCTTAAGGAACTCATCCACCACCGGGGCCTTGCCACAGAGGAGCTTTTTAACTACCTAGGCAACCTAAGCCCCAGAAATAGGAGAGTCCACCACAGATTCCCCAGGCACTGCTTGGCCTGTCGGTATGCGCGCTGCCTCTGGAGAACCATGGACTTGGACTTGGAGGTGCTGATTCTCATCCCAGTCGCTTCACACTCAAGGACCCTGCCGAGAGTATAGACCTGGTCTACCGTTCCACGACCAGGACGAAAACCACACTGTTCGTCCTGGATCCGAGTTTCCTCCTCTCCAGTACACATGAATAGACCTTACCGGGAAGGCTGAGGAGTGTGTTTCACGATAGTTGGAACACACCCTCCGGTTCCCCTTCTTAAAGAGAGGAACCACCACCCCGGTGTGCCAATCCAGAGGTACCACCCCCAATGTTCACGCGATGTTGCAGAGTCTTGTCAACCAAGACAGCCCCACAGTATCCAGAGCCTTAAGGAACTCATCCACCACCGGGGCCTTGCCACAGAGGAGCTTTTTAACTACCTAGGCAACCTAATCCCCAGAAATAGGAGAGTCCACCACAGATTCCCCAGGCACTGCTTGGCCTGTCGGTATGCCCGCTGCCTCTGGAGTCCCATGAGCCAAAAGGACCCGATAGGCTCTTTCTTCAGCTTGACGGCATCCCTCACTGCTGGTGGCCACCAGCGAGTTCTAGGATTACCGCCACGACAGGCACCAAACACCTTGCGGCCACAGCTCCAATCAGCAGGCTCGACAAGAGAGGCACGGAACATGGTCCACTCAGACTCAATGTCCAGCACCTCCCTCGTGACATGTTCAAAGTTCTTCCTTATGTTTGAACATTGTGTTTGTTATGGACAATCCGTGACGAGCACAAAAGTCCAATAACAAAGCACCACTTGGGTTCAGATCCGGGTGGCCATTTTTCCCAATCACGACTCTCCAGGTTTCACTGTCCTTGCCAACATGAGCATTGAAGTCCCCCAACAGAACAAGGGAATCACCCGAGGGAGCACTCTCCAGTACTCCCTCAAGGGAATCCAAAAAGAGTGGGTACTCTGAGCTGCTGTTTGGTGCGTAAACACAAACAACAGTCAGGACCCGTCACCCAACCCGAAGGCGGAGGGAAGCTACCATCTCGACTACTGGGTTAAAGTCCAACGTGCAGGCTTTGAGCAACAACAATTGCCACCCCAGCCTCTCATTGCTTGCAACGCCAGAGTGGAAGAGAGTCCAGCCCCTCTTGAGAGAACAGGTTCCAGAGCCCTTGCTGTGCGTCGAAGTGAGTCCAACTATATCTACCCGGAACTTCTTCACCTCGCGCACCAGCTCAGGCTCTTTCCCTCCCAGCGAGGTGACGTTCCACGTCCCAAGAGCGAGCTTATGTAGCCGATAATCGGACTGCCAAGTGCCCTGCCTTCGGCTGCCGCCCAGTTCACACTGCATCCGACCTCTATGACCTCAATGGTCCCATGAGTGGTGAGCCCATTGGAGGGTTGACCCACGTTGCCTCTTCGAAATGAGCCCGGCAGGGCCCCATGGAGACAGGCCCGGCCACCAGTCGCTCGCCATCGTGCCCCACCTCTGCGCCTGGCTCCACAGGGGAGCCACGGTGACCTGCGCCTGGGCGAGAAAAAATCTAGGTCCTCGATTTGTACTTTTCATAAAAGTCTTTGAGCTGCTCTTTGTCTGATCCCTCACCTAGGACCTTTTCTCAGGGGATCCCGAGGCGTTCCCAGGCCAGCCGGGAGACATAGTGTTCCCAATTTGTCCTGGGTCTTCCCCGTGGCCTCCAGGATGACAGAGCTTCACCTTCACCAGGGGTGTCAAACTCAAATACAGAGTGGGCCAAAGTTTAAAACTGAACAAAGCCGCGGGCCAAGGTTGAACAAATTAACCTTTTAATAGGGACCCAAACACGTTTTGCATTGAATATTGAACAAGCAAGGCTTATATAACTTTATAGTGACATGCAAAATGGAGTTTCAAATAATAATAATAATAATTAAAAAATATCAATTGCATATCAAATATAATTTAAATAAAAATTGAATGCCTCTTTTCTATTTGCAGCCTTCTGAGGTAAATATCAACATTAACTTTATCCACAGGCTAATAAATTTGAAAATAAAATAACAATGAATAAAACAACCATTCAGGACTTTAAACTGCTCAGTTTGCAACACACTGATCTAATTTGATGTGCCCAAGCCAGATACCTGCCATCTTTTTTTAGATGCTAGTTCTTTAATGTCGGGGCTCAGGCTTTGAGCTGAGGCAACTTTCATTATCGAACAAGATGTTCAACGGTCATATCTCGTACACCCAATTCTAACATCATTCAGACCCAGTCACAAGATATGTGCAGCTACAGCACGCATACACAAATGAATGCAACGCATACTTCATCAACAGCGATACAGGTTACACTGAGGGTGTCAGTATAAAAAACTTTAACACTGTTAGAAATATACGCCACACTGTGAACCCACACCAAACAAAAATAAGAAACACTTTTCGGGAGAACATCCGCACCGTAACGCAACATAAACACAAAAGAACAAATACCCAGAATCTTTTGCAGCACTAACTCTTTCGGGACGCTACAAAATACACCCCCGCTACCACCAAACCTCCCCCCCCCACACACACACACCTTGTAGCGTCTCGGAAGATTTAGTGCTACAAAGGGTTCTGGGTATTTGTTGTGTTGTGTTTATGTTGTGTTACGGTGCGGATGTTCTCCCGAAATGTGTTTGTCATCCTTGTTTGGTGTGGATTCACAGTGTGGCGTATATTTCTAAAAGTGTTAAAGTTTTTTATTTGGCTACCGTCAGTGTAACCTGTATCGCTGTTGATGAAGTATGCGTTGCATTCAATTGTGTGTGGGTGCAGAAACTGCACTGACATGAAACTGGGCTGGCACTCGTTTGACTAGCTGGAAAAAAAAAAAAAATTCGGGAGGAGTGCTGGAGTCACTCCCGGGAGGGTTGGCAAGTATTAGAAGTAGCGGCACTGCCGCAATGTATAATCGAAGGTCCAGCTTTAGTGTTAATTTGATATTGCCTCAAGGGCCAAGTCAAATTACACGTTGGGCCAAATTTGGCCCACGGGCCAGAGTTTGACACCCATGACCTTCACTGTAAAAAATTACTGTAAAAATAAAAAATTAAATTACAGTTATATACTCCATCCATCCATCCATGTTCTACCGCTTATTCCCTTCGGGGTCGCTGGAGCCTATCTCAGCTACAATCGGGCGGAAGGCGGGGTACACCCTGGACAAGTCGCCACCTCATCGCAGGGCCAACACAGATAGATAGACAACATTCACACTCACATTCACACACTAGGGCCAATTTAGTGTTGCCAATCAACCTATCATGTTCTTCTTAAATGCAGTTAAGTACTGTAAATTTTGTTGCATTTTTCAAAAAATATCGACCAGCAGTAAGTAACTGTAAAACCTACAGTGTAATTCAGTATTTTTCAGACTTGTTTCTTGGGTCCGCCCACAATTCGTCCAACCGAGCTTCATTTCACCTGGCCTGCTAAATCTGCTAAATTTCACCACCTGCTAAATCCATCCTACTGCATCGTGTGTTTTTGATAACAAGGTAAGAGTCACTTGTACCTTGATGTGTCATTTTCTGTTTGAATTACTTTATATATATATTTATAAAGTCCGAAATGTCAGCATCACAGACACTATCGTTGACCACGCGCATGTACCGCCGCATGCTAGCTAGCTAAGTTTTCTTCTTTTTTGTCATAGTCATCATAAAAGATGATAACTTGCAACATATGTGCTACGACTTGCAGCAATGTATTTGCGTATGTTAGACACATGCGAAGTCATAGTTGTATGCCTAATGCATCGTTTAAGTGTGCTTTCCCTAAATGCACAAGAGTTTTTTCCAACTTCTCAGCCTTCAAAACTCACAGCCGTCGTCATAAATATGGCAAGAGTAGGACTGATATGTATAGCGCAGAAGGTTTACCTTGTAATATTGTCTCATGTAGCGCGAAGTGCGATGATATACGGGCCTTTCTCCTGCATTTGAAAAGTCATATTACCGAAGGTAGGACAGTTACGTGCCCCTTCAGTCAATGTAAAAAAAGATTTACAGTTAAGTCTACTTTCACATCGCACGTGTCAAGGAAGCACTACGGCTACACTGAACGAAGTTTGACTTGCTCAACAGCAAATCCAAGCAGCTCTTGTGTTATTAACACTGATGATGACTATTGTGATATGCAACTTGAGAATTCAGGATATTCCTGTTATGAAGACATGGAGGTCTACTTGCATTAAAAAAATGTTCACAGCACTGAAAAAAGGTTGAGAACCACTGCCTTAGGACAGTGGTTCTCAACCTTTTTTCAGTGATGTACCCCTGTGAACATTTTTTAAATTCAAGTACCCCCTAATCAGAGCAAAGCATTTTTGGTTGAAAAAAAGAGATAAAGAAGTAAAATACAGCACTATGTCATCTGTTTCTGATTTATTAAATTGTATAACAGTGCAAAATATTGCTCATTTGTTGTGGTCTTTCTTGAACTATTTGGAAAAAAAGATGTAAAAATAACTAAAAACTTGTTGAAAAATAAACAAGTGATTCAATTATAAATAAATATTTTTACACATAGAAGTAATCAACTTAAAGTGCCCTCTTTGGGGATTGCAATAGAGATCCATCTGGATTCATGAACTTCATTCTCAACATTTCTTCACAAAAAAAGAAATCTTTAACATCAATATTTATGGAACATGTCCACTACGCTTTAACCAAGCCTCCATTGTTTTCTACATGGATAGTTGATTGACAGTTGGTGCCATGTGGCACCGCCAGGTAGGGTCAAACCATCATGGCATGGGGGAAACTCTGGCTTTATGGTAATGAATGGAATAGCCTACTTGATTAGTTGTTCAGTTTATGAACTTACATTCATATTTTGTCGAAGTATTATTCAATAAATATATTTATAAAGGATTTTTGAATTGTTGCTATTTTTAGAATATTAAAATAAAATCTCACGTACCCCTTGGCATACCTTCAAGTACCCCCAGGAGTACGCGTACCCCCATTTGAGAACCACTGCCTAGGAGACTAGATGTAAACAGAGGAAAGAGAGAGCGAGTGAGGTGGCCATTCCAAATACTTTTAAAATGCTACCCATATTGGATACTGTTTAGGAACATAAACTGCATTTCTTGACTGTACCAGTTGCTGGTGACAAAGTCACAATAAAACGTTGGATGATCAGCATGGAAGGTGATGTCATCTGCAAAGGCGTCCAACCTAGCTTAATCTCAGGGCTTGCTGCCCTTCTTGCCACATACTATGTGTTCAACTTGGAATACCAAGAGGAAGGTCCTCGGACATTGGAATTTGTTCAAAGGTAAATCCTCTTGATACTGTTAAAATACTGTTAGGATATTTTATTTTATATTTCTCACCTCTGTTCAGGAATTTGACTTGTCATTTCCCCAATTGTGTGCCTTAAATCAATGACTCTTCTGTTCCTTTGTGGACCTTCTTATTAGGGACCGAAGCACCAGTTTGACTCTAGGATACAGAGAAGGTAGGTAATGTGCAGGTAAAGATATGTTGACTGGGTCAAAGAAGGAAGCACCTGTTTGACCCCAGGATGCAGAAAAAGTAGATAATTTGCAGGTAAAGACATGTTGACTGGATGATGGCAGGAAGCACCAGCTTGACCCGAGAATGCAGAGCAAGTAGGTAATGTGCGGGTGAAGATATGTTGAATGGGTAAAGGCAGGAAGCACCAGTGTGACCCCACTATGCAGGGAAGGTAGGTAATGTGCGGGTGAAGGTATGTTGAATGGGTGAAAGAAGGAAGCGCAGGTGTGGTCGAGGCCATGCAGACAAGGTAGGTATGTGCAGGTGAAGATATGTTGTATGGTGAAAGAAAGAAGCACCAGTGTGACCCAAGGATGCAGGGAAGGTAGGTAATGTGCAGGTAAAGATATGTTGAATGGGTGAAGGCAGGAAACACCAGCTAGACGCCAGGATACAGAGAAGGTAGGTAATGTGCAGGTAAAGATATGTTGAATGAGTAAAGGCAGGAAACACCAGCTTGACTCCAGGATATAGAGAAGGTAGGTAATGTGCAGGTAAAGATATGTTGAATGGGTAAAGGTAGAAAGCACCAGCGTGACCACACTATGCAGAGAAGGTAGGTAATGTGCAGGTAAAGATATGTTGAATGGGTAAAGGCAAGAAGCACCAGTGTGACCCCAGGATGCAGAGAAGATAGGTAATGAGCAGGTAACGATATGTTAAATGGGTGAAAGCAGGAAACATCAGCGTAAATACACGGTCCCGTAGATGGAGAGAAAACATGAATAGAGAGAGGGGTTGGGGAGGCTTTAGCATTGTCTTCCTCTCTGAATTTGTCTTAATGGGTTTTAGAGCATTCACTCATCTACAGCTGTGGTTATGGTATAGGCTCACATATATCCTAAAATTGATATTAATATTTGTGCAGTGCATATTCCTAAATAACAATGTGAGGGGGGTTCTGTATCGACTACAAGTAATCTTCAATCACAACAGAATATCTAATATGCTTTCTCTCTTTTTTAGGCGATTCATTGGCGTTAACCCTGAGAGGGGAACAAAGGCTAGCCAGGGAAAGGTGGTGTCCAAGAAGACCGGGAAGCTGGTCCAGAAAAAGGCAGCAACTGTAAATCCTCACGTAGCCACCCTTATAAAACATCTCACAGACTTTGAGTGGGGCTTTATGTAGCCGACAACTAAACACTGGACTCGTGTTCAGTGTTTTGTCTCCAGTTAGAAATTAAGTGGACATGTTATACATGTTAAAATGCTTTACTGAAAATAAGAAGAATGCACTAAATGTACATTGAATGTATTTGATGCACTTTAAAATAATTGGTTAATAAAAACATAATCTTGCAAGGCCATTTCTCCAGTCATTTTTATGCCAGCAGATTGCAGGGGTTTTGATTTTGAAAAATTAAAAGTTCAACTCATTAACTTCTAGTGGCATTATACTGTAAAGCTCAGTCTATAGTGCTCACAATTATTTTACTGTAATTAACTGTTAATGGATATTACAGTAGATACACTAAAATAACAGTGTAATGCCGCTAAACAGATGACAGTATTATGCTGTGAAGCGTATATTTGATACAGCACAGTACTGTGATACTTTTTACAGTAATAAACTGTAGTGATAAATCACAGTATGTGTGCTGTAGAAAAACAGTTTTATAATGGAACCATTAGCTGCCAGTAGGTTACTGTAATTAAACGGTGAAAATTCTTACAGTAAGGGAGAGACCCGCCACCCAGCGGAGAAAACTCATTTCGGCCGCCAGCCTGTGCATCTCACGATCCACTCTTCCCTCACTCATGAACAAGACTCCAGGTACTTGAACTCATCCACTTGGGGCAAGATCTCCTGCCCAACTTCGAAATGGCACTCCATCCTTTCCCGGGCGAGAACCTCGGACTTGGAGGTGCTGATTCTCATCCCAGTCGCTTCACACTCGGCTGCGAACCAATCCAATGAGAGCTGAAGATCCTGGCCAGTTAAAGCCATAAGGACCACATCATCTGCAAAAAGGAGAGACCTAATCCTGCAGCCACCAAACCGGATCCCCTCAACGCCATGACTGCGCCTAGAAATTCTGTCCATAAAATTTATGAACACATTTGGTGACAAAGGGCAGCCAACTTATTGCTGGCAATGCGGACCAAGCTCTGACACTGATCATACAGGGAGCGACCCGCCACAATCAGACATGCCGATACCCCATACTATCTGAGCGCTCCCCACAGGACTTCCCGGGGTGGCCACGGTCGAATGTCTTCTCCAAGTCCACAAAGCACATGTAGACTGGTTGGACAAACTCCCATGCACACTCAAGGACCCTGCCGAGAGTATAGAGCTGGTCTACCGTTCCACGACCAGGACGAAAACCACACTGTTCGTCCTGGATCCGAGGTTCCTCCTCTCCAGTACACATGAATAGACCTTACCGGGAAGGCTGAGGAGTGTGATCTACGATAGTTGGAACACACCCTCCGGTTCCCCTTCTTAAAGAGAGGAACCACCACCCCGGTCTGCCAATCCAGAGGTACCGCCCCTGATGTCCACGCGATGTTGCAGAGTCTTGTCAACTAAAACAGCCCCACAGCATCCAGAGCCTTAAGGAACTCCGGATGGAGCTCATCCACCCCCGGGGCCTTGCCACCGAGGAGCTTTTAAAACTACCTTGGCAACCTCAGCCCCAGAAATAGGAGAGCCCACCACAGATTCCCCAGGCACTGCTTGGCCTGTCGGTATGCCGGCTGCCTCTGGAGTCCCATGAGCCAAAAGGACCAGATAAGCTCTTTCTTCAGCTTGACGGCATCCCGCACTGCTGGTGGCCACCAGCGGGTTCTAGGATTACCGCCACGACAGGCACCAAACACCTTGCGGCCACAGCTCCAATCAGCTGGCTTGACAAGAGAGGCACGGAACATGATCCATTCAGACTCAATGTCCAGCACCTCCTTTGTGACATGTTCAAAGTTCCTCCGGAGGTAGAAAAAGAAACTCTCTCTGACAGGAGACTGCTAGGCATTACCAAAAGACTCTCACAATGCGTTTGGGCCTGCCAGGTCTGTCCGGGATCCTACCCCACCATCGGAGCCAGCTCACCAGGTGGTGATCGGTAGAAAGCTCGCCCCTCTCTTCACCCGAGTGTCCAAAACATGAGGCCGCAAATCCCATGACACAACTACAAAGTCAATAATGGAACTGCGGCCGAGGGTGTCCTGGTGCCAAGTGCACATATGGACACCCTTATGTTTGAACATTGTGTTTGTTATGGACAATCCGTGACGAGCACAAAAGTCCAATAATAAAGCACCACTTGGGTTCAGATCCGGGTGGCCATTTTTCCCAATCACGACTCTCCAGGTTTCAAAGTCGTTGCCAACATGAGCGTTGAAGACCCCCAGCAGAACAAAGGAATCACCCGAGGGAGCACTCTCAAGGGAATCCAAAAAGAGTGGGTACTCTGAGCTGCTGTTTGGTGCGTAAACACCAACAACAGTCAGGACCCGTCACCCAACCCGAAAGTGGAGGGAAGTTACCATCTCGTCTTCTGGGTTAAGTCCAACGTGCAGGCTTTGAGCCGGGGGGCAACAAGAATTGCCAACCCAGCCTCTCATTACTTGCAACGCCAGAGTGGAAGAGAGTCCAACCCCTCTTGAGAGAACAGGTTCCAGAGCCCTTGCTGTGCGTCGAAGTGAGTCCAGCTTTATCTAGCCGGGAACTTCTCCACCTCGCGAGGTGACGTTCCACGTCCCAAGAGCGAGCTTATGTAGCCGATAATCGGACCGCCAAGTGCCCTGCCTTCGGCTTCCGCCCAGCTAACACTGCACCCGACCTCTATGACCCAGCCCATGAGTGGTGAGCCTATTGCAGGAGGGACCCACGTTGCCTCTTCGAGCTGGGCCCCATGGGCACCAGTCGCTCGCCATCGTGCCCCACCTCTGGGCCTGGCTCCACAGGGGAGCCACGGTGACCCGCGTCCGGGCGAGAAAATATCTAGGTCCTCGATTTGTACTTTTCATAAAGGTCTTTGAGCTGCTCTTTGTCTGATTCCTCACCTAGGACCTGTTTGTCTTGGGGGACCCTACCAGGGGGCATAGAAGCTCCTAGGATCAGTGGGACACGCAAACCACAAAGGTGGCGGCTCAGAAAGCAGGTTATATAAACATAACTCCAAAACCAAACATGCAAGATGTCTAAACATGCCTGTAATATTGTATCAATGTGAGTTTTACTAGAATCGGTTGTTTTTTTAAGGCTTGCAAACACAAAAAGTTTTTTTTACTCAATATGACAGTAAGTTCTTAAAATGCTGAGATAATGTGAAAAAAAGCAATACAAATGTATTCCAACATAATTCCTAAACCAAACATGCAAAATGTCTAAAAATGCCTGTAATATTGAATCCATGTGAGTTTTACTAGAATGATTTGTTTTTGTAAGGTTTGCAAATACAAAAATTGAGTTTTATGACAGACACAAGTTAGTTTTTTTACTCATTATAACAGTATAGATGTCATACTATATATTAAAGTTATATAAACATAACTCCAAAACCAAACGTGCATTATGTCCAAAATTGCCTGTAATATTGTATAGATGTGAGTTTTACTAGAATCAGGTTTGCAAATACAAAAATTGGGTTTTATGACAGTATACTGTCACACTCAATATGACAGTATAACTGTCATACTAAATCCATCCATTTTCTTCCGCTTATCCGAGGTCGGGTTGCGGGGGCAGCAGCCTAAGCAGAGAGCCCAGACTTCCCTCTCCCCAGCCACTTCGTCCAGCTCTTCTCGGGGGATCCCGAGGCGTTCCCAGGCCATAGTCTTTCCAATGTATCCTAGGTCTTCCCCATGGCCTCCTGCCGTTCGGACCTAGGGAGGCGTTCGGGTGGCATCCTGAGCAGATGCCCGAACCACCTCATCTGGCTCCTCTTAATGTGGAGGAGCAGCGGCTTTACACTGAGTTCCTCCCAGATGACAGAGCTTCTCACCCTATCTCTAAGGGAGAGACCCACCACCCGGCGGAGGAAACTAATTTCGGCCGCTTGTACCCGTGACCTTGTCCTTTCGGTCATAACCCAAAGCTCATGACCATAGGTGAGGATGGGAACGTTGATCGACCGGTAAATTGAAAGCTTTTCCTTCTGGCTCAGCTCCTTCTTGAAGTGAAGTGAATTACATTTATATAGCGCTTTTTCTCAAGTGACTCAAAGCGCTTTACATTGTGAAACCCAATATCTAAGTTACATTTAAACCAGTGTGGGTGGCACTGGGAGCAGGTGGGTAAAGTGTCTTGCCCAAGGACACAACGGTAGTGACTAGGATGGCGGAAGCGGGGATCGAACCTGCAACCCTCAAGTTGCTGGCACGGCCGCTCTACCAACCGAGCTATACCGTCCCGTTCTTCACCACAACGGATCGATATAGCGTCCTCATTACTGAAGACGCCGCACCGATCCGCCTGTAGATCTCAAAATCCACTCTATCCTCACTCGTGAACAAGACTCCTAGGAACTTGAACTCCTTCACTTGGGGCAAGATCTCTTTCCCAACCTCGAGATGGCACTCCACCCTTTCCCGGGCGAGAACCATGGACTCGGACTCGGAGGTGCTGATTCTCATCCCAGTCGCTTCACTGCGAACCGATCCAATGAAAGCTGAAGATCTTGGCCAGTTGAAGCCATCAGGACCACATCATCTGCAAAAAGCAGTGACCTAATCCTGCAGCCACCAAACCAGGCGCAGTCATGGCGTTGAGGGGATCCTCAAAGCCATGACTGCGCCTAGATATTCTGTCCATTAAAGTTATGAACAGAATCGGTGACAAAGGGCAGCCTTGGCGGAGTCCAACCCTCACTGGAAAGGGGTCCGACATACTGCCGGCAATGCGGACCAAGCTCTGACACTGATCATACAGGGAGACACCCGCCACAATCAGACATGCCGATACTCCTTACTCTCTGAGCACTCCCCACAGGATTTACCGGGGACCAAGGTCGAATGTCTTCTCCAAGTCCACAAAACTTATGTAGACTGGTTGGGCAAACTCCCATGCACACTCAAGGACCCTGCCGAGAGTATAGAGCTGGTCTACCGTTCCACGACCAGGACGAAAACCACACTGTTCGTCCTGGATCCGAGGTTCCTCCTCTCCATTACACATGAATAGACCTTACCGGGAAGGCTGAAGAGTGTGATCTACGATAGTTGGAACACACCCTCCGGTTCCCCTTCTTAAAGAGAGGTACCACCACCCCGGTCTGCCAATCCAGAGGTACCGCCCCCGATGTAGACGCAATGTTGCAGAGTCTTGTCAACCAAGACTGCCCCACAGCATCCAGAGCCTTAAGGAACTCCGGACGGAGCTCATACCCCCGGGGCCTTGCCACCGAGGAGCTTTTTAACTACCTTGGCAACCTCAGCCCCAGAAATAGGAGAGCCCACCACAGACTTCCCAGGCACTGTTTCCTCATAGGAAGACGTGTTGGTGGGACTGAGGAGGTCTCGCTTGGCCTGTCGGTATGCCCACTGCCTCTGGAGTCCCATGAGCCAAAAGGACCCGGTGGCTCTTTCTTCAGCTTGACAGCATCCCTCACTGCTGGTGGATTACCGCCACGACAGGCACCAAACACCTTGCGGCCACAGATTCAATCAGCTGGCTCAACAAGAGAGGAACGGTCCAGAACATGGTCCACTCAGACTCAATGTCCAGCACCTCCCTCGTGACATGTTCAAAGTTCTTCCGGACATGTTCAAAGTTCTTCAGGAGACTCTGCTAGGTGTTCCCAGCAGACCCTTACAATACGTTTGGGCCTGCCAGGTCTGACCGGCATCCTCCCCTACCATCGGAGCCAGCTCACCACCAGGTGGTGGTTGGTGGAAAGCTCTGCCCCTCTCTTCACCGAGTGTCCAAAACATGAGGCCGCAAATCCCATGACACAACTACAAAGTCAATCATGCGGCCGAGGGTGTCCTTGTGCCAAGTGCACATATGGACACCCTTATGTTTGAACATTGTGTTTGTTATGGACAATCCGTGACGAGCACAAAAGTCCAATAATAAAGCACCACTTGGGTTCAGATCCGGGTGGCCATTTTTCCCAATCACGACTCTCCAGGTTTCAAAGTCGTTGCCAACATGAGCGTTGAAGTCCACCAGCAGAACAAGGGAATCACCCGCGGGAGCACTCTCCAGTACTCCCTCAAGGGAATCCAAAAAGAGTTGGTACTCTGAGCTGCTGTTTGGTGTGTAAACACAAACAACAGTCAGGACCCGTCACCCAACCCGAAGGCTGAAGGAAGTTACCATCTCGTCTATTGGGTTTAAAGTCCAACGTGCAGGCTTTGAGCCGGCGGGCAACAAGAATTGCCACCCCAGCCTCTCATTAGTTGCAACGCCAGTGTGGAATCTCTTCCACTCTGGCGTTGCAAGTAATGAAAGTTCAGCTCAGTCCAGCCCCTCTGAGAGAACAGGTTCCAGAGCCCTTGCTGTGAGTCCAACTATATCTAGCCGGGAACGTCTCCACCTCATGCACCAGCTCAGGCTCCTTCCCTCCCAGCGAGGTGACGTTCCATGTCCCAAGAGCGAGCTTATGTAGCCGATAATCGGACCACCAAGTGCCCTGCCTTCGGCTGCCGCCCAGCTCACACTGCACCCTCTATGACCCAGCCCATGAGTGGTGAGCCCTGGAGGGGGGATCCACGTTGCCTCTTCGAGCTGAGCACGGCTGGGCCCCATGGGGACTGACCCGTCAATCGCCATCGTGCCACACCTCTGGGCCTGGCTCCACAGGGGAGCCACGGTAACCTGCGTCCGGGCGAGAAAAAATCTAGGTCCTCAATTGTACTTTTAATAAAGGTCTTTGAGCTGCTCTTTGTCTGATCCCTCACCTAGGAACTGTTTGTCTTGGGAGACCATAGAAGCCCCCGGACAACATAGTTCCTGGATCAGTGGGACACGCAAACCACAAGGGTGGCGGCTCAGAGAGCAGGTTATATAAATATCACTCCAAAACCAAACATGCAATATGCCTAAACATGCCTGTAATATTGTATCAATGTGAGTTTTCCTAGAATCGGTTGTTTTTGTAAGGTTTGCAAATACAAAAATTAGGTTTTACTCACAATGACAAAATCACACTCAATATGACAGTTATTTAAACATAACTCATAAACCACACAAAAAAATGGCTAATAATGCCTGAAATAATGAATCATTGGGAGTTTTACTGAGTTTTACATTTTGCAAACTATGCTATGCTATGCTATTTTTTTACTTGACTGTAATGTTCTTAGAACCCTGATATAAAGGGAAAAAAGCAATACAAATGTATTTAAACCTAACTCCTAAACAACACATGCAAAATGGCTAATAATGCCTAGGGAGACATGTAACGTTGTTAGTTTAAAAAAATGATCTTTTGTAAAGATATCAAAGACACAAGCTAGTTTTTTTTATTCAATATGACAGTATAACAGTCATACTAAATATGAAAGTTCTTTAAACATAACTCCAAAACCAAACATGTGTCATGTCTAAAAATGCCTGTAATAATGTATTTATGTGAGTTTGTAAGGTTTGCAAAAACAAAAAGTAGTTTTTTACTCAATATGAAAGTAATGTTCTTAGAATCCTGAGATAATTCGAGAAAAGCAATACAAATGTATTCAAACACAAATTTTAAACCAAACATGTAAAATGTGTAAAAATGCCTGTAATATTGAATCTATATAAGTTTTACTAGAATCAATTGTTTTTGTAAGGTTTGCAAATACAAAAATTAGGTTTTACACATAATGACATTAAAACTGTAACACTCAATATGACAATTATTTATTTATAACTCCTAACCACACATGAAACATGTCTAATAATGCGTGAAAAAATGTATCTTTGTGAGTGTTACTAGAAACATTTTCTTTTGTAAGGTTTGCAAAGACAGGTTAGTTTTTTTTTACTCAATATGACAGTATAACTGCCACACTCAATATGACAGTTATTTAAACATAACTCTTAAACTACACATGAAAAATGATTAACAATGCCTGAAATAATGCATTCTTGTAAGTTTTACTCGAAACATATGCTTTTTTAAGGCTTGCAAACACAAAAATTATTTTTTTACTCAATATGACAGTAATGTTCTAAAATTCTGAGAAAATACGAACAAATTAATAAAAATGATTCCAACATAATTCCTAAACCAAACATGCAAAATGTCTAAAAATGTCTGTAATATTGAATCCATGTGAGTTTTACTAGATTTAAATGATTTTGTAAGGTTTGCAAATACATAAATTAGGTTTTACTTACCATGTCATAACTGACAGTATATGACAGTTATTTAACCATAACTCAAACCACACATGAAAAATGGCTAATAATCTCTGAAATAATGCATCCTTGGCCGTTTTACTCGAAACACATGCTTTTTTAAATCTTGCAAACACAAAAAGTAGTTTTTTTCCTCAATATGACTGTAATGTTCTTAAAATCCTGAGATAATGCGAAAAAAGCAATAAAAATGTATTTAAACATTACTCCTAAACAACATATGCAAAATGGCTAATAATGCCTGGAAACATGTATCTTTGTTAGTTTTACTGGAAAAATGATCTTTTGTAAAGTTTGCAAAGACACAAGCCAGTTTTTTTGTATTCAATATGACAGTATAACAGTCATATTAAATATGAAAGTTATATAAACATAACTCCAAAACCAAACATGTGTCATGTCTAAAAATGCCTGTAATAATGTATTAATGTGAGTTTGTAAGGTTTGCAAAAACAAAAACTAGTTTTTTACTCAATATGAAAGTAATGATCTTAGAATCCTGAGATAATGCGAAAAAAGCAATAAAAATGTATTTAAACATAACTCCTAAACAACCCAGGCAAAATGGGTAATAATGCCTGGAGACATGTATTTTTGTTAGTTTTACTATAAAATGTATCTTTTGTAAAGTTTGCAAAGACACAAGCTAGTTGTTTTTATTCAATAAGACAGTATAACAGTCATACTAAATATGAAAGTTATATAAACATAACTCCAGAACCAAACGTGTGTCATGTCTAAAATTGCCTATAATAATGTATTTATGTGAGTTTGTAAGGTTTGCAAAAACAAAAAGTAGTTTTTTACTCAATATGAAAGTAAGGATTTTAGAATCCTGAGATAATGCGAAAAAAGCAATAAAATGTATTTAAACATAATTCCTAAACAACCCAGGCAAAATGGCTAATAATGCCTGGAGACATGTATCTTTGTTAGTTTTACTAGAAAAATGATCTTTTGTAAGGATATCAAAGACACAAGCTAGTTTTTTTTATTCAATATGACAGTATAACAGTCCTACTAAATATGAAAGTTATCAAAACATAACTCCAAAACCAAACATGTGTTATGTCTAAAAATGCCTGTAATAATGTATTTATGTGAGTTTGTAAGGTTTGCAAAAACAAAAAGTAGTTTTTTACTCAATATGAAAGTAATGATCTAAGAATCCTGATATAATGCGAAAAAAGCAATAAAAATGTATTGAAACATAATTCCTAAACAACCCATGCAAAATGGGTAATAATGCCTGGAGACATGTATCTTTGTTAGTTTTACTAGAAAAATGATCTTTTGTAAAGTTTGCATAGACACAAGCTAGTTTTTTATTTTATTTAATATGACAGTATAACAGTCATACTAAATATAAAAGTTATATAAACATAACTCCAAAACCAAACATGTGTCATGTCTAAAAATGTCTGTAATAATGTATTTATGTGAGTTTGTAAGGTTTGCAAAAACAAAAAGTAGTGTTTTACTCAATATGAAAGTAATGATCTTAGAATCCTGAGATAATGCGAAAAAAGCAATAAAAATGTATTCAAACACAACTTTTAAACCAAACATGTAAATTGTCTAAAAATGCCTGTAATATTGAATCTATGTAAGTTTTACTAGAATCAGTTGTTTTTGTAAGGTTTGCAAATACACAAATTAGGTTTTACACATAATGACATTATAACTTTAACACTCACTATGAAAGTTATTTAATTATAACTCCTAAATACACATGAAACATGTCTAATAGCGTGAAAAAAATTATCTTTGTGAGTGTTGCTAGAAACATTTTCTTTTGTAAGGTTTGCAAAGACACAAGTTAGTTTTTTTTTAACTCAATATGATAGTATAACGCCACACTCAATATGACAGTTATTCAAACATAACTCCTAAACCACACCTGAAAAATGGCTAATAATGCCTGAAATAATGCATCTTTGGGAGTTTTACTGGAAACATATGCTTTTTTTAAGGCTTGCAAACACAAAAATTATTTTTTTACTCAATATGACAGTAATGTTCTAAAAATCCTGAGATAATGTGAAAAAAGCAATACAAATGTATTACAACATAATTCCTCAACCAAACATGCAAAATGTCTGAAAATGCCTGTAATATTGAATCCATGTGAGTTTTATTTGAATCAGTTGTATGGTTTGCTAATACAAAAATTGGGTTTTATGACAAACACAAGTTAGTTATTTTACTCAATATAACAGTTTAGCTGTCATACTATGTATGAAAGTTATATAAACATAACTCCAAAACCAAACTTGCATTATGTCCAAAACTGCCTGTAATATTGTATATATGTGAGTTTTACTAGAATCAGGGTTGCAAATACAAAAATTGGGTTTTATGACAGTATACTGTCACACTCAATATGACAGTTATTTAAACATAACTCAAACAACACATGCAAAATGGCTAATAATGCCTGGAGCATGTATCTTAGTTAGTTTTACTAGAAAAATTGTATTTTGTAAGGTTTGCAAAGACACAAGTTAGTTGTTTTTTTTATTCAATATGACAGTATAACTTTCTAAATATGAAAGTTATATAAACATAACTCTAAAACCAAACATGCATTATGTCTAAAAATGCCTGTAGTGTTGTATCTGTGTGAGTTTAACTAGATTTAGTTGTTTTTGTAAGGTTTGCAAATACAAAATAAGGGTTTTACTCACTATGACAGTTTACTGTCACACTCAATCTGACAGTTATTTATTTAAATATAACTCCTAAACCACACATGCAAAATGGCTAATAATGCCTGGAGATATGTATCTTTGTGAGTTTTACTAGAAACATTATATTGTGTAAGGTTTAGTTAGTTTTTGTACTCAATCTGACAGTATAACTGTCATTCTAAATCCATCCATTTTCTTCCGCTTATCCGAGGTCGGGTTGCGGGGGCAGCAGCCTGAGCAGAAAATCCCAGACTCCCCTCTCCCCAGCCACTTCGTCCAGCTCTTCTCGGGGTATTCCGAGGTGTTCCCAGGCCAGCCGGGGACATAGTCTTTCCAATGTGTCCTAGGTCTTCCCCGTGGCCTCCTGCCACACCTCCCTAGAGGCGTTCGGGTGGCATCCTGAGCAGATGCCCGAACCACCTCATGGCTCCTCTCAATGTGGAGGAGCAGCGGGTTTACTTTGAGTACCTCCCGGATGACAGAGCTTCTCACCCTGTCTCTAAGGGAGAGACTCACCACCCGGCAGAGGAAACGCATTTCGGCCGCTTGTCCTTTCGGTCATAACCCAAAGCTGGGAACGTAGATCGACGGTAAATTGAGAGCTTTTCCTTCTGGCTCAGCTCCTTCTTCACCACAACGGATCGATATAGCGTCCTCAATACTGAAGACGCCGCACCAAACCGCCTGTGGATCTCTCGATCCACTCTATCCTCACTCGTGAACAAGACTCCTAGGTACTTGAACTCCTCCACTTGGGGCAAGATCTCCTCCCCAACCTGGAGATGGCACTCGACCCTTTCCTGCGTGGACTTGGACTTGGAGGTGCTGATTCTCATCCCAGTCGCTTCACACTCAAGGACCCTGCCGAGAGTATAGACCTGGTCTACCGTTCCACGACCAGGACGAAAACCACACTGTTCGTCCTGGATCCGAGTTTCCTCCTCTCCAGTACACATGAATAGACCTTACCGGGAAGGCTGAGGAGTGTGTTTCACGATAGTTGGAACACACCCTCCGGTTCCCCTTCTTAAAGAGAGGAACCACCACCCCGGTCTGCCAATCCAGAGGTACCGCCCCCAATGTTCACGCGATGTTGCAGAGTCTTGTCAACCAAGACAGCCCCACAGTATCCAGAGCCTTAAGGAACTCATCCACCACCGGGGCCTTGCCACAGAGGAGCTTTTTAACTACCTAGGCAACCTAAGCCGCAGAAATAGGAGAGTCCACCACAGACTCCCCAGGCACTGCTTGGCCTGTCGGTATGCCCGCTGCCTCTGGAGTCCCATGAGCCAAAAGGACCCGATAGGCTCTTTCTTCAGCTTGACGGCATCCCTCACTGCTGGTGGCCACGAGCGAGTTCTAGGATTACCGCCTGCTGATTGCGGCCACAGCTCCAATCAGCAGGTTCGACAAGAGAGGCACGGAACATGGTCCACTCAGACTCAATGTCCAGCACCTCCCTCGTGACATGTTCAAAGTTCTTCCTTATGTTTGAACATTGTGTTTGTTATGGACAATCCGTGACAAGCACAAAAGTCCAATAACAAAGCACCACTTGGGTTCAGATCCGGGTGGCCATTTTTCCCAATCACGACTCTCCAGGTTTCACTGTCCTTGCCAACATGAGCATTGAAGTCCCCCAACAGAACAAGGGAATCACCCGAGGGAGCACTCTCCAGTACTCCCTCAAGGGAATCCAAAAAGAGTGGGTACTCTGAGCTGCTGTTTGGTGCGTAAACACAAACAACAGTCAGGACCCGTCACCCAACCCGAAGGCGGAGGGAAGCTACCATCTCGTCTACTGGGTTAAAGTCCAACGTGCAGGCTTTGAGCAACAACAATTGCCACCCCAGCCTCTCATTGCTTGCAACGCCAGAGTGGAAGAGAGTCCAGCCCCTCTTGAGAGAACAGGTTCCAGAACCCTTGCTGTGCGTCGAAGTGAGTCCAACTATATCTAGCCAGAACTTCTTCACCTCGCGCACCAGCTCAGGCTCTTTCCCTCCCAGCGAGGTGACGTTCCACGTCCCAAGAGCGAGCTTATATAGCCGATAATCGGACCGCCAAGTGCCCTGCCTTCGGCTGCCACCCAGTTCACACTGCATCCGACCTCTATGACCTCAATGGGCCCATGAGTGGTGAGCCCATTGGAGGGTTGACCCACGTTGCCTCTTCGAGGCAGGGCCCCATGGAGACAGGCCCGGCCACCAGTCGCTCGCCATCGTGCCCCACCTCAGCGCCTGGCTCCACAGGGGAGCCACGGTGACCTGCGCCTGGGCGAGAAAAAATCTAGGTCCTCGATTTGTACTTTTCATAAAGGTCTTTGAGCTGCTCTTTGTCTGATCCCTCACCTAGGACCTTTTCTCAGGGGATCCCGAGGCGTTCCCAGGCCAGCCGGGAGACATAGTGTTCCCAATGTGTCCTGGGTCTTCCCCGTGGCCTCCAGGATGACAGAGATTCACCTTCACCAGGGGTGTCAAACTCAAATACAGAGTGGGCCAAAGTTTAAAACTGAACAAAGCCACGGGCCAAGGTTGAACAAATTAACCTTTTAATAGGGACCCAAACAAGTTTTGCATTGAATATTGAACAAGCAAGGCTTATATAACTTTATAGTGACATGCAAAATGGAGTTTCAAATAATAATAATAATAATTAAAAAATATCAATTGCATATCACATACAATTTAAATAAAAATTGAATGCCTCTTTTCTATTTGCAGCCTTCTGAGGTAAATATCAACATTAACTTTTTCCACAGGCTAATAAATTTGAAAATAAAATAACAATGAATAAAACAACCATTCAGGACTTTAAACTGCTCAGTTTGCAACACACTGATCTAATTTGATGTGCCCAAGCCAGATACCTAGCATCTTTTTTTAGATGCTAGTTCTTTAATGTCGGGGCTCAGGCTTTGAGCTGAGGCAACTTTCATTATCGAACGAAGGTGTTCAACAGTCATATCTCGTACACCCAATTCTAACATCAGTCACACCCAGACACAATATATGTTCAGCTTCAGCACGCATACACAAATGAATGCAACGCATACTTCATCAACAGCGATACAGGTTACACTGAGGGTGCCAGTATAAAAAACTTTAACACTGTTAGAAATATACTCCACACTGTGAACCCACACCAAACAAAAATAAAAAACACTTTTCGGGAGAACATCCGCACCGTAACATAACATAAACACAAAAGAACAAATACCCAGAATCTTTTGCAGCACTAACTCTTTCGGGACGCTACAAAATACACCCCCGCTACCACCAAACCTCCCACCCCCCCACACACACCTTGTAGCGTCCCGGAAGATTTAGTGCTACAAAGGGTTCTGGGTATTTGTTGTGTTGTGTTTATGTTGTGTTACGGTGCGGATGTTCTCCCGAAATGTGTTTGTCATTCTTGTTTGGTGTGGATTCACAGTGTGGCGTATATTTCTAAAAGTGTTAAAGTTTTTTATTTGGCTACCGTCAGTGTAACCTGTATCGCTGTTGATGAAGTATGCGTTGCATTCAATTGTGTGTGTGTGTTGGTGCTTCTGAGTAACCCCTGGCTGCAGCCCGCAGATCGAGGAGGGGCTTATTTTCCCTCAATGTGGGCGGGCTCAACGTTGAGCCCGCGGGCTCCATCTGGTGGCGGAGATCCGAATATGGAAAAAGGTTCATGTATTTGATAGACTTAGACATTCCTACTTTTAACTTGTCAAATGTGTTTTTTTACCATGAAAAAAAAATAAATAAATATATATATATATATATATATATATATATATATATATATATATATATATATATATATATATATATATATATATATATATATAAACCATAGCATTTACCATGAAAAAAAAGAATAATAATTATATATAAACCATAGCATTTCCAAAAGAGTATAGACACATATTATTTTGCACACTCAATTATATTAGCTAAGTCAAATAAACCAAAGACAGAATACTTTGCATCATTGGTTTTATTTTTCACCCCAGGTTAAAAATGTTTGATCTGTAAAGAAAAAAAAAATGTTGTAGCCTAGCCAAATACATTCCTTAAGCTTCCATAAATGTTTAACAATGGCAAGTATCAAGGTATTTTTCTGGCCCATAACAAGCAACCCTGTTCCCTGTTTCCAGTTCTGTTCATTTTCCACTGTCTAGAAAGGAAACCGATTGCGGTTCTTATAGGCACAATAACAATGCAAGATGTAAAACTAAGGTAATTGAAATAAGTGGAGGAATTACGCTTTAGTCTAGCAATAGTTGACTACAAGACTAATTAATCACATGACCTCTCACCTGTAGCCCTCCTTGCACTCGTCGCCGTTTTCTGTCCTGCAATCGGTCTTCTTCAGACCTTAGTGATTTAATGACAACATACATTCACTATGAAAACATTCATGTTGGTCTGTTGACCGTGAGTAAAACATTTTTTTTGTGATTTGTGATATTCAAAGCACTTACGGCATGGGGAAGTTCTGCAGGAGAGCGAGACACCACCATCTCCTAATTTGCAGCATGTTTTCCTTTGAAGAAGGAAATGCAGGAAGATGTTAATATCCATCCATCCATCCATTTTCTACCGCTTATTCCCTTCGGGGTCGCGAGGGGCGCTGGAGCCTATCTCAGCTACAATTGGGCGGAAGGTGGGGTACACCCTGGACAAGTCGCCACCTCATCGCAGAGATGTTAATATGTTGTAAAAAAAATAACACCTTGTACACTAAGCATAATGTGTCACGATTTACACATACCTCTCTGAAATCACAATTGGCCCCCATTACAATGTACAGAGTGTACTGTAAGCCAAGAGGTACTGCTTAATATAATGTCAGGCGTATTCCCAAGGATACATTTTTTTCAATACAAATTAATGTGGTTTTAATGTAGCAAGCAAACATTTTGACAGACAACAGCAATGCTGATTTGGTCTTACCATCAAAACAAACACGCCACAGTTGTTGGAGCACCCTTGCTTTGTTAGGCCCTGAGGTGTGAACAACGTATTTTAATAAAAGTATGGCAAGAAAATAGTAAAAAGTTAGCAAGTGCTATTATGTAATGTCTCACCTGGACATCATTCACACCAAGCTCTCTCCAGGGGCCAGAAGAGAGGCTGTGAGCAACGTGTCTGTACAAATAATAAGCGAAATAAAAGTCACTCAACTTCAATCAACTTTTGATTGAAAAGCACGCATAAACGCTTGGAACAAAGCCTGAACTGAATAAGGAAAAGGTTGGAACTTCAAATCAAAAAGTTTTCATAACAGGCTTAAACAGAACTGCCCGTCTCAAAAAAGATAAATAGTTCTGTTTCCATCTGTTTAAGGAATCAAAATAGTTGGAATATGGAATGGAATATTTTAGATCAAATAAAAACAGAACCATTAATTAAAACAAACAAAGGACAAGTGGTTTAAAACAGAACTACCACTGTCCAGGAGGTGCCCTAAAAACCTGAATAGACTGGTTCTACTCTCATCTCTCCAAGACATGTGAAAGTGTCAAAGACTAGTGGAAGAAAACAAAGTCTTAATACGTGTATGATTATATGAGTGACATTCATAGATAACCACAGTGGCACAATAGTTAACTTTACCAGTTGTTCCTGGCTGTCTTGGAGTTTCTGTCCCCAGTATGCAGTGTGTGCTGAAAACTTGTGGAGACTAGGGAAGTCTCCATGAGGTCTCTGCTCACTGTCATCATTTACTAGTGTAGAAAGCAACAACCGAAAAATAAAATCAAGTGTGAAATGTCACATTTCTCATTTGAATGATGTGCAAAATAGAGCCAAAACTTTTTGATTTGAAGTTCCAACCTTTTCCTTATTCAGTTCAGGCTTTGTTCCAAGCGCTTATGCGTGCTTTTCAATCAAAAGTTGATTGAAGTTGAGTGACTTTTATTTCGCTTATTATTTGTACAGACACGTTGCTCACAGCCTCTCTTCTGGCCCCTGGAGAGAGCTTGGTGTGAATGATGTCCAGGTGAGACATTACATAATAGCATTTGCTAACTTTTTACTATTTTCTTGCCATACTTTTATTAAAATACATTGTTCACACCTCAGGGCCTAACAAAGCAAGGGTGCTCCAACAACTGTGGCGTGTTTGTTTTGATGGTAAGACCAAATCAGCATGTTATAGCATTGCTGTTGTCTGTCAAAATGTTAACCACATTAATTTGTATTGAAAAAAATGTATCCTTGGGAATACGCCTGACATTATATTAAGCAGTACCTCTTGGCTTACAGTACACTCTGTACATTGTAATGGGGGCCAATTGTGATTTCAGAGAGGTATGTGTAAATCGTGACACATTATGCTTAGTGTACAAGGTGTTATTTTTTTTACAACATATTAACATCTCTGCGATGAGGTGGCGACTTGTCCAGGGTGTACCCCGCCTTCCGCCCAATTGTAGCTGAGATAGGCTCCAGCGCCCCTCGCGACCCCGAAGGGAATAAGCGGTAGAAAATGGATGGATGGATGGATATTAACATCTTCCTGCATTTCCTTCTTCAAAGGAAAACATGCTGCAAATTAGGAGATGGTGGTGTCTCGCTCTCCTGCAGAACTTCCCCATGCCGTAAGTGCTTTGAATATCACAAATCACAAAAAAAATGTTTTACTCACGGTCAACAGACCAACATGAATGTTTTCATAGTGAATGTATGTTGTCATTAAATCACTAAGGTCTGAAGAAGACCGATTGCAGGACAGAAAACGGCGACGAGTGCAAGGAGGGCTACAGGTGAGAGGTCATGTGATTAATTAGTCTTGTAGTCAACTATTGCTAGACTAAAGCGTAATTACTCCACTTATTTCAATTACCTTAGTTTTACATCTTGCATTGTTATTGTGCCTATAAGAACCGCAATCTGTTTCCTTTCTAGACAGTGGAAAATGAACAGAACTGGAAACAGGGAACAGGGTTGCTTGTTATGGGCCAGAAAAATACCTTGATACTTGCCATTGTTAAACATTTATGGGAGCTTAAGGAATGTATTTGGCTAGGCTACAACATTTTTTTTTCTTTACAGATCAAACATTTTTAGCCTGGGGTGAAAAATAAAATCAATGATGCAAAGTCTTCTGTCTTTGGTTTATTTGACTTTGCTAATATAATTGAGTGTGCAAAATAATATGTGTCTATACTCTTATGGAAATGCTATGGTTTAGATATATATTTTTTTAAATTGTTTTTTCATGGTAAAAAAAATACATTTGACAAGTTAAAAGTAGGAATGTCTAAGTCTATCAAATACATGAACCTTTTTCCATACTATGGTTTATATATATTTGTTTTAAATTGTTTTTTCATGGTAAAAAAAAATACATTTGACAAGTTTTTTTTGTGTTTTTTTTTTGCAAATATTTGTATTGAATTTTACAGTTAAAATCACATTTAACAGTCATACTTTGGTCACGCAAAACCTTCATACAATCGCACATCCACTCATACCCACTCACATGCACACTTGAGGAGAGAGGTGCACTTAAACTTTAACAATTGAAGGTTTACAGTATAAACAGTATTAGAAAAGATACCCAGATATTGTATATATATATATATCCATCCATCCCGCTCTGGCTCAGGATCAGCTACAGGCTATCCAGACCATAGTGGATGAACATTCCTCGGCATCAAGGATCCTCAGGAAGTGATCCCAAGATCACCTCTCGAGGACCTCTCCACTGTTCACACTTAAAAAAGAAAAGGAAAGTCACAGAAGTTGATCAGATGTAAAACAATACAAAATAAAAAGACACAAAAAATAAATAAATAAATAAGCAAATAAACCGTGGCAAGGCCATATCAGAAGTAACAAAAAAACCACAATAATAGTGTAGGATCAATACAGAAAATAATGAAGATAATAAAAAAGGAATAAAACTACAAAAAAGATGGCAGATACATTTGACAAGTTAAAAGTAGGAATGTCTAAGTCTATCAAATACATGAACCTTTTTTCATACTATGGTTTATATATATATATATTTTTTATTGTTTTTTCATGGTAAAAAAAATACATTTGACAAGTTAAAAGTAGCTTTATTGACGTTTGAGAATGTGTGCTGCCGGATCTCCGCCACCAGATGGAGCCCGCGGGCTCAACGTTGAGACCCGCCCACATTGAGGGAAAATAAGCCCCTCCTCGATCTGCGGGCTGCAGCTAGGGGCACTTGGCAGAAGCTGCACTGACATGAAACTGGGCCGGCACTCGTTTGACTAGCTGAAAAAAAAAAAAAAAAAAAGAATTCGGGAGGAGTGCTGGAGTCACTCCCGGGAGGGTTGGCAAGTATTAGAAGTAGCAGTGAATGCGGTGTTACCGCGGCACTGCCGCAATGTATAATCGCCGGTCCAGCTTTAGTGTTAATTTGATATTGCCTCAAGGGCCAAGTCAAATTACACGTTGGGCCAAATTTGGCCCACGGGCCAGAGTTTGACACCCATGACCTTCACTGTAAAAAATTACTGTAAAAATAAAAAATAAAATTACAGTTATATACTCCATCCATCCATCCATTTTCTACCGCTTATTCCCTTCGGGGTCGCGGGGGGCGCTGGAGCCTATCTCAGCTACAATCAGGCGGAAGGCGGGGTACACCCTGGACAAGTCGCCACCTCATCGCAGGGCCAACACAGATAGACAGACAACATTCACACTCACATTCACACACTAGGGCCAATTTAGTGTTGCCAATCAACCTATCATGTTCTTCTTAAATGCAGTTAAGTACTGTAAATGTTGTTGCATTTTTCAAAAAATATCGACCAGCAGTAAGTTACTGTAAAACCTACAGTGTAATTCGGTATTTTTCAGACTTGTTTCTTGGGTCCGCCCACAATTCGTCCAACCGAGCTTCATTTCACCTGGCTAAATCCATCCTACTGCATCGTGTGTTTTTGATAACAAGGTAAGAGTCACTTGTACCTTGATGTGTCATTTTCTGTTTGAATTACTTTATATATATATTTATAAAGTCCGAAATGTCAGCATCACAGACACTATCGTTGACCACGCGCATGTACCGCCGCATGCTAGCTAGCTAAGTTTTCTTCTTTTTTGTCATAGTCATCATAAAAGATGATAACTTGCAACATATGTGCTACGACTTGCAGCAATGTATTTGCGTATGTTAGACACATGCGAAGTCATAGTTGTATGCCTAATGCATCGTTTAAGTGTGCTTTCCCTAAATGCACAAGAGTTTTTTCCAACTTCTCAGCCTTCAAAACTCACAGCCGTCGTCATAAATATGGCAAGAGTAGGACTGATATGTATAGCGCAGAAGGTTTACCTTGTAATATTGTCTCATGTAGCGCGAAGTGCGATGATATACGGGCCCTTCTCCTGCATTTGAAAGGTCATATTACCGAAGGTAGGACAGTTACGTGCCCCTTCAGTCAATGTGAAAAAAGATTTACAGTTAAGTCTACTTTCACATCGCACGCGTCAAGGAAGCACTACGGCTACACTGAACGAAGTTTGACTTGATCAACAGCAAATCCAAGCAGCTCTTGTGTTATTAACACTGATGATGACTATTGTGATATGCAACTTGAGAATTCAGGATATTCCTGTTATGAAGACATGGAGGTCTACTTGCATTAAAAAAATGTTCACAGCACTGAAAAAAGGTTGAGAACCACTGCCTTAGGACAGTGGTTCTCAACCTTTTTTCAGTGATGTACCCCTGTGAACATTTTTTAAATTCAAGTACCCCCTAATCAGAGCAAAGCATTTTTGGTTGAAAAAAAGAGATAAAGAAGTAAAATACAACACTATGTCATCAGTTTCTGATTCATTAAATTGTATAACAGTGCAAAATATTGCTCATTTGTTGTGGTCTTTCTTGAACTATTTGGAAAAAAAGATATAAAAATAACTAAAAACTTGTTGAAAAATAAACAAGTGATTCAATTATAAATAAAGATTTTTATACATAGAGGTAATCAACTTAAAGTGCCCTCTTTGGGGATTGCAATAGAGATCCATCTGGATTCATGAACTTCATTCTCAACATTTCTTCACAAAAAAAGAAATATTTAACATCAATATTTATGGAACATGTCCACTACGCTTTAACCAAGCCTCCATTGTTTTCTACATGGATAGTTGATTGACAGTTGGTGCCATGTGGCACCGCCAGGTAGGGTCAAACCATCATGGCATGGGGGAAACTCTGGCTTTATGGTAATGAATGGAATAGCCTACTTGATTAGTTGTTCAGTTTATGAACTTACATTCATATTTTGTCGAAGTATTATTCAATAAATATATTTATAAAGGATTTTTGAATTGTTGTTATTTTTAGAATATTAAAAAAAAAACTCACGTACCCCTTGGCATACCTTCAAGTACCCCCAGGAGTACGCGTACCCCCATTTGAGAACCACTGCCTTAGGAGACTAGATGTAAACAGAGGAAAGAGAGAGCGAGTGAGGTGGCCATTCCAAATACTTTTAAAATGCTACCCATATTGGATACTGTTTGGGAACATAAACTGCATTTCTTGACTGTACCAGTTGCTGGTGACAAAGTCACAATAAAACGTTGGATGATCAGCATGGAAGGTGATGTCATCTGCAAAGGCGTCCAACCTAGCTTAATCTCAGGGCTTGCTGCCCTTCTTGCCACATACTATGTGTTCAACTTGGAACACCAAGAGGAAGGTCCTCGGACATTGGAATTTGTTCAAAGGTAAATCCTCTTCTGTTCCTTTGTGGACCTTCTTATTAGGGACCGAAGCACCAGTTTGACTCTAGGATACAGAGAAGGTAGGTAATGTGCAGGTAAAGATATGTTGACTGGGTAAAGGTAGAAAGCACCAGCGTGACCACACTATGCAGAGAAGGTAGGTAATGTGCAGGTAAAGATATGTTGAATGGGTAAAGGCAAGAAGCACCAGTGTGACCCCAGGATGCAGAGAAGATAGGTAATGAGCAGGTAACGATATGTTAAATGGGTGAAAGCAGGAAACATCAGCGTAAATACACGGTCCCGTAGATGGAGAGAAAACATGAATAGAGAGAGGGGTTGGGGAGGCTTTAGCATTGTCTTCCTCTCTGAATTTGTCTTAATTGGTTTTAGAGCATTCACTCATCTACAGCTGTGGTTATGGTATAGGCTCACATATATCCTAAAATTGATATTAATATTTGTGCAGTGCATATTCCTAAATAACAATGTGAAGGGGGTTCTGTATCGACTACAAGTAATCTTCAATCACAACAGAATATCTAATATGCTTTCTCTCTTTTTTAGGCGATTCATTGGCGTTAACCCTGAGAGGGGAACAAAGGCTAGCCAGGGAAAGGTGGTGTCCAAGAAGACCGGGAAGCTGGTCCAGAAAAAGGCAGCAACTGTAAATCCTCACGTAGCCACCCTTATAAAACATCTCACAGACTTTGAGTGGGGCTTTATGTAGCCGACAACTAAACACTGGACTCGTGTTCAGTGTTTTGTCTCCAGTTAGAAATTAAGTGGACATGTTATACATGTTAAAATGCTTTACTGAAAATAAGAAGAATGCACTAAATGTACATTGAATGTATTTGATGCACTTTAAAATAATTGGTTAATAAAAACATAATCTTGCAAGGCCATTTCTCCAGTCATTTTTATGCCAGCAGATTGCAGGGGTTTTGATTTTGAAAAATTAAAAGTTCAACTCATTAACTTCTAGTGGCATTATACTGTAAAGCTCAGTCTATAGTGCTTACAATTATTTTACTGTAATTAACTGTTGATGGATATTACAGTAGATACACTAAAATAACAGTGTAATGCCGCTAAACAGATGACAGTATTATGCTGTGAAGCTTATATTTGATAGAGCACAGTACTGTGATACTTTTTACAGTAATAAACTGTAGTGATAAATCACAGTATGTGTGCTGTAGAAAAACAGTTTTATACTGGAACCATTAGCTGCCAGTAGGTTACTGTAATTAAACGGTGAAAATTCTTACAGTAAGGGAGAGACCCGCCACCCAGCGGAGAAAACTCATTTCGGCCGCCAGCCTGTGCATCTCACGATCCACTCTTCCCTCACTCATGAACAAGACTCCAGGTACTTGAACTCATCCACTTGGGGCAAGATCTCCTGCCCAACCTCGAAATGGCACTCCACCCTTTCCCGGGCGAGAACCTCGGACTTGGAGGTGCTGATTCTCATCCCAGTCGCTTCACACTCGGCTGCGAACCAATCCAATGAGAGCTGAAGATCCTGGCCAGTTAAAGCCATAAGGACCACATCATCTGCAAAAAGGAGAGACCTAATCCTGCAGCCACCAAACCGGATCCCCTCAACGCCATGACTGCGCCTAGAAATTATGTCCATAAAATTTATGAACACATTTGGTGACTAAGGGCAGCCAACACGAGGGTTGGACTCCGGTCCAACCCTCACTGGAAAGGGGTCCGACATACTGCTGGCAATGCGGACCAAGCTCTGACACTGATCATACAGGGAGCGACCCGCCACAATCAGACATGCCGATACCCCATACTCTCTGAGCCCTCCCCACAGGACTTCCCGGGGTGGCCACGGTCGAATGTCTTCTCCAAGTCCACAAAGCACATGTAGACTGGTTGGACAAACTCCCATGCACACTCAAGGACCCTGCCGAGAGTATAGAGCTGGTCTACCGTTCCACGACCAGGACGAAAACCACACTGTTCGTCCGGGATCCGAGGTTCCTCCTCTCCAGTACACATGAATAGACCTTACCGGGAAGGCTGAGGAGTGTGATCTACGATAGTTGGAACACACCCTCCGGTTCCCCTTCTTAAAGAGAGGAACCACCACCCCGGTCTGCCAATCCAGAGGTACCGCCCCTGATGTCCATGCGATGTTGCAGAGTCTTGTCAACTAAAACAGCCCCACAGCATCCAGAGCCTTAAGGAACTCCGGACGGAGCTCATCCACCCCCGCGGCCTTGCCACCGAGGAGCCTGTGGATAAAGTTAATGTTGATATTTACCTCAGAAGGCTGCAAATAGAAAAGAGGCATTCAATTTTTATTTAAATTATATTTGATATGCAATTCATATTTTTTAATGATTATTATTATTTGAAACTCCATTTTGCATGTCACTATAAAGTTATATAAGCCTTGCTTGTTCAATATTCAATGCAAAACTTGTTTGGGTCCCTATTAAAAGGTTAATTTGTTCAACCTTGGCCCGCGGCTTTGTTCAGTTTTAAACTCTGGCCCACTCTGTATTTGAGTTTGACACCCCTGGTGAAGGTGAAGCTCTGTCATCCTGGAGGCCACGGGGAAGACCCAGGACACACTGGGAACACTATGTCTCCCGGCTGGCCTGGGAACGCCTCGGGATCCCCTGAGAAAAGGTCCTAGGTGAGGGATCAGACAAAGAGCAGCTCAAAGACCTTTATGAAAAGTACAAATCGAGGACCTAGATTTTTTCTCGCCCAGGCGCAGGTCACCGTGGCTCCCCTGTGGAGCCAGGCGCAGAGGGGGGGCACGATGGCGAGCGACTGGTGGCCGGGCCTGTCTCCATGGGGCCCTGCCGGGCTCAGCTCGAAGAGGTAACGTGGGTCAACCCTCCAATGGGCTCACCACTCATGGGCCCATTGAGGTCATAGAGGTCAGATGCAGTGTGAACTGGGCGGCAGCCGAAGGCAGGGCACTTGGCGGTCCGATTATCGGCTACATAAGCTCGCTCTTGGGACGTGGAACGTCACCTCGCTGGGAGGGAAAGAGCCTGAGCTGGTGCGCGAGGTGAAGAAGTTCCGGCTAGATATAGTTGGACTCACTTCGACGCACAGCAAGGGCTCTGGAACCTGTTCTCTCAAGAGGGGCTGGACTCTCTTCCACTCTGGCGTTGCAAGCAATGAGAGGCTGGGGTGGCAATTGTTGTTGCTCAAAGCCTGCAAGTTGGACTTTAACCCAGTAGACGAGATGGTAGCTTCCCTCCGCCTTTGGGTTGGGTGACGGGTCCTGACTGTTGTTTGTGTTTACGCACCAAACAGCAGCTCAGAGTACCCACTCTTTTTGGATTCCCTTGAGGGAGTACTGGAGAGTGCTCCCTCGGGTGATTCCCTTGTTCTGTTGGGGGACTTCAATGCTCATGTTGGCAAGGACAGTGAAACCTAGAGAGTCGTGATTGGGAAAAATGGCCACCCGGATCTGAACCCAAGTGGTGCTTTGTTATTGGACTTTTGTGCTCGTCACGGATTGTCCATAACAAACACAATGTTCAAACATAAGGAAGAACTTTGAACATGTCACGAGGGAGGGCGGTAATCCTAGAACTCGCTGGTGGCCACCAGCAGTGAGGGATGCCGTCAAGCTGAAGAAAGAGCCTATCGGGTCCTTTTGGCTCATGGGACTCCAGAGGCAGTGGGCATACCGACAGGCCAAGCAGTGCCTGGGGAGTCTGTGGTGGACTCTCCTATTTCTGGGGCTTAGGTTGCCTAGGTAGTTAAAAAGCTCCTCTGTGGCAAGGCCCCGGTGGTGGATGAGTTCCTTAAGGCTCTGGATACTGTGGGGCTGTCTTGGTTGACAAGACTCTGCAACATCGCGTGAAAATTGGGGGCGGTACCTCTGGATTGGCAGACCGGGGTGGTGGTTCCTCTCTTTAAGAAGGGGAACCGGAGGGTGTGTTCCAACTATCGTGAAACACACTCCTCAGCCTTCCCGGTAAGGTCTATTCATGTGTACTGGAGAGGAGGAAACTCGGATCCAGGACGAACAGTGTGGTTTTCGTCCTGGTCGTGGAACGGTAGACCAGGTCTATACTCTCGGCAGGGTCCTTGAGTGTGAAGCGACTGGGATGAGAATCAGCACCTCCAAGTCCAAGTCCACGCAGGAAAGGGTCGAGTGCCATCTCCAGGTTGGGGAGGAGATCTTGCCCCAAGTGGAGGAGTTCAAGTACCTAGGAGTCTTGTTCACGAGTGAGGATAGAGTGGATCAAGAGATCCACAGGCGGATTGGTGCGGCGTCTTCAGTATTGAGGACGCTATATCGATCCGTTGTGGTGAAGAAGGAGCTGAGCCAGAAGGAAAAGCTCTCAATTTACCGTCGATCTACGTTCCCAGCTTTGGGTTATGACCGAAAGGACAAGCGGTCGAAATGCGTTTCCTCTGCCGGGTGGTGAGTCTCTCCCTTAGAGACAGGGTGAGAAGCTCTGTCATCCGGGAGGTACTCAAAGTAAACCCGCTGCTCCTCCACATTGAGAGGAGCCATGAGGTGGTTCGGGCATCTGCTCAGGATGCCACCCGAACGCCTCTAGGGAGGTGTGGCAGGAGGCCACGGGGAAGACCTAGGACACATTAGAAAGACTATGTCCCCGGCTGGCCTGGGAACGCCTCGGAATACCCCGAGAAGAGCTGGACGAAGTGGCTGGGGAGAGGGAAGTCTGGGATTTTCTGCTCAGGCTGCTGCCCCCGCAACCCGACCTCGGATAAGCGGAAGAAAATGGATGGATTTAGAATGACAGTTATACTGTCAGATTGAGTACAAAAACTAACTAAACCTTACACAATATAATGTTTCTAGTAAAACTCACAAAGATACATATCTCCAGGCATTATTAGCCATTTTGCATGTGTGGTTTAGGAGTTATATTTAAATAAATAACTGTCAGATTGAGTGTGACAGTAAACTGTCATAGTGAGTAAAACCCTTATTTTGTATTTGCAAACCTTACAAAAACAACTAAATCTAGTTAAACTCACACAGATACAACATTACAGGCATTTTTAGACATAATGCATGTTTGGTTTTAGAGTTATGTTTATATAACTTTCATATTTAGAAAGTTATACTGTCATATTGAATAAAAAAAACAACTAACTTGTGTCTTTGCAAACCTTACAAAATACCATTTTTCTAGTAAAACTAACTAAGATACATGCTCCAGGCATTATTAGCCATTTTGCATGTGTTGTTTGAGTTATGTTTAAATAACTGTCATATTGAGTGTGACAGTATACTGTCATAAAACCCAATTTTTGTATTTGCAACCCTGATTCTAGTAAAACTCACATATATACAATATTACAGGCAGTTTTGGACATAATGCAAGTTTGGTTTTGGAGTTATGTTTATATAACTTTCATACATAGTATGACAGCTAAACTATTATATTGAGTAAAATAACTAACTTGTGTTTGTCATAAAACCCAATTTTTGTATTAGCAAACCATACAACTGATTCAAATAAAACTCACATGGATTCAATATTACAGGCATTTTCAGACATTTTGCATGTTTGGTTTAGGAATTATGTTGTAATACATTTGTATTGCTTTTTTCACATTATCTCAAGATTTTTAGAACATTACTGTCATATTGAGTAAAAAAATAATTTTTGTGTTTGCAAGCCTTAAAAAAAGCATATGTTTCCAGTAAAACTCCCAAAGATGCATTATTTCAGGCATTATTAGCCATTTTTCAGGTGTGGTTTAGGAGTTATGTTTGAATAACTGTCATATTGAGTGTGGCGTTATACTGTCATATTGAGTTAAAAAAAACTAACTTGTGTCTTTGCAAACCTTACAAAAGAAAATGTTTCTAGCAACACTCACAAAGATAATTTTTTTCACGCTATTAGACATGTTTCATGTGTATTTAGGAGTTATAATTAAATAACTTTCATAATGAGTGTTAAAGTTATAATGTCATTATGTGTAAAACCTAATTTTTGTATTTGCAAACCTTACAAAAACAATTGATTCTAGTAAAACTTACATAGATTCAATATTACAGGCATTTTTAGACAATTTACATGTTTGGTTTAAAAGTTGTGTTTGAATAAATTTTTATTGCTTTTTTCGCATTATCTCAGGATTCTAAGATCATTACTTTCATATTGAGTAAAACACTAGTTTTTGTTTTTGCAAACCTTACAAACTCACATAAATACATTATTACAGACATTTTTAGACATGACACATGTTTGGTTTTGGAGTTATGTTTTGATAACTTTCATATTTAGTAGGACTGTTATACTGTCATATTGAATTAAAAAAAACTAGCTTGTGTCTTTGATATCCTTACAAAAGATAATTTTTCTAGTAAAACTAACAAAGATACATGTCTCCAGGCATTTTAGCCATTTTGCATGGGTTGTTTAGGAATTATGTTTAAATACATTTTTATTGCTTTTTTTTCGCATTATCTCAGGATTCTAAAATCCTTACTTTCATATTGAGGAAAAAACTAATTTTTGTTTTTGCAAACCTTACAAACTCACATAAATACATTATTATAGGCAATTTTAGACATGACACACGTTTGGTTCTGGAGTTATGTTTATATAACTTTCATATTTAGTATGACTGTTATACTGTCTTATTGAATAAAAACAACTAGCTTGTGTCTTTGCAAACTTTACAAAAGATACATTTTATAGTAAAACTAACAAAAATACATGTCTCCAGGCATTATTACCCATTTTGCCTGGGTTGTTTAGGAGTTATGTTTAAATACATTTTTATTGCTTTTTTCGCATTATCTCAGGATTCTAAGATCATTACTTTCATATTGAGTAAAAAACTAGTTTTTGTTTTTGCAAACCTTACAAACTCACATTAATACATTATTACAGGCATTTTTAGACATGACACATGTTTGGTTTTGGAGTTATGTTTATATAACTTTCATATTTAATATGACTGTTATACTGTCATATTGAATACAAAAAAACTGGCTTGTGTCTTTGCAAACTTTACAAAAGATCATTTTTCCAGTAAAACTAACAAAGATACATGTTTCCAGGCATTATTAGCCATTTTGCATATGTTGTTTAGGAGTAATGTTTAAATACATTTTTATTGCTTTTTTCGCATTATCTCAGGATTTTAAGAACATTACAGTCATATTGAGGAAAAAAACTACTTTTTGTGTTTGCAAGATTTAAAAAAGCATGTGTTTCGAGTAAAACGGCCAAGGATGCATTATTTCAGGCATTATTGGCCATTTTTCATGTGTGGTTTGAGTTATGGTTAAATAACTGTCATATACTGTCAGTTATGACATAGTAAGTAAAACCTAATTTATGTATTTGCAAACCTTACAAAATCATTTAAATCTAGTAAAACTCACATGGATTCAATATTACAGACATTTTTAGACATTTTGCATGTTTGGTTTAGGAATTATGTTGGAATCATTTTTATTAATTTGTTCGTATTTTCTCAGAATTTTAGAACATTACTGTCATATTGAGTAAAAAAATAATTTTTGTGTTTGCAAGCCTTAAAAAAGCATATGTTTCGAGTAAAACTTACAAGAATGCATTATTTCAGGCATTGTTAATCATTTTTCATGTGTAGTTTAAGAGTTATGTTTAAATAACTGTCATATTGAGTGTGGCAGTTATACTGTCATATTGAGTAAAAAAAACTAACCTGTCTTTGCAAACCTTACAAAAGAAAATGTTTCTAGTAACACTCACAAAGATAAATTTTTTCACGCATTATTAGACATGTTTCATGTGTGGTTAGGAGTTATAAATAAATAATTGTCATATTGAGTGTTACAGTTTTAATGTCATTATGTGTAAAACCTAATTTTTGTATTTGCAAACCTTACAAAAACAATTGATTCTAGTAAAACTTATATAGATTCAATATTACAGGCATTTTTAGACATTTTACATGTTTGGTTTAAAATTTGTGTTTGAATACATTTGTATTGCTTTTTTCGAATTATCTCAGGATTCTAAGAACATTACTTTCATATTGAGTAAAAAACTACTTTTTGTTTTTGCAAACCTTACAAACTCACATAAATACATTATTACAGGCATTTTTAGACATGACACATGTTTGGTTTTGGAGTTATGTTTATATAACTTTCATATTTAGTATGACTGTTATACTGTCATATTGAATAAAAAAAACTAGCTTGTGTCTTTGATATCTTTACAAAAGATTTTTTTTTTAAACTAACAACGTTACATGTCTCCCTAGGCATTATTAGCCATTTTGCATGTGTTGTTTAGGAGTTAGGTTTAAATACATTTTTATTGCTTTTTTCTTTTTATCTCAGGGTTCTAAGAACATTACAGTCAAGTAAAAAAATACTTTTTGTGTTTGCAAAATGTAAAACTCAGTAAAACTCCCAATGATTCATTATTTCAGGCATTATTAGCCATTTTTTTGTGTGGTTTATGAGTTATGTTTAAATAACTGTCATATTGAGTGTGATTTTGTCATTGTGAGTAAAACCTAATTTTTGTATTTGCAAACCTTACAAAAACAACCGATTCTAGGAAAACTCACATTGATACAATATTACAGGCATGTTTGGACATATTGCATGTTTGGTTTTGGAGTTATATTTATATAACCTGCTTTCTGAGCCGCCACCTTTGTGGTTTGCGTGTCCCACTGATCCAGGAACTTCTATGGTCTCCCAAGACAAACAGGTCCTAGGTGAGGGATCAGACAAAGAGCAGCTCAAAGACCTTTATTAAAAGTACAATTGAGGACCTAGATTTTTTCTCGCCCGGACGCAGGTCACCGTGGCTCCCCTGTGGAGCCAGGCCCAGAGGTGTGGCACGATGGCGATTGACGGGCCAGTCCCCATGGGGCCCAGCCGTGCTCAGCTCGAAGAGGCAACATGGATCCCCCCTCCAGGGCTCACCACTCATGGGCTGGGTCATAGAGGGTGCAGTGTGAGCTGGGCGGCAGCCGAAGGCAGGGCACTTGGTGGTCCGATTATCGGCTACATAAGCTCGCTCTTGGGACATGGAACGTCACCTCGCTGGGAGGGAAGGAGCCTGAGCTGGTGCATGAGGTGGAGACGTTCCCGGCTAGATATAGTTGGACTCACTGCAAGGGCTCTGGAACCTGTTCTCTCAGAGGGGCTGGACTGAGCTGAACTTTCATTACTTGCAACGCCAGAGTGGAAGAGATTCCACACTGGCGTTGCATCTAATGAGAGGCTGGGGTGGCAATTCTTGTTGCCCCCCGGCTCAAAGCCTGCACGTTGGACTTTAAACCCAATAGACGAGATGGTAGCTTCCTTCAGCCTTCGGGTTGGGTGACGGGTCCTGATTGTTGTTTGTGTTTACACACCAAACAGCAGCTCAGAGTACCAACTCTTTTTGGATTCCCTTGAGGGAGTACTGGAGAGTGCTCCCTCGGGTGATTCCCTTGTTCTGCTGGTGGACTTCAACGCTATGTTGGCAACGACAGTGAAACCTGGAGAGTCGTGATTGGGAAAAATGGCCACCCGGATCTGAACCCAAGTGGTGCTCTGTTATTGGACTTTTGTGCTTGTCACGGATTGTCCATAACAAACACAATGTTCAAACATAAGGGTGTCCATATGTGCACTTGGCACAAGGAGACCCTCGGCCGCATGATTGACTTTGTAGTTGTGTCATGGGATTTGCGGCCTCATGTTTTGGACACTCGGTGAAGAGAGGGGCAGAGCTTTCTACCAACCACCACCTGGTGGTGAGCTGGCTCCGATGGTAGGGGAGGATGCCGGTCAGACCTGGCAGGCCCAAACGCATTGTAAGGGTCTGCTGGGAACACCTAGCAGAGTCTCCTGAAGAACTTTGAACATGTCCGGAAGAACTTTGAACATGTCACGAGGGAGGTGCTGGACATTGAGTCTGAGTGGACCATGTTCCGTTCCTCTCTTGTTGAGCCAGCTGATTGAAGCTGTGGCCGCAAGGTGTTTGGTGCCTGTCGTGGCGGTAATCCACCAGCAGTGAGGGATGCTGTCAAGCTGAAGAAAGAGCCACCGGGTCCTTTTGGCTCATGGGACTCCAGAGGCAGTGGGCATACCGACAGGCCAAGCGAGACCTCCTCAGTCCCACCAACACGTCTTCCTATGAGGAAACAGTGCCTGGGAAGTCTGTGGTGGGCTCTCCTATTTCTGGGGCTGAGGTTGCCAAGGTAGTTAAAAAGCTCCTCGGTGGCAAGGCCCCGGGGATATGAGCTCCGTCCGGAGTTCCTTAAGGCTCTGGATGCTGTGGGGCAGTCTTGGTTGACAAGACTCTGCAACATTGCGTCTACATCGGGGGCGGTACCTCTGGATTGGCAGACCGGGGTGGTGGTACCTCTCTTTAAGAAGGGGAACCGGAGGGTGTGTTCCAAATATCGTAGATCACACTCCTCAGCCTTCCCGGTAAGGTCTATTCATGTGTAATGGAGAGGAGGAACCTCGGATCCAGGACGAACAGTGTGGTTTTCGTCCTGGATGTAGGATACATTGGAAAGACTATGGCCTGGGAACGCCTCGGGATCCCCCGAGAAGAGCTGGACGAAGTGGCTGGGGAGAAGGAAGTCTGGGCTCTCTGCTTAGGCTGCTGCCCCCGCAACCCGACCTCGGATAAGCGGAAGAAAATGGATGGATTTTGTATGACAGTTATACTGTCATATTGAGTGTGACAGTATACTGTCATAAAACCCAATTTTTGTATTTGCAAACCTGATTCTAGTAAAACTCACATCTATACAATATTACAGGCAATTTTGGACATAATGCACGTTTGGTTTTGGAGTTATGTTTATATAACTTTAATATATAGTATGACATCTATACTGTTATAATGAGTAAAAAAACTAACTTGTGTCCGTCATAAAACTCAATTTTTGTATTTGCAAACCTTACAAAAACAAATGATTCTAGTAAAACTCACATGGATTCAATATTACAGGCATTTTTAGACATTTTGCATGTTTGGTTAAGGAATTATGTTGGAATACATTTGTATTGCTTTTTTTCACATTATCTCAGCATTTTAAGAACTTACTGTCATATTGAGTAAAAAAAACTTTTTGTGTTTGCAAGCCTTAAAAAAACAACCGATTCTAGTAAAACTCACATTGATACAATATTACAGGCATGTTTAGACATCTTGCATGTTTGGTTTTGGAGTTATGTTTATACAACCTGCTTTCTGAGCCGCCACCTTTGTGGTTTGCGTGTCCCACTGATCCTAGGAGCTATGTTGTCCGGGGGCTTCTATGCCCCCTGGTAGGGTCCCCCAAGACAAACAGGTCCTAGGTGAGGAATCAGACAAAGAGCAGCTCAAAGACCTTTATGAAAAGTACAAATCGAGGACCTAGATATTTTCTCGCCCGGACGCGGGTCACCGTGGCTCCCCTGTGGAGCCAGGCCCAGAGGTGGGGCACGATGGCGAGCGACTGGTGCCCATGGGGCCCAGCTCGAAGAGGCAACGTGGGTCCCCCCTGCAATAGGCTCACCACTCATGGGCTGGGTCATAGAGGTCGGGTGCAGTGTTAGCTGGGCGGAAGCCGAAGGCAGGGCACTTGGCGGTCCGATTATCGGCTACATAAGCTCGCTCTTGGGACGTGGAACGTCACCTCGCGAGGTGGAGAAGTTGCCGGCTAGATAAAGCTGGACTCACTTCGACGCACAGCAAGGGCTCTGGAACCTGTTCTCTCAAGAGGGGTTGGACTCTCTTCCACTCTGGCGTTGCAAGTAATGAGAGGCTGGGTTGGCAATTCTTGTTGACCCCCGGCTCAAAGCCTGCACGTTGGACTTAACCCAGAAGACGAGATGGTAGCTTCCCTCCGCTTTCGGGTTGGGTGACGGGTCCTGACTGTTGTTGGTGTTTACGCACCAAACAGCAGCTCAGAGTACCCACTCTTTTTGGATTCCCTTGAGAGTGCTCCCTCGGGTGATTCCTTTGTTCTGCTGGGGGTCTTCAACGCTCATGTTGGCAATGACTTTGAAACCTGGAGAGTCGTGATTGGGAAAAATGGCCACCCGGATCTGAACCCAAGTGGTGCTTTGTTATTGGACTTTTGTGCTCGTCACGGATTGTCCATAACAAACACAATGTTCAAACATAAGGGTGTCCATATGTGCACTTGGCACCAGGACACCCTCGGCCGCAGTTCCATTAATGACTTTGTAGTTGTGTCATGGGATTTGCGGCCTCATGTTTTGGACACTCGGGTGAAGAGAGGGGCGAGCTTTCTACCGATCACCACCTGGTGAGCTGGCTCCGATGGTGGGGTAGGATCCCGGACAGACCTGGCAGGCCCAAACGCATTGTGAGAGTCTTTTGGGAATGCCTAGCAGAGTCTCCTGTCAGAGAGAGTTTCTTTTTCTACCTCCGGAGGAACTTTGAACATGTCACAAAGGAGGTGCTGGACATTGAGTCTGAATGGATCATGTTCCGTGCCTCTCTTGTCAAGCCAGCTGATTGGAGCTGTGGCCGCAAGGTGTTTGGTGCCTGTCGTGGCGGTAATCCTAGAACCCGCTGGTGGCCACCAGCAGTGCGGGATGCCGTCAAGCTGAAGAAAGAGCTTATCTGGTCCTTTTGGCTCATGGGACTCCAGAGGCAGCGGGCATACCGACAGGCCAAGCAGTCCCTGGGGAATCTGTGGTGGGCTCTCCTATTTCTGGGGCTGAGGTTGCCAAGGTAGTTAAAAAGCTCCTCGAGGGATGAGCTCCGTCCGGAGTTCCTTAAGGCTCTGGATGCTGTGGGGCTGTTTTAGTTGACAAGACTCTGCAACATCGCATGGACATCAGGGGCGGTACCTCTGGATTGGCAGACCGGGGTGGTGGTTCCTCTCTTTGAGAAGGGGAACCGGAGGGTGTGTTCCAACTATCGTAGATCACACTCCTCAGCCTTCCCGGTAAGGTCTATTCATGTGTACTGGAGAGGAGGAACCTCGGATCCAGGACGAACAGTGTGGTTTTCGTCCTGGTCGTGGAACGGTAGACCAGCTCTATACTCTCGGCAGGGTCCTTGAGTGTGCATGGGAGTTTGTCCAACCAGTCTACATGTGCTTTGTGGACTTGGAGAAGACATTCGACCGTGGCCACCCCGGGAAGTCCTGTGGGGAGTGTTTAGAGAGTATGGGGTATCGGCATGTCTGATTGTGGCGGGTCGCTCCCTGTATGATCAGTGTCAGAGCTTGGTCCGCATTGCCAGCAGTAAGTCGGACCCCTTTCCAGTGAGGGTTGGACCGGAGTCCAACCCTCGTGTTGGCTGCCCTTTGTCACCAAATGTGTTCATAAATTTTATGGACATAATTTCTAGGCGCAGTCATGGCGTTGAGGGGATCCGGTTTGGTGGCTGCAGGATTAGGTCTCTCCTTTTTGCAGATGATGTGGTCCTTATGGCTTTAACTGGCCAGGATCTTCAGCTCTCATTGGATTGGTTCGCAGCCGAGTGTGAAGCGACTGGGATGAGAATCAGCACCTCCAAGTCCGAGGTTCTCGCCCGGGAAAGGGTGGAGTGCCATTTCGAGGTTGGGCAGGAGATCTTGCCCCAAGTGGATGAGTTCAAGTACCTGGAGTCTTGTTCATGAGTGAGGGAAGAGTGGATCGTGAGATGCACAGGCTGATCGGTGCGGCGTCTTCAGTAATGAGGACGCTATATCGATTCGTTGTGGTAAGAAGGAGCTGCGCCAGAAGGAAAAGCTCTCAATTTACCGGTCAAATATACGCTTCACAGCATAATACTGTCATCTGTTTAGCGGCATTACACTGTTATTTTAGTGTATCTACTGTAATATCCATTAACAGTTAATTACAGTAAAATAATTGTAAGCACTATAGACTGAGCTTTACAGTATAATGCCACTAGAAGTTAATGAGTTGAAGTTTTAATTTTTCAAAATCAAAATCCCTGCAATCTGCTGGCATAAAAATGACTGGAGAAATGGCCTTGCAAGATTATGTTTTTATTAACCAATTATTTTAAAGTGCATCAAATACATTCAAAGTACATTTAGTTCATTCTTCTTATTTTCAGTAAAGCATTTTAACATTTATAACATGTCCACTTAATTTCTAACTGGAGACAAAACACTGAACACGAGTCCAGTGTTTAGTTGTCGGCTACATAAAGCCCCACTCAAAGTCTGTGAGATGTTTTATAAGGGTGGCTACGTGAGGATTTACAGTTGCTGCCTTTTTCTGGACCAGCTTCCCGGTCTTCTTGGACACCACCTTTCCCTGGCTAGCCTTTGTTCCCCTCTCAGGGTTAACGCCAATGAATCGCCTAAAAAAGAGAGAAAGCATATTAGATATTCTGTTGTGATTGAAGATTACTTGCAGTCGATACAGAACCCCCCTCACATTGTTATTTAGGAATATGCACTGCACAAATATTAATATCAATTTTAGGATATATGTGAGCCTATACCATAACCACAGCTGTAGATGAGTGAATGCTCTAAAACCCATTAAGACAAATTCAGAGAGGAAGACAATGCTAAAGCCTCCCCAATCCCTCTCTCTATTTATGTTTTCTCTCCATCTACGGGACCGTGTATTTACGCTGATGTTTCCTGCTTTCACCCATTTAACATATCGTTACCTGCTCATTACCTATCTTCTCTGCATCCTGGGGTCACAATGGTGCTTCTTGCCTTTACCCATTCAACATATCTTTACCTGCACATTACCTACTTTCTCTGCATAGTGTGGTCACGCTGGTGCTTTCTACCTTTACCCATTCAACATATCTTTACCTGCACATTACCTACCTTCTCTGTATCCTGGAGTCAAGCTGGTGTTTCCTGCCTTTACTCATTGAACATATCTTTACCTGCACATTACCTACCTTCTCTGTATCCTGGCGTCTAGCTGGTGTTTCCTGCCTTCACCCATTCAACATATCTTTACCTGCACATTACCTAACTTCCCTGCATCCTTGGGTCACACTCGTGCTTCTTTCTTTCACCATACAACATATCTTCACCTGCACATACCTACCTTGTCTGCATGGCCTCGACCACACCTGCGCTTCCTTCTTTCACCCATTCAACATACCTTCACCCGCACATTACCTACCTTCCCTGCATGGTGGGGTCACACTGGTGCTTCCTGCCTTTACCCATTCAACATATCTTCACCCGCACATTACCTACTTGCTCTGCATTCTCGGGTCAAGCTGGTGCTTCCTGCCATCATCCAGTCAACATATCTTTACCTGCAAATTACCTACTTTTTCTGCATCCTGGGGTCAAACAGGTGCTTCCTTCTTTGACCCAGTCAACATATCTTTACCTGCACATTACCTACCTTCTCTGTATCCTAGAGTCAAACTGGTGCTTCGGTCCCTAATAAGAAGGTACACAAAGGAACAGAAGAGTCATTGATTTAAGGCACACAATTGGGGAAATGACAAGTCAAATTCCTGAACAGAGGTGAGAAATATAAAATAAAATATCCTAACAGTATTTTAACAGTATCAAGAGGATTTACCTTTGAACAAATTCCAATGTCCGAGGACCTTCCTCTTGGTATTCCAAGTTGAACACATAGTAGGTGGCAAGAAGGGCAGCAAGCCCTGAGATTAAGCTAGGTTGGACGCCTTTGCAGATGACATCACCTTCCATGCTGATCATCCAACGTTTTATTGTGACTTTGTCACCAGCAACTGGTACAGTCAAGAAATGCAGTTTATGTTCCTAAACAGTATCCAATATGGGTAGCATTTTTAAAAGTATTTGGAATGGCCACCTCACTCGCTCTCTCTTTACTCTGTTTACATCTAATCTCCTAAGGCAGTGGTTCTCAAATGGGGGTACGCGTACTCCTGGGGGTACTTGAAGGTATGCCAAGGGGTACGTGAGATTTTTTTTTAATATTCTAAAAATAGCAACAATTCAAAAATCCTTTATAAATATATTTATTGAATAATACTTCGACAAAATATGAATGTAAGTTCATAAACTGAACAACTAATCAAGTAGGCTATTCCATTCATTACCATAAAGCCAGAGTTTCCCCCATGACATGATGGTTTGACTCTACCTGGCGGTGCCACACGGCACCAACTGTCAATCAACTATCCATGTAGAAAACAATGGAGGCTTGGTTAAAGCGTAGTGGACATGTTCCATAAATATTGATGTTAAAGATTTCTGTCCTAAGGCAGTGGTTCTCAACCTTTTTTCAGTGCTGTGAACATTTTTTTAATGCAAGTAGACCTCCATGTCTTCATAACAGGAATATCCTGAATTCTCAAGTTGCATATCACAATAGTCATCATCAGTGTTAATAACACAAGAGCTGCTTGGATTTACTGTTGATCAAGTCAAACTTCGTTCAGTGTAGCCGTAGTGCTTCCTTGACGCGTGCGATGTGAAAGTAGACTTAACTGTAAATCTTTTTTCACATTGACTGAAGGGGCACGTAACTGTCCTACCTTCGGTAATATGACTTTTCAAATGCAGGAGAAGGGCCCGTATATCATCGCACTTCGCGCTACATGAGACAATATTACAAGGTAAACCTTCTGCGCTATACATATCATTCCTACTCTTGCCATATTTATGACGACGGCTGTGAGTTTTGAAGGCTGAGAAGTTGGAAAAAACTCTTGTGCATTTAGGGAAAGCACACTTAAACGATGCATTAGGCATACAACTATGACTTCGCATGTGTCTAACATACGCAAATACATTGCTGCAAGTCGTAGCACATATGTGGCAAGTTATCCTCTTTTATGATGACTATGACAAAAAAGAAGAAAACTTAGCTAGCTAGCATGCGGCGGTACATGCGCGTGGTCAACGATAGTGTCTGTGATGCTGACATTTCGGACTTTATAAATATATATATAAAGTAATTCAAACAGAAAATGACACATCAAGGTACAAGTGACTCTTACCTTGTTATCAAAAACACACGATGCAGTAGGATGGATTTAGCAGGGTCGGCCAGGTGAAATGAAGCTCGGTTGGACGAATTGTGGGCGGACCCAAGAAACAAGTCTGAAAAATAGTGAATTACACTGTAGGTTTTACAGTAACTTACTGCTGGTCGATATTTTTAGAAAAATGCAACAAAATTTACAGTACTTAACTGCATTTAAGAAGAACATGATAGGTTGATTGGCAACACTAAATTGGCCCTAGTGTGTGAATGTGAGTGTGAATGTTGTCTGTCTATCTGTGTTGGCCCTGCGATGAGGTGGCGACTTGTCCAGGGTGTACCCCGCCTTCCGCCTGATTGTAGCTGAGATAGGCTCCAGCGCCCCCCGCGACCCCGAAGGGAATAAGCGGTAGAAAATGGATGGATGGATGGAGTATATAACTGTAATTTTATTTTTTATTTTTACAGTAATTTTTTACAGTGAAGGTCATGGGTATCAAACTCTGGCCCGTGGGCCAAATTTGGCCCAACGTGTAATTTGACTTGGCCCTTGAGGCAATATCAAATTAACACTAAAGCTGGACCGGCGATTATACATTGAGGCAGTGCCGCGGTAACACCGCGTTCACCGCTACTTCTAATACTTGCCAACCCTCCCGGGAGTGACTCCAGCACTCCTCCCGATTTTTTTTTTTTTTTTTTCAGCTAGTCAAACGAGTGCCGGCCCAGTTTCATGTCAGTGCAGCTTCTGCACCCACACACAATTGAATGCAACGCATACTTCATCAACAGCGATACAGGTTACACTGACGGTAGCCAAATAAAAAACTTTAACACTTTTAGAAATATACGCCACACTGTGAATCCACACCAAACAAGAATGACAAACACATTTCGGGAGAGCATCCGCACCGTAACACAACATAAACACAACACAACAAATACCCAGACCCTTTGTAGCACTAAATCTTCCGGGACGCTACAAGGTGTGTGTGTGTGTGGGGGGGGGGGAGGTTTGGTGGTAGCGGGGGTGTATTTTGTAGCATCCCGAAAGAGTTAGTGCTGCAAAAGATTCTGGGTATTTGTTCTTTTGTGTTTATGTTATGTAACGGTGCGGATGTTCTCCCGAAAAGTGATTTTTATTTTTGTTTGGTGTGGGTTCACAGTGTGGCGTATATTTCTAACAGTGTTAAAGTTTTTTATACTGGCACCCTCAGTGTAACCTGTATCGCTGTTGATGAAGTATGCGTTGCATTCTTTTGCGTATGCGTGCTGAAGCAGCACATATCTTGTGACTGGGTGTGAATGATGTTAGAATTGGGTGTATGAGATATGACTGTTGAACACCTTCGTTCGATAATGAAAGTTGCCTCAGCTCAAAGCCTGAGCCCCGACATTAAAGAACTAGCATCTAAAAAAAGATGCCAGGTATCTGGCTTGGGCACATCAAATTAGAGCAGTGTGTTGCAAACTGAGCAGTTTAAAGTCCTGAATGGTTGTTTTATTCATTGTTATTTTATTTTCAAATTTATTAGCCTGTGGAAAAAGTTAATGTTGATATTTACCTCAGAAGGCTGCAAATAGAAAAGAGGCATTCAATTTTTATTTAAATTGTATTTGATATGCAATTTATATTTTTTAATGATTATTATTATTATTTGAAACTCCATTTTGCATGTCACTATAAAGTTATATAAGTCTTGCTTGTTCAATATTCAATGCAAAACTTGTTTGGGTCCCTATTAAAAGGTTAATTTGTTCAACCTTGGCCCGCGGCTTTGTTCAGTTTTAAACTTTGGCCCACTCTGTATTTGAGTTTGACACCCCTGGTGAAGGTGAAGCTCTGTCATCCTGGAGGCCACGGGGAAGACCCAGGACACACTGGGAACACTATGTCTCCCGGCTGGCCTGGGAACGCCTCGGGATCCCCTGAGAAAAGGTCCTAGGTGAGGGATCAGACAAAGAGCAGCTCAAAGACCTTTATGAAAAGTACAAATCGAGGACCTAGATTTTTTCTCGCCCAGGCGCAGGTCACCGTGGCTCCCTTGTGGAGCCAGGCGCAGAGGTGGGGCACGATGGCGAGCGACTGGTGGCCGGGCCTGTCTCCTTGGGGCCCTGCCGGGCTCAGCTCGAAGAGGCAACGTGGGTCAACCCTCCAATGGGCTCACCACTCATGGGCCCATTGAGGTCATAGAGGTCAGATGCAGTGTGAACTGGGCGGCAGCCGAAGGCAGGGCACTTGGCGGTCCGATTATCGGCTACATAAGCTCGCTCTTGGGACGTGGAACATCACCTCGCTGGGAGGGAAAGAGCCTGAGCTGGTGCGCGAGGTGAAGAAGTTCCGGGTAGATATAGTTGGACTCACTTCGACGCACAGCAAGGGCTCTGGAACCTGTTCTCTCAAGAGGGGCTGGACTCTCTTCCACTCTGGCGTTGCAAGCAATGAGAGGCTGGGGTGGCAATTGTTGTTGCTCAAAGCCTGCACGTTGGACTTTAACCCAGTAGACGAGATGGTAGCTTCCCTCCGCCTTCGGGTTGGGTGACGGGTCCTGACTGTTGTTTGTGTTTACGCACCAAACAGCAGCTCAGAGTACCCACTCTTTTTGGATTCCCTTGAGGGAGTACTGGAGAGTGCTCCCTCGGGTGATTCCCTTGTTCTGTTGGGGGACTTCAATGCTCAAGTTGGCAAGGACAGTGAAACCTGGAGAGTCGTGATTGGGAAAAATTGACCCAAGTGGTGCTTTGTTATTGGACTTTTGTGCTCGTCACGGATTGTCCATAACAAACACAATGTTCAAACATAAGGAAGAACTTTGAACATGTCACGAGGGAGGTGCTGGACATTGAGTCTGAGTGGACCATGTTCCGTGCCTCTCTTGTCGAGCCTGCTGATTGGAGCTGTGGCCGCAAGGTGTTTGGTGCCTGTCGTGGCGGTAATCCTAGAACTCGCTGGTGGCCACCAGCAGTGAGGGATGCCGTCAAGCTGAAGAAAGAGCCTATCGGGTCCTTTTGGCTCATGGGACTCCAGAGGCAGCGGGCATACCGACAGGCCAAGCAGTGCCTGGGGAATCTGTGGTGGACTCCCCTATTTCTGGGGCTTAGGTTGCCTAGGTAGTTAAAAAGCTCCTCTGTGGCAAGGCCCCGGTGGTGGATGAGTTCCTTAAGGCTCTGGATACTGTGGGGCTGTCTTGGTTGACAAGACTCTGCAACATCGCGTGAACATTGGGGGCGGTTCCTCTGGATTGGCAGACCGGGGTGGTGGTTCCTCTCTTTAAGAAGGGGAACCGGAGGGTGTGTGCCAACTATCGTGAAACACACTCCTCAGCCTTCCCGGTAAGCTCTATTCATGTGTACTGGAGAGGAGGAAACTCGGATCCAGGAAAAACAGTGTGGTTTTCGTCCTGGTCGTGGAACGGTAGACCAGGTCTATACTGTCGGCAGGGTCCTTGAGTGTGAAGCGACTGGGATGAGAATCAGCACTTCCAAGTCCAAGTCCACGCAGGAAAGGGTCGAGTGCCATCTCCAGGTTGGGGAGGAGATCTTGCCCCAAGTGGAGGAGTTCAAGTACCTAGGAGTCTTGTTCACGAGTGAGGATAGAGTGGATCGAGAGATCCACAGGCGGATTGGTGCGGCGTCTTCAGTATTGAGGACGCTATATCGATCCGTTGTGGTGAAGAAGGAGCTGAGCCAGAAGGAAAAGCTCTCAATTTACCGTCCTCTGCCGGGTGGTGAGTCTCTCCCTTAGAGACAGGGTGAGAAGCTCTGTCATCCGGGAGGTACTCAAAGTAAACCCGCTGCTCCTCCACATTGAGAGGAGCCATGAGGTGGTTCAGGCATCTGCTCAGGATGCCACGCGAACGCCTCTAGGGAGGTGTGGCAGGAGGCCACGGGGAAGACCTAGGACACATTGGAAAGACTATGTCCCCGGCTGGCCTGGGAACGCCTCAGAATACCCCGAGAAGAGCTGGACGAAGTGGCTGGGGAGAGGGAAGTCTGGGATTTTCTGCTCAGGCTGCTGCCCCCGCAACCCGACCTCGGATAAGCGGAAGAAAATGGATGGATTTAGAATGACAGTTATACTGTCAGATTAAGTACAAAAACTAACTAAACCTTACACAATATAATGTTTCTAGTAAAACTCACAAAGATACATATCTCCAGGCATTATTAGCCATTTTGCATGTGTGGTTTAGGAGTTATATTTAAATAAATAACTGTCAGATTGAGTGTGACAGTAAACTGTCATAGTGAGTAAAACCCTTATTTTGTATTTGCAAACCTTACAAAAACAACTAAATCTAGTTAAACTCACACAGATACAACATTACAGGCATTTTTAGACATAATGCTTGTTTGGTTTTAGAGTTATGTTTATATAACTTTCATATTTAGTATGACAGTTATACTGTCATATTGAATAAAAAAAACAACTAACTTGTGTCTTTGCAAACCTTACAAAATACCATTTTTCTAGTAAAACTAACTAAGATACATGCTCCAGGCATTATTAGCCATTTTGCATGTGTTGTTTGAGTTATGTTTAAATAACTGTCATATTGAGTGTGACAGTATACTGTCATAAAACCCAATTTTTGTATTTGCAACCCTGATTCTAGTAAAACTCACATATATACAATATTACAGGCAGTTTTGGACATAATGCATGTTTGGTTTTGGAGTTATGTTTATATAACTTTCATACATAGTATGACAGCTAAACTGTTATATTGAGTAAAATAACTAACTTGTGTTTGTCATAAAACCCAATTTTTGTATTAGCAAACCATACAACTGATTCAAATAAAACTCACATGGATTCAATATTACAGGCATTTTCAGACATTTTGCATGTTTGGTTTAGGAATATGTTGTAATACATTTATATTGCTTTTTTCACATTATCTCAGAACATTACTGTCATATTGAGTAAAAAAATAATTTTTGTGTTTGCAAGCCTTAAAGAAAGCATATGTTTCCAGTAAAACTCCCAAAGATGCATTATTTCAGGCATTATTAGCCATTTTTCAGGTGTGGTTTAGGAGTTATGTTTAAATAACTGTCATTTTGAGTGTTGCGTTATACTGTCATATTGAGTTAAAAAAAACGAACTTGTGTCTTTGCAAACCTTACAAAAGAAAATGTTTCTAGCAACACTCACAAAGATAATTTTTGTCATGCTATTAGACATGTTTCATGTGTATTTAGGAGTTATAATTAAATAACTTTCATTTTGAGTGTTAAAGTTATAATGTCATTATGTGTAAAACCTAATTTTTGTATTTGCAAACCTTACAAAAAACAATTGCTTCTAGTACAACTTACATAGATTCAATATTACAGGCATTTTTAGACAATTTACATGTTTGGTTTAAAAGTTGTGTTTGAATACATTTTTATTGCTTTTTTCGCATTATCTCATGATTCTAAGATCATTACTTTCATATTGAGTAAAAAACTACTTTTTGTTTTTGCAAACCTTACAAACTCACATAAATACATTATTACAGACATTTTTAGACATAACACATGTTTGGTTTTGGAGTTATGTTTTGATAACTTTCATATTTAGTAGGACTGTTATACTGTCATATTTAATTATAAAAAACTAGCTTGTGTCTTTGCAAACTTTACAAAATACAATTTTTCTAGTAAAACTAACAAAGATACATGTCTCCAGGCATTATTAGCCATTTTGCATGGGTTGTTTAGGAATTATGTTTAAATACATTTTTATTGCTTTTTTCGCATTATCTCAGGATTCTAAAATCCTTACTTTCATATTGAGGAAAAAACTACTTTTTGTTTTTGCAAACCTTACAAACTCACATAAATACATTATTATAGGCAATTTTAGACATGACACACGTTTGGTTCTGGAGTTATGTTTATATAACTTTCATATTTAGTATGAATGTTATACTGTCTTATTGAAAAAAAACAACTAGCTTGTGTCTTTGCAAACTTTACAAAAGATACATTTTCTAGTAAAACTAACAAAGATACATGTCTCCAGGCATTATTACCCATTTTGCCTGGGTTGTTTAGGAGTTATGTTTAAATACATTTTTGTTGCTTTTTTCGCATTATCTCAGGATTCTAAGATCATTACTTTCATATTGAGTAAAAAACTACTTTTTGTTTTTGCAAACCTTACAAACTCACATTAATACATTATTACAGGCATTTTTAGACATGACACATGTTTGGTTTTGGAGTTATGTTTATATAATTTTCATATTTAGTATGACTGTTATACTGTCATATTGAATAAAAAAAAACTGGCTTGTGTCTTTGCAAACTTTACAAAAGATCATTTTTCCAGTAAAACTAAAAAAGATACATGTTTCCAGGCATTATTAGCCATTTTGCATATGTTGTTTAGGAGTAATGTTTAAATACATTTGTATTGCTTTTTTCGCATTATCTCAGGATTTTAAGAACATTACAGTCATATTGGGTAAAAAAACTACTTTTTGTGTTTGCAAGATTTAAAAAAGCATGTGTTTCGAGTAAAACGGCCAAGGATGCATTATTTCAGGCATTATTAGCCATGTTTCATGTGTGGTTTGAGTTATGGTTAAATAACTGTCATATACTGTCAGTTATGACATAGTAAGTAAAACCTACTTTATGTATTTGCAAACCTTCCAAAATCATTTGAATCTAGTAAAACTCACATGGATTCAATATTACAGACATTTTTAGACATTTTGCATGTTTGGTTTAGGAATTATGTTGGAATTATTTTTATTAATTTGTTCGTATTTTCTCAGAATTTTAGAACATTACTGTCATATTGAGTAAAAAAATATTTTTTGTGTTTGCAAGCCTTAAAAAAGCATATGTTTCGAGTAAAACTTACAAGAATGCATTATTTCAGGCATTGTTAGTCATTTTTCATGTGTAGTTTAAGAGTTATGTTTAAATAACTGTCATATTGAGTGTGGCAGTTATACTGTCATATTGAGTAAAAAAAAATAACCTGTCTTTGCAAACCTTACAAAAGAAAATGTTTCTAGTAACACTCACAAAGATAATTTTTTTCACGCATATTAGACATGTTTCATGTGTGGTTAGGAGTTATAAATAAATAATTGTCATATTGAGTGTTACAGTTTTAATGTCATTATGTGTAAAACCTAATTTTTGTATTTGCAAACCTTACAAAAACAATTGATTCTAGTAAAACTTACATAGATTCAATATTACAGGCATTTTTAGACATTTTACATGTTTGGTTTAAAATTTGTGTTTGAATACATTTGTATTGCTTTTTTCGCATTATCTCAGGATTCTAAGAACATTACTTTCATATTGAGTAAAAAACTACTTTTTGTTTTTGCAAACCTTACAAACTCACATAAATACATTATTACAGGCATTTTTAGACATGACACATGTTTGGTTTTGGAGTTATGTTTATATAACTTTCATATTTAGTATGACTGTTATACTGTCATATTGAATAAAAAAAACTAGCTTGTGTCTTTGATATCTTTACCAAAGATCATTTTTTTAAACTAACAACGTTACACGTCTCCCTAGGCATTATTAGCCATTTTGCATGTGTTGTTTAGGAGTTAGGTTTAAATACATTTTTATTGCTTTTTTCCCATTATCTCAGGGTTCTAAGAACATTACAGTCAAGTAAAAAACTACTTTCTGTGTTTGCAAAATGTAAAACTCAGTAAAACTCCCAATGATTCATTATTTCAGGCATTATTAGCCATTTTTTTGTGTAGTTTATGAGTTATGTTTAAATAACTGTCATATTCAGTGTGGTTTTGTCATTGTGAGTAAAACCTAATTTTTGTATTTGCAAACCTTACAAAAACAACCGATTCTAGGAAAACTCACATTGATACAATATTACAGGCATGTTTGGACATATTGCATGTTTGGTTTTGGAGTTATATTTATATAACCTGCTTTTTGAGCCGCCACCTTTGTGGTTTGCGTGTCCCACTGATCCAGGAACTTCTATGGTCTCCCAAGACAAACAGGTCCTAGGTGAGGGATCAGACAAAGAGCAGCTCAAAGACCTTTATTAAAAGTACAATTGAGGACCTAGATTTTTTCTCGCCCGGACGCAGGTCACCGTGGCTCCCCTGTGGAGCCAGGCCCAGAGGTGTGGCACGATGGCGATTGACGGGCCAGTCCCCATGGGGCCCAGCCGTGCTCAGCTCGAAGAGGCAACGTGGATCCCCCCTCCAGGGCTAACCACTCATGGGCTGGGTCATAGAGGGTGCAGTGTGAGCTGGGCGGAAGCCGAAGGCAGGGCACTTGGTGGTCCGATTATCAGCTACATAAGCTCGCTCTTGGGACATGGAACGTCACCTCGCTGGGAGGGAAGGAGCCTGAGCTGGTGCATGAGGTGGAGACGTTCCCGGCTAGATATAGTTGGACTCACAGCAAGGGCTCTGGAACCTGTTCTCTCAGAGGGGCTGGACTGAGCTGAACTTTCATTACTTGCAACGCCAGAGTGGAAGAGATTCCACACTGGCGTTGCAACTAATGAGAGGCTGGGGTGGCAATTCTTGTTGCCCGCCGGCTCAAAGCCTGCACGTTGGACTTTAAACCCAATAGACGAGATGGTAACTTCCTTCAGCCTTCGGGTTGGGTGACGGGTCCTGACTGTTGTTTGTGTTTACACACCAAACAGCAGCTCAGAGTACCAACTCTTTTTGGATTCCCTTGAGGGAGTACTGGAGAGTGCTCCCGCGGGTGATTCCCTTGTTCTGCTGGTGGACTTCAACGCTATGTTGGCAACGACAGTGAAACCTGGAGAGTCGTGATTGGGAAAAATGGCCACCCGGATCTGAACCCAAGTGGTGCTTTGTTATTGGACTTTTGTGCTTGTCACGGATTGTCCATAACAAACACAATGTTCAAACATAAGGGTGTCCATATGTGCACTTGGCACAAGGACACCCTCGGCCGCATGATTGACTTTGTAGTTGTGTCATGGGATTTGCGGCCTCATGTTTTGGACACTCGGTGAAGAGAGGGGCAGAGCTTTCCACCAACCACCACCTGGTGGTGAGCTGGCTCCGATGGTAGGGGAGGATGCCGGTCAGACCTGGCAGGCCCAAACGTATTGTAAGGGTCTGCTGGGAACACCTAGCAGAGTCTCCTGAAGAACTTTGAACATGTCCGGAAGAACTTTGAACATGTCACGAGGGAGGTGCTGGACATTGAGTCTGAGTGGACCATGTTCTGGACCGTTCCTCTCTTGTTGAGCCAGCTGATTGAAGCTGTGGCCGCAAGGTGTTTGGTGCCTGTCGTGGCGGTAATCCACCAGCAGTGAGGGATGCTGTCAAGCTGAAGAAAGAGCCACCGGGTCCTTTTGGCTCATGGGACTCCAGAGGCAGTGGGCATACCGACAGGCCAAGCGAGACCTCCTCAGTCCCACCAACACGTCTTCCTATGAGGAAACAGTGCCTGGGAAGTCTGTGGTGGGCTCTCCTATTTCTGGGGCTGAGGTTGCCAAGGTAGTTAAAAAGCTCCTCGGTGGCAAGGCCCCGGGGATATGAGCTCCGTCCGGAGTTCCTTAAGGCTCTGGATGCTGTGGGGCAGTCTTGGCTGACAAGACTCTGCAACATTGCGTCTACATCGGGGGCGGTACCTCTGGATTGGCAGACCGGGGTGGTGGTACCTCTCTTTAAGAAGGGGAACCGGAGGGTGTGTTCCAACTATCGTACATCACACTCCTCAGCCTTCCCGGTAAGGTCTATTCATGTGTAATGGAGAGGAGGAACCTCGGATCCAGGACGAACAGTGTGGTTTTCGTCCTGGTCGTGGAACGGTAGACCAGCTCTATACTCTCGGCAGGGTCCTTGAGTGTGCATGGGAGTTTGCCCAAACCAGTCTACATAAGTTTTGTGGACTTGGAGAAGACATTCGACCTTGGTCCCCGGTAAATCCTGTGGGGAGTGCTCAGAGAGTATGGAGTATCGGCATGTCTGATTGTGGCGGGTGTCTCCCTGTATGATCAGTGTCAGAGCTTGGTCCGCATTGCCGGCAGTATGTCGGACCCCTTTCCAGTGAGGGTTGGACTCCGCCAAGGCTGCCCTTTTGTCACCGATTCTGTTCATAACTTTAATGGACAGAATATCTAGGCGCAGTCATGGCTTTGAGGATCCCCTCAACGCCATGACTGCGCCTGGTTTGATGGCTGCAGGATTAGGTCTCTGCTTTTTGCAGATGATGTGGTCCTGATGGCTTCAACTGGCCAAGATCTTCAGCTTTCATTGGATCGGTTCGCAGTGAAGCGACTGGGATGAGAATCAGCACCTCCAAGTCCGAGTCCATGGTTCTCGCCCGGGAAAGGGTGGAGTGCCATCTCGAGGTTGGAAAAAAGATCTTGCCCCAAGTGAAGGAGTTCAAGTACCTAGGAGTCTTGTTCACGAGTGAGGATAGAGTGGATTTTGAGATCTACAGGCGGATCGGTGCGGCGTCTTCAGTAATGAGGACGCTATATCGATCCGTTGTGGTGAAGAAGGAGCTGAGCCAGAAGGAAAAGCTTTCAATTTACCGGTCGATCAACGTTCCCATCCTCACCTATGGTCATGAGCTTTGGGTTATGACCGAAAGGACAAGGTCACGGGTACAAGCGGCCGAAATGAGTTTCCTCCGCCGGGTGGTGGGTCTCTCCCTTAGAGATAGGGTGAGAAGCTCTGTCATCTGGGAGGAACTCAGTGTAAAGCCGCTGCTCCTCCACATTGAGAGGTGCCAGATGAGGTGGTTCGGGCATCTGCTCAGGATGCCACCCGAACGCCTCCCTAGGTCCGAACGGCAGGAGGCCATGGGGAAGACCTAGGATACATTGGAAAGACTATGGCCTGGGAACGCCTCGGGATCCCCCGAGAAGAGCTGGACGAAGTGGCTGGGGAGAGGGAAGTCTGGGCTTTCTGCTTAGGCTGCTGCCCCCGCAACCCGACCTCGGATAAGCGGAAGAAAATGGATGGATTTAGTATGACAGTTATACTGTCATATTGAGTGTGACAGTATACTGTCATAAAACCCAATTTTTGTATTTGCAAACCTGATTCTAGTAAAACTCACATCTATACAATATTACAGGCAATTTTGGACATAATGTACATTTGGTTTTGGAGTTATGTTTATATAACTTTAATATATAGTATGACATCTATACTGTTATAATGAGTAAAAAAACTAACTTGTGTCTGTCATGAAACTCAATTTTTGTATTTGCAAACCTTACAAAAACAAATCATTCTAGTAAAACTCACATGGATGCAATATTACAGGCATTTTTAGACATTTTGCATGTTTGGTTTAGGAATTATGTTGGAATACATTTGTATTGCTTTTTTTCACATTATCTCAGCATTTTAAGAACTTACTGTCATATTGAGTAAAAAAAACTTTTTGTGTTTGCAAGCCTTAAAAAAACAACCGATTCTAGTAAAACTCACATTGATACAATATTACAGGCATGTTTAGACATCTTGCATGTTTGGTTTTGGAGTTATGTTTATATAACCTGCTTTCTGAGCCGCCACCTTTGTGGTTTGCGTGTCCCACTGATCCTAGGAGCTATGTTGTCCGGGGGCTTCTATGCCCCCTGGTAGGGTCCCCCAAGACAAACAGGTCCTAGGTGAGGAATCAGACAAAGAGCAGCTCAAAGACCTTTATGAAAAGTACAAATCGAGGACCTAGATATTTTCTCGCCCGGACGCGGGTCACCGTGGCTCCCCTGTGGAGCCAGGCCCAGAGGTGGGGCATGATGGCAAGCGACTGGTGCCCATGGGGCCCAGCTCGAAGAGGCAACGTGGGTCCCCCCTGCAATAGGCTCACCACTCATGGGCTGGGTCATAGAGGTCGGGTGCAGTGTTAGCTGGGCGGAAGCCGAAGGCAGGGCACTTGGCGGTCCGATTATCGGCTACATAAGCTCGCTCTTGGGACGTGGAACGTCACCTCGCGAGGTGGAGAAGTTCCCGGCTAGATAAAGCTGGACTCACTTCGACGCACAGCAAGGGCTCTGGAACCTGTTCTCTCAAGAGGGGTTGGACTCTCTTCCACTCTGGCGTTGCAAGTAATGAGAGGCTGGGTTGGCAATTCTTGTTGCCCCCCGGCTCTAAGCCTGCACGTTGGACTTAACCCAGAAGACGAGATGGTAACCTCCCTCCACTTTCGGGTTGGGTGACGGGTCCTGACTGTTGTTGGTGTTTACGCACCAAACAGCAGCTCAGAGTACCCACTCTTTTTGGATTCCCTTGAGAGTGCTCCCTCGGGTGATTCCTTTGTTCTGCTGGGGGTCTTCAACGCTCATGTTGGCAACGACTTTGAAACCTGGAGAGTCGTGATTGGGAAAAATGGCCACCCGGATCTGAACCCAAGTGGTGCTTTATTATTGGACTTTTGAGCTCGTCACGGATTGTCCATAACAAACACAATGTTCAAACATAAGGGTGTCCATATGTGCACTTGGCACCAGGACACCCTCGGCCGCAGTTCCATTATTGACTTTGTAGTTGTGTCATGGGATTTGCGGCCTCATGTTTTGGACACTCGGGTGAAGAGAGGGGCGAGCTTTCTACCGATCACCACCTGGTGAGCTGGCTCCGATGGTGGGGTAGGATCCCGGACAGACCTGGCAGGCCCAAACGCATTGTGAGAGTCTTTTGGGAATGCCTAGCAGTCTCCTGTCAGAGAGAGTTTCTTTTTCTACCTCCGGAGGAACTTTGAACATGTCACAAAGGAGGTGCTGGACATTGAGTCTGAATGGATCATGTTCCGTGCCTCTCTTGTCAAGCCAGCTGATTGGAGCTGTGGCCGCAAGGTGTTTGGTGCCTGTCGTGGCGGTAATCCTAGAACCCGCTGGTGGCCACCAGCAGTGCGGGATGCCGTCAAGCTGAAGAAAGAGCTTATCTGGTCCTTTTGGCTCATGGGACTCCAGAGGCAGCGGGCATACCGACAGGCCAAGCAGTGCCTGGGGAATCTGTGGTGGGCTCTCCTATTTCTGGGGCTGAGGTTGCCAAGGTAGTTAAAAAGCTCCTCGGTGGCAAGGCCGCGGGGGTGGATGAGCTCCGTCCGGAGTTCCTTAAGGCTCTGGATGCTGTGGGGCTGTTTTAGTTGACAAGACTCTGCAACATCGCATGGACATCAGGGGCGGTACCTCTGGATTGGCAGACCGGGGTGGTGGTTCCTCTCTTTAAGAAGGGGAACCGGAGGGTGTGTTCCAACTATCGTACATCACACTCCTCAGCCTTCCCGGTAAGGTCTATTCATGTGTACTCGAGAGGAGGAACCTCGGATCCAGGACGAACAGTGTGGTTTTCGTCCTGGTCGTGGAACGGTAGACCAGCTCTATACTCTCGGCAGGGTCCTTGAGTGTGCATGGGAGTTTGTCCAACCAGTCTACATGTGCTTTGTGGACTTGGAGAAGACATTCGACCGTGGCCACCCCGGGAAGTCCTGTGGGGAGTGCTCAGAGAGTATGGGGTATCGGCATGTCTGATTGTGGCGGGTCGCTCCCTGTATGATCAGTGTCAGAGCTTGGTCCGCATTGCCAGCAGTAAGTCGGACCCCTTTCCAGTGAGGGTTGGACCGGAGTCCAACCCTCGTGTTGGCTGCCCTTAGTCACCAAATGTGTTCATAAATTTTATGGACAGAATTTCTAGGCGCAGTCATGGCGTTGAGGGGATCTGGTTTGGTGGCTGCAGGATTAGGTCTCTCCTTTTTGCAGATGATGTGGTCCTTATGGCTTTAACTGGCCAGGATATTCAGCTCTCATTGGATTGGTTCGCAGCCGAGTGTGAAGCGACTGGGATGAGAATCAGCACCTCCGAGTCCGAGGTTCTCGCCCGGGAAAGGGTGGAGTGCCATTTCGAGGTTGGGCAGGAGATCTTGCCCCAAGTGGATGAGTTCAAGTACCTGGAGTCTTGTTTATGAGTGAGGGAAGAGTGGATCGTGAGATGCACAGGCTGGCGGCCGAAATTAGTTTTCTCCGCTGGGTGGCGGGTCTCTCCCTTACTGTAAGAATTTTCACCGTTTAATTACAGTAACCTACTGGCAGCTAATGGTTCCAGTATAAAACTGTTTTTCTACAGCACACATATTGTGATTTATCACTACAGTTTATTACTGTAAAAAGTATCACAGTACTGTGCTGTATCAAATATACGCTTCACAGCATAATACTGTCATCTGTTTAGCGGCATTACACTGTTATTTTAGTGTATCTACTGTAATATCCATTAACAGTTAATTACAGTAAAATAATTGTAAGCACTATAGACTGAGCTTTACAGTATAATGCCACTAGAAGTTAATGAGTTGAACTTTTAATTTTTCAAAATCAAAACCCCTGCAATCTGCTGGCATAAAAATGACTGGAGAAATGGCCTTGCAAGATTATGTTTTTATTAACCAATTATTTTCAAGTGCATCAAATACATTCAATGTACATTTAGTGCATTCTTCTTATTTTCAGTAAAGCATTTTAACATTTATAACATGTCCACTTAATTTCTAACTGGAGACAAAACACTGAACACGAGTCCAGTGTTTAGTTGTCGGCTACATAAAGCCCCACTCAAAGTCTGTGAGATGTTTTATAAGGGTGGCTACGTGAGGATTTACAGTTGCTGCCTTTTTCTGGACCAGCTTCCCGGTCTTCTTGGACACCACCTTTCCCTGGCTAGCCTTTGTTCCCCTCTCAGGGTTAACGCCAATGAATCGCCTAAGAAAGAGAGAAAGCATATTAGATATTCTGTTGTGATTGAAGATTACTTGTAGTCGATACAGAACCCCCCTCACATTGTTATTTAGGAAAATGCACTGCACAAATATTAATATCAATTTTAGGATATATGTGAGCCTATACCATAACCACAGCTGTAGATGAGTGAATGCTCTAAAACCCATTAAGACAAATTCAGAGAGGAAGACAATGCTAAAGCCTCCCCAACCCCTCTCTCTATTCATGTTTTCTCTCCATCTACGGGACCGTGTATTTACGCTGATGTTTCCTGCTTTCACCCATTTAACATATCGTTACCTGCTCATTACCTATCTTCTCTGCATCCTGGGGTCACATTGGTGCCTCTTGCCTTTACCCATTCAACATATCTTTACCTGCACATTACCTACCTTCTCTGCATAGTGTGGTCAGGCTGGTGCTTTCTACCTTTACCCATTCAACATATCTTTACCTGCACATTACCTACCTTCTCTATATCCTGGAGTCAAGCTGGTGTTTCCTGCCTTTACTCATTCAACATATCTTTACCTGCACATTACCTACCTTCTCTGTATCCTGGCGTCTAGCTGGTGTTTCCTGCCTTCACCCATTCAACATATCTTTACCTGCACATTACCTACCTTCCCTGCATCCTTGGGTCACACTGGTGCTTCTTTCTTTCACCATACAACATATCTTCACCTGCACATACCTACCTTGTCTGCATGGCCTCGACCACACCTGCGCTCCCTTCTTTCACCCATTCAACATACCTTCACCCGCACATTACCTACCTTCCCTGCATAGTGGGGTCACACTGGTGCTTCTTGCCTTTACCCAATCAACATATCTTCACCCGCACATTACCTACTTGCTCTGCATTCTCGGGTCAAGCTGGTGCTTCCTGCCATCATCCAGTCAACATGTCTTTACCTGCAAATTATCTACTTTTTCTGCATCCTGGGGTCAAACAGGTGCTTCCTTCTTTGACCCAGTCAACATATCTTTACCTGCACATTACCTACCTTCTCTGTATCCTAGAGTCAAACTGATGCTTCGGTCCCTAATAAGAAGGTCCACAAAGGAACAGAAGAGTCATTGATTTAAGGCACACAATTGGGGAAATGACAAGTCAAATTCCTGAACAGAGGTGAGAAATATAAAATAAAATATCCTAACAGTATTTTAACAGTATCAAGAGGATTTACCTTTGAACAAATTCCAATGTCCGAGGACCTTCCTCTTGGTATTCCAAGTTGAACACATAGTATGTGGCAAGAAGGGCAGCAAGCCCTGAGATTAAGCTAGGTTGGACGCCTTTGCAGATGACATCACCTTCCATGCTGATCATCCAACGTTTTATTGTGACTTTGTCACCAGCAACTGGTACAGTCAAGAAATGCAGTTTATGTTCCTAAACAGTATCCAATATGGGTAGCATTTTAAAAGTATTTGGAATGGCCACCTCACTCGCTCTCTCTTTCCTCTGTTTACATCTAGTCTCCTAAGGCAGTGGTTCTCAAATGGGGGTACGCGTACTCCTGGGGGTACTTGAAGGTATGCCAAGGGGTACGTGAGATTTTTTTTAAATATTCTAAAAATAGCAACAATTCAAAAATCCTTTATAAATATATTTATTGAATAATATTTCGACAAAATATGAATGTAAGTTCATAAACTGAACAACTAATCAAGTAGGCTATTCCATTCATTACCATAAAGCCAGAGTTTCCCCCATGCCATGATGGTTTGACCCTACCTGGCGGTGCCACACGGCACCAACTGTCAATCAACTATCCATGTAGAAAACAATGGAGGCTTGGTTAAAGCGTAGTGGACATGTTCCATAAATATTGATGTTAAAGATTTCTTTTTTTGTGAAGAAATGTTGAGAATGAAGTTCATGAATCCAGATGGATCTCTATTACAATCCCCAAAGAGGGCACTTTAAGTTGATTACTTCTATGTGTAAAAATCTTTATTCATAACTGAATCACTTGGTTATTTTTCAACAAGTTTTTAGTTATTTTTATATCTTTTTTTCCAAATAGTTCAAGAAAGACCACAACAAATGAGCAATATTTTGCACTGTTATACAATTTAATAAATCAGAAACTGATGACATAGTGCTGTATTTTACTTCTTTATCTCTTTTTTTCAACCAAAAATGCTTTGCTCTGATTAGGGGGTACTTGAATTTAAAAAATGTTCACAGGGGTACATCACTGAAAAAAGGTTGAGAACCACTGTCCTAAGGCAGTGGTTCTCAACCTTTTTTCAGTGCTGTGAACATTTTTTTAATGCAAGTAGACCTCCATGTCTTCATAACAGGAATATCCTGAATCCTCAAGTTGCATATCACAATAGTCATCATCAGTGTTAATAACACAAGAGCTGCTTGGATTTGCTGTTGATCAAGTCAAACTTCGTTCAGTGTAGCCGTAGTGCTTCCTTGACACGTGCGATGTGAAAGTAGACTTAACTGTAAATCCTTTTTCACATTGACTGAAGGGGCACGTAACTGTCCTACCTTCGGTAATATGACTTTTCAAATGCAGGAGAAAGGCCCGTATATCATCGCACTTCGCGCTACATGAGACAATATTACAAGGTAAACCTTCTGCGCTATACATATCAGTCCTACTCTTGCCATATTTATGACGACGGCTGTGAGTTTTGAAGGCTGAGAAGTTGGAAAAAACTCTTGTGCATTTAGGGAAAGCACACTTAAACGATGCATTAGGCATACAACTATGACTTCGCATGTGTCTAACATACGCAAATACATTGCTGCAAGTCGTAGCACATATGTTGCAAGTTATCATCTTTTATGATGACTATGACAAAAAAGAAGAAAACTTAGCTAGCTAGCATGCGGCGGTACATGCGCGTGGTCAACGATAGTGTCTGTGATGCTGACTGTGACGCTATGTCATTTCGGACTTTATAAATATATATATAAAGTAATTCAAACAGAAAATGACACATCAAGGTACAAGTGACTCTTACCTTGTTATCAAAAACACACGATGCAGTAGGATGGATTTAGCAGGGTGAAATGAAGCTCGGTTGGACGAATTGTGGGCGGACCCAAGAAACAAGTCTGAAAAATACTGAATTACACTGTAGGTTTTACAGTAACTTACTGCTGGTCGATATTTTTTGAAAAATGCAACAAAATTTACAGTACTTAACTGCATTTAAGAAGAACATGATAGGTTGATTGGCAACACTAAATTGGCCCTAGTGTGTGAATGTTGTCTGTCTATCTATGTTGGCCCTGCGATGAGGTGGCGACTTGTCGAGGGTGTACCCCGCCTTCCGCCCGATTGTAGCTGAGATAGGCTCCAGCGCCCCCCGCGACCCCGAAGGGAATAAGCGGTAGAAAATGGATGGATGGATGGATGATAGGTTGATTGGCAACACTAAATTGGCCCTAGTGTGTGAATGTGAGTGTGAATGTTGTCTGTCTATCTGTGTTGGCCCTGCGATGAGGTGGCGACTTGTCCAGGGTGTACCCCGCCTTCCGCCTGATTGTAGCTGAGATAGGCTCCAGCGCCCCCCGCGACCCCGAAGGGAATAAGCGGTAGAAAATGGATGGATGGATGGAGTATATAACTGTAATTTTATTTTTTATTTTTACAGTAATTTTTTACAGTGAAGGTCATGGGTGTCAAACTCTGGCCCGTGGGCCAAATTTGGCCCAACGTGTAATTTGACTTGGCCCTTGAGGCAATATCAAATTAACACTAAAGCTGGACCTTCGATTATACATTGCGGCAGTGCCGCTACTTCTAATACTTGCCAACCCTCCCGGGAGTGACTCCAGCACTCCTCCCGAATTTTTTTTTTTTTTCCAGCTAGTCAAACGAGTGCCAGCCCAGTTTCATGTCAGTGCAGCTTCTGCACCCACACACAATTGAATGCAACGCATACTTCATCAACAGCGATACAGGTTACACTGACGGTAGCCAAATAAAAAACTTTAACACTTTTAGAAATATACGCCACACTGTGAATCCACACCAAACAAGAATGACAAACACATTTCGGGAGAACATCCGCACCGTAACACAACATAAACACAACACAACAAATACCCAGAACCCTTTGTAGCACTAAATCTTCCGAGACGCTACAAGGTGTGTGTGTGTGGGGGGGGGGAGGTTTGGTGGTAGCGGGGGTGTATTTTGTAGCGTCCCGAAAGAGTTAGTGCTGCAAAAGATTCTGGGTATTTGTTCTTTTGTGTTTATGTTGTGTTACGGTGCGGATGTTCTCCCGAAAAGTGTTTTTTATTTTTGTTTGGTGTGGGTTCACAGTGTGGCGTATATTTCTAACAGTGTTAAAGTTTTTTATACTGGCACCCTCAGTGTAACCTGTATCGCTGTTGATGAAGTATGCGTTGCTGTAGCTGCACATATCTTGTGACTGGGTCTGAATGATGTTAGAATTGGGTGTACGAGATATGACTGTTGAACATCGTGTTCGATAATGAAAGTTGCCTCAGCTCAAAGCCTGAGCCCCGACATTAAAGAACTAGCATCTAAAAAAAGATGCCAGGTATCTGGCTTGGGCACATCAAATTAGATCAGTGTGTTGCAAACTGAGCAGTTTAAAGTCCTGAATGGTTGTTTTATTCATTGTTATTTTATTTTCAAATTTATTAGCCTGTGGATAAAGTTAATGTTGATATTTACCTCAGAAGGCTGCAAATAGAAAAGAGGCATTCAATTTGTATTTAAATTATATTTGATATGCAATTGATATTTTTTAATTATTATTATTATTATTTGAAACTCCATTTTGCATGTCACTATAAAGTTATATAAGCCTTGCTTGTTCAATATTCAATGCAAAACGTGTTTGGGTCCCTATTAAAAGGTTAATTTGTTCAACCTTGGCCCGCGGCTTTGTTCAGTTTTAAACTTTGGCCCACTCTGTATTTGAGTTTGACACCCCTGGTGAAGGTGAAGCTCTGTCATCCTGGAGGCCACGGGGAAGACCCAGGACACATTGGGAACACTATGTCTCCCGGCTGGCCTGGGAACGCCTCGGGATCCCCTGAGAAAAGGTCCTAGGTGAGGGATCAGACAAAGAGCAGCTCAAAGACCTTTATGAAAAGTACAAATCGAGGACCTAGATTTTTTCTCGCCCAGGCGCAGGTCACCGTGGCTCCCCTGTGGAGCCAGGCGCAGAGGTGGGGCACGATGGCGAGCGACTGGTGGCCGGGCCTGTCTCCATGGGGCCCTGCCGGGCTCATTTCGAAGAGGCAACGTGGGTCAACCCTCCAATGGGCTCACCACTCATGGGCCCATTGAGGTCATAGAGGTCGGATGCAGTGTGAACTGGGCGGCAGCCGAAGGCAGGGCACTTGGCGGTCCGATTATCGGCTACATAAGCTCGCTCTTGGGACGTGGAACGTCACCTCGCTGGGAGGGAAAGAGCCTGAGCTGGTGCGCGAGGTGAAGAAGTTCCGGGTAGATATAGTTGGACTCACTTCGACGCACAGCAAGGGCTCTGGAACCTGTTCTCTCAAGAGGGGCTGGACTCTCTTCCACTCTGGCGTTGCAAGCAATGAGAGGCTGGGGTGGCAATTGTTGTTGCTCAAAGCCTGCACGTTGGACTTTAACCCAGTAGACGAGATGGTAGCTTCCCTCCGCCTTCGGGTTGGGTGACGGGTCCTGACTGTTGTTTGTGTTTACGCACCAAACAGCAGCTCAGAGTACCCACTCTTTTTGGATTCCCTTGAGGGAGTACTGGAGAGTGCTCCCTCGGGTGATTCCCTTGTTCTGTTGGGGGACTTCAATGCTCATGTTGGCAAGGACAGTGAAACCTGGAGAGTCGTGATTGGGAAAAATGGCCACCCGGATCTGAACCCAAGTGGTGCTTTGTTATTGGACTTTTGTGCTCGTCACGGATTGTCCATAACAAACACAATGTTCAAACATAAGGAAGAACTTTAAAAATGTCACAAGGGAGGTGCTGGACATTGAGTCTGAGTGGACCATGTTCCGTGCCTCTCTTGTCGAGCCTGCTGATTGGAGCTGTGGCCGCAAGGTGTTTGGTGCCTGTCGTGGCGGTAATCCTAGAACTCGCTGGTGGCCACCAGTAGGGAGGGATGCCGTCAAGCTGAAGAAAGAGCCTATCGGGTCCTTTTGGCTCATGGGACTCCAGAGGCAGCGGGCATACCAACAGGCCAAGCAGTGCCTGGGGAATCTGTGGTGGACTCTCCTATTTCTGGGGCTTAGGTTGCCTAGGTAGTTAAAAAGCTCCTCTGTGGCAAGGCCCCGGTGGTGGATGAGTTCCTTAAGGCTCTGGATACTGTGGGGCTGTCTTGGTTGACAAGACTCTGCAACATTGCGTGAACATTGGGGGTGGTACCTCTGGATTGGCACACCGGGGTGGTGGTTCCTCTCTTTAAGAAGGGGAACCGGAGGGTGTGTTCCAACTATCGTGAAACACACTCCTCAGCCTTCCCGGTAAGCTCTATTCATGTGTACTGGAGAGGAGGAAACTCGGATCCAGGACGAACAGTGTGGTTTTCGTCCTGGTCGTGGAACGGTAGACCAGGTCTATACTGTCGGCAGGGTCCTTGAGTGTGAAGCGACTGGGATGAGAATCAGCACCTCCAAGTCCAAGTCCACGCAGGAAAGGGTCGAGTGCCATCTCCAGGTTGGGGAGGAGATCTTGCCCCAAGTGGAGGAGTTCAAGTACCTAGGAGTCTTGTTCACGAGTGAGGATAGAGTGGATCGAGAGATCCACAGGCGGATTGGTGCGGCGTCTTCAGTATTGAGGACGCTATATCGATCCGTTGTGGTGAAGAAGGAGCTGAGCCAGAAGGAAAAGCTCTCAATTTACCGTCGACCTACGTTCCCAGCTTTGGGTTATGACCGAAAGGACAAGCGGCCGAAATGCGTTTCCTCTGCCGGGTGGTGAGTCTCTCCCTTAGAGACAGGGTTAGAAGCTCTGTCATCCGGGAGGTACTCAAAGTAAACCCGCTGCTCCTCCACATTGAGAGGAGCCATGAGGTGGTTCGGGCATCTGCTCAGGATGCCACCCGAACGCCTCTAGGGAGGTGTGGCAGGAGGCCACGGGGAAGACCTAGGACACATTGGAAAGACTATGTCCCCGGCTGGCCTGGGAACGCCTCGGAATACCCCGAGAAGAGCTGGACGAAGTGGCTGGGGAGAGGGAAGTCTGGGATTTTCTGCTCAGGCTGCTGCCCCCGCAACCCGACCTCGGATAAGCGGAAGAAAATGGATGGATTTAGAATGACAGTTATACTGTCAGATTGAGTACAAAAACTAACTAAACCTTACACAATATAATGTTTCTAGTAAAACTCACAAAGATACATATCTCCAGGCATTATTAGCCATTTTGCATGTGTGGTTTAGGAGTTATGTTTAAATAAATAACTGTCAGATTGAGTGAGTAAAACCCTTATTTTGTATTTGCAAACCTTACAAAAACAACTAAATCTAGTTAAACTCACACAGATACAATATTACAGGCATTTTTAGACACAATGCATGTTTGTTTTTAGAGTTATGTTTATATAACTTTCATATTTAGTATGACAGTTATACTGTCATATTGAATAAAAACAACAACTAACTTGTGTCTTTGCAAACCTTACAAAATACCATTTTTCTAGTAAAACTAACTAAGATACATGCTCCAGGCATTATTAGCTATTTTGCATGTGTTGTTTGAGTTATGTTTAAATAACTGTCATATTGAGTGTGACAGTATACTGTCATAAAACCCAATTTTTGTATTTGCAACCCTGATTCTAGTAAAACTCACATATATACAATATTACAGGCAGTTTTGGACATAATGGTTTGGTTTTGGAGTTATGTTTATATAACTTTCATACATATTATGACAGCTAAACTGTTATATTGAGTAAAAAAACTAACTTGTGTTTGTCATAAAACCCAATTTTTGTATTAGCAAACCATACAACTGATTCAAATAAAACTCACATTGATTCAATATTACAGGCATTTTCAGACATTTTGCATGTTCGGTTTAGGAATTATGTTGTAATACATAATACAATACAAATAATTTTTGTGTTTGCAAGCCTTAAAAAAAGCATATGTTTCCAGTAAAACTCTCAAAGATGCATTATTTCAGGCATTATTAGCCATTTTTCAGGTGTGGTTTAGGAGTTATGTTTAAATAACTGTCATATTGAGTGTGGCGTTATACTGTCATATTGAGTTAAAAAAATCTAACTTGTGTCTTTGCAAACCTTACAAAAGAAAATGTTTCTAGCAACACTCACAAAGATAATTTTTTTCACGCTATTAGACATGTTTCATGTGTATTTAGGAGTTATAATTAAATAACTTTCATATTGAGTGTTAAAGTTATAATGTCATTATGTGTAAAACCTAATTTTTGTATTTGCAAACCTTACAAAAACAATTTATTCTAGTAAAACTTACATAAATTCAATATTACAGGCATTTTTAGACAATTCACATGTTTGGTTTAAAAATTGTGTTTGAATACATTTGTATTGCTTTTTTCGCATTATCTCAGGATTCTAAGATCATTACTTTCATATTGAGTAAAACACTACTTTTTGTTTTAGCAAACCTTACAAACCCACATGAATACATTATTATAAGCAATTTTAGACGTGACACACGTTTGTGTCTGGAGTTATGTTTATATAACTTTTATATTTAGTATGACTGTTATACTGTCATATTGAATAAGAAAAAACTAGCTTATGTCTTTGCAAACTTTACAAAAGATCATTTTTCTAGTAAAACTAACAAAGATACATGTCTCCAGGCATTATTAGCCATTTTGCATGGGTTGTTTAGGAATTATCTTTAAATACATTTTTATTGCTTTTTTCGCATTATCTCAGGATTCTTAGATCATTACTTTCATATTGAGTAAAAAACTACTTTTTGTTTTTGCAAACCTTACAAACTCACATGAATACATTATTACAGGCATTTTTAGACATGACACATGTTTGGTTTTGGAGTTATGTTTATATAACTTTTATATGTAATATGACTGTTATACTGTCATATTGAATTAAAAAAAACTAGCTTGTGTCTTTGCAAACTTTACAAAATATCATTTTTCTAGTAAAACTAACAAAGATACATGTCTCCAGGCATTATTAGCCATTTTGCATGGGTTGTTTAGGAATTATCTTTAAATACATTTTTATTGCTTTTTTCGCATTATCTCAGGATTCTAAAATCCTTACTTTCATATTGAGGAAAAAACTACTTTTTGTTTTTGCAAACTTTACAAACTCACATAAATACATTATTACAGGCATTTTTAGACATGACACATGTTTGGTTTTGGAGTTATGTTTATATAACTTTTATATTTAATATGACTATTATACTGTCATATTGAATTAAAAAAAACTAGCTTGTGTCTTTGCAAACTTTATAAAATATAAATTTCCTAGTAAAACTAACAAAGATACATGTCTCCAGGCATTATTAGCCATTTTGCATGGGTTGTTTAGGAATTATCTTTAAATACATTTTTATTGCTTTTTTCGCATTATCTCAGGATTCTAAAATCCTTACTTTCATATTGAGGAAAAAACTACTTTTTGTTCTTGCAAACCTTACAAACTCACATAAATACATTATTGTAGGCAATTTTAGACATGACACACGTTTGGTTCTGGAGTTATGTTTATATAACTTTCATATTTAGTATGACTGTTATACTGTCTTATTGAATAAAAACAACTAGCTTGTGTCTTTGCAAACTTTACAAAATATACATTTCCTTGTAAAACTAACAAAGATACATGTCTCCAGGCATTATTACCCATTTTGCCTGGGTTGTTTAGGAGTTATGTTTAAATACATTTTTATTGCTTTTTTCGCATTATCTCAGGATTCTTAGATCATTACTTTCATATTGAGTAAAAAACTACTTTTTGTTTTTGCAAACCTTACAAACTCACATAAATACATTATTACAGGCATTTTTAGACATAACACATGTTTGGTTTTGGAGTTATGTTTTGATAACTTTCATATTTAGTAGGACTGTTATACTGTCATATTTAATTTTAAAAAACTAGCTTGTGTTTTTGCAAACTTTACAAAATATCATTTTTCTAGTAAAACTAACAAAGATACATGTCTCCAGGCATTATTACCCATTTTGCATGGGTTGTTTAGGAATTATGTTTAAATACATTTGTATTGCTTTTTTCGCATTATCTCAGGATTCTAAGATCATTACTTTCATATTGAGTAAAAAACTACTTTTTGTTTTTGCAAACCTTACAAACTCACATGAATACATTATTACAGGCATTTTTAGACATGACACATGTTTGGTTTTGGAGTTATGTTTATATAACTTTCATATTTAGTATGACTGTTATACTGTCATATTGAATAAAAAAAAAATAGCTTGTGTCTTTGCAAACATTACAAAAGATCATTTTTCTAGTAAAACTAACAAAGATACATGTCTCCAGGCATTATTAGCCATTTTGCATTGGTTGTTTAGGAATTATCTTTAAATACATTTTTATTGCTTTTTTCGCATTATCTCAGGATTCTTAGATCATTACTTTCATATTGAGTAAAAAACTACTTTTTGTTTTTGCAAACCTTACAAACTCACATAAATACATTATTAAAGACATTTTTAGAAATGACACGTTTGGTTTTGGAGTTATGTTTATATAACTTTTATATTTAGTATGACTGTTATACTCTCATATTGAATAAGAAAAAACTAGCTTATATCTTTGCAAACTTTACAAAAGATCATTTTTCTAGTAAAACTAACAAAGATACATGTCTCCAGGCATTATTACCCATTTTGCATGGGTTGTTTAGGAATTATGTTTAAATACATTTTTATTGCTTTTTTCGCATTATCTCAGGATTCTAAAATCCTTACTTTCATATTGAGGAAAAAACTACTTTTTGTTTTGCAAACCTTACAAACTCACATGAATACATTATTACAGACATTTTTAGACATGACACATGTTTGGTTTTGGAGTTATGTTTATATAACTTTCATATTTAATATGACTGTTATACTGTCATATTGAATTTAAAAAAACTAGCTTGTGTCTTTGCAAACTTTACAAAATATCATTTTTCTAGTAAAATTAACAAAGATACATGTCTCCAGGCATTATTAGCCATTTTGCATGGGTTGTTTAGGAATTATCTTTAAATACATTTTTATTGCTTTTTTCGCATTATCTCAGGATTCTAAAATCCTTACTTTCATATTGAGGAAAAAACTACTTTTTGTTTTTGCAAACTTTACAAACTCACATAAATACATTATTATAGGCAATTTTAGACATGACACACGTTTGGTTCTGGAGTTATGTTTATATAACTTTCATATTTAGTATGACTGTTATACTGTCTTATTGAATTAAAAAAAACTAGCTTGTGTCTTTGCAAACATTACAAAAGATCATTTTTCTAGTAAAACTAACAAAGATACATGTCTCCAGGCATTATTACCCATTTTGCATGGGTTGTTTAGGAATTATGTTTAAAGACATTTTTATTGCTTTTTTCGCATTATCTCAGGATTCTTAGATCATTACTTTCATATTGAGTAAAAAACTACTTTTTGTTTTTGCAAACCTTACAAACTCACATAAATACATTATTACAGACATTTTTAGAAATGACACATGTTTGGTTTTGGAGTTATGTTTTGATAACTTTCATATTTAGTAGGACTATTATACTGTCATATTGAATTAAAAAAACTAGCTTGTCTTTGCAAACTTTACAAAAGATAATTTTTCTAGTAAGACTAACAAGATACATGTCTCCAGGCATTATTACCCATTTTGCATGGGTTGTTTAGGAATTATGTTTAAAGACATTTTTATTGCTTTTTCGCATTATCTCAGGATTTTAAGATCATTACTTTCATATTGAGTAAAAAACTACTTTTTGTTTTTCCAAACCTTACAAACTCAAATTAATACATTATTACAGGCATATTTAGACATGACACATGTTTGGTTTTGGAGTTATGTTTATATAACTTTCATATTTAGTATGACTGTTATACTGTCATATTGAATTAAAAAAAACTAGCTTGTGTCTTTGCAAACTTTACAAAAGATAATTTTTCTAGTAAAACTAACAAAGATACATGTCTCCAGGCATTATTACCCATTTTGCATGGGTTGTTTAGGAATTAGGTTTAAATACATTTTTATTGCTTTTTTCGCATTATCTCAGGATTCTTAGATCATTACTTTCATATTGAGTAAAAAACTACTTTTTGCTTTTGCAAACCTTACAAACTCACATGAATACATTATTACAAGCATTTTTAGACATAACACATGTTTGGTTTTGGAGTTATGTTTTGATAACTTTCATATTTAGTAGGACTGTTATACTGTCATATTGAATAAAAAAAACTAGCTTTCGTCTTTGATATCTTTACAAAAGATCATTTTTCTAGTAAAACTAACAAAGATACATGTCTCCAGGCATTATTAGCCATTTTGCATGGGTTGTTTAGGAATTATGTTTAAATACATTTTTATTGCTTTTTTCGCATTATCTCAGGATTCTAAAATCTTTACTTTCATATTGAGGAAAAAACTACTTTTTGTTTTTGCAAACCTTACAAACTCACATAAATACATTATTATAGGCAATTTTAGACATGACATACGTTTGGTTCTGGAGTTATGTTTATATAACTTTCATATGTAGTATGTCAGTTATACTGTCTTATTGAATAAAAACAACTAGCTTGTGTCTTTGCAACCTTTACAAAAAATACATTTTCTAGTAAAACTAACAAAGATACATGTCTCCAGGAATTATTACCCATTTTGCCTGGGTTGTTTAGGAGTTATGTTTGAATACATTTTTATTGCTTTTTTCGCATTATCTCAGGATTCTAAGATCATTACTTTCATATTGAGTAAAAAACTACTTTTTGTTTTTGCAAACCTTACAAACTCACATTAATACATTATTACAGGCATTTTTAGACATGACACATGTGTGGTTTTGGAGTTATGTTTATATAACTTTCATATTTAATATGACTGTTATACTGTCATATTGAATAAAAAAAAACTGGCTTGTGTCTTTGCAAACTTTACAAAAGATCATTTTTCCAGTAAAACTAACAAAGATACATGTTTCCAGGCATTATTAGCCATTTTGCATATGTTGTTTAGGAGTAATGTTTAAATACATTTTTATTGCTTTTTTCGCATTATCTCAGGATTTTAAGAACATTACAGTCATATTGAGGAAAAAAACTACTTTTTGTGTTTGCAAGATTTAAAAAAGCATGTGTTTCGAGTAAAACGGCCAAGGATGCATTATTTCAGGCATTATTAGCCATTTTTCATGTGTGGTTTGAGTTATGGTTAAATAACTGTCATATACTGTCAGTTATGACATAGTAAGTAAAACCTAATTTATGTATTTGCAAACCTTACAAAATCATTTAAATCTAGTAAAACTCACATGGATTCAATATTACAGACATTTTTAGACATTTTGCATATTTGGTTTAGGAATTATGTTGGAATCATTTTTATTAATTTGTTCGTATTTTCTCAGAATTTTAGAACATTACTGTCATATTGAGTAAAGAAATAATTTTTGTGTTTGCAAGCCTTAAAAAAGCATATGTTTCGAGTAAAACTTACAAGAATGCATTATTTCAGGCATTGTTAATCATTTTTCATGTGTAGTTTAAGAGTTATGTTTAAATAACTGTCATATTGAGTGTGGCAGTTATACTGTCATATTGAGTAAAAAACACTAACCTGTATTTGCAAACCTTACAAAAGAAACTTTTCCTAGTAACACTCACAAAGATACATTTTTTCACGCATTATTAGACATGTTTCATGTGTGGTTAGGAGTTATAAATAAATAATTGTCATATTGAGTGTTACAGTTTTAATGTCATTAAGTGTAAAACCTAATTTTTGTATTTGCAAACCTTACAAAAACAATTGTTTCTAGTAAAACTTATATAGATTCAATATTACAGGCATTTTTAGACATTTTACATGTTTGGTTTAAAATTTGTGTTTGAATACATTTGTATTGCTTTTTTCGCATTATCTCAGGATTCTAAGAACATTACTTTCATATTGAGTAAAAAACTACTTTTTGTTTTTGCAAACCTTACAAACTCACATAAATACATTATTACAGGCATTTTTAGACATGACACATGTTTGGTTTTGGAGTTATGTTTATATAACTTTCATATTTAGTATGACTCTTATACTGTCATATTGAATAAAAAAAACTAGCTTGTGTCTTTGATATCTTTACAAAAGATCATTTTTTTAAACTAACAACGTTACATGTCTCCCTAGGCATTATTAGCCATTTTGCATGTGTTGTTTAGGAGTTAGGTTTAAATACATTTTTATTGCTTTTTTCCCATTATCTCAGGGTTCTAAGAACATTACAGTAAAGTAAAAAACTACTTTTTGTGTTTGCAAAATATAAAACTCAGTAAAACTCCCAATGATTCATTATTTCAGGCATTATTAGCCATTTTTTTGTGTGGTTTATGAGTTATGTTTAAATAACTGTCATATTGAGTGTGATTTTGTCATTGTGAGTAAAACCTAATTTTTGTATTTGCAAACCTTACAAAAACAACCGATTCTAGGAAAAGTCACATTGATACAATATTACAGGCATGTTTAGACATATTGCATGTTTGGTTTTGGAGTTATATTTATATAACCTGCTTTCTGAGCCGCCACCTTTGTGGTTTGCGTGTCCCACTGATCCAGGACAAACAGGTCCTAGGTGAGGGATCAGACAAAGAGCAGCTCAAAGACCTTTATTAAAAGTACAATTGAGGACCTAGATTTTTTCTCGCCCGGACGCAGGTCACCGTGGCTCCCCTGTGGAGCCAGGCCCAGAGGTGTGGCACGATGGCGATTGACGGGCCTGTCCCCATGGGGCCCAGCCGTGCTCAGCTCGAAGAGGCAACGTGGATCCCCCCTCCAGGGCTCACCACTCATGGGCTGGGTCATAGAGGGTGCAGTGTGAGCTGGGCGGCAGCCGAAGGCAGGGCACTTGGTGGTCCGATTATCGGCTACATAAGCTCGCTCTTGGGACATGGAACGTCACCTCGCTGGGAGGGAAGGAGCCTGAGCTGGTGCATGAGGTGGAGACGTTCCCGGCTAGATATAGTTGGACTCACAGCAAGGGCTCTGGAACCTGTTCTCTCAGAGGGGCTGGACTGAACTGAACTTTCATTACTTGCAACGCCAGAGTGGAAGAGATTCCACACTGGCGTTGCATCTAATGAGAGGCTGGGGTGGCAATTCTTGTTGCCCCCCGGCTCAAAGCCTGCACGTTGGACTTTAAACCCAATAGACGAGATGGTAGCTTCCTTCAGCCTTCGGGTTGGGTGACGGGTCCTGATTGTTGTTTGTGTTTACACACCAAACAGCAGCTCAGAGTACCAACTCTTTTTGGATTCCCTTAAGGGAGTACTGGAGAGTGCTCCCTCGGGTGATTCCCTTGTTCTGCTGGTGGACTTCAACGCTATGTTGGCAACGACAGTGAAACCTGGAGAGTCGTGATTGGGAAAAATGGCCACCCGGATCTGAACCCAAGTGGTGCTATTTTATTGGACTTTTGTGCTTGTCACGGATTGTCCATAACAAACACAATGTTCAAACATAAGGGTGTCCATATGTGCACTTGGCACAAGGACACCCTCGGCCGCATGATTGACTTTGTAGTTGTGTCATGGGATTTGCGGCCTCATGTTTTGGACACTCGGTGAAGAGAGGGGCAGAGCTTTCTACCAACCACCACCTGGTGGTGAGCTGGCTCCGATGGTAGGGGAGGATGCTGGTCAGACCTGGCAGGCCCAAACGCATTGTAAGGGTCTGCTGGGAACACCTAGCAGAGTCTCCTGAAGAACTTTGAACATGTCCGGAAGAACTTTGAACATGTCACGAGGGAGGTGCTGGACATTGAGTCTGAGTGGACCATGTTCTCTTGTTGAGCCAGCTGATTGAAGCTGTGGCCGCAAGGTGTTTGGTGCCTGTCGTGGCGGTAATCCACCAGCACTGAGGGATGCTGTCAAGCTGAAGAAAGAGCCACCGGGTCCTTTTGGCTCATGGGACTCCAGAGGCAGTGGGCATATCGACAGGCCAAGCGAGACCTCCTCAGTCCCACCAACACGTCTTCCTATGAGGAAACAGTGCCTGGGAAGTCTGTGGTGGGCTCTCCTATTTCTGGGGCTGAGGTTGCCAAGGTAGTTAAAAAGCTCCTCGGTGGCAAGGCCCCGGGGGTATGAGCTCCGTCCGGAGTTCCTTAAGGCTCTGGATGCTGTGGGGCAGTCTTGGTTGACAAGACTCTGCAACATTGCGTCTACATCGGGGGCGGTACCTCTGGATTGGCAGACCGGGGTGGTGGTTCCTCTCTTTAAGAAGGGGAACCGGAGGGTGTGTTCCAACTATCGTAGATCACACTCCTCAGCCTTCCCGGTAAGGTCTATTCATGTGTAATGGAGAGGAGGAACCTCGGATCCAGGACGAACAGTGTGGTTTTCGTCCTGGTCGTGGAACGGTAGACCAGCTCTATACTCTCGGCAGGGTCCTTGAGTGTGCATGGGAGTTTGCCCAACCAGTCTACATAAGTTTTGTGGACTTGGAGAAGACATTCGACCTTGGCCCCCGGTAAATCCTGTGGGGAGTGCTCAGAGAGTATGGAGTATCGGCATGTCTGATTGTGGCGGGTGTCTCCCTGTATGATCAGTGTCAGAGCTTGGTCCGCATTGCCGGCAGTATGTCGGACCCCTTTCCAGTGAGGGTTGGACTCCGCTAAGGCTGCCCTTTGTCACCGATTCTGTTCATATCTTTAATGGACAGAATATCTAGGCGCAGTCATGGCTTTGAGGATCCCCTCAACGCCATGACTGCGTCTGGTTTGGTGGCTGCAGGATTAGGTCTCTGCTTTTTGCAGATGATGTGGTCCTGATGGTTTCAACTGGCCAAGATCTTCAGCTTTCATTGGATCGGTTCGCAGTGAAGCGACTGGGATGAGAATCAGCACCTCCAAGTCCGAGTCCATGGTTCTCGCCCGGGAAAGGGTGGAGTGCCATCTCGAGGTTGGGAAAGAGATCTTGCCCCAAGTGAAGGAGTTCAAGTACCTAGGAGTCTTGTTCACGAGTGAGGATAGAGTGGATTGTGAGATCTACAGGCGGATCGCTGCGGCGTCTTCAGTAATGAGGACGCTATATCGATCCGTTGTGGTGAAGAAGGAGCTGAGCCAGAAGGAAAAGCTTTCAATTTACCGGTCGATCAACGTTCCCATCCTCACCTATGGTCATGAGCTTTGGGTTATGACCGAAAGGACAAGGTCACGGGTACAAGCGGCCGAAATGAGTTTCATCCGCCGGGTGGTGGGTCTCTCCCTTAGAGATAGGATGAGAAGCTCTGTCATCTGGGAGGAACTCAGTGTAAAGCCGCTGCTCCTCCACATTGAGAGGAGCCAGATGAGGTGGTTCGGGCATCTGCTCAGGATGCCACCCGAACGCCTCCCTAGGTCCGAACGGCAGGAGGCCATGGGGAAGACCTAGGATACATTGGAAAGACTATGGCCTGGGAACGCCTCGGGATCCCCCGAGAAGAGCTGGACGAAGTGGCTGGGGAGAGGGAAGTCTGGGCTCTCTGCTTAGGCTGCTGCCCCCGCAACCCGACCTCGGATAAGCGGAAGAAAATGGATGGATTTAGTATGACAGTTATACTGTCATATTGAGTGTGACAGTATACTGTCATAAAACCTAATTTTTGTATTTGCAAACCTGATTCTAGTAAAACTCACATCTATACAATATTACAGGCAATTTTGGACATAATGCACGTTTGGTTTTGGAGTTATGTTCATATAACTTTAATATATAGTATGACATCTATACTGTTATAATGAGTAAAAAAAACTAACTTGTGTCTGTCATAAAACTCAATTTTTGTATTTGCAAACCTTACAAAAACAAATGATTCTAGTAAAACTCACATGGATTCAATATTACAGGCATTTTTAGACATTTTGCATGTTTGGTTTAGGAATCATGTTGGAATACATTTGTATTGTTTTTTTCACATTATCTCAGCATTTTAGAACTTACTGTCATATTGAGTAAAAAAAACCTTTTGTGTTTGCAAGCCTTAAAAAAACAACCGATTCTAGTAAAACTCACATTGATACAATATTACAGGCATGTTTAGAAATCTTGCATGTTTGGTTTTGGAGTTATGTTTATATAACCTGCTTTCTGAGCCGCCACCTTTGTGGTTTGCGTGCCCCACTGATCCTAGGAGCTATGTTGTCCGGGGGCTTCTATGCCCCCTGTTAGGGTCCCCCAAGACAAACAGGTCCTAGGTGAGGAATCAGACAAAGAGCAGCTCAAAGACCTTTATGAAAAGTACAAATCGAGGACCTAGATATTTTCTCGCCCGGACACAGGTCACCGTGGCTCCCCTGTGGAGCCAGGCCCAGAGGATGGCGAGCGACTGGTGCCCATGGGGCCCAGCTCGAAGAGGCAACGTGGGTCCCCCCTGCAATAGGCTCACCACTCATGGGCTGGGTCACAGAGGTCGGGTGCAGTGTTAGCTGGGCGGAAGCCGAAGGCAGGGCACTTGGCGGTCCGATTATCGGCTACATAAGCTCGCTCTTGGGACATGGAACGTCACCTCGCGAGGTGGAGAAGTTCCGGGCTAGATAAAGCTGGACTCACTTCGACGCACAGCAAGGGCTCTGGAACCTGTTCTCTCAAGAGGGGTTGGACTCTCTTCCACTCTGGCGTTGCAAGTAATGAGAGGCTGGGTTGGCAATTCTTGTTGCCCCCCAGCTCAAAGCCTGCACGTTGGACTTAACCCAGAAGACGAGATGGTAGCTTCCCTCCGCTTTCGGGTTGGGTGATGGGTCCTGACTCTTGTTGGTGTTTACGCACCAAACAGCAGCTCAGAGCACCCACTCTTTTTGGATTCCCTTGAGAGTGCTCCCTCGGGTGATTCCCTTGTTCTGCTGGGGGTCTTCAACGCTCATGTTAGCAACGACTTTGAAACCTGGAGAGTCGTGATTGGGAAAAATGGCCACCCGGATCTGAACCCAAGTGGTGCTTTGTTATTGGACTTTTGTGCTCGTCACGGATTGTCCATAACAAACACAATGTTCCAACATAAGGGTGTCCATATGTGCACTTGGCACCAGGACACCCTCGGCCGCAGTTCCATTATTGACTTTGTAGTTGTGTCATGGGATTTGCGGCCTCATGTTTTGGACACTCGGGTGAAGAGAGGGGCGAGCTTTCTACCGATCACCACCTGGTGAGCTGGCTCCGATGGTGGGGTAGGATCCCGGACAGACCTGGCAGGCCCAAACGCATTGTGAGAGTCTTTTGGGAATGCCTAGCAGAGTTTCCTGTCAGAGAGAGTTTCTTTTTCCACCTCCGGAGGAACTTTGAACATGTCACAAAGGAGGTGCTGGACATTGAGTCTGAATGGATCATGTTCCGTGCCTCTCTTGTCAAGCCAGCTGATTGGAGCTGTGGCCGCAAGGTGTTTGGTGCCTGTCGTGGCGGTAATCCTAGAACCCGCTGGTGGCCACCAGCAGTGCGGGATGCCGTCAAGCTGAAGAAAGAGCTTATCTGGTCCTTTTGGCTCATGGGACTCCAGAGGCAGCGGGCATACCGACAGGCCAAGCAGTGCCTGGGGAGTCTGTGGTGGGCTCTCCTATTTCTGGGGCTGAGGTTGCCAAGGTAGTTTTAAAAGCTCCTCGGTGGCAAGGCCCCGGGGGTGGATGAGCTCCATCCGGAGTTCCTTAAGGCTCTGGATGCTGTGGGGCTGTTTTAGTTGACAAGACTCTGCAACATCGCGTGGACATCAGGGGCGGTACCTCTGGATTGGCAGACCGGGGTGGTGGTTCCTCTCTTTAAGAAGGGGAACCGGAGGGTGTGTTCCAACTATCGTAGATCACACTCCTCAGCCTTCCCGGTAAGGTCTATTCATGTGTACTGGAGAGGAGGAACCTCGGATCCAGGACGAACAGTGTGGTTTTCGTCCTGGTCGTGGAACGGTAGACCAGCTCTATACTCTCGGCAGGGTCCTTGAGTGTGCATGGGAGTTTGTCCAACCAGTCTACATGTGCTTTGTGGACTTGGAGAAGACATTCGACCGTGGCCACCCCGGGAAGTCCTGTGGGGAGTGCTCAGATAGTATGGGGTATCGGCATGTCTGATTGTGGCGGGTCGCTCCCTGTATGATCAGTGTCAGAGCTTGGTCCGCATTGCCAGCAATAAGTTGGCTGCCCTTTGTCACCAAATGTGTTCATAAATTTTATGGACAGAATTTCTAGGCGCAGTCATGGCGTTGAGGGGATCCGGTTTGGTGGCTGCAGGATTAGGTCTCTCCTTTTTGCAGATGATGTGGTCCTTATGGCTTTAACTGGCCAGGATCTTCAGCTCTCATTGGATTGGTTCGCAGCCGAGTGTGAAGCGACTGGGATGAGAATCAGCACCTCCAAGTCCGAGGTTCTCGCCCGGGAAAGGGTGGAGTGCCATTTCGAGGTTGGGCAGGAGATCTTGCCCCAAGTGGATGAGTTCAAGTACCTGGAGTCTTGTTCATGAGTGAGGGAAGAGTGGATCGTGAGATGCACAGGCTGATCGGTGCGGCGTCTTCAGTAATGAGGACGCTATATCGATTCGTTGTGGTGAGAAGGAGCTGCGCCAGAGGGAAAAGCTCTCAATTTACCGGTCAATCTACGTTCCCATCCTCACCTATGGTCATGAGCTTTGGGTTATGACCGAAAGGACAACATCACGGGTACAAGCGGCCGAAATGAGTTTTCTCCGCTGGGTGGCGGGTCTCTCCCTTACTGTAAGAATTTTCACCGTTTAATTACAGTAACCTACTGGCAGCTAATGGTTCCATTATAAAACTGTTTTTCTACAGCACACATACTGTGATTTATCACTACAGTTTATTACTGTAAAAAGTATCACAGTACTGTGCTGTATCAAATATACGCTTCACAGCATAATACTGTCATCTGTTTAGCGGCATTACACTGTTATTTTAGTGTATCTACTGTAATATCCATTAACAGTTAATTACAGTAAAATAATTGTAAGCACTATAGACTGAGGTTTACAGTATAATGCCACTAGAAGTTAATGAGTTGAACTTTTAATTTTTCAAAATCAAAACCCCTGCAATCTGCTGGCATAAAAATGACTGGAGAAATGGCCTTGCAAGATGATGTTTTTATTAACCAATTATTTATTGTGCATCAAGTACATTCAAAGTACATTTAGTGCATTCTTCTTATTTTCAGTAAAGCATTTTAACATTTATAACATGTCCACTTAATTTCTAACTGGAGACAAAACACTGAACACGAGTCCAGTGTTTAGTTGTCGGCTACATAAAGCCCCACTCAAAGTCTGTGAGATGTTTTATAAGGGTGGCTACGTGAGAATTTACAGTTGTTGCCTTTTTCTGGACCAGCTTCCCGGTCTTCTTGGACACCACCTTTCCCTGGCTAGCCTTTGTTCCCCTCTCAGGGTTAACGCCAATGAATCGCCTAAAAAAGAGAGAAAGCATATTAGATATTCTGTTGTGATTGAAGATTACTTGCAGTCGATACAGAACCCCCCTCACATTGTTATTTAGGAATATGCACTGCACAAATATTAATATCAATTTTAGGATATATGTGAGCCTATACCATAACCACAGCTGTAGATGAGTGAATGCTCTAAAACCCATTAAGACAAATTCAGAGAGGAAGACAATGCTAAAGCCTCCCCAATCCCTCTCTCTATTTATGTTTTCTCTCCATCTACGGGACCGTGTATTTACGCTGATGTTTCCTGCTTTCACCCATTTAACATATCGTTACCTGCTCATTACCTATCTTCTCTGCATCCTGGGGTCACACTGGTGCTTCTTGCCTTTACCCATTCAACATATCTTTACCTGCACATTACCTACCTTCTCTGCATAGTGTGGTCACGCTGGTGCTTTCTACCTTTACCCATTCAACATATCTTTACCTGCACATTACCTACCTTCTCTGTATCCTGGAGTCAAGCTGGTGTTCCCTGCCTTTACTCATTCAACATATCTTTACCTGCACATTACCTACCTTCTCTGTATCCTGGCGTCTAGCTGGTGTTTCCTGCCTTCACCCATTCAACATATCTTTACCTGCACATTACCTACCTTCCCTGCATCCTTGGGTCACACTGGTGCTTCTTTCTTTCACCATACAACATATCTTCACCTGCACATACCTACCTTGTCTGCAGGGCCTCGACCACACATGCGCTTCCTTCTTTCACCCATTCAACATACCTTCACCCGCACATTACCTACCTTCCCTGCATGGTGGGGTCACACTGGTGCTTCCTGCCTTTACCCATTCAACATATCTTCACCCGCACATTACCTACTTGCTCTGCATTCTCGGGTCAAGCTGGTGCTTCCTGCCATCATCCAGTCAACATATCTTTACCTGCAAATTACCTACTTTTTCTGCATCCTGGGGTCAAACAGGTGCTTCCTTCTTTGACCCAGTCAACATATCTTTACCTGCACATTACCTACCTTCTCTGTATCCTAGAGTCAAACTGGTGCTTCGGTCCCTAATAAGAAGGTACACAAAGGAACAGAAGAGTCATTGATTTAAGGCACACAATTGGGGAAATGACAAGTCAAATTCCTGAACAGAGGTGAGAAATATAAAATAAAATATCCTAACAGTATTTTAACAGTATCAAGAGGATTTACCTTTGAACAAATTCCAATGTCCGAGGACCTTCCTCTTGGTATTCCAAGTTGAACACATAGTAGGTGGCAAGAAGGGCAGCAAGCCCTGAGATTAAGCTAGGTTGGACGCCTTTGCAGATGACATCACCTTCCATGCTGATCATCCAACGTTTTATTGTGACTTTGTCACCAGCAACTGGTACAGTCAAGAAATGCAGTTTATGTTCCTAAACAGTATCCAATATGGGTAGCATTTTAAAAGTATTTGGAATGGCCACCTCACTCTCTCTCTCTTTACTCTGTTTACATCTAGTCTCCTAAGGCAGTGGTTCTCAAATGGGGGTACGCGTACTCCTGGGGGTACTTGAAGGTATGCCAAGGGGTATGTGAGATTTTTTTTAAATATTCTAAAAATAGCAACAATTCAAAAATCCTTTATAAATATATTTATTGAATAATACTTCGACAAAATATGAATGTAAGTTCATAAACTGAACAACTAATCAAGTAGGCTATTCCATTCATTACCATAAAGCCAGAGTTTCCCCCATGACATGATGGTTTGACTCTACCTGGCGGTGCCACACGGCACCAACTGTCAATCAACTATCCATGTAGAAAACAATGGAGGCTTGGTTAAAGCGTAGTGGACATGTTCCATAAATATTGATGTTAAAGATTTCTGTCCTAAGGCAGTGGTTCTCAACCTTTTTTCAGTGCTGTGAACATTTTTTTAATGCAAGTAGACCTCCATGTCTTCATAACAGGAATATCCTGAATTCTCAAGTTGCATATCACAATAGTCATCATCAGTGTTAATAACACAAGAGCTGCTTGGATTTACTGTTGATCAAGTCAAACTTCGTTCAGTGTAGCCGTAGTGCTTCCTTGACGCGTGCGATGTGAAAGTAGACTTAACTGTAAATCTTTTTTCACATTGACTGAAGGGGCACGTAACTGTCCTACCTTCGGTAATATGACTTTTCAAATGCAGGAGAAGGGCCCGTATATCATCGCAGGGGCTCAGGCTTTGAGCTGAGGCAACTTTCATTATCGAACGAAGGTGTTCAACAGTCATATCTCATACACCCAATTCTAACATCATTCACACCCAGTCACAAGATATGTGCTGCTTCAGCACGCATACGCAAATGAATGCAACGCATACTTCATCAACAGCGATACAGGTTACACTGAGGGTGCCAGTATAAAAAACTTTAACACTGTTAGAAATATACGCCACACTGTGAACCCACACCAAACAAAAATAAAAATCACTTTTCGGGAGAACATCCGCACCGTAACACAACATAAACACAACACAACAAATACCCAGAACCCTTTGTAGCACTAAATCTTCCGGGACGCTACAAGGTGTGTGTGTGTGGGGGGGGGGGGGAGGTTTGGTGGTAGCGGGGGTGTATTTTGTAGCATCCCGAAAGAGTTAGTGCTGCAAAAGATTCTGGGTATTTGTTCTTTTGTGTTTATGTTATGTAACGGTGCGGATGTTCTCCCGAAAAGTGATTTTTATTTTTGTTTGGTGTGGGTTCACAGTGTGGCGTATATTTCTAACAGTGTTAAAGTTTTTTATACTGGCACCCTCAGTGTAACCTGTATCGCTGTTGATGAAGTATGCGTTGCATTCATTTGCATATGCGTGCTGAAGCAGCACATATCTTGTGACTGGGTGTGAATGATGTTAGAATTGGGTGTATGAGATATGACTGTTGAACACCTTCGTTCGATAATGAAAGTTGCCTCAGCTCAAAGCCTAAGCCCCGACATTAAAGAACTAGCATCTAAAAAAAGATGCCAGGTATCTGGCTTGGGCACATCAAATTAGATCAGTGTGTTGCAAACTGAGCAGTTTAAAGTCCTGAATGGTTGTTTTATTCATTGTTATTTTATTTTCAAATTTATTAGCCTGTGGAAAAAGTTAATGTTGATATTTACCTCAGAAGGCTGCAAATAGAAAAGAGGCATTCAATTTTTATTTAAATTGTATTTGATATGCAATTTATATTTTTTAATGATTATTATTATTATTTGAAACTCCATTTTGCATGTCACTATAAAGTTATATAAGCCTTGCTTGTTCAATATTCAATGCAAAACTTGTTTGGGTCCCTATTAAAAGGTTAATTTGTTCAACCTTGGCCCGCGGCTTTGTTCAGTTTTAAACTTTGGCCCACTCTGTATTTGAGTTTGACACCCCTGGTGAAGGTGAAGCTCTGTCATCCTGGAGGCCACGGGGAAGACCCAGGACACACTGGGAACACTATGTCTCCCGGCTGGCCTGGGAACGCCTCGGGATCCCCTGAGAAAAGGTCCTAGGTGAGGGATCAGACAAAGAGCAGCTCAAAGACCTTTATGAAAAGTACAAATCGAGGACCTAGATTTTTTCTCGCCCAGGCGCAGGTCACCGTGGCTCCCCTGTGGAGCCAGGCGCAGAGGTGGGGCACGATGGCGAGCGACTGGTGGCCGGGCCTGTCTCCTTGGGGCCCTGCCGGGCTCAGCTCGAAGAGGCAACGTGGGTCAACCCTCCAATGGGCTCACCACTCATGGGCCCATTGAGGTCATAGAGGTCAGATGCAGTGTGAACTGGGCGGCAGCCGAAGGCAGGGCACTTGGCGGTCCGATTATCGGCTACATAAGCTCGCTCTTGGGACGTGGAACATCACCTCGCTGGGAGGGAAAGAGCCTGAGCTGGTGCGCGAGGTGAAGAAGTTCCGGGTAGATATAGTTGGACTCACTTTGACGCACAGCAAGGGCTCTGGAACCTGTTCTCTCAAGAGGGGCTGGACTCTCTTCCACTCTGGCGTTGCAAGCAATGAGAGGCTGGGGTGGCAATTGTTGTTGCTCAAAGCCTGCACGTTGGACTTTAACCCAGTAGACGAGATGGTAGCTTCCCTCCGCCTTCGGGTTGGGTGACGGGTCCTGACTGTTGTTTGTGTTTACGCACCAAACAGCAGCTCAGAGTACCCACTCTATTTGGATTCCCTTGAGGGAGTACTGGAGAGTGCTCCCTCGGGTGATTCCCTTGTTCTGTTGGGGGACTTCAATGCTCATGTTGGCAAGGACAGTGAAACCTGGAGAGTCGTGATTGGGAAAAATGGCCACCCGGATCTGAACCCAAGTGGTGCTTTGTTATTGGACTTTTGTGCTCGTCACGGATTGTCCATAACAAACACAATGTTCAAACATAAGGAAGAACTTTGAACATGTCACGAGGGAGGTGCTGGACATTGAGTCTGAGTGGACCATGTTCCGTGCCTCTCTTGTCGAGCCTGCTGATTGGAGCTGTGGCCGCAAGGTGTTTGGTGCCTGTCGTGGCGGTAATCCTAGAACTCGCTGGTGGCCACCAGCAGTGAGGGATGCCGTCAAGCTGAAGAAAGAGCCTATCGGGTCCTTTTGGCTCATGACTCCAGAGGCAGCGGGCATACCGACAGGCCAAGCAGTGCCTGGGGAATCTGTGGTGGACTCTCCTATTTCTGGGGCTTAGGTTGCCTAGGTAGTTAAAAAGCTCCTCTGTGGCAAGGCCCCGATGGTGGATGAGTTCCTTAAGGCTCTGGATACTGTGGAGCTGTCTTGGTTGACAAGACTCTGCAACATCGCGTGAACATTGGGGGCGGTTCCTCTGGATTGGCACACCGGGGTGGTGGTTCCTCTCTTTAAGAAGGGGAACCGGAGGGTGTGTGCCAACTATCGTGAAACACACTCCTCAGCCTTCCCGGTAAGCTCTATTCATGTGTACTGGAGAGGAGGAAACTCGGATCCAGGACGAACAGTGTGGTTTTCGTCCTGGTCGTGGAACGGTAGACCAGGTCTATACTGTCGGCAGGGTCCTTGAGTGTGAAGCGACTGGGATGAGAATCAGCACCTCCAAGTCCAAGTCCACGCAGGAAAGGGTCGAGTGCCATCTCCAGGTTGGGGAGGAGATCTTGCCCCAAGTGGAGGAGTTCAAGTACCTAGGAGTCTTGTTCACGAGTGAGGATAGAGTGGATCGAGAGATCCACAGGCGGATTGGTGCGGCGTCTTCAGTATTGAGGACGCTATATCGATCCGTTGTGGTGAAGAAGGAGCTGAGCCAGAAGGAAAAGCTCTCAATTTACCGTCGACCTACGTTCCCAGCTTTGGGTTATGACCGAAAGGACAAGCGGCCGAAATGCGTTTCCTCTGCCGGGTGGTGAGTCTCTCCCTTAGAGACAGGGTGAGAAGTTCTGTCATCCGGGAGGTACTCAAAGTAAACCCGCTGCTCCTCCACATTGAGAGGAGCCATGAGGTGGTTCGGGCATCTGCTCAGGATGCCACCCGAACGCCTCTAGGGAGGTGTGGCAGGAGGCCACGGGGAAGACCTAGGACACATTGGAAAGACTATGTCCCCGGCTGGCCTGGGAACGCCTCGGAATACCCCGAGAAGAGCTGGACGAAGTGGCTGGGGAGAGGGAAGTCTGGGATTTTCTGCTCAGGCTGCTGCCCCCGCAACCCGACCTCGGATAAGCGGAAGAAAATGGATGGATTTAGAATGACAGTTATACTGTCAGATTGAGTACAAAAACTAACTAAACCTTACACAATATAATGTTTCTAGTAAAACTCACAAAGATACATATCTCCAGGCATTATTAGCCATTTTGCATGTGTGGTTTAGGAGTTATATTTAAATAAATAACTGTCAGATTGAGTGTGACAGTAAACTGTCATAGTGAGTAAAACCCTTATTTTGTATTTGCAAACCTTACAAAAACAACTAAATCTAGTTAAACTCACACAGATACAACATTACAGGCATTTTTAGACATAATGCATGTTTGGTTTTAGAGTTATGTTTATATAACTTTCATATTTAGAAAGTTATACTGTCATATTGAATAAAAAAAACAACTAACTTGTGTCTTTGCAAACCTTACAAAATACCATTTTTCTAGTAAAACTAACTAAGATACATGCTCCAGGCATTATTAGCCATTTTGCATGTGTTGTTTGAGTTATGTTTAAATAACTGTCATATTGAGTGTGACAGTATACTGTCATAAAACCCAATTTTTGTATTTGCAACCCTGATTCTAGTAAAACTCACATATATACAATATTACAGGCAGTTTTGGACATAATGCAAGTTTGGTTTTGGAGTTATGTTTATATAACTTTCATACATAGTATGACAGCTAAACTGTTATATTGAGTAAAATAACTAACTTGTGTTTGTCATAAAACCCAATTTTTGTATTAGCAAACCATACAACTGATTCAAATAAAACTCACATGGATTCAATATTACAGGCATTTTCAGACATTTTGCATGTTTGGTTTAGGAATTATGTTGTAATACATTTGTATTGCTTTTTTCACATTATCTCAGGATTTTTAGAACATTACTGTCATATTGAGTAAAACAATAATTTTTGTGTTTGCAAGCTTTAAAAAAAGCATATGTTTCCAGTAAAACTCCCAAAGATGCATTATTTCAGGGATTATTAGCCATTTTTCAGGTGTGGTTTAGGAGTTATGTTTGAATAACTGTCATATTGAGTGTGGCGTTATACTGTCATATTGAGTTAAAAAAAACTAACTTGTTTCTTTGCAAACCTTACAAAAGAAAATGTTTCTAGCAACACTCACAAAGATAATTTTTTTCACGCTATTAGACATGTTTCATGTGTATTTAGGAGTTATAATTAAATAACTTTCATATTGAGTGTTAAAGTTATAATGTCATTATGTGTAAAACCTAATTTTTGTATTTGCAAACCTTACAAAAACAATTGATTCTAGTAAAACTTACATAGATTCAATATTACAGGCATTTTTAGACAATTTACATGTTTGGTTTAAAAGTTGTGTTTGAATACATTTTTATTGCTTTTTTCGCATTATCTCAGGATTCTAAGAACATTACTTTCATATTGAGTAAAACACTACTTTTTGTTTTTGCAAACCTTACAAACTCACATAAATACATTATTACAGACATTTTTAGACATGACACATGTTTGGTTTTGGAGTTATGTTTATATAACTTTTATATTTAGTATGACTGTTATACTGTCATATTAAATAAAAAAAAACTAGCTTGTGTCTTTGCAAACTTTACAAAAGATAATTTTTCTAGTAAAACTAACAAAGATACATGTTTCCAGGCATTATTAGCCATTTTGCATATGTTGTTTAGGAGTAATGTTTAAATACATTTTTATCGCTTTTTTCGCATTATCTCAGGATTTTAAGAACATTACAGTCATATTGAGGAAAAAAACTACTTTTTGTGTTTGCAAGATTTAAAAAAGCATGTGTTTCGAGTAAAACGGCCAAGGATGCATTATTTCAGGCATTATTAGCCATTTTTCATGTGTGGTTTGAGTTATGGTTAAATAACTGTCATATACTGTCAGTTATGACATAGCAAGTAAAACCTAATTTATGTATTTGCAAACCCTACAAAATCATTTAAATCTAGTAAAACTCACATGGATTCAATGTTACAGATATTTTTAGACATTTTGCATGTTTGGTTTAGGAATTATGTTGGAATCATTTTTATTAATTTGTTCGTATTTTCTCCGAATTTTAGAACATTACTGTCATATTGAGTAAAAAAAATAATTTTTGTGTTTGCAAGCCTTAAAAAAGCATATGTTTCGAGTAAAACTTACAAGAATGCATTATTTCAGGCATTGTTAATCATTTTTCATGTGTAGTTTAAGAGTTATGTTTAAATAACTGTCATATTGAGTGTGGCAGTTATACTGTCATATTGAGTAAAAAAAACTAACCTGTCTTTGCAAACCTTACAAAAGAAAATGTTTCTAGTAACACTCACAAAGATACATTTTTTCACGCATTATTAGACATGTTTCATGTGTGGTTAGGAGTTATAAATAAATAATTGTCATATTGAGTGTTACAGTTTTAATGTCATTATGTGTAAAACCTAATTTATGTATTTGCAAACCTTACAAAAACAATTGATTCTAGTAAAACTTATATAGATTCAATATTACAGGCATTTTTAGACATTTTACATGTTTGGTTTAAAATTTGTGTTTGAATACATTTGTATTGCTTTTTTCGAATTATCTCAGGATTCTAAGAACATTACTTTCATATTGAGTAAAAAACTACTTTTTGTTTTTGCAAACCTTACAAACTCACATAAATACATTATTACAGGCATTTTTAGACATGACACATGTTTGGTTTTGGAGTTATGTTTAAAGAACTTTCATATTTAGTATGACTGTTATACTGTCATATTGAATAAAAAAAACTAGCTCGTGTCTTTGATATCTTTACAAAAGATCATTTTTTTAAACTAACAACGTTACATGTCTCCCTAGGCATTATTAGCCATTTTGCATGTGTTGTTTAGGAGTTAGGTTTAAATACATTTTTATTGCTTTTTTCCCTTTATCTCAGGGTTCTAAGAACATTACAGTCAAGTAAAAAAATACTTTTTGTGTTTGCAAAATGTAAAACTCAGTAAAACTCCCAATGATTCATTATTTCAGGCATTATTAGCCATTTTTTGTGTGGTTTATGAGTTATGTTTAAATAACTGTCATATTGAGTGTGATTTTGTCATTGTGAGTAAAACCTAATTTTTGTATTTGCAAACCTTACAAAAACAACCGATTCTAGGAAAACTCACATTGATACAATATTACAGGCATGTTTAGGCATATTGCATGTTTGGTTTTGGAGTTATATTTATATAACCTGCTTTCTGAGCCGCCACCCTTGTGGTTTGCGTGTCCCACTGATCCAGGAACTATGTTGTCCGGGGGCTTCTATGGTCTCCCAAGACAAACAGGTCCTAGGTGAGGGATCAGACAAAGAGCAGCTCAAAGACCTTTATTAAAAGTACAATTGAGGACCTAGATTTTTTCTCGCCCGGACGCAGGTCACCGTGGCTCCCCTGTGGAGCCAGGCCCAGAGGTGTGGCACGATGGCGATTGACGGGCCAGTCCCCATGGGGTCCAGCCGTGCTCAGCTCGAAGAGGCAACGTGGATCCCCCCTCCAGGGCTCACCACTCATGGGCTGGGTCATAGAGGGTGCAGTGTGAGCTGGGCGGCAGCCGAAGGCAGGGCACTTGGTGGTCCGATTATCGGCTACATAAGCTCGCTCTTGGGACATGGAACGTCACCTCGCTGGGAGGGAAGGAGCCTGAGCTGGTGCATGAGGTGGAGACGTTCCCGGCTAGATATAGTTGGACTCACAGCAAGGGCTCTGGAACCTGTTCTCTCAGAGGGGCTGGACTGAGCTGAACTTTCATTACTTGCAACGCCAGAGTGGAAGAGATTCCACACTGGCGTTGCAACTAATGAGAGGCTGGGGTGGCAATTCTTGTTGCCCGCCGGCTCAAAGCCTGCACGTTGGACTTTAAACCCAATAGACGAGATGGTAGCTTCCTTCAGCCTTCGGGTTGGGTGACGGGTCCTGACTGCTGTTTGTGTTTACACACCAAACAGCAGCTCAGAGTACCAACTCTTTTTGGATTCCCTTGAGGGAGTACTGGAGAGTGCTCCCGCGGGTGATTCCCTTGTTCTGCTGGTGGACTTCAACGCTATGTTGGCAACGACAGTGAAACCTGGAGAGTCGTGATTGGGAAAAATGGCCACCCGGATCTGAACCCAAGTGGTGCTTTGTTATTGGACTTTTGTGCTTGTCACGGATTGTCCATAACAAACACAATGTTCAAACATAAGGGTGTCCATATGTGCACTTGGCACAAGGACACCCTCGGCCGCATGATTGACTTTGTAGTTGTGTCATGGGATTTGCGGCCTCATGTTTTGGACACTCGGTGAAGAGAGGGGCAGAGCTTTCCACCAACCACCACCTGGTGGTGAGCTGGCTCCGATGGTAGGGGAGGATGCCGGTCAGACCTGGCAGGCCCAAACGTATTGTAAGGGTCTGCTGGGAACACCTAGCAGAGTCTCCTGAAGAACTTTGAACATGTCCGGAAGAACTTTGAACATGTCACGAGGGAGGTGCTGGACATTGAGTCTGAGTGGACCATGTTCTGGAATTTCTTCTCTTGTTGAGCCAGCTGATTGAAGCTGTGGCCGCAAGGTGTTTGGTGCCTGTCGTGGCGGTAATCCACCAGCAGTGAGGGATGCTGTCAAGCTGAACAAAGAGCCACCGGGTCCTTTTGGCTCATGGGACTCCAGAGGCAGTGGGCATACCGACAGGCCAAGCGAGACCTCCTCAGTCCCACCAACACGTCTTCCTATGAGGAAACAGTGCCTGGGAAGTCTGTGGTGGGCTCTCCTATTTCTGGGGCTGAGGTTGCCAAGGTAGTTAAAAAGCTCCTCGGTGGCAAGGCCCCGGGGGTATGAGCTCCGTCCGGAGTTCCTTAAGGCTCTGGATGCTGTGGGGCAGTCTTGGTTGACAAGACTCTGCAACATTGCGTCTACATCGGGGGCGGTACCTCTGGATTGGCAGACCGGGGTGGTGGTACCTCTCTTTAAGAAGGGGAACCGGAGGGTGTGTTCCAACAATCGTAGATCACACTCCTCAGCCTTCCCGGTAAGGTCTATTCATGTGTAATGGAGAGGAGGAACCTCGGATCCAGGACGAACAGTGTGGTTTTCGTCCTGGTCGTGGAACGGTAGACCAGCTCTATACTCTCGGCAGGGTCCTTGAGTGTGCATGGGAGTTTGCCCAACCAGTCTACATAAGTTTTGTGGACTTGGAGAAGACATTCGACCTTGGTCCCCGGTAAATCCTGTGGGGAGTGCTCAGAGAGTATGGAGTATCGGCATGTCTGATTGTGGCGGGTGTCTCCCTGTATGATCAGTGTCAGAGCTTGGTCCGCATTGCCGGCAGTATGTCGGACCCCTTTCCAGTGAGGGTTGGACTCCGCCAAGGCTGCCCTTTGTCACCGATTCTGTTCATAACTTTAATGGACAGAATATCTAGGCGCAGTCATGGCTTTGAGGATCCCCTCAACGCCATGACTGCGCCTGGTTTGGTGGCTGCAGGATTAGGTCTCTGCTTTTTGCAGATGATGTGGTCCTGATGGCTTCAACTGGCCAAGATCTTCAGCTTTCATTGGATCGGTTCGCAGTGAAGCGACTGGGATGAGAATCAGCACCTCCAAGTCCGAGTCCATGGTTCTCGCCCGGGAAAGGGTGGAGTGCCATCTCGAGGTTGGGAAAGAGATCTTGCCCCAAGTGAAGGCGTTCAAGTACCTAGGAGTCTTGTTCACGAGTGAGGATAGAGTGGATTTTGAGATCTACAGGCGGATCGGTGTGGCGTCTTCAGTAATGAGGACGCTATATCGATCCGTTGTGGTGAAGAAGGAGCTGAGCCAGAAGGAAAAGCTTTCAATTTACCGGTCGATCAACGTTCCCATCCTCACCTATGGTCATGAGCTTTGGGTTATGACCGAAAGGACAAGGTCACGGGTACAAGCGGCCGAAATGAGTTTCCTCCGCCGGGTGGTGGGTCTCTCCCTTAGAGATAGGGTGAGAAGCTCTGTCATCTGGGAGGAACTCAGTGTAAAGCCGCTGCTCCTCCACATTGAGAGGAGCCAGATGAGGTGGTTCGGGCATCTGCTCAGGATGCCACCCGAACGCCTCCCTAGGTCCGAACGGCAGGAGGCCATGGGGAAGACCTAGGATACATTGGAAAGACTATGGCCTGGGAACGCCTCGGGATCCCCCGAGAAGAGCTGGACGAAGTGGCTGGGGAGAGGGAAGTCTGGGCTCTCTGCTTAGGCTGCTGCCCCCGCAACCCGACCTCGGATAAGCGGAAGAAAATGGATGGATTTAGTATGACAGTTATACTGTCATATTGAGTGTGACAGTATACTGTCATAAAACCCAATTTTTGTATTTGCAAACCTGATTCTAGTAAAACTCACATCTATACAATATTACAGGCAATTTTGGACATAATGCACGTTTGGTTTTCGAGTTATGTTTATATAACTTTAATGATTATGTAGTATGAGTATGACATCTATACTGTTATAATGAGTAAAAAAACTAACTTGTGTCTGTCATAAAACTCAATTTTTGTATTTGCAAACCTTACAAAAACAAATGATTCTAGTAAAACTCACATGGATTCAATATTACAGGCATTTTTACACATTTTGCATGTTTGGTTTAGGAATTATGTTGGAATACATTTGTATTGCTTTTTTTCACATTATCTCAGCATTTTAAGAACTTACTGTCATATTGAGTAAAAAAAACTTTTTGTGTTTGCAAGCCTTAAAAAAACAACCGATTCTAGTAAAACTCACATTGATACAATATTACAGGCATGTTTAGACATCTTGCATGTTTGGTTTTGGAGTTATGTTTATATAACCTGCTTTCTGAGCCGCCACCTTTGTGGTTTGCGTGTCCCACTGATCCTAGGAGCTATGTTGTCCGGGGGCTTCTATGCCCCCTGGTAGGGTCCCCCAAGACAAACAGGTCCTAGGTGAGGAATCAGACAAAGAGCAGCTCAAAGACCTTTATGAAAAGTACAAATCGAGGACCTAGATATTTTTTCGCCCGGACGCGGGTCACCGTGGCTCCCCTGTGGAGCCAGGCCCAGAGGTGGGGCACGATGGCGAGCGACTGGTGCCCATGGGGCCCAGCTCGAAGAGGCAACGTGGGTCCCTCCTGCAATAGGCTCACCACTCATGGGCTGGGTCATAGAGGTCGGGTGTAGTGTTAGCTGGGCGGAAGCCGAAGGCAGGGCACTTGGCGGTCCGATTATCGGCTACATAAGCTCGCTCTTGGGACGTGGAACGTCACCTCGCGAGGTGGAGAAGTTCCCGGCTAGATAAAGCTGGACTCACTTCGACGCACAGCAAGGGCTCTGGAACCTGTTCTCTCAAGAGGGGTTGGACTCTCTTCCACTCTGGCGTTGCAAGTAATGAGAGGCTGGGTTGGCAATTCTTGTTGCCCCCCGGCTCAAAGCCTGCACGTTGGACTTAACCCAGAAGACGAGATGGTAACTTCCCTCCACTTTCGGGTTGGGTGACGGGTCCTGACTGTTGTTGGTGTTTACGCACCAAACAGCAGCTCAGACTACCCACTCTTTTTGGATTCCCTTGAGAGTGCTCCCTCGGGTGATTCCTTTGTTCTGCTGGGGGTCTTCAACGCTCATGTTGGCAACGACTTTGAAACCTGGAGAGTCGTGATTGGGAAAAATGGCCACCCGGATCTGAACCCAAGTGGTGCTTTATTATTGGACTTTTGTGCTCGTCACGGATTGTCCATAACAAACACAATGTTCAAACATAAGGGTGTCCATATGTGCACTTGGCACCAGGACACCCTCGGCCGCAGTTCCATTATTGACTTTGTAGTTGTGTCATGGGATTTGCGGCCTCATGTTTTGGACACTCGGGTGAAGAGAGGGGCGAGCTTTCTACCGATCACCACCTGGTGAGCTGGCTCCGATGGTGGGGTAGGATCCCGGACAGACCTGGCAGGCCCAAACGCATTGTGAGAGTCTTTTGGGAATGCCTAGCAGTCTCCTGTCAGAGAGAGTTTCTTTTTCTACCTCCGGAGGAACTTTGAACATGTCACAAAGGAGGTGCTGGACATTGAGTCTGAATGGATCATGTTCCGTGCCTCTTTTGTCAAGCCAGCTGATTGGAGCTGTGGCCGCAAGGTGTTTGGTGCCTGTCGTGGCGGTAATCCTAGAACCCGCTGGTGGCCACCAGCAGTGCGGGATGCCGTCAAGCTGAAGAAAGAGCTTATCTGGTCCTTTTGGCTCATGGGACTCCAGAGGCAGCGGGCATACCGACAGGCCAAGCAGTGCCTGGGGAATCTGTGGTGGGCTCTCCTATTTCTGGGGCTGAGGTTGCCAAGGTAGTTAAAAAGCTCCTCGGTGGCAAGGCCGCGGGGGTGGATGAGCTCCGTCCGGAGTTCCTTAAGGCTCTGGATGCTGTGGGGCTGTTTTAGTTGACAAGACTCTGCAACATCGCATGGACATCAGGGGCGGTATCTCTGGATTGGCAGACCGGGGTGGTGGTTCCTCTCTTTAAGAAGGGGAACCGGAGGGTGTTTTCCAACTATCGTAGATCACACTCCTCAGCCTTCCCGGTAAGGTCTATTCATGTGTACTGGAGAGGAGGAACCTCGGATCCAGTACGAACAGTGTGGTTTTCGTCCTGGTCGTGGAACGGTAGACCAGCTCTATACTCTCGGCAGGGTCCTTGAGTGTGCATGGGAGTTTGTCCAACCAGTCTACATGTGCTTTGTGGACTTGGAGAAGACATTCGACCGTGGCCACCCCGGGAAGTCCTGTGGGGAGTGCTCAGAGAGTATGGGGTATCGGCATGTCTGATTGTGGCGGGTCGCTCCCTGTATGATCAGTGTCAGAGCTTGGTCCGCATTGCCAGCAGTAAGTCGGACCCCTTTCCAGTGAGGGTTGGACCGGAGTCCAACCCTCGTGTTGGCTGCCCTTAGTCACCAAATGTGTTCATAAATTTTATGGACAGAATTTCTAGGCGCAGTCATGGCGTTGAGGGGATCCGGTTTGGTGGCTGCAGGATTAGGTCTCTCCTTTTTGCAGATGATGTGGTCCTTATGGCTTTAACTGGCCAGGATCTTCAGCTCTCATTGGATTGGTTCGCAGCCGAGTGTGAAGCGACTGGGATGAGAATCAGCACCTCCAAGTCCGAGGTTCTCGCCCGGGAAAGGGTGGAGTGCCATTTCGAGGTTGGGCAGGAGATCTTGCCCCAAGTGGATGAGTTCAAGTACCTGGAGTCTTGTTCATGAGTGAGGGAAGAGTGGATCGTGAGATGCACAGGCTGGCGGCCAAAATGAGTTTTCTCCGCTGGGTGGCGGGTCTCGCCCTTACTGTAAGAATTTTCACCGTTTAATTACAGTAACCTACTGGCAGCTAATGGTTCCAGTATAAAACTGTTTTTCTACAGCACACATACTGTGATTTATCACTACAGTTTATTACTGTAAAAAGCATCACAGTACTGTGCTGTATCAAATATACGCTTCACAGCATAATACTGTCATCTGTTTAGCGGCATTACACTGTTATTTTAGTGTATCTACTGTAATATCCATTAACAGTTAATTACAGTAAAATAATTGTAAGCACTATAGACTGAGCTTTACAGTATAATGCCACTAGAAGTTAATGAGTTGAACTTTTAATTTTTCAAAATCAAAACCCCTGCAATCTGCTGGCATAAAAATGACTGGAGAAATGGCCTTGCAAGATTATGTTTTTATTAACCAATTATTTTAAAGTGCATGAAATACATTCAATGTACATTTAGTGCATTCTTCTTATTTTTAGTAAAGCATTTTAACATTTATAACATGTCCACTTAATTTCTAACTGGAGACAAAACACTGAACACGAGTCCAGTGTTTAGTTGTCGGCTACATAAAGCCCCACTCAAAGTCTGTGAGATGTTTTATAAGGGTGGCTACGTGAGGATTTACAGTTGCTGCCTTTTTCTGGACCAGCTTCCCGGTCTTCTTGGACACCACCTTTCCCTGGCTAGCCTTTGTTCCCCTCTCAGGGTTAACGCCAATGAATCGCCTAAAAAAGAGAGAAAGCATATTAGATATTCTGTTGTGATTGAAGATTACTTGCAGTCGATACAGAACCCCCCTCACATTGTTATTTAGGAATGTGCACTGCACAAATATTAATATCAATTTTAGGATATATGTGAGCCTATACCATAACCACAGCTGTAGATGAGTGAATGCTCTAAAACCCATTAAGACAAATTCAGAGAGGAAGACAATGCTAAAGCCTCCCCAATCCCTCTCTCTATTTATGTTTTCTCTCCATCTACGGGACCGTGTATTTACGCTGATGTTTCCTGCTTTCACCCATTTAACATATCGTTACCTGCTCATTACCTATCTTCTCTGCATCCTGGGGTCACACTGGTGCTTCTTGCCTTTACCCATTCAACATATCTTTACCTGCACATTACCTACCTTCTCTGCATAGTGTGGTCACGCTGGTGCTTTCTACCTTTACCCATTCAACATATCTTTACCTGCACATTACCTACCTTCTCTGTATCCTGGAGTCAAGCTGGTGTTTCCTGCCTTTACTCATTCAACATATCTTTACCTGCACATTACCTACCTTCTCTGTATCCTGGCGTCTAGCTGGTGTTTCCTGCCTTCACCCATTCAACATATCTTTACCTGCACATTACCTACCTTCCCTGCATCCTTGGGTCACACTGGTGCTTCTTTCTTTCACCATACAACATATCTTCACCTGCACATATCTACCTTGTCTGCAGGGCCTCGACCACACATGCGCTTCCTTCTTTCACCCATTCAACTTACCTTCACCCGCACATTACCTACCTTCCCTGCATGGTGGGGTCACACTGGTGCTTCCTGCCTTTACCCATTCAACATATCTTCACCCGCACATTACCTACTTGCTCTGCATTCTCGGGTCAAGCTGGTGCTTCCTGCCATCATCCAGTCAACATATCTTTACCTGCAAATTACCTACTTTTTCTGCATCCTGGGGTCAAACAGGTGCTTCCTTCTTTGACCCAGTCAACATATCTTTACCTGCACATTACCTACCTTCTCTGTATCCTAGAGTCAAACTGGTGCTTCGGTCCCTAATAAGAAGGTACACAAAGGAACAGAAGAGTCATTGATTTAAGGCACACAATTGGGGAAATGACAAGTCAAATTCCTGAACAGAGGTGAGAAATATAAAATAAAATATCCTAACAGTATTTTAACAGTATCAAGAGGATTTACCTTTGAACAAATTCCAATGTCCGAGGACCTTCCTCTTGGTATTCCAAGTTGAACACATAGTAGGTGGCAAGAAGGGCAGCAAGCCCTGAGATTAAGCTAGGTTGGACGCCTTTGCAGATGACATCACCTTCCATGCTGATCATCCAACGTTTTATTGTGACTTTGTCACCAGCAACTGGTACAGTCAAGAAATGCAGTTTATGTTCCTAAACAGTATCCAATATGGGTAGCATTTTAAAAGTATTTGGAATGGCCACCTCACTCTCTCTCTCTTTACTCCGTTTACATCTAGTCTCCTAAGGCAGTGGTTCTCAAATGGGGGTACGCGTACTCCTGGGGGTACTTGAAGGTATGCCAAGGGGTATGTGAGATTTTTTTAAAATATTCTAAAAATAGCAACAATTCAAAAATCCTTTATAAATATATTTATTGAATAATACTTCGACAAAATATGAATGTAAGTTCATAAACTGAACAACTAATCAAGTAGGCTATTCCATTCATTACCATAAAGCCAGAGTTTCCCCCATGACATGATGGTTTGACTCTACCTGGCGGTGCCACACGGCACCAACTGTCAATCAACTATCCATGTAGAAAACAATGGAGGCTTGGTTAAAGCGTAGTGGACATGTTCCATAAATATTGATGTTAAAGATTTATTTTTTTGTGAAGAAATGTTGAGAATGAAGTTCATGAATCCAGATGGATCTCTATTGCAATCCCCAAAGAGGGCACTTTAAGTTGATTACTTCTATGTGTAAAAATCTTTATTTATAATTGAATCACTTGTTTATTTTTCAACAAGTTTTTAGTTATTTTTATATCTTTTTTTCCAAATAGTTCAAGAAAGACCACAAAAAATGAGCAATATTTTGCACTGTTATACAATTTAATGAATCAGAAACTGATGACATAGTGTTGTATTTTACTTCTTTATCTCTTTTTTTCAACCAAAAATGCTTTGCTCTGATTAGGGGGTACTTGAATTTAAAAAATGTTCACAGGGGTACATCACTGAAAAAAGGTTGAGAACCACTGTCCTAAGGCAGTGGTTCTCAACCTTTTTTCAGTGCTGTGAACATTTTTTTAATGCAAGTAGACCTCCATGTCTTCATAACAGGAATATCCTGAATTCTCAAGTTGCATATCACAATAGTCATCATCAGTGTTAATAACACAAGAGCTGCTTGGATTTGCTGTTGATCAAGTCAAACTTCGTTCAGTGTAGCCGTAGTGCTTCCTTGACGCGTGCGATGTGAAAGTAGACTTAACTGTAAATCTTTTTTCACATTGACTGAAGGGGCACGTAACTGTCCTACCTTCGGTAATATGACTTTTCAAATGCAGGAGAAGGGCCCGTATATCATCGCACTTCGCGCTACATGAGACAATATTACAAGGTAAACCTTCTGCGCTATACATATCAGTCCTACTCTTGCCATATTTATGACGACGGCTGTGAGTTTTGAAGGCTGAGAAGTTGGAAAAAACTCTTGTGCATTTAGGGAAAGCACACTTAAACGATGCATTAAGCATACAACTATGACTTCGCATGTGTCTAACATACGCAAATACATTGCTGCAAGTCGTAGCACATATGTGGCAAGTTATCCTCTTTTATGATGACTATGACAAAAAAGAAGAAAACTTAGCTAGCTAGCATGCGGCGGTACATGCGCGTGGTCAACGATAGTGTCTGTGATGCTGACATTTCGGACTTTATAAATATATATATAAAGTAATTCAAACAGAAAATGACACATCAAGGTACAAGTGACTCTTACCTTGTTATCAAAAACACACGATGCAGTAGGATGGATTTAGCAGGGTCGGCCAGGTGAAATGAAGCTCGGTTGGACGAATTGTGGGCGGACCCAAGAAACAAGTCTGAAAAATACTGAATTACACTGTAGGTTTTACAGTAACTTACTGCTGGTCGATATTTTTTGAAAAATGCAACACAATTTACAGTACTTAACTGCATTTAAGAAGAACATGATAGGTTGATTGGCAACACTAAATTGGCCCATGAGTGTGAATGTTGTCTGTCTATCTGTGTTGGCCCTGCGATGAGGTGGCGACTTGTCCAGGGTGTACCCCGCCTTCCGCCTGATTGTAGCTGAGATAGGCTCCAGCGCCCCCCGCGACCCCGAAGGGAATAAGCGGTAGAAAATGGATGGATGGATGGAGTATATAACTGTAATTTTATTTTTTATTTTTACAGTAATTTTTTACAGTGAAGGTCATGGGTGTCAAACTCTGGCCCGTGGGCCAAATTTGGCCCAACGTGTAATTTGACTTGGCCCTTGAGGCAATATCAAATTAACACTAAAGCTGGACCGGCGATTATACATTGAGGCAGTGCCGCGGTAACACCGCATTCACCGCTACTTCTAATACTTGCCAACCCTCCCGGGAGTGACTCCAGCACTCCTCCCGAATTTTTTTTTTTTTTTTTTCAGCTAGTCAAACGAGTGCCGGCCCAGTTTCATGTCAGTGCAGCTTCTGCACCCACACACAATTGAATGCAACGCATACTTCATCAACAGCGATACAGGTTACACTGACGGTAGCCAAATAAAAAACTTTAACACTTTTAGAAATATACGCCACACTGTGAATCCACACCAAACAAGAATGACAAACACATTTCCGGAGAGCATCCGCACCGTAACACAACATAAACACAACACAACAAATACCCAGAACCCTTTGTAGCACTAAATCTTCCGGGACGCTACAAGGTGTGTGTGTGTGTGGGGGGGGGGAGGTTTGGTGGTAGCGGGGGTGTATTTTGTAGCATCCCGAAAGAGTTAGTGCTGCAAAAGATTCTGGGTATTTGTTCTTTTGTGTTTATGTTATGTAACGGTGCGGATGTTCTCCCGAAAAGTGATTTTTATTTTTGTTTGGTGTGGGTTCACAGTGTGGCGTATATTTCTAACAGTGTTAAAGTTTTTTATACTGGCACCCTCAGTGTAACCTGTATCGCTGTTGATGAAGTATGCGTTGCATTCATTTGCGTATGCGTGCTGAAGCAGCACATATCTTGTGACTGGGTGTGAATGATGTTAGAATTGGGTGTATGAGATATGACTGTTGAACACCTTCGTTCGATAATGAAAGTTGCCTCAGCTCAAAGCCTGAGCCCCAACATTAAAGAACTAGCATCTAAAAAAAGATGCCAGGTATCTGGCTTGGGCACATCAAATTAGATCAGTGTGTTGCAAACTGAGCAGTTTAAAGTCCTGAATGGTTGTTTTATTCATTGTTATTTTATTTTCAAATTTATTAGCCTGTGGAAAAAGTTAATGTTGATATTTACCTCAGAAGGCTGCAAATAGAAAAGAGGCATTCAATTTTTATTTAAATTATATTTGATATGCAATTTATATTTTTTAATGATTATTATTATTATTTGAAACTCCATTTTGCATGTCACTATAAAGTTATATAAGCCTTGCTTGTTCAATATTCAATGCAAAACTTGTTTGGGTCCCTATTAAAAGGTTAATTTGTTCAACCTTGGCCCGCGGCTTTGTTCAGTTTTAAACTTTGGCCCACTCTGTATTTGAGTTTGACACCCCTGGTGAAGGTGAAGCTCTGTCATCCTGGAGGCCACGGGGAAGACCCAGGACACATTGGGAACACTATGTCTCCCGGCTGGCCTGGGAACGCCTCGGGATCCCCTGAGAAAAGGTCCTAGGTGAGGGATCAGACAAAGAGCAGCTCAAAGACCTTTATGAAAAGTACAAATCGAGGACCTAGATTTTTTCTCGCCCAGGCGCAGGTCACCGTGGCTCCCCTGTGGAGCCAGGCGCAGAGGTGGGGCACGATGGCGAGCGACTGGTGGCCGGGCCTGTCTCCTTGGGGCCCTGCCGGGCTCAGCTCGAAGAGGCAACGTGGGTCAACCCTCCAATGGGCTCACCACTCATGGGCCCATTGAGGTCATAGAGGTCAGATGCAGTGTGAACTGGGCGGCAGCCGAAGGCAGGGCACTTGGCGGTCCGATTATCGGCTACATAAGCTCGCTCTTGGGACGTGGAACATCACCTCGCTGGGAGGGAAAGAGCCTGAGCTGGTGCGCGAGGTGAAGAAGTTCCGGGTAGATATAGTTGGACTCACTTCGACGCACAGCAAGGGCTCTGGAACCTGTTCTCTCAAGAGGGGCTGGACTCTCTTCCACTCTGGCGTTGCAAGCAATGAGAGGCTGGGGTGGCAATTGTTGTTGCTCAAAGCCTGCACGTTGGACTTTAACCCAGTAGACGAGATGGTAGCTTCCCTCCGCCTTCGGGTTGGGTGACGGGTCCTGACTGTTGTTTGTGTTTACGCACCAAACAGCAGCTCAGAGTACCCACTCTTTTTGGATTCCCTTGAGGGAGTACTGGAGAGTGCTCCCTCGGGTGATTCCTTGTTCTGTTGGGGGACTTCAATGCTCATGTTGGCAAGGACAGTGAAACCTGGAGAGTCGTGATTGGGAAAAATGGCCACCCGGATCTGAACCCAAGTGGTGCTTTGTTATTGGACTTTTGTGCTCGTCACGGATTGTCCATAACAAACACAATGTTCAAACATAAGGAAGAACTTTGAACATGTCACGAGGGAGGTGCTGGACATTGAGTCTGAGTGGACCATGTTCCGTGCCTCTCTTGTCGAGCCTGCTGATTGGAGCTGTGGCCGCAAGGTGTTTGGCGCCTGTCGTGGCGGTAATCCTAGAACTCGCTGGTGGCCACCAGCAGTGAGGGATGCCGTCAAGCTGAAGAAAGAGCCTATCGGGTCCTTTTGGCTCATGGGACTCCAGAGGCAGCGGGCATACCGACAGGCCAAGCAGTGCCTGGGGAATCTGTGGTGGACTCTCCTATTTCTGGGGCTTAGGTTGCCTAGGTAGTTAAAAAGCTCCTCTGTGGCAAGGCCCCGGTGGTGGATGAGTTCCTTAAGGCTCTGGATACTGTGGGGCTGTCTTGGTTGACAAGACTCTGCAACATCGCGTGAACATTGGGGGCGGTTCCTCTGGATTGGCAGACCGGGGTGGTGGTTCCTCTCTTTAAGAAGGGGAACCGGAGGGTGTGTGCCAACTATCGTGAAACACACTCCTCAGCCTTCCCGGTAAGCTCTATTCATGTGTACTGGAGAGGAGGAAACTCGGATCCAGGACAAACAGTGTGGTTTTCGTCCTGGTCGTGGAACGGTAGACCAGGTCTATACTGTCGGCAGGGTCCTTGAGTGTGAAGCGACTGGGATGAGAATCAGCACCTCCAAGTCCAAGTCCACGCAGGAAAGGGTCGAGTGCCATCTCCAGGTTGGGGAGGAGATCTTGCCCCAAGTGGAGGAGTTCAAGTACCTAGGAGTCTTGTTCACGAGTGAGGATAGAGTGGATCGAGAGATCCACAGGCGGATTGGTGCGGCGTCTTCAGTATTGAGGACGCTATATCGATCCGTTGTGGTGAAGAAGGAGCTGAGCCAGAAGGAAAAGCTCTCAATTTACCGTCGATCTACGTTCCCAGCTTTGGGTTATGACCGAAAGGACAAGCGGCCGAAATGCGTTTCCTCTGCCGGGTGGTGAGTCTCTCCCTTAGAGACAGGGTGAGAAGCTCTGTCATCCGGGAGGTACTCAAAGTAAACCCGCTGCTCCTCCACATTGAGAGGAGCCATGAGGTGGTTCGGGCATCTGCTCAGGATGCCACCCGAACGCCTCTAGGGAGGTGTGGCAGGAGGCCACGGGGAAGACCTAGGACAGATTGGAAAGACTATGTCCCCGGCTGGCCTGGGAACGCCTCGGAATACCCCGAGAAGAGCTGGACGAAGTGGCTGGGGAGAGGGAAGTCTGGGATTTTCTGCTCAGGCTGCTGCCCCCGCAACCCGACCTCGGATAAGCGGAAGAAAATGGATGGATTTAGAATGACAGTTATACTGTCAGATTGAGTACAAAAACTAACTAAACCTTACACAATATAATGTTCCTAGTAAAACTCACAAAGATACATATCTCCAGGCATTATTAGCCATTTTGCATGTGTGGTTTAGGAGTTATATTTAAATAAATAACTGTCAGATTGAGTGTGACAGTAAACTGTCATAGTGAGTAAAACCCTTATTTTGTATTTGCAAACCTTACAAAAACAACTAAATCTAGTTAAACTCACACAGATACAACATTACAGGCATTTTTAGACATAATGCATGTTTGGTTTTAGAGTTATGTTTATATTATTATAAGCAATTTTAGACATGACACACGTTTGTGTCTGGAGTTATGTTTATATAACTTTTATATTTAGTATGACTGTTATACTGTCATATTGAATAAGAAAAAACTAGCTTATGTCTTTGCAAACTTTACAAAAGATCATTTTTCTAGTAAAACTAACAAAGATACATGTCTCCAGACATTATTAGCCATTTTGCATGGGTTGTTTAGGAATTATCTTTAAATACATTTTTATTGCTTTTTTCGCATTATCTCAGGATTCTTAGATCATTACTTTCATATTGAGTAAAAAACTACTTTTTGTTTTTGCAAACCTTACAAACTCACATAAATACATTATTACAGGCATTTTTAGACATGACACATGTTTGGTTTTGGAGTTATGTTTATATAACTTTTATATGTAATATGACTGTTATACTGTCATATTGAATTAAAAAAAACTAGCTTGTGTCTTTGCAAACTTTACAAAATATCACTTTTCTAGTAAAACTAACAAAGATACATGTCTCCAGGCATTATTAGCCATTTTGCATGGGTTGTTTAGGAATTATCTTTAAATACATTTTTATTGCTTTTTTCGCATTATTTAGGATTCTAAAATCCTTACTTTCATATTGAGGAAAAAACTACTTTTTGTTTTTGCAAACTTTACAAACTCACATAAATACATTATTACAGGCATTTTTAGACATGACACATGTTTGGTTTTGGAGTTATGTTTATATAACTTTTATATTTAATATGACTATTATACTGTCATATTGAATTAAAAAAAACTAGCTTGTGTCTTTGCAAACTTTACAAAATATACATTTCCTAGTAAAACTAACAAAGATACATGTCTCCAGGAATTATTAGCCATTTTGCATGGGTTATTTAGGAATTATCTTTAAATACATTTTTATTGCTTTTTTCGCATTATCTCAGGATTCTAAAATCCTTACTTTCATATTGAGGAAAAAACTACTTTTTGTTTTTGCAAACTTTACAAACTCACATAAATACATTATTATAGGCAATTTTAGACATGACACACGTTTGGTTCTGGAGTTATGTTTATATAACTTTCATATTTAGTATGACTGTTATACTGTCTTATTGAATTAAAAAAAAATAGCTTGTGTCTTTGCAAACATTACAAAAGATCATTTTTCTAGTAAAACTAACAAAGATACATGTCTCCAGGCATTATTACCCATTTTGCATGGGTTGTTTAGGAATTATGTTTAAAGACATTTTTATTGCTTTTTTCGCATTATCTCAGGATTCTTAGATCATTACTTTCATATTGAGTAAAAAACTACTTTTTGTTATTGCAAACCTTACAAACTCACATAAATACATTATTGCAGGCATTTTTAGACATGACACATGTTTGGTTTTGGAGTTATGTTTATATAACTTTCATATTTAATATGACTGTTATACTGTCATATTGAATTAAAAACAACTAGCTTGTGTCTTTGCAAACATTACAAAAGATCATTTTTCTAGTAAAACTAACAAAGATACATGTCTCCAGGCATTATTACCCATTTTGCATGGGTTGTTTAGGAATTATGTTTAAAGACATTTTTATTGCTTTTTTCGCATTATCTCAGGATTCTTAGATCATTACTTTCATATTGAGTAAAAAACTACTTTTTGTTATTGCAAACCTTACAAACTCACATAAATACATTATTGCAGGCATTTTTAGACATGACACATGTTTGGTTTTGGAGTTATGTTTATATAACTTTCATATTTAATATGACTGTTATACTGTCATATTGAATTAAAAAAAACTAGCTTGTGTCTTTGCAAACTTTACAAAATATCATTTTTCTAGTAAAATTAACAAAGATACATGTCTCCAGGCATTATTAGCCATTTTGCATGGGTTGTTTATGAATTATCTTTAAATATATTTTTATTGCTTTTTTCGCATTATTTCAGGATTCTAAAATCCTTACTTTCATATTGAGGAAAAAACTACGTTTTGTTTTGCAAACCTTACAAACTCACATAAATACATTATTACAGGCATTTTTAGACATAACACATGTTTGGTTTTGGAGTTATGTTTTGATAACTTTCATATTTAGTAGGACTGTTATACTGTCATATTTAATTTTAAAAAACTGTGTCCAGGCATTATTACCCATTTTGCATGGGTTGTTTAGGAATTATGTTTAAATACATTTGTATTGCTTTTTTCGCATTATCTCAGGATTCTAAGATCATTACTTTCATATTGAGTAAAAAACTACTTTTTGTTTTTGCAAACCTTACATGAATACATTATTACAGGCATTATTACAGGCATTTTTAGACATGACACATGTTTGGTTTTGGAGTTATGTTTATATAACTTTCATATTTAGTATGACTGTTATACTGTCATATTGAATAAAAAAAAACTAGCTTGTGTCTTTGCAAACATTACAAAATATCATTTTTCTAGTAAAACTAACAAAGATACATGTCTCTAGGCATTATTAGTAATTTTGCATGGGTTGTTTAGGAATTATCTTTAAATACATTTTTATTGCTTTTTTCGCATTATCTCAGGATTCTTAGATCATTACTTTCATATTGAGTAAAAAACTACTTTTTGTTTTTGCAAACCTTACAAACTCACATAAATACATAATTAAAGACATTTTTAGAAATGACACATGTTTGGTTTTGGAGTTATGTTTATATAACTTTTATATTTAGTATGACTGTTATACTGTCATATTGAATAAGAAAAAACTAGCTTATGTCTTTGCAAACTTTACAAAAGATCATTTTTCTAGTAAAACTAACAAAGATACATGTCTCCAGGCATTATTACCCATTTTGCATGGGTTGTTTAGGAATTATCTTTAAATACATTTTTATTGCTTTTTTCGCATTATCTCAGGATTCTAAAATCCTTACTTTCATATTGAGGAAAAAACTACTTTTTGTTTTGCAAACCTTACAAACTCACATAAATACATTATTACAGACATTTTTAGACATGACACATGTTTGGTTTTGGAGTTATGTTTATATAACTTTCATATTTAATATGACTGTTATACTGTCATATTGAATTAAAAAAAACTAGCTTGTGTCTTTGCAAACTTTACAAAATATCATTTTTCTAGTAAAATTAACAAAGATACATGTCTCCAGGCATTATTAGCCATTTTGCATGGGTTGTTTAGGAATTATCTTTAAATACATTTTTATTGCTTTTTTCGCATTATCTCAGGATTCTAAAATCATTACTTTCATATTGAGTAAAAAACTACTTTTTGTTTTTGCAAACCTTACAAACTCACATAAATACATTATTACAGGCATTTTTAGACATGACACATGTTTGGTTTTGGAGTTATGTTTATATAACTTTCATATATAGTATGACTGTTATACTGTCATATTGAATAAAAAAAACTAGCTTGTGTCTTTGCAAACATTACAAAAGATCATTTTTCTAGTAAAACTAACAAAGATACATGTCTCCAGGCATTATTAGCCATTTTGCATGGGTTGTTTAGGAATTATCTTTAAATACATTTTTATTGCTTTTTTCGCATTATCTCAGGATTCTTAGATCATTACTTTCATATTGAGTAAAAAACTACTTTTTGTTTTTGCAAACCTTACAAACTCACATAAATACATTATTAAAGACATTTTTAGAAATGACACATGTTTGGTTTTGGAGTTATGTTTATATAACTTTTATATTTAGTATGACTGTTATACTGTCATATTGAAAAAGAAAAAACTAGCTTATGTCTTTGCAAACTTTACAAAAGATCATTTTTCTAGTAAAACTAACAAAGATACATGTCTCCAGGCATTATTACCCATTTTGCATGGGTTGTTTAGGAATTATGTTTAAATACATTTTTATTGCTTTTTTCGCATTATCTCAGGATTCTAAAATCCTTACTTTCATATAGAGGAAAAAACTACTTTTTGTTTTGCAAACCTTACAAACTCACATAAATACATTATTACAGACATTTTTAGACATGACACATGTTTGGTTTTGGAGTTATGTTTATATAACTTTCATATTTAATATGACTGTTATACTGTCATATTGAATTAAAAAAAACTAGCTTGTGTCTTTGCAAACTTTACAAAATATCATTTTTCTAGTAAAATTAACAAAGATACATGTCTCCAGGCATTATTAGCCATTTTGCATGGGTTGTTTAGGAATTATCTTTAAATACATTTTTATTGCTTTTTTCGCATTATCTCAGGATTCTAAAATCATTACTTTCATATTGAGGAAAAAACTACTTTTTGTTTTGCAAACCTTACAAACTCACATAAATACATTATTACAGACATTTTTAGACATGACACATGTTTGGTTTTGGAGTTATGTTTATATAACTTTCATATTTAATATGACTGTTATACTGTCATATTGAATTAAAAAAAACTAGCTTATGTCTTTGCAAACTTTACAAAATATCATTTTTCTAGTAAAATTAACAAAGATACATGTCTCCAGGCATTATTAGCCATTTTGCATGGGTTGTTTAGGAATTATCTTTAAATACATTTTTATTGCTTTTTTCGCATTATCTCAGGATTCTAAAATCCTTACTTTCATATTGAGGAAAAAACTACTTTTTGTTTTTGCAAACTTTACAAACTCACATAAATACATTATTATAGGCAATTTTAGACATGACACACGTTTGGTTCTGGAGTTATGTTTATATAACTTTCATATTTAGTATGACTGTTATACTGTCTTATTGAATTAAAAAAAACTAGCTTGTGTCTTTGCAAACATTACAAAAGATCATTTTTCTAGTAAAACTAACAAAGATACATGTCTCCAGGCATTATTACCCATTTTGCATGGGTTGTTTAGGAATTATGTTTAAAGACATTTTTATTGCTTTTTTCGCATTATCTCAGGATTCTTAGATCATTACTTTCATATTGAGTAAAAAACTACTTTTTGTTTTGCAAACCTTACAAACTCACATAAATACATTATTGCAGGCATTTTTAGACATGACACATGTTTGGTTTTGGAGTTATGTTTATATAACTTTCATATTTAATATGACTGTTATACTGTCATATTGAATTAAAAAAAACTAGCTTGTGTCTTTGCAAACTTTACAAAATATCATTTTTCTAGTAAAATTAACAAAGATACATGTCTCCAGGCATTATTAGCCATTTTGCATGGGTTGTTTATGAATTATCTTTAAATACATTTTTATTGCTTTTTTCGCATTATCTCAGGATTCTAAAATCCTTACTTTCATATTGAGGAAAAAACTACGTTTTGTTTTGCAAACCTTACAAACTCACATAAATACATTATTACAGGCATTTTTAGACATAACAGATGTTTGGTTTTGGAGTTATGTTTTGATAACTTTCATATTTAGTAGGACTGTTATACTGTCATATTTAATTTTAAAAAACTGTGTCCAGGCATTATTACCCATTTTGCATGGGTTGTTTAGGAATTATGTTTAAATACATTTGTATTGCTTTTTTCGCATTATCTCAGGATTCTAAGATCATTACTTTCATATTGAGTAAAAAACTACTTTTTGTTTTTGCAAACCTTACATGAATACATTATTACAGGCATTATTACAGGCATTTTTAGACATGACACATGTTTGGTTTTGGAGTTATGTTTATATAACTTTCATATTTAGTATGACTGTTATACTGTCATATTGAATAAAAAAAAACTAGCTTGTGTCTTTGCAAACATTACAAAATATCATTTTTCTAGTAAAACTAAAAAAGATACATGTCTCTAGGCATTATTAGCCATTTTGCATGGGTTGTTTAGGAATTATCTTTAAATACATTTTTATTGCTTTTTTCGCATTATCTCAGGATTCTTAGATCATTACTTTCATATTGAGTAAAAAACTACTTTTTGTTTTTGCAAACCTTACAAACTCACATAAATACATTATTAAAGACATTTTTAGAAATGACACATGTTTGGTTTTGGAGTTATGTTTATATAACTTTTATATTTAGTATGACTGTTATACTGTCATATTGAAAAAGAAAAAACTAGCTTATGTCTTTGCAAACTTTACAAAAGATCATTTTTCTAGTAAAACTAACAAAGATACATGTCTCCAGGCATTATTAGCCATTTTGCATGGGTTGTTTAGGAATTATGTTTAAATACATTTTTATTGCTTTTTTCGCATTATCTCAGGATTCTAAAATCCTTACTTTCATATTGAGGAAAAAACTACTTTTTGTTTTGCAAACCTTACAAACTCACATAAATTCATTATTACAGACATTTTTAGACATGACACATGTTTGGTTTTGGAGTTATGTTTATATAACTTTCATATTTAATATGACTGTTATACTGTCATATTGAATTAAAAAAAACTAGCTTGTGTCTTTGCAAACTTTACAAAATATCATTTTTCTAGTAAAATTAACAAAGATACATGTCTCCAGGCATTATTAGCCATTTTGCATGGGTTGTTTAGGAATTATCTTTAAATACATTTTTATTGCTTTTTTCGCATTATCTCAGGATTCTAAAATCATTACTTTCATATTGAGGAAAAAACTACTTTTTGTTTTGCAAACCTTACAAACTCACATAAATACATTATTACAGACATTTTTAGACATGACACATGTTTGGTTTTGGAGTTATGTTTATATAACTTTCATATTTAATATGACTGTTATACTGTCATATTGAATTAAAAAAAACTAGCTTGTGTCTTTGCAAACTTTACAAAATATCATTTTTCTAGTAAAATTAACAAAGATACATGTCTCCAGGCATTATTAGCCATTTTGCATGGGTTGTTTAGGAATTATCTTTAAATACATTTTTATTGCTTTTTTCGCATTATCTCAGGATTTTAAAATCCTTACTTTCATATTGAGGAAAAAACTACTTTTTGTTTTTGCAAACTTTACAAACTCACATAAATACATTATTATAGGCAATTTTAGACATGACACACGTTTGGTTCTGGAGTTATGTTTATATAACTTTCATATTTAGTATGACTGTTATACTGTCTTATTGAATTAAAAAAAACTAGCTTGTGTCTTTGCAAACATTACAAAAGATCATTTTTCTAGTAAAACTAACAAAGATACATGTCTCCAGGCATTATTACCCATTTTGCATGGGTTGTTTAGGAATTATGTTTAAAGACATTTTTATTGCTTTTTTCGCATTATCTCAGGATTCTTAGATCATTACTTTCATATTGAGTAAAAAACTACTTTTTGTTTTGCAAACCTTACAAACTCACATAAATACATTATTGCAGTTATTTTTAGACATGACACATGTTTGGTTTTGGAGTTATGTTTATATAACTTTCATATTTAGTAGGACTGTTATACTGTCATATTTAATTTTAAAAAACTAGCTTGTGTCTTTGCAAACTTTACAAAACATCATTTTTCTAGTAAAACTAACAAAGATACATGTGTCCAGGCATTATTACCCATTTTGCATGGGTTGTTTAGGAATTATGTTTAAATACATTTGTATTGCTTTTTTCGCATTATCTCAGGATTCTAAGATCATTACTTTCATATTGAATAAAAAACTACTTTTTGTTTTTGCAAACCTTACAAACTCACATGAATACATTATTACAGGCATTTTTAGACATGACACATGTTTGGTTTTGGAGTTATGTTTATATAACTTTTATATTTAGTATGACTGTTATACTGTCATATTGAATAAAAAAAAACTAGCTTGTGTCTTTGCAAACATTACAAAAGATCATTTTTCTAGTAAAACTAACAAAGATACATGTCTCCAGGCATTATTAGCCATTTTGCATGGGTTGTTTAGGAATTATCTTTAAATACATTTTTATTGCTTTTTTCGCATTATCTCAGGATTCTTAGATCATTACTTTCATATTGAGTAAAAAACTACTTTTTGTTTTTGCAAACCTTACAAACTCACATAAATACATTATTAAAGACATTTTTAGAAATGACACATGTTTGGTTTTGGAGTTATGTTTATATAACTTTTATATTTAGTATGACTGTTATACTGTCATATTGAATAAAAAAAAACTAGCTTGTGTCTTTGCAAACATTACAAAAGATCATTTTTCTAGTAAAACTAACAAAGATACATGTCTCCAGGCATTATTAGCCATTTTGCATGGGTTGTTTAGGAATTATCTTTAAATACATTTTTATTGCTTTTTTCGCATTATCTCAGGATTCTTAGATCATTACTTTCATATTGAGTAAAAAACTACTTTTTGTTTTTGCAAACCTTACAAACTCACATAAATACATTATTAAAGACATTTTTAGAAATGACACATGTTTGGTTTTGGAGTTATGTTTATATAACTTTTATATTTAGTATGACTGTTATACTGTCATATTGAATAAGACAAAACTAGCTTATGTCTTTGCAAACTTTACAAAAGATCATTTTTCTAGTAAAACTAACAAAGATACATGTCTCCAGGCATTATTACCCATTTTGCATGGGTTGTTTAGGAATTATGTTTGAATACATTTTTATTGCTTTTTTCGCATTATCTCAGGATTTTAAGATCATTACTTTCATATTGAGGAAAAAACTACTTTTTGTTTTGCAAACCTTACAAACTCACATAAATACATTATTACAGACATTTTTAGACATGACACATGTTTGGTTTTGGAGTTATGTTTATATAACTTTCATATTTAATATGACTGTTATACTGTCATATTGAATTTAAAAAAACTAGCTTGTGTCTTTGCAAACATTACAAAATATCATTTTTCTAATAAAACTAACAAAGATACATGTCTCCAGGCATTATTACCCATTTTGCATGGGTTGTTTAGGAATTATGTTTAAAGACATTTTTATTGCTTTTTTCGCATTATCTCAGGATTCTTAGATCATTACTTTCATATTGAGTAAAAAACTACTTTTTGTTATTGCAAACCTTACAACTCACATAAATACATTATTAAAGACATTTTTAGAAATGACACATGTTTGGTTTTGGAGTTATGTTTATATAACTTTTATATTTAGTATGACTGTTATACTGTCATATTGAATAAGCAAAAACTAGCTTGTGTCTTTGCAAACTTTACAAAAGATCATTTTTCTAGTAAAACTAACAAAGATACATGTCTCCAGGCATTATTACCCATTTTGCATGGGTTGTTTAGGAATTATGTTTAAATACATTTTTATTGCTTTTTTCGCATTATCTCAGGATTCTAAAATCCTTACTTTCATATTGAGGAAAAAACTACTTTTTGTTTTGCAAACCTTACAAACTCACATAAATACATTATTACAGACATTTTTAGACATGACACATGTTTGGTTTTGGAGTTATGTTTATATAACTTTCATATTTAATATGACTATTATACTGTCATATTGAATTTAAAAAAACTAGCTTGTGTCTTTGCAAACTTTACAAAATATACATTTCCTATTTAAACTAACAAAGATACATGTCTCCAGGCATTATTAGCCATTTTGCATGGGTTGTTTAGGAATTATCTTTAAATACATTTTTATTGCTTTTTTCGCATTATCTCAGGATTTTAAAATCCTTACTTTCATATTGAGGAAAAAACTACTTTTTGTTTTTGCAAACTTTACAAACTCACATAAATACATTATTATAGGCAATTTTAGACATGACACACGTTTGGTTCTGGAGTTATGTTTATATAACTTTCATATTTAGTATGACTGTTATACTGTCTTATTGAATTAAAAAAAACTAGCTTGTGTCTTTGCAAACATTACAAAAGATCATTTTTCTAGTAAAACTAACAAAGATACATGTCTCCAGGCATTATTACCCATTTTGCATGGGTTGTTTAGGAATTATGTTTAAAGACATTTTTATTGCTTTTTTCGCATTATCTCAGGATTCTTAGATCATTACTTTCATATTGAGTAAAAAACTACTTTTTGTTTTGCAAACCTTACAAACTCACATAAATACATTATTGCAGGCATTTTTAGACATGACACATGTTTGGTTTTGGAGTTATGTTTATATAACTTTCATATTTAGTAGGACTGTTATACTGTCATATTTAATTTTAAAAAACTAGCTTGTGTCTTTGCAAACTTTACAAAACATCATTTTTCTAGTAAAACTAACAAAGATACATGTGTCCAGGCATTATTACCCATTTTGCATGGGTTGTTTAGGAATTATGTTTAAATACATTTGTATTGCTTTTTTCGCATTATCTCAGGATTCTAAGATCATTACTTTCATATTGAATAAAAAACTACTTTTTGTTTTTGCAAACCTTACAAACTCACATGAATACATTATTACAGGCATTTTTAGACATGACACATGTTTGGTTTTGGAGTTATGTTTATATAACTTTTATATTTAGTATGACTGTTATACTGTCATATTGAATAAAAAAAAACTAGCTTGTGTCTTTGCAAACATTACAAAAGATCATTTTTCTAGTAAAACTAACAAAGATACATGTCTCCAGGCATTATTAGCCATTTTGCATGGGTTGTTTAGGAATTATCTTTAAATACATTTTTATTGCTTTTTTCGCATTATCTCAGGATTCTTAGATCATTACTTTCATATTGAGTAAAAAACTACTTTTTGTTTTTGCAAACCTTACAAACTCACATAAATACATTATTAAAGACATTTTTAGAAATGACACATGTTTGGTTTTGGAGTTATGTTTATATAACTTTTATATTTAGTATGACTGTTATACTGTCATATTGAATAAAAAAAAACTAGCTTGTGTCTTTGCAAACATTACAAAAGATCATTTTTCTAGTAAAACTAACAAAGATACATGTCTCCAGGCATTATTAGCCATTTTGCATGGGTTGTTTAGGAATTATCTTTAAATACATTTTTATTGCTTTTTTCGCATTATCTCAGGATTCTTAGATCATTACTTTCATATTGAGTAAAAAACTACTTTTTGTTTTTGCAAACCTTACAAACTCACATAAATACATTATTAAAGACATTTTTAGAAATGACACATGTTTGGTTTTGGAGTTATGTTTATATAACTTTTATATTTAGTATGACTGTTATACTGTCATATTGAATAAGACAAAACTAGCTTATGTCTTTGCAAACTTTACAAAAGATCATTTTTCTAGTAAAACTAACAAAGATACATGTCTCCAGGCATTATTACCCATTTTGCATGGGTTGTTTAGGAATTATGTTTGAATACATTTTTATTGCTTTTTTCGCATTATCTCAGGATTTTAAGATCATTACTTTCATATTGAGGAAAAAACTACTTTTTGTTTTGCAAACCTTACAAACTCACATAAATACATTATTACAGACATTTTTAGACATGACACATGTTTGGTTTTGGAGTTATGTTTATATAACTTTCATATTTAATATGACTGTTATACTGTCATATTGAATTTAAAAAAACTAGCTTGTGTCTTTGCAAACATTACAAAATATCATTTTTCTAATAAAACTAACAAAGATACATGTCTCCAGGCATTATTACCCATTTTGCATGGGTTGTTTAGGAATTATGTTTAAAGACATTTTTATTGCTTTTTTCGCATTATCTCAGGATTCTTAGATCATTACTTTCATATTGAGTAAAAAACTACTTTTTGTTATTGCAAACCTTACAACTCACATAAATACATTATTAAAGACATTTTTAGAAATGACACATGTTTGGTTTTGGAGTTATGTTTATATAACTTTTATATTTAGTATGACTGTTATACTGTCATATTGAATAAGCAAAAACTAGCTTATGTCTTTGCAAACTTTACAAAAGATCATTTTTCTAGTAAAACTAACAAAGATACATGTCTCCAGGCATTATTACCCATTTTGCATGGGTTGTTTAGGAATTATGTTTAAATACATTTTTATTGCTTTTTTCGCATTATCTCAGGATTCTAAAATCCTTACTTTCATATTGAGGAAAAAACTACTTTTTGTTTTGCAAACCTTACAAACTCACATAAATACATTATTACAGACATTTTTAGACATGACACATGTTTGGTTTTGGAGTTATGTTTATATAACTTTCATATTTAATATGACTATTATACTGTCATATTGAATTTAAAAAAACTAGCTTGTGTCTTTGCAAACTTTACAAAATATACATTTCCTATTTAAACTAACAAAGATACATGTCTCCAGGCATTATTAGCCATTTTGCATGGGTTGTTTAGGAATTATCTTTAAATACATTTTTATTGCTTTTTTCGCATTATCTCAGGATTCTAAAATCCTTACTTTCATATTGAGGAAAAAACTACTTTTTGTTTTTGCAAACCTTACAAACTCACATAAATACATTATTATAGGCAATTTTAGACATGACACACGTTTGGTTCTGGAGTTATGTTTATATAACTTTCATATTTAGTATGACTGTTATACTGTCTTATTGAATAAAAACAACTAGCTTGTGTCTTTGCAAACTTTACAAAATATACATTTCCTTGTAAAACTAACAAAGATACATGTCTCCAGGCATTATTAGCCATTTTGCATGGGTTGTTTAGGAATTATCTTTAAATACATTTTTATGGCTTTTTTCCCATTATCTCAGGATTCTTAGATCATTACTTTCATATTGAGTAAAAAACTACTTTTTGTTTTTGCAAACCTTACAAACTCACATAAATACATTATTAAAGACATTTTTAGAAATGACACATGTTTGGTTTTGGAGTTATGTTTATATAACTTTTATATTTAGTATGACTGTTATACTGTCATATTGAAAAAGAAAAAACTAGCTTATGTCTTTGCAAACTTTACAAAAGATCATTTTTCTAGTAAAACTAACAAAGATACATGTCTCCAGGCATTATTACCCATTTTGCATGGGTTGTTTAGGAATTATGTTTAAATACATTTTTATTGCTTTTTTCGCATTATCTCAGGATTCTAAAATCCTTACTTTCATATTGAGGAAAAAACTACTTTTTGTTTTGCAAACCTTACAAACTCACATAAATACATTATTACAGGCATTTTTGGACATAACACATGTTTGGTTTTGGAGTTATGTTTTGATAACTTTCATATTTAGTAGGACTGTTATACTGTCATTTTTAATTTTAAAAAACTAGCTTGTATCTTTGCAAACTTTACAAAACATCATTTTTCTAGTAAAACTAACAAAGATACATGTGTCCAGGCATTATTACCCATTTTGCATGGGTTGTTTAGGAATTATGTTTAAATACATTTGTATTGCTTTTTTCGCATTATCTCAGGATTCTAAGATCATTACTTTCATATTGAGTAAAAAACTACTTTTTGTTTTTGCAAACATTACAAACTCACATGAATACATTATTACAGGCATTTTTAGACATGACACATGTTTGGTTTTGGAGTTATGTTTATATAACTTTCATATTTAGTATGACTGTTATACTGTCATATTGAATAAAAAAAACTAGCTTGTGTCTTTGCAAACATTACAAAAGATCATTTTTCTAGTAAAACTAACAAAGATACATGTCTCCAGGCATTATTAGCCATTGGTTGTTTAGGAATTATGTTTAAAGACATTTTTATTGCTTTTTCGCATTATCTCAGGATTTTAAGATCATTACTTTCATATTGAGTAAAAATCTACTTTTTGTTTTTGCAAACTTTACAAAATATCATTTTTCTAGTAAAATTAACAAAGATACATGTCTCCAGGCATTATTAGCAATTTTGCATGGGTTGTTTAGGAATTATCTTTAAATACATTTTTATTGCTTTTTTCGCATTATCTCAGGATTCTAAAATCCTTACTTTCATATTGAGGAAAAAACTACTTTTTGTTTTTGCAAACCTTACAAACTCACATAAATACATTATTATAGGCAATTTTAGACATGACACACGTTTGGTTCTGGAGTTATGTTTATATAACTTTCATATTTAGTATGACTGTTATACTGTCTTATTGAATAAAAACAACTAGCTTGTGTCTTTGCAAACTTTACAAAATATACATTTCCTTGTAAAACTAACAAAGATACATGTCTCCAGGCATTATTACCCATTTTGCCTGGGTTGTTTAGGAGTTATGTTTAAATACATTTTTATTGGTTTTTTCGCATTATCTCAGGATTCTTAGATCATTACTTTCATATTGAGTAAAAAACTATTTTTTGTTTTTGCAAACCTTACAAACTCACATAAATACATTATTACAGACATTTTTAGACATGACACATGTTTGGTTTTGGAGTTATGTTTCTATAACTTTTATATTTAGTATGACTGTTATACTGTCATATTGAATAAGAAAAAACTAGCTTGTGTCTTTGCAAACTTTACAAAAGATCATTTTTCTAGTAAAACTAACAAAGATACATGTCTCCAGGCATTATAACACATTTTGCATGTGTTGTTTAGGAATTATGTTTGAATACATTTTTATTGCTTTTTTCGCATTATCTCAGGATTCTAAGATCATTACTTTCATATTGAGTAAAAAACTACTTTTTGTTTTTGCAAACCTTACAAACTCACATTAATACATTATTACAGGCATTTTTAGACATGACACATGTTTGGTTTTGGAGTTATGTTTATATAACTTTCATATTTAGTATGACTGTTATACTGTCATAATGAATAAAAAAAAACTAGCTTGTCTTTGCAAACTTTACAAAAGATAATTTTTCTAGTAAGACTAAAAAGATACATGTCTCCAGGCATTATTACCCATTTTGCATGGGTTGTTTAGGAATTATGTTTAAAGACATTTTTATTGCTTTTTCGCATTATCTCAGGATTTTAAGATCATTACTTTCATATTGAGTAAAAATCTACTTTTTGTTTTTCCAAACCTTACGAACTCAAATTAATACATTATTACAGGCATATTTAGACATGACACATGTTTGGTTTTGGAGTTATGTTTATATAACTTTCATATTTAGTATGACTGTTATACTGTCATATTGAATTAAAAAAAACTAGCTTGTGTCTTTGCAAACTTTACAAAAGATCATTTTTCTAGTAAAACTAACAAAGATACATGTCTGCAGGCATTATTACCCATTTTGCATGGGTTGTTTAGGAATTATGTTTAAATACATTTTTATTGCTTTTTTCGCATTATCTCAGGATTCTTAGATCATTACTTTCATATTGAGTAAAAAACTACTTTTTGCTTTGGCAAACCTTACAAACTCACATGAATACATTATTACAAGCATTTTTAGACACAACACATGTTTGGTTTTGGAGTTATGTTTTGATAACTTTCATATTTAGTAGGACTGTTATACTGTCATATTGAATAAAAAAAACTAGCTTTCGTCTTTGATATCTTTACAAAATATCATTTTTCTAGTAAAACTAACAAAGATACATGTCTCCAGGCATTATTAGCCATTTTGCATGGGTTGTTTAGGAATTATGTTTAAATACATTTTTATTGCTTTTTTCGCATTATCTCAGGATTCTAAAATCCTTACTTTCATATTGAGGAAAAAACTACTTTTTGTTTTTGCGAACCTTACAAACTCACATAAATACATTATTATAGGCAATTTTAGACATGACACACGTTTGGCTCTGGAGTTATGTTTATATAACTTTCATATGTAGTATGACAGTTATACTGTCTTATTGAATAAAAACAACTAGCTTGTGTCCTTGCAAACTTTACAAAAAATCATTTTTCTAGTAAAACTAACAAAGATACATGTCTCCAGGCATTATTACCCATTTTGCATGGGTTGTTTAGGAATTAGGTTTAAATACATTTTTATTGCTTTTTTCGCATTATCTCAGGATTCTTAGATCATTACTTTCATATTGAGTAAAAAACTACTTTTTGCTTTTGCAAACCTTACAAACTCACATGAATACATTATTACAAGCATTTTTAGACATAACACATGTTTGGTTTTGGAGTTATGTTTTGATAACTTTCATATTTAGTAGGACTGTTATACTGTCATATTGAATAAAAAAAACTAGCTTTTGTCTTTGATATCTTTACAAAAGATCATTTTTCTAGTAAAACTAACAAAGATACATGTCTCCAGGCATTATTAGCCATTTTGCATGGGTTGTTTAGGAATTATGTTTAAATACATTTTTATTGCTTTTTTTGCATTATCTCAGGATTCTAAAATCCTTACTTTCATATTGAGGAAAAAACTACTTTTTGTTTTTGCAAACCTTACAAACTCACATAAATACATTATTATAGGCAATTTTAGACATGACACACGTTTGGTTCTGGAGTTATGTTTATATAACTTTCATATGTAGTATGACAGTTATACTGTCTTATTGAATAAAAACAACTAGCTTGTGTCTTTGCAAACTTTACAAAAAATACATTTTCTAGTAAAACTAACAAAGATACATGTCTCCAGGAATTATTACCCATTTTGCCTGGGTTGTTTAGGAGTTATGTTTGAATACATTTTTATTGCTTTTTTCGCATTATCTCAGGATTCTAAGATCATTACTTTCATATTGAGTAAAAAACTACTTTTTGTTTTTGCAAACCTTACACACTCACATTAATACATTATTACAGGCATTTTTAGACATGACACATGTGTGGTTTTGGAGTTATGTTTATATAACTTTCATATTTAATATGACTGTTATACTGTCATATTGAATTAAAAAAACTGGCTTGTGTCTTTGCAAACTTTACAAAAGATCATTTTTCCAGTAAAACTAACAAAAATACATGTTTCCAGGCATTATTAGCCATTTTGCATATGTTGTTTAGGAGTAATGTTTAAATACATTTTTATTGCTTTTTTCGCATTATCTCAGGATTTTAAGAACATTACAGTCATATTGAGGAAAAAAACTACTTTTTGTGTTTGCAAGATTTAAAAAAGCATGTGTTTCGAGTAAAACGGCCAAGGATGCATTATTTCAGGCATTATTAGCCATTTTTCATGTGTGGTTTGAGTTATGGTTAAATAACTGTCATATACTGTCAGTTATGACATAGTAAGTAAAACCTAATTTATGTATTTGCAAACCTTACAAAATCATTTACATCTAGTAAAACTCACATGGATTCAATATTACAGACATTTTTAGACATTTTGCATATTTGGTTTATGAATTATGTTGGTATCATTTTTATTAATTTGTTTGTATTTTCTCAGAATTTTAGAACATTACTGTCATATTGAGTAAAGAAATAATTTTTGTGTTTGCAAGCCTTAAAAAAGCATATGTTTCGAGTAAAACTTACAAGAATGCATTATTTCAGGCATTGTTAATCATTTTTCATGTGTAGTTTAAGAGTTATGTTTAAATAACTGTCATATTGAGTGTGGCAGTTATACTGTCATATTGAGTAAAAAAAACTAACCTGTATTTGCAAACCTTACAAAAGAAAATGTTCCTAGTAACACTCACAAAGATACATTTTTTCACGCATTATTAGACATGTTTCATGTGTGGTTAGGAGTTATAAATAAATAATTGTCATATTGAGTGTTACAGTTTTAATGTCATTATGTGTAAAACCTAATTTTTGTATTTGCAAACCTTACAAAAACAATTGTTTCTAGTAAAACTTATATAGATTCAATATTACAGGCATTTTTAGACATTTTACATGTTTGGTTTAAAATTTGTGTTTGAATACATTTGTATTGCTTTTTTCGCATTATCTCAGGATTCTAAGAACATTACTTTCATATTGAGTAAAAAACTACTTTTTGTTTTTGCAAACCTTACAAACTCACATAAATACATTATTACAGGCATTTTTAGACATGACACATGTTTGGTTTTGGAGTTATGTTTATATAACTTTCATATTTAGTATGACTGTTATACTGTCATATTGAATAAAAAAAACTAGCTTGTGTCTTTGATATCTTTACAAAAGATCATTTTTTTTTGCATGTGTTGTTTAGGAGTTAGGTTTAAATACATTTTTATTGCTTTTTTCCCATTATCTCAGGGTTCTAAGAACATTACAGTCAAGTAAAAAACTACTTTTTGTGTTTGCAAAATATAAAACTCAGTAAAACTCCCAATGATACATTATTTCAGGCATTATTAGCCATTTTTTTGTGTGGTTTATGAGTTATGTTTAAATAACTGTCATATTGAGTGTGATTTTGTCATTGTGAGTAAAACCTAATTTTTGTATTTGCAAACCTTACAAAAACAACCGATTCTAGGAAAAGTCACATTGATACAATATTACAGGCATGTTTAGACATATTGCATGTTTGGTTTTAGAGTTATATTTATATAACCTGCTTTCTGAGACGCCACCTTTGTGGTTTGCGTGTCCCACTGATCCAGGACAAACAGGTCCTAGGTGAGGGATCAGACAAAGAGCAGCTCAAAGACCTTTATTAAAAGTACAATTGAGGACCTAGATTTTTTCTCGCCCGGACGCAGGTCACCGTGGCTCCCCTGTGGAGCCAGGCCCAGAGGTGTGGCACGATGGCGATTGACGGTTCTGTCCCCGTGGGGCCCAGCCGTGCTCAGCTCGAAGAGGCAACGTGGATCCCCCCTCCAGGGCTCACCACTCATGGGCTGGGTCATAGAGGGTGCAGTGTGAGCTGGGCGGCAGCCGAAGGCAGGGCACTTGGTGGTCCGATTATCGGCTACATAAGCTCGCTCTTGGGACATGGAACGTCACCTCGCTGGGAGGGAAGGAGCCTGAGCTGGTGCTTGAGGTGGAGACGTTCCCGGCTAGATATAGTTGGACTCACAGCAAGGGCTCTGGAACCTGTTCTCTCAGAGGGGCTGGACTGAGCTGAACTTTCAAAACTTGCAACGCCAGAGTGGAAGAGATTCCACACTGGCGTTGCAACTAATGAGAGGCTGGGGTGGCAATTCTTGTTGCCCCCCGGCTCAAAGCCTGCACGTTGGACTTTAAACCCAATAGACGAGATGGTAGCTTCCTTCAGCCTTCGGGTTGGGTGACGGGTCCTGACTGTTGTTTGTGTTTACACACCAAACAGCAGCTCAGAGTACCAACTCTTTTTGGATTCCCTTGAGGGAGTACTGGAGAGTGCTCCCTCGGGTGATTCCCTTGTTCTGCTGGTGGACTTCAACGCTATGTTGGCAACGACAGTGAAACCTGGAGAGTCGTGATTGGGAAAAATGGCCACCCGGATCTGAACCCAAGTGGTGCTTTGTTATTGGACTTTTGTGCTTGTCACGGATTGTCCATAACAAACACAATGTTCAAACATAAGGGTGTCCATATGTACACTTGGCACAAGGACACCCTCGGCCGCATGATTGACTTTGTAGTTGTGTCATGGGATTTGCGGCCTCATGTTTTGGACACTCGGTGAAGAGAGGGGCAGAGCTTTCTACCTGGCTCCGATGGTAGGGGAGGATACCGGTCAGACCTGGCAGGCCCAAACGCATTGTAAGGGTCTGCTGGGAACACCTAGCAGAGTCTCCTGAAGAACTTTGAACATGTCCGGAAGAACTTTGAACATGTCACGAGGGAGGTGCTGGACATTTAGTCTGAGTGGACCATGTTCTCTTGTTGAGCCAGCTGATTGAAGCTGTGGCCGCAAGGTGTTTGGTGCCTGTCGTGGCGGTAATCCACCAGCACTGAGGGATGCTGTCAAGCTGAAGAAAGAGCCACCGGGTCCTTTTGGCTCATGGGACTCCAGAGGCAGTGGGCATATCGACAGGCCAAGCGAGACCTCCTCAGTCCCACCAACACGTCTTCCTATGAGGAAACAGTGCCTGGGAAGTCTGTGGTGGGCTCTCCTATTTCTGGGGCTGAGGTTGCCAAGGTAGTTAAAAAGCTCCTCGGTGGCAAGGCCCCGGGGGTATGAGCTCCGTCCGGAGTTCCTTAAGGCTCTGGATGCTGTGGGGCAGTCTTGGTTGACAAGACTCTGCAACATTGCGTCTACATCAGGGGCGGTACCTCTGGATTGGCAGACCGGGGTGGTGGTTCCTCTCTTTAAGAAGGGGAACCAGAGGGTGTGTTACAACTATCGTAGATCACACTCCTCAGCCTTCCCGGTAAGGTCTATTCATGTGTAATGGAGAGGAGGAACCTCGGATCCAGGACGAACAGTGTGGTTTTCGTCCTGGTCGTGGAACGGTAGACCAGCTCTATACTCTCGGCAGGGTCCTTGAGTGTGCATGGGAGTTTGCCCAACCAGTCTACATAAGTTTTGTGGACTTGGAGAAGACATTCGACCTTGGTAAATCCTGTGGGGAGTGCTCAGAGAGTATGGAGTATCGGCATGTCTGATTGTGGCGGGTGTCTCCCTGTATGATCAGTGTCAGAGCTTGGTCCGCATTGCCGGCAGTATGTCGGACCCCTTTCCAGTGAGGGTTGGACTCCGCCAAGGCTGCCCTTTGTCACAGAATATCTAGGCGCAGTCATGGCTTTGAGGATCCCCTCAACGCCATGACTGCGCCTGGTTTGGTGGCTGCAGGATTAGGTCTCTGCTTTTTGCAGATGATGTGGTCCTGATGGCTTCAACTGGCCAAGATCTTCAGCTTTCATTGGATCGGTTCGCAGTGAAGCGACCGGGATGAGAATCAGCACCTCCATGTCCGAGTCCATGGTTCTCGCCCGGGAAAGGGTGGAGTGCCATCTCGAGGTTGGGAAAGAGATCTTGCCCCAAGTGAAGGAGTTCAAGTACCTAGGAGTCTTGTTCACGAGTGAGGATAGAGTGGATTGTGAGATCTACAGGTGGATCGGTGCGGCGTCTTCAGTAATGAGGACTCTATAGCGATCCGTTGTGGTGAAGAAGGAGCTGAGCCAGAAGGAAAAGCTTTCAATTTACCGGTCGATCAACGTTCCCATCCTCACCTATGGTCATGAGCTTTGGGTTATGACCGAAAGGACAAGGTCACGGGTACAAGCGGCCGAAATGAGTTTCCTCCGCCGGGTGGTGGGTCTCTCCCTTAGAGATAGGGTGAGAAGCTCTGTCATCTGGGAGGAACTCAGTGTAAAGCCGCTGCTCCTCCACATTGAGAGGAGCCAGATGAGGTGGTTCGGGCATCTGCTCAGGATGCCACCCGAACGCCTCCCTAGGTCCGAACGGCAGGAGGCCATGGGGAAGACCTAGGATACATTGTAAAGACTATGGCCTGGGAACGCCTCGGGATCCCCCGAGAAGAGCTGGACGAAGTGGCTGGGGAGAGGGAAGTATGGGCTCTCTGCTTAGGCTGCTGCCCCCGCAACCCGACCTCGGATAAGCGGAAGAAAATGGATGGATTTAGTATGACAGTTATACTGTCATATTGAGTGTGACAGTATACTGTCATAAAACCTAATTTTTGTATTTGCAAACCTGATTCTAGTAAAACTCACATCTATACAATATTACAGGCAATTTTGGACATAATGCACGTTTGGTTTTGGAGTTATGTTCATATAACTTTAATATATAGTATGACATCTATACTGTTATAATGAGTAAAAAAACTAACTTGTGTCTGTCATAAAACTCAATTTTTGTATTTGCAAACCTTACAAAAACAAATGATTCTAGTAAAACTCACATGGATTCAATATTACAGGCATTAGACATTTTGCATGTTTGGTTTAGGAATCATGTTGGAATACATTTGTATTGTTTTTTTCACATTATCTCAGCATTTTAGAACTTACTGTCATATTGAGTAAAAAAAACCTTTTGTGTTTGCAAGCCTTAAAAAAACAACCGATTCTAGTAAAACTCACATTGATGCAATATTACAGGCATGTTTAGAAATCTTGCATGTTTGGTTTTGGAGTTATGTTTATATAACCTGCTTTCTGAGCCGCCACCTTTGTGGTTTGCGTGTCCCACTGATCCTAGGAGCTATGTTGTCTGGTAGGGTCCCCCAAGACAAACAGGTCCTAGGTGAGGAATCAGACAAAGAGCAGCTCAAAGACCTTTATGAAAAGTACAAATCGAGGACCTAGATATTTTCTCGCCCGGACGCGGGTCACCGTGGCTCCCCTGTGGAGCCAGGCCCAGAGGTGGGGCACGATGGCGAGCGACTGGTGCCCATGGGGCCCAGCTCGAAGAGGCAACGTGGGTCTCCCCTGCAATAGGCTCACCACTCATGGGCTGGGTCATAGAGGTCGGGTGCAGTGTTAGCTGGGCGGAAGCCGAAGGCAGGGCACTTGGCGGTCCGATTATCGGCTACATAAGCTCGCTCTTGGGACGTGGAACGTCACCTCGCGAGGTGGAGAAGTTCCCGGCTAGATAAAGCTGGACTCACTTCGACGCACAGCAAGGGCTCTGGAACCTGTTCTCTCAAGAGGGGTTGGACTCTCTTCCACTCTGGCGTTGCAAGTAATGAGAGGCTGGGTTGGCAATTCTTGTTGCCCCCCGGCTCAAAGCCTGCACGTTGGACTTAACGCAGAAGACGAGATGGTAGCTTCCCTCCGCTTTCGGGTTGGGTGACGGGTCCTGACTGTTGTTGGTGTTTACGCACCAAACAGCAGCTCAGAGTACCCACTCTTTTTGGATTCCCTTGAGAGTGCTCCCTCGGGTGATTCCTTTGTTCTGCTGGGGGTCTTCAACGCTCATGTTGGCAACGACTTTGAAACCTGGAGAGTCGTGATTGGGAAAAATGGCCACCCGGATCTGAACCCAAGTGGTGCTTTGTTATTGGACTTTTGTGCTCGTCATGGATTGTCCATAACAAACACAATGTTCAAACATAAGGGTGTCCATATGTGCATTTGGCACCAGGACACCCTCGGCCGCAGTTCCATTAATGACTTTGTAGTTGTGTCATGGGATTTGCGGCCTCATGTTTTGGACATTCGGGTGAAGAGAGGGGCGAGCTTTCTACCGATCACCACCTGGTGAGCTGGCTCCGATGGTGGGGTAGGATCCCGGACAGACCTGGCAGGCCCAAACGCATTGTGAGAGTCTTTTGGGAATGCCTAGCAGAGTCTCCTGTCAGAGAGAGTTTCTTTTTCTACCTCCGGAGGAACTTTGAACATGTCACAAAGGAGGTGCTGGACATTGAGTCTGAATGGATCATGTTCCGTGCCTCTCTTGTCAAGCCAGCTGATTGGAGCTGTGGCCGCAAGGTGTTTGGTGCCTGTCGTGGCGGTAATCCTAGAACCCGCTGGTGGCCACCAGCAGTGCGGGATGCCGTCAAGCTGAAGAAAGAGCTTATCTGGTCCTTTTGGCTCATGGGACTCCAGAGGCAGCGGGCATACCGACAGGCCAAGCAGTGCCTGGGGAATCTGTGGTGGGCTCTCCTATTTCTGGGGCTGAGGTTGCCAAGGTAGTTAAAAAGCTCCTCGGTGGCAAGGCCCCGGGGGTGGATGAGCTCCGTCCGGAGTTCCTTAAGGCTCTGGATGCTGTGGGGCTGTTTTAGTTGACAAGACTCTGCAACATCGCATGGACATCAGGGGCGGTACCTCTGGATTGGCAGACCGGGGTGGTGGTTCCTCTCTTTAAGAAGGGGAACCGGAGGGTGTGTTCCAACTATCGTAGATCACACTCCTCAGCCTTCCCGGTAAGGTCTATTCATGTGTACTGGAGAGGAGGAACCTCGGATCCAGGACGAACAGTGTGGTTTTCGTCCTGGTCGTGGAACGGTAGACCAGCTCTATACTCTCGGCAGGGTCCTTGAGTGTGCATGGGAGTTTGTCCAACCAGTCTACATGTGCTTTGTGGACTTGGAGAAGACATTCGACCGTGGCCACCCCGGGAAGTCCTGTGGGGAGTGTTTAGAGAGTATGGGGTATCGGCATGTCTGATTGTGGCGGGTCGCTCCCTGTATGATCAGTGTCAGAGCTTGGTCCGCATTGCCAGCAGTAAGTCGGACCCCTTTCCAGTGAGGGTTGGACCGGAGTCCAACCCTCGTGTTGGCTGCCCTTTGTCACCAAATGTGTTCATAAATTTTATGGACAGAATTTCTAGGCGCAGTCATGGCGTTGAGGGGATCCGGTTTGGTGGCTGCAGGATTAGGTCTCTCCTTTTTGCAGATGATGTGGTCCTTATGGCTTTAACTGGCCAGGATCTTCAGCTCTCATTGGATTGGTTCGCAGCCGAGTGTGAAGCGACTGGGATGAGAATCAGCACCTCCAAGTCCGAGGTTCTCGCCCGGGAAAGGATGGAGTGCCATTTCGAGGTTGGGCAGGAGATCTTGCCCCAAGTGGATGAGTTCAAGTACCTGGAGTCTTGTTCATGAGTGAGGGAAGAGTGGATCGTGAGATGCACAGGCTGGTGGCCGAAATGAGTTTTCTCCGCTGGGTGGCGGGTCTCTCCCTTACTGTAAGAATTTTCACCGTTTAATTACAGTAACCTACTGGCAGCTAATGGTTCCAGTATAAAACTGTTTTTCTACAGCACACATACTGTGATTTATCACTACAGTTTATTACTGTAAAAAGTATCACAGTACTGTGCTGTATCAAATATACGCTTCACAGCATAATACTGTCATCTGTTTAGCGGCATTACACTGTTATTTTAGTGTATCTACTGTAATATCCATTAACAGTTAATTACAGTAAAATAATTGTAAGCACTATAGACTGAGCTTTACAGTATAATGCCACTAGAAGTTAATGAGTTGAACTTTTAATTTTTCAAAATCAAAACCCCTGCAATCTGCTGGCATAAAAATGACTGGAGAAATGGCCTTGCAAGATTATGTTTTTATTAACCAATTCTTTTAAAGTGCATCAAATACATTCAATGTACATTTAGTGCATTCTTCTTATTTCCAGTAAAGCATTTTAACATTTATAACATGTCCACTTAATTTCTAACTGGAGACAAAACACTGAACACGAGTCCAGTGTTTAGTTGTCGGCTACATAAAGCCCCACTCAAAGTCTGTGAGATGTTTTATAAGGGTGGCTACGTGAGGATTTACAGTTGCTGCCTTTTTCTGGACCAGCTTCCCGGTCTTCTTGGACACCACCTTTCCCTGGCTAGCCTTTGTTCCCCTCTCAGGGTTAACGCCAATGAATCGCCTAAGAAAGAGAGAAAGCATATTAGATATTCTGTTGTGATTGAAGATTACTTGTAGTCGATACAGAACCCCCCTCACATTGTTATTTAGGAATATGCACTGCACAAATATTAATATCAATTTTAGGATATATGTGAGCCTATACCATAATCACAGCTGTAGATGAGTGAATGCTCTAAAACCCATTAAGACAAATTCAGAGAGGAAGACAATGCTAAAGCCTCCCCAACCCCTCTCTCTATTCATGTTTTCTCTCCATCTACGGGACCGTGTATTTACGCTGATGTTTCCTGCTTTCACCCATTTAACATATCGTTACCTGCTCATTACCTATCTTCTCTGCATCCTGGGGTCACACTGGTGCTTCTTGCCTTTACCCATTCAACATATCTTTACCTGCACATTACCTACCTTCTCTGCATACTGTGGTCACGCTGGTGCTTTCTACCTTTACCCATTCAACATATCTTTACCTTCTCTATATCCTGGAGTCAAGCTGGTGTTTCCTGCCTTTACTCATTCAACATATCTTTACCTGCACATTACCTACCTTCTCTGTATCCTGGCGTCTAGCTGGTGTTTCCTGCCTTCACCCATTCAACATATCTTTACCTGCACATTACCTACCTTCCCTGCATCCTTGGGTCACACTGGTGCTTCTTTCTTTCACCATACAACATATCTTCACCTGCACATACCTACCTTGTCTGCATGGCCTCGACCACACCTGCGCTCCCTTCTTTCACCCATTCAACATACCTTCACCCGCACATTACTTACCTTCCCTGCATAGTGGGGTCACACTGGTGCTTCCTGCCTTTACCCATTCAACATATCTTCACCCGCACATTACCTACTTGCTCTGCATTCTCGGGTCAAGCTGGTGCTTCCTGCCATCATCCAGTCAACATGTCTTTACCTGCAAATTATCTACTTTTTCTGCATCCTGGGGTCAAACAGGTGCTTCCTTCTTTGACCCAGTCAACATATCTTTACCTGCACATTACCTACCTTCTCTGTATCCTAGAGTCAAACTGGTGCTTCGGTCCCTAATAAGAAGGTCCACAAAGGAACAGAAGAGTCATTGATTTAAGGCACACAATTGAGGAAATGACAAGTCAAATTCCTGAACAGAGGTGAGAAATATAAAATAAAATATCCTAACAGTATTTTAACAGTATCAAGAGGATTTACCTTTGAACAAATTCCAATGTCCGAGGACCTTCCTCTTGGTATTCCAAGTTGAACACATAGTATGTGGCAAGAAGGGCAGCAAGCCCTGAGATTAAGCTAGGTTGGACGCCTTTGCAGATGACATCACCTTCCATGCTGATCATCCAACGTTTTATTGTGACTTTGTCACCAGCAACTGGTACAGTCAAGAAATGCAGTTTTTGTTCCTAAACAGTATCCAATATGGGTAGCATTTTAAAAGTATTTGGAATGGCCACCTCACTCGCTCTCTCTTTCCTCTGTTTACATCTAGTCTCCTAAGGCAGTGGTTCTCAAATGGGGGTACGCGTACTCCTGGGGGTACTTGAAGGTATGCCAAGGGGTACGTGAGATTTTTTTTTAATATTCTAAAAATAGCAACAATTCAAAAATCCTTTATAAATATATTTATTGAATAATACTTCGACAAAATATGAATGTAAGTTCATAAACTGAACAACTAATCAAGTAAGCTATTCCATTCATTACCATAAAGCCAGAGTTTCCCCCATGCCATGATGGTTTGACCCTACCTGGCGGTGCCACACGGCACCAACTGTCAATCAACTATCCATGTAGAAAACAATGGAGGCTTGGTTAAAGCGTAGTGGACATGTTCCATAAATATTGATGTTAAAGATTTCTTTTTTTGTGAAGAAATGTTGAGAATGAAGTTCATGAATCCAGATGGATCTCTATTACAATCCCCAAAGAGGGCACTTTAAGTTGATTACTTCTATGTGTAAAAATCTTTATTTATAATTGAATCACTTGGTTATTTTTCAACAAGTTTTTACTTATTTTTATATCTTTTTTTCCAAATAGTTCAAGAAAGACCACACAAATGAGCAATATTTTGCACTGTTATACAATTTAATAAATCAGAAACTGATGACATAGTGCTGTATTTTACTTCTTTATCTCTTTTTTTCAACCAAAAATGCTTTGCTCTGATTAGGGGGTACTTGAATTTAAAAAATGTTCACAGGGGTACATCACTGAAAAAAGGTTGAGAACCACTGTCCTAAGGCAGTGGTTCTCAACCTTTTTTCAGTGCTGTGAACATTTTTTTAATGCAAGTAGACCTCCATGTCTTCATAACAGGAATATCCTGAATCCTCAAGTTGCATATCACAATAGTCATCATCAGTGTTAATAACACAAGAGCTGCTTGGATTTGCTGTTGATCAAGTCAAACTTCGTTCAGTGTAGCCGTAGTGCTTCCTTGACACGTGCGATGTGAAAGTAGACTTAACTGTAAATCCTTTTTCACATTGACTGAAGGGGCACGTAACTGTCCTACCTTCGGTAATATAACTTTTCAAATGCAGGAGAAAGGCCCGTATATCATCGCACTTCGCGCTACATGAGACAATATTACAAGGTAAACCTTCTGCGCTATACATATCAGTCCTACTCTTGCCATATTTATGACGACGGTTGTGAGTTTTGAAGGCTGAGAAGTTGGAAAAAACTCTTGTGCATTTAGGGAAAGCACACTTAAACGATGCATTAGGCATACAACTATGACTTCGCATGTGTCTAACATACGCAAATACATTGCTGCAAGTCGTAGCACATATGTTGCAAGTTATCATCTTTTATGATGACTATGACAAAAAAGAAGAAAACTTAGCTAGCTAGCATGCGGCGGTACATGCGCGTGGTCAACGATAGTGTCTGTGATGCTGACTGTGACGCTATGTCATTTCGGACTTTATAAATATATATATAAAGTAATTCAAACAGAAAATGACACATCAAGGTACAAGTGACTCTTACCTTGTTATCAAAAACACACGATGCAGTAGGATGGATTTAGCAGGGTCGGCCAGGTGAAATGAAGCTCGGTTGGACGAATTGTGGGCGGACCCAAGAAACAAGTCTGAAAAATACTGAATTACACTGTAGGTTTTACAGTAACTTACTGCTGGTCGATATTTTTTGAAAAATGCAACAAAATTTACAGTACTTAACTGCATTTAAGAAGAACATGAAAGAAATTGGCCCTAGTGTGTGAATGTGAGTGTGAATGTTGTCTGTCTATCTGTGTTGGCCCTGCGATGAGGTGGCGACTTGTCCAGGGTGTACCCCGCCTTCCGCCTGATTGTAGCTGAGATAGGCTCCAGCGCCCCCCGCGACCCCGAAGGGAATAAGCGGTAGAAAATGGATGGATGGATGGAGTATATAACTGTAATTTTATTTTTTATTTTTACAGTAATTTTTTACAGTGAAGGTCATGGGTGTCAAACTCTGGCCCGTGGGCCAAATTTGGCCCAACGTGTAATTTGACTTGGCCCTTGAGGCAATATCAAATTAACACTAAAGCTGGACCTTCGATTATACATTGCGGCAGTGCCGCTACTTCTAATACTTGCCAACCCTCCCGGGAGTGACTCCAGCACTCCTCCCGAATTTTTTTTTTTTTTTTCCAGCTAGTCAAACGAGTGCCAGCCCAGTTTCATGTCAGTGCAGCTTCTGCACCCACACACAATTGAATGCAACGCATACTTCATCAACAGCGATACAGGTTACACTGACGGTAGCCAAATAAAAAACTTTAACACTTTTAGAAATATACGCCACACTGTGAATCCACACCAAACAAGAATGACAAACACATTTCGGGAGAACATCCGCACCGTAACACAACATAAACACAACACAACAAATACCCAGAACCCTTTGTAGCACTAAATCTTCCGAGACGCTACAAGGTGTGTGTGTGTGGGGGGGGGGGAGGTTTGGTGGTAGCGGGGGTGTATTTTGTAGCGTCCCGAAAGAGTTAGTGCTGCAAAAGATTCTGGGTATTTGTTCTTTTGTGTTTATGTTGTGTTACGGTGCGGATGTTCTCCCGAAAAGTGTTTTTTATTTTTGTTTGGTGTGGGTTCACAGTGTGGCGTATATTTCTAAGTGTTAAAGTTTTTTATACTGGCACCCTCAGTGTAACCTGTATCGCTGTTGATGAAGTATGCGTTGCATTCATTTGCGTGTGCGTGCTGAAGCAGCACATATCTTGTGACTGGGTGTGAATGATGTTAGAATTGGGTGTATGAGATATGACTGTTGAACACCTTCGTTCGATAATGAAAGTTGCCTCAGGTCAAAGCCTGAGCCCCGACATTAAAGAACTAGCATCTAAAAAAAGATGCCAGGTATCTGGCTTGGGCACATCAAATTAGATCAGTGTGTTGCAAACTGAGCAGTTTAAAGTCCTGAATGGTTGTTTTATTCATTGTTATTTTATTTTCAAATTTATTAGCCTGTGGATAAAGTTAATGTTGATATTTACCTCAGAAGGCTGCAAATAGAAAAGAGGCATTCAATTTGTATTTAAATTATATTTGATATGCAATTGATATTTTTTAATTATTATTATTATTATTTGAAACTCCATTTTGCATGTCACTATAAAGCCTTGCTTGTTCAATATTCAATGCAAAACGTGTTTGGGTCCCTATTAAAAGGTTAATTTGTTCAACCTTGGCCCGCGGCTTTGTTCAGTTTTAAACTTTGGCCCACTCTGTATTTGAGTTTGACACCCCTGGTGAAGGTGAAGCTCTGTCATCCTGGAGGCCACGGGGAAGACCCAGGACACATTGGGAACACTATGTCTCCCGGCTGGCCTGGGAACGCCTCGGGATCCCCTGAGAAAAGGTCCTAGGTGAGGGATCAGACAAAGAGCAGCTCAAAGACCTTTATGAAAAGTACAAATCGAGGACCTAGATTTTTTCTCGCCCAGGCGCAGGTCACCGTGGCTCCCCTGTGGAGCCAGGCGCAGAGGTGGGGCACGATGGCGAGCGACTGGTGGCCGGGCCTGTCTCCATGGGGCCCTGCCGGGCTCATTTCGAAGAGGCAACGTGGGTCAACCCTCCAATGGGCTCACCACTCATGGGCCCATTGAGGTCATAGAGGTCGGATGCAGTGTGAACTGGGCGGCAGCCGAAGGCAGGGCACTTGGCAGTCCGATTATCGGCTACATAAGCTTGCTCTTGGGACGTGGAACGTCACCTCGCTGGGAGGGAAAGAGCCTGAGCTGGTGCGCGAGGTGAAGAAGTTCCGGGTAGATATAGTTGGACTCACTTCGACGCACAGCAAGGGCTCTGGAACCTGTTCTCTCAAGAGGGGCTGGACTCTCTTCCACTCTGGCGTTGCAAGCAATGAGAGGCTGGGGTGGCAATTGTTGTTGCTCAAAGCCTGCACGTTGGACGAGATGTAGACGAGATGGTAGCTTCCCTCCGCCTTCGGGTTGGGTGACGGGTCCTGACTGTTGTTTGTGTTTACGCACCAAACAGCAGCTCAGAGTACCCACTCTTTTTGGATTCCCTTGAGGGAGTACTGGAGAGTGCTCCCTCGGGTGATTCCCTTGTTCTGTTGGGGGACTTCAATGCTCATGTTGGCAAGGACAGTGAAACCTGGAGAGTCGTGATTGGGAAAAATGGCCACCCGGATCTGAACCCAAGTGGTGCTTTGTTATTGGACTTTTGTGCTCGTCACGGATTGTCCATAACAAACACAATGTTCAAACATAAGGAAGAACTTTAAACATGTCACGAGGGAGGTGCTGGACATTGAGTCTGAGTGGACCATGTTCCGTGCCTCTCTTGTCGAGCCTGCTGATTGGAGCTGTGGCCGCAAGGTGTTTGGTGCCTGTCGTGGCGGTAATCCTAGAACTCGCTGGTGGCCACCAGCAGGGAGGGATGCCGTCAAGCTGAAGAAAGAGCCTATCGGGTCCTTTTGGCTCATGGGACTCCAGAGGCAGCGGGCATACCAACAGGCCAAGCAGTGCCTGGGGAGTCTGTGGTGGACTCTCCTATTTCTGGGGCTTAGGTTGCCTAGGTAGTTAAAAAGATCCTCTGTGGCAAGGCCCCGGTGGTGGATGAGTTCCTTAAGGCTCTGGATACTGTGGGGCTGTCTTGGTTGACAAGACTCTGCAACATCGCGTGAACATTGGGGGCGGTACCTCTGGATTGGCAGACCGGGGTGGTGGTTCCTCTCTTTAAGAAGGAAAACCGGAGGGTGTGTTCCAACTATCGTGAAACACACTCCTCAGCCTTCCCGGTAAGGTCTATTCATGTGTACTGGAGAGGAGGAAACTCGGATCCAGGACGAACAGTGTGGTTTTCGTCCTGGTCGTGGAACGGTAGACCAGGTCTATACTCTCGGCAGGGTCCTTGAGTGTGAAGCGACTGGGATGAGAATCAGCACCTCCAAGTCCAAGTCCACGCAGGAAAGGGTCGAGTGCCATCTCCATGTTGGGGAGGAGATCTTGCCCCAAGTGGAGGAGTTCAAGTACCTAGGAGTCTTGTTCACGAGTGAGGATAGAGTGGATCAAGAGATCCACAGGCGGATTGGTGCGGCGTCTTCAGTATTGAGGACGCTATATCGATCCGTTGTGGTGAAGAAGGAGCTGAGCCAGAAGGAAAAGCTCTCAATTTACCGTCGATCTACGTTCCCAGCTTTGGGTTATGACCGAAAGGACAAGCGGTCGAAATGCGTTTCCTCTGCCGGGTGGTGAGTCTCTCCCTTAGAGACAGGGTGAGAAGCTCTGTCATCTGGGAAGTACTCAAAGTAAACCCGCTGCTCCTCCACATTGAGAGGAGCCATGAGGTGGTTCGGGCATCTGCTCAGGATTCCACCCGAACGCCTCTAGGGAGGTGTGGCAGGAGGCCACGGGGAAGACCTAGGACACATTAGAAAGACTATGTCCCCGGCTGGCCTGGGAACGCCTCGGAATACCCTGAGAAGAGCTGGACGAAGTGGCTGGGGAGAGGGAAGTCTGGGATTTTCTGCTCAGGCTGCTGCCCCCGCAACCCGACCTCGGATAAGCGGAAGAAAATGGATGGATTTAGAATGACAGTTATACTGTCAGATTGAGTACAAAAACTAACTAAACCTTACACAATATAATGTTTCTAGTAAAACTCACAAAGATACATATCTCCAGGCATTATTAGCCATTTTGCATGTGTGGTTTAGGAGTTATATTTAAATAAATAACTGTCAGATTGAGTGTGACAGTAAACTGTCATAGTGAGTAAAACCCTTATTTTGTATTTGCAAACCTTACAAAAACAACTAAATCTAGTTAAACTCACACAGATACAACATTACAGGCATTTTTAGACATAATGCATGTTTGGTTTTAGAGTTATGTTTATATAACTTTCATATTTAGAAAGTTATACTGTCATATTGAATAAAAAAAACAACTAACTTGTGTCTTTGCAAACCTTACAAAATACCATTTTTCTAGTAAAACTAACTAAGATACATGCTCCAGGCATTATTAGCCATTTTGCATGTGTTGTTTGAGTTATGTTTAAATAACTGTCATATTGAGTGTGACAGTATACTGTCATAAAACCCAATTTTTGTATTTGCAACCCTGATTCTAGTAAAACTCACATATATACAATATTACAGGCAGTTTTGGACATAATGCAAGTTTGGTTTTGGAGTTATGTTTATATAACTTTCATACATAGTATGACAGCTAAACTGTTATATTGAGTAAAATAACTAACTTGTGTTTGTCATAAAACCCAATTTTTGTATTAGCAAACCATACAACTGATTCAAATAAAACTCACATGGATTCAATATTACAGGCATTTTCAGACATTTTGCATGTTTGGTTTAGGAATTATGTTGTAATACATTTGTATTGCTTTTTTCACATTATCTCAGGATTTTTAGAACATTACTGTCATATTGAGTAAAAAAATAATTTTTGTGTTTGCAAGCCTTAAAAAAAGCATATGTTTCCAGTAAAACTCCCAAAGATGCATTATTTCAGGCATTATTAGCCATTTTTCAGGTGTGGTTTAGGAGTTATGTTTGAATAACTGTCATATTGAGTGTGGCGTTATACTGTCATATTGAGTTAAAAAAAACTAACTTGTGTCTTTGCAAACCTTACAAAAGAAAATGTTTCTAGCAACACTCACAAAGATAATTTTTTTCACGCTATTAGACATTTTTCATGTGTATTTAGGAGTTATAATTAAATAACTTTCATATTGAGTGTTAAAGTTATAATGTCATTATGTGTAAAACCTAATTTTTGTATTTGCAAACCTTACAAAAACAATTGATTCTAGTAAAACTTACATAGATTCAATATTACAGGCATTTTTAGACAATTTACATGTTTGGTTTAAAAGTTGTGTTTGAATACATTTTTATTGCTTTTTTCGCATTATCTCAGGATTCTAAGATCATTACTTTCATATTGAGTAAAACACTACTTTTTGTTTTTGCAAACCTTACAAACTCACATAAATACATTATTACAGACATTTTTAGACATGACACATGTTTGGTTTTGGAGTTATGTTTATATAACTTTTATATTTAGTATGACTGTTATAGTGTCATATTAAATAAAAAAAAACTAGCTTGTGTCTTTGCAAACTTTACAAAAGATCATTTTTCTAGTAAAACTAACAAAGATACATGTCTCCAGGCATTATTACCCATTTTGCATGGGTTGTTTAGGAATTATGTTTAAATACATTTTTATTGCTTTTTTCGCATTATCTCAGGATTCTTAGATCATTACTTTCATATTGAGTAAAAAACTACTTTTTGTTTTTGCAAACCTTACAAACTCACATAAATACATTATTACAGGCATTTTTAGACATAACACATGTTTGGTTTTGGAGTTATGTTTTGATAACTTTCATATTTAGTAGGACTGTTATACTGTCATATTGAATAAAAAAAACTAGCTTGTGTCTTTGATATCCTTACAAAAGATCATTTTTCTAGTAAAACTAACAAATATACATGTCTCCAGGCATTATTAGCCATTTTGCATGGGTTGTTTAGGAATTATGTTTAAATACATTTTATTGCTTTTTTCGCATTATCTCAGGATTCTAAAATCCTTACTTTCATATTGAGGAAAAAACTACTTTTTGTTTTTGCAAACCTTACAAACTCACATGAATACATTATTATAGGCAATTTTAGACATGACACACGTTTGGTTCTGGAGTTATGTTTATATAACTTTCATATTTAGTATGACTGTTATACTGTCTTATTGAATAAAAACAACTAGCTTGTGTCTTTGCAAACTTTACAAAAGATACATTTTCTAGTAAAACTAACAAAAAATACATGTCTCCAGGCATTATTACCCATTTTGCCTGGGTTGTTTAGGAGTTATGTTTAAATACATTTTTATTGCTTTTTTCGCATTATCTCAGGAATCTAAGATCATTACTTTCATATTGAGTAAAAAACTAGTTTTTGTTTTTGCAAACCTTACAAACTCACATTAATACATTATTACAGGCATTTTTAGACATGACACATGTTTGGTTTTGGAGTAATGTTTATATAACTTTCATATTTAATATGACTGTTATACTGTCATATTGAATAAAACAAAAACTGGCTTGTGTCTTTGCAAACTTTACAAAAGATCATTTTTCCAGTAAAACTAACAAAGATACATGTTTCCAGGCATTATTAGCCATTTTGCATATGTTGTTTAGGAGTAATGTTTAAATACATTTTTATTGCTTTTTTCGCATTATCTCAGGATTTTAAGAACATTACAGTCATATTGAGGAAAAAAACTACTTTTTGTGTTTGCAAGATTTAAAAAAGCATGTGTTTCGAGTAAAACGGCCAAGGATGCATTATTTCAGGCATTATTAGCCATTTTTCATGTGTGGTTTGAGTTATGGTTAAATAACTGTCAATACTGTCAGTTATGACATAGTAAGTAAAACCTAATTTATGTATTTGCAAACCTTACAAAATCATTTAAATCTAGTAAAACTCACATGGATTCAATATTACAGACATTTTTAGACATTTTGCATGTTTGGTTTAGGAATTATGTTGGAATCATTGTTATTAATTTGTTCGTATTTTCTCAGAATTTTAGAACATTACTGTCATATTGAGTAAAAAAATAATTTTTGTGTTTGCAAGCCTTAAAAAAGCATATGTTTCGAGTAAAACTTACAAGAATGCATTATTTCAGGCATTGTTAATCATTTTTCATGTGTAGTTTAAGAGTTATGTTTAAATAACTGTCATATTGAGTGTGGCAGTTATACTGTCATATTGAGTAAAAAAAACTAACCTGTCTTTGCAAACCTTACAAAAGAAAATGTTTCTAGTAACACTCACAAAGATACATTTTTTCACGCATTATTAGACATGTTTCATGTGTGGTTAGGAGTTATAAATAAATAATTGTCATATTGAGTGTTACAGTTTTAATGTCATTATGTGTAAAACCTAATTTTTGTATTTGCAAACCTTACAAAAACAATTGATTCTAGTAAAACTTATATAGATTCAATATTACAGGCATTTTTAGACATTTTACATGTTTGGTTTAAAATTTGTGTTTGAATACATTTGTATTGCTTTTTTCGCATTATCTCAGGATTCTAAGAACATTACTTTCATATTGAGTAAAAAACTACTTTTTGTTTTTGCAAACCTTACAAACTCACATAAATACATTATTACAGGCATTTTTAGACATGACACATGTTTGGTTTTGGAGTTATGTTTATATAACTTTCATATTTAGTATGACTGTTATACTGTCATATTGAATAAAAAAAACTAGCTTGTGTCTTTGATATCTTTACAAAAGATCATTTTTTTAAACTAACAACGTTACATGTCTCCCTAGGCATTATTAGCCATTTTGCATGTGTTGTTTAGGAGTTAGGTTTAAATACATTTGTATTGCTTTTTTCCCTTTATCTCAGGGTTCTAAGAACATTACAGTCAAGTAAAAAAATACTTTTTGTGTTTGCAAAATGTAAAACTCAGTAAAACTCCCAATGATTCATTATTTCAGGCATTATTAGCCATTTTTTTGTGTGGTTTATGAGTTATGTTTAAATAACTGTCATATTGAGTGTGATTTTGTCATTGTGAGTAAAACCTAATTTTTGTATTTGCAAACCTTACAAAAACAACCGATTCTAGGAAAACTCACATTGATACAATATTACAGGCATGTTTAGGCATATTGCATGTTTGGTTTTGGAGTTATATTTATATAACCTGCTTTCTGAGCCGCCACCCTTGTGGTTTGCGTGTCCCACTGATCCAGGAACTATGTTGTCCGGGGGCTTCTATGGTCTCCCAAGACAAACAGGTCCTAGGTGAGGGATCAGACAAAGAGCAGCTCAAAGACCTTTATTAAAAGTACAATTGAGGACCTAGATTTTTTCTCGCCCGGACGCAGGTCACCGTGGCTCCCCTGTGGAGCCAGGCCCAGAGGTGTGGCACGATGGCGATTGACGGGCCAGTCCCCATGGGGCCCAGCCGTGCTCAGCTCGAAGATGCAACGTGGATCCCCCCTCCAGGGCTCACCACTCATGGGCTGGGTCATAGAGGGTGCAGTGTGAGCTGGGCGGCAGCCGAAGGCAGGGCACTTGGTGGTCCGATTATCGGCTACATAAGCTCGCTCTTGGGACATGGAACGTCACCTCGCTGGGAGGGAAGGAGCCTGAGCTGGTGCATGAGGTGGAGACGTTCCCGGCTAGATATAGTTGGACTCACAGCAAGGGCTCTGGAACCTGTTCTCTCAGAGGGGCTGGACTGAGCTGAACTTTCATTACTTGCAACGCCAGAGTGGAAGAGATTCCACACTGGCGTTGCAACTAATGAGAGGCTGGGGTGGCAATTCTTGTTGCCCGCCGGCTCAAAGCCTGCACGTTGAACTTTAAACCCAATAGACGAGATGGTAGCTTCCTTCAGCCTTCGGGTTGGGTGACGGGTCCTGACTGCTGTTTGTGTTTACACACCAAACAGCAGCTCAGAGTACCCACTCTTTTTGGATTCCCTTGAGGGAGTACTGGAGAGTGCTCCCGCGGGTGATTCCCTTGTTCTGCTGGTGGACTTCAACGCTATGTTGGCAACGACAGTGAAACCTGGAGAGTCGTGATTGGGAAAAATGGCCACCCGGATCTGAACCCAAGTGGTGCTTTGTTATTGGACTTTTGTGCTTGTCACGGATTGTCCATAACAAACACAATGTTCAAACATAAGGGTGTCCATATGTGCACTTGGCACAAGGACACCCTCGGCCGCATGATTGACTTTGTAGTTGTGTCATGGGATTTGCGGCCTCATGTTTTGGACACTCGGTGAAGAGAGGGGCAGAGCTTTCCACCAACCACCACCTGGTGGTGAGCTGGCTCCGATGGTAGGGGAGGATGCCGGTCAGACCTGGCAGGCCCAAACGTATTGTAAGGGTCTGCTGGGAACACCTAGCAGAGTCTCCTGAAGAACTTTGAACATGTCCGGAAGAACTTTGAACATGTCACGAGGGAGGTGCTGGACATTGAGTCTGAGTGGACCATGTTCTGGACCGTTCCTCTCTTGTTGAGCCAGCTGATTGAAGCTGTGGCCGCAAGGTGTTTGGTGCCTGTCGTGGCGGTAATCCACCAGCAGTGAGGGATGCTGTCAAGCTGAAGAAAGAGCCACCGGGTCCTTTTGGCTCATGGGACTCCAGAGGCAGTGGGCATACCGACAGGCCAAGCGAGACCTCCTCAGTCCCACCAACACGTCTTCCTATGAGGAAACAGTGCCTGGGAAGTCTGTGGTGGGCTCTCCTATTTCTGGGGCTGAGGTTGCCAAGGTAGTTAAAAAGCTCCTCGGTGGCAAGGCCCCGGGGGTATGAGCTCCGTCCGGAGTTCCTTAAGGCTCTGGATGCTGTGGGGCAGTCTTGGTTGACAAGACTCTGCAACATTGCGTCTACATCGGGGGCGGTACCTCTGGATTGGCAGACCGGGGTGGTGGTACCTCTCTTTAAGAAGGGGAACCGGAGGGTGTGTTCCAACTATCGTAGATCACACTCTTCAGCCTTCCTGGTAAGGTCTATTCATGTGTAATGGAGAGGAGGAACCTCGGATCCAGGACGAACAGTGTGGTTTTCGTCCTGGTCGTGGAACGGTAGACCAGCTCTATACTCTCGGCAGGGTCCTTGAGTGTGCATGGGAGTTTGCCCAAACCAGTCTACATAAGTTTTGTGGACTTGGAGAAGACATTCGACCTTGGTCCCCTGTAAATCCTGTGGGGAGTGCTCAGAGAGTATGGAGTATCGGCATGTCTGATTGTGGCGGGTGTCTCCCTGTATGATCAGTGTCAGAGCTTGGTCCGCATTGCCGGCAGTGTGTCGGACCCCTTTCCAGTGAGGGTTGGACTCCGCCAAGGCTGCCCTTTGTCACCGATTCTGTTCATAACTTTAATGGACAGAATATCTAGGCGCAGTCATGGCTTTGAGGATCCCCTCAACGCCATGACTGCGCCTGGTTTGGTGGCTGCAGGATTAGGTCACTGCTTTTTGCAGAGGATGTGGTCCTGATGGCTTCAACTGGCCAAGATCTTCAGCTTTCATTGGATCGGTTCGCAGTGAAGCGACTGGGATGAGAATCAGCACCTCCAAGTCCGAGTCCATGGTTCTCGCCCGGGAAAGGGTGGAGTGCCATATCGAGGTTGGGAAAGAGATCTTGCCCCAAGTGAAGGAGTTCAAGTACCTAGGAGTCTTGTTCACGAGTGAGGATAGAGTGGATTTTGAGATCTACAGGCGGATCGGTGCGGCGTCTTCAGTAATGAGGACGCTATATCGATCCGTTGTGGTGAAGAAGGAGCTGAGCCAGAAGGAAAAGCTTTCAATTTACCGGTCGATCAACGTTCCCATCCTCACCTATGGTCATGAGCTTTGGGTTATGACCGAAAGGACAAGGTCACGGGTACAAGCGGCCGAAATGAGTTTCCTCCGCCGGGTGGTGGGTCTCTCCCTTAGAGATAGGGTGAGAAGCTCTGTCATCTGGGAGGAACTCAGTGTAAAGCCGCTGCTCCTCCACATTGAGAGGAGCCAGATGAGGTGGTTCGGGCATCTGCTCAGGATGCCACCCGAACGCCTCCCTAGGTCCGAACGGCAGGAGGCCATGGGGAAGACCTAGGATACATTGGAAAGACTATGGCCTGGGAACGCCTCGGGATCCCCCGAGAAGAGCTGGACGAAGTGGCTGGGGAGAGGGAAGTCTGGGCTCTCTGCTTAGGCTGCTGCCCCCGCAACCCGACCTCGGATAAGCGGAAGAAAATGGATGGATTTAGTATGACAGTTATACTGTCATATTGAGTGTGACAGTATACTGTCATAAAACCCAATTTTTGTATTTGCAAACCTGATTCTAGTAAAACTCACATCTATACAATATTACAGGCAATTTTGGACATAATGCACGTTTGGTTTTGGAGTTATGTTTATATAACTTTAATATATAGTATGACATCTATACTGTTATAATGAGTAAAAAAACTAACTTGTGTCCGTCATAAAACTCAATTTTTGTATTTGCAAACCTTACAAAAACAAATGATTCTAGTAAAACTCACATGGATTCAATATTACAGGCATTTTTAGACATTTTGCATGTTTGGTTTAGGAATTATGTTGGAATACATTTGTATTGCTTTTTTTCACATTATCTCAGCATTTTAAGAACTTACTGTCATATTGAGTAAAAAAAACTTTTTGTGTTTGCAAGCCTTAAAAAAACAACCGATTCTAGTAAAACTCACATTGATACAATATTACAGGCATGTTTAGACATCTTGCATGTTTGGTTTTGGAGTTATGTTTATATAACCTGCTTTCTGAGCCGCCACCTTTGTGGTTTGCGTGTCCCACTGATCCTAGGAGCTATGTTGTCCGGGGGCTTCTATGCCCCCTGGTAGGGTCCCCCAAGACAAACAGGTCCTAGGTGAGGAATCAGACAAAGAGCAGCTCAAAGACCTTTATGAAAAGTACAAATCGAGGACCTAGATATTTTCTCGCCCGGACGCGGGTCACCGTGGCTCCCCTGTGGAGCCAGGCCCAGAGGTGGGGCACGATGGCGAGCGACTGGTGCCCATGGGGCCCAGCTCGAAGAGGCAACGTGGGTCCCCCCTGCAATAGGCTCACCACTCATGGGCTGGGTCATAGAGGTCGGGTGCAGTGTTAGCTGGGCGGAAGCCGAAGGCAGGGCACTTGGCGGTCCGATTATCGGCTACATAAGCTCGCTCTTGGGACGTGGAACGTCACCTCGCGAGGTGGAGAAGTTCCCGGCTAGATAAAGCTGGACTCACTTCGACGCACAGCAAGGGCTCTGGAACCTGTTCTCTCAAGAGGGGTTGGACTCTCTTCCACTCTGGCGTTGCAAGTAATGAGAGGCTGGGTTGGCAATTCTTGTTGCCCCCCGGCTCAAAGCCTGCACGTTGGACTTAACCCAGAAGACGAGATGGTAACTTCCCTCCACTTTCGGGTTGGGTGACGGGTCCTGACTGTTGTTGGTGTTTACGCACCAAACAGCAGCTCAGAGTACCCACTCTTTTTGGATTCCCTTGAGAGTGCTCCCTCGGGTGATTCCTTTGTTCTAATGGGGGTCTTCAACGCTCATGTTGGCAACGACTTTGAAACCTGGAGAGTCGTGATTGGGAAAAATGGCCACCCGGATCTGAACCCAAGTGGTGCTTTATTATTGGACTTTTGTGCTCGTCACGGATTGTCCATAACAAACACAATGTTCAAACATAAGGGTGTCCATATGTGCACTTGGCACCAGGACACCCTCGGCCGCAGTTCCATTATTGACTTTGTAGTTGTGTCATGGGATTTGCGGCCTCATGTTTTGGACACTCGGGTGAAGAGAGGGGCGAGCTTTCTACCGATCACCACCTGGTGAGCTGGCTCCGATGGTGGGGTAGGATCCCGGACAGACCTGGCAGGCCCAAACGCATTGTGAGAGTCTTTTGGGAATGCCTAGCAGTCTCCTGTCAGAGAGAGTTTCTTTTTCTACCTATGGAGGAACTTTGAACATGTCACAAAGGAGGTGCTGGACGTTGAGTCTGAATGGATCATGTTCCGTGCCTCTCTTGTCAAGCCAGCTGATTGGAGCTGTGGCCGCAAGGTGTTTGGTGCCTGTCGTGGCGGTAATCCTAGAACCCGCTGGTGGCCACCAGCAGTGCGGGATGCCGTCAAGCTGAAGAAAGAGCTTATCTGGTCCTTTTGGCTCATGGGACTCCAGAGGCAGCGGGCATACCGACAGGCCAAGCAGTGCCTGGGGAATCTGTGGTGGGCTCTCCTATTTCTGGGGCTGAGGTTGCCAAGGTAGTTAAAAAGCTCCTCGGTGGCAAGGCCGCGGGGGTGGATGAGCTCCGTCCGGAGTTCCTTAAGGCTCTGGATGCTGTGGGGCTGTTTTAGTTGACAAGACTCTGCAACATCGCATGGACATCAGGGGCGGTATCTCTGGATTGGCAGACCGGGGTGGTGGTTCCTCTCTTTAAGAAGGGGAACCGGAGGGTGTGTTCCAACTATCGTAGATCACACTCCTCAGCCTTCCCGGTAAGGTCTATTCATGTGTACTGGAGAGGAGGAACCTGGGATCCAGTACGAACAGTGTGGTTTTCGTCCTGGTCGTGGAACGGTAGACCAGCTCTATACTCTCGGCAGGGTCCTTGAGTGTGCATGGGAGTTTGTCCAACCAGTCTACATGTGCTTTGTGGACTTGGAGAAGACATTCGACCGTGGCCACCCCGGGAAGTCCTGTGGGGAGTGCTCAGAGAGTATGGGGTATCGGCATGTCTGATTGTGGCGGGTCGCTCCCTGTATGATCAGTGTCAGAGCTTGGTCCGCATTGCCAGCAGTAAGTCGGACCCCTTTCCAGTGAGGGTTGGACCGGAGTCCAACCCTCGTGTTGGCTGCCCTTAGTCACCAAATGTGTTCATTAATTTTATGGACAGAATTTCTAGGCGCAGTCATGGCGTTGAGGGGATCCGGTTTGGTGGCTGCAGGATTAGGTCTCTCCTTTTTGCAGATGATGTGGTCCTTATGGCTTTAACTGGCCAGGATCTTCAGCTCTCATTGGATTGGTTCGCAGCCGAGTGTGAAGCGACTGGGATGAGAATCAGCACCTCCAAGTCCGAGGTTCTCGCCCGGGAAAGGGTGGAGTGCCATTTCGAGGTTGGGCAGGAGATCTTGCCCCAAGTGGATGAGTTCAAGTACCTGGAGTCTTGTTCATGAGTGAGGGAAGAGTGGATCGTGAGATGCACAGGCTGGCGGCCGAAATGAGTTTTCTCCGCTGGGTGGCGGGTCTCTCCCTTACTGTAAGAATTTTCACCGTTTAATTACAGTAACCTACTGGCAGCTAATGGTTCCAGTATAAAACTGTTTTTCTACAGCACACATACTGTGATTTATCACTACAGTTTATTACTGTAAAAAGTATCACAGTACTGTGCTGTATCAAATATACGCTTCACAGCATAATACTGTCATCTGTTTAGCGGCATTACACTGTTATTTTAGTGTATCTACTGTAATATCCATTAACAGTTAATTACAGTAAAATAATTGTAAGCACTATAGACTGAGCTTTACAGTATAATGCCACTAGAAGTTAATGAGTTGAACTTTTAATTTTTCAAAATCAAAACCCCTGCAATCTGCTGGCATAAAAATGACTGGAGAAATGGCCTTGCAAGATTATGTTTTTATTAACCAATTATTTTAAAGTGCATCAAATACATTCAATGTACATTTAGTGCATTCTTCTTATTTTTAGTAAAGCATTTTAACATTTATAACATGTCCACTTAATTTCTAACTGGAGACAAAACACTGAACACGAGTCCAGTGTTTAGTTGTCGGCTACATAAAGCCCCACTCAAAGTCTGTGAGATGTTTTATAAGGGTGGCTACGTGAGGATTTACAGTTGCTGCCTTTTTCTGGACCAGCTTCCCGGTCTTCTTGGACACCACCTTTCCCTGGCTAGCCTTTGTTCCCCTCTCAGGGTTAACGCCAATGAATCGCCTAAAAAAGAGAGAAAGCATATTAGATATTCTGTTGTGATTGAAGATTACTTGCAGTCGATACAGAACCCCCCTCATATTGTTATTTAGGAATATGCACTGCACAAATATTAATATCAATTTTAGGATATATGTGAGCCTATACCATAACCACAGCTGTAGATGAGTGAATGCTCTAAAACCCATTAAGACAAATTCAGAGAGGAAGACAATGCTAAAGCCTCCCCAATCCCTCTCTCTATTTATGTTTTCTCTCCATCTACGGGACCGTGTATTTACGCTGATGTTTCCTGCTTTCACCCATTTAACATATCGTTACCTGCTCATTACCTATTTTCTCTGCATCCTGGGGTCACACTGGTGCTTCTTGCCTTTACCCATTCAACATATCTTTACCTGCACATTACCTACCTTCTCTGCATAGTGTGGTCACGCTGGTGCTTTCTACCTTTACCCATTCAACATATCTTTACCTGCACATTACCTACCTTTTCTGTATCCTGGAGTCAAGCTGGTGTTTCCTGCCTTTACTCATTCAACATATCTTTACCTGCACATTACCTACCTTCTCTGTATCCTGGCGTCTAGCTGGTGTTTCCTGCCTTCACCCATTCAACATATCTTTACCTGCACATTACCTACCTTCCCTGCATCCTTGGGTCACACTGGTGCTTCTTTCTTTCACCATACAACATATCTTCACCTGCACATATCTACCTTGTCTGCAGGGCCTCGACCACACATGCGCTTCCTTCTTTCACCCATTCAACTTACCTTCACCCGCACATTACCTACCTTCCCTGCATGGTGGGGTCACACTGGTGCTTCCTGCCTTTACCCATTCAACATATCTTCACCCGCACATTACCTACTTGCTCTGCATTCTCGGGTCAAGCTGGTGCTTCCTGCCATCATCCAGTCAACATATCTTTACCTGCAAATTACCTACTTTTTCTGCATCCTGGGGTCAAACAGGTGCTTCCTTCTTTGACCCAGTCAACATATCTTTACCTGCACATTACCTACCTTCTCTGTATCCTAGAGTCAAACTGGTGCTTCGGTCCCTAATAAGAAGGTACACAAAGGAACAGAAGAGTCATTGATTTAAGGCACACAATTGGGGAAATGACAAGTCAAATTCCTGAACAGAGGTGAGAAATATAAAATAAAATATCCTAACAGTATTTTAACAGTATCAAGAGGATTTACCTTTGAACAAATTCCAATGTCCGAGGACCTTCCTCTTGGTATTCCAAGTTGAACACATAGTAGGTGGCAAGAAGGGCAGCAAGCCCTGAGATTAAGCTAGGTTGGACGCCTTTGCAGATGACATCACCTTCCATGCTGATCATCCAACGTTTTATTGTGACTTTGTCACCAGCAACTGGTACAGTCAAGAAATGCAGTTTATGTTCCTAAACAGTATCCAATATGGGTAGCATTTTAAAAGTATTTGGAATGGCCACCTCACTCTCTCTCTCTTTACTCCGTTTACATCTAGTCTCCTAAGGCAGTGGTTCTCAAATGGGGGTACGCGTACTCCTGGGGGTACTTGAAGGTATGCCAAGGGGTATGTGAGATTTTTTTTAAATATTCTAAAAATAGCAACAATTCAAAAATCCTTTATAAATATATTTATTGAATAATACTTCGACAAAATATGAATGTAAGTTCATAAACTGAACAACTAATCAAGTAGGCTATTCCATTCATTACCATAAAGCCAGAGTTTCCCCCATGACATGATGGTTTGACTCTACCTGGCGGTGCCACACGGCACCAACTGTCAATCAACTATCCATGTAGAAAACAATGGAGGCTTGGTTAAAGCGTAGTGGACATGTTCCATAAATATTGATGTTAAAGATTTCTTTTTTTGTGAAGAAATGTTGAGAATGAAGTTCATGAATCCAGATGGATCTCTATTGCAATCCCCAAAGAGGGCACTTTAAGTTGATTACTTCTATGTGTAAAAATCTTTATTTATAATTGAATCACTTGTTTATTTTTCAACAAGTTTTTAGTTATTTTTATATCTTTTTTTCCAAATAGTTCAAGAAAGACCACAACAAATGAGCAATATTTTGCACTGTTATACAATTTAATGAATCAGAAACTGATGACATAGTGTTGTATTTTACTTCTTTATCTCTTTTTTTCAACCAAAAATGCTTTGCTCTGATTAGGGGGTACTTGAATTTAAAAAATGTTCACAGGGGTACATCACTGAAAAAAGGTTGAGAACCACTGTCCTAAGGCAGTGGTTCTCAACCTTTTTTCAGTGCTGTGAACATTTTTTTAATGCAAGTAGACCTCCATGTCTTCATAACAGGAATATCCTGAATTCTCAAGTTGCATATCACAATAGTCATCATCAGTGTTAATAACACAAGAGCTGCTTGGATTTGCTGTTGATCAAGTCAAACTTCGTTCAGTGTAGCCATAGTGCTTCCTTGACGCGTGCGATGTGAAAGTAGACTTAACTGTAAATCTTTTTTCACATTGACTGAAGGGGCACGTAACTGTCCTACCTTCGGTAATATGACTTTTCAAATGCAGGAGAAGGGCCCGTATATCATCGCACTTCGCGCTACATGAGACAATATTACAAGGTAAACCTTCTGCGCTATACATATCAGTCCTACTCTTGCCATATTTATGACGACGGCTGTGAGTTTTGAAGGCTGAGAAGTTGGAAAAAACTCTTGTGCATTTAGGGAAAGCACACTTAAACGATGCATTAAGCATACAACTATGACTTCGCATGTGTCTAACATACGCAAATACATTGCTGCAAGTCGTAGCACATATGTGGCAAGTTATCCTCTTTTATGATGACTATGACAAAAAAGAAGAAAACTTAGCTAGCTAGCATGCGGCGGTACATGCGCGTGGTCAACGATAGTGTCTGTGATACTGACATTTCGGACTTTATAAATATATATATAAAGTAATTCAAACAGAAAATGACACATCAAGGTACAAGTGACTCTTACCTTGTTATCAAAAACACACGATGCAGTAGGATGGATTTAGCAGGGTCGGCCAGGTGAAATGAAGCTCGGTTGGACGAATTGTGGGCGGACCCAAGAAACAAGTCTGAAAAATACTGAATTACACTGTAGGTTTTACAGTAACTTACTGCTGGTCGATATTTTTTGAAAAATGCAACACAATTTACAGTACTTAACTGCATTTAAGAAGAACATGATAGGTTGATTGGCAACACTAAATTGGCCCATGAGTGTGAATGTTGTCTGTCTATCTGTGTTGGCCCTGCGATGAGGTGGCGACTTGTCCAGGGTGTACCCCGCCTTCCGCCTGATTGTAGCTGAGATAGGCTCCAGCGCCCCCCGCGACCCCGAAGGGAATAAGCGGTAGAAAATGGATGGATGGATGGAGTATATAACTGTAATTGTATTTTTTATTTTTACAGTAATTTTTTACAGTGAAGGTCATGGGTGTCAAACTCTGGCCCGTGGGCCAAATTTGGCCCAACGTGTAATTTGACTTGGCCCTTGAGGCAATATCAAATTAACACTAAAGCTGGACCTTCGATTATACATTGCGGCAGTGCCGCTACTTCTAATACTTGCCAACCCTCCCGGGAGTGACTCCAGCACTCCTCCCGATTTTTTTTTTTTTTTTTTTTTCAGCTAGTCAAACGAGTGCCGGCCCAGTTTCATGTCAGTGCAGCTTCTGCACCCACACACAATTGAATGCAACGCATACTTCATCAACAGCGATACAGGTTACACTGACGGTAGCCAAATAAAAAACTTTAACACTTTTAAAAATATACGCCACACTGTGAATCCACACCAAACAAGAATGACAAACACATTTCCGGAGAGCATCCGCACCGTAACACAACATAAACACAACACAACAAATACCCAGAACCCTTTGTAGCACTAAGGGGGGGGTTTGGTGGTAGCGGGGGTGTATTTTGTAGCATCCCGAAAGAGTTAGTGCTGCAAAAGATTCTGGGTATTTGTTCTTTTGTGTTTATGTTATGTAACGGTGCGGATGTTCTCCCGAAAAGTGATTTTTATTTTTGTTTGGTGTGGGTTCACAGTGTGGCGTATATTTCTAGCAGTGTTAAAGTTTTTTATACTGGCACCCTCAGTGTAACCTGTATCGCTGTTGATGAAGTATGCGTTGCATTCATTTGCGTATGCGTGCTGAAGCAGCACATATCTTGTGACTGGGTGTGAATGATGTTAGAATTGGGTGTATGAGATATGACTGTTGAACACCTTCGTTCGATAATGAAAGTTGCCTCAGCTCAAAGCCTGAGCCCCGACATTAAAGAACTAGCATCTAAAAAAAGATGCCAGGTATCTGGCTTGGGCACATCAAATTAGATCAGTGTGTTGCAAACTGAGCAGTTTAAAGTCCTGAATGGTTGTTTTATTCATTGTTATTTTATTTTCAAATGTATTAGCCTGTGGAAAAAGTTAATGTTGATATTTACCTCAGAAGGCTGCAAATAGAAAAGAGGCATTCAATTTGTATTTAAATTATATTTGATATGCAATTGATATTTTTTAATTATTATTATTATTATTTGAAACTCCATTTTGCATGTCACTATAAAGCCTTGCTTGTTCAATATTCAATGCAAAACGTGTTTGGGTCCCTATTAAAAGGTTAATTTGTTCAACCTTGGCCCGCGGCTTTGTTCAGTTTTAAACTTTGGCCCACTCTGTATTTGAGTTTGACACCCCTGGTGAAGGTGAAGCTCTGTCATCCTGGAGGCCACGGGGAAGACCCAGGACACATTGGGAACACTATGTCTCCCGGCTGGCCTGGGAACGCCTCGGGATCCCCTGAGAAAAGGTCCTAGGTGAGGGATCAGACAAAGAGCAGCTCAAAGACCTTTATGAAAAGTACAAATCGAGGACCTAGATTTTTTCTCGCCCAGGCGCAGGTCACCGTGGCTCCCCTGTGGAGCCAGGCGCAGAGGTGGGGCACGATGGCGAGCGACTGGTGGCCGGGCCTGTCTCCATGGGGCCCTGCCGGGCTCATTTCGAAGAGGCAACGTGGGTCAACCCTCCAATGGGCTCACCACTCATGGGCCCATTGAGGTCATAGAGGTCGGATGCAGTGTGAACTGGGCGGCAGCCGAAGGCAGGGCACTTGGCAGTCCGATTATCGGCTACATAAGCTCGCTCTTGGGACGTGGAACGTCACCTCGCTGGGAGGGAAAGAGCCTGAGCTGGTGCGCGAGGTGAAGAAGTTCCGGGTAGATATAGTTGGACTCACTTCGACGCACAGCAAGGGCTCTGGAACCTGTTCTCTCAAGAGGGGCTGGACTCTCTTCCACTCTGGCGTTGCAAGCAATGAGAGGCTGGGGTGGCAATTGTTGTTGCTCAAAGCCTGCACGTTGGACTTTAACCCAGTAGACGAGATGGTAGCTTCCCTCCGCCTTCGGGTTGGGTGACGGGTCCTGACTGTTGTTTGTGTTTACGCACCAAACAGCAGCTCAGAGTACCCACTCTTTTTGGATTCCCTTGAGGGAGTACTAGAGAGTGCTCCCTCGGGTGATTCCCTTGTTCTGTTGGGGGACTTCAATGCTCATGTTGGCAAGGACAGTGAAACCTGGAGAGTCGTGATTGGGAAAAATGGCCACCCGGATCTGAACCCAAGTGGTGCTTTGTTATTGGACTTTTGTGCTCGTCACGGATTGTCCATAACAAACACAATGTTCAAACATAAGGAAGAACTTTAAACATGTCACGAGGGAGGTGCTGGACATTGAGTCTGAGTGGACCATGTTCCGTGCCTCTCTTGTCGAGCCTGCTGATTGGAGCTGTGGCCGCAAGGTGTTTGGTGCCTGTCGTGGCGGTAATCCTAGAACTCGCTGGTGGCCACCAGCAGGGAGGGATGCCGTCAAGCTGAAGAAAGAGCCTATCGGGTCCTTTTGGCTCATGGGACTCCAGAGGCAGCGGGCATACCGACAGGCCAAGCAGTGCCTGGGGAGTCTGTGGTGGACTCTCCTATTTCTGGGGCTTAGGTTGCCTAGGTAGTTAAAAAGCTCCTCTGTGGCAAGGCCCCGGTGGTGGATGAGTTCCTTAAGGCTCTGGATACTGTGGGGCTGTCTTGGTTGACAAGACTCTGCAACATTACGTGAACATTGGGGGTGGTACCTCTGGATTGGCACACCGGGGTGGTGGTTCCTCTCTTTAAGAAGGGGAACCGGAGGGTGTGTTCCAACTATCGTGAAACACACTCCTCAGCCTTCCGGTAAGGTCTATTCATGTGTACTGGAGAGGAGGAAACTCGGATCCAGGACGAACAGTGTGGTTTTCGTCCTGGTCGTGGAACGGTAGACCAGGTCTATACTCTCGGCAGGGTCCTTGAGTGTGAAGCGACTGGGATGAGAATCAGCACCTCCAAGTCCAAGTCCATGGTTCTCGCGCAGGAAAGGGTCGAGTGCCATCTCCAGGTTGGGGAGGAGATATTGCCCCAAGTGGAGGAGTTCAAGTACCTAGGAGTCTTGTTCACGAGTGAGGATAGAGTGGATCGAGAGATCCACAGGCGGTTTGGTGCGGCGTCTTCAGTATTGAGGACGCTATATCGATCCGTTGTGGTGAAGAAGGAGCTGAGCCAGAAGGAAAAGCTCTCAATTTACCGTCGATCTACGTTCCCAGCTTTGGGTTATGACCGAAAGGACAAGCGGCCGAAATGCGTTTCCTCTGCCGGGTGGTGGGTCTCTACCTTAGAGACAGGGTGAGAAGCTCTGTCATCCGGGAGGAACTCAATGTAAAGCCGCTGCTCCTCCACATTGAGAGGAGCCATGAGGTGGTTCGGGCATCTGCTCAGGATGCCACCCGAACGCCTCTAGGGAGGTGTGGCAGGAGGCCACGGGGAAGACCTAGGACACATTGGAAAGACTATGTCCCCGGCTGGCCTGGGAACGCCTCGGAATACCCCGAGAAGAGCTGGACGAAGTGGCTGGGAAGAGGGAAGTCTGGGATTTTCTGCTCAGGCTGCTGCCCCCGCAACCCGACCTCGGATAAGCGGAAGAAAATGGATGGATTTAGAATGACAGTTATACTGTCAGATTGAGTACAAAAACTAACTAAACCTTACACAATATAATGTTTCTAGTAAAACTCACAAAGATACATATCTCCAGGCATTATTAGCCATTTTGCATGTGTGGTTTAGGAGTTATGTTTAAATAAATAACTGTCAGATTGAGTGTGACAGTAAACTGTCATAGTGAGTAAAACCCTTATTTTGTATTTGCAAACCTTACAAAAACAACTAAATCTAGTTCAACTCACACAGATACAATATTACAGGCATTTTTAGACACAATGCATGTTTGGTTTTAGAGTTATGTTTATATAACTTTCATATTTAGTATGACAGTTATACTGTCATATTGAATAAAAACAACAACTAACTTGTGTCTTTGCAAACCTTACAAAATACCATTTTTCTAGTAAAACTAACTAAGATACATGCTCCAGGCATTATTAGCTATTTTGCATGTGTTGTTTGAGTTATGTTTAAATAACTGTCATATTGAGTGTGACAGTATACTGTCATAAAACCCAATTTTTGTATTTGCAACCCTGATTCTAGTAAAACTCACATATATACAATATTACAGGCAGTTTTGGACATAATGGTTTGGTTTTGGAGTTATGTTTATATAACTTTCATATATAGTATGACAGCTAAACTGTTATATTGAGTAAAAAAACTAACTTGTGTTTGTCATAAAACCCAATTTTTGTATTAGCAAACCATACAACTGATTCAAATAAAACTCACATGGATTCAATATTACAGGCATTTTCAGACATTTTGCATGTTTGGTTTAGGAATTATGTTGTAATACATAATACATAATTTTTGTGTTTGCAAGCCTTAAAAAAAGCATATGTTTCCAGTAAAACTCCCAAAGATGCATTATTTCAGGCATTATTAGCCATTTTTCAGGTGTGGTTTAGGAGTTATGTTTAAATAACTGTCATATTGAGTGTGGCGTTATACTGTCATATTGAGTTAAAAAAATCTAACTTGTGTCTTTGCAAACCTTACAAAAGAAAATGTTTCTAGCAACACTCACAAAGATAATTTTTTTCACGCTATTAGACATGTTTCATGTGTATTTAGGAGTTATAATTAAATAACTTTCATATTGAGTGTTAAAGTTATAATGTCATTATGTGTAAAACCTAATTTTTGTATTTGCAAACCTTACAAAAACAATTGATTCTAGTAAAACTTACATAAATTCAATATTACAGGCATTTTTAGACAATTCACATGTTTGGTTTAAAAATTGTGTTTGAATACATTTGTATTGCTTTTTTCGCATTATCTCAGGATTCTAAGATCATTACTTTCATATTGAGTAAAACACTACTTTTTGTTTTTGCAAACCTTACAAACCCACATGAATACATTATTATAAGCAATTTTAGACATGACACACGTTTGTTTCTGGAGTTATGTTTATATAACTTTCATATTTAGTATGACTGTTATACTGTCATATTGAATAAAAAAAAACTAGCTTGTGTCTTTGCAAACTTTACAAAAGGTCATTTTTCTAGTAAAACTAACAAAGATACATGTCTCCAGGCATTATTACCCATTTTGCATGGGTTGTTTAGGAATTATGTTTAAATACATTTGTATTGCTTTTTTCGCATTATCTCAGGATTCTTAGATCATTACTTTCATATTGAGTAAAAAACTACTTTTTGTTTTTGCAAACCTTACAAACTCACATAAATACATTATTACAGGCATTTTTAGACATGACACATGTTTGGTTTTGGAGTTATATTTATATAACTTTTATATTTAATATGACTGTTATACTGTCATATTTGCAAACTTTACAAAATATCATTTTTCTAGTAAAACTAACCAAGATACATGTCCCCAGGCATTATTAGCCATTTTGCATGGGTTGTTTAGGAATTATCTTTAAATACATTTTTATTGCTTTTTTCGCATTATTTAGGATTCTAAAATCCTTACTTTCATATTGAGGAAAAAACTACTTTTTGTTTTTGCAAACTTTACAAACTCACATAAATAATTATTATTACAGGCATTTTTAGACATGACACATGTTTGGTTTTGGAGTTATGTTTATATAACTTTTATATTTAATATGACTGTTATACTGTCATATTGAATTAAAAAAAACTAGCTTGTGTCTTTGCAAACTTTACAAAATATACATTTCCTAGTAAAACTAACAAAGATACATGTCTCCAGGCATTATTAGCCATTTTGCATGGGTTGTTTAGGAATTATCTTTAAATACATTTGTATTGCTTTTTTCGCATTATCTCAGGATTCTAAAATCCTTACTTTCATATTCAGGAAAAAACTACTTTTTGTTTTTGCAAACCTTACAAACTCACATAAATACATTATTATAGGCAATTTTAGACATGACACACGTTTGGTTCTGGAGTTATGTTTATATAATTTTCATATTTAGTATGACTGTTATACTGTCTTATTGAATAAAAACAACTATGTGTCTTTGCAAACTTTACAAAATATACATTTCCTTGTAAAACTAACAAAGATACATGTCTCCAGGCATTATTACCCATTTTGCCTGGGTTGTTTAGGAGTTATGTTTAAATACATTTTTATTGCTTTTTTCGCATTATCTCAGGATTCTTAGATCATTACTTTCATATTGAGTAAAAAACTACTTTTTGTTTTTGCAAACCTTACAAACTCACATAAATACATTATTACAGGCATTTTTAGACATGACACATGTTTGGTTTTGGAGTTATGTTTATATAACTTTTATATTTAATATGACTGTTATACTGTCATATTGAATTAAAAAAAACTAGCTCGTGTCTTTGCAAACTTTACAAAATATCATTTTTCTCGTAAAACTAACAAAGACACATGTCTCCAGGCATTATTACCCATTTTGCCTGGGTTGTTTAGGAGTTATTTTTAAATACATTTTTATTGCTTTTTTCGCATTATCTCAGGATTCCAAGATCATTACTTTCATATTGAGTAAAAAACTACTTTTTGTTTTTGCAAACCTTACAAACTCACATAAATACATTATTACATACATTTTTAGACATGACACATGTTTGGTTTTGGAGTTATGTTTATATAACTTTTATATTTAGTATGACTGTTATACTGTCATATTGAATAAAAAAAACTAGCTTGTGTCTTTGCAAACTTTACAAAAGATCATTTTCCTAGTAAAACTAACAAAGATACATGTCTCCAGGCATTATTACCCATTTTGCATGGGTTGTTTAGGAATTATGTTTAAATACATTTTTATTGCTTTTTTCGCATTATCTCAGGATTTTAAGATCATTACTTTCATATTGAGTAAAAAACTACTTTTTGTTTTTGCAAACCTTACAAACTCACATTAATACATTATTACAGGCATTTTTAGACATGACACATGTTTGGTTTTGGAGTTATGTTTATATAACTTTCATATTTAGTATGACTGTTATACTGTCATAATGAATAAAAAAAAACTAGCTTGTCTTTGCAAACTTTACAAAAGATAATTTTTCTAGTAAAACTAACAAGATACATGTCTCCAGGCATTATTAGCCATTTTGCATGGGTTGTTTAGGAATTATGTTTAAATACATTTTTATTGCTTTTTTCGCATTATCTCAGGATTCTAAAATCCTTACTTTCATATTGAGGAAAAAACTACTTTTTGTTTTTGCAAACCTTACAAACTCACATAAATACATTATTATAGGCATTTTTAGACATGACACACGTTTGGTTCTGGAGTTATGTTTATATAACTTTCATATGTAGTATGACAGTTATACTGTCTTATTGAATAAAAACAACTAGCTTGTGTCTTTGCAAACTTTACAAAAAATACATTTTCTAGTAAAACTAACAAAGATACATGTCTCCAGGAATTATTACCCATTTTGCCTGGGTTGTTTAGGAGTTATGTTTGAATACATTTTTATTGCTTTTTTCGCATTATCTCAGGATTCTAAGATCATTACTTTCATATTGAGTAAAAAACTACTTTTTGTTTTTGCAAACCTTACACACTCACATTAATACATTATTACAGGCATTTTTAGACATGACACATGTGTGGTTTTGGAGTTATGTTTATATAACTTTCATATTTAATATGACTGTTATACTGTCATATTGAATAAAAAAAAAACTGGCTTGTGTCTTTGCAAACTTTACAAAAGATCATTTTTCCAGTAAAACTAACAAAGATACATGTTTCCAGGCATTATTATCCATTTTGCATATGTTGTTTAGGAGTAATGTTTAAATACATTTTTATTGCTTTTTTCGCATTATCTCAGGATTTTAAGAACATTACAGTCATATTGAGTAAAAAAACTACTTTTTGTGTTTGCAAGATTTAAAAAAGCATGTGTTTCGAGTAAAACGGCCAAGAATGCATTATTTCAGGCATTATTAGCCATTTTTCATGTGTGGTTTGAGTTATGGTTAAATAACTGTCATATACTGTCAGTTATGACATAGTAAGTAAAACCTAATTTATGTATTTGCAAACCTTACAAAATCATTTACATCTAGTAAAACTCACATGGATTCAATATTACAGACATTTTTAGACATTTTGCATATTTGGTTTAGGAATTATGTTGGAATCATTTTTATTAATTTGTTCGTATTTTCTCAGAATTTTAGAACATTACTGTCATATTGAGTAAAGAAATAATTTTTGTGTTTGCAAGCCTTAAAAAAGCATATGTTTCGAGTAAAACTTACAAGAATGCATTATTTCAGGCATTGTTAATCATTTTTCATGTGTAGTTTAAGAGTTATGTTTAAATAACTGTCATATTGAGTGTGGCAGTTATACTGTCATATTGAGTAAAAAAAACTAACCTGTATTTGCAAACCTTACAAAAGAAAATGTTTCTAGTAACACTCACAAAGATACATTTTTTCACGCATTATTAGACATGTTTCATGTGTGGTTAGGAGTTATAAATAAATAATTGTCATATTGAGTGTTACAGTTTTAATGTCATTATGTGTAAAACCTAATTTTTGTATTTGCAAACCTTACAAAAACAATTGATTCTAGTAAAACTTATATAGATTCAATATTACAGGCATTTTTAGACATTTTACATGTTTGGTTTAAAATTTGTGTTTGAATACATTTGTATTGCTTTTTTCGCATTATCTCAGGATTCTAAGAACATTACTTTCATATTGAGTAAAAAACTACTTTTTGTTTTTGCAAACCTTACAAACTCACATAAATACATTATTACAGGCATTTTTAGACATGACACATGTTTGGTTTTGGAGTTATGTTTATATAACTTTCATATTTAGTATGACTGTTATACTGTCATATTGAATAAAAAAAACTAGCTTGTGTCTTTGATATCTTTACAAAAGATAATTTTTTTAAACTAACAACGTTACATGTCTCCCTAGGCATTATTAGCCATTTCGCATGTGTTGTTTAGGAGTTAGGTTTAAGTACATTTTTATTGCTTTTTTCCCATTATCTCAGGGTTCTAAGAACATTACAGTAAAGTAAAAAACTACTTTTTGTGTTTGCAAAATATAAAACTCAGTAAAACTCCCAATGATTCATTATTTCAGGCATTATTAGCCATTTTTTTGTGTGGTTTATGAGTTATGTTTAAATAACTGTCATATTGAGTGTGATTTTGTCATTGTGAGTAAAACCTAATTTTTGTATTTGCAAACCTTACAAAAACAACCGATTCTAGGAAAAGTCACATTGATACAATATTACAGGCATGTTTAGACATATTGCATGTTTGGTTTTGGAGTTATATTTATATAACCTGCTTTCTGAGCCGCCACCTTTGTGGTTTGCGTGTCCCACTGATCCAGGACAAACAGGTCCTAGGTGAGGGATCAGACAAAGAGCAGCTCAAAGACCTTTATTAAAAGTACAATTGAGGACCTAGATTTTTTCTCGCCCGGACGCAGGTCACCGTGGCTCCCCTGTGGAGCCAGGCCCAGAGGTGTGGCACGATGGCGATTGACGGGCCTGTCCCCATGGGGCCCAGCCGTGCTCAGCTCGAAGAGGCAACGTGGATCCCCCCTCCAGGGCTCACCACTCATGGGCTGGGTCATAGAGGGTGCAGTGTGAGCTGGTTGGCAGCCGAAGGCAGGGCACTTGGTGGTCCGATTATCGGCTACATAAGCTCGCTCTTGGGACATGGAACGTCACCTCGCTGGGAGGGAAGGAGCCTGAGCTGGTGCTTGAGGTGGAGACGTTCCCGGCTAGATATAGTTGGACTCACAGCAAGGGCTCTGGAACCTGTTCTCTCAGAGGGGCTGGACTGAGCTGAATTTTCATTACTTGCAACGCCAGAGTGGAAGAGATTCCACACTGGCGTTGCAACTAATGAGAGGCTGGGGTGGCAATTCTTGTTGCCCCCCGGCTCAAAGCCTGCACGTTGGACTTTAAACCCAATAGACGAGATGGTAGGTTCCTTCAGCCTTCGGGTTGGGTGACGGGTCCTGACTGTTGTTTGTGTTTACACACCAAACAGCAGCTCAGAGTACCAACTCTTTTTGGATTCCCTTGAGGGAGTACTGGAGAGTGCTCCCTCGGGTGATTCCCTTGTTCTGCTGGTGGACTTCAACGCTATGTTGGCAACGACAGTGAAACCTGGAGAGTCGTGATTGGGAAAAATGGCCACCCGGATCTGAACCCAAGTGGTGCTTTGTTATTGGACTTTTGTGCTTGTCACGGATTGTCCATAACAAACACAATGTTCAAACATAAGGGTGTCCATATGTGCACTTGGCACAAGGACACCCTCGGCCGCATGATTGACTTTGTAGTTGTGTCATGGGATTTGCGGCCTCATGTTTTGGACACTCGATGAAGAGAGGGGCAGAGCTTTCCACCAACCACCACCTGGTGGTGAGCTGGCTCCGATGGTAGGGGAGGATGCCGGTCAGACCTGGCAGGCCCAAACGTATTGTAAGGGTCGGCTGGGAACACCTAGCAGAGTCTCCTGAAGAACTTTGAACATGTCCGGAAGAACTTTGAACATGTCACGAGGGAGGTGCTGGACATTGAGTCTGAGTGGACCATGTTCTGGACCGTTCCTCTCTTGTTGAGCCAGCTGATTGAAGCTGTGGCCGCAAGGTGTTTGGTGCCTGTCGTGGCGGTAATCCACCAGCAGTGAGGGATGCTGTCAAGCTGAAGAAAGAGCCACCGGGTCCTTTTGGCTCATGGGACTCCAGAGGCAGTGGGCATACCGACAGGCCAAGCGAGACCTCCTCAGTCCCACCGGGGTGGTGGTGCCTCTCTTTAAGAAGGGGAACCGGAGGGTGTGTTCCAACTATCGTAGATCACACTCCTCAGCCTTCCCGGTAAGGTCTATTCATGTGTAATGGAGAGGAGGAACCTCGGATCCAGGACGAACAGTGTGGTTTTCGTCCTGGTCGTGGAACGGTAGACCAGCTCTATACTCTCGGCAGGGTCCTTGAGTGTGCATGGGAGTTTGCCCAAACCAGTCTACATAAGTTTTGTGGACTTGGAGAAGACATTCGACCTTGGTCCCCGGTAAATCCTGTGGGGAGTGCTCAGAGAGTATGGAGTATCGGCATGTCTGATTGTGGCGGGTGTCTCCCTGTATGATCAGTGTCAGAGCTTGGTCCGCATTGCCGGCAGTATGTCGGACCCCTTTCCAGTGAGGGTTGGACTCCGCCAAGGCTGCCCTTTGTCACCGATTCTGTTCATAACTTTAATGGACAGAATATCTAGGCGCAGTCATGGCTTTGAGGATCCCCTCAACGCCATGACTGCGCCTGGTTTGGTGGCTGCAGGATTAGGTCTCTGCTTTTTGCAGATGATGTGGTCCTGATGGCTTCAACTGGCCAAGATCTTCAGCTTTCATTGGATCGGTTCGCAGTGAAGCGACTGGGATGAGAATCAGCACCTCCAAGTCCGAGTCCATGGTTCTCGCCCGGGAAAGGGTGGAGTGCCATCTCGAGGTTGGGAAAGAGATCTTGCCCCAAGTGAAGGAGTTCAAGTACCTAGGAGTCTTGTTCACGAGTGAGGATAGAGTGGATTTTGAGATCTACAGGCGGATCGGTGCGGCGTCTTCAGTAATGAGGACGCTATATCGATCCGTTGTGGTGAAGAAGGAGCTGAGCCAGAAGAAAAAGCTTTCAATTTACCGGTCGATCAACGTTCCCATCCTCACCTATGGTCATGAGCTTTGGGTTATGACCGAAAGGACAAGGTCACGGGTACAAGCGGCCGAAATGAGTTTCCTCCGCCGGGTGGTGGGTCTCTCCCTTAGAGATAGGGTGAGAAGCTCTGTCATCTGGGAGGAACTCAGTGTAAAGCCGCTGCTCCTCCACATTGAGAGGAGCCAGATGAGGTGGTTCGGGCATCTGCTCAGGATGCCACCCGAACGCCTCCCTAGGTCCGAACGGCAGGAGGCCATGGGGAAGACCTAGGATACATTGGAAAGACTATGGCCTGGGAACGCCTCGGGATCCCCCGAGAAGAGCTGGACGAAGTGGCTGGGGAGAGGGAAGTCTGGGCTCTCTGCTTAGGCTGCTGCCCCCGCAACCCGACCTCGGATAAGCGGAAGAAAATGGATGGATTTAGTATGACAGTTATACTGTCATATTGAGTGTGACAGTATACTGTCATAAAACCCAATTTTTGTATTTGCAAACCTGATTCTAGTAAAACTCACATCTATACAATATTACAGGCAATTTTGGACATAATGCACGTTTGGTTTTGGAGTTATGTTTATATAACTTTAATATATAGTATGACATCTATACTGTTATAATGAGTAAAAAAACTAACTTGTGTCCGTCATAAAACTAAATTTTTGTATTTGCAAACCTTACAAAAACAAATGATTCTAGTAAAACTCACATGGATTCAATATTACAGGCATTTTTAGACATTTTGCATGTTTGGTTTAGGAATTATGTTGGAATACATTTGTATTGCTTTTTTTCACATTATCTCAGCATTTTAAGAACTTACTGTCATATTGAGTAAAAAAAACTTTTTGTGTTTGCAAGCCTTAAAAAAACAACCGATTCTAGTAAAACTCACATTGATACAATATTACAGGCATGTTTAGACATCTTGCATGTTTGGTTTTGGAGTTATGTTTATATAACCTGCTTTCTGAGCCGCCACCTTTGTGGTTTGCGTGTCCCACTGATCCTAGGAGCTATGTTGTCCGGGGGCTTCTATGCCCCCTGGTAGGGTCCCCCAAGACAAACAGGTCCTAGGTGAGGAATCAGACAAAGAGCAGCTCAAAGACCTTTATGAAAAGTACAAATCGAGGACCTAGATATTTTCTCGCCCGAACGCGGGTCACCGTGGCTCCCCTGTGGAGCCAGGCCCAGAGGTGGGGCACGATGGCGAGCGACTGGTGCCCATGGGGCCCAGCTGGAAGAGGCAACGTGTGTCCCCCCTGCAATAGGCTCACCACTCATGGGCTGGGTCATAGAGGTCGGGTGCAGTGTTAGCTGGGCGGAAGCCGAAGGCAGGGCACTTGGCGGTCCGATTATCGGCTACATAAGCTCGCTCTTGGGACGTGGAACGTCACCTCGCGAGGTGGAGAAGTTCCCAGCTAGATAAAGCTGGACTCACTTCGACGCACAGCAAGGGCTCTGGAACCTGTTCTCTCAAGAGGGGTTGGACTCTCTTCCACTCTGGCGTTGCAAGTAATGAGAGGCTGGGTTGGCAATTCTTGTTGCCCCCCGGCTCAAAGCCTGCACGTTGGACTTAACCCAGAAGACGAGATGGTAACCTCCCTCCACTTTCGGGTTGGGTGACGGGTCCTGACTGTTGTTGGTGTTTACGCACCAAACAGCAGCTCAGAGTACCCACTCTTTTTGGATTCCCTTGAGAGTGCTCCCTCGGGTGATTCCTTTGTTCTGCTGGGGGTCTTCAACGCTCATGTTGGCAACGACTTTGAAACCTGGAGAGTCGTGATTGGGAAAAATGGCCACCCGGATCTGAACCCAAGTGGTGCTTTATTATTGGACTTTTGTGCTCGTCACGGATTGTCCATAACAAACACAATGTTCAAACATAAGGGTGTCCATATGTGCACTTGGCACCAGGACACCCTCGGCCGCAGTTCCATTATTGACTTTGTAGTTGTGTCATGGGATTTGCGGCCTCATGTTTTGGACACTCGGGTGAAGAGAGGGGCGAGCTTTCTACCGATCACCACCTGGTGAGCTGGCTCCGATGGTGGGGTAGGATCCCGGACAGACCTGGCAGGCCCAAACGCATTGTGAGAGTCTTTTGGGAATGCCTAGCAGTCTCCTGTCAGAGAGAGTTTCTTTTTCTACCTCCGGAGGAACTTTGAACATGTCACAAAGGAGGTGCTGGACATTGAGTCTGAATGGATCATGTTCCGTGCCTCTCTTGTCAAGCCAGCTGATTGGAGCTGTGGCCGCAAGGTGTTTGGTGCCTGTCGTTGCGGTAATCCTAGAACCCGCTGGTGGCCACCAGCAGTGCGGGATGCCGTCAAGCTGAAGAAAGAGCTTATCTGGTCCTTTTGGCTCATGGGACTCCAGAGGCAGCGGGCATACCGACAGGCCAAGCAGTCCCTGGGGAATCTGTGGTGGGCTCTCCTATTTCTGGGGCTGAGGTTGCCAAGGTAGTTAAAAAGCTCCTCGGTGGCAAGGCCGCGGGGGTGGATGAGCTCCGTCCGGAGTTCCTTAAGGCTCTGGATGCTGTGGGGCTGTTTTAGTTGACAAGACTCTGCAACATCGCATGGACATCAGGGGCGGTACCTCTGGATTGGCAGACCGGGGTGGTGGTTCCTCTCTTTAAGAAGGGGAACCGGAGGGTGTGTTCCAACTATCGTAGATCACACTCCTCAGCCTTCCCGGTAAGGTCTATTCATGTGTACTGGAGAGGAGGAACCTCGGATCCAGGACGAACAGTGTGGTTTTCGTCCTGGTCGTGGAACGGTAGACCAGCTCTATACTCTCGGCAGGGTCCTTGAGTGTGCATGGGAGTTTGTCCAACCAGTCTACATGTGCTTTGTGGACTTGGAGAAGACATTCGACCGTGGCCACCCCGGGAAGTCCTGTGGGGAGTGCTCAGAGAGTATGGGGTATCGGCATGTCTGATTGTGGCGGGTCGCTCCCTGTATGATCAGTGTCAGAGCTTGGTCCGCATTGCCAGCAGTAAGTCGGACCCCTTTCCAGTGAGGGTTGGACCGGAGTCCAACCCTCGTGTTGGCTGCCCTTAGTCACCAAATGTGTTCATAAATTTTATGGACAGAATTTCTAGGCGCAGTCATGGCGTTGAGGGGATCCGGTTTGGTGGCTGCAGGATTAGGTCTCTCCTTTTTGCAGATGATGTGGTCCTTATGGCTTTAACTGGCCAGGATCTTCAGCTCTCATTGGATTGGTTCGCAGCCGAGTGTGAAGCGACTGGGATGAGAATCAGCACCTCCAAGTCCGAGGTTCTCGCCCGGGAAAGGGTGGAGTGCCATTTCGAGTTCTTCCTCATGTTTGAACATTGTGTTTGTTATGGACAATCCGTGACGAGCACAAAAGTCCAATAACAAAGCACCACTTGGGTTCAGATCCGGGTGGCCATTTTTCCCAATCACGACTCTCCAGGTTTCACTGTCCTTGCCAACATGAGCATTCGTGCCACACCTCTGGGCCTGGCTCCACAGGGGAGCCACGGTGACCTGCGTCCGGGCGAGAAAAAATCTAGGTCCTCAATTGTACTTTTAATAAAGGTCTTTGAGCTGCTCTTTGTCTGATCCCTCACCTAGGACCTGTTTGTCTTGGGAGACCATAGAAGCCCCCGGACAACATAGTTCCTGGATCAGTGGGACACGCAAACCACAAGGGTGGCGGCTCAGAAAGCAGGTTATATAAATATAACTCCAAAACCAAACATGCAATATGCCTAAACATGCCTGTAATATTGTATCAATGTGAGTTTTCCTAGAATCGGTTGTTTTTGTAAGGTTTGCAAATACAAAAATTAGGTTTTACTCACAATGACAAAATCACACTCAATATGACAGTTATTTAAACATAACTCATAAACCACACAAAAAAATGGCTAATAATGCCTGAAATAATGAATCATTGGGAGTTTTACTGAGTTTTACATTTTGCAAACACAAAAAGTATTTTTTTACTTGACTGTAATGTTCTTAGAACCCTGAGATAAAGGGAAAAAAGCAATAAAAATGTATTTAAACCTAACTCCTAAACAACACATGCAAAATGGCTAATAATGCCTAGGGAGACATGTAACGTTGTTAGTTTAAAAAAATGATCTTTTGTAAAGATATCAAAGACACAAGCTAGTTTTTTTTATTCAATATGACAGTATAACAGTCATACTAAATATGAAAGTTATATAAACATAACTCCAAAACCAAACATGTGTCATGTCTAAAAATGCCTGTAATAATGTATTTATGTGAGTTTGTAAGGTTTGCAAAAACAAAAAATAGTTTTTTACTCAATATGAAAGTAATGTTCTTAGAATCCTGAGATCATTCGAAAAAAGCAATACAAATGTATTCAAACACAAATTTTAAACCAAACATGTAAAATGTCTAAAAATGCCTGTAATATTGAATCTATATAAGTTTTACTAGAATCAATTGTTTTTGTAAGGTTTGCAAATACAAAAATTAGGTTTTACACATAATGACATTAAAACTGTAACACTCAATATGACAATTATTTATTTATAACTCCTAACCACACATGAAACATGTCTAATAAAGCGTGAAAAAATGTATCTTTGTGAGTGTTACTAGAAACATTTTCTTTTGTAAGGTTTGCAAAGACAGGTTAGTTTTTTTTACTCAATATGACAGTATAACTGCCACACTCAATATGACAGTTATTTAAACATAACTCTTAAACTACACATGAAAAATGATTAACAATGCCTGAAATAATGCATTCTTGTAAGTTTTACTCGAAACATATGCTTTTTTAAGGCTTGCAAACACAAAAATTATTTTTTTACTCAATATGACAGTAATGTTCTAAAATTCAGAGAAAATACGAACACATTAATAAAAATGATTCCAACATAATTCCTAAACCAAACATGCAAAATGTCTAAAAATGTCTGTAATATTGAATCCATGTGAGTTTTACTAGATTTAAATGATTTTGTAAGGTTTGCAAATACATAAATTAGGTTTTACTTACTATGTCATAACTGACAGTATATGACAGTTATTTAACCATAACTCAAACCACACATGAAAAATGGCTAATAATGCCTGAAATAATGCATCCTTGGCCGTTTTACTCGAAACACATGCTTTTTTAAATCTTGCAAACACAAAAAGTAGTTTTTTTCCTCAATATGACTGTAATGTTCTTAAAATCCTGAGATAATGCGAAAAAAGCAATACAAATGTATTTAAACATTACTCCTAAACAACATATGCAAAATGGCTAATAATGCCTGGAAACATGTATCTTTGTTAGTTTTACTGGAAAAATGATCTTTTGTAAAGTTTGCAAAGACACAAGCCAGTTTTTTTTTTATTCAATATGACAGTATAACAGTCATATTAAATATGAAAGTTATATAAACATAACTCCAAAACCAAACATGTGTCATGTCTAAAAACGCCTGTAATAATGTATTAATGTGAGTTTGTAAGGTTTGCAAAAACAAAAACTAGTTTTTTACTCAATATGAAAGTAATGATCTTAGAATCCTGAGATAATGCGAAAAAAGCAATAAAAATTTATTTAAACATAACTCCTAAACAACCCAGGCAAAATGGGTAATAATGCCTGGAGACATGTATTTTTGTTAGTTTTACTAGAAAATGTATCTTTTGTAAAGTTTGCAAAGACACAAGCTAGTTGTTTTAAGGAGACTCGGTAAAGAATCTGGGTATTATCTTCGACCCAACTCTCTCGTTTGAGTCACACATTAAGAGTGTTACTAAAACGGCCTTCTTTCATCTCCGTAATATCGCTAAAATTCGTTCCATTTTGTCCACAAGCGATGCTGAGATCATTATTCATGCGTTCGTTACATCTCGTCTCGATTACTGTAACGTTTTATTTTCGGGCCTCCCTATGTCTAGCATTAAAAGATTACAGATGGTACAAAATGCGGCTGCTAGACTTTTGACAAAAACAAGAAAGTTTGATAATATTACGCCTATACTGGCTCACTTGCACTGGCTTCCTGTGCACCTAAGATGCGACTTTAAGGTTTTACTACTTACGTATAAAATACTACACGGTTTAGCTCCAGCCTATCTTGCCGATTGTATTGTACCATATGTCCCGGCAAGAAATCTGCGTTCAAAGAACTCCGGCTTATTAGTGATTCCCAGAGCCCAAAAAAAGTCTGCGGGCTATAGAGCGTTTTCTATTCGGGCTCCAATACTATGGATTGCCCTCCCGGTAAAAGTTAGAGATGCTACCTCAGTAGAAGCATTTAAGTCTCATCTTAAAACTCATTTGTATACTCTAGCCTTTAAATAGACTCCCTTTTTAGACCAGTTGATCTGCCGTTTCTTTTCTTTTCTTTTCTACTCTGCTCCGGGGTGGACCGCTAGCCTGTCCATCGGATGGGGACATCTCTACGCTGCTGACCCGTCTCCGCTCGGGATGGTTCCCGCTGGCCCCACCATGGACTGGACTTTCGCTGATGTGTTGGACTTTCACAATATTATGTCAGACCCACTCGACACCGAGGATGTCGTTGTGGCTTGTGCAGCCCTTTGAGACACTTGTGATTTAGGGCTATATAAATAAACATTGATTGATTGATTGATTGATTCAATAAGACAGTATAACAGTCATACTAAATATGAAAGTTATATAAACATAATTCCAGAACCAAACGTGTGTCATGTCTAAAATTGCCTTTAATAATGTATTTATGTGAGTTTGTAAGGTTTGCAAAAACAAAAAGTAGTTTTTTCCTCAATATGAAAGTAAGGATTTTAGAATCCTGAGATAATGCGAAAAAAGCAATAAAAATGTATTTAAACATAATTCCTAAACAACCCATGCAAAATGGCTAATAATGCCTGGAGACATGTATCTTTGTTAGTTTTACTAGAAAAATGATCTTTTGTAAGGATATCACAGACACAAGCTAGTTTTTTTTTATTCAATATGACAGTATAACAGTCCTACTAAATATGAAAGTTATCAAAACATAACTCCAAAACCAAACATGTGTTATGTCTAAAAATGCCTGTAATAATGTATTTATGTGAGTTTGTAAGGTTTGCAAAAACAAAAAGTAGTTTTTTACTCAGTATGAAAGTAATGATCTAAGAATCCTGAGATAATGCGAAAAAAGCAATACAAATTTATTTAAACATAATTCCTAAACAACCCATGCAAAATGGGTAATAATGCCTGGAGACATGTATCTTTGTTAGTTTTACTAGAAAAATGATCTTTTGTAAAGTTTGCAAAGACACAAGCTATTTTTTTTTAAATTTAATATGACAGTATAACAGTCACACTAAATATAAAAGTTATATAAACATAACTCCAAAACCATGTGTCATGTCTAAAAATGTCTGTAATAATGTATTTATGTGAGTTTGTAAGGTTTGCAAAAACAAAAAGTAGTGTTTTACTCAATATGAAAGTAATGATCTTAGAATCCTGAGATAATGCGAAAAAAGCAATAAAAATGTATTCAAACACAACTTTTAAACCAAACATGTAAATTGTCTAAAAATGCCTGTAATATTGAATCTATGTAAGTTTTACTAGAATCAATTGTTTTTGTAAGGTTTGCAAATACAAAAATTAGGTTTTACACATAATGACATTATAACTTTAACACTCAATATGAAAGTTATTTAATTATAACTCCTAAATACACATGAAACATGTCTAATAGCGTGAAAAAAATTATCTTTGTGAGTGTTGCTAGAAACATTTTCTTTTGTAAGGTTTGCAAAGACACAAGTTAGTTTTTTTTAACTCAATATGACAGTATAACGCCACACTCAATATGACAGTTATTCAAACATAACTCCTAAACCACACCTGAAAAATGGCTAATAATGCCTGAAATAATGCATCTTTGGGAGTTTTACTGGAAACATATGCTTTTTTTAAGGCTTGCAAACACAAAAATTATTTTTTTACTCAATATGACAGTAATGTTCTAAAAATCCTGAGATAATGTGAAAAAAGCAATACAAATGTATTACAACATAATTCCTAAACCAAACATGCAAAATGTCTGAAAATGCCTGTAATATTGAATCCATGTGAGTTTTATTTGAATCAGTTGTATGGTTTGCTAATACAAAAATTGGGTTTTATGACACACACAAGTTAGTTATTTTACTCAATATAAAAGTTTAGCTGTCATACTATGTATGAAAGTTATATAAACATAACTCCAAAACCAAACTTGCATTATGTCCAAAACTGCCTGTAATATTGTATATATGTGAGTTTTACTAGAATCAGGGTTGCAAATACAAAAATTGGGTTTTATGACAGTATACTGTCACACTCAATATGACAGTTATTTAAACATAACTCAAACAACACATGCAAAATGGCTAATAATGCCTGGAGCATGTATCTTAGTTAGTTTTACTAGAAAAATGGTATTTTGTAAGGTTTGCAAAGACACAAGTTAGTTGTTTTTTTTATTCAATATGACAGTATAACTTTCTAAATATGAAAGTTATATAAACATAACTCTAAAACCAAACATGCATTATGTCTAAAAATGCCTGTAATGTTGTATCTGTGTGAGTTTAACTAGATTTAGTTGTTTTTGTAAGGTTTGCAAATACAAAATAAGGGTTTTACTCACTAAGCTAGCGCGGAGAAAGGCAGCGCCGGTCAGTAAGAAGCTACTCCTACAGACCGCGACCACTTCCCTGAGGACAGCAGGAACTTCACTCGGTGACAGAAAACACTGTGAGTAATGGCTTCCTGCGCGTCTTGCACCATACTCACGGAGAGGTTGGCTCTGCTAGAGGGCCGTGTCCGCCAGTTAGAGCAGAGTAATGTCGTAACTTTAGATGTTGCGGACACATCTGCTAGCGTTAGCTGTAGCGAGCTAACTAGCCCAGCTTGTAGCAGTCCTAAGCGGCCTACAAGCTACGGTGTACCGGTTGAGACGCATAATAGATTTAGCTCTTTAGCTAGTCCTACACCCCAGTCTACCGGGCACCACACCTTAGTTATAGGGGACTCCATCACCCGAAACATAAAGCTTAGCAAACCAGCCACAATAAACTGTATCCCCGGGGCCAGAGCACCTGACATTGAAGCTAATCTTAGGGAGCTAACTCGCAACAGGCCTAGTAAACACGTACGACAGGCTAATCGCACCACTAATTATGCGAATATAGTTGTACACGTTGGCTCCAATGACACTAGAATGAGACAGTCAGAGATTACAAAGAGAAACATAGCCAGGACTTGTGATCTGGCCAGAAAGATGTCCAGGCATCGAGTAATTGTCTCTGGCCCCCTGCCTGCGAGAGGCAATGATGAGAGATATAGCAGATTAGTCTCGCTTAACAAGTGGTTGGCTAGCTACTGTAGGCAGAAGGGACTAACGTTTATTGATAACTGGCCCTCTTTCTGGGGCAAACCAGGCTTGCTGATGAGAGACGGCCTTCACCCTAACCAGGAAGGCGCCATCATCCTGTCTAGAAACATAGACTACTATTTAAGTCTCACTTGACTGACTACACTAGAGCAAGCCCGGTCACAGGCAATTACAATGTCTGTTAGTCCGGGTGAGGAGTCAGTTAAGCTAGAACTAGGCAGCGCCAGGCTGGATAATCCATGTACGCATAGCAATTCTCTTAGAATAATACCGAATTCACATAATGTTTTTTCTGTTGTGTCTGTGTCAGGGGTGGACATGCATTCTACTGAGGTGGCAAATTATGATATGTCCAGTCTATTGCAGCACCAAGCAAACAATCGGAAAATTCCCGTCATATCAATTCCTAGATATGGTCGAAACTATTTAAAGTGCACTACGCATAATAAACGCAACATTGTTAATATTGCCACTACGGATAATCTTAACAAAAACTCGTCAAAACAGCCCAATACCTATAATATGGGCTTTTTAAACATAAGATCATTGTCTCCCAAGGCGTTATTGGTTAATGAGGTCATTAGAGACAACAATCTTAACGTCATTGGTCTTAGCGAAACCTGGCTCAAACCGGACGAATTTTTTGCGCTCAATGAGGCATCTCCTCCTAACTATACGAATGCGCATGTTGCCCGCCCTCTTAAAAGGGGAGGGGGTGTCGCACTAATATACAATGAAAATTTCAACCTTACCCCTAACCTAAATAATAAATATAAATCGTTTGAGGTGCTTACTATGAGGTCTGTCACACCGCTACCTCTCGACCTGGCTGTTATCTACCGCCCCCCTGGGCCCTATTCGGACTTTATCAGTGAATTCTCAGAGTTCGTTGCTGATCTAGTGACGCACGCCGACAATATAATCATAATGGGGGACTTTAATATCCATATGAATACCCCATCGGACCCTCAGTGCGTGGCGCTCCAAACCATAATTGATAGCTGTGGTCTTACACAAATAATACATGAACCCACGCATCGCAACGGTAATACAATAGATCTAGTGCTTGTCAGGGGTGTCACCACCTCCAAAGTTATGATACTTCCATATACTAAAGTAATGTCCGATCATTACCTTATAAAATTTGAAGTTTTGACTCTTTGTCAACAAGCTAATAATAATAATAACTGCTATAGCGGCCGCAACATTAATGCTGCCACAACGATGACTCTTGCTGACCTACTGCCTTCGGTAATAGCACCATTCCCAAATTATGTCGGCTCTATTGATAAACTCACTAACAACTTTGACGATGCCTTGCGCGAAATTATTGATAGTATAGCACCGCTAAAGCAAAAAAGGGCCCCTAAAAGGCGCACCCCATGGTTTACAGAAGAAATTAGAGCTCAGAAATTATCATGTAGAAAACTGGAACGCAAATGGCGCGCGACTAAACTTGAGGTTTTCCATCAAGCATGGAGTGATAGTTTAATAACTTATAAACGCATGCTTACCTTAGCTAAAACTAAATACTATTCAAATCTCATCCGCCTCAACAAAAACGATCCTAAATTTCTGTTTAGTACAGTAGCATCGCTAACCCAACAAGGGACTCCTCCCAGTAGCTCCACCCACTCGGCAGATGATTTTATGAATTTCTTTAATAAGAAAATTGAACTCATTAGAAAGGAGATTAAAGACAACGCATCCCAGCTACAACTGGGCTCTATTAACACAAATACGACTGTATATACGACGGACACTGCCCTCCAAAATAGTCTCTCTATTTTTGATGAAATAACATTAGAGGAATTATTACAGCGTGTAAGTGGGATAAAACAAACAACATGTTTACTTGATCCACTTCCTGGGAAACTTATCAAGGAACTGTTTGTATTATTAGGTCCATCAGTGTTAAATATTATAAACTTATCACTTTCCTCCGGCACTGTTCCCCTAGCATTCAAAAAAGCGGTTATTCATCCTCTGCTCAAAAGACCTAACCTCGATCCTGACCTCATGGTAAACTACCGACCGGTCTCCCACCTTCCGTTTATTTCCAAAATTCTCGAAAAAACTGTTGCACAGCAGCTAAATGAACACTTAGTGACTAACAATCTCTGTGAACCTTTTCAATCCGGTTTCAGGGCAAATCACTCTACGGAGACAGCCCTCGCAAAAATGACTAATGATCTATTGCTAACGATGGATTCTGATGCGTCATCTATGCTGCTGCTTCTTGATCTTAGCGCCGCTTTCGATACCGTCGATCATAATATTTTATTAGAGCGTATCAAAACACGTATTGGTATGTCAGACTTAGCCTTGTCTTGGTTTAACTCTTATCTTACTGACAGGATGCAGTGCGTCTCCCATAACAATGTGACCTCGGACTATGTCAAGGTAACGTGCGGAGTTCCCCAGGGTTCGGTTCTTGGCCCTGCACTCTTTAGTATTTACATGCTGCCGCTGGGTGACATCATACGCAAGTACGGTGTTAGCTTTCACTGTTATGCTGATGACACTCAACTCTACATGCCCCTAAAGCTGACCAACACGCCGGACTGTAGTCAGCTGGAGGCGTGTCTTAATGAAATTAAACAATGGATGTCCGCTAACTTTTTGCAACTCAACGCTAAGAAAACGGAAATGCTGATTATCGGTCCTGCTAGACACCAACATCTATTTAATAATACCACCTTAACATTTGACAACCAAACAATTAAACAAGGAGACTCGGTAAAGAATCTGGGTATTATCTTCGACCCAACTCTCTCGTTTGAGTCACACATTAAGAGTGTTACTAAAACGGCCTTCTTTCATCTCCGTAATATCGCTAAAATTCGTTCCATCTTGTCCACTAGCGACGCTGAGATCATTATTCATGCGTTCGTTGCGTCTCGTCTCGATTACTGTAACGTATTATTTTCGGGCCTCCCTATGTCTAGCATTAAAAGATTACAGTTGGTACAAAATGCGGCTGCAAGGCTTTTGACAAAAACAAGAAAGTTTGATCATATTACGCCTATACTGGCTCACTTGCACTGGCTTCCTGTGCACTTAAGATGCGACTTTAAGGTTTTACTACTTACGTATAAAATATTACACGGTTTAGCTCCAGCCTATCTCGCCGATTGTATTGTACCATATGTCCCGACAAGAAATCTGCGTTCAAAGAACTCCGGCTTATTAGTGATTCCCAGAGCCAAAAAAAAGTCTGCGGGCTATAGAGCGTTTTCTATTCGGGCTCCAGTACTCTGGAATGCCCTCCCGGTAACAGTTAGAGATGCTACCTCAGTAGAAGCATTTAAGTCCCATCTTAAAACTCATTTGTATAATCTAGCCTTTAAATAGACCCCCCCTTTTTTAGACCAGTTGATCTGCCGTTTCTTTTCTTCTCTCCTCTTTTCCCCTGTCCCTTGCGAGGGGGAGTTGCATAGGTCCGGTGGCCATGGATGAAGTGCTGGCTGTCCAGAGCCGGGACCCCGGGTGGACCACTAGCCTGTGCATCGGTTGGGGACATCTCTGCGCTGCTGACCCGTCTCCGCTCGGGATGGTTTCCTGTTGGCCCCGCTGTGGACTGGACTCCCGCTGATGTGTTGGATCCACTGTGGACTGGACTTTCACAATGTTATGTCAGACCCACTCGACATCCGTTGCTTACGGTCTCCCCTAGAGGGGGGGGGGTTACCCACATATGCGGTCCTCTCCAAGGTTTCTCATAGTCATTCACCGACGTCCCACTGGGGTGAGTTTTTCCTTGCCCGTATGTGGGCTCTGTACCGAGGATGTCGTTGTGGCTTGTACAGCCCTTTGAGACACTTGTGATTTAGGGCTATATAAATAAACATTGATTGATTGATTGATTGATTGACTATGACAGTTTACTGTCACACTCAATCTGACAGTTATTTATTTAAATATAACTCCTAAACCACACATGCAAAATGGCTAATAATGCCTGGAGATATGTATCTTTGTGAGTTTTACTAGAAACATTATATTGTGTAAGGTTTAGTTAGTTTTTGTACTCAATTTGACAGTATAACTGTCATTCTAAATCCATCCATTTTCTTCCGCTTATCCGAGGTCGGGTTGCGGGGGCAGCAGCCTGAGCAGAAAATCCCAGACTTCCCTCTCCCCAGCCACTTCGTCCAGCTCTTCTCGGGGTATTCCGAGGCGTTCCCAGGCCAGCCGGGGACATAGTCTTTCCAATGTGTCCTAGGTCTTCCCCGTGGCCTCCTGCCACACCTCCCTAGAGGCGTTCGGGTGGCATCCTGAGCAGATGCCCGAACCACCTCATGGCTCCTCTCAATGTGGAGGAGCAGCGGGTTTACTTTGAGTACCTCCCGGATGACAGAGCTTCTCACCCTGTCTTTAAGGGAGAGACTCACCACCCGGCAGAGGAAACGCATTTCGGCCGCTTGTCCTTTCGGTCATAACCCAAAGCTGGGAACGTAGATCGACGGTAAATTGAGAGCTTTTCCTTCTGGCTCAGCTCCTTCTTCACCACAACGGATCGATATAGCGTCCTCAATACTGAAGACGCCGCACCAATCCGCCTGTGGATCTCTCGATCCACTCTATCCTCACTCGTGAACAAGACTCCTAGGTACTTGAACTCCTCCACTTGGGGCAAGATCTCCTCCCCAACCTGGAGATGGCACTCGACCTTTTCCTGCGTGGACTTGGACTTGGAGGTGCTGATTCTCATCCCAGTCGCTTCACACTCAAGGACCCTGCCGAGAGTATAGACCTGGTCTACCGTTCCACGACCAGGACGAAAACCACACTGTTCGTCCTGGATCCGAGGTTCCTCCTCTCCAGTACACATGAATAGACCTTACCGGGAAGGCTGAGGAGTGTGTTTCACGATAGTTGGAACACACCCTCCGGTTCCCCTTCTTAAAGAGAGGAACCACCACCCCGGTCTGCCAATCCAGAGGTACCCGCCCCCAATGTTCACGCGATGTTGCAGAGTCTTGTCAACCAAGACAGCCCCACAGTATCCAGAGCCTTAAGGAACTCATCCACCACCGGGGCCTTGCCACAGAGGAGCTTTTTAACTACCTAGGCAACCTAAGCCCCAGAAATAGGAGAGTCCACCACAGACTCCCCAGGCACTGCTTGGCCTGTCGGTATGCCCGCTGCCTCTGGAGTCCCATGAGCCAAAAGGACCCGATAGGCTCTTTCTTCAGCTTGACGGCATCCCTCACTGCTGGTGGCCACCAGCGAGTTCTAGGATTACCGCCACGACAGGCACCAAACACCTTGCGGCCACAGCTCCAATCAGCAGGCTCGACAAGAGAGGCACGGAACATGGTCCACTCAGACTCAATGTCCAGCACCTCCCTCGTGACATGTTCAAAGTTCTTCCTTATGTTTGAACATTGTGTTTGTTATGGACAATCCGTGACGAGCACAAAAGTCCAATAACAAAGCACCACTTGGGTTCAGATCCGGGTGGCCATTTTTCCCAATCACGACTCTCCAGGTTTCACTGTCCTTGCCAACATGAGCATTGAAGTCCCCCAACAGAACAAGGGAATCACCCGAGGGAGCACTCTCCAGTACTCCCTCAAGGGAATCCAAAAAGAGTGGGTACTCTGAGCTGCTGTTTGGTGCGTAAACACAAACAACAGTCAGGACCCGTCACCCCAACCCGAAGGCGGAGGGAAGCTACCATCTCGTCTACTGGGTTAAAGTCCAACGTGCAGGCTTTGAGCAACAACAATTGCCACCCCAGCCTCTCATTGCTTGCAACGCCAGAGTGGAAGAGAGTCCAGCCCCTCTTGAGAGAACAGGTTCCAGAGCCCTTGCTGTGCGTCAAAGTGAGTCCAACTATATCTAGCCAGAACTTCTTCACCTCGCGCACCAGCTCAGGCTCTTTCCCTCCCAGCGAGGTGACGTTCCACGTCCCAAGAGCGAGCTTATGTAGCCGATAATCGGACCGCCAAGTGCCCTGCCTTCGGCTGCCACCAGTTCACACTGCATCCGACCTCTATGACCTCAATGGGCCCATGAGTGGTGAGCCCATTGGAGGGTTGACCCCACGTTGCCTCTTCGAGGCAGGGCCCCATGGAGACAGGCCCGGCCACCAGTCCCTCGCCATCGTGCCCCACCTCTGCGCCTGGCTCCACAGGGGAGCCACGGTGACCTGCGCCTGGGCGAGAAAAAATCTAGGTCCTCGATTTGTACTTTTCATAAAGGTCTTTGAGCTGCTCTTTGTCTGATCCCTCACCTAGGACCTTTTCTCAGGGGATCCCGAGGCGTTCCCAGGCCAGCCGGGAGACATAGTGTTCCCAATGTGTCCTGGTCTTCCCCGTGGCCTCCAGGATGACAGAGCTTCACCTTCACCAGGGGTGTCAAACTCAAATACAGAGTGGGCCAAAGTTTAAAACTGAACAAAGCCACGGGCCAAGGTTGAACAAATTAACCTTTTAATAGGGACCCAAACAAGTTTTGCATTGAATATTGAACAAGCAAGGCTTATATAACTTTATAGTGACATGCAAAATGGAGTTTCAAATAATAATAATAATAATTAAAAAATATCAATTGCATATCACATACAATTTAAATAAAAATTGAATGCCTCTTTTCTATTTGCAGCCTTCTGAGGTAAATATCAACATTAACTTTTTCCACAGGCTAATAAATTTGAAAATAAAATAACAATGAATAAAACAACCATTCAGGACTTTAAACTGCTCAGTTTGCAACACACTGATCTAATTTGATGTGCCCAAGCCAGATACCTAGCATCTTTTTTTAGATGCTAGTTCTTTAATGTCGGGGCTCAGGCTTTGAGCTGAGGCAACTTTCATTATCGAACGAAGGTGTTCAACAGTCATATCTCGTACACCCAATTCTAACATCATTCACACCCAGTCACAAGATATGTGCAGCTTCAGCACGCATACACAAAAGAATGCAACGCATACTTCATCAACAGCGATACAGGTTACACTGAGGGTGCCAGTATAAAAAACTTTAACACTGTTAGAAATATACGCCACACTGTGAACCCACACCAAACAAAAATAAAAAACACTTTTCGGGAGAACATCCGCACCGTAACATAACATAAACACAAAAGAACAAATGCCCAGAATCTTTTGCAGCACTAACTCTTTCGGGACGCTACAAAATACACCCCCGCTACCACCAAACCCCCCCCCCCCCCCCCCCCCCCCCCGCCCCCCCCCACACACACACACACACACCTTGTAGCGTCCCGGAAGATTTAGTGCTACAAAGGTTCTGGGTATTTGTTGTGTTGTGTTTATGTTGTGTTACGGTGCGGATGTTCTCCCGAAATGTGTTTGTCATTGTTGTTTGGTGTGGATTCACAGTGTGGCGTATATTTCTAAAAGTGTTAAAGTTTTTTATTTGGCTACCGTCAGTGTAACCTGTATCGCTGTTGATGAAGTATGCGTTGCATTCAATTGTGTGTGTGTGTGTGTGTGTTGGTGCTTCTGAGTAACCCCTGGCTGCAGCCCGCAGATCGAGGAGGGGCTTATTTTCCCTCAATGTGGGCGGGCTCAACGTTGAGCCCCGCGGGCTCCATCTGGTGGCGGAGATCCGAATATGGAAAAAGGTTCATGTATTTGATAGACTTAGACATTCCTACTTTTAACTTTATATATATATATATATATATATATATATAAACCATAGCATTTACCATGAAAAAAAAAGAATAATAATTATATATAAACCATAGCATTTCCAAAAGACTATAGACACATATTATTTTGCACACTCAATTATATTAGCTAAGTCAAATAAACCAAAGACAGAATACTTTGCATCATTGATTTTGCATCATTTAAAAATGTATCTTTGGGAATACGCCTGACATTATATTAAGCAGTACCTCTTGGCTTACAGTACACTCTGTACATTGTAATGGGGGCCAATTGTGATTTCAGAGAGGTATGTGTAAATCGTGACACATTATGCTTAGTGTACAAGGTGTTATTTTTTTTACAACATATTAACATCTCTGCGATGAGGTGGCGACTTGTCCAGGGTGTACCCCGCCTTCCGCCCAATTGTAGCTGAGATAGGCTCCAGCGCCCCTCGCGACCCCCGAAGGGAATAAGCGGTAGAAAATGGATGGATGGATGGATATTAACATCTTCCTGCATTTCCTTCTTCAAAGGAAAACATGCTGCAAATTAGGAGATGGTGGTGTCTCGCTCTCCTGCAGAACTTCCCCATGCCGTAAGTGCTTTGAATATCACAAATCACAAAAAAAAATGTTTTACTCACGGTCAACAGACCAACATGAATGTTTTCATAGTGAATGTATGTTGTCATTAAATCACTAAGGTCTGAAGAAGACCGATTGCAGGACAGAAAACGGCGACGAGTGCAAGGAGGGCTACAGGTGAGAGGTCATGTGATTAATTAGTCTTGTAGTCAACTATTGCTAGACTAAAGCGTAATTCCTCCACTTATTTCAATTACCTTAGTTTTACATCTTGCATTGTTATTGTGCCTATAAGAACCGCAATCGGTTTCCTTTCTAGACAGTGGAAAATGAACAGAACTGGAAACAGGGAACAGGGTTGCTTGTTATGGCCAGAAAAATACCTTGATACTTGCCATTGTTAAACATTTATGGGAGCTTAAGGAATGTATTTGGCTAGGCTACAACATTTTTTTTTTCTTTACAGATCAAACATTTTTAGCCTGGGGTGAAAAATAAAATCAATGATGCAAAGTCTTCTGTCTTTGGTTTATTTGACTTTGCTAATATAATTGAGTGTGCAAAATAATATGTGTCTATACTCTTATGGAAATGCTATGGTTTAGATATATATTTTTTTAAATTGTTTTTTCATGGTAAAAAAAAATTACATTTGACAAGTTAAAAGTAGGAATGTCTAAGTCTATCAAATACATGAACCTTTTTCCATACTATGGTTTATATATTTTTTTTTAAAATTGTTTTTTCATGGTAAAAAAAAATACATTTGGCAAGTTTTTTTTGTGTTTTTTTTTGCAAATATTTGTATTGAATTTTACAGTTAAAATCACATTTAACAGTCATACTTTGGTCACGCAAAACCTTCATACAATCGCACATCCACTCATACCCACTCACATGCACACTTGAGGAGAGAGGTGCACTTAAACTTTAACAATTCAAGGTTTACAGTATAAACAGTATAGAAAAGATACCCAGATATTGTATATATATATATATATATATATCCATCCATCCCGCTCTGGCTCAGGATCAGCTACAGGCTATCCAGACCATAGTGGATGAACATTCCTCGGCATCAAGGATCCTCAGGAAGTGATCCCAAGATCACCTCTCGAGGACCTCTCCACCGTTCACACTTAAAAAAGAAAAGGAAAGTCACAGAAGTTGATCAGATGTAAAACAATACAAAATAAAAAGACACAAAAAAATAAATAAATAAATAAGCAAATAAACCGTGGCAAGGCCATATCAGAAGTAACTAATAGTGTAGGATCAATACAGAAAATAATGAAGATAATAAAAAAGGAATAAAACTACAAAAAAGATGGCAGATACATTTGACAAGTTAAAAGTAGGAATGTCTAAGTCTATCAAATACATGAACCTTTTTTCATACTATGGTTTATATATATATATTTTTTTTAAATTGTTTTTTTCATGGTAAAAAAATACATTTGACAAGTTAAAAGTAGCTTTATTGACGTTTGAGAATGTGTGCTGCCGGATCTCCGCCACCAGATGGAGCCCGCGGGCTCAACGTTGAGACCCGCCCACATTGAGGGAAAATAAGCCCCTCCTCGATCTGCGGGCTGCAGCCAGGGGCACTTGGCAGAAGCTGCACTGACATGAAACTGGGCCGGCACTCGTTTGACTAGCTGAAAAAAAAAAAAAAAAAAAAATTCGGGAGGAGTGCTGGAGTCACTCCCGGGAGGGTTGGCAAGTATTAGAAGTAGCGGTGAATGCGGTGTTACCGCGGCACTGCCGCAATGTATAATCGCCGGTCCAGCTTTAGTGTTAATTTGATATTGCCTCAAGGGCCAAGTCAAATTACACGTTGGGCCAAATTTGGCCCACGGGCCAGAGTTTGACACCCATGACCTTCACTGTAAAAAATTACTGTAAAAATAAAAAATACAATTACAGTTATATACTCCATCCATCCATCCATTTTCTACCGCTTATTCCCTTCGGGGTCGCGGGGGGCGCTGGAGCCTATCTCAGCTACAATCAGGCGGAAGGCGGGGTACACCCTGGACAAGTCGCCACCTCATCGCAGGGCCAACACAGATAGACAGACAACATTCACACTCACATTCACACACTAGGGCCAATTTAGTGTTGCCAATCAACCTATCATGTTCTTCTTAAATGCAGTTAAGTACTGTAAATTTTGTTGCATTTTCAAAAAATATCGACCAGCAGTAAGTTACTGTAAAACCTACAGTGTAATTCAGTATTTTTCAGACTTGTTTCTTGGGTCCGCCCACAATTCGTCCAACCGAGCTTCATTTCACCTGGCCGACCCTGCTAAATCCATCCTACTGCATCGTGTGTTTTTGATAACAAGGTAAGAGTCACTTGTACCTTGATGTGTCATTTTCTGTTTGAATTACTTTATATATATATTTATAAATTCCGAAATGACATAGCGTCACAGTCAGCATCACAGACACTATCGTTGACCACACGCATGTACCGCCGCATGCTAGCTAGCTAAGTTTTCTTCTTTTTTGTCATAGTCATCATAAAAGATGATAACTTGCAACATATGTGCTACGACTTGCAGCAATGTATTTGCGTATGTTAGACACATGCGAAGTCATAGTTATATGCCTAATGCATCGTTTAAGTGTGCTTTCCCTAAATGCACAAGAGTTTTTTCCAACTTCTCAGCCTTCAAAACTCACAGCCGTCGTCATAAATATGGCAAGAGTAGGACTGATATGTATAGCGCAGAAGGTTTACCTTGTAATATTGTCTCATGTAGCACGAAGTGCGATGATATACGGGCCTTTCTCCTGCATTTGAAAAGTCATATTACCGAAGGTAGGACAGTTACGTGCCCCTTCAGTCAATGTGAAAAAAGATTTACAGTTAAGTCTACTTTCACATCGCACGTGTCAAGGAAGCACTACGGCTACACTGAACGAAGTTTGACTTGATCAACAGCAAATCCAAGCAGCTCTTGTGTTATTAACACTGATGATGACTATTGTGATATGCAACTTGAGGATTCAGGATATTCCTGTTATGAAGACATGGAGGTCTACTTGCATTAAAAAAATGTTCACAGCACTGAAAAAAGGTTGAGAACCACTGCCTTAGGACAGTGGTTCTCAACCTTTTTTCAGTGATGTACCCCTGTGAACATTTTTTAAATTCAAGTACCCCCTAATCAGAGCAAAGCATTTTTGGTTGAAAAAAAGAGATAAAGAAGTAAAATACAGCACTATGTCATCAGTTTCTGATTTATTAAATTGTATAACAGTGCAAAATGTTGCTCATTTGTTGTGGTCTTTCTTGAACTATTTGGAAAAAAAGATATAAAAATAACTAAAAACTTGTTGAAAAATAACCAAGTGATTCAATTATAAATAAATATTTTTACACATAGAAGTAATCAACTTAAAGTGCCCTCTTTGGGGATTGTAATAGAGATCCATCTGGATTCATGAACTTCATTCTCAACATTTCTTCACAAAAAAAGAAATCTTTAACATCAATATTTACGGAACATGTCCACTACGCTTTAACCAAGCCTCCATTGTTTTCTACATGGATAGTTGATTGACAGTTGGTGCCGTGTGGCACCGCCAGGTAGGGTCAAACCATCATGGCATGGGGGAAACTCTGGCTTTATGGTAATGAATGGAATAGCCTACTTGATTAGTTGTTCAGTTTATGAACTTACATTCATATTTTGTCGAAGTATTATTCAATAAATATATTTATAAAGGATTTTTGAATTGTTGCTATTTTTAGAATATTAAAAAAAAATCTCACGTACCCCTTGGCATACCTTCAAGTACCCCAGGAGTACGCGTACCCCATTTGAGAACCACTGCCTTAGGAGACTAGATGTAAACAGAGGAAAGAGAGAGCGAGTGAGGTGGCCATTCCAAATACTTTTAAAAAGCTACCCATATTGGATACTGTTTAGGAACATAAACTGCATTTCTTGACTGTACCAGTTGCTGGTGACAAAGTCACAATAAAACGTTGGATGATCAGCATGGAAGGTGATGTCATCTGCAAAGGCGTCCAACCTAGCTTAATCTCAGGGCTTGCTGCCCTTCTTGCCACCTACTATGTGTTCAACTTGGAATACCAAGAGGAAGGTCCTCGGACATTGGAATTTGTTCAAAGGTAAATCCTTTTGATACTGTTAAAATACTGTTAGGATATTTATTTTATATTTCTCACCTCTGTTCAGGAATTTGACTTGTCATTTCCCCAATTTGGTGCCTTAAATCAATGACTCTTCTGTTCCTTTGTGGACCTTCTTATTAGGGACCGACACACCAGTTTGACTCTAGGATACAGAGAAGGTAGGTAATGTGCAGGTAAAGATATGTTGACTGGGTCAAAGAAGGAAGCACCTGTTTGACCCCAGGATGCAGGAAAAGTAGGTAATTTGCAGGTAAAGATATGTTGACTGGATGATGGCAGGAAGCACCAGCTTGACCCGAGAATGCAGAGCAAGTAGGTAATGTGCGGGTGAAGATATGTTGAATGGGTAAAATGGGTGAAAGAAGGAAGCGCAGGTGTGGTCGAGGCCATGCAGACAAGGTAGGTATGTGCAGGTGAAGATATGTTGTATGGTGAAAGAAAGAAGCACCAGTGTGACCCAAGGATGCAGGGAAGGTAGGTAATGTGCAAGTAAAGATATGTTGAATGGGTGAAGGCAGGAAACACCAGCTAGACGCGAGGATACAGAGAAGATAGGTAATGTGCAGGTAAAGATATGTTGAATGAGTAAAGGCAGGAAACACCAGCTTGACTCCAGGATATAGAGAAGGTAGGTAATGTGCAGGTAAAGATATGTTGAATGGGTAAAGGTAGAAAGCACCAGCGTGACCACACTATGCAGAGAAGGTAGGTAATGTGCAGGTAAAGATATGTTGAATGGGTAAAGGCAAGAAGCACCAGTGTGACCCCAGGATGCAGAGAAGATAGGTAATGAGCAGGTAACAATATGTTAAATGGGTGAAAGCAGGAAACATCAGCGTAAATACACGGTCCCGTAGATGGAGAGAAAACATGAATAGAGAGAGGGGTTGGGGAGGCTTTAGCATTGTCTTCCTCTCTGTATTTGTCTTAATGGGTTTTAGAGCATCTCACTCATCTACAGCTGTGGTTATGGTATAGGCTCACATATATCCTAAAATTGATATTAATATTTGTGCAGTGCATATTCCTAAATAACAATGTGAGGGGGGTTCTGTATCGACTACAAGTAATCTTCAATCACAACAGAATATCTAATATGCTTTCTCTCTTTTTTAGGCGATTCATTGGCGTTAACCCTGAGAGGGGAACAAAGGCTATCCAGGGAAAGGTGGTGTCCAAGAAGACCGGGAAGCTGGTCCAGAAAAAGGCAGCAACTGTAAATCCTCACGTAGCCACCCTTATAAAACATCTCACAGACTTTGAGTGGGGCTTTATGTAGCCGACAACTAAACACTGGACTCGTGTTCAGTGTTTTATCTCCAGTTAGAAATTAAGTGGACATGTTATAAATGTTAAAATGCTTTACTGAAAATAAGAAGAATGCACTAAATGTACATTGAATGTATTTGATGCACTTTAAAATAATTGGTTAATAAAAACATAATCTTGCAAGGCCATTTCTCCAGTCATTTTATGCCAGCAGATTGCAGGGGTTTTGATTTTGAAAAATTAAAAGTTCAACTCATTAACTTCTAGTGGCATTATACTGTAAAGCTCAGTCTATAGTGCTTACAATTATTTAACTTTAATTAACTGTTAATGGATATTACAGTAGATACACTAAAATAACAGTGTAATGCCGCTAAACAGATGACAGTATTATGCTGTGAAGCGTATATTTGATACAGCACAGTACTGTGATACTTTTACAGTAATAAACTGTAGTGATAAATCACAGTATGTGTGCTGTAGAAAAACAGTTGTATACTGGAACCATTAGCTGCCAGTAGGTTACTGTAATTAAACGGTGAAAATTCTTACAGTAAGGGAGAGACCCGCCACCCAGCGGAGAAAACTCATTTCGGCCGCCAGCCTGTGCATCTCACGATCCACTCTTCCCTCACTCATGAACAAGACTCCAGGTACTTGAACTCATCATCTTGGGGCAAGATCTCCTGCCCAACCTCGAAATGGCACTCCACCCTTTCCCGGGCGAGAACCTCGGACTTGGAGGTGCTGATTCTCATCCCAGTCGCTTCACACTCGGCTGCGAACCAATCCAATGAGAGCTGAAGATCCTGGCCAGTTAAAGCCATAAGGACCACATCATCTGCAAAAAGGAGAGACCTAATCCTGCAGCCACCAAACCGGATCCCCTCAACGCCATGACTGCGCCTAGAAATTCTGTCCATAAAATTTATGAACACATTTGGTGACTAAGGGCAGCCAACACGAGGGTTGGGACTCCGGTCCAACCCTCACGGGAAAGGGGTCCGACTTACTGCTGGCAATGCGGACCAAGCTCTGACACTGATCATACAGGGGAGCGACCCGCCACAATCAGACATGCCGATACCCCATACTCTCTGAGCACTCCCCACAGGACTTCCCGGGGTGGCCACGGTCGAATGTCTTCTCCAAGTCCACAAAGCACATGTAGACTGGTTGGACAAACTCCCATGCACACTCAAGGACCCTGCCGAGAGTATAGAGCTGGTCTACCGTTCCACGACCAGGACGAAAACCACACTGTTCGTCCTGGATCCGAGGTTCCTCCTCTCCAGTACACATGAATAGACCTTACCGGGAAGGCTGAGGAGTGTGATCTACGATAGTTGGAACACACCCTCCGGTTCCCCTTCTTAAAGAGGAGGAACCACCACCCCCGGTCTGCCAATCCAGAGGTACCCCGCCCCTGATGTCCATGCGATGTTGCAGAGTCTTGTCAACTAAAACAGCCCCACAGCATCCAGAGCCTTAAGGAACTCCGGACGGAGCTCTCATCCACCCCCGCGGCCTTGCCACCGAGGAGCTTTTTAACTACCTTGGCAACCTCAGCCCCAGAAATAGGAGAGCCCACCACAGATTCCCCAGGGACTGCTTGGCCTGTCGGTATGCCCGCTGCCTCTGGAGTCCCATGAGCCAAAAGGACCAGATAAGCTCTTTCTTCAGCTTGACGGCATCCCGCACTGCTGGTGGCCACCAGCGGGTTCTAGGGATTACCGCAACGACAGGCACCAAACACCTTGCGGCCACAGCTCCAATCAGCTGGCTTGACAAGAGAGGCACGGAACATGATCCATTCAGACTCAATGTCCAGCACCTCCTTTGTGACATGTTCAAAGTTCCTCCGGAGGTAGAAAAAGAAACTCTCTCTGACAGGAGACTGCTAGGCATTCCCAAAAGACTCTCACAATGCGTTTGGGCCTGCCAGGTCTGTCCGGGATCCTACCCCACCATCGGAGCCAGCTCACCAGGTGGTGATCGGTAGAAAGCTCGCCCCTCTCTTCACCCGAGTGTCCAAAACATGAGGCCGCAAATCCCATGACACAACTACAAAGTCAATATGGAACTGCGGCCGAGGGTGTCCTGATGCCAAGTGCACATATGGACACCCTTATGTTTGAACATTGTGTTTGTTATGGACAATCCGTGACTAGCACAAAAGTCCAATAACAAAGCACCACTTGGGTTCAGATCCGGGTGGACAATTTTTCCCAATCACGACTCTCCAGGTTTCAAAGTCGTTGCCAACATGAGCGTTGAAGACCCCCAGCAGAACAAAGGAATCACCCGAGGGGAGCACTCTCAAGGGAATCCAAAAAGAGTGGGTACTCTGAGCTGCTGTTTGGTGCGTAAACACCAACAACAGTCAGGACCCGTCACCCAACCCGAAAGCGGAGGGAAGTTACCATCTCGTCTTCTGGGTTAAGTCCAACGTGCAGGCTTTGAGCCGGGGGGCAACAAGAATTGCCAACCCAGCCTCTCATTACTTGCAACGCCAGAGTGGAAGAGAGTCCAACCCCTCTTGAGAGAACAGGTCCCAGAGCCCTCGCTGTGCGTCGAAGTGAGTCCAGCTTTATCTAGCCGGGAACTTCTCCACCTCGCGAGGTGACGTTCCACGTCCCAAGAGCGAGCTTATGTAGCCGATAATCGGACCGCCAAGTGCCCTGCCTTCGGCTTCCGCCCAGCTAACACTGCACCCGACCTCTATGACCCAGCCCATGAGTGGTGAGCCTATTGCAGGGGGGACCCACGTTGCCTCTTCGAGCTGGGCCCCGTGGGCACCAGTCGCTCGCCATCGTGCCCCACCTCTGGGCCTGGCTCCACAGGGGAGCCACGGTGACCCGCGTCCGGGCGAGAAAATATCTAGGTCCTCGATTTGTACTTTTCATAAAGGTCTTTGAGCTGCTCTTTGTCTGATTCCTCACCTAGGACCTGTTTGTCTTGGGGGACCCTACCAGGGGGCATAGAAGCCCCCGGACAACATAGCTCCTAGGATCAGTGGGACACGCAAGCCACAAAGGTGGCGGCTCAGAAAGCAGGTTATATAAACATAACTCCAAAACCAAACATGCACGATGTCTAAACATGCCTGTAATATTGTATCAATGTGAGTTTTACTAGAATCGGTTGTTTTTTTAAGGCTTGCAAACACAAAAAGTTTTTTTTACTCAATATGACAGTAAGTTCTTAAAATGCTGAGATAATGTGAAAAAAAGCAATACAAATGTATTCCAACATAATTCCTAAACCAAACATGCAAAATGTCTAAAAATGCCTGTAATATTGAATCCATGTGAGTTTTACTAGAATCATTTGTTTTTGTAAGGTTTGCAAATACAAAAATTGAGTTTTATGACAGACACAAGTTAGTTTTTTTACTCATTATAACAGTATAGATGTCATACTATATATTAAAGTTATATAAACATAACTCCAAAACCAAACGTGCATTATGTCCAAAATTGCCTGTAATATTGTATAGATGTGAGTTTTACTAGAATCAGGTTTGCAAATACAAAAATTGGGTTTTATGACAGTATACTGTCACACTCAATATGACAGTATAACTGTCATACTAAATCCATCCATTTTCTTCCGCTTATCCGAGGTCGGGTTGCGGGGGCAGCAGCCTAAGCAGAGAGCCCAGACTTCCCTCTCCCCAGCCACTTCGTCCAGCTCTTCTCGGGGGATCCCGAGGCGTTCCCAGGCCATAGTCTTTCCAATGTATCCTAGGTCTTCCCCATGGCCTCCTGCCGTTCGGACCTAGGGAGGCGTTCGGGTGGCATCCTGAGCAGATGCCCGAACCACCTCATCTGGCTCCTCTCAATGTGGAGGAGCAGCGGCTTTACACTGAGTTCCTCCCAGATGACAGAGCTTCTCACCCTATCTCTAAGGGAGAGACCCACCACCCGGCGGAGGAAACTCATTTCGGCCGCTTGTACCCGTGACCTTGTCCTTTCGGTCATAACCCAAAGCTCATGACCATAGGTGAGGATGGGAACGTTGATCGACCGGTAAATTGAAAGCTTTTCCTTCTGGCTCAGCTCCTTCTTCACCACAACGGATCGCTATAGAGTCCTCATTACTGAAGACGCCGCACCGATCCACCTGTAGATCTCACAATCCACTCTATCCTCACTCGTGAACAAGACTCCTAGGTACTTGAACTCCTTCACTTGGGGCAAGATCTCTTTCCCAACCTCGAGATGGCACTCCACCCTTTCCCGGGCGAGAACCATGGACTCGGACTTGGAGGTGCTGATTCTCATCCCAGTCGCTTCACTGCGAACCGATCCAATGAAAGCTGAAGATCTTGGCCAGTTGAAGCCATCAGGACCACATCATCTGCAAAAAGCAGAGACCTAATCCTGCAGCCACCAAACCAGGCGCAGTCATAGCGTTGAGGGGATCCTCAAAGCCATGACTGCGCCTAGATATTCTGTCCATTAAAGTTATGAACAGAATCGGTGACAAAGGGCAGCCTTGGCGGAGTCCAACCCTCACTGGAAAGGGGTCCGACATACTGCCGGCAATGCGGCCCAAGCTCTGACACTGATCATACAGGGAGACACCCGCCACAATCAGACATGCCGATACTCCCTACTCTCTGAGCACTCCCCACAGGATTTACCGGGGACCAAGGTCGAATGTCTTCTCCAAGTCCACAAAACTTATGTAGACTGGTTGGGCAAACTCCCATGCACACTCAAGGACCCTGCCGAGAGTATAGAGCTGGTCTACCGTTCCACGACCAGGACGAAAACCACACTGTTCTTCCTGGATCCGAGGTTCCTCCTCTCCATTACACATGAATAGACCTTACCGGGAAGGCTGAGGAGTGTGATCTACGATAGTTGGAACACACCCTCCGGTTCCCCTTCTTAAAGAGAGGTACCACCACCCCGGTCTGCCAATCCAGAGGTACCGCCCCCGATGTAGACGCAATGTTGCAGAGTCTTGTCAACCAAGACTGCCCCACAGCATCCAGAGCCTTAAGGAACTCCGGACGGAGCTCATATCCCCGGGGCCTTGCCACCGAGGAGCTGTTTAACTACCTTGGCAACCTCAGCCCCAGAAATAGGAGAGCCCACCACAGACTTCCCAGGCACTGTTTCCTCATAGGAAGACGTGTTGGTGGGACTGAGGAGGTCTCGCTTGGCCTGTCGGTATGCCCACTGCCTCTGGAGTCCCATGAGCCAAAAGGACCCGGTGGCTCTTTCTTCAGCTTGACAGCATCCCTCACTGCTGGTGGATTACCGCCACGACAGGCACCAAACACCTTGCGGCCACAGCTTCAATCAGCTGGCTCAACAAGAGAGGAACGGTCCAGAACATGGTCCACTCAGACTCAATGTCCAGCACCTCCCTCGTGACATGTTCAAAGTTCTTCCGGACATGTTCAAAGTTCTTCAGGAGACTCTGCTAGGTGTTCCCAGCAGACCCTTACAATGCGTTTGGGCCTGCCAGGTCTGACCGGCATCCTCCCCTACCATCGGAGCCAGCTCACCACCAGGTGGTGGTTGGTAGAAAGCTCTGCCCCTCTCTTCACCGAGTGTCCAAAACATGAGGCCGCAAATCCCATGACACAACTACAAAGTCAATCATGCGGCCGAGGGTGTCCTTGTGCCAATTGCACAGATGGACACCCTTATGTTTGAACATTGTGTTTGTTATGGACAATCCGTGACAAGCACAAAAGTCCAATAACAAAGCACCACTTGGGTTCATATCCGGGTGGCCATTTTTCCCAATCACGACTCTCCAGGTTTCACTGTCGTTGCCAACATAGCGTTGAAGTCCACCAGCAGAACAAGGGAATCACCCGAGGGAGCACTCTCCAGTCCTCCCTCAAGGGAATCCAAAAAGAGTTGGTTCTCTGAGCTGCTGTTTGGTGTGTAAACACAAACAACAGTCAGGACCCGTCACCCAACCCGAAGGCTGAAGGAAGCTACCATCTCGTCTATTGGGTTTAAAGTCCAACGTGCAGGGTTTGAGCCGGGGGGCAACAAGAATTGCCACCCCAGCCACTCATTATTTGCAACGCCAGTGTGGAATCTCTTCCACTCTGGCATTGCAGGTAATGAAAGTTCAGCTCAGTCCAGCCCCTCTGAGAGAACAGGTTCCAGAGCCCTTGCTGTGAGTCCAACTATATCTAGCGGGGAACGTCTCCACCTCAAGCACCAGCTCAGGCTCCTTCCCTCCCAGCGAGGTGACGTTCCATGTCCCAAGAGCGAGCTTATGTAGCCGATAATCGGACCACCAAGTGCCCTGCCTTCGGCTGCCGCCCAGCTCACACTGCACCCTCTATGACCCAGCCCATGAGTGGTGAGCCCTGGAGGGGGGATCCACGTTGCCTCTTCGAGCTGAGCACGGCTGGGCCCCATGGGGACAGGCCCGTCAATCGCCATCGTGCCACACCTCTGGGCCTGGCTCCACAGGGGAGCCACGGTGACCTGCGTCCGGGCGAGAAAAAATCTAGGTCCTCAATTGTACTTTTAATAAAGGTCTTTGAGCTGCTCTTTGTCTGATCCCTCACCTAGGACCTGTTTGTCCTGGATCAGTGGGACACGCAAACCACATAGGTGGCGGCTCAGAAAGCAGGTTATATAAATATAACTCCAAAACCAAACATGCAATATGTCTAAACATGCCTGTAATATTGTATCAATGTGACTTTTCCTAGAATCGGTTGTTTTTGTAAGGTTTGCAAATACAAAAATTAGGTTTTACTCACAATGACAAAATCACACTCAATATGACAGTTATTTAAACATAACTCATAAACCACACAAAAAAATGGCTAATAATGCCTGAAATAATGAATCATTGGGAGTTTTACTGAGTTTTATATTTTGCAAACACAAAAAGTAGTTTTTTACTTTACTGTAATGTTCTTAGAACCCTGAGATAATGGGAAAAAAGCAATAAAAATGTATTTAAACCTAACTCCTAAACAACACATGCAAAATGGCTAATAATGCCTAGGGAGACATGTAACGTTGTTAGTTTAAAAAAATGATCTTTTGTAAAGATATCAAAGACACAAGCTAGTTTTTTTTATTCAATATGACAGTATAACAGTCATACTAAATATGAAAGTTATATAAACATAACTCCAAAACCAAACATGTGTCATGTCTAAAAATGCCTGTAATAATGTATTAATGTGAGTTTGTAAGGTTTGCAAAAACAAAAAGTAGTTTTTTACTCAATATGAAAGTAATGATCTTAGAATCCTGAGATAATGCGAAAAAAGCAATAAAAATGTATTCAAACATAACTCCTAAACAACCCAGGCAAAATGGGTAATAATGCCTGGAGACATGTATCTTTGTTAGTTTTACTAGAAAATGTATTTTTTGTAAAGTTTGCAAAGACAGAAGCTAGTTGTTTTTATTCAATAAGACAGTATAACTGTCATACTACATATGAAAGTTATATAAACATAACTCCAGAACCAAACGTGTGTCATGTCTAAAATTGCCTATAATAATGTATTTATGTGAGTTTGTAAGGTTTGCAAAAACAAAAAGTAGTTTTTTCCTCAATATGAAAGTAAGGATTTTAGAATCCTGAGATAATGCGAAAAAAGCAATAAAAATGTATTTAAAGATAATTCCTAAACAACCCATGCAAAATGGCTAATAATGCCTGGAGACATGTATCTTTGTTAATTTTACTAGAAAAATGATATTTTGTAAAGTTTGCAAAGACACAAGCTAGTTTTTTTTAATTCAATAGGACAGTATAACAGTCATATTAAATATAAAAGTTATATAAACATAACTCCAAAACCAAACATGTGTCATGTCTAAAAATGCCTGTAATAATGTATTTATGTGAGTTTGTAAGGTTTGCAAAAACAAAAAGTAGTTTTTTACTCAATATGAAAGTAATGATCTTAGAATCCTGAGATAATGCGAAAAAAGCAATACCAATGTATTTAAACATAATTCCTAAACAACCCATGCAAAATGGGTAATAATGCCTGGACACATGTATCTTTGTTAGTTTTACTAGAAAAATGATGTTTTGTAAAGTTTGCAAAGACACAAGCTAGTTTTTTAAAATTAAATATGACAGTATAACAGTCCTACTAAATATGAAAGTTATCAAAACATAACTCCAAAACCAAACATGTGTCATGTCTAAAAATGCCTGTAATAATGTATTTATGTGAGTTTGTAAGGTTTGCAAAAACAAAAAGTAGTTTTTTACTCAATATGAAAGTAATGATCTTAGAATCCTGAGATAATGCGAAAAAAGCAATAAAAATGTATTCAAACATAACTCCTAAACAACCCAGGCAAAATGGGTAATAATGCCTGGAGACATGTATCTTTGTTAGTTTTACTAGAAAATGTATTTTTTGTAAAGTTTGCAAAGACAGAAGCTAGTTGTTTTTATTCAATAAGACAGTATAACTGTCATACTACATATGAAAGTTATATAAACATAACTCCAGAACCAAACGTGTGTCATGTCTAAAATTGCCTATAATAATGTATTTATGTGAGTTTGTAAGGTTTGCAAAAACAAAAAGTAGTTTTTTCCTCAATATGAAAGTAAGGATTTTAGAATCCTGAGATAATGCGAAAAAAGCAATAAAATTTGTATTTAAACATAATTCCTAAACAACCCATGCAAAATGGCTAATAATGCCTGGAGACATGTATCTTTGTTAGTTTTACTAGAAAAATGATGTTTTGTAAAGTTTGCAAAGACACAAGCTAGTTTTTTAAAATTAAATATGACAGTATAACAGTCCTACTAAATATGAAAGTTATCAAAACATAACTCCAAAACCAAACATGTCTTATGTCTAAAAATGCCTGTAATAATGTATTTATGTGAGTTTGTAAGGTTTGCAAAACAAAAAGTAGTTTTTTACTCAATATGAAAGTAATGATCTTAGAATCCTGAGATAATGCGAAAAAAGCAATAAAAATGTATTCAAACATAACTCCTAAACAACCCAGGCAATATGGGTAATAATGCCTGGAGACATGTATCTTTGTTAGTTTTACTAGAAAATGTATTTTTTGTAAAGTTTGCAAAGACACAAACTAGTTGTTTTTATTCAATAAGACAGTATAACTGTCATACTACATATGAAAGTTATATAAACATAACTCCAGAACCAAACGTGTGTCATGTCTAAAATTGCCTATAATAATGTATTTATGTGAGTTTGTAAGGTTTGCAAAAACAAAAAGTAGTTTTTTCCTCAATATGAAAGTAAGGATTTTAGAATCCTGAGATAATGCGAAAAAAGCAATAAAAATGTATTCAAAGATAATTCCTAAACAACCCGTGCAAAGTGGCTAATAATGCCTGGAGACATGTATCTTTGTTAATTTTACTAGCAAAATGATATTTTGTAAAGTTTGCAAAGACACAAGCTAGTTTTTTTTATTCAATATGACAGTATAACAGTCATATTAAATATAAAAGTTATATAAACATAACTCCAAAACCAAACGTGTGTCATGTCTAAAATTGCCTATAATAATGTATTTATGTGAGTTTGTAAGGTTTGCAAAAACAAAAAGTAGTTTTTTCCTCAATATGAAAGTAAGGATTTTAGAATCCTGAGATAATGCGAAAAAAGCAATAAAATTTGTATTTAAACATAATTCCTAAACAACCCATGCAAAATGGCTAATAATGCCTGGAGACATGTATCTTTGTTAGTTTTACTAGAAAAATGATGTTTTGTAAAGTTTGCAAAGACACAAGCTAGTTTTTTAAAATTAAATATGACAGTATAACAGTCCTACTAAATATGAAAGTTATCAAAACATAACTCCAAAACCAAACATGTCTTATGTCTAAAAATGCCTGTAATAATGTATTTATGTGAGTTTGTAAGGTTTGCAAAACAAAAAGTAGTTTTTTACTCAATATGAAAGTAATGATCTTAGAATCCTGAGATAATGCAAAAAAAGCAATAAAAATGTATTCAAACATAACTCCTAAACAACCCAGGCAATATGGGTAATAATGCCTGGAGACATGTATCTTTGTTAGTTTTACTAGAAAATGTATTTTTTGTATAGTTTGCAAAGACACAAACTAGTTGTTTTTATTCAATAAGACAGTATAACTGTCATACTACATATGAAAGTTATATAAACATAACTCCAGAACCAAACGTGTGTCATGTCTAAAATTGCCTATAATAATGTATTTATGTGAGTTTGTAAGGTTTGCAAAAACAAAAAGTAGTTTTTTCCTCAATATGAAAGTAAGGATTTTAGAATCCTGAGATAATGCGAAAAAAGCAATAAAAATGTATTCAAAGATAATTCCTAAACAACCCATGCAAAGTGGCTAATAATGCCTGGAGACATGTATCTTTGTTAATTTTACTAGCAAAATGATATTTTGTAAAGTTTGCAAAGACACAAGCTAGTTTTTTTTTATTCAATATGACAGTATAACAGTCATATTAAATATAAAAGTTATATAAACATAACTCCAAAACCAAACATGTGTCATGTCTAAAAATGTCTGTAATAATGTATTTATGTGAGTTTGTAAGGTTTGCAAAAACAAAAAGTAGTTTTTTACTCAATATGAAAGTAATGATCTAAGAATCCTGAGATAATGCGAAAAAAGCAATAAAAATGTATTTAAACATAACTCCTAAACAACCCAGGCAAAATGGGTAATAATGCCTGGAGACATGTATCTTTGTTAGTTTTACTAGGAAATGTATATTTTGTAAAGTTTGCAAAGACACAAGCTAGTTGTTTTTATTCAATAAGACAGTATAACAGTCATACTAAATATGAAAGTTATATAAACATAACTCCAGAACCAAACGTGTGTCATGTCTAAAATTGCCTATAATAATGTATTTATGTGAGTTTGTAAGGTTTGCAAAAACAAAAAGTAGTTTTTTCCTCAATATGAAAGTAAGGATTTTAGAATCCTAAATAATGCGAAAAAAGCAATAAAAATGTATTTAAAGATAATTCCTAAACAACCCATGCAAAATGGCTAATAATGCCTGGAGACATGTATCTATGTTAGTTTTACTAGGAAAATGATATTTTGTAAAGTTTGCAAAGACACAAGCTTGTTTTTTTTAATTCAATATGACAGTATAACAGTCATATTAAATATAAAAGTTATATAAACATAACTCCAAAACCAAACATGTGTCATGTCTAAAAATGCCTGTAATAATGTATTTATGTGAGTTTGTAAGGTTTGCAAAAACAAAAAGTAGTTTTTTACTCAATATGAAAGTAATGATCTAAGAATCCTGAGATAATGCGAAAAAAGTAATAAAAATGTATTTAAACATAATTCCTAAACAACCCATGCAAAATGGGTAATAATGCCTGGAGACATGTATCTTTGTTAGTTTTACTAGAAACATGATCTTTTGTAAAGTTTGCAAAGACACAAGCTAGTTTTTTTGTATTCAATATGACAGTATAACAGTCATACTAAATATAAAAGTTATATAAACATAACTCCAGAACCAAACGTGTGTCATGTCTAAAATTGCTTATAATAATGTATTCATGTGGGTTCGTAAGGTTTGCAAAAACAAAAAGTAGTGTTTTACTCAATATGAAAGTAATGATCTTAGATTCCTGAGATAATGCGAAAAAAGCAATACAAATGTATTCAAACACAATTTTTAAACCAAACATGTAAATTGTCTAAAAATGCCTGTAATATTGAATTTATGTAAGTTTTACTAGAATCAATTGTTTTTGTAAGGTTTGCAAATACAAATATTAGGTTGTACACATAATGACATTATAACTTTAACACTCAATATGAAAGTTATTTAATTATAACTCCTAAATACACATGAAACATGTCTAATAGCGTGAAAAAAAATATCTTTGTGAGTGTTGCTAGAAACATTTTCTTTTGTAAGGTTTGCAAAGACACAAGTTAGATTTTTTTAACTCAATATGACAGTATAACGCCACACTCAATATGACAGTTATTTAAACATAACTCCTAAACCACACCTGAAAAATGGCTAATAATGCCTGAAATAATGCATCTTTGGGAGTTTTACTGGAAACATATGCTTTTTTTAAGGCTTGCAAACACAAAAATTATTTGTATTGTATTATGTATTACAACATAATTCCTAAACCAAACATGCAAAATGTCTGAAAATGCCTGTAATATTGAATCCATGTGAGTTTTATTTGAATCAGTTGTATGGTTTGCTAATACAAAAATTGGGTTTTATGACAAACACAAGTTAGTTTTTTTACTCAATATAACAGTTTAGCTGTCATACTATATATGAAAGTTATATAAACATAACTCCAAAACCAAACCATTATGTCCAAAACTGCCTGTAATATTGTATATATGTGAGTTTTACTAGAATCAGGGTTGCAAATACAAAAATTGGGTTTTATGACAGTATACTGTCACACTCAATATGAAAGTTATTTAAACATAACTCAAACAACACATGCAAAATAACTAATAATGCCTGGAGCATGTATCTTAGTTAGTTTTACTAGAAAAATGGTATTTTGTAAGGTTTGCAAAGACACAAGTTAGTTGTTTTTTTATTCAATATGACAGTATAACTGTCATACTAAATATGAAAGTTATATAAACATAACTCTAAAACCAAACATGCATTGTGTCTAAAAATGCCTGTAATGTTGTATCTGTGTGAGTTTAACTAGATTTAGTTGTTTTTGTAAGGTTTGCAAATACAAAATAAGGGTTTTACTCACTATGACAGTTTACTGTCACACTCAATCTGACAGTTATTTATTTAAACATAACTCCTAAACCACACATGCAAAATGGCTAATAATGCCTGGAGATATGTATCTTTGTGAGTTTTACTAGAAACATTATATTGTGTAAGGTTTAGTTAGTTTTTGTACTCAATCTGACAGTATAACTGTCATTCTAAATCCATCCATTTTCTTCCGCTTATCCGAGGTCGGGTTGCGGGGGCAGCAGCCTGAGCAGAAAATCCCAGACTTCCTTCTCCCCAGCCACTTCGTCCAGCTCTTCTCGGGGTATTCCGAGGCGTTCCCAGGCCAGCCGGGGACATAGTCTTTCCAATGTGTCCTAGGTCTTCCCCGTGGCCTCCTGCCACACCTCCCTAGAGGCGTTCGGGTGGCATCCTGAGCAGATGCCCGAACCACCTCATGGCTCCTCTCAATGTGGAGGAGCAGCGGCTTTACTTTGAGTTCCTTCCGGATGACAGAGCTTCTCACCCTGTCTCTAAGGGAGAGACCCACCACCCGGCAGAGGAAACGCATTTCGGCCGCTTGTCCTTTCGGTCATAACCCAAAGCTGGGAACGTAGATCGACGGTAAATTGAGAGCTTTTCCTTCTGGCTCAGCTCCTTCTTCACCACAACGGATCGATATAGCGTCCTCAATACTGAAGACGCCGCACCAAACCGCCTGTGGATCTCTCGATCCACTCTATCCTCACTCGTGAACAAGACTCCTAGGTACTTGAACTCCTCCACTTGGGGCAAGATCTCCTCCCCAACCTGGAGATGGCACTCGACCCTTTCCTGCGCGAGAACCATGGACTTGGACTTGGAGGTGCTGATTCTCATCCCAGTCGCTTCACACTCAAGGACCCTGCCGAGAGTATAGACCTGGTCTACCGTCCCACGACCAGGACGAAAAACACACTGTTCGTCCTGGATCCGAGTTTCCTCCTCTCCAATACACATGAATAGACCTTACCGGGAAGGCTGAGGAGTGTGTTTCACGATAGTTGGAACACACCCTCCGGTTCCCCTTCTTAAAGAGAGGAACCACCACCCCGGTCTGCCAATCCAGAGGTACCACCCCCAATGTTCACGCGATGTTGCAGAGTCTTGTCAACCAAGACAGCCCCACAGTATCCAGAGCCTTAAGGAACTCATCCACCACCGGGGCCTTGCCACAGAGGAGCTTTTTAACTACCTAGGCAACCTAAGCCCCAGAAATAGGAGAGTCCACCACAGATTCCCCAGGCACTGCTTGGCCTGTCGGTATGCCCGCTGCCTCTGGAGTCCCATGAGCCAAAAGGCTTGATAGGCTCTTTCTTCAGCTTGACGGCATCCCTCCCTGCTGGTGGCCACCCGCGAGTTCTAGGATTACCGCCACGACAGGCACCAAACACCTTGCGGCCACAGCTCCAATCAGCAGGCTCGACAAGAGAGGCACGGAACAAGGTCCACTCAGACTCAATGTCCAGCACCTCCCTCGTGACATGTTCAAAGTTCTTCCTTATGTTTGAACATTGTGTTTGTTATGGACAATCCGTGACGAGCACAAAAGTCCAATAACAAAGCACCACTTGGGTTCAGATCCGGGTGGCCATTTTCCCAATCACGACTCTCCAGGTTTCACTGTCCTTGCCAACATGAGCATTGAAGTCCCCCAACAGAACAAGGGAATCACCCGAGGGAGCACTCTCCAGTACTCCCTCAAGGGAATCCAAAAAGAGTGGGTACTCTGAGCTGCTGTTTGGTGCGTAAACACAAACAACAGTCAGGACCCGTCACCCAACCCGAAGGCGGAGGGAAGCTACCATCTCGTCTACTGGGTTAAAGTCCAACGTGCAGGCTTTGAGCAACAACAATTGCCACCCCAGCCTCTCATTGCTTGCAACGCCAGAGTGGAAGAGAGTCCAGCCCCTCTTGAGAGAACAGGTTCCAGAGCCCTTGCTGTGCGTCGAAGTGAGTCCAACTATATCTAGCCAGAACTTCTTCACCTCGCGCACCAGCTCAGGCTCTTTCCCTCCCAGCGAGGTGACGTTCCACGTCCCAAGAGCGAGCTTATGTAGCCGATAATCGGACCGCCAAGTGCCCTGCCTTCGGCTGCCACCCAGTTCACACTGCATCCGACCTCTATGACCTCATTGGGCCCATGAGTGGTGAGCCCATTGGAGGGTTGACCCACGTTGCCTCTTCGAGGCAGGGCCCCATGGAGACAGGCCCGGCCACCAGTCGCTCGCCATCGTGCCCCACCTCTGCGCCTGGCTCCACAGGGGAGCCACGGTGACCTGCGCCTGGGCGAGAAAAAATCTAGGTCCTCGATTTGTACTTTTCATAAAGGTCTTTGAGCTGCTCTTTGTCTGATCCCTCACCTAGGACCTTTTCTCAGGGGATCCCGAGGCGTTCCCAGGCCAGCCGGGAGACATAGTGTTCCCAATGTGTCCTGGGTCTTCCCCGTGGCCTCCAGGATGACAGAGATTCACCTTCACCAGGGGTGTCAAACTCAAATACAGAGTGGGCCAAAGTTTAAAACTGAACAAAGCCACGGGCCAAGGTTGAACAAATTAACCTTTTAATAGGGACCCAAACAAGTTTTGCATTGAATATTGAACAAGCAAGGCTTATATAACTTTATAGTGACATGCAAAATGGAGTTTCAAATAATAATAATAATAATTAAAAAATATCAATTGCATATCAAATACAATTTAAATAAAAATTGAATGCCTCTTTTCTATTTGCAGCCTTCTGAGATAAATATCAACATTAACTTTTTCCACAGGCTAATAAATTTGAAAATAAAATAACAATGAATAAAACAACCATTCAGGACTTTAAACTGCTCAGTTTGCAACACACTGATCTAATTTGATGTGCCCAAGCCAGATACCTAGCATCTTTTTTTAGATGCTAGTTCTTTAATGTCGGGGCTCAGGCTTTGAGCTGAGGCAACTTTCATTATCGAACGAAGGTGTTCAACAGTCATATCTCGTACACCCAATTCTAACATCATTCACACCCAGTCACAAGATATGTGCAGCTTCAGCACGCATACACAAATGAATGCAACGCATACTTCATCAACAGCGATACAGGTTACACTGAGGGTGCCAGTATAAAAAACTTTAACACTGTTAGAAATATACGCCACACTGTGAACCCACACCAAACAAAAATAAAAAACACTTTTCGGGAGAACATCCGCACCGTAACATAACATAAACACAAAAGAACAAATACCCAGAATCTTTTGCAGCACTAACTCTTTCGGGACGCTACAAAATACACCCCCGCTACCACCAAACCTCCCCCCCCCCCCACACACACACACCTTGTAGCGTCCCGGAAGATTTAGTGCTACAAAGGGTTCTGGGTATTTGTTGTGTTGTGTTTATGTTGTGTTACGGTGCGGATGTTCTCCCGAAATGTGTTTGTCATTCTTGTTTGGTGTGGATTCACAGTGTGGCGTATATTTCTAAAAGTGTTAAAGTTTTTTATTTGGCTACCGTCAGTGTAACCTGTATCGCTGTTGATGAAGTATGCGTTGCATTCAATTGTGTGTGTGTGTGTGTTGGTGCTTCTGAGTAACCCCTGGCTGCAGCCCGCAGATCGAGGAGGGGCTTATTTTCCCTCAATGTGGGCGGGCTCAACGTTGAGCCCGCGGGCTCCATCTGGTGGCGGAGATCCGAATATGGAAAAAGGTTCATGTATTTGATAGACTTAGACATTCCTACTTTTAACTTGTCAAATGTGTTTTTTTACCATGAAAAAAAAAAAAAAATAAATAAATAAATATATATATATATATATATATATATATATATATATATATATATATATATATATATATATATATATATATATATATATATATATATATATATATATGTATATAAACCATAGCATTTACCATGAAAAAAAAAGAATAATAATTATATATAAACCATAGCATTTCCAAAAGAGTATAGACACATATTATTTTGCACACTCAATTATATTAGCTAAGTCAAATAAACCAAAGACAGAATACTTTGCCTCATTGATTTTATTTTTCACCCCAGGTTAAAAATGTTTGATCTGTAAAGAAAAAAAAAATGTTGTAGCCTAGCCAAATACATTCCTTAAGCTTCCATAAATGTTTAACAATGGCAAGTATCAAGGTATTTTTCTGGCCCATAACAAGCAACCCTGTTCCCTGTTTCCAGTTCTGTTCATTTTCCACTGTCTAGAAAGGAAACCGATTGAGGTTCTTATAGGCACAATAACAATGCAAGATGTAAAACTAAGGTAATTGAAATAAGTGGAGGAATTACGCTTTAGTCTAGCAATAGTTGACTACAAGACTAATTAATCACATGACCTCTCACCTGTAGCCCTCCTTGCACTCGTCGCCGTTTTCTGTCCTGCAATTGGTCTTCTTCAGACCTTAGTGATTTAATGACAACATACATTCACTATGAAAACATTCATGTTGGTCTGTTGACCGTGAGTAAAACATTTTTTTTGTGATTTGTGATATTCAAAGCACTTACGGCATGGGGAAGTTCTGCAGGAGAGCGAGACACCACCATCTCCTAATTTGCAGCATGTTTTCCTTTGAAGAAGGAAATGCAGGAAGATGTTAATATCCATCCATCCATCCATTTTCTACCGCTTATTCCCTTCGGGGTCGCGAGGGGCGCTGGAGCCTATCTCAGCTACAATTGGGCGGAAGGTGGGGTACACCCTGGACAAGTCGCCACCTCATCGCAGAGATGTTAATATGTTGTAAAAAAAATAACACCTTGTACACTAAGCATAATGTGTCACGATTTACACATACCTCTCTGAAATCACAATTGGCCCCCATTACAATGTACAGAGTGTACTGTAAGCCAAGAGGTACTGCTTAATATAATGTCAGGCGTATTCCCAAGGATACATTTTTTTCAATACAAATTAATGTGGTTTTAATGTAGCAAGCAAACATTTTGACAGACAACAGCAATGCTATAACATGCTGATTTGGTCTTACCATCAAAACAAACACGCCACAGTTGTTGGAGCACCCTTGCTTTGTTAGGCCCTGAGGTGTGAACAACGTATTTTAATAAAAGTATGGCAAGAAAATAGTAAAAAGTTAGCAAGTGCTATTATGTAATGTCTCACCTGGACATCATTTACACCAAGCTCTCTCCAGGGGCCAGAAGAGAGGCTGTGAGCAGCGTGTCTGTACAAATAATAAGCGAAATAAAAGTCACTCAACTTCAATCAACTTTTGATTGAAAAGCACGCATAAACGCTTGGAACAAAGCCTGAACTGAATAAGGAAAATGTTGGAACTTCAAATCAAAAAGTTTTCATAACAGGCTTAAACAGAACTGCCCGTCTCAAAAAAGATAAATAGTTCTGTTTCCATCTGTTTAAGGAATCAAAATAGTTGGAATATGGAATGGAATATTTTAGATCAAATAAAAACAGAACCATTAATTAAAACAAACAAAGGACAAGTGGTTTAAAACAGAACTACCACTGTCCAGGAGGTGCCCTAAAAACCTGAATAGACTGGTTCTACTCTCATCTCTCCAAGACATGAGACAGCTAGTGGAAGAAAACAAAGTCTTAATACGTGTATGATTATATGAGTGACATTCATAGATAACCACAGTGGCACAATAGTTAACTTTACCAGTTGTTCCTGGCTGTCTTGGAGTTTCTGTCCCCAGTATGCAGTGTGTGCTGAAAACTTGTGGAGACTAGGGAAGTCTCCATGAGGTCTCTGCTCACTGTCATCATTTACTAGTGTAGAAAGCAACAACCGAAAAATAAAATCAAGTGTGAAATGTCACATTTCTCATTTGAATGATGTGCAAAATAGAGCCAAAACTTTTTGATTTGAAGTTCCAACCTTTTCCTTATTCAGTTCAGGCTTTGTTCCAAGCGTTTATGCGTGCTTTTCAATCAAAAGTTGATTGAAGTTGAGTGACTTTTATTTCGCTTATTATTTGTACAGACACGTTGCTCACAGCCTCTCTTCTGGCCCCTGGAGAGAGCTTGGTGTGAATGATGTCCAGGTGAGACATTACATAATAGCACTTGCTAACTTTTTACTATTTTCTTGCCATACTTTTATTAAAATACGTTGTTCACACCTCAGGGCCTAACAAAGCAAGGGTGCTCCAACAACTGTGGCGTGTTTGTTTTGATGGTAAGACCAAATCAGCATTGCTGTTGTCTGTCAAAATGTTTGCTTGCTACATTAAAACCATATTAATTTGTATTGAAAAAAATGTATCCTTGGGAATACGCCTGACATTATATTAAGCAGTACCTCTTGGCTTACAGTACACTCTGTACATTGTAATGGGGGCCAATTGTGATTTCAGAGAGGTATGTGTAAATCGTGACACATTATGCTTAGTGTACAAGGTGTTATTTTTTTTACAACATATTAACATCTCTGCGATGAGGTGGCGACTTGTCCAGGGTGTACCCCGCCTTCCGCCCAATTGTAGCTGAGATAGGCTCCAGCGCCCCTCGCGACCCCGAAGGGAATAAGCGGTAGAAAATGGATGGATGGATGGATATTAACATCTTCCTGCATTTCCTTCTTCAAAGGAAAACATGCTGCAAATTAGGAGATGGTGGTGTCTCGCTCTCCTGCAGAACTTCCCCATGCCGTAAGTGCTTTGAATATCACAAATCACAAAAAAAATGTTTTACTCACGGTCAACAGACCAACATGAATGTTTTCATAGTGAATGTATGTTGTCATTAAATCACTAAGGTCTGAAGAAGACCGATTGCAGGACAGAAAACGGCGACGAGTGCAAGGAGGGCTACAAGTGAGAGGTCATGTGATTAATTAGTCTTGTAGTCAACTATTGCTAGACTAAAGCGTAATTCCTCCACTTATTTCAATTACCTTAGTTTTACATCTTGCATTGTTATTGTGCCTATAAGAACCGCAATCTGTTTCCTTTCTAGACAGTGGACAATTAACAGAACTGGAAACAGGGAACAGGGTTGCTTGTTATGGGCCAGAAAAATACCTTGATACTTGCCATTGTTAAACATTTATGGGAGCTTAAGGAATGTATTTGGCTAGGCTACAACATTTTTTTTTCTTTACATATCAAACATTTTTAGCCTGGGGTGAAAAATAAAATCAATGATGCAAAGTCTTCTGTCTTTGGTTTATTTGACTTTGCTAATATAATTGAGTGTGCAAAATAATATGTGTCTATACTCTTATAGAAATGCTATGGTTTAGATATATTTTTTTTTTAATTGTTTTTTCATGGTAAAAAAAAATACATTTGACAAGTTAAAAGTAGGAATGTCTAAGTCTATCAAATACATGAACCTTTTTCCATACTATGGTTTATATATATTTTTTTTAAATTGTTTTTTCATGGTAAAAAAAAATACATTTGACAAGTTTTTTTTGTGTTTTTTTTTGCAAATATTTGTATTGAATTTTACAGTTAAAATCACATTTAACAGTCATACTTTGGTCACGCAAAACCTTCATACAATCGCACATCCACTCATACCCACTCACATGCACACTTGAGGAGAGAGGTGCACTTAAACTTTAACAATTCAAGGTTTACAGTATAAACAGTATTAGAAAAGATACCCAGATATTGTATATATATATATATATCCATCCATCCCGCTCTGGCTCAGGATCAGCTACAGGCTATCCAGACCATAGTGGATGAACATTCCTCGGCATCAAGGATCCTCAGGAAGTGATCCCAAGATCACCTCTCGAGGACCTCTCCACCGTTCACACTTAAAAAAGAAAAGGAAAGTCACAGAAGTTGATCAGATGTAAAACAATACAAAATAAAAAGACACAAAAAATAAATAAATAAATAAGCAAATAAACCGTGGCAAGGCCATATCAGAAGTAACAAAAAAAACACAATAATAGTGTAGGATCAATACAGAAAATAATGAAGATAATAAAAAAGGAATAAAACTACAAAAAAGATGGCAGATATATTTGACAAGTTAAAAGTAGGAATGTCTAAGTCTATCAAATACATGAACCTTTTTTCATACTATGGTTTATATATATATATATATATTTTATTGTTTTTTCATGGTAAAAAAAATACATTTGACAAGTTAAAAGTAGCTTTATTGACGTTTGAGAATGTGTGCTGCCGGATCTCCGCCACCAGATGGAGCCCGCGGGCTCAACGTTGAGACCCGCCCACATTGAGGGAAAATAAGCCCCTCCTCGATCTGCGGGCTGCAGCCAGGGGCACTTGGCAGAAGCTGCACTGACATGAAACTGGGCCGGCACTCGTTTGACTAGCTGAAAAAAAAAAAAAAAAAAAATTCGGGAGGAGTGCTGGAGTCACTCCCGGGAGGGTTGGCAAGTATTAGAAGTAGCGGTGAATGCGGTGTTACCGCGGCACTGCCGCAATGTATAATCGCCGGTCCAGCTTTAGTGTTAATTTGATATTGCCTCAAGGGCCAAGTCAAATTACACGTTGGGCCAAATTTGGCCCACGGGCCAGAGTTTGACACCCATGACCTTCACTGTAAAAAATTACTGTAAAAATAAAAAATAAAATTACAGTTATATACTCCATCCATCCATCCATTTTCTACCGCTTATTCCCTTCGGGGTCGCGGGGGGCGCTGGAGCCTATCTCAGCTACAATCAGGCGGAAGGCGGGGTACACCCTGGACAAGTCGCCACCTCATCGCAGGGCCGACACAGATAGACAGACAACATTCACACTCACATTCACACACTAGGGCCAATTTAGTGTTGCCAATCAACCTATCATGTTCTTCTTAAATGCAGTTAAGTACTGTAAATTTTGTTGCATTTTTCAAAAAATATCGACCAGCAGTAAGTTACTGTAAAACCTACAGTGTAATTCAGTATTTTTCAGACTTGTTTCTTGGGTCCGCCCACAATTCGTCCAACCGAGCTTCATTTCACCTGGCCGACCCTGCTAAATCCATCCTACTGCATCGTGTGTTTTTGATAACAAGGTAAGAGTCACTTGTACCTTGATGTGTCATTTTCTGTTTGAATTACTTTATATATATATTTATAAAGTCCGAAATGTCAGCATCACAGACAATATCGTTGACCACGCGCATGTACCGCCGCATGCTAGCTAGCTAAGTTTTCTTCTTTTTTGTCATAGTCATCATAAAAGATGATAACTTGCAACATATGTGCTACGACTTGCAGCAATGTATTTGCGTATGTTAGACACATGCGAAGTCATAGTTGTATGCCTAATGCATCGTTTAAGTGTGCTTTCCCTAAATGCACAAGAGTTTTTTCCAACTTCTCAGCCTTCAAAACTCACAGCCGTCGTCATAAATATGGCAAGAGTAGGACTGATATGTATAGCGCAGAAGGTTTACCTTGTAATATTGTCTCATGTAGCGCGAAGTGCGATGATATACGGGCCCTTCTCCTGCATTTGAAAAGTCATATTACCGAAGGTAGGACAGTTACGTGCCCCTTCAGTCAATGTGAAAAAAGATTTACAGTTAAGTCTACTTTCACATCGCACGCGTCAAGGAAGCACTACGGCTACACTGAACGAAGTTTGACTTGATCAACAGCAAATCCAAGCAGCTCTTGTGTTATTAACACTGATGATGACTATTGTGATATGCAACTTGAGAATTCAGGATATTCCTGTTATGAAGACATGGAGGTCTACTTGCATTAAAAAAATGTTCACAGCACTGAAAAAAGGTTGAGAACCACTGCCTTAGGACAGTGGTTCTCAACCTTTTTTCAGTGATGTACCCCTGTGAACATTTTTTAAATTCAAGTACCCCCTAATCAGAGCAAAGCATTTTTGGTTGAAAAAAAGAGATAAAGAAGTAAAATACAACACTATGTCATCAGTTTCTGATTCATTAAATTGTATAACAGTGCAAAATATTGCTCATTTGTTGTGGTCTTTCTTGAACTATTTGGAAAAAAAGATATAAAAATAACTAAAAACTTGTTGAAAAATAAACAAGTGATTCAATTATAAATAAAGATTTTTACACATAGAAGTAATCAACTTAAAGTGCCCTCTTTGGGGATTGCAATAGAGATCCATCTGGATTCATGAACTTCATTCTCAACATTTCTTCACAAAAAAAGAAATCTTTAACATCAATATTTATGGAACATGTCCACTACGCTTTAACCAAGCCTCCATTGTTTTCTACATGGATAGTTGATTGACAGTTGGTGCCGTGTGGCACCGCCAGGTAGGGTCAAACCATCATGGCATGGGGGAAACTCTGGCTTTATGGTAATGAATGGAATAGCCTACTTGATTAGTTGTTCAGTTTATGAACTTACATTCATATTTTGTCGAAGTATTATTCAATAAATATATTTATAAAGGATTTTTGAATTGTTGCTATTTTTAGAATATTTTTAAAAAATCTCACGTACCCCTTGGCATACCTTCAAGTACCCCCAGGAGTACGTGTACCCCCATTTGAGAACCACTGCCTTAGGAGACTAGATGTAAACAGAGGAAAGAGAGAGCGAGTGAGGTGGCCATTCCAAATACTTTTAAAATGCTACCCATATTGGATACTGTTTAGGAACATAAACTGCATTTCTTGACTGTACCAGTTGCTGGTGACAAAGTCACAATAAAACGTTGGATGATCAGCATGGAAGGTGATGTCATCTGCAAAGGCGTCCAACCTAGCTTAATCTCAGGGCTTGCTGCCCTTCTTACCACCTACTATGTGTTCAACTTGGAATACCAAGAGGAAGGTCCTCGGACATTGGAATTTGTTCAAAGGTAAATCCTCTTGATACTGTTAAAATACTGTTAGGATATTTTATTTTATATTTCTCACCTCTGTTCAGGAATTTGACTTGTCATTTCCCCAATTGTGTGCCTTAAATCAATGACTCTTCTGTTCCTTTGTGTACCTTCTTATTAGGGACCGAAGCACCAGTTTGACTCTAGGATGCAGAAAAGGTAGGTAATTTGCAGGTAAAGATATGTTGACTGGATGATGGCAGGAAGCACCAGCTTGACCCGAGAATGCAGAGCAAGTAGGTAATGTGCGGGTGAAGATATGTTGAATGGGTAAAGGCAGGAAGCACCAGTGTGACCCCACCATGCAGGGAAGGTAGGTAATGTGCGGGTGAAGGTATGTTGAATGGGTGAAAGAAGGAAGCGCAGGTGTGGTCGAGGCCATGCAGACAAGGTAGGTATGTGCAGGTGAAGATATGTTGTATGGTGAAAGAAAGAAGCACCAGTGTGACCCAAGGATGCAGGGAAGGTAGGTAATGTGCAGGTAAAGATATGTTGAATGGGTGAAGGCAGGAAACACCAGCTAGATGCCAGGATACAGAGAAGGTAGGTAATGTGAAGTGAAGTGAAGTGAAGTGAATTACATTTATATAGCGCTTTTTCTCAAGTGACTCAAAGCGCTTTACATAGTGAAACCCAATATCTAAGTTACATTTAAACCAGTGTGGGTGGCACTGGGAGCAGGTGGGTAAAGTGTCTTGCCCAAGGACACAACGGCAGTGACTAGGATGGCGGAAGCGGGGATCGAACCTGCAACCCTCAAGTTGCTGGCACGGCCGCTCTACCAACCGAGCTATACCGTCCCAATGTGCAGGTAAAGATATGTTGAATGAGTAAAGGCAGGAAACACCAGCTTGACTCCAGGATACAGAGAAGGTAGGTAATGTGCAGGTAACGATATGTTGAATGGGTAAAGGTAGAAAGCACCAGCGTGACCACACTATGCAGAGAAGGTAGGTAATGTGCAGGTAAAGATATGTTGAATGGGTAAAGGCAAGAAGCACCAGTGTGACCCCAGGATGCAGAGAAGATAGGTAATGAGCAGGTAACGATATGTTAAATGGGTGAAAGCAGGAAACATCAGCGTAAGTACACGGTCCCGTAGATGGAGAGAAAACATAAATAGAGAGAGGGATTGGGGAGGCTTTAGCATTGTCTTCCTCTCTGAATTTGTCTTAATGGGTTTTAGAGCATTCACTCATCTACAGCTGTGGTTATGGTATAGGCTCACATATATCCTAAAATTGATATTAATATTTGTGCAGTGCATATTCCTAAATAACAATGTGAGGGGGGTTCTGTATCGACTGCAAGTAATCTTCAATCGATTCATTGGCGTTAACCCTGAGAGGGGAACAAAGGCTAGCCAGGGAAAGGTGGTGTCCAAGAAGACCGGGAAGCTGGTCCAGAAAAAGGCAGCAACTGTAAATCCTCACGTAGCCACCCTTATAAAACATCTCACAGACTTTGAGTGGGGCTTTATGTAGCCGACAACTAAACACTGGACTCGTGTTCACTGTTTTGTCTCCAGTTAGAAATTAAGTGGACATGTTATAAATGTTAAAATTCTTTACTGAAAATAAGAAGAATGCACTAAATGTACTTTGAATGTAATTGATGCACAATAAATAATTGGTTAATAAAAACATAATCTTGCAAGGCCATTTCTCCAGTCATTTTTATGCCAGCAGATTGCAGGGATTTAGATTTTGAAAAATTAAAAGTTCAACTCATTAACTTCTAGTGGCATTATACTGTAAAGCTCAGTCTATAGTGCTTACAATTATTTTACTGTAATTAACTGTTAATGGATATTACAGTAGATACACTAAAATAACAGTGTAATGCGCTAAACAGATGACAGTATTATGCTGTGAAGCGTATATTTGATACAGCACAGTACTGTGATACTTTTTACAGTAATAAACTGTAGTGATAAATCACAGTATGTGTGCTGTAGAAAAACAGTTTTATACTGGAACCATTAGCTGCCAGTAGGTTACTGTAATTAAATGGTGAAAATTCTTACAGTAAGGGAGAGACCCGCCACCCAGCGGAGAAAACTCATTTCGGCCGCTTGTACCCGTGATGTTGTCCTTTCGGTCATAACCCAAAGCTCATGACCATAGGTGAGGATGGGAACGTAGATTGACCGGTAAATTGAGAGCTTTTCCCTCTGGCGCAGCTCCTTCTTACCACAACGAATCGATATAGCGTCCTCATTACTGAAGACGCCGCACCGATCAGCCTGTGCATCTCACGATCCACTCTTCCCTCACTCATGAACAAGACTCCAGGTACTTGAACTCATCCACTTGGGGCAAGAACTCCTGCCCAACCTCGAGATGGCACTCCACCCTTTCCCGGGCGAGAACCTCGGACTTGGAGGTGCTGATTCTCATCCCAGTCGCTTCACACTCGGCTGCGAACCAATCCAATGAGAGCTGAAGATCCTGGCCAGTTAAAGCCATAAGGACCACATCATCTGCAAAAAGGAGAGACCTAATCCTGCAGCCACCAAACCGGATCCCCTCAACGCCATGACTGCGCCTAGAAATTCTGTCCATAAAATTTATGAACACATTTGGTGACAAAGGGCAGCCAACTTATTGCTGGCAATGCGGACCAAGCTCTGACACTGATCATACAGGGAGACACCCGCCACAATCAGACATGCGGATACTCCATACTCTCTGAGCACTCCCCACAGGATTTACCGGGGGCCAAGGTCGAATGTCTTCTCCAAGTCCACAAAACTTATGTAGACTGGTTGGGCAAACTCCCATGCACACTCAAGGACCCTGCCGAGAGTATAGAGCTGGTCTACCGTTCCACGACCAGGACGAAAACCACACTGTTCGTCCTGGATCCGAGGTTCCTCCTCTCCATTACACATGAATAGACCTTACCGGGAAGGCTGAGGAGTGTGATCTACGATAGTTGGAACACACCCTCCGGTTCCCCTTCTTAAAGAGAGGAACCACCACCCCGGTCTGCCAATCCAGAGGTACCGCCCCTGATGTAGACGCAATGTTGCAGAGTCTTGTCAACCAAGACTGCCCCACAGCATCCAGAGCCTTAAGGAACTCCGGACGGAGCTCATACCCCCGGGGCCTTGCCACCGAGGAGCTTTTTAACTACCTTGGCAACATCAGCCCCAGAAATATGAGAGCCCACCACAGACTTCCCAGGCACTGTTTCCTCATAGGAAGACGTGTTGGTGGGACTGAGGAGGTCTCGCTTGGCCTGTCGATATGCCCACTGCCTCTGGAGTCCCATGAGCCAAAAGGACCCGGTGGCTCTTTCTTCAGCTTGACAGCATCCCTCAGTGCTGGTGGATTACCGCCACGACAGGCACCAAACACTTTGCGGCCACAGCTTCAATCAGCTGGCTCAACAAGAGAACATGGTCCACTCAGACTCAATGTCCAGCACCTCCCTCGTGACATGTTCAAAGTTCTTCCGGACATGTTCAAAGTTCTTCAGGAGACTCTGCTAGGTGTTCCCAGCAGACCCTTACAATGCGTTTGGACCTGCCAGGTCTGACCGGCAACCTCCCCTACCATCGGAGCCAGCTCACCACCAGGTGGTGGTTGGTAGAAAGCTCTGCCCCTCTCTTCACCGAGTGTCCAAAACATGAGGCCGCAAATCCCATGACACAACTACAAAGTCAATCATGCGGCCGAGGGTGTCCTTGTGCCAAGTGCACATATGGACACCCTTATGTTTGAACATTGTGTTTGTTATGGACAATCCGTGACAAGCACAAAAGTCCAATAACAAAGCACCACTTGGGTTCAGATCCGGGTGGCCATTTTTCCCAATCACGACTCTCCAGGTTTCACTGTCGTTGCCAACATAGCGTTGAAGTCCACCAGCAGAACAAGGGAATCACCCGAGGGAGCACTCTCCAGTACTCCCTCAAGGGAATCCAAAAAGAGTTGGTACTCTGAGCTGCTGTTTGGTGTGTAAACACAAACAACAGTCAGGACCCGTCACCCAACCCGAAGGCTGAAGGAAGCTACCATCTCGTCTATTGGGTTTAAAGTCCAACGTGCAGGCTTTGAGCCGGGGGGCAACAATAATTGCCACCCCAGCCTCTCATTAGTTGCAACGCCAGTGTGGAATCTCTTCCACTCTGGCGTTGCAAGTAATGAAAGTTCAGCTCAGTCCAGCCCCTCTGAGAGAACAGGTTCCAGAGCCCTTGCTGTGAGTCCAACTATATCTAGTCGGGAACTTCTCCACCTCATGCACCAGCTCAGGCTCCTTCCCTCCCAGCGAGGTGACGTTCCATGTCCCAAGAGCGAGCTTATGTAGCCGATAATCGGACCACCAAGTGCCCTGCCTTCGGCTGCCGCCCAGCTCACACTGCACCCTCTATGACCCAGCCCATGAGTGGTGAGCCCTGGAGGGGGGATCCACGTTGCCTCTTCGAGCTGAGCACGGCTGGGCCCCATGGGGACAGGCCCGTCAATCGCCATCGTGCCACACCTCTGGGCCTGGCTCCACAGGGGAACCACGGTGACCTGCGTCCGGGCGAGAAAAAATCTAGGTCCTCAATTGTACTTTTAATAAAGGTCTTTGAGCTGCTCTTTGTCTGATCCCTCACCTAGGACCTGTTTGTCCTGGATCAGTGGGACACGCAAACCACAAAGGTGGCGGCTCAGAAAGCAGGTTATATAAATATAACTCCAAAACCAAACATGCAATATGTCTAAACATGCCTGTAATATTGTATCAATGTGACTTTTCCTAGAATCGGTTGTTTTTGTAAGGTTTGCAAATACAAAAATTAGGTTTTACTCACAATGACAAAATCACACTCAATATGAGAGTTATTTAAACATAACTCATAAACCACACAAAAAAATGTCTAATAATGCCTGAAATAATGAATCATTGGGAGTTTTACTGAGTTTTATATTTTGCAAACACAAAAAGTAGTTTTTTACTTGACTGTAATGTTCTTAGAACCCTGAGATAATGGGAAAAAAGCAATAAAAATGTATTTAAACCTAACTCCTAAACAACACATGCAAAATGGCTAATAATGCCTAGGGAGACATGTAACGTTGTTAGTTTAAAAAAAATGATCTTTTGTAAAGATATCAAAGACACAAGCTAGTTTTTTTTATTCAATATGACAGTATAACAGTCATACTAAATATGAAAGTTATATAAACATAACTCCAAAACCAAACATGTGTCATGTCTAAAAATGCCTGTAATAATGTATTTATGTGAGTTTGTAAGGTTTGCAAAAACAAAAAGTAGTTTTTTACTCAATATGAAAGTAATGTTCTTAGAATCCTGAGATAATACGAAAAAAGCAATACAAATGTATTCAAACATAAATTTTAAACCAAACATGTAAAATGTCTAAAAATGCCTGTAATATTGAATCCATATAAGTTTTACTAGAATCAATTGTTTTTGTAAGGTTTGCAAATACAAAAATTAGGTTTTACACATAATGACATTAAAACTGTAACACTCAATATGACAATTATTTATTTATAACTCCTAACCACACATGAAACATGTTTAATAATGCGTGAAAAAAATGTATCTTTGTGAGTGTCACTAGAAACATTTTCTTTTGTAAGGTTTGCAAATACAGGTTAGTTTTTTTTACTCAATATGACAGTATAACTGCCACACTCAATATGACAGTTATTTAAACATAACTCTTAAACTACACATGAAAAATGATTAACAATGCCTGAAATAATGCATTCTTGTAAGTTTTACTCGAAACATATGCTTTTTTAAGGCTTGCAAACACAAAAATTATTTCTTTACTCAATATGACAGTAATGTTCTCAAATTCTGAGAAAATACGAACAAATTAATAAAAATGATTCCAACATAATTCCTAAACCAAATATGCAAAATGTCTAAAAATGTCTGTAATATTGAATCCATATGAGTTTTACTAGATTTAAATGATTTTGTAAGGTTTGCAAATACATAAATTAGGTTTTACTTACTATGTCATAACTGACAGTATATGACAGTTATTTAACCATAACTCAAACCACACATGAAAAATGGCTAATAATGCCTGAAATAATGCATCCTTGGCCGTTTTAGTCGAAACACATGCTTTTTTAAATCTTGCAAACACAAAAAGTAGTTTTTTTACTCAATATGACTGTAATGTTCTTAAAATCCTGAGATAATGCGAAAAAAGCAATAAAAATGTATTTAAACATTACTCCTAAACAACATATGCAAAATGGCTAATAATGCCTGGAAACATGTATCTTTGTTAGTTTTAGTGGAAAAATTATCTTTTGTAAAGTTTGCAAAGACACAAGCTAGTTGTTTTTATTCAATAAGACAGTATAACTGTCATACTACATATGAAAGTTATATAAACATAACTCCAGAACCAAACGTGTGTCATGTCTAAAATTGCCTATAATAATGTATTTATGTGAGTTTGTAAGGTTTGCAAAAACAAAAAGTAGTTTTTTCCTCAATATGAAAGTAAGGATTTTAGAATCCTGAGATAATGCGAAAAAAGCATTAAAAATGTATTTAAACATAATTCCTAAACAACCCATGCAAAATGGCTAATAATGCCTGGAGACATGTATCTTTGTTAATTTTACTAGAAAAATGATCTTTTGTAAAGATATCAAAGACAAAAACTAGTTTTTTTTATTCAATATGACAGTATAACAGTCCTACTAAATATGAAAGTTATCAAAACATAACTCCAAAACCAAACATGTGTTATGTCTAAAAATGCCTGTAATAATGTATTCACGTGAGTTTGTAAGGTTTGCAAAAGCAAAAAGTAGTTTTTTACTCATTATGAAAGTAATGATCTAAGAATCCTGAGATAATGCGAAAAAAGCAATAAAAATGTATTTAAACATAATTCCTAAACAACCCATGCAAAATGGGTAATAATGCCTGGAGACATGTATCTTTGTTAGTTTTACTAGAAAAATGATCTTTTGTAAAGTTTGCAAAGACACAAGCTATTTTTTTCTTATTCAATATGACAGTATAACAGTCATACTAAATATAAAAGTTATATAAACATAACTCCAAAACCAAACATGTGTCATTTCTAAAAATGTCTGTAATAATGTATTTATGTGAGTTTGTAAGGTTTGCAAAAACAAAAAGTAGTTTTTTACTCAATATGAAAGTAATGATCTAAGAATCCTGAGATAATGCGAAAAAAGCAATAAAAATGTATTTAAACATAACTCCTAAACAACCCAGGCAAAATGGGTAATAATGCCTGGAGACATGTATCTTTGTTAGTTTTACAAGGAAATGTATATTTTGTAAAGTTTGCAAAGACACAAGCTAGTTTTTTTTATTCAATAAGACAGTATAACAGTCATACTAAATATGAAAGTTATATAAACATAACTCCAGAACCAAACGTGTGTCATGTCTAAAATTGCCTATAATAATGTATTTATGTGAGTTTGTAAGGTTTGCAAAAACAAAAAGTAGTTTTTTCCTCAATATGAAAGTAAGGATTTTAGAATCCTGAGATAATGCGAAAAAAGCAATAAAAATGTATTTAAACATAATTCCTAAACAACCCATGCAAAATGGGTAATAATGCCTGGACACATGTATCTTTGTTAGTTTTACTAGAAAAATGATGTTTTGTAAAGTTTGCAAAGACACAAGCTAGTTTTTTAAAATTAAATATGACAGTATAACAGTCTACTAAATATGAAAGTTATCAAACATAACTCCAAAACCAAACATGTGTTATGTCTAAAAATGCCTGTAATAATGTATTTATGTGAGTTTGTAAGGTTTGCAAAACAAAAAGTAGTTTTTTCCTCAATATGAAAGTAAGGATTTTAGAATCCTGAGATAATGCGAAAAAAGCAATAAAAATGTATTTAAACATAATTCCTAAACAACCAATGCAAAATGGGTAATAATGCCTGGAGACATGTATCTTTGTTAGTTTTACTAGAAAAATGATCTTTTGTAAAGTTTGAAAAGACACAAGCTAGTTTTTTTTAATTCAATATGACAGTATAACAGTCATACTAAATATGAAAGTTATATAAACATAACTCCAAAACCAAACATGTGTCATGTCTGAATATGCCTGTCATAATGTATTAATGTGAGTTTGTAAGGTTTGGAAAAACAAAAAGTTGTTTTTTACTCAATATGAAAGTAAAGATCTTAAAATCCTGAGATAATGCGAAAAAAGCAATAAAAATGTCTTTAAACATAATTCCTAAACAACCCATGCAAAATGGGTAATAATGCCTGGAGACATGTATCTTGTTAGTTTTACTAGAAAAATTATCTTTTGTAAAGTTTGCAAAGACAAGCTAGTTTTTTTTTATTCATTATGACAGTATAACAGTCATACTAAATATGAAAGTTATATAAACATAACTCCAAAACCAAACATGTGTCATGTCTAAAAATGCCTGTAATAATGTATTAATGTGAGTTTGTAAGGTTTGCAAAAACAAAAAGTAGTTTTTTACTCAATATGAAAGTAATGATCTTAAAATCCTGAGATAATGCGAAAAAAGCAATAAAAATGTATTTAAACATAATTCCTAAACAACCCATGCAAAATGGGTAATAATGCCTGGAGACATGTATCTTTGTTAATTTTACGAGAAAAATGATATTTTGTAAAGTTTGCAAAGACACAAGCTAGTTTTTTTTAATTCAATATGACAGTATAACAGTCATATTAAATATAAAAGTTATATAAACATAACTCCAAAACCAAACATGTGTCATGTCTAAAAATGCCTGTAATAATGTATTTATGTGAGTTTGTAAGGTTTGCAAAAACAAAAAGTAGTTTTTTACTCAATATGAAAGTAATGATCTAAGAATCCTGAGATAATGCAAAAAAAGCAATACAAATGTATTTAAACATAATTCCTAAACAACCCATGCAAAATGGGTAATAATGCCTGGACACATGTATCTTTGTTAGTTTTACTAGAAAAATGATGTTTTGTAAAGTTTGCAAAGAAACAAGCTAGTTTTTTAAAATTAAATATGACAGTATAACAGTCCTACTAAATATGAAAGTTATCAAAACATAACTCCAAAACCAAACATGTGTTATGTCTAAAAATGCCTGTAATAATGTATTTATGTGAGTTTGTAAGGTTTGCAAAACAAAAAGTAGTTTTTTCCTCAAAATAAAAGTAAGGACTTTAGAATCCTGAGATAATGCGAAAAAAGCAATAAAAATGTATTTAAACATAATTCCTAAACAACCCATGCAAAATGGGTAATAATGCCTGGAGACATGTATCTTTGTTAGTTTTACTAGAAAAATGATCTTTTGTAAAGTTTGCAAAGACATAAGCTAGTTTTTTCTTATTCAATATGACAGTATAACAGTCATACTAAATATAAAAGTTATAGAAACATAACTCCAAAACCAAACATGTGTCATGTCTAAAAATGTCTGTAATAATGTATTTATGTGAGTTTGTAAGGTTTGCAAAAACAAAAAGTAGTTTTTTACTCAATATGAAAGTAATGATCTAAGAATCCTGAGATAATGCGAAAAAAGCAGTAAAAATGTATTTAAACATAACTCCTAAACAACCCAGGCAAAATGGGTAATAATGCCTGGAGACATGTATCTTTGTTAGTTTTACAAGGAAATGTATATTTTGTAAAGTTTGCAAAGACACAAGCTAGTTGTTTTTATTCAATAAGACAGTATAACAGTCATACTAAATATGAAAGTTATATAAACATAACTCCAGAACCAAACGTGTGTCATGTCTAAAATTGTCTATAATAATGTATTTATGTGAGTTTGTAAGGTTTGCAAAAACAAAAAGTAGTTTTTTCCTCAATATGAAAGTAAGGATTTTAGAATCCTGAGATAATGCGAAAAAAGCAATAAAAATGTATTTAAGAATAATTCCTAAACAACCCATGCAAAATGGCTAATAATGCCTGGAGACATGTATCTTTGTTAATTTTACTAGAAAAATTATGTTTTGTAAAGTTTGCAAAGACACAAGCTAGTTTTTTAAAATTAAATATGACAGTATAACAGTCCTACTAAATATGAAAGTTATCAAAACAACTCCAAAACCAAACATGTGTTATGTCTAAAAATGCCTGTAATAATGTATTTATGTGAGTTTGTAAGGTTTGCAAAACAAAAAGTAGTTTTTTCCTCAATATGAAAGTAAGGATTTTAGAATCCTGAGATAATGCGAAAAAAGCAATAAAAATGTATTTAAACATAATTCCTAAACAACCCATGCAAAATGGGTAATAATGCCTGGAGACATGTATCTTTGTTAGTTTTACTAGAAAAATGATCTTTTGTAAAGTTTGCAAAGACATAAGCTAGTTTTTTCTTATTCAATATGACAGTATAACAGTCATACTAAATATAAAAGTTATAGAAACATAACTCCAAAACCAAACATGTGTCATGTCTAAAAATGTCTGTAATAATGTATTTATGTGAGTTTGTAAGGTTTGCAAAAACAAAAAGTAGTTTTTTACTCAATATGAAAGTAATGATCTAAGAATCCTGAGATAATGCGAAAAAAGCAATAAAAATGTATTTAAACATAACTCCTAAACAACCCAGGCAAAATGGGTAATAATGCCTGGAGACATGTATCTTTGTTAGTTTTACAAGGAAATGTATATTTTGTAAAGTTTGCAAAGACACAAGCTAGTTGTTTTTATTCAATAAGACAGTATAACAGTCATACTAAATATGAAAGTTATATAAACATAACTCCAGAACCAAACGTGTGTCATGTCTAAAATTGCCTATAATAATGTATTTATGTGAGTTTGTAAGGTTTGCAAAAACAAAAAGTAGTTTTTTCCTCAATATGAAAGTAAGGATTTTAGAATCCTGAGATAATGCGAAAAAAGCAATAAAAATGTATTTAAGCATAATTCCTAAACAACCCATGCAAAATGGCTAATAATGCCTGGAGACATGTATCTTTGTTAATTTTACTAGAAAAATGATGTTTTGTAAAGTTTGCAAAGACACAAGCTAGTTTTTTAAAATTAAATATGACAGTATAACAGTCCTACTAAATATGAAAGTTATCAAAACATAACTCCAAAACCAAACATGTGTTATGTCTAACAATGCCTTTAATAATGTATTTATGTGAGTTTGTAAGGTTTGCAAAACAAAAAGTAGTTTTTTCCTCAATATGAAAGTAAGGATTTTAGAATCCTGAGATAATGCGAAAAAAGCAATAAAAATGTATTTAAACATCATTCCTAAACAACCCATGCAAAATAGGTAATAATGCCTGGAGACATGTATCTTTGTTAGTTTTACTAGAAAAATTATCTTTTGTAAAGTTTGCAAAGACACAAGCTAGTTTTTTCTTATTCAATATGACAGTATAACAGTCATACTAAATATAAAAGTTATAGAAACATAACTCCAAAACCAAACATGTGTCATGTCTAAAAATGTCTGTAATAATGTATTTATGTGAGTTTGTAAGGTTTGCAAAAACAAAAAGTAGTTTTTTACTCAATATGAAAGTAATGATCTAAGAATCCTGAGATAATGCGAAAAAAGCAATAAAAATGTATTTAAACATAACTCCTAAACAACCCAGGCAAAATGGGTAATAATGCCTGGAGACATGTATCTTTGTTAGTTTTACAAAGAAATGTATATTTTGTAAAGTTTGCAAAGACACAAGCTAGTTGTTTTTATTCAATAAGACAGTATAACAGTCATACTAAATATGAAAGTTATATAAACATAACTCCAGAACCAAACGTGTGTCATGTCTAAAATTGCCTATAATAATTTATTTATGTGAGTTTGTAAGGTTTGCAAAAACAAAAAGTAGTTTTTTCCTCAATATGAAAGTAAGGATTTTAGAATCCTGAGATAATGCGAAAAAAGCAATAAAAATGTATTTAAACATAATTCCTAAACAACCCATGCAAAATGGCTAATAATGCCTGGAGACATGTATCTTTGTTAATTTTACTAGAAAAATTATGTTTTGTAAAGTTTGCAAAGACACAAGCTAGTTTTTTCTTATTCAATATGACAGTATAACAGTCATACTAAATATAAAAGTTATATAAACATAACTCCAAAACCAAACATGTGTCATGTCTAAAAATGTCTGTAATAATGTATTTATGTGAGTTTGTAAGGTTTGCAAAAACAAAAAGTAGTTTTTTACTCAATATGAAAGTAATGATCTAAGAATCCTGAGATAATGCGAAAAAAGCAATAAAAATGTATTTAAACATAATTCCTAAACAACCCATGCAAAATGGGTAATAATGCCTGGAGACATGTATCTTTGGTAGTTTTACTAGAAAAATTATCTTTTGTAAAGTTTGCAAAGACACAAGCTAGTTTTTTCTTATTCAATATGACAGTATAACAGTCATACTAAATATAAAAGTTATATAAACATAACTCCAAAACCAAACATGTGTCATGTCTAAAAATGCCTGTAATAATGTATTTATGTGAGTTTGTAAGGTTTGCAAAAACAAAAAGTAGTTTTTTACTCAATATGAAAGTAATGATCTAAGAATCCTGAGATAATGCGAAAAAAGCAATACAAATGTATTTAAACATAATTCCTAAACAACCCATGCAAAATGGGTAATAATGCCTGGACAAATGTATGTTTGTTAGTTTTACTAGAAAAATGATGTTTTGTAAAGTTTGCAAAGACACAAGCTAGTTCTTTAAAATTAAATATGACAGTATAACAGTCCTACTAAATATGAAAGTTATCAAAACATAACTCCAAAACCAAACATGTGTTATGTCTAAAAATGCCTGTAATAATGTATTTATGTGAGTTTGTAAGGTTTGCAAAACAAAAAGTAGTTTTTTCCTCAATATGAAAGTAAGGATTTTAGAATCCTGAGATAATGCGAAAAAAGCAATACAAATGTATTTAAACATAATTCCTAAACAACCCATGCAAAATGGGTAATTATGCCTGGAGACATGTATCTTTGTTAGTTTTACTAGAAAAATGATATTTTGTAAAGTTTGCAAAGACACAAGCTAGTTTTTTTTAATTCAATATGACAGTATAACAGTCATATTAAATATAAAAGTTATATAAACATAACTCCAAAACCAAACATGTGTCATGTCTAAAAATGCCTGTAATAATGTATTTATGTGAGTTTGTAAGGTTTGCAAAAACAAAAAGTAGTTTTTTACTCAATATGAAAGTAATGATCTAAGAATCCTGAGATAATGCGAAAAAAGCAATAAAAATGTATTTAAACATAACTCCTAAACAACCCAGGCAAAATGGGTAATAATGCCTGGAGACATGTATCTTTGTTAGTTTTACAAGGAAATGTATATTTTGTAAAGTTTGCAAAGACACAAGCTAGTTGTTTTTATTCAATAAGACAGTATAACAGTCATACTAAATATGAAAGTTATATAAACATAACTCCAGAACCAAACGTGTGTCATGTTTAAATTGCCTATAATAATGTATTCATGTGAGTTTGTAAGGTTTGCAAAAACAAAAAGTAGTTTTTTCCTCAATATGAAAGTAAGGATTTTAGAATCCTGAGATAATGCGAAAAAAGCAATAAAAATGTATTTAAGCATAATTCCTAAACAACCCATGCAAAATGGCTAATAATGCCTGGAGACATGTATCTTTGTTAATTTTACTAGAAAAATGATGTTTTGTAAAGTTTGCAAAGACACAAGCTAGTTTTTTAAAATTAAATATGACAGTATAACAGTCCTACTAAATATGAAAGTTATCAAAACATAACTCCAAAACCAAACATGTGTTATGTCTAAAAATGCCTGTAATAATGTATTTATGTGAGTTTGTAAGGTTTGCAAAACAAAAAGTAGTTTTTTCCTCAATATGAAAGTAAGGATTTTAGAATCCTGAGATAATGCGAAAAAAGCAATAAAAATGTATTTAAACATAATTCCTAAACAACCCATGCAAAATGGGTAATAATGCCTGGAGACATGTATCTTTGTTAATTTTACGAGAAAAATGATATTTTGTAAAGTTTGCAAAGACACAAGCTAGTTTTTTTTAATTCAATATGACAGTATAACAGTCATATTAAATATAAAAGTTATATAAACATAACTCCAAAACCAAACATGTGTCATGTCTAAAAATGCCTGTAATAATGTATTTATGTGAGTTTGTAAGGTTTGCAAAAACAAAAAGTAGTTTTTTACTCAATATGAAAGTAATGATCTAAGAATCCTGAGATAATGCGAAAAAAGCAATACAAATGTATTTAAACATAATTCCTAAACAACCCATGCAAAATGGGTAATAATGCCTGGACACATGTATCTTTGTTAGTTTTACTAGAAAAATGATGTTTTGTAAAGTTTGCAAAGACACAAGCTAGTTTTTTAAAATTAAATATGACAGTATAACAGTCCTACTAAATATGAAAGTTATCAAAACATAACTCCAAAACCAAACATGTGTTATGTCTAAAAATGCCTGTAATAATGTATTTATGTGAGTTTGTAAGGTTTGCAAAACAAAAAGTAGTTTTTTCCTCAATATGAAAGTAAGGATTTTAGAATCCTGAGATAATGCGAAAAAAGCAATAAAAATGTATTTAAACATAATTCCTAAACAACCCATGCAAAATGGGTAATAATGCCTGGAGACATGTATCTTTGTTAGTTTTACTAGAAAAATGATCTTTTGTAAAGTCCGCAAAGACATAAGCTAGTTTTTTCTTATTCAATATGACCGTATAACAGTCATACTAAATATAAAAGTTATAGAAACATAACTCCAAAACCAAACATGTGTCATGTCTAAAAATGTCTGTAATAATGTATTTATGTGAGTTTGTAAGGTTTGCAAAAACAAAAAGTAGTTTTTTACTCAATATGAAAGTAATGATCTAAGAATCCTGAGATAATGCGAAAAAAGCAATAAAAATGTATTTAAACATAACTCCTAAACAACCCAGGCAAAATGGGTAATAATGCCTGGAGACATGTATCTTTGTTAGTTTTACAAGGAAATGTATATTTTGTAAAGTTTGCAAAGACACAAGCTAGTTGTTTTCATTCAATAAGACAGTATAACAGTCATACTAAATATGAAAGTTATATAAACATAACTCCAGAACCAAACGTGTGTCATGTCTAAAATTGCCTATAATAATGTATTTATGTGAGTTTGTAAGGTTTGCAAAAACAAAAAGTAGTTTTTTCCTCAATATGAAAGTAAGGATTTTAGAATCCTGAGATAATGCGAAAAAAGCAATAAAAATGTATTTAAGCATAATTCCTAAACAACCCATGCAAAATGGCTAATAATGCCTGGAGACATGTATCTTTGTTAATTTTACTAGAAAAATGATGTTTTGTAAAGTTTGCAAAGACACAAGCTAGTTTTTTAAAATTAAATATGACAGTATAACAGTCCTACTAAATATGAAAGTTATCAAAACATAACTCCAAAACCAAACATGTGTTATGTCTAAAAATGCCTGTAATAATGTATTAATGTGAGTTTTTAAGGTTTTCAAAACAAAAAGTAGTTTTTTCCTCAATATGAAAGTAAGGATTTTAGAATCCTGAGATAATGCGAAAAAAGCAATAAAAATGTATTCAAACATAATTCCTAAACAACCCATGCAAAATGGGTAATAATGCCTGGAGACATGTATCTTTGTTAGTTTTACTAGAAAAATGATCTTTTGTAAAGTTTGCAAAGACACAAGCTAGTTTTTTCTTATTCAATATGACAGTATAACAGTCATACTAAATATAAAAGTTATAGAAACATAACTCCAAAACCAAACATGTGTCATGTCTAAAAATGTCTGTAATAATGTATTTATGTGAGTTTGTAAGGTTTGCAAAAACAAAAAGTAGTTTTTTACTCAATATGAAAGTAATGATCTAAGAATCCTGAGATAATGCGAAAAAAGCAATAAAAATGTATTTAAACATAACTCCTAAACAACCCAGGCAAAATGGGTAATAATGCCTGGAGACATGTATCTTTGTTAGTTTTACAAGGAAATGTATATTTTGTAAAGTTTGCAAAGACACAAGCTAGTTGTTTTTATTCAATAAGACAGTATAACAGTCATACTAAATATGAAAGTTAGGATTTTAGAATCCTGAGATAATGCGAAAAAAGCAATAAAAATGTATTTAAACATAATTCCTAAACAACCCATGCAAAATGGCTAATAATGCCTGGAGACATGTATCTTTGTTAATTTTACTAGAAAAATGATGTTTTGTAAAGTTTGCAAAGACACAAGCTAGTTTTTTAAAATTAAATATGACAGTATAACAGTCCTACTAAATATGAAAGTTATCAAAACATAACTCCAAAACCAAACATGTGTTATGTCTAAAAATGCCTGTAATAATGTATTTATGTGAGTTTGTAAGGTTTGCAAAACAAAAAGTAGTTTTTTCCTCAATATGAAAGTAAGGATTTTAGAATCCTGAGATAATGTGAAAAAAGCAATAAAAATGTATTTAAAGATAATTCCTAAACAGCCCATGCAAAATGGCTAATAATGCCTGGAGACATGTATCTTTGTTAATTTTACAAGAAAAATGATATTTTGTAAAGTTTGCAAAGACACAAGCTAGTTTTTTTTAATTCAATATGACAGTATAACAGTCATACTAAATATGAAAGTTATATAAACATAACTCCAAAACCAAACATGTGTCATGTCTAAAAATGCCTGTAATAATGTATTTATGTGAGTTTGTAAGGTTTGCAATAACAAAAAGTAGTTTTTTACTCAATATGAAAGTAATGATCTAAGAATCCTGAGATAATGCGAGAAAAGCAATAAAAATGTCTTTAAACATAATTCCTAAACAACCCATGCAAAATGGGTAATAATGCCTGGAGACATGTATCTTTGTTAGTTTTACTAGAAAAATGATCTTTTGTAATGTTTGCAAAGACACAAGCTAGTTTTTTTTTATTCAATATGACAGTATAACAGTCATACTAAATATGAAAGTTATATAAACATAACTCCAAAACCAAACATGTGTCATGTCTAAAAATGCCTGTAATAATGTATTTATGTGAGTTTGTAAGGTTTGCAAAAACAAAAAGTAGTTTTTTACTCAATATGAAAGTAAGGATTTTAGAATCCTGAGATAATGCGAAAAAAGCAATGAAATGTATTTACCGTATTTCCTTGAATAGCCGCAGGGGCGTTAATTAATTTAAAACCTCCTGTCACACCTGCGTTTACCGGAAACCGGCGGGATGGCCGTGCATGCGGTAATTATTTTAAAACCTCTTCTCACTCCGGCGTTTACCAAAAGGAATCCATAAAATTTAGGCGTGCGCTTTGAGTGTGATGTAAGCATACCATCATGAAAAGCACATTTAATTAAAAAAAACGTTATTATGGTCTTACCTGTACTTATAAATGGAGTCCATTTGCAGCTCCTTCTGACCAAAAGCATCGATAACTTGTTTATAGAAGTCTTCCTTATTTTCTTTCTTCAGTTTTAAAAGTCTCTGTTTCGATGGAGATATTCCTTTAATTATTACCTCCTGCTTCGATTGAAAGTCCAGTTTAGAAAACTGTTTTATTTTATGTATGTAATCCTCCATTTTAAAAGTTCAGGCAGAGGACAGAAAAAAAAATCTCTTGCTGCGTGTGTTCACTTCTTCTGCAGTACCGGAAGTCGCAAGAAGGATCACTAGCGCGGCAGCGCCCTCTACCACCAGGAGGCGGGAGTCATTTAATGACTTATACAGTATTTCACACACGCAGCTACGGTATATTAATAAAACATAGCTGCTTACTGTTCTCTTTAGCATACTGTACAGGTATTCAATAGCTTGGACCTTAAATCCTACTGAAAAGCTCTTTATCTTTTTTCCTTTGTGCGATTGTAAACTACTGAAAGCAGTTTCCTCCATTTTGAAAATGAGGACAGACGCGTCACTCGTGACGTAACGAATTTGACCCGGTGGAAGTTCTAGCCATATGCTAAATATTTTGCGAAACGAGTTTGACCCGGCGAAAATTACAGACATGCGATAATAAAATTAATATTTTGCGAAACGAATTTGATCCAGCTTCAATAATAAACCGGCGATAAGGCCAAGCATGCGTTAATTATTTTGAGAAACGAGTTTGACCCGGCAGTAATTCTAGACGTGCGAATACTATATTCCCTGCGCCAATTCAAGGAAATACGGTAAACATAATTCCTAAACAACCCATGCAAAATGGGTAATAATGCCTGGAGACATGTATCTTTGTTAGTTTTACTAGAAAAATTATCTTTTGTAAAGTTTGCAAAGACACAAGCTAGTTTTTTCTTATTCAATATGACAGTACAACAGTCATACTAAATATAAAAGTTATATAAACATAACTCCAAAACCAAACATGTGTCATGTCTAAAAATGTCTGTAATAATGTATTTATGTGAGTTTGTAAGGTTTGCAAAAACAAAAAGTAGTTTTTTACTCAATATGAAAGTAATGATCTAAGAATCCTGAGATAATGCGAAAAAAGCAATAAAAATGTATTTAAACATAACTCCTAAACAACCCAGGCAAAATGGGTAATAATGCCTGGAGACATGTATCTTTGTTAGTTTTACAAGGAAATGTATATTTTGTAAAGTTTGCAAAGACACAAGCTTGTTGTTTTTATTCAATAAGACAGTATAACAGTCATACTAAATATGAAAGTTATATAAACATAACTCCAGAACCAAACGTGTGTCATGTCTAAAATTGCCTATAATAATGTATTTATGTGAGTTTGTAAGGTTTGCAAAAACAAAAAGTAGTTTTTTCCTCAATATGAAAGTAAGGATTTTAGAATCCTGAGATAATGCGAAAAAAGCAATAAAAATGTATTTAAAGATAATTCCTAAACAACCCATGCAAAATGGCTAATAATGCCTGGAGACATGTATCTTTGTTAATTTTACTAGAAAAATGATATTTTGTAAAGTTTGCAAAGACACAAGCTAGTTTTTTTTAATTCAATATGACAGTATAACAGTCATATTAAATATAAAAGTTATATAAACATAACTCCAAAACCAAACACGTGTCATGTCTAAAAATGCCTGTAATAATGTATTTATGTGAGTTTGTAAGGTTTGCAAAACAAAAAGTAGTTTTTTACTCAATATGAAAGTAAGGATTTTAGAATCCTGAGATAATGCGAAAAAAGCAATAAAAATGTATTTAAACATAACTCCTAAACAACCCAGGCAAAATGGGTAATAATGCCTGGAGACATGTATCTTTGTTAGTTTTACTAGGAAATGTATATTTTGTAAAGTTTGCAAAGACACAAGCTAGTTGTTTTTATTCAATAAGACAGTATAACAGTCATACTAAATATGAAATTTATATAAACATAACTCCAGAACCAAACGTGTGTCATGTCTAAAATTGCCTATAATACTGTATTTATGTGAGTTTGTAAGGTTTGCAAAAACAAAAAGTAGTTTTTTCCTCAATATGAAAGTAAGGATTTTAGAATCCTAAATAATGCGAAAAAAGCAATAAAAATGTATTTAAAGATAATTCCTAAACAACCCATGCAAAATGGCTAATAATGCCTGGAGACATGTATCTTTGTTAGTTTTACTAGAAAAATGATCTTTTGTAAAGTTTGCAAAGACACAAGCTAGTTTTTTTTAATTCAATATGACAGTATAACAGTCATATTAAATATAAAAGTTATATAAATATAACTACAAAACCAAACATGTGTCATGTCTAAAAATGCCTGTAATAATGTATTTATGTGAGTTTGTAAGGTTTGCAAAAACAAAAAGTAGTTTTTTACTCAATATGAAAGTAATGATCTAAGAATCCTGAGATAATGCGAAAAAAGCAATAAAAATGTATTTAAACATAATTCCTAAACAACCCATGCAAAATGGGCAATAATGCCTGGAGACATGTATCTTTGTTAGTTTTACTAGAAAAATGACCTTTTGTAAAGTTTGCAAAGACACAAGCTAGTTTTTTTTTATTCAATATGACAGTATAACAGTCATACTAAATATAAAAGTTATATAAACATAACTCCAGAAACAAACGTGTGTCATGTCTAAAATTGCTTATAATAATGTATTCATGTGGGTTTGTAAGGTTTGCAAAAACAAAAAGTAGTGTTTTACTCAATATGAAAGTAATGATCTTAGAATCCTGAGATAATGCGAAAAAAGCAATACAAATGTATTCAAACACAATTTTCAAACCAAACATGTGAATTGTCTAAAAATGCCTGTAATATTGAATTTATGTAAGTTTTACTAGAATCAATTGTTTTTTTAAGGTTTGCAAATACAAAAATTAGGTTTTACACATAATGACATTATAACTTTAACACTCAATATGAAAGTTATTTAATTATAACTCCTAAATACACATGAAACATGTCTAATAGCGTGAAAAAAATTATCTTTGTGAGTGTTGCTAGAAACATTTTCTTTTGTAAGGTTTGCAAAGACACAAGTTAGATTTTTTTAACTCAATATGACAGTATAACGCCACACTCAATATGACAGTTATTTAAACATAACTCCTAAACCACACCTGAAAAATGGCTAATAATGCCTGAAATAATGCATCTTTGGGAGTTTTACTGGAAACATATGCTTTTTTTAAGGCTTGCAAACACAAAAATTATTTGTATTGTATTATGTATTACAACATAATTCCTAAACCAAACATGCAAAATGTCTGAAAATGCCTGTAATATTGAATCCATGTGAGTTTTATTTGAATCAGTTGTATGGTTTGCTAATACAAAAATTGGGTTTTATGACAAACACAAGTTAGTTTTTTTACTCAATATAACAGTTTAGCTGTCATACTATATATGAAAGTTATATAAACATAACTCCAAAACCAAACCATTATGTCCAAAACTGCCTGTAATATTGTATATATGTGAGTTTTACTAGAATCAGGGTTGCAAATGCAAAAATTGGGTTTTATGACAGTATACTGTCACACTCAATATGACAGTTATTTAAACATAACTCAAACAACACATGCAAAATAGCTAATAATGCCTGGAGCATGTATCTTAGTTAGTTTTACTAGAAAAATGGTATTTTGTAAGGTTTGCAAAGACACAAGTTAGTTGTTGTTTTTATTCAATATGACAGTATAACTGTCATACTAAATATGAAAGTTATATAAACATAACTCTAAAACCAAACATGCATTGTGTCTAAAAATGCCTGTAATATTGTATCTGTGTGAGTTTAACTAGATTTAGTTGTTTTTGTAAGGTTTGCAAATACAAAATAAGGGTTTTACTCACTATGACAGTTTACTGTCACACTCAATCTGACAGTTATTTATTTAAATATAACTCCTAAACCACACATGCAAAATGGCTAATAATGCCTGGAGATATGTATCTTTGTGAGTTTTACTAGAAACATTATATTGTGTAAGGTTTAGTTAGTTTTTGTACTCAATCTGACAGTATAACTGTCATTCTAAATCCATCCATTTTCTTCCGCTTATCCGAGGTCGGGTTGCGGGGGCAGCAGCCTGAGCAGAAAATCCCAGACGTCCCTCTCCCCAGCCACTTCGTCCAGCTCTTCTCGGGGTATTCCGAGGCGTTCCCAGGCCAGCCGGGGACATAGTCTTTCCAATGTGTCCTAGGTCTTCCCCGTGGCCTCCTGCCACACCTCCCTAGAGGTGTTCGGGTGGCATCCTGAGCAGATGCCCGAACCACCTCATGGCTCCTCTCAATGTGGAGGGTTTACTTTGAGTACCTCCCGGATGACAGAGCTTCTCACCCTGTCTCTAAGGGAGAGACTCACCACCCGGCAGAGGAAACGCATTTCGGCCGCTTGTCCTTTCGGTCATAACCCAAAGCTGGGAACGTAGATCGACGGTAAATTGAGAGCTTTTCCTTCTGGCTCAGCTCCTTCTTCACCACAACGGATCGATATAGCGTCCTCAATACTGAAGACGCCGCACCAATCCGCCTGTGGATCTCTCGATCCACTCTATCCTCACTCGTGAACAAGACTCCTAGGTACTTGAACTCCTCCACTTGGGGCAAGATCTCCTCCCCAACCTGGAGATGGCACTCGACCCTTTCCTGCGTGGACTTGGACTTGGAGGTGCTGATTCTCATCCCAGTCGCTTCACACTCAAGGACCCTGCCGAGAGTATGGACCTGGTCTACCGTTCCACGACCAGGACGAAAACCACACTGTTCGTCCTGGATCCGAGTTTCCTCCTCTCCAGTACACATGAATAGACCTTACCGGGAAGGCTGAGGAGTGTGTTTCACGATAGTTGGAACACACCCTCCGGTTCCCCTTCTTAAAGAGAGGAACCACCACCCCGGTGTGCCAATCCAGAGGTACCGCCCCCAATGTTCACGCGATGTTGCAGAGTCTTGTCAACCAAGACAGCCCCACAGTATCCAGAGCCTTAAGGAACTCATCCACCACCGGGGCCTTGCCACAGAGGAGCTTTTTAACTACCTAGGCAACCTAAGCCCCAGAAATAGGAAAGTCCACCACAGACTCCCCAGGCACTGCTTGGCCTGTCGGTATGCCCGCTGCCTCTGGAGTCCCATGAGCCAAAAGGACCCGATAGGCTCTTTCTTCAGCTTGACGGCATCCCTCACTGCTGGTGGCCACCAGCGAGTTCTAGGATTACCGCCACGACAGGCACCAAACACCTTGCGGCCACAGCTCCAATCAGCAGGCTCGACAAGAGAGGCACGGAACATGGTCCACTCAGACTCCAGCACCTCCCTCGTGACATGTTCAAAGTTCTTCCTTATGTTTGAACATTGTGTTTGTTATGGACAATCCGTGACGAGCACAAAAGTCCAATAACAAAGCACCACTTGGGTTCAGATCCGGGTGGCCATTTTTCCCAATCACGACTCTCCAGGTTTCACTGTCCTTGCCAACATGAGCATTGAAGTCCCCCAACAGAACAAGGGAATCACCCGAGGGAGCACTCTCCAGTACTCCCTCAAGGGAATCCAAAAAGAGTGGGTACTCTGAGCTGCTGTTTGGTGCGTAAACACAAACAACAGTGAGGACCCGTCACCCAACCCGAAGGCGGAGGGAAGCTACCATCTCGTCTACTGGGTTAAAGTCCAACGTGCAGGCTTTGAGCAACAACAATTGCCACCACAGCCTCTCATTGCTTGCAACGCCAGAGTGGAAGAGAGTCCAGCCCCTCTTGAGAGAACAGGTTCCAGAGCCCTTGCTGTGCGTCGAAGTGAGTCCAACTATATCTAGCCGGAACTTCTTCACCTCGCGCACCAGCTCAGGCTCTTTCCCTCCCAGCGAGGTGACGTTCCACGTCCCAAGAGCGAGCTTATGTAGCCGATAATCGGACCGCCAAGTGCCCTGCCTTCGGCTGCCACCCAGTTCACACTGCATCCGACCTCTATGACCTCAATGGGCCCATGAGTGGTGAGCCCATTGGAGGGTTGACCCACGTTGCCTCTTCGAGGCAGGGCCCCATGGAGACAGGCCCGGCCACCAGTCGCTCGCCATCGTGCCCCACCTCTGCGCCTGGCTCCACAGGGGAGCCACGGTGACCTGCGCCTGGGCGAGAAAAAATCTAGGTCCTCGATTTGTACTTTTCATAAAGGTCTTTGAGCTGCTCTTTGTCTGATCCCTCACCTAGGACCTTTTCTCAGGGGATCCCGAGGCGTTCCCAGGCCAGCCGGGAGACATAGTGTTCCCAATGTGTCCTGGGTCTTCCCCGTGGCCTCCAGGATGACAGAGATTCACCTTCACCAGGGGTGTCAAACTCAAATACAGAGTGGGCCAAAGTTTAAAACTGAACAAAGCCACGGGCCAAGGCTGAACAAATTAACCTTTTAATAGGGACCCAAACAAGTTTTGCATTGAATATTGAACAAGCAAGGCTTATATAACTTTATAGTGACATGCAAAATGGAGTTTCAAATAATAATAATAATAATTAAAAAATATCAATTGCATATCAAATACAATTTAAATAAAAATTGAATGCCTCTTTTCTATTTGCAGCCTTCTGAGGTAAATATCAACATTAACTTTTTCCACAGGCTAATACATTTGAAAATAAAATAACAATGAATAAAACAACCATTCAGGACTTTAAACTGCTCAGTTTGCAACACACTGATCTAATTTGATATGCCCAAGCCAGATACCTAGCATCTTTTTTTAGATGCTAGTTCTTTAATGTCGGGGCTCAGGCTTTGAGCTGAGGCAACTTTCATTATCGAACGAAGGTGTTCAACAGTCATATCTCGTACACCCAATTCTAACATCATTCACACCCAGTCACAAGATATGTGCAGCTTCAGCACGCATACACAAATGAATGCAACGCATACTTCATCAACAGCGATACAGGTTACACTGAGGGTGCCAGTATAAAAAACTTTAACACTGTTAGAAATATACGCCACACTGTGAACCCACACCAAACAAAAATAAAAAACACTTTTCGGGAGAACATCCGCACCGTAACATAATATAAACACAAAAGAACAAATACCCAGAATCTTTTGCAGCACTAACTCTTTCGGGACGCTACAAAATACACCCCCGCTACCACCAAACCTCCCCCCCCCACACACACACACACCTTGTAGCGTCCCGGAAGATTTAGTGCTACAAAGGGTTCTGGGTATTTGTTGTGTTGTGTTTATGTTGTGTTACGGTGCGGATGTTCTCCCGAAATGTGTTTGTCATTCTTGTTTGGTGTGGATTCACAGTGTGGCGTATATTTCTAAAAGTGTTAAAGTTTTTTATTTGGCTACCGTCAGTGTAACCTGTATCGCTGTTGATGAAGTATGCGTTGCATTCAATTGTGTGTGTGTTGGTGCTTCTGAGAAACCCCTGGCTGCAGCCCGCAGATCGAGGAGGGGCTTATTTTCCCTCAATGTGGGCGGGCTCAACGTTGAGCCCGCGGGCTCCATCTGGTGGCGGAGATCCGAATATGGAAAAAGGTTCATGTATTTGATAGACTTAGACATTCCTACTTTTAACTTGTCAAATGTGTTTTTTTACCATGAAAAAAAAAAATATATATATATGTATATATATATTTATATATATATATATATATATATATATATATATATATATATATATATATATATATATATATATATATATATATATATATATATATATATATATATAAAAAATGTATCCTTGGGAATACGCCTGACATTATATTAAGCAGTACCTCTTGGCTTACAGTACACTCTGTACATTGTAATGGGGGCCAATTGTGATTTCAGAGAGGTATGTGTAAATCGTGACACATTATGCTTAGTGTAAAAGGTGTTATTTTTTTTACAACATATTAACATCTCTGCGATGAGGTGGCGACTTGTCCAGGGTGTACCCCGCCTTCCGCCCAATTGTAGCTGAGATAGGCTCCAGCGCCCCTCGCGACCCCGAAGGGAATAAGCGGTAGAAAATGGATGGATGGATGGATATTAACATCTTCCTGCATTTCCTTCTTCAAAGGAAAACATGCTGCAAATTAGGAGATGGTGGTGTCTCGCTCTCCTGCAGAACTTCCCCATGCCGTAAGTGCTTTGAATATCACAAATCACAAAAAAAATGTTTTACTCACGGTCAACAGACCAACATGAATGTTTTCATAGTGAATGTATGTTGTCATTAAATCACTAAGGTCTGAAGAAGACCGATTGCAGGACAGAAAACGGCGACGAGTGCAAGGAGGGCTACAGGTGAGAGGTCATGTGATTAATTAGTCTTGTAGTCAACTATTGCTAGACTAAAGCGTAATTCCTCCACTTATTTCAATTATCTTAGTTTTACATCTTGCATTGTTATTGTGCCTATAAGAACCGCAATCTGTTTCCTTTCTAGACAGTGGAAAATTAACAGAACTGGAAACAGGGAACAGGGTTGCTTGTTATGGGCCAGAAAAATACCTTGATACTTGCCATTGTTAAACATTTATGGGAGCTTAAGGAATGTATTTGGCTAGGCTACAACATTTTTTTTTCTTTACAGATCAAACATTTTTAGCCTGGGGTGAAAAATAAAATCAATGATGCAAAGTCTTCTGTCTTTGGTTTATTTGACTTTGCTAATATAATTGAGTGTGCAAAATAATATGTGTCTATACTCTTATGGAAATGCTATGGTTTAGATATATATTCTTTTTAATTGTTTTTTCATGGTAAAAAAAAATACATTTGACAAGTTAAAAGTAGGAATGTCTAAGTCTATCAAATACATGAACCTTTTTCCATACTATGGTTTATATATATTTTTTTTAAATTGTTTTTTCATGGTAAAAAAAAATACATTTGACAAGTTTTTTTTGTGTTTTTTTTTGCAAATATTTGTATTGAATTTTACAGTTAAAATCACATTTAACAGTCATACTTTGGTCACGCAAAACCTTCATACAATCGCACATCCACTCATACCCACTCACATGCACACTTGAGGAGAGAGGTGCACTTAAACTTTAACAATTGAAGGTTTACAGTATAAACAGTATTAGAAAAGATACCCAGATATTGTATATATATATATATCCATCCATCCCGCTCTGGCTCAGGATCAGCTACAGGCTATCCAGACCATAGTGGATGAACATTCCTCGGCATCAAGGATCCTCAGGAAGTGATCCCAAGATCACCTCTCGAGGACCTCTCCACCGTTCACACTTAAAAAAGAAAAGGAAAGTCACAGAAGTTGATCAGATGTAAAACAATACAAAATAAAAAGACACAAAAAATAAATAAATAAATAAGCAAATAAACCGTGGCAAGGCCATATCAGAAGTAACAAAAAAAACACAATAATAGTGTAGGATCAATACAGAAAATAATGAAGATAATAAAAAAGGAATACAACTACAAAAAAGATGGCAGATACATTTGACAAGTTAAAAGTAGGAATGTCTAAGTCTATCAAATACATGAACCTTTTTTCATACTATGGTTTATATATATATATATTTTTTATCGTTTTTTCATGGTAAAAAAAATACATTTGACAAGTTAAAAGTAGCTTTATTGACGTTTGAGAATGTGTGCTGCCGGATCTCCGCCACCAGATAGAGCCCGCGGGCTCAACGTTGAGACCCGCCCACATTGAGGGAAAATAAGCCCCTCCTCGATCTGCGGGCTGCAGCCAGGGGCACTTGGTCACTGGCGACCCTTCCTGCTCCATGCCGGCTGACTCCCATCTCTCTTTTGTTTTAACCATAATCAAATTAATTGCAGTAATTGTTTGACATAGTTTCATGTAATTATTTGAATTATTTTGTTCTGTAAGATCGTATAGGGATTAAATGTAACATTATTTGTGTTATTTTGCATAGATAACCTTAACACAGATATCATACAGTAAGCATGAATATTTGCTTCCGGACTTTTTTTATTTGAACTCGCTTGACTTGACTTCCTTGTTCACGCAGAAAGAGGAACTAACAAAACTGCAGCGCTTCTTTTATTACAATGGAGACAGAATAATCATCATTTAGTGGACATTTTCCGCGTACAAGGTAAGAGTTTTACTTCGAACCTGAAGTTTATTGATCTTCTGTCGGCAGGATGAAGCAGCGATGGAGTTATTGCTTTATTGCTGGTGATATCTCTAAAACATAAAAGCTGCTTTATTGCTGATGATATGTTTAAAACATAAAGCTGTTACAGATCACTTTCTAACGACGGATATTTTATCAACTCGACAAAATACAAAAACATGCCTTTCAAAAAGCATTTATTAATGTGAGATGTCGTACAATGCCCTGTGACGTCACCGAGCCAACGGAGGTACTGGATTTGAGGGGATCGATCCGAATAACGGTTTAGATTACCATCGATAGTTGCAACAGGTGTCGATAGAATCAGTAGATTAGGAGGCCCAACAAGCACAGAAATGAACAATACTGTCATAACACAACTTTGTAAGACAAATGCTGCCAGTTGACGGAACAAAACAGAAGATGGCTAAGATAGCAGGCGTATCAGACCTGAGGGATATTGTCCACTACCAGTAAGTAGTATCATTGCAGTTGTAATTTAAGCCATTGGTTCTCAACCTTTTCTCATCAAGTACCACCTCAGAAAACACTTGACTCTCTCCAAGTACCGCCATAATAACCAACACATTAAAATGCAGTAGCGTAGTAGGCCCAAGTATTCATTAAAACAAGGCAGAGGTTTTATTTAACGTATACATTTTGGCAACTGCAACATTACCGTATTTTCCGGACCATAGGGCTCACCAAATTATAAGGCGCACTGCCAATGAATGGTGTATTTAAAAAAAAAAAAAAATTTTATATATAAGGCGCACGGGATTATATTATTATATTACATTAAAGGAGTCATATTATTATAATTTTTTTCTAAATTGAAAACACTTCCCTGTGGTCTACATAACATGTAATGGTGGTTCTTTGGTCAAAATGTTGCATAGATTATGTTTTACAGACCATCTTCAAGCCGCTTTCTGACAGTCGCTTCTGGATGCGCCGTTTTGTGGGCGGTCTTATTTACGTGGCTCACCTTCGGCAGCGTCTTCTCCCCGTCATCTTTGTTGTACCGGTGTAGCGTGCAAGGACGGGAGTGGAAGAAGTGTCAAAAGATGGAGCTAACTGTTTTAGAGGCCTACTGAAACCCACTACTACAGACCACGCAGTCTGATAGTTTATATATCAATGATGAAATCTTAACATTGCAACACATGCCAATACGGCTGGGTTAGATTACTAAAGTGCAATTTTAAATTTCGCGTGAAATATCCTGCTGAAAACGTCTCGGTATGATGACGTCTGCGCGTGACGTCACGGATTGTAGAGGACATTTTGGGACAGCATTGTGGCCAGCTATTAAGTCGTCTGTTTTCATCGCAAAATTCCACAGTATTCTGGACATCTGTGTTGGTGAATCTTTTGCAATTTGTTCAATGAACAATGAGACAGCAAAGAAGAAAGCTGTAGGTGGGAAGCGGTGTATTAGCGGCCGACTGCAGCAACACAAACACGTACCCGGTGTTTCATTGTTTACATTCCCGAAAGATGACAGTCAAGCTTTACCATTGGCTTGTGGAGAACTGGGACAACAGTGACTCTTACCAGGAGGACTTTGAGTTGGATACACAGACGCGGTACCGTGAGTACGCAGCTGCGGCTTCCAAACATTTGATCGCTTGCCCGTACGTGCGTGCCTCTATGTGCATGTCACGTACGTGACTTTGGGGAAATATATGTGCTGTATGAACTTTGGGGAGGTGAACGGTACTTTGGGCTGTGGGATTGAGTGTGTTGTGCGGGTGTTTGAGTTGTATTGGCGGGTTATATGGACGGGAGGGGGGAGGTGTTTGTTATGCGGGATTAATTTGTGGCATATTAAATATAAGCCTGGTTGTGTTGTGGCTAATAGAGTATATACATGTCTTGTGTTTATTTACTGTTTTAGTCATTCCCAGCTGAATATCAGGTCCCACCCGCCTCTCACAGCATCTTCCCTATCTGAATCGCTTCCACTGCCCTCTAGTCCTTCACTCTCCCTTTCCTTATCCACAAATCTTTCATCCTCGCTCAAATTAATGGGGAAATCGTCGCTTTCTCGGTCCGAATCGCTCTCGCTGCTGGTGGCCATGATTGTAAACAATGTGCAGATGTGAGGAGCTCCACAACCGGTGACGTCACGCGCATATCGTCTGCTACTTCCGGTACAGGCAAGGCTTTTTAATCAGCGACCAAAAGTTGCGAACTTTATCGTCAATGTTCTCTACTAAATCCTTTCAGCAAAAATATGGCAATATCGCAAAATGATCAAGTATGACACATAGAATGGACCTGCTATCCCCGTTTAAATAAGAAAATCACATTTCAGTAGGCCTTTAATAACATTCAGACTTTACTTAAATCAATAATGGAGCAGCATCTCCTCATATGGAAACAACAACATCGGAAATGTGTCCCGTGAAAAACAGTCCGATAGGAACTCTCTAATAACTAAAGTTCCTTGGGTGAATAATGTAAATTCACTACAAAAAAGATCATGGCGAGTTTTCTGACAGATATAACAACTTTACACTACTTTATATTAGAAATGGCAATAGCGGAGGACGAATGTCCCATAACAAGAAGATAGAGAAAAAGAAGAAGCTTATCGACTACAGCGTCGACACTACAAAGGCGGACACGCGCAATTTTTCAGGATTTATGCAGATCCCAAAAACAGATCAGCAGGTACCAGAAGGTAAGAAAAGTTGCTTTTGCATAATATTGCGATACAAAATACCAGATAATATGTCTTTCCTTATACACACACCATAATAATACTCGTATGTTGAAGTACATCAAGCGGTGCGGCTTCATAGCTTACCAAAGTCGTATTAAAACATTTTGATAGATTTTTGAGCGCCGTGTGTAATGTTCTATATTTTCAATGGAATATACCAAATGTTGGTGTTGTTTACTTGAGTCATATTGCCCTCATAGTGCAGTCTACACGTATCTCTTATGTTTGACTGCCATCTACTGGTCACACTTATCATTACACGATGTACCAAATAAAATTGCTTCGAGGTCGGTAAACAAAACCAGAATGATTTTAGGTGAAAACATTGATATGGTATGATAACATTAGGCGCACCGGGTTATAGGGCGCACTGTCGAGTTTTGAGAAAAAAGAAGGATTTTATGTGTGCCTTATAGTCCGCAAAATACGGTACATATAGTTTGAACAGTAACATTGTGTTTGAATATAGGAAAATAAAACACTGTACTTTAATGAAGTGATTCTTTCGCATACCACTCAATAGAGCCCACATACCACTAGACCTGCATGGTTATTATAAGAGCATTACTGCTACTGTATTATTACGCCTCTGAGTTTGTAAAAGGTTATTGCTAGATTATAAATCATGCCTCACATTGTATAGTTGTAGCCAAAAACTACAAAGTTGGTTAACTTTGAAAATCAACCTCGCCCTGAGGACATTGCTAGGAAGACGCGGGAAGATGCTTGTTTGCATCTTCTTTCTTTCTACACAAGTCTTATACAGAAAGATCTAAATATCCCATCAGTCTGCACCCCAGTGAGAGCAGATATTGCACAGTAAGGGACTGTTTTAGTATGTTTGTAGTTTTAATTTCTTGTTTAGCACTTAGCAATACTGCTACATGATGCTTAGTGTTTTACTAGAGCTGTATCTGCTTAGCACCCAGCTTCTAAAACTTGTAGGTCATCCTCCTTATATTCACACCCAAAAATATAAGGTTCTGAATCACCATTTGTCTCAAAGTAGTTGTTGTCTCTCATGGAGTCTGACATGCATAGTAGTGTCGTTGTTGAAGGAAATAGCGGTTTTGTATTTCCTGTTGGTCAACTTTAGTCAGAAGTGCTTTTATTTCCTCCGTCCAGCGTAATGCACGTTTGGATGGGGGCATGACTTGGAAGAGTTGGCAGTGTACACAACATGTACCACACATTTAGAAACTGGACTTTGAAATGAGCACTGATGTCCCTTTTTTCCGCCAAGCTGCAGAGATGGCGCACTGGGTGCAGCAGGGAGAGATGACGGAGTACAGGAAGAGTATGATCAAACGGGAGATGGAGATGGGCATGGTCATGACGGTCTTCAGGCAGAAGGTGGAGAGACTGACTGTGCAGGTCATCATGGAAACACGTCAGATTGCGTGGACACGTACCGCGGACAAGACTGATGGTGTCTGTGAGTATCCATCCGTCTTGAGGAGGTAGTAAATGTACTTTTTTTTTAAAGCAGCCACTCTAATCCTAACTTTTTCACCAAAATTTGCATACTTTTTTTCCATCAGCATCTTAGTTGCCGACAACAAAGCGTAATCAGATGTCATTAATCGTCCATTTGTTGCACATTTTTAAAATATGCAAATATAAACAAGCTGTGGGAAAAAAATAGCAACACTTTTGGAGGGTTTGTGCTCTACTGCAGTTTGTTATGTGCTGTTGGATTTTGGAGGGGTGACAAAAATTTGCACTATCAGGATTTAGAAAAATACAATTTGAAGATTGATGCAATAACCAAGTGTATTACTGCAGTAGACCTGAGTGATATAGACGAAAAAGTATATCTCGATACTAAACTCTATATTCAATATATATCTCGATATATTTTCCGGTGAAAGTATACATATAAAGATATTCATTTTTCAGCGAGATTCACTGAAATTGAAGTGAATGACAACTGTACTATAAAAATTCAGTGGCACTTTTATTAACCCAGTTAGTCAAGATGGGTATTAACAGCACTTAAAATAAACTGTTTAAGTAGCAAAGAATTACATGATATAAATAAAATAGAAAAATATTCTTTCCACGTAAACGAAATAACATAACTGTGCAAATAATACAAAATGTATCAATGTCAGATAAAAAAATAAGTTTGCAGGCAGGCACTTTTTAATTCCCAGTCGACGATGTAATGGACTGTCACACACGTACGGTTCTGGTCAGCGCCAAGTAAGTGATTAATATTTAATTGTGCGGCTATGATCTTCCTCACCACGGCATACATTTTAGGCAGCATTTCTCGAGAACAGTTTTGATTTGGGCTTACATGGTAAACAACTCAAATTAATGTTTTATCCAGACGCATACATTTGTCCAATTGTGGTATTTTGGGTTTCCTGGACGTCGTCTACATCGCTAAAATAAAAATCTAAGGAAGTGAATCCTTCTGACAGCTTCCAGTAGTTTTTTTTATATATAAATCGCCCGCTTGAATATTCTCGTCGTCATTTGGGATGTGAGTGTCTGTTGTGATTTCCCTTCGGAAACGGAATACAATGATTTCCCTTCCTGGTTCGATGACCTTCCCTATCTTGCCTCTGATTGGCCTGACCCTAATGTTTTGCTCTAATGTCAACCAATCATAACTCATAATAGTAAACAACCAACCAATCATGGATGTTCTTATACGTGCAAGCACGTCTTGGAAGGAGGAAGGGGAGGAGTTTAGTAGCCCATGGAGTTTTGAGAGGGAGTGAGAAGTGGGGGAGAACAAGGAACACAACAAATACGCAGTGTTTGGTCATTTTAACGTGAAATAAATTATATCGCTATTACAACATTTTCCTAATTCATATCTTGTTTAAAAATATATCGATATATCTTACAAACTCGATATATCGCCCAGCCCTAACCTGCAGTACCATCTTGTGTACTCTCTAGGTGTCTGATCTACAAAGATTAAAATAAGTGCTAAATAATGGTGGGTACAAAGTATAAAATTATTTGTACCATTAGTAGGCAAACTACTAAGACTGTGTTGTACAATTGATAACAAGACAAGTGTCAGCATAAGCATGGAGGATTCTCTCTCCAACGTCTGTCTTATCAGCATGATCGCCTCAATTCTCACAGCCATTTGTGTGTAACTGTGCTAGTTTTCACGTAGATTATGGATGTACTAAATATAGATGCAAAAGTGTCTCAGATTTAATAAAACACATTGCAAGCGGTAAATGATTATACAATATTTGAAACGCCTTCTCCCCAGAGAGTGTTTTTTTTTAGTAATCAGCATATATTCTGCATGTTCATGATGCACCAAAATTTCGGCCACCGAAAAAATTAGGCCGAAAATGGCCCCAAAACTTTTATCAGCGAAACAGGATGTTGTGGAGACGTCAGCAAGAAGCAAGCGATTTTCCGGAGTGGAAGCAACTTTTTGCGATATGTGAGCAGCCTATTTTTCCATGACTAAAATAGGACGATAACGAATCGCAACCAATGCACGTTGACGAAATCAATGAATAAAAACGAGACAAAAATGTTGACAGAGACGAAGTCCATCCATCCATCCATCCATCCATCCATCCATCCATCCATCCATCCATCCATCCATCCATCCATCCATTTTCTACCGCTTATTCCCTTCGGGGTCGCTGGAGCCTATCTCAACTACAATTGGGCGGAAGGCGGAGTACACCCTGGACAAGTCGCCACCTCATCGCAGGGCCAACACAGATAGACAGACAACATTCACACTCACATTCACACACAAAGGCCAATTTAGTGTTGCCAATCAACCTATCCCCAAGTGCATGTCTTTGGAGGTGGGAGGAAGCCGGAGTACCCGGAGGGAACCCACACAGTCACGGGTAGGACATGCAAACTCCACACAGAAAGATCCCGAGCCCGGGATTGAACTCATGACTACTCAGGACCTTCGTATTGTGAGGCAGACGCACTAACCCCTCTGCCACCGTGCTGACGAAGTCCAATCATATTTAATTTAGTCCTGTCTCCTTTCCTGTTCACCCTGTACACCTCAGACTTCCAGTATAGTTCCAGGTCCTGCCACCTGCAGAAATACTCTGACGACTCTGCTGTGGTCGGGTGTATCGGAGAGGGACGGGAATTGGAGTACAGGACACTGATCGCTGACTTTGTGGAGTGGTCTCAGGCGAACCATCTGGTCCTTAATGTGGACAAGACCAAGGAGCTGGTCATCGACTTCAGGAAGAGAGTAACCCCGGTGGAGCCCATCAAGATCCAGGGCCGGGAGGTGGCAGTAGTGGAGCAGTACAAGTACCTGGGAGTCCAGTTGAACAGCAGACTGGACTGGAAGGACAACTGCAAAGCTGTTTACAAGAAGGGCATGAGCAGACTCTTTTTCCTGAGGAAGCTTAGGTCATTCAATGTGTGCAGCAAGCTGTTGGAGATATTTTATCAGTCTGTTGTGGCCAGTGCACTGTACTTCGCAGTGGTTTGTTGGGGGAGCAGCACCAGCAAAAGGGACTCAAACCGGATTGATAATCTGATCCGGAAAGCCGGCCAAACTATTGGCACGCAATTGGAGGCGTTTGTGTCAGTGAGGGACAGGAGGTCACTGGACAAACTGCTGGCCATCACGGACAATCCTGCCCATCCACTCCACCTGACAATTAAGGGACAGCGGAGTTCATACTCCAACAGGCTCCTTCAACTTCCTTCCCGCACTGTGCGATTCAAGAACTCCTTCATTCCACACTCCATCCAGCTGTATAATCACTCGCCATACAGCAATAGATGACATCTGCCTATTACCTGACACCTGACATGTTAGCTACTTCTCTTTGTTTATAATGTCTATTTTCTATTTCCTGCTGGACCTACTCTCTATTTTATGCTGCTGCTGTCATATAGACTGTATATACTGTAATATTGTACATGGTCATTGGTTTATATTGTATATATGTTATAGACATAATATAATATATCTGTATATAAATTACTCTGTACACATATTATGTATATATTCGTATATATGTTAGATTTTTTTTTATAGCTATATTAGTCTATTTATACCTGCATGTTCCTTTCCACCATTGTAACTGAGCTACTGTGTTGAACAATTTCCCCTGTGGATCATTAAAGTTTGTCTAAGTCTAAGTCTAAGTCTAGGTGGATGGGACAAGTTAGGAATCAATCCAATTGCAGTAGCCTGTCGGAGACAGGTGGGGGATATATCACGGAGGGGTCCAATCAGAAGTACTTTTTTTGTAGGGCACGGTGTTTAGACTTTTAACTGGGAAAACAAGACTGTATCTAAGGGGTGTAACAATAAACAGTAATAATGACTACAGCAAAAGTCCCAAAACTTAGTATTACCCTTTTAAAAGTACCAGAAGAGTGGAAAAGTACCTGTAGAGGGGAAAAACAAGTTGCCTCTATATTGAAGCTATTATCTTATATATCTTATTTATGACACCAAAAGACTTTCATAGTTTGCGGATAAGATATGATCAAAATAATATAAATCTCATGGAGATTCCCAAGCCATTTTGAGAGACATGAGGAAGCCGATTGCGTGACTTCGCGTGAGGAACCATGGAGCCCTTCTCCATCAACAACAATGCTAATCAAGCAGACTTTGTGAGAGCCAACGATTACTTTTGAAAAAATTATGATCTAGGACCTTGTATTTTTGAGCCCGAACACAAAGAGGATGAGCAATATGTTTTAGAAGTCCAGTGATGGATGCAGTTTTCTTGTGGTACTATAGGATCCACAGCATTGCTAGGTGCTAAACATACAAAATAACCATAGCAAACCAAAATAAAACAAACACTTACTGTAATATTTCCACTCTAGCTGGGATGCCGACCGACGGGACGCTCACACAATTCCGTTTAGATGAAGAATCAATCAGAATCCTCACGAATGGTTAAAAAAATATTCTTGCAGGAAGCATAAAAGTTGACCAGCCTGTCATTCCATGGCCACATTTGTCTACTAGCAGGTGAGAGATGCAGGAATTATAATTTGGAATTTACTTTTAGCAAGTTTGAGATGAAGCAGAAGCAGCAGTGTGTCAACAACAGCAGGTTATGACATGTAAATGGAGTATTGTTAGCTCTTTCTGAATGTTTTTAGAGAGAGTTTAATGAGTGCAACAGAGGACCCTCGATCTGTTGACTCAATTGTTAGATATTTATTTACGATTTCCAATACATAAAAAAAGCCAAGCATGTGTGCTCTTGTCTTACATAAGGATTGTGAATGATAAACAGAACATCTCTTTAAAATGTTTGTGTATTTCCAGTATGACTGATCTAATAACATGGTCAGAGTGCAGAAGCATTACTCCAGGAAATTACCTAATAATAAAAATGGTTTACAGAATTTTGGGCATTTTGTGATATTTAAACAGTGTTAAATACAATTACAAATATTGTTTCCATATGAGTTGGGAAATTGTGTTGGATGTAAATATAAACGGAATACAATGATTTGCAAATCATTTTCAACCCATATTCAGTTGAATATGCTACAAAGACAACATATTTGATGTTCAAACTGATAAACTTTTTTTTTTTGCAAATAATCATTAACTTTAGAATTTGATGCCAGCAACACGTGACGAAGAAGTTGGGAAAGGTGGCAATTAATACTGATAAAGTTGAGGAATGCTCATCAAACACTTATTTGGAACATCCCACAAGGGAACAGGCAAATTGGGAACAGGTGGGTGCCATGATTGGGTATAAAAGTAGATTCCATGAAATGCGCAGTCATTCACAAACAAGGATGGGGCGAGGGCCACCACTTTGTCAACAAATGCGTGAGCAAATTGTTGAACAGTTTAAGAAAAACCTTTCTCAACCAGCTATTGCAAGGAATTTAGGGATTTCACCATCTACGGTCCGTAATATCATCAAAGGGTTCAGAGAATCTGGAGAAATCACTGCACGTAAGCAGCTAAGCCCGTGACCTTCGATCCTTCAGGCTGTACTGCATCAACAAGCGACATCAGTGTGTAAAGGATATCACCACATGGGCTCAGGAACACTTCAGAAACCCACTGTCAGTAACTACAGTTGGTCGCTACATCTGTAAGTGCAAGTTGAAACTCTCCTATGCAAGGCGAAAACCATTTATCAACAACACCCAGAAACGCCGTCGGCTTCGCTGGGCCTGAAATCATCTAAGATGGACTGATACAAAGTGGAAAAGTGTTCTGTGGTCTGACGAGTCCACATTTCAAATTGTTTTTGGAAGTTGTGGACGTCGTGTCCTCCGGACCAAAGAGGAAAAGAACTATCCAGATTGTTATAGGCGCAAAGTTGAAAAGCCAGCATCTGTGATGGTATGGGGGTGTATTAGTGCCCAAGACATGGGTAACTTACACATCTGTGAAGGCGCCATTAATGCTGAAAGGTACATACAGGTTTTGGAGCAACATATGTTGCCATCCAAGCAACGTTACCATGGACGCCCCTGCTTATTTCAGCAAGACAATGCCAAGCCATGTGTTACATCAACGTGGCTTCATAGTAAAAGAGTACGGGTACTAGACTGGCCTGCCTGTAGTCCAGACCTGTCTCCCATTGAAAATGTGTGGCGCATTATGAAGCCTAAAATACCACAACGGAGACCCCCGGAAGGTTGAACAACTTAAGCTGTACATCAAGCAAGAATGGGAAAGAATTCCACCTGAGAAGCTTCAAAAATGTGTCTCCTCAGTTCCCAAACGTTTACTGAGTGTTGTCAAAAGGAAAGGCCATGTAGCACAGTGGTGAACATGCCCTTTCCCAACTACTTTGGCACGTGTTGCAACCATGAAATTCTAAGTTAATTATTATTTGCAAAAAAAAAAAAAAGGTTATGAGTTTAAACATCAACTATCTTGTCTTTGTAGTGCATTCAAAAGGATTTGCAAATCATTGTATTCCGTTTATATTTACATCTAACACAATTTCCCAACTCATATGGAAACGGGGTTTGTAGACAGAGACGCAAGATGGGTTGCACGGATTATTCTACTCACTTAACAGACACAATCACTTTGCACACGTTTAGTAGCTCAGTTTTTGCGTTTGGTATCAAGTTTGCACGTGTTATAATACACACAAACCTTAAGTAAATCAAGCCCTAACATGCTTTAGTAAGATGGAATAAAAAATCAGCAGAAGAAAAGACAGAAGACAGGGAGTTTACGTGCCAACTTCACTGGTTTTGTGTTTTGTATATTGTTAGGATTCTATCGGTAGTGATATCAATATCGATTTTCCCAAAAAATAATTTCCAATATTATATTTCATATTTATTGGTTCTTCTATCGGTACTATATGTAGTTGGGTGCTCGATGTTAAAATATATATATTTTTATTATTATTTTATTAGCACAATAGGTTGTAACAGCAGCAACATCATGACATCAACAGCAACGATTTACACAATGTGCCAACTTCACTGGTTTTGGGTTTTGTACAGCCCTAATCTTAATAAGACTAAACAATCCACAAAGTCGAAGAAGTAACAGTTAAACAGCAGACTAACACATTAGATGCAGGCGTATGTGCTACTAACTTCATTTCTAGTAAGAAATAAATGTTTTGAGCACCCAGCAAAGTTCTAAATTTGTTGACATATTTGATGCAGTGCCTTTGAAAGAGCATTAAACAGCTGTAACATAAAATAAAATATGTCTGCTCTGTGTTTCAGTGGACCTATTTGAGATCAAAGAAGTTCGTCCAGGCAGAAATTCCAAAGACTTTGAGCGCTTGAAAGATGGCAAAGATAAACATGAGGAGAATACTTGTTTCACCATCTTCTATGGCTCACAATTTGTCCTCAACACCTTGAGTCTGGGAGGTGAGTGCTTCAACTGTTTGGGGCTTCTAAGATCAGATTCATTACGTTCTGAAACAATATCACGATTTGCACAAACATCAATTTTCTACCATTCATGGAACCCATGATTATCTCTGCTTTCACACTTACTGACAATTCAGAGCATTCAGTCCTCATATCATACATGTTTTTTTTTTTAACTAACTGCAGGATAAGAGACAACTAAGTGGTACAAAAGTGCTGGAAAGAAGGAGCTATATCTATTGTACTTTTGTATTCCATTAAACAGTCGACTATATTAACCTTATAGATTGTTATAGTAAAAATAGTTTAAGCTTCATCAGTGTGGTGTGTTTTTCCCAGTTTTCCCCTGGGAGAACACATTATATTTTTTAATTGCATTAGCACATTTTTTAAATCTCTAACGTTACTCTCTCTGTATGCCTGTGAGTTGTCTTGACTGAGAGCAACAACATTCCCGTCATGCGGCACAAAAATAGTCGTTGAAGAAGCGGTCTCACTCTGTCAGGAAAGTTGGTCAGTAATGTCAACGACTTTAAATAGTAAGGACAGGATGAAATGTATCATACAAAAAGTGTAAAACATTCATAATGAATTTTTAAAGACAGATCAGAAGGCATAAACATAGTGACATATTACATGTACAATGATGTACATTATATTTAAAATCAATTTAGTGATATATTACATGTACATTAATGTATATTATATTTAAAATCTATATAGTGATATATTACATGTACATTATATTTAAAACAATATAGTGATATACTACATGTACAACGTGTATATTATATTCAAAATCAATATAGTGATACATTACATTTACAATGATGTGCATTACATTAAAATTTAGTGATATATTACATGCAAACATCGGTGTATGTTATATTTAAAAACATAATAGTGATATATAATACATGTATAATAATGTGTACATTATATTTAAAATTAATATAGTGATATATTACATGTACAATGATGTGCATAGTTTTGTATTATCGCATGTGCTGTCATAATGCGCTTGCTTGCTTGTCTGCCAGTGGATGACATAAAAAAACGAAACTCATAAGAAAACAACTGCATGTTCTGTTGCTAAATTATGTTTAAACAATGAGATAATGTTGCATGAGACATATGTGATTGACAATCAGGAAAGTCACTCACGTAATTATGACAAATTTGTTTTATAAAGTTTAATATGAAATAGTCACAAATACTGTATAAATATTTATTTGTTAAATTTGTTCTCTTAAATCAATATTGGTAACATATCCTAGCACTTTGATGGATGGGTCTTTTTTGTTTGTTTTATATTATCTGAAGCAGAGGAAAAGCAGCAAGTTCAACATTGATTACCGTATTTTTCGGACTACAAGGCGCACTTAAAATCCTTTCATTTTCTCAAAAATTGACCGTGCGCCTTATAACCCAGTGCGCCTAATGTACGGCATAATTCTGGTTGTTCTTACCGACCTCGAAGCAATTTTATTTGGTACATGGTGTAATAATAAGTGTGACCAGTAGATGGCAGTCATACATATGAGATACGTGTAAACTGCAAGATGACGCCAGTAAACAACACCAAAACTTTAAATGTTCCATTGAGAATATGGAACATTACACACGGCGCTTAAAAATCTGTCAAAATGTTTTCAGTACAACTTCAGTAAGCTATGAAGCCGCTTGATAGATTGTCGGCGCATTAAACATACAAGTATTATTATGGTGAGTGTATAAGGACCGCAAAATGGCACCTATTAGCAGACATATTACCTGGCGTTTTGTTTCGCAATATTATGCAAAACCAACTTTTCTTACCTTCTGGTACCTGCTGATGTGTATTTGGGATCTGCGTAAATCCTGAAAATGTGCGCACGTCCGCCATTGTAATCTGTGGTGACACCGTAGTCATAAGCTTCTACTTTTTCCCTACCTTCTTATGTGGCATTCATCTTCCGCTGTAGCCATTTGTAATATAAAGTGGCGTAAAGTTCTTACTTATATCTGTCTGTAGACTAGCTATCAAAGCGCTAAAAACTAGTGGGTTTACATAATTCACCCACAGAACTTTAGTTATTAGAGGGTTCCGGTCGGACGTTTTTTCACGGGACACATTTCCGGTGTTGATGTTGCATTAGTGAGCCACGGATGAGGAGATGCTGCTCCGTTATTGATTTAAGTAAAGTCTGAATATCATTAAAAGAGTTAGCTCCATCGTTTGACACTTCTTCCACTCCTGTCCTTGCACGCTATATGGCTAGAACACAGAAGACGCTTTCGAAGGTGAGCCACGTAGATAAAACCGGCCACAAAACGGTGCATCCTACTTGAAAATGGTCCGTAAAACATAATCCATGCAACACTTTCACAAAAGAACCACCATCACATGTTATGTAGACCACAAGATAGTGTTTTAAATTTAGAAAAAAATCATAATATGACCCCTTTAATGCGCCTTATAATCCGGTGCGCCTTTTATATGAAATTAGACCTGAAGGGCCCGCTCATTGGCAGTGCGCCTTTTAATCCGGTGCGCTCTATGGTCCGAAAAATACGGTACTTTTTGCTGAGGAAAAACTTATTGCTTACTGTTTTTTGATGTATTAATGTCAACATTTTATATAAGCCTGGGGCCTCATGTATTAAGACTTGCGTTGATTTTATACAAAAATTGTCATACGTTTAAATCTAGAAAACTGGGTACACAATAATTTTTTTTAATATGTATTAAGTAAAGTGTACGCATGCACTAATCAAGCACATTTCTTTGTTACATCCCAATAAACGTGGAATTGATCAGAGATGTTTGCTTGGCAAGACACCCAGGCCAGGCCCCCTTATAAATACACAAATAATATTGAAATTAGCCATGTGCCTAAGATCTGCATGCTCTGGCCAATCAGAATTCAGTAGGAGTCAGTAGCAGGTGCTTCTTCCTTGTGTTTCCAGCGAACAAAAGAGGAGTCAGTGCAATACTGTGTGTGAGCCTGTTACTGATGTGCAGTCAGAGAACCGCACACAGGAACACATAATCAAAAAGTGGTACTGCATCAGATAGAAGATGAAAAAGAAGAAGATGGATGTGCCCGGCAAAACAGGCAAAGGTATAGGAGATAAATGCAATGATACGTATAACTTTAGAAGAGGTGGGTTAAGTGAAGGTTTTTAATTGCGCTTTTTCTCTCTCAAGACTCAAAGCGCTTTACATAGTGAAACCTATTATCTATATTTTTAAGCTACATTTAAACCAGTGTGGGTGTCACTGGAAGCAGATGTTTATAGTGGCTTGCCCAATAACACAACCACAGTAACTAGGATGACGGAAACAGGAATCAAACCTAGAACCCTCAAGTTGCTGGCACGCCGTGACTCGGATTACCCCTAACATAAATATATTTGTATAATTTACAGGAAAATGTGTTCATACAGCATTCTGCTCAGACAGATTAGAGCTTTGTGTGAAAATTATGTAATGTTGGATTTTCAATGAAATAGGCCAGCATATCTAAAAGGATACCAAAGATTTTGACTATTGTTTGATTACTCAATATTGTATTACAACGGAGACAAGCTTCTTATGGTAGCAGCTGTACGTGACACAAAGTCGGGCCATTCCTCTCCGGTGCCATTAAATGTGCCGCAAACCCCGGCTGCTGCAACTATCTGCCCGACTGGGTCACAGGAACACATTCTGACAGTAATAGGTGGCAAAATGATCGCCTGAATAAATTAATAGACATCCTCACAAATATTAAAACGAATATGTAGCATTAAATGCATTGGCGAAAAAGTGATTTTTGTGTCCGTGTCTCGATCTTTTTATGTTCAAATGTTGGCAAAGCTTGAACAACTTCCTATGTGTATCGCCAAAGTATCCACAGCCTTTAGAAATGTGCATATAGGAAGCATGAAGATGGAGTTGGCATGAGGCTTCGCACATTTCCCTGTCCAGTTCACTCTTGATACATCTAGTGTTTGCTGTGAAAAAGGGAATATGCCTATGTTTTTTGTGTGCACGTAAGCTTATTACGTGAAGCCCATAAAGTTTTATTTTTGTAAATAAAATAGATTGTATTCTGTTCAAGTTTGTTAAACACAATAATTTTACAAAGCCAATTTTGGTTTAAATACCAATCTTAATAATAATGCAATTAATTCAAATATAAATATGTCAGGTTGAGGGCATTTCTCATTTTAAGGTGAGATTAAATAAACTTTTATTAATTCATTTTGGATCATAATTAATTGTCGCACATTTTTTTTAATTGCTTGCATGCAACCTGCATGGCATGATGTGAACACACAATGGAACAGCACAGCACACCCACATTTCCAGGTTTTACTGGCATTCCTCATGAAAAATTCACATTGAAATGATTAACGTTTTGTCAAACCATTCTAACCATTTCAACATGAAAACCTTCAGACTGTTTCTCACAAATTCAAAAATGTTCCTGTACTCATTCCCCCGACAATTCTCCACAAGTCGCCTTCTAAATGCAGTTATTGTTTGTTTTCTAGCCGATTCTGTGGACGATGCACAGAAATGGCTATATGGACTTGAAATGTTAGTTCAAGAGACACTGGCCACTCCTACTCCAGTTGTTATTGACAGGTAATAACTACACTATTTTTGTAACCCCAATTAAATACTCTCCCTAACGAGTAACGTTTTATTTTTGTCAAGCTGGCTGAGAAAGAAGATGTATTCTGTCAATCAGACAAAAACAAACAGGTAGATTTACCTCCTGACTTTTTTCTTTTGTCCACTCATTATTCAGTAATACTAAGGGTCTGATCTACTAAGATTCAAATAACAAATGCTAAATAGTGTGTACAAAGTATAAAATCGTGTGTACTATTAGTGGGCATGTTGCAGGTGATCTAGTAAGACTGTGTACAATTGATAACTAGTACAAATATGGTGCAGCCATCCATCCATCCATTTTCTACCGCTTGTCCCTTTTTTGGGGTCGCAGGGGGTGCTGGATCCTATCTCAGCTGCATTCGGGTGGAAGGCGGGGTACACCCTGGACAAGTTGCCACTTCATCGCAGGGCCAACACAGATAGACAACATTCACACTTGCATTCACACACTAGGGCCGATTTAGTTGTTGCCAATCAACCTATCCCTAGGTGCATGTCTTTGGAGGTGGGAGGAAGCCGGAGTACCCGGAGGGAACCCACGCAGTCACGGGGAGAACATGAAAACTCCACACAGAAAGATCCCAAGCGCAGGATCGAACCCAGGACTACCTTCGTATTGTGAGGCACATGCACTAACCTCTGTACCACCATGCTGCTCAAATACAGAGTGGGTCAAAATTTAAAACTGAACAAAACCGCGGGCCAAGGTTGAAAAAATGATCCTTTTAATAGGGACCCAAAAAAGTTTTGCATTGAATATTGAACAAGCAAGGCTTATATAACTTCATAGTGACATGCAAAATCGAGTTTCAAATAATAATAATAATAATTAAAAAATATCAATGGCATATCAAATGCATTTTAAATAAAAATGTAATGCCTCTTTTCTATTTGTAGCCTTCTGAGGTAAATATCAACATTAACTTTTTCCTCAGGCTGATACATTTGAAAATAAAATAACAATGAATAAACCAACCATTCAGGACTTTAAACTGCTCAGTTTGCAACACACTGATCTAATCTGATGTGCCCAAGCCAGATCTTGGATGCTAATTCGTTAATGTCGGGGCTCCGGCTTTGAGCTGAGGCAACCTTCATTATCGAACGAAAATGTTCATCAGTCATTATATCTCGTAGTCCACCCAGACCACAGTCTTGGGGGCGTGCCTTAAAGGCACTGCCTTTAACGTCCTCTACGAGCTTTCGTCACGTCCGCTTTTCATCCATTCTAACAACGTGCCGGCCCAGTCACAAGATATGCGCGGCTTCTGTACGCACACACACGTGAATGCAACGCATACTTGATCAACAGAAATACAGGTTACACTGAGGGTGGGGGTATAAACAACTTTAACACTGTTAGAAATATACGCCACACTGTGAATCCACACCAAACAAGAATGACAAACACATTTCGGGAGAACATCCGCACCGTAACACAACATAAACACAACAGAACAAATACCCAGAACCATTTGCAGCACTAACTCTTCCGGGACGCTACAAAATACACCCCCCCGCTACCACCGCGGGGCGGAGTTTGACACCCATACATTAACAGTAAATATTTAAATGAGGATTTTATGTGTCACCGTGGAGAAACTCATTTATTGCTTATTCATGTTATCATTGTCAACCTGTGCTATTTTGTTATGTTGTAAAACATGCAGCACACAGCTATAATCTGTACCACCCTTTCTGGGCATTTTAAAAGCAATCCTACAATAGAACCTACTTTTTTGGGCGCTGAAGGTGCACTCTAGTAGACACTGGTACCAATTGCAAGCGTGCACTGGTGTGATCCAGACACAAGAAACTTAATGTTGCAAGAAGTTTTGAAAAAACAATTGAAAAATGCCAGCAGACATGGTTTTGATTTATGTGCCTCCAAATGAGCTCTTAAGCCATTCCTTGGCTCAAAGATAGAATTACTGGACATGAGATATATATTATATAATAATATTAGGCATATGTGACATACATATGTTTACTGTTGCCACAAGCATGAAAAAGTCTCTCCTCATTGTCTCTCATATTGCACTTTATTGGTGACGAGCTGAAATATTCCTACACTATTTGGCTTGGCAATCATCTTTTTTTCATACTACTATTTACCAGGTCTGAACTTATCTCTAGCGAGGCTCCGTCACTTTATGTTGATGTTATTCCGTCTCATCCGGTCAGTGTAAACTAGCAGCCCAGCCTCCACAAACAGACCAAGAAAGTGGATTACTGACAAGATGGTTCATTCCGTGCCCAATGGACAATATCTCAATTTGTGAGACATGTAAAAAATAATGGAAATGTGTACTGTCCTGCTTTGTGCACCTCTAGTCACTCTATTTGTGCTCAAGTGTGCCAGTTTGCATGGACATTCGTGCTAAATATAGACACAAAACTAGTTTCATAAATCATATTTTGAGCGCTAAAGGATTTTGTTTGCATCTCCTCCTTTCAGTATTGTGCGTGTTCGAATAGTAAACATATATTATGCATATACATGAAGACAGGCACACTAAATGCATTGTCCATCCATCCATCCATCCATCCATCCATCCATCCATCCATCCATCCATTTTCTACCGCTTGTCCCTGTCAAGGTCACAGTGGGCTAGAGCAATGTTCCCTCTAATTTTTCATGTGTGTGAGCAAACACACAAACACTCTGAGCATTCAGTGGAATACAGACGTGCACACTGTGGCCAAACCAGCAGCACATTTGTCTCAAACCTGACATAACAATTTATATGTCTTATTATTATAATGAAGTGACAGTACCGGTAGTCAATTTCAAGAGATTATTTTCTAATATATGTGATTTGGCCCGCTTAGATATTGTTTTTTTTAATCAGCTATGCACTATAGTATTTTATGCCTGGGTGGGGGTCCTGCTTTGGAAAGATTGTGTACCCCTTTCAGAGATCACATTTATTTCCCCTAAAACATTCACATGTTGCATTAGATGAAGTGTTTATTAACTTTCTGTTGGTAAAATACATATTTTTATTAGCAATTCTGTAATGTAGTAACATGATTTCATGATTAATATCCAAAAATGTACATTCTTAATAAATGACAGTAGAATAAGCACACATCTGATTGAGGAGTCATAGTATAACGACCTGGAATTTACACTTTGTTTAGGTGTTAGAGTTGTCCAACTTTGTGTGTGGCCATAAACACATCAGTGGCTAATTGCCACAGTGTATGTGTTGGTGCAGGTGAGAGAGAGAGCAAGCGGCTGCTGTTGATATAACAGATGACAAAGAGTTGCTTTTGGCTTGGTTTGTACGGTAGACAATGACTAGTTTTGCTAGATAGAAGTATTTTACAAATTTTTTGGTGTGGTTATGGCCGACAAACAATTTCGCTAAATAAAGGGACCGATGGAATTCCTGTCCTCCTTAAAGTGTCTCCACAGACGTTACAATAATTTAACAGTGTTGACGAACATTGTTTTGTCTGTTGTGGCCGCCTTTCGTCACCTGTTACTCACAGTTGCATTGCAAAATCATACAAAACAAATGATTTGTTTATTTTGTTTATAGTGGGATTTGATTTTGTGCGCGGCATAAATTTGCTGTGCGCAGAGGACACGTGAGCAGTGCGCAATTGCGCAGGCGCGCACCTTAGAGGGAACGTTGGGCTAGAGCAGGCCTGGGCAATTATTTTGACTCGGGGGCCACATTTAGAGAAAAAAAAATGTGTCTGGGGGCCGGTATATCTATTTTTAGGAACACTAATACAAAACCTCACAATAATGTCTGATTGAATGCTAAAAACGTTATGACAGACCGCCTTAAAAAACGTAATGGAATTTTAAATTTTTCTATGAAGGATAAAACACTGAATATTGACAAAATATGAATGTCACACCCCCTTTCCATCGACATATTTTACAATCAATTGAAACGCAACAAAAATGCAACAAACAGTGAAATATGAACACGAAGGGTACAAAATAAACCCACCTACAATCTGATATATCTGATATATCACTAAGCTTAAGAACTTTGTTGTGAAAATCTCCTTCTGCGTCTGTGGAAAACGCTTCCCGCCCACACAGCTTGGTGCCTCGTCTGAGCTGCTGTGACGTAGATTACCATAGTAACTATATAGATGACCATAGTAACTAATTAGATTACCATAGTAACTGGTATATCATCCCAAAGCGCAGATTCCAACCATTGAAATACTTTGTATAGTTCAAGACTTACGGTCATTAGAAAACATCACTGCACATCATAATGGCAGCTACAGTTTCCATTTTAAAGATCTCAAAAAATTATTTGGGAATGTGCGGCGGGCCAGATTGAAAAGCTCAACGGGCCGCATGTGGCCCCCGGGCCTTAATTTGCCCAAGTCTGGGCTAGAGCCTATCCTATTGTGTGGTCATGTAAAAGATACAATCCTCTGCGCGTCAAGTTTGCACAGGTTTTGATAGATGCAAACCTTGAGTAGATCAGACCCTATGTGTTGTACTGTATGTGTGATACTGTTTCCTTTATTAATGTTGTTTATGAAAGAAATCCGTAGCACCTGACTGCTTTGAAGTATTTTTTTTCAATGTGATCTTTTCAGCATATCCATGAAGGAGCTGAAGACCCTTCTTCCTTTGCTCAACTACAAGCCTCCTAATGCTCGCTCTCTGAAAGAAAAATTCCTGGTACGCTTCCATTTTTTTGGGGCTTTGACCTAATAAGTATTGCTTTGAGTTGTACACTTGTATTGCCACATATTAATAATTCACGTCCTGACATTTTACAGATTGTTTGTCTTTTTTAAATATTATGTATGTGCTTTTGCTCTCCGAAAATAAGTTGTTTTACTCGCAGAAAACATCTCATTCACCCTCAAGTTGGTAAAAATTAATTTAGCATACATGCATGATTTTATACAATGTTAGCACTATCACGTACCATCGTTAGAGGGGAATGGAAGCCAGCCCAGAGCAAATGGAGGCAAGGTTGTACACTAGAAAGCAGAGGTGTGGACTCGAGTCACATGACTTGGACTCGAGTCAGACTCGAGTCATGAATTTGATGACTTTAGACTCGACTTGACAAAATGTAAAGAGACTTGCAACGCGACTTACACTTTAACATCAATGACTTGTGACTTCACTTGGACTTGAGGCTTTTGACTTGACATGACTTGCTACTTTCCCCAAAACCTAAAGCTTAAAAAGTTATTTGGGAGCGCTCCGTATCTTTCATTTTCTACGTCTGTGTCTATAAGCGTGTGTGCTGCTTGTCAGCTGGTGTGCTCAGTGCTGTCAGTACAACAGCCAATCAAATTAGATCTACGTTGTTTTCATCCCACAGCTCTCATACAATCAAATTGCAGGACAACCACCGAACATGAGTTGTCAAACAACGCGGCAGTGAGAAACAATTATGCCAAAGTTGGTTTCGTTCGGGTATAAAAACTATGATTTGGTCAACAAAAAACGAATTGCCGTATGCAAATCACGCAGTTCGAATATTACAGACGGAGACGCAACAACTTCCAACATCTTTCGACATTTGAAGTTGCACAAAGAAGGGTAAGTTTTGAATGTAAGATAACGTTTATTGGCTAAGTAACATGACTTTTATTCAGTGAGGCTGTAAACTCACTGCTAACGTTATAACCATAGACATCTTATAAGGGTACGCAGCATTGAGCGCTACTGCCTACTGGCGCAGACGAGACGCGGGGCCGCCATCTTGGAGTGGTGATCCGCTCCACTCAGTGCAATTCATTTGGCAGGAGCAATGAACTGTCAGTGCATTTAATTCATTTTACCTCACTGAATACCACTGATTTTCATGCGTTTTTTTTGTCATACGTGTAGCTATGATAACGGACACATGTTTTGGCGTTTTTATTATTCATAGTTTGCTTAACAGTAATATAATATTCTTATATGCTATAAGTGACCAGACGTCCGAGATCAAAACTGGGACTATAATCCCATAGAAGGGGGAAAAAACGGTCAGCTATTTTTAAGTTGAAGAAACAATATGATTAGGTTATATATACATGCGTATATCCTACATAAACAATGTATGAATACATTAGATATCTATATATCTTAGGGACCTATAGACTGTAACTCTGTTGCTGCAGCAGCAGAGAGTTTATTCTGTCTTGACACTTTGTATTTGTTGCTGCAGCAGCAGAGAGTTTATTCTGTCTTGACACTTTGTATTGATATTTTCTATTACATTCTTCCCTTAAATGATAATGTTTACAGTCATTGTTATATATGTATTTTTTATGTATGTCGCTTTGGATAAAAGCGTCTGCCAAATACTTAAACATATATAAACACCTGAAAGTCTTTATATCAGCTAAAACCACCAATCTGTTTCACTGGATTCAGAATAAAACCAAATGCTGTCTTACCCAACAATGTTAGTATTTGAATATTGTTACTTGAAGACTTATTCCTGGTTACAATTATACTGTTAAGAAAGTATTGTCTTATATTTTGCCTAAAATGAGAATGCATCATAATCAGTGGCGGCTGGTGAATTTTGTTTTAGGTGGGGCTTAAAGTTTGTAAACCAAACCCCTGTAGGGGGGTCATCCTCCCCCCGAAGGTTTCTTTGTGATTTTCACATACAAATATTGAAGATCTTTGCTCCTTCTCAACTCTGTGGTTACATTATTTTCATAAAATACAACCAATAGTATGTTAATGTTTGTTTTTGCAAATGTGTTTATTCTGCAAAGGAATGAGTTAAATGTATAAAATTGTTTAAACTATTAAAATGACTGGTTAATAGTGCTATTATGAATTGCAATGTCAGCACTATTTTTTTTCCTGCAATTTCAAATGCACTTGTTTTAATAAATAAATACAGCGTTTTAAAAGCATACACAATCTGTGTAAAAATATTAGTCTGTGGTTGAAAGGACTTGAAAGGACTCGAAACTCAAAATGCAGGACTTGGGACTTGACTTGAGACTTTCTAGTCTTGACTTTGGACTTGACTCGGGACTTGCCTGTCTTGACTCGGGACTTGACTCGAGACTTGAGGGCAAAGACTTGAGACTTACTTGTGACTTGCAAAGCAATGACTTGGTCCCACCTCTGCTAGAAAGACAACCAGTCTAAATACTAGACTGTGACTGATGCCATTTGTTTTATCAATCATCTTTTATTATCATTAATTAGAGGTGACGACTTCTAAATTTTATCATTAAAATGTGTTTGATATGTGTGTGAGGAATATTTCAATTCAACGCATTTTACTTGTTAGCGTCCCTCGTTACACCCCTACACGCAAATCACACACTGCGTAGGGCCCTGCAAAACATGGGGGTGCCCCGTATTGTGTGAAGAAGCGCGTGTAAAATGTAACTTAAAGGGGAACTGCACCTTTTTGGGAATTTTGCCTATTGTTCACAATCATTATGATAGACAAGAACACACGTCTTTTTTTTTTTAGGACTTTAAAGATGATAAACAGTTCTTGTAAGATGCGGCTAATGGGAGTCACCGTTGTAGCCTTCAAAGCTCTCTAAAACAACTTCAAAACCTTCAATCAACGCTTTATATACACACTGATATATATATTGTCTAGTAACAGACACGTTCATAACAACATGTAATACATTCAATATTTACCATATTTTGATCATTTTAATCAATGCGAACGTCCGACTTCTGGCAACAACTTTGTGTTCTTACTACCGAAAACAAACACGAGTGTGTGTTGTAATCATGGCAATTCTGCCATGATTACAACACACACTCGTGTGTTTAACAGACAAGAAATACGACTATTTTTGGACAAATGAGGATTCACAACCTTATCTTTTTGACGCTGAATAGAAGCGAGCACGAATGAAGCGTGAGACGTTTCACTATAAATGTTTAACTTTGAGCAAATATATTTCGACATAAATGGATTGCTTACCAAAAATCAATAGGAAAAAAACGTCCCTTGCGAGCCGAACCAGACAACTCCTTAGAGTAAGTCACTATATATATTGATCATGATACGTGCAGCACGTCATTCGTGTTATTACAACTACAGTGCATACGCTGTCTGGCCAGCTGTGTGCAAACAAAACACGAAATGCGGGATAAAACTTTACAGATACTGTGATATAATTGTTCATGTTTTTGAGTCAGTACAAATTGCTGTCCTATCGGAACTCAAACACGTTTCGTGCTGTCGTAGAAGCTAGCTTATTGCTTGCCGTAGTTACCTTTTACGGCTAATACCAAAGCATGTTAATACGCTAGAAAAATAGTTCCTTTATGTTCTCTCTTACAATATCAATGTTGCTAAGCTTGGTTATATTATACAGGTTACGGAATGTAAATGAAGTATTGTTGTTGTGTTATAAATGCATTTTTAAAGCGATTTTGAGATACAATTGATTGCTCCCATTAGCTGCATTGCTAGCTACCAAGAACGAGACATTTTTTATATGGGGGTTACCCACATATGCGGTCCTCTCCAAGGTTTCTCATAGTCATTCACATTGACGTCCCACTGGGGTGAGTTTTCCTTGCCCGTATGTGGGCTCTGTACCGAGGATGTCGTTGTGGCTTGTACAGCCCTTTGAGACACTTGTGATTTAGGGCTATATAAATAAACATTGATTGATTGATTGATATGTTAGAATGCAAAAACCTCCCAAAAACCTTTGTCTTCTTGTCTTTAATAATATATAGGCAATATTACAAAAAAAGTGCAGTTCTCCTTTAATTAATGATGGGTGAATATGAGATTTACGCAAACTTATTCCTAATTCCTTCCTGTGCCGCCGCTGAAAGGAATATAATAGCAGATTTCTTTTTGACATTGTCACCATCCCCTGTGCTGTACTGCACTGGTTTGATCCTCGTGGGAGTTGTATCAGGAAAGTTGGGTAAATGGTTTTGGTTTGTTATTTTGCACTGAAAAAAATAATTCAGAATAATTTATTTCCCATTATTTAATTTGAGTCCAAAACATGCGTCAAATGAAATTAAACTTTGAATCAAATAGTACAACAATAGTTTCACACTAATAAAAAAAGTGTGAACTTTTGTAAATGGGGCGCCAAATAACATTCTGTTTAGAGCCCCAATTTACCAAGGAGTGGCCCTGCGAGTAAACAATAGCAATTAAAGATAGACAGGAAGGATTTTTAGAGCCGAATCTAATCTAATAATTAACAGCAAAAGCTTTAATTGCAAGTGTTGCAAACGTTGATCCGAAATCAGAGAAGAATGTCAATATCAAGATAGCAGGAGAGTTTGTGGGGGGAGGGGCAAACTGGCATAGCCTCAATGCAGCATTGGGGCACCACCACTAAGACTTTCTTAGTATCAAAAATAGACAATTTTATGGGCATCTTAATTAATTATGTTTTTTTCACTCTTTGTGGATGGTCTCGGAACATAACCACTAGCAAATAAAGAGCTTTTAGAATTTTTTTAAATCTCTAAATATTGCTAAATAATTTGTGATGTTACATAGAGTATTTTGTTCATGATTAACTTTTATTTGACAGTTTTTGGCACCACTAATGTGCTTTTAATTTAAGCAAAGAACATTTTGTTAATAAGTGATGTTTTCCTTGCTAGTTTTCTATAAATTGAATGAAGAAATATAGTAAGAATAGTAGGTTGTAATAATCTACGCCCTATTGATAGCTAGGTTGATTGAAATTGATTGATTGAAACTTTTATTAGTAGATTCTGTCCAATTGACCGCTAAATGGTAACACCCGAATACGTTTTTCAAATTGTTTAAGTTGGGGTCCACGTTAATCAATTCATGCTTCAAATATATACTATCAGCATAATACAGTCATCATACAAGTTAATTATCAGAGTATATACTTTGAATTATTTACAATCGGGGGTGGGATATCGAGGGGGTTGGAGGGTGGAGGGGTGTAGGTTAGGTTCCATCCATCCATCCATCTTCAACTGCTTATCCGGAATCGGGTCGCGGGGACAACAGATCTTGCTGAGACCCCCAGACTTCCCTCTCCAGAGCAACATTAGCAACTTCCTCCTGGGGAATCCCGAAGCGTTCCCAGGCCAGAGAGGAGATGTATCCCCCCATCTGGTCCTTGGCCTGCCACGGGGTCTTCTGCCAGTGGGACGTGCAACGAGGACCTCCCTAGGGAGACGCTTGTGAGGCATCTGCAAGAGATGCCCGAACCACCTAAGCTAGCTCCTTTCCAAGCGAAGGAGCAGCGGCTCTACTCCGAGTCTTTCTCGGGTGACTGAACTTCTCACCCTATCTCTAAGGGAGATGCCAGCCACCCGTCTGAGGAAACTCATTTCGGCCGCTCGTATATTCGATCTTATTCTTTCGGTCATGACCCACACTTCAAGATCATAGGTGAGAGTAGGAATGTAGATAGCTGAGTAGACCGAGAGCTTTGCCTTCTGGCTCAGCTCTCGTAGGTGTAGGTTCCCGTGTAGGTTATGTTGCTATCAGCATATTGCAGTCATCATACAAGTTTATCATCTGAGGAATAGACATTGTAACAGTGTAAGTCTCACTTCATAGGATATGTACAGCGAGCAGTGAACATGTTGTATTGGTACACCATAATAACAGTTTGGTACGTACCCCAGGTTTAAGGTCCTGGTACATTTTGGTACAGTTGTGAAACAAAATGTCAATCCATAAAACTGCTGAGCTTTTGTGTTAGAAGCTTGAATTATTTTAATAATGAATCATAAAAATCTACTGGCTGGTAGTTTTCTCTAATAAACAAATACAAACATTGAAAGATAAAAATACAGATAATTAAGAAGATGTCAGGACTGAAACCGGCATGAATCTGAGCCATGTTTGCTTATGCAAACACACTGCTGCGTGTGTGACATTATGTTTTATTCATGGAAACATTGTATATATATTCAACATCACTTTTTTGTAATCTGAACTAAAGATCAGATTTGACAAAAAAAAATCTGAATTGCGCATCATGAACATAGTCTTTGTTTATGTATTTTACAGGAAGAACAAGTGTTCCCAAACAGGAGACTTCAACCACAGAAGAGCTCTAGCTTCTCCTTGTCGCTACTGCTAGTTATGACTGGAGTGTATTTGTTTAGTGAGTAGATATGCGTGACGCTAACACTTCCTGCTGCTCACTTGTGTACAACAAATCAGCACATCTCTATATTGAACTGGAGGTTGTGACCCAAAAATGTGATTATGAATAATAATAATATACCGTACATATACATTTATTTGTTGTCATAAAAATGAGTTTCTATGGCAAAAAAATATCTATCTTAGCTGACACACTGCTTTTTTGGGGATTATCCTGGGATAGTTTCAAGATTGTCCCATGAAAACACTCCTAAATGTTTCCTCTAATTGACTTGGGAACTTGACGAGTTCAAGTCCAAGTACAAGTCTTGTTTTTCCATACCAACCTTTACTATTGCTTCAAGTGACAATGAAACAAAATGTTTTGGGTTTTCTTATGTTCTTTCGCAGGAAGTGGGAGCAAAACACGATCGTTTGGACTTTGAGCAGTTTCATAAATTGTACAACCTAATAATGTTTGAACAAAATGAGGTAAGTTAAAGAGTTTTAAAAGAACAATGTGTTATTTGATTCTGCAATGTTGTGATCTCTTCTTATTCATTCAGATTCTTGACGAGTTGAAAAAAGATGGCTCTTTTATTTTGGGGTGAGCTGCTGCTTCTTTCACTTGTGCGCGTGTACTAATACAGTGCATCTGGAAAGTATTCACAGCACTTCACTTTTTTTTCATTGTTTTATGTTAGCCCTGTTCCAAAATGGAAGAAATATTTTTTTTGCCCTAATAATGACATTGTAAACCCTTTTTTTTTTCAGAAATTTTTGCAAACTTACAAACCCCGTTTCCATATGAGTTGGAAAATTGTGTTAGATACACGGAATACATATAGACGGAATACAATGATTTGCAAATCATTTTCAACCCATATTCAGTTGAATATGCTACAAAGACAACATATTTGATGTTCAAACTGATACACTTTTTTTTGTTTGCAAATAATCATTAACTTTAGAATTTGATGCCAGCAACACGTGCCAAAGAAGTTGGGAAAGGTGGCAATAAATACTGATAAAGTTGAGGAATGCTCATCAAACACTTATTTGGAACATCCCACAGGTGAACAGGCAAATTGGGAACAGGTGGGTGCCATGATTGGGTATAAAAGTAGATTCCATGAAATGCTCAGTCATTCACAAACAAGGATGGGGCGAGGGTCACCACTTTGTCAACAAATGCGTTAGCAAATTGTTGAACAGTTTAAGAAAAACCTTTTTTAAACAGCTATTGCAAGGAATTTAGGGATTTCACCATCTACGGTCCTTACGGATCATCAAAGGGTTCAGAGAATCTGGAGAAATTACTGCACGTAAGCAGCTAAGCCTGTGACCTTCGATCCCTCAGGCTGTACTGCATCAACAAGCGACATCAGTGTGTAAAGGATATCACCACATGGGCTCAGGAACACTATAGAAACCCACTGTCAGTAACTACAGTTGGTAGCTACATCTGTAGGTGCAACTTAAAACTCTCCTATGCAAGGTGAAAACCGTTTATCAACAACACCCAGAAACGCCGTCGGCTTTGCTGGGCCTAAGCTCATCTAAGATGGACTGATACAAAGTTGAAAAGTGTTCGGTGGTCTGACGAGTCCACATTTCAAATTGTTCTTGGAAACTGTGGACGTCGTGTCCTCCGGACCAAAGAGGAAAAGAACCATCCGGATTGTTATAGGCGCAAAGTTGAAAAGCCAGCTCTAATGGTATGGGGGTGTATTAGTGCCCAAGACATGGGTAACTTACATATCTGTGAAGGCGCCATTAATGCTGAAAGGTACATACAGGTTTTGGAGCAACATATGTTGCCATGCAAGCAACGTTAACATGGACGCCCCTGCTTATTTCAGCAAGACAATGCCAAGCCATGTGTTACATCAACGTGGCTTCATAGTAAAAGAGTGCGGGTACTAGACTGGCCTGCCTGTAGTCCAGACCTGTCTCCCATTGAAAATGTGTGGCGCATTATGAAGCCTAAAATACCACAACGGAGACCCCCGGACCTTTGAACGACTTAAGCTTTACATCAAGCAAAAATGGGAAAGAATTCCACCTGAGAAGCTTCAAAAATGTGTCTCCTCAGTTCCCAAACGTTTACTGAGTGTTGTTAAAAGGAAAGGCCAAGTAACACAGTGGTGAACATGCCCTTTCCCAACTACTTTGGCACGTGTTGCAGCCATGAAATTCTAAGTTAATTATTATTTGCAAAAAAAAAAAAAAAGTCTATGAGTTTGAACATCAAATATCTTGTCTTTGTGGTGCATTCAATTGAATTTGGGTTGAAAAGGATTTGCAAATCATAGTATTCCGTTTATATTTACATCTAACACAATTTCCCAACTCATATGGAATCGGGGTTTGTATATACATGGGATTTCTTAGTTTATTTATAATAAGTATTCACAACCTTTGCTCAATACTTTGTTTATGCACCTTTGGCCGCAATTACAGCCTCAAGCTTGGCACACTTCCCATTCCTCTTTGCAGCGCCTCTCAATCTGCATCAGTTTGGATGGGAAGCATTGGTGCCCAGACATTTTCAAATCTCTCCAGAGATGTTCAATCAGATTCAAGTCTGGGCTCTGGCTAAGCCACTCAAGGACATTTATGGAGTTGTCTTGAAGCCAGTACTTTGATATCTTGGCTGTGTGCTTACAGTTGTCCTACTGAAAGAGTTCCAGAGCGCTCTAGAGCAGGTTTTCATCCAGGATGTCTCTGTACATTGCTGCATTCATCTTTCTATCTGCTCTATCCTGACTATTCTCCCAGTTCCTGCTGCTGAAAAACATCCCCAAAGCATGATGCTGCCACCACAATGCTTTACTGTAGGGATGTTTTTCGACCTGGTGATGAGCGGTGCCTGGTTTCCTTCAAACATGACGCCTGGCATTCACGCCAAAAAGTTCAATCTTTGTCCCATCAGACCAGTTAATATTGTTTCTCATGATCTGAGTCTTTCAGGTGCATTTAGGGAAACTTTTACAAAGGAATGGCTTCCATCTGGCCACACTACCATAGAGGCCTGATTAGTGGATTGTTGCAGATATGTCTGTCCTTCTGGAAGGTTCTCTCTCCACAGAGGAATGCTGTAGATCTGACAGAGTGACCATCGGGTGATTGCTCAGTTTAGACGGCTGGCCAGCTCGAGAAAGAGTCCTGGTGGTTCCAAACGTTCTTTCATTTACTGATGATGGAAGCCACTGTGCCTATTGAGACCTTCAAGGCAGCAGATATTTTTCTGTACCCTTCCCCAGATTTGTGCCTCAAAACAATCCTGTCTCAGAGGTCTACAGACAATTCCTTCGACTTCATTCTTGGTTTGTGGTCTGCCATGCAGTGTCAAGTGTGGGACCCAGGTGTGTGCCTTTGCAAACCGTGTCCAACCAACTGAATTTACCACAGGTGGACTCCAATTAAGCTGTAAGAACATCTCAAGAATGATCAGTTGAAAATGGGATGCTCCTAAGCTTACTTTTGAGCTTCTTTATAGGGTATTGTTTGTAGAATTCTGAGGACAAAATCGTATTTATTACTGTGGAGGGGGGCGTGGTCGGCGCGCCTCCTGCGGGAATGGGGTGTGTATGGACCGGCCTCAAAGCGCAGCTGGCAGGTGATTGGATTACCCAGCTGGGGGTGATCATCCAATCACCTGCCATGCTTATCAGCAGCAGCCGGGCCGACACACGTAGTTGGAGTTGGAGTGGACGAGCATTTAAGATGTACACTGGACATTGCCAGAGAAAAAGGAGACCAGGAAGACGACACGCCAGAAGGACTGAAAAGGGGACGGCGTGGCGAAGTTGGTAGAGTGGCCGTGCCAGCAATCGGAGGGTTGCTGGTTACTGGGGTTCAATCCCCACCTTCTACCATCCTAGTCACGTCCGTTGTGTCCTTGGGCAAGACACTTCACCCTTGCTCCTGATGGCTGCTGGTTAGCGCCTTGCATGGCAGCTCCCGCCATCGGTGTGTGAATGTGTGTGTGAATGGCTGAATGTGGAAATACTGTCAAAGCGCTTTGAGTACCTTGAAGGTAGAAAAGCGCTATACAAGTATAACCCATTTATCATTTATTATTTATTTAAAGTCACGGGCGAGCGACTGAAAAGTTGTGTGCTGTCCTAGCGTGTGTGCGCTGCCAATAAAAAAAAGACATAGTTAACACCAGACATTCGGGCTGTCGTGGAGATTTGTCAGCATCAGGTGAACCCACGAGGGAAAGACTTTCACAATTACATTCTGGAATAAGGCTGTATGTAACATAACGAAATGTGGAAAAAGTGAAGCACTGTGAATACTTTCTGGATGCACTGTACTGTGTTTGATTCCGTGTGCAGTAATACATGGAAGTATCGTGTTTGATTGTATGTGCAGTAATACATGGAAATAATGTGTACTGCGGCCATATTGTGTTTGTGTGTGCAGTAATACAGACAAGCCTGACGCTTCGGTCGTTCTGCTCTACGACTTTCAAAGATTTCTCATCTATCAGCAGAAGGTATGGTGCCCATGCGATGAAATAATGAAACTTACCATAGAACTTTTCTACAGTGGTACCTCAAATTTCGAGTACCTCAATTTACGAGTATCCTAATTTACGAGTATTTTTACATTCAAGTTGTATCTCGGCTTTAATTTAACCTACGAGCCTTTGAGCCGCTCGATGGCATAACTAATGCCTCAGTGAAAGCTGTAAGAGCCACCCCAATAGCTGAAGATCAAAATAACTTTGTTTTCCAAGCATTGGAAACCAAACCTTTAGCAGCTTCCACAGCCTTCCAGTCGACATCCTCCTGCTGCGGCTCGCCATAATCTGCTCTAGTGTCCCGGGTTGTTTTTGACTATGCTACTGAACCGATGACTGCCTCGCTGCTCGCGCTGCTACCTAGTAACTTTCCCACAACCTTATTGAACAGCCTTCCCTCTTCAGTAATTTGGCTTGTTATAAATGTGGGAACTATCAGAACAAATTAAAAGGGATTTCAAAGTATGGTAGTCTTTAGTCGCTGGAAAAGGTAAATGGTTACATTATTACGACTGTATTATAAAATATAATTATGCATTCATGGGAGAGCTGGCCGCGGGAATTTTGTAATGTCTACCTACCCTGTTATATTCATAAAACTACTGATCTGTAGTAGTTTGTATTTCTATTTTATTGTTTTTTAAACAATATTTTTTTAAATCTAGAATCTAATATCTTTTATTTTTAAAAGGCATATTACATGTTAAAAGTGTGCTGTTTTGGGAGGGGCAAGCACAGATGAAATTGGTTTCAATTAATTTCAATGGGTGAGGCTGCTTTAAGATATGAGTGTTCTGAATTACAAGCTTGGTCTTTGAACACAATGTGCTCGTAGGGTGAGATAGCACTGCAGTTACCACAGTATTAGGTTTTTTTTAAATTGCAGTACAATTGAGACAAATATTTATAATTTTTGATTGAAATATTTTTATATACAAACCCCGTTTCCATATGAGTTGGGAAATTGTGTTAGATGTAAATATAAATGGAATACAATGATTTGCAAATCCTTTTCAACCCATATTCAATTGAATCCACTACAAAGACAAGATATTTGATGTTCAAACTCATAAACTTAATTTTTTTTGCAAATAATAACTAACTTAGAATTTCATGGCTGCAACACGTGCCAAAGTAGTTGGGAAAGGGCATGTTCACTACTGTGTTACATGGCCTTTCCTTTTAACAACACTCAGTAAACGTTTGGGAACTGAGGAGACACATTTTTTAAGCTTCTCAGGTGGAAATCTTTCCCATTCTTGCTTGATGTACGACTTAAGTTGTTCAACAGTCCGGGGTCTCCGTTGTGTTTTTTTAGGCTTCATAATGCGCCACACATTTTCAATGGAAGACAGGTCTGGACTACAGGCAGGCCAGTCTAGTACCTGCACTCTTTTACTATGAAGCCACGTTAATGTAACACGTGGCTTGGCATTGTCTTGCTGAAATAAGCAGGGGCGTCCATGGTAACGTTGCTTGGATGGCAACATATGTTGCTCCAAAACCTGTATGTACCTTTTAGCATTAATGACGCCTTCACAGATGTGTAAGTTACCCATGTCTTGGGCACTAATACACCCCCATACCATCACAGATGCTGGCTTTTTAACTTTACGCCTATAACAATCCGGACGGTTCTTTTCCTCTTTGGTCCGGAGGACACGACGTCCACAGTTTCCAAAAACAATTTGAAATGTGGACTCGTCAGACCACAGAACACTTTTCCACTTTGTATCAGTCCATCTTAGATGAGCTCAGGCCCAGCGAAGTCGACGGCGTTTCTGGGTGTTGTTGATAAACGGTTTTCGCCTTGCATAGGAGAGTTTTAACTTGCACTTACAGATGTAGCTACCAACTGTAGTTACTGACAGTGGGTTTCTGAAGTGTTCCTGAGCCCATGTGGTGATATCCTTTACACACTGATGTCGCTTGTTGATGCAGTACAGCCTGAGGGATCGAAGGTCACGGGCTTAACTGCTTACAAGCAGTGATTTCTCCAGATTCTCTGAACCCTTTGATGATATTACGGACCGTAGATGGTGAAATCCCTAACTTCCTTGCAATAGCTGGTTGAGAAAGGTTTTTCTTAAACTGTTTAACAATTTGCTCACACATTTGTTGACAAAGTGGTGACCCTCGCCCCATCCTTGTTTGTGAAAGACTGTTTCATGTAATCTACTTTTATACCCAATCATGGCACCCACCTCTTCCCAATTTGCCTGTTCACTCGTGGGATGTTCCAAATAAGTGTTTGATGAGCATTCCTCAACTTTATCAGTATTTATTGCCACTTTTCCCAACTTCTTTGTCACGTGTTGCTGGCATCAAATTCTAAAGTTAATGATTATTTGCAAAAAAAAAAAGTTTATCATTTTGAACATCAAATATGTTGTCTTTGTAGCATATTCAACTGAATATGGGTTGAAAATTATTTGCAAATCATTGTATTCCGTTTATATTTACATCTAACACAATTTCCCAACTCATATGGAAACGGGGTTTGTAGTATATATATAGTATAATATTATTACAGTTTACGATGTTTTCATGAAGGGTAATGTATTTTTTTTCATCACTTATGTTTTGCATTGTTTGTAACCAGCCATGTGGGTAAATAATATATATGATGTAGATGTTTGTATTTGCTGTAAGGAGAGGTGTTGGATACTTTTCCTGTTGCATTTATATCATCATTGTAATGATATTTTTAAAGGGGACCTATAATCTACATTGCAGACACTTCCTTGTGGTCAAGATATTATGTATTTGATATGCTTTGGTGTAAATTGTGCATACATTTTGCTCCATGGTCAACATTATGAGACTGTCTGCCATTTGTTTGATTGTGGAGGCGTTTCCAGCGTCATGATTGTGATTTATTTTCCTGTGTTTGGTATCATTTTATGTCCTGATGCGCTTGTTTTAATAGTACTTCCCGCTCCTTCTTGTTCTGCTGCACCTTAATTTTCTGCTTAGTTTCCTACCAGCACACATGATTTGCTACTGGCTGATCATCTATTTCAGTTCACCTATTATTTCTTGCCAACGCTGGATTATTGCTATTTGTCAGTGTGCATGTATTGTTCTGCTGCCGCTACTTGCCATACTCTAGTCTTTTGATTTTGACGTTTTTGCTCTCAAAATAAAGAATGAATTATTTTACCTTCACATCGCCTCCTGTCTCTGCATCTTAGGGTCACAACAACCACAAACGTTGTATGTCATTGTATGTCGCATGTCTATGGTATTTTGCTCATGCCAAGATAAGATGAAAATAATAATTTTTCCTATCTTGTTTTGTTTCCTCTTAGTCTGGAGCAAAGGGGGAGCCCCCTTTGGCCGAAAGCTTGACTTAGTAATGCGTAAATAAGAACGTCCACCTCGCTGTGACGTCATGACACAGCCAGACTGCAAAACCCTTTGAACAGAGGCACCAAAACTATGTGCAATCATTACTGCAGCCAGCATTTTGGGTAATATGAGCAGTCGAAAGAGTTTTGATTGTCCAGAAGGTCCACGGTTTACAAACAATTTCTGTTCCTACAACGCTTGTTAGTCCATTTTTTGTGTAAATCGGAACATCTATTAAGCGACCAGTGTTGAGCCACGTTTTTCCACTTCTGGTTGATGTCTGCTTCCGCGTCTATAGTGGTGGCTTTCCTTGTCTTTGGCGCACTGCCTTCGGTGGAGTCAGTCCTGCGCTTGGCAGACATGATGAATGGCGGGAAGTTGGCAAAAGAGAGCAGTGGCGACATTATACTTGGAGTTAAGCTATCATTACCTATTAGTTCTGGAGCTAGTCTCACAATTACAAAGTAAAGTTTTGAAATAATTTACGGTAGTGCATCGAAACCACGAAACGTGGTAACACTTAAATCAAGGACTTTCTGTACTTGAGTTTAAAAGGATTGAAGAGTTCATTGCTACCTTGTGTCCTCAAGGAGTCTTGGGCTAGCGATCTGAATCAGGTGAAAGAGTTGATGACCACTTTCATTGACGACACCATGAGAAAAACCAATGACCCTGAGTTTACCGTCAGTGAGGTATCGACACAATCTGTCAAATATAACACAGAAAACAATTGATAAACTTTATTTGTGCTTCCTAGTTCCTCAGCTTCCTGTTTTCTAAGGAGAACTCTTTATGGGATGAGAAGTTGTCCGACATTAACAACCAAGACATGAACAACCCTTTGTCGCACTACTGGATCAATTCATCACACAACACGTCAGTATGACGCCATCAGCACAAATACATACAAAAAGTGTGTTTAGAACTGTGATATTTGTGTGTTTCTAGTTACCTGACAGGTGACCAGCTTCGTAGCGAGTCTTCCACGGAGGCCTATGTGCGCTGTCTACGCATGGGATGTCGCTGTGTTGAATGTCAGTTTGTGTTTTCGCGTATATACGTTAAATTCACACTTTGGTTCTGAATATGAATTTGTCTGCTGAGGATTTCAGTGGATTGCTGGGAAGGGCCAGGAGAACCCATCATCTATCATGGCTGGACCAGGACCACCAAAATCAAGTTTGAAGATGTGGTGAAATCCATCAATCAACATGCTTTTGTGACTTCTGAGTAAGTAGTACCAATAACTATAATAATAATAATAATGATAATAGTAACTTGATTACTTGCTCAAGGAAATAAGAGTCTAAAGATTTTATACATTTTTCATTTCATTTCATTCTTTGGTGTGAAATAAATGCATGTCGTTAATTAAAAGTACACGGAAAACAGTTATTGTCTTAAATTTGTTAAGACATTTTCTTCCTGTTTGATTAGTGTGTATCTGATCAGTTAGACAACACAGTGAATGAATTGTTTGGAGTATTGCCAAGTGTGCTTATTAGAAGCGACTTTCGGTTTGTCTTTCCAAACATCTGACCTGTGTCATATTTCCCATAAGGGGCTGATACCACATTAATTTTTTGAGTGAGAAGCATATCTGGAGTAAGTATGGTTGGCATATCTGGGTCAGTGGATACAGCCACAAGAGGTCTTGCATTGACGTTTGCCATTATCTGTGCCATAACATAAACATTGACAGGACTTCATGTGTCAGAGGTGATGGGCCTATTTAGAGCAACATTGCATCGAGAATCTGTCTTGGTACTCCAATGAGCCTTTTCCAGCTGCCTCCCATGTGGGAAGCATGAGGGGAATTAAACAACCAAAAGCATCCTCTCTCCTGTAGGTATGCTTTGACTTTTGAGGTCAGTGCTAGCTCCTTACATGCGCCTACAAAGTTGGTTCCTCTGTCAAACCTCAGACATTTTGCTGGGCCCCCGATGGCAAAAAACCTTCTTAGGGTGTTAATAAACCTGTCTGTTGACAGGGTTTCGTCCAACTTGATGTGGACCGCTCTGGTTGACAAACATGTGAAGAGCACAGCCCAACACTTGCTGTTTGTAGCTCCTTACCTTGTCCGACATGTTAGACCATGGTCCAAATACGTCAAGGCTGACAGAAGAGAATGGGGGTTCTGGAATTAGTCTGTCAACTGGCAAATCTGCCATTTTCTGGGTCTCAAACCTTCCTCTTAGTTTGCGGCAGATGACACTTGTAGATGACAGTGGAAACCAGACGCTTACAACCAATTATCCAGTATCCACCTGCTCTTATAGCTCAATCTGTAAAGTGTTGTCCTTGGTGAGCTACTTGCTAATGAAAGTCTAACTAGTAGCACAGAAATATGATGGATCTGAACAATAATTAGTGGAAGCTGTTCCTCTTGACAGGGTGGCGGACGACAGACAACCTCCAACACAAAGCAGACCATCTTAGTCCATAACAGGGTTGAGTTTCTTGAGTGCACTGCACCTTGGCCAAGCTTTGCTGTTTTCCAGACATTTTAGTTCCTCTCAAAAGCTTCATGCTGGACAGAACTAATGAATACGAATTTAGCTTGGCAGAGTTCGCTTTGGGTAGGTGTTTCTTTGAAGCATTTCCATCCCTTACTACTTCCACTGTCTAGTTTTCTTTTAAAGGAAGATGCAACATGAATAAGCTTGGCTATAGTTTGACCGATTGCCTTCCAGCTTTCAAAATGATGTGCACCAAACAGGATCCTGGTTGCCATAGAAGTGACTTTAGGACGGATCTCATCATCAGCTTCTGGCTCAACAAGTGAGAAGATGTCTGGTTCAAGTGTTGGGTTGTCATGATACATGAAGGCTGGACCTAGGAGTAACCAGTTGCTGTGTTGTAGCTGTGCTTTTGGTGTTGGCCTTGTGGTGTGATCAGCATGTATCAAATGTATGTGAATACAACTAAAATAAAAAATTGTACAAGAGTTTCACAGTCCCAAAACACAATGAGACAAATTCATGATAAATTCATCATTAGGATTTGCACATCTCAAGTAATTCAAATGATTTAAGTTGAATATTCAATATTACTAAGTGTTTATAATGTTCCTGTAGCATATGCATTGTGCAATAATAAAGGTATGTATGTTTTTCACAATGTGGTGGGTTACCTGTTTTGGGCTTGTTTTCATTGCCCTGCTTCCTTGTTTCCCTTGTGACATCTGTCAACATTGATTGTTTGTGTTTGTTGTTTGGGCTTCTCTGTCCAACAGTTTATCCTAAAAAGATGAACTGGATAATTTAAATTTAAGTTTTAATCAAGTTTTGGTGTAGTTTTCCACACCTTGTGTCTACGATGTTCTCATAGACACTAGGCGTTTATGAGAACTACTCTACGTCACTACTCTACCATTGTATTCTCAGGACAGTCAATCGATCGCAATTGGACTGGCCAGTTTGTCTTAAAATATGTTTTGCCTCTAATCTGAAAAGACTATCAGTTCATGCTCATAGACTAATATAGGCCAGATCAGATCTACATACTGGTGCCAAAGCCTCCAACTATTTATCCTCCAACATGTGGTTGGCGTCTTTGGTGTGTACTATTCTTTTCAATATCGATCCATCCATCCATTTTTTTGCTTGTCACATTTTTTACTAAGCACATTCAAGACATACAGTGCAATTTGGATGCAGTAAACATTTTTATTTTTCCCCTCGAAAACTGGCCTTAAAACAATTCACCCAGCTCAAAAAATAGACCTGTAGTTTAAAGACAAAAATAAAAGTGCAAGATTTGAAAAATCTGAAAAAATAAATCACTCCCTTCAGGCGGCACTACAGATCACTGTAGGCCATAACAACCCGACATAAGAACAGCTTCTTCCCCCAGGCTATAACTCTGATGCAATGTTTCTCAACCATTGTTGGGCTGCAAGCGCCCCCTAGAGGGCCGGCAAAAATGATCTGTTTCTCAGGTGTGGTTACGTATGGGCGGCAGTGGTACTCCGTTATAACTCACTTTTCACCACTTGTGGCAGTATTGACTTTCAAACCAGAGCCGTGTGCAGAAAGTATGGTCAACTCGGTTTAGGACTTGGTCCCAAACATAAAACCCTGTAGTCATGTGAGGTGCTTTTGACCAATCATTTATGAGCTTGTCTGGCCATACTATCTCTGATTGGTGAAAAGCCCTTCACATGATTACAGGGCACCATGTTTGGGACCAACTCTGAAACTGAGTTGGCCATTTACTCTCTCTGTTTCAAACAAACCAGAAGAAGTCTAGAGTAAAGTCATAGAGAAGTTTCTTAAGAGCAAAAATTATGGCCGAAGTGGTGAAGCTGTATTTTCATTTACACTTTAATTTTATTATTGACCGTATATCTAGGAAACATATATATTACTAGAGATGTCCGATAATATCGGCCGGCCGATATTATCGGCCAATAAATGCTTTAAAATGTAATATCAGAAACTATCGGTATCGGTTTCAAAAAGTAAAATTAATGACTTTTTAAAACGCCGCTGTACGGAGCGGTACATATCCGATAAAACACGGACATAGGGAGCAGTACAGAGCAGTTGCGTCTTCCAGTCAGCAGCGCCACCCCTCTCCCCTCTCCCCTCTCCCACACACAACACAGGAGTTGACGACTGCAGCATGAGAGGTTTACTGGCGACGCTTGATGACCTCATCAAACCGCTGCGAGCGGAGCATAACAACAACAAGAGTGTGTTGTTGCCGGTGCTGTAGCCGTGGTTAACAAGCGAGCTCGCTCGGTGACTAACTAACGACACCATGTCTATGGTTTGGGATTATTTTAAAGTGTGTCTGGCGGATAAAAAACTGGCAATTTGCAAAGACTGCAAAAAGTTGATTATGCGAGGAGGAACGAAGACGTCTTCCTTTAATACAAGCAATTTGATCTCCCACCTCTTCAAGAATCATTAGGAGATACACGATGAATACAAGCGAAAGATGGATGAAAAGCAAACACCGAAAGCAGCTTGCAGTGAACGGAGGTGCCCTGTCTCAACGCAGCATTTCAGAAGCTCTGGCTGACTGCTAGGCCACTTCAAGCACTCACCACTAGCTTGCAGCACATTTTTGTTACTCATACAAATACGTTACAGCAGGGCAGATTGAGCCCAGTTTATAATTTCCTGTTATACAGTATACCAGGCAGTCTTGCACAAAAGGAGGACTATGTTATTGTTTACTTTATTACTCTAGTATACTCTGGACTGAAGCTGTGTGCCTTCATTGTTTTTGTAGCTGTTGTTTTGAGGCATGTTTAAAAAAAATAAAAAATAATGCACTTTGTGAAAGTCAAAGTATAGTATTTCCCATAGTTGTAGTGGGTATCAGGATTATCTCGGGGAGAGCATGTCCCAAATTCCAAGCTACTGTTTTGAGGCATGTTAAAAAAAATAATGCACTTTGTGAATTCAATAATAAATATGGCAGTGCCATGTTGGCACTTTTTTCCATAACTTGAGTTGAAGTTGTTCTCTTATTTTGGAAAACCTTGTTACTTTGTTTAATGCATCCAGCGGGGCATCACAACAAAATTAGGCATAATAATGTGTTAATTTCACAACTGTATATATCGGTATAGTTTGATATCGGAATCGGTAATTAAGAGTTGGACAATATCGGAATATCGGATATCGGCAAAAAAGCCATTATCGGACATCTCTATATATTACTATTATTTATTATTAATTTAGTTAGAATTGATTTATTTTAGCACTGTGTAATTGTATGTACATTTATTTTTCATCAGTTTTTTATGAATCCCTTTTGTTACAGTATATTTGATTAGTATTTATTTTTGTTATAAGCCTGACCTAAGTCTTGATAATAATCTTTGTGATTAACACGTGGTTTCATATCATTTGACAAGGTTTATCATATTAAACTAAGTTGGTTCGATATAGTTATTGAATCCGGTTACAATCAAAAGTAAGAATACTAAATCAGTGGGCCCTGGGCCCTGAAAAGTCAGGCCCCGAGGTCACAAAGGTTAACAAACCCTGCTCTGATGAGTGCTAAAGACCTGGGCTCTCATGCACAACGAGTTGCATGGCTCTCCTACTAAATATGGATGTACATGGGGGAGAATGGAAATTGTGGTAGAAAACGGATGAATGGATTTGTTTGAAATCTTTTAAATGTAAACATTCCAGCATACCACAAAGTATTGGACTCGTGTTTGATTACTCAATAAAACAATACAATAAAGGAGAGCTTCTTGCGGGAGCAGCCTTATATGTGACATCCTCCTCAGTCTCAGGTTCTGCGACCACCCGCTGCTGCTGTCTGCCTGAAATGGCCAAGGATCGTCACAGGATCACGTAATGACAGCAATAGGTGGTGAAATGATTGCCCAGATAAATTAATAAATGTCCTCACAAATATTAATGTGAATATGAAGCAGAAAATGCATTTGGGAAATAATTTATTTTGGGGAGGGGGGGGATAATTGTTCATATGTCTCTGAAGTGCACATCAATCACTCTGAAGAGTAAAAGTTGGCACTTTTTATGTGAACTGTTACCCATCATCATATTTATGTGTGTAGCCAAAGTATCTACAGCCTGTAGAAATGTGCGTACGCCAGCTATGAAATTGCCGCGTTAACATCAGTTTGGATACTTCTCATCTTCGCTGTGAAACAGGGTGTATGACAGGTTTTTGTGCGTACACAAGCTTTGAACATTAGGCCCTGTTGCTGTGAAATAACTCTAGGACTAATCTGTCACCGTGAATGTGCCATCTCATGTTCACTTCATCATAATTTTGCTCTATTCACCGCTGCACAATTATCTTATTAGCTTTGCACATATTAGTTATTTAGGTACCTGTTTATATTTTAGTAATTTTTTTAATATTTATTGTTTACATTGTAAAAAAATAGCATAGTCTGCTCTACCAAGTTAAATTCCTTGTGTCCTCCATCACATATACCTGGCCAATAAAGCTGATTCTGACTCAGTTAATAAATATATAAAACACAATGACCAAGTGCTTGTAATAAGAAGAATACATTATATAGAAAATTTATAGCACAAAGAACTACAGAGGCAGAAAATAAGTACAAAAAGTATAAAAACAAGCTAACTAACATACTGAACATGTAGAAAAAAATATTGCAGTCAATTATTAGACAGGAACAAAAACAATATGAGAGCAACATGGGGCATCTTCAATAGCATTATTAAAAATGGCACCAAGAGGGATTACCCCCAATACTTCTTAGACAGAAACAAAAATAATGACAACATAAAGGAAGTAGTTGAAAGCCTCAATAATTACTTTTTAAATATTGCACCAAAATTGGAAGAAAGGATTCCAGACCCAGTTTCAATTGAAGACTATAATGATACCATAGAGAGAAATCCCAACTCCATGTTCCTCAGTAATGTGACACAGGAGGAAATAGTTAAAATCGTGAAAAAATGCAAATCTAAGACTTTAAAGTTAAAAGTTTAAATTAAAGTGCCAATGATTGCCACACACACACGAGGTGTGGCGAAATTCAACTGATTGTAATGGAATAGATATTGAAATGATAAAAAAGGTTATTGAAGAGATCTCAGGACCATTAATGTATATTAGTAACCTATCATTTCAAACAGGTAAATTCCCAAACAAAATGAAAATAGCTAAAGTTGCACCAATTTATAAGATTGGAGATAAACACCAATTTACAAGTTTCTTTACTTCCACAATTTTCTAAAATCATTGAAAAACTGTTCAATAACAGATTAGAGAGTTTCACAAACAAAAATAGAATACTCAATGAGAACCAATATGGATACAGAGCTAATGTTTCAACTTTGATGGCTTTAATTGAAATTACAGAAGACATTACCAATGCAACAGATAGTAAAAAATGTGCGGCAGCAGGTTTATGGATCTAACTAAAGCATTTGACACAATTAATCACAATATTTTAATCAAAACACTAGAACGATATGGCATCAGAGGGTTGGTCTTAAACTGGATAAGAAGTTATTTAAACGAACAGGAAATAATACGTGAAGCTAGGCGAACACACATTTACAACGCTAAATAGGTCCTGTGGTGTACCTCATGGATCAATACTAGGACCAACATTTTTCAATCTCTATATAAAGGACATTTGTAAAGTTACACAAGTTTTAAATTTAGTATTATTTGCGGATGATACAACAGCATTTTGTTCAGGAGAGAACACACAGACGATAATACAAATAATAACAGAAGAAATGAACAAATTAAAAAGATAGTTTGACAAAAACAGACTATCTTTGAATCTCAGTAAAAGTAAAATAATGCTATTTGGTAACAGTAGAAGAGAAAGTCAAACACAAATACAAATAGACGGAATAGAAATTGAAAGAGTAAATGAAACCAAATTTCTAGGTATAATGATTGATGATAAATTAAACTGGAAATCTCATGTAAAAAATATACAACATAAAGTAGCAAGAAACACGTCAATAATGAATAAAGCAAAACATGTTCTAGACCAAAAATCACATCATATTCTCTACTACTCGCTAGTGTTACCATATCTGAGTTACTGTGTAGAAATATGGGGAAATAACTACAAAAGTACACTTCATTCATTAACCATTCAAAAAAAGAGGAACACTATTATCTTGAAACATGTAATATAAAACATTTGTATGCATGTACAACACTTAAGACCTTCAGTATATCAGTATGTGGAATTAAATTATGGAATGGATTACGCAAAGAAATCAAACAATGTACTAATATGATCCACTTCAAGAAACTCTTCAAAATAAAGTGTTTTCAAAGTACAAAGAAAAAGAACCATGACAAACATTCTGAATTTATTTCATCCATCCATTCAGTTTCAAAATAATCTTACTCATCTCACTATATGAAATGTAACTTACTTCACCTAGTATTATTTATTCATTTATTTTGATTTTGATTACTTATGGAGTATATTGTGAATAAATTGAGAACAGGAAGTGAACAAAAGTTTTAGCAACTGTTATGTGTTGGAAAGAGAAACTGGAAATTGTGATGTATCATGTTGTATGCTTGCATGTTCGAAATAAACTCAACTTCAAACTCAAGTAAAAATGAATAAGATTAAAAAAATAAATGTACATTTGAGAGTAGTATCCAAAAAATAAATATTACTAATAATGAAAATTGACAAGACAAACTGTAAATATAAACAGAATACAATGATTTGCAAATCCTTTTCAACCCATATTCAATTGAATGCACTACAAAGACAAGATATTTGATGTTCAAACTCATAAACTTTTTTCTTTTTTTTTTGCAAATAATAATTAACTTAGAATTTCATGGCTGCAATATGTGCCAAAGTAGTTGGGAAAGGGCATGTTCACCACTGTGTTACATGCCCTTTCCTTTTAACAACACTCAGTAAACGTTTGGGAACTGAGGAGACACATTTTTTAAGCTTCTCAGGTGGAATTATTTCCCATTCTTGCTTGATGTACAGCTTAAGTTGTTCAACAGTCCGGGGGTCTCCGTTGTGGTATTTTAAGCTTCATAATGCGCCACACATTTTCAATGGGAGACAGGTCTGGACTACAGGCAGGCCAGTCTAGTACCCACACTCTTTTACTATGAAGCCATGTTGATGTAACACGTGGCTTGGCATTGTTTTGCTAAAATAAGCAGGGGCGTCCATGGTAACGTTGCTTGGATGGCAACATGTTGCTCCAAAACCTGTATGTACCTTTCAGCATTAATGGTGCCTTCACAGATGTGTAAGTTACCCATGTCTTGGGCACTAATACACCCCCATACCATCACAGATGCTGGCTTTTCAACTTTGCGCCTATAACAATCCGGATGGTGTTTTTCCTCTTTGGTCCGATTGACACGACGTCCACAGTTTCCAAAAACAATTTGAAATGTGGACTCGTCAGACCACAGAACACTTTTCCACTTTGTATCAGTCCATCTTAGATGAGCTCAGGCCCAGCGAAGCCGACGGCGTTTCTGGGTGTTGTTGATAAACGGTTTTCGCCTTGCATAGGAGAGTTTTAACTTGCACTTACAGATGTAGCGACCAACTGTAGTTACTCACAGTGGGTTTCTGAAGTGTTCCTGGGCCCATGTGGTGATATCCTTTACACACTGATGTCGCTTGTTGATGCAGTACAGCCTGAGGGATCGGAGGTCACGGGCTTAGCTGCTTACGTGCAGGGATTTCTCCAGATTTTCTGAACCCTTTGATGATATTACGGACCGTAGATGATGAAATCCCTAAATTCCTTGCAATAGCTGGTTGAGAAAGGTTTTTCTTAAACTGTTCAACAATTTGCTCACGCATTTGTTGACAAAGTGGTGACCCTCGCCCCATCCTTGTTTGTGAAATGACTGAGCATTTCATGGAATCTACTTTTATACCCAATCATGGCACCCACCTGTTCCCAATTTGCCTGTTCACCTGTGGGATGTTCCAAATAAGTGTTTGATGAGCATTCCTCAACTTTATCGGTATTTATTGCCACCTTTCCCAACTTCTTTGTCATGTGTTGCTGGCATCAAATTCTAAAGTTAATGATTATTTGCAAAAAAAAAAAAGTTTATCAGTTTGAACATCAAATATGTTGTCTTTGTAGCATATTCAACTGAATATGGGTTGAAAATGATTTGCAAATCATTGTATTCCGTTTTTTATTTACATTTAACACAATTTCCCAACTCATATGGAAACAGGGTTTGTACATTAACAACATAAGTTAACAACATAAGTATAAGGGAAAAACAGTGTAACAACAGCGTAACATGTAAAAGAGACAAAATCCTGTTGAACTTGACCTATAAAAGAAAAAGACAACAGCTGCTGACATCCAGGTGACTACCTCAACAGCTGAAGAACCTCTGCTTATAAGTATAGTCAGAACATACAATTTGGTATTTAGTTACGCACATGTTTGCTCTGACTTGGGGGGAGGATAAGTGTGGATGGGGAGAGGGGGTTGGTTGCAAAAGATCCTGGTCTGCACATGCATGTCCTCACAGGAACTGATGTATGGTGTCAGTGACAGTGAGTTTGTTGAGATTTTCTGATGCAACTTAAAATACACTCCAATCTGCACAATCAAAGCAGGCCAGTAGATGCTATGTTGACACCTTTGTCCATCTCTTGCAGTCCTTATTAGAGGCTTAGCAGTTTTTAACTTCTATGGCACACGACAGGCTTTTGTGCGTACGCAAGCTTGTTACATTAGGAAGCACAGTGCGTAATCCCTACTGGCTCAGTTTAACGAACGTGCCAGCACGTTTACCCCATATGCAGCGTTTCTGGGAAAGTACATAGGGAGCTGCTGCTCCTCCGGCAAGAATCTCTGCGCAACTCTGTCGTTCAATCAGAACCGGTGAAAAAGGTTCAGCAGACGACTGTCCAATGTTTAATTGTTCCTTTCTGATGAAAGAGACCAGAGAAAGGGAACAAAAAAATTGCAAAAATAAAGAAAAATGCAACAACTACGAGAGAGCGCAGTACCGTGGTGACAATCTGTGGCGCCTTCTTGTTAGCATTGCACACATAGAACAAAAAGTGATAACAGACAGGGTTCTGGTAATGCCATTTTATATTTGACCCCTTTCAGATATTTCCTGTTAAACTATTATTTTTTGTAAGATTTATTTTTTCAATACTTTTAGCAACAAGACCGCGACCCCAAAAGGGCCAAGCGGTAGAAAATGGATGGAGTATCACGTAACACATGTCTTTTCTCTGTCAGGTTCCCAGTCATACTATCCATAGAAGAGCATTGCCCACTGGAGCAACAGCGTCAGATGGCTCGAATCTTCCGGGACGTGTTTGGAGACAAACTACTAATTGACCCAGTGGAGCAAATGGCTGAGCAGCTACCTTCTCCCACACAACTGAAGGGCAAAATTATCCTCAAAGTAACATACTGTGGGTGTGTGAGGTGTTGACATAAGTGTTTGATTAAAAGCAGTGATGCTTTGTGTGTCTATGTGCAGCATAAGAAGCTCAGTGTTGATGGTAGTGTTGTCACCAAAGACTTCAGGACTTGGCAGAAACAAGGAGACTTGGAGATGTGGGATCCTGTGAATCAGGTACTTTTACTCCAACAACTCTGAAGAAAAAATTGTTTTTTTTGTGCTAACCTAAATCTTGTTGAATTTGTGCATGTTAGCGCTGGAATAAGCACTACTGTGTGATCTCCAATGACATGCTGTACTACGCTGAGGAGTATGAGGAGGAAAAGGAAGACCTCAAGAAGGTACATTTTTTATCGACTACTCTTACTGACAATAACACTTTGAAAACACACAGTTATTTAGGATCACTTGTATATTTTAGGGCTGTCAAACTATTCAAATAGTTCAGCGCAAATAATACAATTTTGCCCATAATTAATTGCAATGAATCATAAATGGAAGTATTTTTGTGACGCATGGGGTCGCATTTCAGCGGTGGTTGTAGTGATCCCAATGTGCAGAAGGCAGCAGGAGATAGCGTGCAGGTAAAAAGGTATTTAATCTAAGAAAAAACAGAACACGAGTGCAGCAGGGAAAGAACAGAAGCATAGGGAAGGCTATGCAATACAAAAAAAAACTAAACAGGCTAGAAAGTAAACTAACAGAATGCCGGAGGACAGCAGGTTTACCAACATGAAGCATTCACAAAAGACAATGTTGGGACACCAGCCAACAGCAAAAGCTGAACTTAAATAGTCTTGATTGCAAACGAAACAGGTGTGTTGGCAAACAAAGTCAAGGTGCTGTATCACCAAAGTGACAGGAAGTGCAACCAAAATAAAAGCACAAGGCAGGAGTTAAGACACTAAAGACAGCCATTAGAGCAGCAGGCGGAGTTTCCGGAGGGGCCACTGGCGCAGCAGGTGGCATCTGCGGAGGAGCCACTGAAGCAGTAGGTGGCATCTACGGAGGAGCCACTGAAGCAGCAGGTGGCGTCTGTGGAAGAGCTACAGGAATCAGCACAGGAGGTAGTGTCGGTGGCCAAGTCCTCCTGGAAACTGTCTGGTTGGACATAGGACTGGCGATGGCGGCCATGCAGGAGGTAACAACTTCACTGGCTGGATGTAGGACTGGCGGCAACTGCCGTTGTGGACAAAGCTGTACCTCCCACTCGCACAGCTACCAGCACTAGTCCCCCCCCATTCAAGACGCTGTCTCTGGTTTGAGGGGGAAGCATCTCACCCTAAAAAAAGTCAAGAGTGGGTGGGCTTTGAGAAGCCGAGATGCAGTTATTGGCGGGGTCCGGACTTTGGGAAGTCGGGGTGCTAGTATTGGTGGGGGCTGGGCTTGGGGAAGCGGGGGTGCCGGTATTAACGTAGGCCGGGTTTCGGCTGTCTCCCCCGGGGGAGACAGCCGAAACCCGGCCTGACTGGATAACCGCCCAGAGTGAAGTGAAATGAATTATATTTATAAAGCACTTTGCATAGTAAAACATATTATCTATATCTTTTAAGCTACATTTTAAACCAGTGTGAGTGGCACTGGGAGCAGGTGGGTAAAGTGTCTTTCCCAAGGACACAACAGCAGTGACTAGGATGCGGAAACGGGTATCGAACCTGCAACCCTCAAGTTGCTGGCACGGCCGCTCTACCAACTGAGCCACGCATTGTGGAGGTTTGTTCGGAGGGGCTTCCTCTGCGTCGACGACGTACTGGAAAGGCACTCGGCCAAAACTCCAAGTCTTTCGGAGGGTAAAGCCGTGCTTCTGCCCTCAAAAATTATCCTCTGCCAATACCTCATCTCCTCCTCACTGAAGTCTTTCATGGTATCACTCTCTGGTTGGAACATTCTGTGACGCTGGGGTTGCATTGTAGTGGTGGTTGTCGTGATGCCAATGTGCAGACAAAACAGAAGACGAGTGCAGCAGGAAAAACACTGAAGCATAGAGAAGGCTATGCAATACAAAAAAAACTAAACAGGGTTTAAAGTAAACTAAAGACAATGTTTTTATATGAGAGCACAGCGTACATGTGTGCTCTTAAAAGGCGGGGCCTGTTGCCCAGTGACTTGTGATGTCCTCGAGGGTTTCAAAGCTATGTTTGTTAGCTTTAGCAGTTAGCAGCGGAAGTTTGTCGGCTTTGAGATACTGTTTTTATACAGTATATAACTATTTTATCACACTTGATTTATTTTGGGATCCAAGATGGCGGCACTACGCCCGATTGCAGCCAGCCACTCACCCCAATTCATGTTGTTTCTTGTTTATCTATTTGTTTTGTTGTACCAAAGTATCTTGCGATCAAACCGGATAATTTACAGATATGATCGGAGAGCGCTTTTTGACATCCGTGCCTCAATGGAGGAAAACTTTGTTTGGTGCGAGGAGCAACAAACACAGCTGAAAAAAATATCGCTAAACGACTATGTTATTCTCTTCGGACCCTGGAGTAACGTCAATTTTACAAACCGACGGACTCACCGGAGAGGCGGAGGTAGACGCCGAGGACATCGCGGGGGAAGAGCAGTGAAAAACAAACTTTCTCAAATGACGACCCATCTCTTGTCTCCCACCAGCCCCGAGCTCAGCGTTTACCGGCAAGAACACCTACAGTACCTCGTCGGCGAGTGAAGTCACCGTGAAAGTCGGTCTGCTCAATGCCAGATTGGTGAAGGAGAAAAATCTGTCCTGTGTGAGTTTATTTCCTAACAACAACTGGAATTATTCGCGATCACGGAATCATGGCAAATCCCCGGGGATTATTCCTCTCTCAATGAACTGTGCCCACCTGGCTGGAGTTACCACGGCAACCCGAGACACGGAAAGACTGGAGGGGGCGTGGCCTTCATGTACAAGGACAACTACAGCTGTTCTGTGTTAAACTGTCTCACACACTCCAGTTTTGAAGCTCTACTGGTGAAAGTGGGCTTGTCTGAAACCCTCCTGGTTCTGACCATCTATCCCCAACGGACAGCAAGTTTTTCAAGGAGAGCAAGAATTTTACAACTCAAATCTCAGACCTCCTCAGTAAAATCATCCCCAGCCATGACAGAGTGCTGATCTTGGAAGATTTCAACATCCACGTTGATAATCCCACACGGGGCTTTGAATGGGAATTTATGGACCGGATAGACTCTTTTGGTCTCACCCAACACGTTTCCGTCCCAACCCATAAAAAAGGTCACACCCTTGTCTTGTCCTCTCTGTCAATCTCCCTGTCAGCAATATGGAAACCATGCCAGCCCACACTGACTGTGACCATTATGCTGTGGTGTTTCAAACCTCTCTGTCTCCCCCCTCCACTAACACCCAATGTCCTGCACGCCTCTCACGGTTTATCAACGCCTCTGCTTTTTCTGCCGCCCAAAACACCAGGGCAGGTGAGACGCTGTCATCAGACCCAGAGGGCCTTACGTCCGTGTTCAACTCCACCTGCCCTTCTGTTCTGGACTCTATTGCCCCTCTCAAGCTGAAAAAACCCAAACCCAAGACTACGGCTTGGCTCAACGAGACCACAAGAGCAGAGAGGAGAGGCTGGAGACAGGCGGAGCGGAGGTGGATGAAAGATGGCCTGCAGGTCTCTCTTGAGATACTGAGGGACAGACATAAGAGCTACCCTGTGGTGGTTAAAGCTGAGAGAGACAAGTTATTTGCCAGTCTCATTGTCAATGCTCCAAACTCCAGAATTCTATTCAGAACCATCAATTCTGTTGTTTGCCCTCCCACCACTGTTATCCAGGATGCATCCCCTACAAAGTGTGATGAGTTTCTGTTGTTTTTCTCAGATAAAGTAAACACCATCAGAAGTAACATCCCACCTTCCACCCGGGACTTAGCTGTTACTCTGAGATGCTCATCCACTTTCTCCATGTTCAGCTCCATCTCCCTTTCATCCCTCTCTAAGATGGCCCCCCCCTTGAGACCAGCCACATCCCCTCAGTACCCCGTCCCTGCCCTCCTCCTTAAGGAGGTTTTTGATGCAGTAGGTCCCCACATCTAGTCCATCATTAACTGCTCCCTGGCCACAAGTATAGTCCCATCATGCCTAAAAGAAGCAGTGGTCCAACCCCTTCTTAAGAAAGCCAACCTAGATCCAAATCACCCCAGCAACTACAGACCCATCTCAAAATTACAATTTCTGTCTAAACTGTTAGAAAAGGCTGTTCTCAGCCAGCTGCAGCCCTATCTCCAACACAACAACATACTGGAGAAATTTCAGTCCGTATTTAGGGCCGGCCACAGCCCTCTGAAGGTGTTAAACAACCTTCTCCTCATCACTGACTTTGGGAAATGTGCTACACTGGTTCTCCTGGACCTCAGTGCAGCGTTCGATACTATAGACCAGGGGTCCCCAAACTACGGCCCGTGGGCCGAATTCGGCCCGCCTGCGTCCAAAATCAGGCCCGCGGGAATCCCAAGAATAAAAAATAAAAAAATTTTTAAAAAAATTCTGTCTTTTCTTATCCACTTTGTACCGCTTGCTACTCACGGTGTCTCCTAGCCGCTCAGGCAAATCATATTGTCTAAAAATGCATTTTCTCATCGATAACGTGACATCATCGCACGCGCGGAAAGTGCGCTATATATATCTAATATATACATATATATATATATATATATATACAGCCCGGCCCCCGACCAAATTGTTTTAACCCAATGCGGCCCCCGAGTCAAAAAGTTTGGGGACCCCTGCTATAGACCATACTGATCTCCTGGACCACCTCCAACATGTGGTCGGCATCACTAACACAGCCCTGTCCTGGTTTATGTCCTACCTCAACAACAGAACCTTCTCTGTCAACATAGCCAACCATTCCTCCCGCTGTGCCAACCTCACCTGTGGGGTCCCTCAGGGACTGGGTCCCATCTTGTTCTCCATCTACATGCTCCCCCTCAGCCAAGTCATTCATCGCCATAAAATTTCCTTTCACTGCTACGCTGACGTTCCTCAAATCTATCTTCCACTCAAGACAGACAATACCTCTGGGCTGGACCTTTTTGAAGGACTGCTTGCGGGACATAAAGGAGTGGATGTCACAAAACTTCCTGCAGCTCAATGACACCAAGAGTGAAATTCTTCTGTTCGGCAACCCCACCTCGGTCAGTCAAATCAGAAAGAATTTGGGAAGTTTGGCCACTCTTGAAAAAACCCACGTCAAACACTTGGGGTCATATTCGACCCAGACCTCAAGTTTGACAAGCAAGTGAAATCTGTGGTGAAATCCTGTTTTTTCCAACTGCGCACAATAGCCAAGATCAAGTCTTTCCTCTGCCCCAGTGACCTACGGAGGGTCGTGTTGATGCTCATCTTCTCCAGACTGGACTATTGCAATGCCCTCTATGCTGGGGTCACTGACAAGACCATCCATAGCATGCAACTAGTACAAAAGGCAGCTGCCAGGCTGGTGACAGGCACAAAAATGAGGGAACACATTTCTCCCATCCTTTCCTCCCTTCACTGGCTCCTAGTGAAGCGCAGAGTGAAATTTAAGATCCTCACGTATGTATTGACAAAATGGCGGCGCATGAGAATTGCTGCGGCTCACTAATGCTCTTGGGAGTGTAGAGCGATTTGGCAAAAAACACCCGTCATTTCTGTCAATTTCATGGCTGGCTCAAAGCGTGAACACTCTGTGATCACATATGACCGACAGACAATTCTGGATGTGGATGGATCGGGTCGTTATAGACTGAAAGATGCATGTACGGTGGACCTCCTCGCTAGCATGGGAATACTTCGTGGGCTACATCGAGCGGCCTTTGTAGCAGCGGAGTCAAGTGCTAGCGGTGACCGCCAATGGAGACGACATAGGCGGTGCGAGCGGAAGCAGAAGCGGGGATGCCGAGCTGGGCTAACAACAAAGGGAAAAGCTAACCAAAGAAACGTGGAGTCTCCGGGTAAGAAGCCATTTAAACTAGAACTAGCCGGCGTCAGGCTGGATAATCCCTGCACACATAGCAATTCTCTTAGAATAAAACACAACTCACATAATGTTTTTTCTTTTGTGACTGTGTCAGAGGCAGACATACATTGTACTGAGGTAGCTAACTATGATGCGTTCAGTTTATCGCAACATCAAGCAAACAATCTGAATATCCCCGTCGTATCAATTCCTAGATATGGTCGAAACTATTTAAAGTGCAATACGCATAATAAACGCAACATTATTAATATTGCTACTTCGGATAATTTCAACAAACAATCCTCAAAACAGCCCACTACCTATAATATGGGCTTTTTAAACATAAGATGATTATCTTCCAAAACGTTATTAGTTAATGAAGTCATTAGAGACAACAAACTTGACGTCGTTGGTCTCGCCGAGGCCTGGCTCAAACCAGACGATTTTTTTGCGGTAAATGAAGCATCTCCTCGGCTATACCAATACACATGTTGCCAGACCTCTTAAAAGGGGAGGGGGTTTCGCACTAATATACAATGAAAACTATAATCTTACACCTAACCTAAATAATAAATATAACTCGTTTGAGGTGCTCACTTTGAGGTTTGTCACACCGCTGCCTCTCCACCTGGCTGTTATCTACCGCCCCCCTGGGCCCTATTCGGACTTCATCAGTGAATTCTCAGAGTTTGTTGCCGATCTAGTGACGCACGCCGACAATATAATCATAATGGGGGACTTTAATATCCATATGAATACCCCATCGGACCCTCCATGCGTGGCGCTCCAGACTATAATTGATAGCTGTGGTCTTACACAAATAATAAATGAACCCACGCATCGCAACGGTAATATGATAGATCTAGTGCTTGTCAGGGGTGTCACCACCTCTAAAGTTACGATACTCCCGTACACTAAAGTAATGTCCGACCATTACCTTATAAAATTCGAAGTTCTGACTCATTGTCAACAAACTAATAATAATAATAATAACTACTATAGCACCCGCAACATTAATGCTGCCACAACGACGACTCTTACTGACCTACTGCCTTCGGTAATGGCACCATTCCCAAATTATGTGGGCTCTATTGATAACCTCACTAACAACTTTAATGACGCCCTGCACGACACCATTGATATTGTAGCACCGCTAAAGCTAAAAAGGGCCCCCAAAAGGCGTACCCCATGGTTTACAGAAGAAACTAAAGCCCAGAAATTATCATGTAGAAAGCTGGAACGCAAATGGCATGCGACTAAACTTGAGGTTTTCCATCAAGCATGGTGTGATAGTTTAATAACTTATAAACGCATGCTTACCTCAGCTAAAGCTAAATATTACTCAAATCTCATCCACCTCAACAAAAATGATCCTAAATTTCTGTTTAGTAAGGTAGCATCGCTAACCCAACAAGGGACTTCTCCCAGTAGCTCCACCCACTCAGCAGATGACTTTATGAATTTCTTTAATAAGAAAATTTAAGTCATTAGAAAAGAGATTAAAGACAATGCATCTCAGCTACAACTGGGTTCTATTAACACAAATACGACTGTATATACGACGGACACTGCCCTCCAAAATAGTTTCTCTCTCTTTGATGAAATAACATTGGAGGAATTGTCAAAATGTGTAAATGGGACAAAACAAACATGTTTACTTGACCCAATTCCTGGGAAACTTATCAAGGAACTTTTTGTATTATTAGGTCCATCAGTATTAAATATTATAAACTTATCACTTTCCTCTGGCACTGTTCCCCTAGCATTCAAAAAAGCGGTTATTCATCCTCTATTCAAAAGACCTAACCTCGATCCTGATCTCCTGGTAAACTACCGGCCGGTGTCCCACCTTCCGTTTATCTCGAAAATCCTCGAAAAAATTGTAGCACAGCAGCTAAATGAACACTTAGCGTCTAACAATCTCTGTGAACCTTTTCAATCCGGTTTCAGGGCAAATCACTCTACGGAGACAGCCCTCGCAAAAATGATTAATGATCTATTGCTAACGATGGATTCTGATGCTTCATCTATGTTGCTGCTTCTTGATCTTAGCGCCGCTTTCGATACTGTTGATCATAATATTTTATTAGAGCGTATCAAAACGCGTATTGGGATGACAGACTTAGCCTTGTCTTGGTTTAACTCTTATCTTACTGACAGGATGCAGTGTGTCTCCCATAACAATGTGACCTCGGACTATGTTAAGGTAACGTGCGGACTTCCCCAGGGTTCGGTTCTTGGCCCTGCACTCTTTAGTATTTACATGCTGCCGCTAGGTGACATCATACGCAAATACGGTGTTAGCTTTCACTGTTATGCTGATGACACCCAACTCTACATGCCCCTAAAGCTGACCAACACGCCGGATTGTAGTCAGCTGGAGGCGTGTCTTAATGAAATTAAACAATGGATGTCCGCTAACTTTTTGCAACTCAACGCTAAGAAAACGGAAATGCTGATTATCGGTCCTGCTCAACACCGACATCTATTTAAAAATACCACCTTAACATTTGACAACCAAACAATTAAACAAGGTGACTCTGTAAAGAATCTGGGTATTATCTTCGACCCAACTCTCTCGTTTGAGTCGCACATTAAAAGTGTTACTAAAACGGCCTTCTTTCATCTCCGTAATATCGCTAAAATTCGTCCCATTTTGTCCACAAGCGGAGCTGAGATCATTATCCATGCGTTCGTTACATCTCGTCTCGATTACTGTAACGTTTTATTTTCGGCCTCCCTATGTCTAGCATTAAAAGATTACAGATGGTACAAAATGCGGCTGCTAGACTTTTGACAAAAACAAGAAAGTTTGATCATATTACGCCTATACTGGCTCACTTGCACTGGCTTCCTGTGCACCTAAGATGCGACTTTAAGGTTTTACTACTTACGTATAAAATACTACACGGTCAAGCTACTGCGTATCTTGCCGATTGTATTGTACCATATGTCCCGGCAAGAAATCTGCGTTCAAAGAACTCCGGCTTATTAGTGATTCCCAGAGCCCAAAAAAAGTCTGCGGGCTATAGAGCGTTTTCTATTCGGGCTCCAATATTATGGAATGCCCTCCGGTAAAAGTTAGAGATGCTACCTCAGTAGAAGCATTTAAGTCCCATCTTAAAACTCATTTGTATACTCTAGCCTTTAAATAGACTCTCTGTTTAGACCAGTTGATCTGCCGTTTCTTTTCTTTTCTTTTCTACTCTGCTCCAAACCCGGGGTGGACCGCTAGCCTGTTCATCAGATGGGGACATCTCTACGCTGCTGACCCGTCTCCGCTCGGGATGGTTCCTGCTTGCCCCACTATGGACTGGACTCTCGCTGATGTGTTGGACTTTCACAATATTATATTAGACCCACTCGATATCCATTGCTTTCGGTCTCCCCTAGAGGGGGGGGGGGGGGGGCGGTGGTTACCCACATATGCGGTCCTCTCCAAGGTTTCTCATAGTCATTCACATTGACGTCCCACTGGGGTGAGTTTTCCTTGCCCGTATGTGGGCTCTGTACCGAGGATGTCGTTGTGGCTTGTACAGCCCTTTGAGACACTTGTGATTTAGGGCTATATAAATAAACATTGATTGATTGATTGATTGATATTGAAAGCGCTCAATGGTCTCGCCCCAGCTTACATCAAAGATCTCCTGGACCAACCTACCAGCTCCAGGCTTGGTCGTTGCCTTAGATCTGACAACCAGATGACCCTGAAGGTCCCACGGTCAAACCTAGTGACAAAGGGAGACCGTGCTTTCTCAGTGATGGCACCTAGAGTATGGAATAAGTTCCCTCTGAATGTCAAGTCCGCCACCACTCTGGACTCTTTTAGAGCACAGCTTAAAACTCACCTCTTTACCGCAGATTACTTTTGATTTATGTGTTCATTGTGTGTTTTAAATGTTTATTTTAGATTCCTTTGTGTGTCTCAGTCTATGTTTCTGTTTTTTTGTTTCTCTACTTGAGCTGCGCCCCGGGCTGATGTAACAGTTGGTGGGGGGTCGCATAATAAATGAAAATAACATAACATATATCAAAGTACATAAGCAAAGTATATATAATATATATGAGTATAATATAATGATAATATTCCGGAAGTTCCGGGATACGTGATGCAGTAGGTCCCCACATCTAGTCCATCATTAACTGCTCCCTGGCCAGAAGTATAGTCCCATCATGCCTAAAAGAAGCAGTGGTCCAAACCCTTCTTAAGAAAGCCAACCTAGATCCAAATCACCCCAGCAACTACAGACCCATCTCAAAATTACAATTTCTGTCTAAACTGTTAGAAAAGGCTGTCCTCAGCCAGCTGCAGCCCTATCTCCAACACAACAACATACTGGAGAAATTTCAGTCCGGATTTAGGGCCGGCCACAGCCCTCTTGAAGGTGTTAAACGACCTTCTCCTCATCACTGACTCTGGGAAATGTGCTGCACTGGTTCTCCTGGACCTCAGTGCAGCGTTCGATACTATAGACCAGGGGTCCCCAAACTACGGGCCGCGGGCCGAAACCGGCCCGCCAGCGTGTAGCAGCTAAAAGACGGCACTTTGACTTAAACATGACAAAACCGAGAAAAGAAACAAAGGTTTGGAACCCAAGAACAATCCAGAAGAACACAAAGAAGAAGAAGCAAACATGTCGATAGGAAAAGTTGAAGCAGAGATGGAAGAGATAAAGAAATCTCTCAGCCACATGTCCAGGGAGCTTAGCGCGCTTGCTAAACAGAAAACCAACTACAGCAAGTTGATGGAGACGGATGCTAAAATGGAGAGACGAATTGAGGAGCTGCAACTGTACACACGGATGGAAGATGTGATAATAACGGGCCTGGAAACATCGCACTGTTCCTATGCTTCCACGGTCAGGGGGGGAGACGCTGGAGGAGACACCCCAACCGAGGAGCAGGAAACACTGGAAGTTGAAGTTCCTACAAGCCAAGCACATCAACATACAGAGCTCCTGTGGTGCGGCTTGCCACACGCTTCCCAGGAGGGACAGAAACAAAAAACCTGCCATCATCATACGGTTTGCAAACCAAAAGCATAAAGTTAAACTGATGAAACAGGGCAAGAAGCTAAAGGGAACAGGGGTGTTCTTGAACGCGCACCTTACCAAAAGAAATGCTTATATTGCCAGCCATGCATGCATATTAAAGAAGCAGAACAAGATACAAGGAACGTGGACACGCAACTGCAAGGTGATGATACGGCTGAACGGGACACCAGAAGAGGCCAAAGTCGTCACCATAAGAGAACTCAAGGATTTAGATCCGTACAGATAAGCTACAAACCGCATGGACCGCAGCTTCTTTTTCCCCCTTTTTTTCCTCTGGGAATTTCTGGATTTTGTGCTTCACAGATGTTGCTTATTTTATCCATGCATCTACGTCAACAACAGCTGGTGCACCAACACCAAGACTGTTACCAGTCACTGCTCATCAGATTTGGAGTACGGTACTGTGAAATGCAGACCCATATACCTTCAATGGGAGTTTAATGTTGTCATGCTAACGGCTGTTTACATCAATCAATCAATCAATGTTTATTTATATAGCCCTAAATCACAAAAGTTTCAAAGGGCTGCACAAGCCACAACGACATCCTCGGCACAGAGCCCACACAAGGGACGTCGATGTGAATGACTATGAGAAACCTTGGGGAGGATCGCATATGTGGGTAACCCCCCCTCTAAGTACAGTCCCTAGTGCAGGGGTCGGCAACCTTTATCAGTCAAAGAGCCATTTTGACGAGTTTCACAAATTAAAGAAAACAATGGGAGCCACAAAACTCTTTTGAAATTTATAATGAAATAACACTGCATACAAAGCTTTTTTTTGCTTTGTGCTATGTTTAAACCAGGGGTCTCAGACACACGCCCCGACCCGCACCTTAATATGACAATTTAATATTAATCCAGCCCGCGAGTTTTACATGAATGGCACTTGACAGTGTCATACTTGCCAACCCTCCCAATTTTTCAGGGAGACACCCAAAATTTAGGGCGTGTTGGCACTGCCTTTAACGCCCTCTACGGCCTACTCAAACAGCGTACCTGCTCGGCCACATGTTGAATGCAACTTCTGCTTGCACACAAAAGTGACAGCAAGGCATACTTGCTCAACAGCCACACAGCTTACACTGACCGTGACCGTATAAAACAACTTTAACACTGTTACGTTACAAATATGCGCCACACTGTGAACCCACACCAAAAAAGAATGACAAACACATTTCTGGACTGTAACACAACATAAACACAACAGAACGAATACACATAATTCCATGCAGCCCTAACTCTTCCGGTCTACATTATACACCCCCGCTACCACCAAACCCCGCCCACCTCAACCGACGCACGGAGGGAGGTGGGGAGGGGGTTGATGTGTGGGGGGGTTTGGTGGTAGCGGGGGTGTATAGTGTAGACCGGGACAGTTAGGGCTGCATGGGATTCTGGGTATTCATTCTGTTGTGTTTATGTTGTGTTACGGTGCGGATGTTCTCCAGAAATGTGTTTGTCATTCTTTTTTGGTGTGGGTTCACAGTGTGGCGCATATTTGTAACGTAACAGTGTTAAAGTTGTTTTATACGTCCACCGTCAGTGTAAGCTGTGTGGCTGTTGACCAAGTATGCCTTGCTGTCTCCTGCGTGTGCAAGTAAAAGCTTCATACAACATGTGGCCAAACTGGCATGCTGTTTGTACAGGTTAGTAAATGCAGTGCCATCACGGCACGCCCTTGATTTAGTTGTTATAGTTGTTAGGGTGAAAATTGGAGAATATTTGCCCCGGGAGATTTCTAAGAGAGGCACTGAGATCCGTAAGTCTCCTGGGAAAATCGGAGGGCCGGCAAGTATGCAGCTGAGCCGCATGCGGCTCCGGAGCCGCGGGTTGCCGACCCCTGCCCTAGTGGATCCAACATAACAGTGAGAGTCCAGTCCATAGTGGGGCCAGCAGGAGACCATCCTGAGCGGAGACAGGTCAGTAGCGCAGAGACGTCCCCAACCGATGCACAGGCGAGCGGTCCACCCCGGGTCCCAACTCTGGACAGCCAGCACCTCATCCATGGTCACCGGAACCGGAATAACCCGGCGAGGGGGCAAAGGAGAAAAGAAAACGGCAGATCAACTGGTCTAAAAAAGGGGGGTCTATTTAAAGGCTAGAGCAGGGGTCACCAACCTTTTTGAAACCAAGAGCTACTTCTTGGGTACTGATTAATGCAAAGGGCTACCAGTTTGATACACACTTAAATAAATTGCCAGAAATAGCCAATTTGCTCAATTTACCTTTAACTCAATGTTATTATTAATAATTAATTATATTTATCTTTGTGGAAACACTGATCATCTTAATGATTTCTCACAACAGATAAATATCAATATGCAACACTTTATTTTTATATTTTCTCTAAGTGTACATTTTTCAAATTGAACATTTTCAAATGATGACTTCTAAGACAGTCTTGTGAAATCACAATATCCCATTTTAACTAGCTAGCCACTAACATTTTTTTAACAAATCATGAATTACTTTGCACCATGTTTGTACAAATAATAACTCATGTAAAATACAAAAGTCAACTCTCAAATTTTTAAATAAATCATGTCACACTTTGAACTGGACACCAAATCAGTTATCTGTTTCTTTGTCAGTTAGTGAAGACCAAGTCTTTAAAATATTTTCTTGGATTTTCAAATTCTATTTGAGTTTTGTCTCTCTTAGAATAAAAAAGGTCGAGCAAAGCGAGACCAGCTTGCTAGTAAATAAATAAAATATTAAAAATAGAGGCAGCTCACTGGTAAGTGCTGCTATTTGAGCTATTTTTAGAACAGGCCAGCGGGCGACTCATCTGGTCCTTACGGGCTACCTGGTGCCCGCGGGCACCGCGTTGGTGACCCCTGGGCTAGAGTATACAAATGAGTTTTAAGATGGGACTTAAATGCTTCTACTGACATACCACCGGCAGCTAATGCTAGTACGGCCCTCAGGGTGTTACATGACTCCATTAGCAGTCAACAAAGCGCGTACCCTGAGAACACATCATTGCTGGGGACTTTAATCATGCAGAATTGAAAACTGTGCTCCCTAAATTCCACCAGCACATTAAATGTGCAACTAGGGGAAACAACTCTCTGGACAAGGCATACCGTATTTTCCGCACTATAAGTCGCACCGGATTATAAGGTGCACCTTCAATGAATGGCATATTTCAAAACTTTGTTCATATATAAGGCGCACCGGATTATAAGGCACACCTATGCATCCATTAGATGGAGCTGCGCTAAAGGGAATGTCAACAAAACAGTCATATAGGTCAGTCAAACTTTATTAATAGATTACAAACCAGCGTTCTGACAACTCTGTTCACTCCCAAAATGAATAAACAGCTGATTTACTCGTGTTACGGTAAATCAAACGTTAGTGCAATCACAATATAGTAACACTATACACTACGGATTATAAGGCGCACTGTCAGTTTTTGACAACATTGGAGGGTTTTAGGTGCGCCTTATAGTGCGGAAAATACGGTACTCTAATATCAAGAGTAGCTACAGGGCTAAGCCACTACCACACTTGGGCCAGTCCGACCACCTGTCAGTGTTGTTAATCCCAGCATACACCCCCCTCAGGAAAAGTGCTCCCCCGACAACTAAGACTGTTAAAATCTGGCCTGAGGGCGCCTCTCAGCAGTTCCAGGATTGCTTTGAAAGAACAAACTGGGGCATCTTTGAACAGCAGGACCTGGAGGACTACACTTTATCTGTACTGAGCTATATTAAGTTCTGCACGGATATTGCTATGACCGAGAATCGCATCCGGGTCTATCCAAAACAAAAGCCCTGGATGACTGGTGAGGTCAGGACCCTGCTGAAGGAGAGGAACAAGGCCTTCAGGTGTGGTGATGGGGCACAGTACAGTATTGCCAGAGCCAGCCTGAGGAGAGGCATCATAGAGGCCAAGACAGCATATCAAAAGAAAATAGAGGAACACCTCAGCAGCAACAACACAAGGCAGGTGTGGCAGTTTTGTGAAGCACACCACCGGCTACAAATCCAACAACCTCGCTGTGGCTGACAGAGACGCCTCGCTGGCGGAGGAACTGAACATCTTCTACGCTCGCTTCGAGGTGGAGCAACCACATGCAGTCACATCACAACCCTCAACCCGTGACAACGTCCTCATGTTGGAGGAACATGAGGTGCAGCGCACACTAAGGAGGGTGAACCCAAGGATAGCTGCTGGACCGGATGGCGTACCTGGACGTGTACTAAAGACCTGTGCAGACCAGCTGGCTGTTGTCTTTACCAGGATTTTCAACCAGTCCTTGTCCCAGTACATCGTCCCACCCTGTCTAAAGGACTCTGTTATTGTCCCACAGCCAAAAAAACCTGCAGTAAACAGCCTGATTGATTACCATCCAGTGGCACTTACACCAATCATTATGAAGTGCTTTGAAACTCTGGTTCGGGGGCATATCAGCGGAAATCTGCCACCTGCATTGGACTCTCACCAGTTTGCGTACAGGGCCAACAGATCTACAGAGGATGCTATCGCAGCAGCCCTCTACACTGCTCTGAGCCACCTAAAGCAGCAAGGGAGCTATGCAAGGCTACTCTTTGTTGATTTTAGCTCTGCGTTCAATACCATCCTCCCCCACAGACTGGTGCCCAAACTGACGGGGCTGGGACTGTCTTCCTCCATCTGCCACTGGATCCTGGACTTCCTGACAAATTGCTCTCAGAGGGTGAGAGTAGGCTCCCACCTCTCAGCATCCATCAGCATCAGCACCGGCTCCCCCCAGGGCTGCGTAATAAGCCTCCTACTCTACACCCTCTACACTCATGACTACACCCCTGCTCATGCTAGCAATACCACTAATCAATTTGCAGACCACAGTATTGGGACTCATTTCTGGGAGGGATGAGTCTGCCTACAGAAATGAAGTGGAGCGGCTGACTGGGTGGTGCAGGGAAAACAACCTGGTCCTTACACCACCAAGACAAAGGAGCTGATCATTGATTTCCGGAAGAAAAAAACGATACACATACAACCACTGTACATCTATGTGGAAAGGGTCTCTAACTTCAGGTTCCTGGGGATCCAGATCGAGGAAGACCTGTCGTGGAGTATGAACACCTCAGTGACCATCAAAAAGGCACAGCAGAGACGTTACTTTCTGATACTCCTAAAAAAGAACCACCTGTCACAAAAACTGCTTGTGTCCTTCTATCGTTGCTCAATAGAGAGTGTGCTGACATACTGCATGTGTGTATGGAATGCCAGCTGCACGGCGGCAGAGAGAAATGCACTTCAGAGAGTCATTAAAAACTGCCATGAAGATCACTGGTTGCTCTCTCCCCTCCCTAGATGAACTGTACAGTGGCAGGTGCCTCAAAAAGGCCCAAAACATCATAAGGGACCCATCTCACCCTGGACATAAACTTTTTGAACTGCTGCCCTCGGGCAGGAGATACAGGACAATAAAATGCCGGACAAACAGATTTAAGAACACTTTTTAACTGAGAGCAATAGTGTCGCTGAACACAAGACAATAATGACTGTGCATGTGAGCTGTGTGCTTGGTATTTTTATGTATTTTATGTATTTTTATCTATTTTTCTATGTTCTTATGTTTTTATGTGTTATTATGAATTTGCACTGAATTAGTTTTGCTTACAATTTCGTTGTACAATGACAATAAAGATCTATTCTATTCTATTCACAGATGTTGCTTATTTGCTTTCAATTTACTTCAGAAGTTCACAGAATGTATCTTATAGTTAATTGTATGCAAACTACTCTTGCTGTCCCTGAGTAGGAATAACAGTAACAACAGCCTGTTGCTCTTAGCCCATATAAGAAAGGTCATGGTGCTAACGCTAAAAATGAATTAGTGAAATGTCCATAAATACCTCTGCTTTCAGCCTGTATTTCCTCCTCCTCCTTCCTTCGCTTTATAGGCTGCACTGGATAACTTTGATGTCACACTTTTCATCGTAAAAGATTATTAATCAGATAAAATTGCTCCACTATTGATCATGACACGATGTGTCGTCGCCCTCCACCAGCCGTTTCACCGGGTTCACGGTGCAGGCAGCAGGTAGCAAAGACGTCACATGATTCGAACGTTTTCTTTAACAAAATAACAAGCTAACCAATTGGTTAGCTTGTTATTTTGTTAAAGAAAACGTTCGAATTAAGAGTACAGAGTCTGCATTACACAAAAAAATGTTTTTAACGTATTTGTATTTTTATTAAAATTGTTTGTTTTTCTTACATTCTGCAATTTGGCGCCAACTCCAAAGGATGGAGCCCCAGGCGGCCGCCTGTTTTGCCTGTTTTTCTTGAAAGTCGGCCCTGCCTCCACTGACAGTAATTTGGATAAAAACTGTTAACAAATTTTAACCAATAAATGATGGAAAATATATATATTTTTAAAGTTCCTGCATGAAATTCTGACAATAACATTCTATTTGTGTCAAAATGTTGGTGTCTTTTTCAATGTTACTTTATATTATTGTGAAAATGGGCTCTTTGCCAATCACGGGGAAGATGACAGAGCGTCGCCTCCCCATTGGAGGGAAAGGTATATAAAGCGAAGCCCTGCAACAAAGATCGTGACATACATTTACCCCCATTGTGTGTTTCCCAGTACCAGGACCTGCAATGTGGGGGCTCGTGGTTCCATGGTCACATAAAAGAAGGCAGACAAATGGCAGAGCAACTGATCCATGATTACTGTACAGACATGAGAGGAAGAGACGGAACCTTTTTGGTCCGACAGAGCGATCGTGTTGCCACAGACTTCACTCTTTCCTTCTGGTAGACTTGACTCCATCTATACTCATAGCTCTAGCTTTGATTTATCTATGTTCACTGTTATCTGCTCTCAAGTTGACTTTGTGGTATTTGAATGTGTTCCAGGCGCAGTGGGAGAGTCCAGCATTGCCGTATTCGATCTTTTTCAGAGGGACAAAACACAAATTACTACCTGACTGCAAACCTGCACTTCCCCAGCGTATTGTCGCTGATTCAGCACTACAGAGAGAACCCTCTACGCTGTCAAGACTTTGAGCTACGTCTCACTGACCCTGTACCACATCCCAATCCACATCTGCAACAAGGGTTTGTCAACATCTACTACATTTTCAATATATAAATATATAAATTATAAAACATGTTTGTGTAATGGAGGCCAGCCTTACTCCCTGACAACTTTAAGAGCAGTGCTGGTTGCCGAGTTGATAGCTTGGACTTTTAGCTCTGTAGCTAGCACGCTCGTCTCTCTTGCCGGACGACCCAGGTTCGAGTCTTGGGCGGAAACGAAGCAGGGACTGAACCAGGTGGGTTACATTTGCAATATCAGTAGGAAATGATCTTTTATCAAACTCATAATGATCTAGAATTCATTGGCAGAAACAGTACATTATATGTAAAATGTTTGTTTCTACAAATCAACTCTTAAGAACTTTCATCCGAAAATGGACATTTATAGTAAAAAATATTAGAGATGTCCAAATCATAGGATCAGATCGGGCCGATATCTGCCTTTTTTAATGAGCGGCTGATTAGCTGTCGAGCCCAGCTGATCTTTACCACAGCTGTGTGCCAATGTTTACATTATAAAGATTGTACTCACGTAAAAGATTCCTTCAAAAGGAATGAACGCTCCTGCATGTTACACACATGCAGGAGTTGCATACATTTCAAAAGGCTGTGTTTCTTGCCAGAACACCTGCTAGAATTAGAGAGCAAGCTGCAACACATGTGTCATCTATCCACAGTGCAAAGCTGCTTCTAAGATACTAAAACGCACCACAATGGTGGAAAATAAACAGTTTCTTCCTAATTAGCATTATCACTGGAGGACTAGAGGACAAGGAATAACTAAGCATGTACACTGTTTTGAAATTTTTCCTATTCAATAAAAAACTGTCCAGAGAAACTAAGGTAGATTTAGATATTTATTTGAGTACTCAAATAACATCAGATTACAAAAGAGAAAACATTTTTTCTGCAGAAATCCAATCCAATCCAATCCACTTTATTTATATAGCACATTTAAACAACAACAACGTTTCCAAAGTGCTGCACAACAATATTAAAAACAATATTCAAATATTATCCTTAGCTCCACCAATGACTGAATAAAAACAAAAAATAAATACATATAAAACCAATATAAAAATACATATGATTAAAAACGATTTTAAAGGGTAAAACCAATTAAAACAGTAAATAGAAATCAAAATTTTAAAAAACACAGAAGCAACTCACGTAGTGTTAAAAGCCAAAAAATAAAAGTCGGTCTTAAGACGAGACTTAAAACACTCCACTGTGGGAGCAGTTTGAACATGGAGGGGCAGAATGTTCCAGAGCTTAGGGCCGACCACAGAGAAGGCCCTGTCTCCCCTGGTTTTAAGTCTGGTCTTGGGCACCAGGAGCTGGAGCTGGCTCTCGGACCTCAGAGCGCGCGCGCAGGAGTGTAAATTTGGATGTCCGAGATATACTGAGGTGCCTGTTATGTACCGGGCAAAGGGAAAGAGGCGACACCAAGGCAGAACTGCGGTTTACTAGGTTTATTGAAAACCTTGATGAGTGCGTGGGGTGTGTATGCTACCACAAGTGAATGAGTGCAGACGATGTGTAGAATTAACAATGTAAGTTTTACCAGGGGTTGTTGTCGGTGCATGTTGTGTGAATCTTTCGTCGAATCCAAGGGGCTAGGCGAAGACGTAGTCAGCAGGGAGGCAAGCAGTCGGGGGCTGGAGAGAGGCAACAATGTCCAAGTCCAAGCAGAGGTCAAGGGTCGAGGGAGGCAAGCAGAGATCCAGGTGGAGGTTGTGAGGCAGGACACAATCACAGGTAGCAGGGAAGACACTGTGGAAGACACAAGGGACATCAAACACGGGAACGAGGAAGAGCACAAAGAAGGCGAGCAAGGAACGAGGGAGTGGTGCCAGACGTGATGCTTACTGTGAAAGATAGGCTACGTTCTGGCGAAGGTCTCTTGGGTTCGCTGGCTTTTATGCTGCTCCCTCTCATCAGGCACAGTTGTGTGATGCGCAATTGCTTGCAGCCTTGTCGCTGGGTGGGCGTGCTGTGCCCAGTGTGAGCAGGGGCGTGTCTAAGTGTGCTGCCAGCAGAGGTCCCGGCAGCTCCAGCTGCCGAGGAAAAGCGGGTTCCAATCCGCGCCGTGACAGTACCCCCCCCACCCCCCCACCCCTAGGCGAGGCACTTGACGAGCGCCGGGGAGCATCAGGATTGGAACGGTAGAAGTCCTCTAAAAGACAGGGGTCGGCAAGGTAGGAGGCCGGCACCCAAGATCTGTCCTCCGGTCCAAAACCCTCCCAGTCGACTAGATAAACAAGCCCCCTACCCGGTCGACGGACCCTGAGGATCTCTTTGACCGTCCAAACCTGGTCCCCGTTTTCCAGGAACCTAGAGGGAGGAGGGGCAGGGACAGGAGGGGACAGAGTGCTCTCCGCTACCGGTTTTATCTGGGACACATGTACAACTGAGTGTCTCTTGACCGAGGGTGGGAGAGCCAGTTTGACAGATATGGGGTTAATGACAGAGATGATGGGAAATGGACCCACATAGCGTGGTGCTAATTTTTTGGATGGTACCTGGAGATTTAAGTCCTTAGCCAGTAACAATACTGGCTGTCCCGTGCGATAGGATGGAGCCTGAACACGATGATGGTTGGCGTTGCGACACATTTTAGCCGAAGCTCTCTCCAAGGCTGCTCGAGCTGCTCTCCACACCCTCTGACATTTCCTGATATGGGCCTTAGTCGAGGGCACAGCTATCTCTTGTTCTTGCTGGGAAAACAAGGGGGGTTGATAGCCCAATGAGCATTCGAATGGTGACATACCGGTAGCGGAGCTCTTCAAGGAGTTGTACGAATACTCCACCCAAGGGAGGAACTTGCACCAGGTTGTGGGCTTCTTGCTGGCAACGCAACGGAGCACGGTCTCCACGCTCTGGTTTGCCCTTTCAGCCTGCCCGTTGCTTTGGGGGTGGTATCCCGAAGTGAGACTGACCGAGGCCCCAATCCCCTTACAAAAGGCTCTCCAGACTTGAGAAGAAAACTGGGGACCCCGATCAGAGACTATGTCTACCGGGATACCATGCAGCTTGATGACGTGTAGAGTGAGGAGGTCAGCCGTCTCCAAAGCAGAAGGTAGTTTGCGTAGCGGGATGAAATGGGCTGCTTTGGAGAAGCGGTCCACAATGGTTAAAATAGTAGTGTTACCTCTGGAGGCAGGAAATCCCGTGATGAAATCCAAGGCGATGTGTGACCAAGGGCGGGCAGGGATGGGAAGCGGGTGGAGGAGACCAGCCGGAGGTCTGTGAGAGGCCTTGCTGCGGGCACAAGTAGAACATGCTGCGATGAACTCACGTGTATCCTTGGCCATGGATGGCCACCAGAAGCGTCTTCGCAGTAGGGACAAGGTTCGTTGGAAGCCAGGATGGCACGAGAACAGACTAGTGTGGCCCCAATCCAGGACTCTGGATCGCAGTTCCTGATGGACAAAAAGTCTGTTGGGGGGTCCACCTCCAGGTCCTGGATTGGAGCGCAGCGCCGACTTTACGAGTTCCTCCACTTTCCAAGAAACCATCCCCACGATGCGAGAAGGAGGAAGGATGGGAATGTCCTCTGAACGCTCGGAAGGTTCTTCCATAAAGACTCTGGAGAGAGCGTCCGCCTTTGCGTTCTTCGACCCGGGTCTGAAAGACAGCAAATAGTCAAAGCGGGAGAAGAATTGTTGCCATCTAGCCTGTCGATTGTTCAGCCTCCTGGCAGAGCGGATGTGGAGGAGATTACTGTGGTCGGTCAGAATCTGGAACTGGTGACGGCCCCCTCCAGCCAATGTCTCCATTCTGCAAGAGCCTCGTGGACCGCTAACAGTTCTCTATTCCCGGCGTCGTAGTTCCGCTCTGCCAGAGACAAACGTCTGGAAAAGAAGGCAACGGGGTGAATCAGATTATCAATTTTCGAGCGTTGGGAAAGTATAGCACCAATCCCAGAGTCGGAAGTGTCCACCTCCACAAGAAAGGCAACAGCCAAGTCAGGGTGGACGAGGACAGGGGCGGAGATGAAGCTCCTCTTCAGGTCCTCAAAGGCGGTGTTGGCCTTATGAGACCAAACAAACGAGGCCTTTGGAGAAGTGAGGGCATGGAGTGGTGCGGCAATCTGACTGAAGTCCCGAATGAAGCGTCGGTAGAACCCAGCGAAGCCGAGAAACTTCCGCAACTCCGTTCTGGAGGATGGCTGAGGCCACTCTACCACAGCATCCACCTTCTTGGGGTCGGCTCTGATGTGCCCCTTCCCGACCACAAAACCAAGGAATTCGACAGAAGAGGTATGAAAGCTGCACTTCTCGGCCTTGACGAACAAGCGGTTCTCCAGAAGTCTCTGGAGCACGAGTCGAACATGATGCTGGTGTTCAGCCATATTACGGGAAAAAATCTAAATGTCATCAAGGTAAACAACTACGAAAAGATCCAGCATGTCACGCAAAATGTCATTCACGAGGGCCTGAAAAAACGGCTAGGGCATTTGTGAGTCCAAAGGGCATGACTCGGTATTCAAAGTGCCCTAAGTGTGTGTTGAATGCCGTCTTCCACTCGTCTCCTTCCTTAATCCGCACAAGGTGATAGGCGTTGCGGAGATCCAATTTAGTGAAGATAGTTGCTGGGGCCAACGGCTCAAAAGATGAGTTAAGCAGCGGTAGGGGGTACTTGTTCTTTATAGTAATGTTGTTGAGGTGACGGTAGTCGATGCAGGGCCTGAGTGAACCGTCCTTCTTGGTTACGAAGAAGAATCCCGCTGCCAGTGGAGACTTAGATGGTGTGATGATCCCTGAAGCCAGGCCCTCCGTGATGTAGGTCTTCATAGCCTCCTTCTCTGGGATTGACAGGTTATAAAGACGGCTGGAAGGTAATTTAGCCTCTGGGAGAAGCTCAATGGCACAGTCGTAAGGTCTGTGTGGGGGTAGACCCTGTGCTTGCTCCTTACTGAAGACCTCCGCTAGGTCATGGTAGCAGGTTGGTACTAGTGGCAGGTCCGTCTGAGGGGCACTGGTACTGGGGCGGTGGACCGGAGGGGAAGCTGACCTGAGACAATTAGCGTGGCAGGTTGTGCTCAAAGCCAAGATCCTGCCAGAGGTCCAAGAGACGTGGGGGTCATGTTGACGAAGCCAAGACCTACCCAGGACCAACGGGGCAACAGGTGCTTCCAGAATCCAAAGACTGATGGTCTCGACGTGATTTCCCGAAATGGTCAAGGAAATGGGTTCAGTGCGAAACCTGATGGGTCCCAAAGGTCGCCCATCCACGGCTTGGACAGGAAGAGTCTTGTCCAAGTGGACCAGGGGAATGCCCATCTGTCGGGCAAACTCATAGTCCATGAGACTCTCGTCGGCTCCTGAGTCCAAATATGCCTCTACTTGAATAGATCTAGAGCCCCAAGCTAGGGTAGCGGGTAACAAGAAGTTGGGGTTATCTTTCTCATGTGGGAAAGACGTATGGCTCACCAGGATCCCCTCAGCTGGTGAGCCTGGTCTTTTGGTTTCGCCGGACAATAGCGGAGGATATGTCCGGCTAGACCACAGTAAAGACAGAGACGCTGTCGGTGCCTTCTCTCTCTCTCCTCAACGGTCAGCCGGGTCCCTTCCAACTGCATGGGTTCAGGAGCAGTCAACACGGTAGGTGTAGACTGAAGTGGCACGGCAGGGGCCTCAAAGGTGGGTAGGAGTTGAGAACTGGGACTGTTCCTCGCGACTCCCTGAGCTCGCTCAGCAGCACGTTCAGTCAGTCTCTGGTCGAACATGAGTGCTAGTTTGATGAGGTCCCTGCAGAATGTGGGTCTGTCCCTCAATAGGCCGTCCTTAATTTCCTCGGAGAGGCCCCGACGGAACGCGCTCTGGAGCGCCCTGTCGTCCCAGCCGCTGTCAGCTGCCAGGGTCCGGAATTCCAGGGTGTAGGCTGCCACAGAACGAAGTCCCTGCTGGATGGAGTGAAGGCGTCCAGCGGCGTCCCCCCCATCCTTGGGGTGGTCGAATACGGCCCGGAATTCAGCACGGAAGGCAGCGTTGTCCGAGCTCAATCCCATGGTCCTGTCCACGGCAGCCGTAGCCCACTTGAGGGCAGGTCCAGTGAGCAGGCCAAAAATGAAAGCGATCTTAGCCCCATCAGAGGAATAGCGTGAGGGCTGGTGTTGAAAAATCAGATCGCACTGAACAAAAAATCCCCTGCACAGCTCAAAATCCCCCTCGAAAGGTCTAGGACTGGCAATTTTGGGCTCCCGTTCCAGACTGCAGGGTTCCGGTCTTCGGGCTGGAGAAATAAGCTGCGGGGTTGCTGCAGCGGGGGTCACTCTAGGCATTAGGCAGTCCAGCCTAGAGTATAGTCCGGAGAAAGCTCTCTCCAAATTGTCCTCAAGAGCGAAAAAACGCTCTTGGTGCTCATTGACAACGGCACTAAGGATAGACAGGTTGGATGTCCTGGGGAATCGGGACTGGGCCTTGCCGGTGTCGCCCGGTTCCGCCATGTTTTTTTGGCCAGAACGTACTGTTATGTACCGGGCAAAGGGAAGGAGGCGACACCAAGGCAGAACTGCGGTTTACTAGGTTTATTGAAAACCTTGATGAGTGTGTGGGGTGTGTATGCTACCACAAGTGAATGAGTGCAGACGATGTGTAGAATTAACAATGTATGTTTTACCAGGGTTGGTTGTCGGTGCGTGTTGTGGGAATCTTTCGTCGAATCCAAGGGGCTAGGCGAAGAGGTAGTCAGCAGGGAGGCAAGCAGTCGGGGGCTGGAGAGAGGCAACAATGTCCAAGTCCAAGCAGAGGTCAAGGGTCGAGGGAGGCAAGCAGAGATCCAGGTGGAGGTTGTGAGGCAGGACACAATCACAGGCAGCAGGGAAAACACTGTGGAAGACACAAGGGACATCAAACACGGGAACGAGGAAGAGCACAAAGAAGGCGAGCAAGGAACGAGGGAGTGGTGCCAGACGTGATGCTTACTGTGAAAGATAGGCTACGTTCTGGCGAAGGTCTCTTGGGTTCGCTGGCTTTTATGCTGCTCCCTCTCATCAGGCACAGATGTGTTGATGCGCAATTGCTTGCAGCCTTGTCGCTGGGGGGGCATGCTGTGCGCAGTGTGAGCAGGGGCGTGTCTAAGTGTGCTGCCAGCAGAGGTCCCGGCAGCTCCAGCTGCCAAAGGAAAAGCGGGTTCGAATCCGCGCCGTGACAGTGCCAGTCCATTTAAAGCTTTAAAAACAAACAGCAAGGTTTTAAAATCAATTCTAAAATGAACAGGGAGCCAGTGCAAACTCTGAAGAATTGGGGTTATATGCTCGCGTTTTCTGGCCCCTGTTAAAAGTCGTGCTGCCACGTTCTGGACTAACTGCAACCGGGAGAGAGCTTTTTAGCTAATGCCAGCATAAAGTGCATTGCAGTAGTCCAGGCGACTTGAAATAAAAGCATGCACGACTTGTTCAAAAAGGTTAAAAGATCAAAACGGTTTTACCTTTGCTAAAAAACGAAGATGATAAAAACACGATTTTAAAACGCCATTGACTTGTTTGTCAAGTTTAAAATCGCTGTCTATAGGAAAGGAGAAGAGAGAGAGAGAGAGAGAGAGAGAGAGAGAGAGAGAGAGAGAGAGAGAGAGAGAGAGACAAAGAACTCTCCCACAACTTTATAACTTTTAGGAATAAGAGGAGGAGGGCCAATACAAGCTCTATCTGATTGTGGATATATGTTTTGGTTAAGCACTGGGTTGGCAGTTAGCGATAGGGCTGCAAATCTTTGGGTGTCCCACGATTCGATTCAATATCGATTCTTGGGGTCACGATTCGATTCCAAAATCGATTTTTTTCCGATTCAACGTGATTCTCGATTCAAAAACGATATTTTCCCGATTCAAAACAATTCTCTATTCATTCAATACATAGGATTTCAGCAGGATCTACCCCAGTCTGCTGACATGCAAGCAGAGTAGTAGATTTTTGTAAAAAGCTTTTATAATTGTAAAGGACAATGTTTTATCAACTGATTGCAATAATGTAAATTTGTTTTAACTATTAAATGAACCAAAAATATGACTTATTTTATCTTTGTGAAAATATTGGACACAGTGGGTTGTCAAGGTTATGAGATGCCATGCAAGTGTAAGCCACTGTGACACTATTGTTCATTTTTGTTATTTTTTATAAATGTCTAATGATAATGTCAATGAGGGATTTTTAATCACTGCTATGTTGAAATTGTTACTAATATTGATACTGTTGTTGATAATATTCATTTTTGTTTCACTACTTTTGGTTTGTTCTGTGTTGTGTTTGTGTCTCCTCTTAATTGCTCTGTTTATTGCAGAGTGTTGCTGGGTCGGGTTGGGTTTTGGAATTGGATTGCATTGTTATGGTATTGCTGTGTATTGTTTTGTTGGATTGATTAAAAAAAATAAAAATACAAATACAAATAAATAAATAAATAAAAATAAAAATAAAATCGATTTTTTAAAAATGAGAATCGATTCTGAATCGCACAACGTGAGAATCGCGATTCGAATTCAAATGGATTTTTTCCCACACCCCTAGTTAACAACATCAATAATAAAACAAACCTATTTGGAGGATAACATTTCATTGAAAAGACCATAAAATGCATAGACCATAAAAGTGTCTTATCTTAGAACAAAAAACAACGACGCACACACAAACTTTTAGACTCAAATTGTGGTTTTAAACACAAGATTACTGAAATATTAATTTTGCCATTACTTTCCACCCTTTTGGTCACATTATGAACACATTCAAGAAATGTTTTCAAGAGACAGTGAAAATCCATACTGTTACATTAGAAAGTTTCATCAATTACCGTTAAAAAAGCTGTTTTTTTCTTCTCTTTTTGAGCTGTCAGCAACTGTTTAGATAGAGCAGGAACAATGGGAGGGGAGGCACACGCCTATTTACCTTTAAAGGTCTTTGGACATACGGGTAGTTTAAATCCAAATCCGAATCAAGGCAATAAGGCCTAGTGAATAAATCAGGAAAGCCAGATTTGGAGTCGGAGGTGTAGGGGCCTAATTCATTGTATGATCAGGCTGTTTTGGGAATAAGGACATAGTAACCATAAACGGCGTGCTTGATGACGCACAGAAATAAGTCCTGCCACATGAGACAAAACAAAAGCCTGAAAAACCAAATATGGCCACAGCTGATATTAGAGCCATTAATACTATGGAGAAAAACAAGCATTCGTCTAGCATGCGGTCAACATCCGTGCATAGGACAATAAACGCATGTCAGAGGTTTAGACTTGGTGCATGCGCGTTATTGGTATACCATTTTACAAAAATTACAGTTAAAATCATGTCCAAAGATAAAATCAAACTGTCCCTAAAAAATTTACAGGGCAAACGGATGACATCAAAATTAATGTTCGAGTTCGGTGGTTGAGCTATCACATATCTTAAAAAACTACAAAATGCAGGTTTGGAAAATCACACACCGATCCTCTTTTACCACATTGCAGTGTGCAGGTTGAATCCCCTTTCTGCAAAAGTACAGTACTTCAGAAACCTTTACAACAGAATGTGTGGCACCAGAGTGGACTAAAAAAATAATTTGGTATGTCCCTTTTGGACCTATAAGGCTAAGAAATGTCAGTGCATACTAGATTATCAAAAGAACCACCCTCTAATTGCGCTTATTTTCTGTCTTATCAATCTTTGTGTGTCGCGTGTGTGTGTGTGTGTGTGTGTGTGTGTGTGTGTGTGTGTGTGTGTGTGTGTGTGTGTGTGTGTATGTGTGTGTCACCATCTGATGATCGCGGGCTAGCCTTGAGTCAATGGAAGGCGTTGGTTGGTGAGCTGGGCATCCACCCTCCACGCCATAACGCCCCACTTCCGCGTCCATGTCTTTGGCGACGCCGATCACACGGATGAGGACAATCATTGACCTAGTGTCCAATTTTGCCAAAATTAAAGCAGACGCAGTCAAACCGGTCCTGCTGCAGTTCGGCTGCAGGAGTTGCCAGAACAGTGCTTCACACACTGAACAGTGCTTCACACACTGAACTGCCTAACTGTTGGGGTTTGCTCCCTTAGCCTTTTCCATTCCAGAGGATACCCACAAGGCAGTAGAATGGGGTGGGTGGGTACGGGGGGGGGGGGCTATTTAACCCATAGATTGGGGCAGTGGTTGGCGGACGCCAGGGCGTGTCCACACACTGGTGGGCCTGCACGCCTCGCCTCTGGGTCCCACTGCTGCTCCGAGATCCCCTACAGTTTAACCTGTGTCCGCAAAGACGCAGTTTACCGTGTGTGGCCACGAGGAGGCACCACAGGAGTCTTGGTGGTGGAGAGACTTTGTACCAGCAGGAGGAGGTTTACACACTCGGCTCCTCTTTTCGCCCACCCAAGGGCTAGCTGGCGGCGATAGCTGTAAGCAGAGAGTAGCAAGCAGGGGCATCATGCAGCATGCACTAACTACAAGCCCTTCTGCCACAAATCTAACGCACTGACGCATCACACGCACCCTATGCGCGAGCACTCACACATCATTTTATATGTTTTTGTATGTTTATTATGAGAGTATGAGAGATTGTGAATTGTTACCTCGATGTGTACATTGATGGTACGATTGGTTTGAACACCCTCTTTTTCCTCTCATTGGTATGCAGGGAGGCTGTTCGTTCAGTCGGGGTGGGAGAAGTAAGATGGTTGTTTGTGGAGAGCATCTTAAAACTCATTTGTATACTCTAGCCTTTAAATAGACCCCCCTTTTAGACCAGTTGATCTGCCGTCTATTTTCTGCTCTGCCCCCTTCTCTTGCGTGGAGAGGTTATCAGGTGACCACAGATGAAACGCTAGCTGTTCAAAGTGTTGTGGACCACTTCCCTGTGCATCAGTCGGTGACGTCTCTGTGCTGCTGACTTGTCTCCATTCAAGATGATCCCCTGTTTTTCCTTGCCCTGATGTGGGATCTGAGCCGAGGATGTCGTTGGGGCTTGTGCAGCCCTTTGAGACACTTGTGATTAAGGGCTATATAAGTAAACATTTATTGATTGATTGATTGATGTATGTACCTTGAGTGTGTATGTTCTGTATTTGTGTATGTATGTGGGAGTGAAGGTACTTATGTATGTAGGTAATTACCAATGAGTGCGCGTATGCATGTACAGTATGTATTAATGAATGAATATACGTATGTGTGTATGTATGTATAATTGTGTGTATGTGAGTATATATATGAATTTGTATGTACAATATATTTGTCTCCCAGTGTGTGCGGGAACCAACGTACGGCCCCAGCCACCCATAGAGGCCAACCCAAAACAGCAGGTGCTGTGCCAAAGGGAAAAGGGACCACGTGGCCCACGCAGCCAGGCCGGCCAGCGACAGGAACCCCAGTGCCGGGAAAACTGTGCCGCCCGGCAGGGCCCGCAGCCGGCCATAGACAGACGTGCCCGGCAGAGGACAAGGCACGTGAGAAGCAGGGGACAGCCAGCCCCCAAGCCAGCGAGAGACCACACCCCACGCAAGCAAAAAGACTGCCGTAGGGAAAAACCGCCCCCGTCCCACCAGCAACCGGGCCCCCACGAACCGAACTCTCCCAGAGAGCACGGCGGGGCACACCCCAGTCCGCTCCACCTGCAGGGACCCCAACGATGGAGATGGAACGTCCAGCAACTACCCTGGTGAATCATCCCCTTAAGGGAAGAGAAAAAAATATAGAACATTTAATAAAAAAGACGCTCACACAGAACGTCACTACCCCAGCTGCTGACCGACTTGCAGCACTGCGGAATACTTTGCAGCGCACTGAGCTAGACCCAGCAGGCCCCCAACCAAGACGGGCACAGTATGTGTATATATGTGTTTGTATGTGTTTGCACGGCACATATACATGCATGTGCATATGTATGTTTTTGAATGAGATGTTTTTTTTTTTAATGTATTTATGTATTTATCTATACTTGTTAATTTTTTTTTTTTTCCATGTAGTATTTGTTTAATTTTTTTTTTTTTTTAAATGTACTTTTATTCTATAAAATTTTTTGTCTCCTGCTTTATTGTGTGTATGTGTCGCTGCCCTGGCGTGCATTGCTTATCGCAGCGTGTGGCGCGGGTAAGGGCCCTTATGGCTTCTTCCCGGATGGGATGCCTGGTAGGTGGTGGGCGTGGGTAGGCCTGCATGTGCGGGGTAGATTGCAGGGTTTGATTGCACTGGGCACTCGTGACGACCAACCCTGTTTTTTTTTTTTTGAGGAGTTGGTGGAGTGGACGTAGGCGGGAACTACGGGCATGCTTGGGGGCGGTCGGACTGGTGTTAGATTATCTTGGGTGCCTGCTGCGCGTGCCTGGGAGTTGCGTGCTGTTAGCCTTTCGGTGCCTTGTTGCAGTTTGCGGGGTCGGTCGCTCTTTTGTTTCGGTTTTGTGTTTGTACTGCAGATGGGCGATGGTGGTGGTGGTTGCTGTGGTGCTACTGGCGGTTAGCGTTGCTGTGTTGGGTAGGAGTGGTCAGAGGATTGGTGGCCATGCCCTGATGGAAATGTGGGGACTGGCTGGCGTTGGCTTGATGGCTGGCTTGGGTGCTGACATGTGGGCGGGATGCGTTGACTTCTTTCCCCGTTGAGAGGCATCGTTCCCTGGCCGGGACTCGTGTGAGCGCATTGCTGTGCAGATAGCTTGGATGCAGTGTTCGCTATGAGCATGGGGGCTGTGCAGTTTTTTGCGTGGGGTTGCTGGTGGGACGGACAGGCGCTGGCTTTGTTTGGCAGGGGGAGGACTCGCGTGGCGTCGTGTTGGCCTGGTGTGGAGCAACCAATAACTACGGCCAGGAGGCCGTAGTTATTGGTTGCCTCTTGCATGAACTTGGGGGTGTTTGTGGGTGGGGGGGTTGTCTAGGCCCTCTGCTCCTCCTACTTATAGCGCACACACACATATAGGACTTTGAGGGATTTTCCTACGGGGAGGCATGGCAAGGAAATGAGGATGCCTCGATGGGGCTCCAGTCCTGCTGACTTGTCCCCTGTTCGTCCATCCCTCAATTTTAACTGCATGGTAGACACATAAGGTTTGGGAGGCTCGGCACGGTAGGGACCCACCATGGCCTTGATGTCCCCCAATTTTAATCACATTATTGCCTCCTCGGCTGGCGCAGGCTCCAGGGACTGTGGTCTGGTAGCCTGCCATTCCCGTGCAGAGTTTAATTGTCAGGCGCGTCTCTGTGGCCTGCTGCTGGCCCCGCCGGGTAGCACCAGGGTTACCGGCCGTGCTGCGTGCGGCAGGTGGTCCCGTGTTGCCTGGGCACCGCAACTGCTGTTTTGGGTTGGGCTCTCTGGGTGGCTTGGGCCGTACTTTGGCTCCTGCACACACTGGGAGACAGTGATATTGTACATACAAATTCACATATATACTCACATACACACAATTATTTGCACATATATACACACATATGTATATTCATTCATTAATACATACATACACGCACATTGGTACTTACCCACATACATAGGTACATACGCTCCCACATACATACACAAATACAGTACATACATACACACTCACTCACGGTACATACATCCACACGCCCATTCACTTTAAAAACATATATATACACATACTGTACATATACAAGCACATATACATACACATATATACACTCATGCATATAATCACGTTTCATCAAACATATATTAACGTTGTTCCCCTAGGGGAAACTGAGTAAAACACGGCACACGGACAAAGTTTAACCTATTTATACTATAACAATCTACAAGGTTAATACAGTTTGCTTCTCTTTCTTCCCCTGCATTTATCTGCTTTCTTTTTAAATCCAAGTTATCATTACATATACAGTATGTATTGTTGCATTTGAAACAACTGTATTGTTGATAATAGAGGCAATTATTGTTATTATTCATTATCAATAGTGGTATTATTTTTGTTCCATTTGTAGTGCCATAATGTTCATTGTCATGTCCGTGTTATTAATATTTACTACACTAACTGCTTCTTTGCTATCACTTTTGGTATCATATTTGTACATATTGTATTTGCTGATGCTTTCCGGTTGTTGTTGTTGTTGTCTTTCTGTCTTATCCCCCTCTTGTCCCCGCAATTCCCCCTCTGTCCATTTTGTTGGCAAGAAACCTTGTGTTGAGGAGCAGGATGGATGGGAGCGCAGGTTGTTATGGTTTTCTCCTTGGCTGAGCAAGCAGTCCCTCTCTGCAGCCTTATTTCTGCTTCTGCTTTTTCTGCCATTGCCGTCGCTTTGGGGCGCTGACAACAATCCACAGCCTTCCCACCAGCCTGGTTATTTCTGGTGGGATGTTGTAAATTGGGGTGGAAGCCAGCATATCTTCATTGTTTAGGTGAAGTCCAATATCAGTCAGTTTCTGAGGCATGTACTAGATTTGCACCGTTTCAAAGACTGGCTAAAAATTACAATTACAATTAAATACACAATAAAAGAAAAACAATTTTGCAGAGTTGCGGGGAGCCTCAAGCACCTGCGTGTGTATTTTCCGCCTACTCGAAGCAATAAGAAGGTACCCTCTGTATCAGTTTAATTAAAAAAACAAAACAGTTTTATACAGGATATATAAATAGAGGGTTGCAGCTTCATCTCTGTATCAGTTTAGGGGTCCTTTGCCTTGAAAACTTTCAAGACCCCTGATGTATGATTCCTGTGTCTTATATATAAAAGTTATGAACTTTATGATGTGCTCACAATTGTGTTGTATTTATGTCTGCCAGGTGGTTCTACAGCAACTTGAGCAGAGGCCAGGCTGAGGATTATCTGCTTCGGATTCCCAGAGATGGAGCATTTCTCCTCCGACAGAGAGTGGGAGAGCCTGACTCCTTCGCTATCACTTTCAGGTTGTGCTTATTTTTACAACTTGATTTGATTGATGAATTTTTCAAATACTGTATTAAAATAAATTTCCTCGTCTGCCAGAGGTGACGGTAAGGTGAAACATTGTCGGATCCAGAAGGAAGGCAGTGTTTACCTGCTGGGGACAACAACTGAGTTTGAGAGCCTAGTGGAGCTAGTAAACTACTTTAAGAAGAAACCCCTTTATCGCAAGACCAAGCTACGGTACCCAGTCACACCAGAACTTGTGGAACGCTTCAGCACAGTGAGTCTCCTACAAACCTAATAAAGGAGATGACAATGAGTCAATAATAATGAATAACACAATGTTTGTTGTAATGATGTGTGCCCTGTGTGGCTACGATAGCATTAGCTTTTACATGCAACTTTGTTACAATCCCCAAAACTTGTAGCAAGGTGAAAGCAAGTTAAAATATCATCGAAAACCCTGTTCCATCGCTCATATTTCATTTAATTAATATGCGGTGAGAAACTATACATTGAGGATCTGATTTACAAAGATTCAAGTAACAAATATAAAAGTTTGTACAGTTTAAAATAGTATGTACTATTAGTGGGCGTGTTGTATATGATCTACTACAATTTATAACAAGTACAAAAGTGGTGCTGATCGCCATATTTAGATGAGGTTCTAGCTGCCACCATGGAAACACTCATTTCTTGCACATCTATGACATAATGCAATAAGTTGTGCTGTTTTGTTACGTTGTTGAAAACGCAGCACTCAACAATAATATGTAATAGTTTTTCTTAGTGTTGGTTATCACAAGCTGATCTGGTACACTGGAATGCCACAAAAAATTGTATCTTGCAAATAGTTTTTTTTTTTACTTGCGCAAAGCTCGACAACCAGTTAACAGTTAAATGTCCTCTAATAAGCACAGAAATATAACACAGAAATACACTCTCTATATAGATAAAGCTCATTATATATAAACACAAGCTCAATATATATATATATATATATATATATATATATATATATATATATATATATAGATAGATAGATGGATATGTATGTATATACAAAGCTCAATATGTACAGTATATGGAGAAATAGTATGGCTAATATAACAAAAGGCATTCATATCACACTACTTACATTATAAGACAGCAGCTACGTTACTATGCTGCTTAACACAATAACACACAAGCTACACCAAGTGTCCTCAATTTAACAATGTTTATACAGTTATCATAATAATATAGTTGGACATTACTTACAGACACATGGTCTCCAAGGAAAAAAATTATTAGAAATTATACAGCAACAAAACATGTCTGATATGCTCTGTATATTTAGCAAGTGAATCAGACCGTCATCAGCTTAATTTAAGGAATTATTGTGGCCACAAGGTGTTGTAAAAGACCAAATATCACTCAACCCTCACCAAGGGCAGCACACTCCTTGCTTGATATTATAATAACATTTTATATTGTAGTGGATTGTCCGAAGCTTAAGCAGGCAACAAAAGTATTTTAGTACAACAAATTTATTTACCCATTATCAGAAGTGCAGGTTGAATTGAGTTGGCCGTGCAGACAAACCACAAGTTACTCCGGAGCCAACAAGACACACACAAGCCAAAATCACCCACGAGTTCCGGTCTTCTGCCATTTTTTATATGTCTGTTGTGCGTCATCGTTCCTTATCGAGTGCGTCAATGTTTTGTTTGCTTTTCCTATCTGTTCCATAACAACTTGAATCCTTTAGACAGTCAACACATTCTATAGACAGGTTGGCACGACTTAATATTCACTTTTGTCCCACAACTCGTCCATTCAATGGCACAAAATACAAGAGAATTTAAAATGAGTGGACATTCTTAAAAGACAAGAAATATAGGTCAAAAGGTCAGAAATTCTACTACATACCCGCCTTCCAGGGTCTTAAGACCCTGGACCAAAACAATTTCTGATATAGACCACTAACTTAAATCTCTACCGCAGATAGAGGCAAAAACCTCAATGTTTTTATACGAGGCAAAAATTCCGTCTATGACCCTCCTTCAGAGCGATCGCTGTTACCAGCCTGCAGTAAAACCATCTCACAGAACACAATTAGTGGCCTACCCTTTGATTTAGTAAAGGAAAAACAAATACTTTGATCATGAACATCATTGAACATAATTAGATGAATGTATATAGACTTATGACTGTAAGACATTTGCAAAAATATTTTTCCCCGCATTTGCAATGAATGTAGTTACCAATATTGTTAATTATCAATTGATTTTGAACACACAACTGAATTTCGTATGAGTCCATGTTCGATTAGTGCTCGTATAGATGGCTCGGTGGTGCCTCAGGCTGATGGCCTGCCGACACCTCGTTGGGCTTTCGGCTGCCTTGGTGAAGAAAGAGATCCACTCAAACAGTCTGTCTCTGTCTCTTCTTGGGGTGTGGTTCAGTCCATTGGGCAGACTGTGCAATGGCATGTGCGTGCTGGCCGAAATTAGGGAAAACTCAGGTAGAGTTGGAGCTGTGGGGACTTTGGGGAAGGCTGGGGCAGAATATGGGGCGTGGGGCTTTGGTCCAGGCCCTCGGCTTGCTTCAGGGCCTCCTTCCACAGCTGCTGGAGTCCCGGTGGACACATCGTTGCTGGCTAGGTGTTTTCTCTCCTTGGGGTCCTCCCAGTCCGGTATCGGGTGATGGTCTTGGATCGGCTTTGACCGTGCCCCTCTTAGCGAGTGCAAGGGAATCTGGGGTGGCTGCTTTCATCCTCAAATCTGCACAGAGGAACTGGCACACAAATTCTACATTTTGCAAACTTACCATTTTGGTCTCATGGTCTTTCCACCTTCCTAGGAAGCTGCTGGTCCTGAGAAGTGCTGATCTTGTGACTGAAGATGATAACCTGTTTTCTTAAAATAGGTGCCGTTGTTTGACCTAATCTTTTTGGGGAAACCATGTCGGGATATTAGATAATTCATAAAACATTTAATTACTGAATTGGCACCCTCCTTTGAGGTTGGGGTTGCTTTCGCCAACCACTGCAATTGTCAATCTAAATCATTACGTTCCTTTATCCTTGTACCGGATTGATCATATCGATTAAATAAAACCTCAACACGCTCAAACTTGACCCAATCCAAACTCACCTCCCCCCTCTGTCCCTCTCACAGGGACAGTGTTAGTCGTAGTAATAGTAATAGTAATAGTAGTAGTAGTGGTAGTAGTTTCAGAAACATCCAAGAAAAAGAAAAGGCAGCTGATAGTCAAGTGCAGCAAGAACAGAGGCGGAGGACAGGTCATGTTTGAGGTCACTGTTCGCTTTTGCAATAGTACTTTGATATTTTACAACACCTAGTGAATTATTGTGGCCACAATAATTCACTAAATAGTTGTATTTAATTTAGTCTATCTATGATGGGACAATGCACAGAAACATTAAGTTCAGAAACATATATGTTCTGTACTAGATTATATCTAAATAGCTACTTTCCATCTGTAGTCCCTGGCTACCTAAATTAAAGGGTTCCACAAATCAAGCAATAAAATTACGACACTAATTAATCATAATAAATATATACATTCATAATAATCAATAATTAATCAACAAATAATCATACTGTAGCATGTAATCAATTTTAAGAAAAGTCACCAAATGCCCCTTCATGGACACATTCTTAATATACAATACAACCACACCTTATTTACATCATCACACAAAGACAATACATGCTCTTGTTCACATCTGTCATCATTCGTAAAAACAACCAAGATTTTAACAGCCATACCTCACAATTTACAACAAAAATGCTCTCATGGATAAATATAATACTCATTAATTTGATGTGTCAACATAATGCCCCTCTTAGTGACCGTGTGAGCAGCCTTGATTGCTCCAAAGCCACCTCCCAATTTCAAATCTTCTATTCCTTTTGTTATAACGTGGAGAAGGCCAATCGGTCTGTACATGTTCTGGTCCTCTTTATTTCCTGCTTTATGGATTCAATCATAGCAGCAGTTTCTCGACGTGGTAGGGAAAGTGTTTTCCGTTATTGATTTATTTATCAATCGTTGTTATACGTGCAATAATACAATCCTTATATGTTTTAGGAAGATAGTGTCCAACCCATATATATATCTCTAGATCGTGAGTCTGATAATGCAGTGAAGATTTTGTTTAACTTTGTTTCATTTGTTAATTCTAAAATTAGTCTGTCCTGAATAAATGACAATTATTTGCACTGATTTTGAGGGATTTTTTATTCAGGGTTTGTACAGACTGGATGAAATGTTCATTAAAATTATTACTTATGTCCAGACTGTCTGCGATAGTAGCGCCATTGATATTCAATGTTACAGTGTTGTTTCTTGTTTGCTCTCTTTCCGTAAGTTTGTATCTGGTTTTCCATAACTTTCTAATGTTCCCTTTTGCAGCTTTGATTAATTCTAAGTGAAAGTCAGCCTTAGACTTCCGCATAAACATTGTAACTTTGTTCCTCCAAACTTTTAAATCATACGATCTGTATTTAGACCTGTTTTAATTGCTCTTATGAGAGCTGAGTCCTCATGTCTTTATTAGAATCCAAATTGTTTTATTAATCCAAGGTATTTTTATTTTACACTCTTCTTTCTGGTTTTGTATTCGTGTATTTACAGATGTTCTCTTTGATTTTTGTCATCCAATTGTAATTCTAGTAGGGCTGCTTATCATTTGTATCATGTAGAAGCCGTTTATAATATCCTTAAGTTTATTTCTACGCGTCTTATTTAACCAGTCCAGATTAACGTCCCCCATGACGTTACTTCTTTTATACTATGCTGTTTGGGGATGTCTGAAAATCGAATCGAGAAAAATGTCTTTAGCTGTGGTCGGTCGGTATACTACAATTACCTTGAAATACATTTCTGAGAAAAATGTGATTTTAAATTCAACATACTCAAATTGATCTACTTTTAATGTTTTCCCTTTCATAAATCATAATTCCTCCCCCCTTTGTCACTCGATCTGTATTTTCTGTAATCTTGTCCCCCGGGACATTAATTAGAACGAAAGTTGTTGTGGGTTTTAACCATGTCTCTGATAGACAAGGTAATCCAGATTAGAGTCTGACAGTAACTGCTGTATTTGTTCAGTATGTTTCCTGTGGTAGAAAGTTTAATAATGCGGACACGTTTGTTACTGAATACTTTCTACAGACTTCTGTCTCTCTGCGACTTTGTGTACGTAATAAGCAATTATAATTATTTGATATGCTTAAAATTTGTTTTAGCTCAGCTGTTGTGTATCTGCTAGCTCTTTGTAGCCTACAGTAGGAATGTCCAAATTGCAGCCAATAGCTTTGTTTTTAACAGACAACCGAAATAATTAAAAATGTGGTATTAGCGTATCGGTTCAATCAGCGGCAACTACGCCCTGTTTTATCATTTGACCTAAATTTTTGGTTTCGTAGGCAGGACAGAGGGAACAATGTGGTTCATTAGTTGTCTATCTTATACCATTCTAATTGTTGTAATGATAGTTCACATGAGCGGCCATACCTTGAGTCCCACCATATATAAGAGTCAAAAGGCTCCTATTATGAGTCGTGGCAGGACACACGGACGCACCTCAGTCAGCAAGTGCTAGGACAGTTGGAGCAGTCCCCGTCTTCCATTCGTTCCTGGGAGGCGTCCCTATTAGTTGTCCGCTGATGTCGTGCTGTCAGGCAACATCAGGAAGTTCCTTCTGTGCGGTATTGAATTGTCAGGGCACAGTTCGTAAGCAGGTCATTACAAGGTGTGTGCAGGTTGACCACAAAGGAATGCTTCAAAGATTGTGTTGAACATTGTCCGTTGACACTTATGTCCAGCAGGGGTCTGTTTGTATCCTGCTGTTCGTCCTGCTGTCACACCTGTATTTTTTGTGAGCATGTTCTGGCTACAACTTTGGAGCTTGTCTTGTTCAGAGAAGTTGGCAGTCCCCCGGCTGCACATCCTTTCCACCCTCGCTTGACCTAGCACAACCGTGGCTACCACCCAAGTCCATCTGTATGGTTTTACGTTTTGTTGAGGTTTTTTTCCCTCCAGAATTTGGAACTCAAAACATGTACACCCATCGTTTTCATATCCTCTCGGTTAGTTCAATTTTGCATATCACGTTTTAAAATTACAGTCTTAACTATCCCATTAAATGTTAATCAATAACCCTAATTCAAAGATTATACGTACTACTTCATGTGTATTTAAGTACCCTTTTAATTCACTTAAAGATTATCTATAAGTTAATTTAAACTATCATTTGTCTATCAGTAGGCGCGAGCAAGCTGTCATGCTTGCACTCTGACCTCCCGCTGTGCGTGATACTCTCCAAAACAAAGGAATGTTTTTATTCACGTTTCTCCTTATTTTTCAGCTAAATCTTTTAATCTTTTAACTTTTAACGTCCGTACTGTGTTTATTTTTATTGTCTGCATTTTAATTTTGCTTTTATTTTCTTTCATTTCACTTTGTTGTCTGTGAAGCACTTTGAGTCTTGTCCTTTCCTGGAAAAACGCCACACAAACAAAGCTGCCCCGCCTTGCCTTGCATGTCTCCGACTGGTTATCCAACTTAGTCATAACAAACACACAAGGCCATGCTCTAAGCGCCAGCCCTAATCACACTTCTCCTCTTTTTAACACTTTACATATCGGCTCTTATTCTATTTATTAATGTAGGCTGTTATTTGTAATTATTATTCAACACTATTCACAGCAAACAGCTGTAAAGTTATAGTTATTCGCATTATACTCTCAAAATCTATTGCTAACTGAAAGCTGTTGAGATTTGGTTTGCCTACTTCATCTCAGTGGCCTAGTGGTTAGAGTGTCCGCCCTGAGATCGGCAGGTCGCAAGTTCAAAACCCCGGTCGAGTCACACCAAAGACTACAAAAAATTTGGGAGCCAAATCACCAAACATGATTCCCCCACCTCCCAGGGGCAATCACGGGGGATGGGCCAAATGCAGAGGACAAATTCCACCACACCCAGTGTGTGTGTGACAATCACTGGCACCCCAACTTTAATTCTAACTTTATTCTGTCTGGTCTTTATCCTCTTCTAGCTCAACATCCAGAAGTATGGTGTACTGCAATGTCTAAATAAAAATATAAATTACTCCAAACTAAAATGTCAGACTGCACTTTAAAGTTACGTTTATTAAATTAATTTCCAAACTAACCACCACCACAGCAGACATCTTCCTCAATCCTATCCCAATACTCCCATAAATTAGAAAGGTGTTTCACAACAGTGGTTAAGTAGTTATTTTAAGTAATAGATCTCAATATGTAGAAATTAATAAGACTAAATTTGCCCTAGTGTGTGAATGTTGTCTGTCTATCTATCTGTGTTGGCCCTGTGATGAGGTGGCGACCTGTCCAGGGTGCAAAGTCAAATTGTGAAACACAAATTAAAGTTGAATCAAGTGGAAATTGACAGAGTATATGAACTACATTCTTGAGAATAGTAATTGATCATTAATATGTTGGAAGCCGCATATTGAACATATTAAAGAAAAATATCCAAATCCATTGCTATTCGGTATAAAGTTAAACACATGCTGAATAAGAAATGTCTGCACATGTTATATTATTCATTTATTTTTCCATATGTAATATTGTTTTGAAGTTTGGGGAAATGTTTATAGAAGAAATATAGACCCAATACTTAAAATTAAAAGGCTCATTTCAATATTACACAAAGCATTATTATTATGATCATATCAATCCATTTTTTAAGTCATAATGTGTTAAATGTTCAGATAATTTAATTTTAAAACAATGGCAATTATGTTTCCGAGTAAAGAACAACAGCCTTCCAGTTTGTATTCTTAGCTTATTTACATTATGAGGAGAAAACTATCATTTTCGGGGGATATTGATTTTTTTAAAATAGGTCAAGTAAAATAAAAATAAAAACACAAATGTATTTCAGTTTTAGGAGTTACATGATGTACCATCCTCAGTGATGAGCTGAACACATGTACTTTTTTGTTATGGTTTAAGAGACCCTTGAAAAGTAAAGTTTTTTGAACATTATAAAATATAGTAACAATTACTTTCATCTTTTAACGTTGATGTTCCAGGTAATTTAATGTCCAATAAATGTATATCATAGGCCAATATAAGCTTTGGCTTCCCCCTATTCTTTTTTCGGTCATTCTTTTTTCTTTTCTTTGCTGTGTGTAAATGTGTATGATTGTTAATATGTCTAATTTACTGTTAAACTGCTCACACAAATTGGTTGATGGTTGATTATATGACCAAAATAAACTCATTTCATTTATTCATTCATTATCTATCGCACTCATAGTTTTATTCCATTTTGCATGTAATTATTCCTATTGATTTCTTCCCCTTTCACTCAAACAACTAAACAAACAAACAATTAAACAAACTTGCAGCTAACCACAATCACAGCATACCATTTACGAATACCTTCATTTGTCACTTTCTCATCTTTTCTTCACTTTCGTTTTCCTTTACAAACAACATCCTGTATCCATCTCTTTCTTACACTTCACACAATGTTTCTATTTTCTGTTCTCCTAGAAACCATTCACATAACGTAAGGTTATAAACATCCTTTTCCCATATTTTCTCAAACCATCCTCTTCACCCTCATTCTGTTTTTTCACCTGCTCTCTCTTCCTCTCTCTCTCACTTTCTCTCCTTCTCTCACAATACAAACACAATAATCCAAAATAATCAGTCTTATAAAATAATTTTAGCTTTAGATATGATTTAGGGCAGTGGTTTTCAACCTTTTTTTTCCAGTAAAATAAAGAAAGAAAATACAGCATAATGTCATTATTTTCTGATTTATTAAATTGTATAACAGTGCACCATATTGCTCATTTGTTGTGGTCTTACTTGACTTATTTGGACAAACAAAAAATAAGAATAACTAAAACGTTTTAAAAATTAAACAAGTGATTAAATTATAATAAAGATTTCTATACATATAATCAATCATCAACCTTCTTTGGATATTGTAATAGAGATCCATCTGGGCTCGTGAACTTAATTCTAAATATTTATTTTGTTGAAGAATTATTCTTCTATAATTATATTTATAAAGGATTTTGAATTGTCGCTATTTTAAAATATTTAAATCTCAGGTACCCCTTGGCATACCTTCAAGTCCCTCCCTTTTTTATCCGGGCGGAAACACCATACCCTCCTTTGAGAACTACTGGTTTAGTTTATAAAAAATCCTTTGTCTCATACATCATTACACTGTACAACTCCTCTTTGGGGGGGCTAGGATGACAGGGAATGCAAAACAATAACAGTGCAATACTTTTTTATATCATGGTCGTTAATGCCTAGTTTCTCTTATTTTACTGTTCTATTTTTATTCTCCTTGTAATATTTTTCTATTTTGTTTCCATTTATACCCTTATTAGTTACTGTTTACTTTTTACTTCTTCTTCCTGAGGGAACTCTCCTGAAGGAATCAATAACGTTTTATCTATCTATCTATTACTAACCCGAGCACAATTCATGACGTCATGCTCATCTTGCAGACAGTTATTTCCATTTAGTTTTATTCTCTATTTGTAATTCTACATGCACCAATGTCACATGGAAATTTGCTTTCTTTGTTATTTATTTACATTATTATTTCTGGTTTACTTGCTGTCTGTTTACTTAAGTTCTCATATTTTGGTCTGTCTTCCTTCTGATTAGAATTTGTTTAACGCTTCTCTACGTTTTGTTTTGACAATGGCGCTGAGTGGCTCTTATCTGTACTTCTTCAGACTCTATCTTCACAGATGCCCTTAGATGTATTAGAATATAAATTTAACTTTTATTTTATTGTGTGTTTATTCCTAAAAAAATGTAAATGTCAATGTATAATCAATTTATCTTTATCAAATTTAAATTCAATATTATTAATTTATTTGTTGTATAACTATTAATTCAAAGTTACAATGTGTCCTAATCTATGATGTTCGTGCGTGTGTGTTTGTCTCAACTTCCACACAGAAACTGGATGGATCAGATAAGCAACAAGGCTGTACCAAAAAAAAAGTATACTAGACATATAAATGAATGATGAATTAAACAATGTTTCAATGTCCCACAATCCGTATTTATTTATTGATAATTAAACGTGTAATTTTCCATATATCTATTATTTTACTGGACTTATCAAGCACCTACTACTAGCACACTCTACAGACCGAGAATAACTGTTCAACCACACTTAGTAATGCCAAGCTAGATGCTAACTTAGCCTTACTATGCCTCAGTAAGCAAACTTTTGCTTACCTAGCCCAATGCTATGCTAACACAATGCCAACCTAGCTCAATGCTATGCTAACACAATGCTAACCCAGCTCAATGCTATGCTAACACAATGCCAACCTAGCTCAATGCTATGCTAACACAATGCTAACCTAGCTCAATGCTATGCTAACACAATGCTAACCTAGCTCAATGCTATCAGTGTCACTCCTCTTCGAACCAATGCCTCACGCAGCTGTCACTCACACAGCCTCGTCACACGCACGCACTCTTATCTCAAAATGTCTCCCAGCTTAGACTCCTTTTTTTTTAATATTTTTTTTTTATTATTATTTTTTTTTTATATGCGTCACACAGTCACTCACACAGAGAATTTACCAGCACAGTTAAAAGTAAATGCAATAGACAACTATTTTTCTCATCCAGAAGCACAGCTGTATCATATCAGAACCTTAATAATAAGAACAACATTTATCATTCACTCTTAGATGGACAAATAGTCAAGTTTAAGGAGGGTATTCTGGACTTCCCTGCTTAGGCTGCTGCCCCCGCGATCCAACCTCCGAGAGCGGAAAAAGATAATTAAATGGATAGATCATACACTCATATGTTTTCTGTACATAAACTTTGTCTACTTTCTCACACGCACACACATTTTAGACAATTTCCAAACTTTTACAGATAGCGGGGCTGTGAGAAAAAGCATGAAGGGGGGAGGTTGCGAGAGGGGGGGAGGAAAAGGAAGGGGGGGAATTAAACCAGATAAGAAACCAGGTGCTACACAAAAGTTATTAAAATACGCAGATATATATATATAAATTTAAAAAACACACATTTTTATCCCACAAACCACGCCCCCCTGGCCCGGACCAATATAAACAACTAATGCACGCGTGCTTTTGTGGAATCGGCCGTCTCATATCACAAAAACCAGGTTCCATCATTGCTCATAAAACGGCGATTAACCCGTTTCATTGGAGCAGCACCTGCGTTATCCCTGACCAACACGGAAAAACCTGGCCTAACGCCCAATAGGACCACTGGAAGTCACCCAGCATCCTACAGACTCGTGTCTGGTCAGTCCATACAGTTTCACCAAGTTTCACCAAAGCTCTACCATATGCAGCCCGATCAATACCTGTCTATTTGCAGCAAATTTCCAAATTCGTCGTGACAGCTATACGCTCAGTTGATCTCCTTTACCGGAGTCAATGAGCGGTCACCTATAAGAGGCTTTTCCCACCGCTGCAGTTTCCACATAAACAGATATGTCGCACCTTCATAGACGTCATCAATTTGTATGGGCCAAATGTCACACCAAGTTAGCAACTCTTGCCTATAATTTAGCTGTATACAACTCCGGCTAACCTAATGTACTTGCAGAAAGAAGCATCCTCTGCCAACAACGACAGAGGATGAAGAGGTTAAAAGAAATTTTTCGTCTCACATCGTCTTATGCTTCAAAAACACTCCAAACCACCAAAATTCTATCAACAATCCCCTCATGTTAAAAACAAGAAATCACAAGTTTTCAACAAACACACAGACAAATGATCACATATAAAACAACTCAATCCAACCATAATTTACCCCATTCCAGGTTGTTTTTGGAGAACCTGACTAAACCTATCTTTTATCAAAAATAGATTCAGCAATTAGTCTTATCGATCCGGCTCTCTCCAGGCAGAAAATGTTTACACTTTAAGCAAAACGCTTACCTTGTATTAGATGCGCGCGTGCAGCACACTGTCTGCCTGACTGAGAGAGTGAGAGCGGCTGTCGACCTGTAGCTTCTAAACCATCCTGTTCGTGACGCCAATTTGTGTAGTGGATTGTCCGAAGCTTAAGCAGCCAACAAAAGTAGTTTAGTACAACAAATTTATTTACCCATTATCAGAAGTGCAGGTTGAATTGAGTTGGACGTGCAGACAAACCACAAGTTACTCCGGAGCCAACAAGACACACACAAGCCAAAATCACCCACGAGTTCCGGTCTTCTGCCATTTTTTATATGTCTGTTGTGCGTCATCGTTCCTTATCGAGTGCGTCAATGTTTTGTTTGCTTTTCCTATATGTTCCATAACAACTCGAATCCTTTAGACAGTCAACACATTCTATAGACAGGTTGGCACGACTTAATATTCACTTTTGTCCCACAACTGGTCCATTCAATGGCACAAAATACAAGAGAATTGAAAATGAGCGGACATTCTTAAAAGACAAGAAATATAGGTCAAAAGGTCAGAAATTCTACTACAATATCACTACAAACTAGGGTTGTCCCGATACCAATAACATGGTACCGATACCAAAATGTATATTGATATTTTTTGCTACTTTTCAAAATAAAGGGAACTACAAAAAAATTCAATATTGGCTTTATTTTAACAGACAATCTAACAATACAATAAACATATGGTTCCTATTGCACTCAAATAACAATTTTAGAAGTTTAAAATATAAATTAAAGGGCATTAAACACATTGGGCTTTTCTTGTTGCACTCAAAGAACAATGAACAATTTTCCATATTACATATAGTCTGCCATAATCAAGGATTAGGTTAGAATATAATAAAAAGCTTTATTTACATTATATTAAATGCTTAAAGGCCTACTGAAATTAAATTTTCTTATTTAAACGGGGATAGCAGGTCCATTCTATGTGTCATACTTGATCATTTCGCGATATTGCCATATTTTTGCAGAAAGGATTTAGTAGAGAACATCGACGATAAAGTTCGCAAATTTTGGTCGCTAATAAAAAAGCCTTGCCTCTTCCTGGAAGTAGCGTGACGTCACAGGTTGTGGAGCTCCTCACATCTGCACATTGTTTACAATCATGGCCACCAGCAGCGAGAGCGATTCGGACCGAGAAAGCGACGATTACCCCATTAATTTGAGCGAGGATGAAAGATTCGTGGAGGAGGAAAGTGAGAGTGAAGGATTAGAGGACAGTGGAAGCGATTCAGATAGGGAAGATGCTGTGAGAGGCAGGTGGGACCTGATATTCAGCTGGGAATTACTAAAACAGTAAATAAACACAAGACATATATATACTCTATTAGCCACAACACAACCAGGCGTATATTTAATATGCCACAAATTAATCCGCATAACAAACACTTCCCCCCTCCCGTCCATATAACCCACCAATACAACTCAAACACCCGCACAACACACTCAATCCCACAGCCCAAAGTACCGTTCACCTCCGTAAAGTTCATACAGCACATATATTTCCCCAAAGTTACGTACGTGACATGCACATAGCGGCACGCACGTACGGGCAAGCGATCAAATGTTTGGAAGCCAAAGCTGTACTCACGGTAGCGCGTCTGCTATCCAACTCAAAGTCCTCCTGGTTGTGTTGCTGCAGCCAGCCGCTAATACACCGATCCCACCTACAGCTTTCTTCTTTGCTGTCTCATTGTTCATTAAACAAATTGCAAAAGATTCACCAACACAGATGTCCAGAATACTGTGGAATTTTGCGATGAAAACAGACGACTTAATAGCTGGCCACTATGGTGTCCCAATATGTCCGCACAATCCGTGACGTCACGCGCAAACGTCATCATACCGAGACGTTTTCAGCAGAATATTTCGCGGGAAATTTAAAATTGCACTTTACTAATCTAACCCGGCCGTATTGGCATGTGTTGCAATGTTAAGATTTCATCATTGATATAGAAACTATCAGACTGCGTGGTCGGTAGTAGTGGGTTTCAGTAGGCCTTTAATGATTTATGGAAGGGAACGTCTGCCCAGTGCTCTATTATTTGTAAGGTTGTCACATTACTGCCAAAAGTAGCAATAGTTACACTATTAATCCCTGTCTGTACAAATTAACACATTGAAGGTAAATGATAACCCAGTCAAAAGAGATCATTGTTACGACAACAAAGCATGATGGGAAACGCTTGCTTTTCAGACAAAGCTTTGACATGCCAAGTCTTCCAGGTTCAGCTGAGACTCCTGTAAATTGACCTTGTCCACTTTCAACCTGACTGAAGTTACAAATCTACCGGATTCTGATGTTTTTGTGTGCATATAAAATATTGTTGCTTTTGTCTGGATGTTAAAAGGATGAGGGGAGGATGGTCGATCAACAACAACTTGGTAAAATGACAAACCACAATGTCTCATCGTGCATAAAAAACGACGCTCCCCCTTATGGTCCATGCGCTCATTCAATCCACAGTTACAACGCACTTATGTAACCTCATACTGTTACAAAATAGGACTTCACAAACATACATGAATGCGGATATTTTAAAAAATGCTCATTTATTTTGAGTTAGGAAAAAGTATGTTCACAAAAAAACACATTCATTGGTGTCATGCACACTTTGTCCAAGATAGAAAACGCAACCACAGAGGAGTCTGAAGGGGGTCTAGAAATCTTATTTGGCCCGAGATCTAACGTGTGCTTTTAATTTTGGCCAATTGTGCGATTGAATTTGACACTCCTGCTTCTGTAGATCAGACCCTTAGTCAAAATAATAACTGGAGAGCCGTGAACTGAAAAAAAAAAAGCTGTATGTGGAGATGGGAATCTGAACAAGAACCGGTTCCCAGTGTATAAAATTCCTTGGAATCGCCTGCCATTTCAGGGTCTCCTCTAAACTGCCAAGATAACTGTGGCGGTGGTGGCGTGGTTGTGAGCGTGGTAACATGATGTCATTGAGTAATTTCATTAGTTGCTATGATATTATTTTTGTCAGGTTCAAACACTGATGACATCTATTAAACAGACAAGAGACAAAGAATCAAACAGAGACATAATTAAATTTGGACTCAATATTGAGGAGAGACATGGCCACTGTACTTTCTGTACAGTCCTGCACCACGCTCTGACGAAGAAGGTTTTCGTCTTCTCTTTTATTTAGATGTTCAATGTTTACGCAACAACACATTTCTCAACAGGATTGGGTAGTATGTAAACAGTCCTTGTTTTCGGTCACATGAGAAGACAAAAGAAGAAGATCCCTCGGGCTTGGGCTTGTCGTAGATTCAGCTTTGGCAGGTTTTTGAGGACAATGGATGACCCCTCCCGTCTGTTTCTATCGTACACAGCGGAATCTTCCAAGCGTTTGGGTTGGTGCAGCAGTCAGCTTCTTGTCTGTTCATTGGGAACTCAGAATGGAAAGTTTTTTGATAATTTAAATACAATTTTTCTGACGTTTCCCTCCTGTTTATCAAATAACTTCTTCATAATCTTCTTATCCCCAATAACTTCTTCTTGCAATTTTCAGTTAATGCTTAATTTCTCTAGGACCAAGTTATGTTTACACTCAGAATTGAACATCATTTTTTTTTTTTTCCCTCATAATTATGACATTTCTGGAAATAAATCAGAAAACACCATTCTGGTAGGTATTCTTGTCTTCAGATTCATCTTCCTTGTCGTCCACCAGGAAGTACATCTGAACAGCTTTATTATCTGCTGGGCCAATCGCTGTGGTAATCAGACGGTTAAACAGAGAACGCTGACAGGGAAAACAACAACATCCACACAACGTCAGTATTGCTGAACACAGCCATAGTTACCAGATACCAAAGACTTGTATTTGCCAAACACGTCCAACCACCCCTCCTACATAGATGTATCTATGCCTGAATGCTCTTTCAGTTTACCGTTAAGGGTGTGCAGGCCTTCCAGTGCTTTGGTCAGGCTACTTTCTGCATCAGTGCAGTTTGGTACGAACATGCAACACTGTTCACCAAATATTGCGCACACGCCCTTTTCCGCCATGTTTAGCGTCATATGGTTTTGAAAAGCCATAAGGAAGGCGGCGGCGAGTTGATTAGCGACGGCCTCAAGTCTTGGCCTGTGTAATTTTCCAATCTCTGTACGTTGTAGTGGACGTAGTTTATTCTGTCAACATTCTTGTTAGTTGTACACCACCAGTAGACGTATGATTCAAATCCAGCTGCAACTTGATTTACCAATTTATAGTCGTCAGATATACTTCTTTGGACACCCATTAATATAGGTTGGATCTACAACACTTTGCCAGTTTACATCATGTCTAGTTATTTTCCAATGTTCAGATATCAAACTGTTCAGGCGTGTTAACAATTATTGTACAAATATTGATACATTTACTATGTGTATGCAGTTATCTGATGATACGTTTCCTAACTGTTGTACAGAGCCTTGCATGTTAATGCAGGTATAATTAGCTTTTTTCACATATTTATCAAATATTGGTTTCTGCTTTGTCTCTTTAGCTACAATGTCAATTTTGTTTTGCTCATTACTTCAATTCAACTTTTTTGACTCATTTTGAGTAATTTTCTGGGCTTATACATACAACACAATCAGTTTTTGTAGCCTTTTCCACTTGCTCCGTCATAAGGAACAAATTAATTACCAAAACAGGAACCAATTATTATCAAACTTTGACACACCATCAAATGGTATGCTTACAACTTGTCACAGTGGAATTTGTAGTGTGCTAGTTAACATGTCCCTTTGATAACACAAATACAATCCCAAATACTTTTTTCCCATTATATGACATTTTTACAATGTAAATACAATCCCAAATACATTTTCCCATTATATGACCTTTTTAGAATGTGCTAAGTGTACTCAGCTTGGTCTTTCCACTATCTTTACTGCTTTTTAAGTTATTTACAATCTCTCCCCCCTTGGAGAATGCTCATGTTTCCTTTTCATTGATTTTTCAAAATTTTGGTAGCTGATAAGGTCTTTCAAATATTATTTCAAATGGTCTGAGTCTTGTTGTACTTGTAATGTTCATGTACTGTACATTTTTACTAAATCTATACATTGTTCATGGACGTTTTGTTTTTTCCATACATTTCTTTAGTCTGTCTTTTTATTCCCGTTTGTCCTTTCCACTAATCCTGCGCTTTGTGGATGATAAGCACAGTGATTTTTGCTATCAATGTGGAATAATGATTCTATTTTCCTGATCAATTGATTTACAAAATAAGGTCCATTGTTACTGTATAGATTTAGTTATATCATATCTTGATATTATCTCTTTGCATAATGCTTTTGCTAGTGTTAGCACATCTGCTTTTCCTTTAGGAAATATTTCTACCCACTTTGAAAATGCATCTACTATGACCAGACAATAATGTTCTCCTTCACTCTTATTTAGTTTAATTAAAATCCAAGCCTAGATGTCGTATACGAAATGTTTTATTTTATTTTTTTTATACGAATTAAACTATAGGAAGTATAGTACTTCTGTATGACGATATACATATCCCTCCTGTTGAGCCATGAGTTCAACCTTGGCTCAATATTGCTGCTCACTTATACCGATTTTTCTTTGTAAGATTGGTTTATTGTCTGGACATACATAGATGTCTTCATTGTTCATCATCATCCTCATCATTTATTTGTATTCCTTTCATGAAAATGCATATATACAAGCCATATACAATTGACACTTTCATTGTTTTGTTTTTTTATACATTTCCATGTTCAGAAAGGAATAGATGGAAGAATACTATTCTTATATTTATCTGACCCTTTTTTAACACAAATTATTTTAGATGACTTTATCACTATTACCTCTACCAACACCCTAACTCCAAAATACTTTTAATTTTCGTTTAAGCATTTTCAAAATGACACATCCAATCACAATCAAAAATCAGTGTGATATAATGCCAGTTGTCTCTTTTTGTAACTCTTTTTAAATTCAAAAATATTCTTGCAGCTTTTTAAGTCTTTGTCTAGAGAATTCTATGCTTTCACAGCAGCAACAGACAGGCACATTTGCTTCAAATGTGCTGGCACTCTTATTTAGTTTAAAATCATACGGCCTTCTGTGGTTCTCATCTTCAGATGTGAACACAAGTAACTTTTGTAAGTCCTTCGGAAGAACTTTGTTTCTAGCTTTGAACATCACTTATAGAGTATGCCATTCTACAATGTCTTTCAGTTTTAATAATCCTGACCTAATGAAGAGTGGATTTGTGTGGTCTCTATATGCTACTTTAAAAATTATACGAATTGCTCTTTTCTGCGAAAGAAATAAAGGCATTATGTTGCTGTGATATGTATTTCCCCATATTTCTGCACAATAATTGAAATAAGATAGAATAATTGAGCAATATTACATTCTCATTGTATTATTTAACCTTGTTCAAAATAAATAAGCTTTTAGATACCTTATTTTTCACATGCAATATATGAGCTTTCCATGTCAACTTTTCATCTAAAATGACCCCAGGAAATCTGATTTCAGACAACTTCTCAATTTTCACATTGTTTATGGATAAACTAACTTCTATCTTTCTTTTATTACTGAATACTATAAATTTAGTCTTTTCCAAGTTTAAAGATAATTTATTTACATCAAACCACAATTTTAGTTTAACCATTTCCTCGTCAATATTATCGGCTAAGATTTTCAAGTCATCTCACTAAGAAACATTGACTGCATAACCCTATTTTCCTTTTTCCAGACATCCCCTGATTGATCATTAGCTCTTGGTATTTCTTTTGCTAAGCTAGGTCCTACATTTACAAAGAATTGATTTAATTCATTGACAATTTCATCTTTGTTTTCAATTAACATATTATCTTTAAATATCTAGGTAATTCTGTTCGCCTTGTCCTATTCCCTTTGCTTTATTCAAAATATTCCATGTAGCCTTTATGTTATTTTTATTTTTATGCAACATTCTTTTGTAATATTCCCTTTTTTCTTGTCTCAATATATATTGGTCAACTTGTTTTTGTAGTTCTTATAGCGTTTTTCAGCATTCTCTGTTCTTGATTTGATAAACTCCTTATAAAGTCTATTTTTCTTTTTACATGCATTTTTTCAAACTGTTTATCATCCAATATGCATTATTTTGCCTTTGTTTAGATGTGCATGGAACCTCAGGACAATGCTTGTTTTGCTGTTTTGTCAGCAAACACTTTTCCTATTGATACTGTGTCTGTTCCTTTGGTGTGTGCTGCACATTTGCATATTGCTATTTTAGCTGGTAGCTGTACTGCTTCCATTATTTCTTTTTCTCTTTCTTTTTTTTATACAAATTAAACTTTATCATTCCTATATATTTTTTTAATTTTTATTTTATTTTTAATAATGTAATGTCCTGCCCAGCTTCTCGGGCAAATCATATAGCAGATGTAGATGCCCATACCGGCTGTTCAGATTTACTTTACAAAAGAGAAGTGTAGGATACTCCTCTTGTTGCCTTACTTGTATTTTGACTTTATTAAATGTATTTATATTATCATTTGGTGCAGCCAGGCCGGAGCAGGAGGGGATAGAAAGAGAGAAAAAGGAAGACAGAGGGGGGAATTGTGGGGACAAGAGGGGGATTAGACAGAGAGACAAAAACAACAACAGCAAACACAACAACAACAACAACAACAGAGCAACATCAGCAAATACGACATGTACAAATATGATGGTAAAAGTAATAGCAAATAAGCAGTTAGCGAAAATAAAAACAAAAATACAGAAATGACAATGAGCATTATTACACTAAAAATGGAGCAATATGAATACCAATAGAAATAGTGCTATTGATAATAAACAATACCAGTACTTTACCTTTATTATCAACAATACAATTGTTCAAATGCAACAATACATATACGTAATGATAACTTGAGATACGAAATAATGCAGAAAAATGGAGGGGAAGAAAGAGAAGCAACCTACATTAACCTTGTAGATTGTTATAGTAACAATAGGTTAAGCTTTGTCAGTGTGCCATGTGTTATACCCAGTTTACCCTAGGGCAACAACGTTAATATATGTTTGATGAAACGTGATTATGTGCATGAGTGTATGTGTGCATATGTACTTGTATATGTACAGCATGTGTATATGTGTGCTTGTACAGTGAATGTATATGTACAGTATGTGTATATGTGTGTACAGCGAATGTATATGTACAGTATGTGTATACAGCAGAGGTGTGGACTCGAGTCACATGACTTGGACTCGAGTCAGACTCGAGTCGTGAATTTGATGACTTTGGACTCGACTTGACAAAATGTAAAGAGACTTGCTACTTTCCCCAAAACCCAAAGATTAAAAAGTTATTTGGGAGCGCGCCGCTCCGTATTTTCCCTTTTCTTCGTCTGTGTCTATCAGCGTGTTGTTCCTGTCAGCTGGTGTGCTCTCAGTACAACAGCCAATCAAATTAGATCTACGCTGTTTTCATCACACAGCTCTCATCCAATCAAATTGCAGGACAACCAATGAAGAAGAATTGTCAAACAATGCGGCAGTGAGAAACAATTATGCCAAAGTTAATTTCGTTCGGGTATTAAAACTACGACTCAGTCAACAAAAAACGAATAGCCCTATGCAAATCATGCAGTTCGAATATTATAGACGGAGACGTAACAACTTCCAACTTCGTTCGACATTTGAAGATGCACAAAGAAGGGTACGTTTTGAATGTAAGCTAACGTTTATTGGCTAAGTAACGTGACTTTTATTTGCTGTGTAGTTAAATCAGTGACGCTGTAAACTCACTGCTAACGTTATAACCATAGACATCTTATAAGTGTACGCAGCATGGAGCGCTACTGCCTACAGGCGCAGACGAGACGCGGGTCCGCCATCTTGGAGTGGTGATCCGCTCCACTAGTGCAATTCATTTGGCAGGAGCAATGAACTGTCAGCGCATTTAATTCATCTTACCTCACTGAATACCACTGATTTTCACGCGCTTTTTTGTCATACGTGTAGCTATGATAAAGGACACATGTTTTGGCGTGTTTTATTATTCATAGTTTGCTTAACAGTAATATAATATTCTTATACGCTATAAGTGACCAGACGTCCGAGATCAAAACTGGGAATATCATCCCAAGAGAAAGGGGAAAAAAACGGTCAGCTATTTTTAAATTGAAGAAACAATATGATTAGGTTATATATACATGCGTATATCCTACATAAACAATGTATGAATACATTAGATATCTATATATCTTATAGACTGTATCTCTGTTGCTGCAGCAGCAGAGAGTTTATTCTGTCTTGACACTTTGTATTGATATTTTGTATTACATTCTTCCCTTAAATGATCATGTTTACAGTGATTGTTATATATGTATTTTTTATGTATGTCGCTTTGGATAAAAGCGTCTGCCAAATACTTAAACATATATAAACACCTGAAAGTCTTTATATCAGCTAAAACCACCAATCTGTTTCACTGTATTCAGAATAAAACCAAATGCTGTCTTACCCAACAATGTTAGTATTTGAATATTGTTACTTGAAGACTTATTCCTGGTTACAATTATACTGTTAAGAAAGTATTGTCTTATATTTTGCCTAAAATGAGAATGCATCATAATCAGTGGCGGCTGGTGAATTTTGTTTTAGGTGGGGCTGAAAGTTTGTAAACCAAACCCCTTTAGGGGCGGCATCCTCCCCCAGAAGATTTCTTTGTGATTTTCACATACAAATATTGAAGATCTTTGCTCCTTCTCAACTCTGTGGTAATGTTATTTTCATAAAATACAACCAATAGTACATTAATGTTAAATCTTACTTGTGAAAAGTAATCCCCCGATTCCTATTTTCAACAGTCCGCTCATTTGAGCAGGAAAACGCTGAACACCAGCCCGGCATCTTTGTTTTCTACCTGTCAACTGTCAGTTTAGGCTACTCGCCGGCTCCTCATCACCACTTCAAGATGCAAATTGCTCGCGTCACAGCAACCAATGCTGCGTCTACTTATAAGATGTCTGTGGTTATAACGTCATTGCAAACACGGCAATCTGTTGCGTCCACTGCAGTTCGCTACCTTATTCATACTTTTTGTCAAGTGATTTTTTTTAAGCAGGGTTGCATGAGGTACCTAACACATAACGTTACGTTAGTCAATGTATCACACAATAACGTAACGTTAGACGGCGGTCAGCAGCACCGCATATTTTAGCCACCTACAAAAAGACAAACATAGTCAAATAAAGGTCAGTTAAAATGTATACTATATTAAGAATATGTGTACATATTGCATAGGGCCCTGACATCTAAAAAGTACAACTCTGTTCATTGTTATGTTCATGTATTTGTTATGTTTTTCATGTGTACGCACACATCAACACACATACAGTATGAGATGAGATCAATGAGATAAGGTAAGAACAGAATAGAAACTGCTGTGGAATTAGTGACAATGCAATATGCCATGGACATACAATGTTAACACTTTTGTACAAATAAGTACAGTTGCACTTGTTTTTGCAAATGTGTTTATTCTGTAAAGGAATGAGTTAAATGTTTAAAATTGTTTACACTATTAAAATGACTGGTTAAAGGCCTACTGAAACCCACTACTACCGACCACGCAGTCTGATAGTTTATATATCAATGATGAAATCTTAACATTGCAACACATGCCAATACGGCCGGGTTAACTTATAAAGTGACATTTAAAACTTCCCGGGAAATATCCGGCTGAAACGTCGCGGTATGATGACGTATGCGCGTGACGAAGTCAGAGTAACGGAAGTTATGGTACCCGTAGAATCCTATACAAAAAGCTCTGTTTTCATTTCATAATTCCACAGTATTCTGGACATCTTTTGCAATTTGTTTAATGAACAATGAAGGCTGCAAAGAAGACAGTTTTAGGTGGGATCGGTGTATTAGCAGCGGACTACAGCAACACAACCAGGAGGACTTTGTTGGAGCGCAAGCCGCGCTAGCCGCGCTAGCCGCGCTAGCCGCCGACCTCACCTTGACTTCCTACGTCTCCGGGCCGACAAACGCATCGGGTGAAGTCCTTCGTCCTTCTGCCGATCGCTGGAACGCAGGTGAGCACGGGTGTTGATGAGTAGATGAGGGCTGGCTGGCGTAGTTGGAGAGCTAATGTTTTTAGCATAGCTCTGTGAGGTCCCGTTGCTAAGTTAGCTTCAATGGTGTCGTTAGCACAGCATTGTTAACCTTCGCCAGCCTGGAAATCATTAACCGTGTATTTACATGTCCACGGTTTAATAGTATTGTTGATTTTCTATCTATCCTTCCAGTCAGGTGTTTATTTTTTTGTTTCTATATGCAGTTAAAGCACGATGCTATCACATTAGCTCGTAGCTAAAGCATTTCGCCGATGTATTGTCGTGGAGATAAAAGGCACTGAATGTCCATTTCGCGTTCTTGACTCTCATTTTCAAGAGGATATAGTATCCGAGGTGGTTTAAAATACAAATCCGTGATCCACAATAAAAAAAGGAGAGTGTGGAATCCAATGAGCCAGCTTGTACCTAAGTTACGGTCAGAGCGAAAAAAGATACGTCCATCACTGTCTCTCAAGTCCTTCACTGTAACGTTCCTCATCTACGAATCTTTCATCCTCGCTCAAATTAATGGGGTAATCATCACTTTCTCGGTCCGAATCTCTCTCGCTCCATTGTAAACAATGGGGAATTGTGAGGAATACTAGCTCCTGTGACGTCACACTACTTCCGGTACAGGCAAGGCTTTTTTTTATCAGCGAGCAAAAGTTGCGAACTTTATCGTCGATTTTCTCTACTAAATCCTTTCAGCAAAAATATGGCAATATCGCGAAATGATCAAGTATGACACATAGAATGGATCTGCTATTCCCGTTTAAATAAAAAACAATCATTTCAGTAGGCCTTTAATAGTGCTATTATGAATTGCAATGTCAGTACTATTTTTTTTCCTGCTATTTCAAATGCACTTGTTTTAATTAATAAATACAACGTTTTAAAAGCATACACAATCTGTGTAAAAATATTAGTCTGTGGTTAAAAGGACTTGAAAGGACTCGAAACTCAAAATGCATGACTTGTGACTTGACTTGAGACTTTCCAGTCTTGACTTTGGACTTGACTCGGGACTTGCCTGTCTTGACTCGGGACTTGACTCGAGACTTGAGGGCAAAGACTTGAGACTTACTTGTGACTTGCAAAGCAATGACTTGGTCCCACCTCTGGTATACAGTATGTGTGTTTGAACAGTGAATGTATATGTACAGTATGTGTATATGTGTGTTTGTACAGTGAATGTATATGCACAGTATATGTATGTGTGTGTTTGTACAGTGAATGTATATGTGTAGTAGGTGTATGTGTGTGTTTGTACAGTGAGTGTATATGTACAGTATGTGTATATGTATGTTTTTACAGTGAATGTATATGTACAGTATGTGTATACAGTATGTTTGTATAATGAATGTGCGTGTGGATGTACGAACTTTGAGTGTGTAAATATGTACTGTATTTATTTGTATATGTATGTGGGAGCGTAGGTACCTATGTATGTCTGTATGTATGTGTGTGAGTATATGTGAATTTGCATGTACAATACATTTGACTCCCAGTGTGTGCTGGAGCCAGAGTACGGCCCCAGCCTCCCCGAGAGCCCATCCCACAAACAGTAGGTGTGGTGCCCAGGGAACCAGGGGCCACCGCCCCCACGCAGCCAAGCCGGACAGCGACAGGAACCCCAGAGCCTGGCCCACCGTGGCGCCCACAAGGGCCAGCAGCAGGCCGCAGACAGACGCACCCGGCAGAGGACAAGGCACGAGAAAAACAGGGGGCAGCCAGACCCCAAGCCAGCGAGAGACCACACCCCACACGGACAGAAAGGCGGGATGCCCCGCCCGAGGGGCCCGGAGACCCCCCGCAACCGGACGGGAAGACCGCCCCCGCCCCACCGGCAACAGGGCCCACACGAGCCCCCCCCACCCCCCCCCCCCCCCATCCCCCCACCCCCGGAGAGCGCGGCGAGGCCAGCCCACGGCCACCCCACCCAAGCCGGCCGCCACAGGACCACCCAGCACGGGGCCACAGGAACCACCTACCCCACCCGCAGGGACCCCAATGATGGAGATGGAACAACCAGCAACCGCCCCGCCGAGTCCCCCCCGAGGTAGGGGAATAAATAAATAAAATAAATAAATACATAATAATAATAATATTAATAAAATATATTAAAAAAAAAAAAAAGAAT